>NC_060124.1:49138298-50388298 GCF_021461395.2 Schistocerca americana
CATAGTTATTATCTGTCCTTTCGTTCATTGACATCTCTGTTCACTGTAATAAGTTTAGTGTCTGAATTTTGCGACCGCATCGCAAAACCGTGCGATTAGTAGACGAAAGAACGTGCCTCTCCAATGGGAACAGAAAACATTTGATCGCAAGGTCATAGGCCAACCGATTCCTCCACAGGAAAACACATCCGATATATTCTATACGACACTGGTGACGGCATGTGCGTCAAATGACAGGAATATGTTGTCGACCCACTTAACTTGTACACTTGGCGAATGGGTAAAAAGATTCTTCTACCTTGCCCGATTTAGGTTGTTTTTGTGGATGTGATAATCACTCCCAAAAAAGTGATGAAAACATAAGAGTTTGTCACATAAACTGAAAAGAAAAAAATTAAATTTTTCACTCGATGGAAGATGTGAACCACGGACCTTTCGTTCCGCAGCTGCTCACGTTACCAAGAGACCACGGCGCTCCTGCTTTCCCCGCATCCTTAATGTTGCCTATCTTCGCTTGAACTACTCAGTTTGTATATTTTGCTTATTTTTTCATAGTTCCACACAACTTCTTCCTGTTTTCGCAATTGATCTGTGTTCAGTTTTTCAAGGCCGATCCACTGTGCCAACTTATAACTAAATCTGAGGGGGGTGCGATGGGGAGGTTCCCTTGTTAGTGTGATGAGGAGCGACGGGGGCACCGATGACCGACAACAGTTCGGTTTTCAACACCATCGCTTGATGAATCCCCCCTCCAACTGATGAACACACTTCAAGAGTACCGCACTGCGACGATCAACATTAATGGAATTCGGACACAACTCAAACTTCAAATGCTGAAAAATATGCTACACGCCACAGACGTGGATATTTTACTCCTGCAAGAAGTGCGGAGTTCTACGGCTACGACGTACATTATTCATTGCACGATGAGTGTGGATGCGGCGTGGCGATCCTTACCAGGGTTGGCATAGCAGTAGAGGAAGTAATGTCTCTGTCTTCGGCACGTGGAATTGCGATCACTGTCGACGGCGTTCGTTTCATCAATGTATACGCGCCTTGTGGCTCCACAAAAAGAACTGAAAGGGCGACCTTTTACACCGAAGAGATAGCACTCTTGTTCGCCTGCCGATATGACAATTATGTAGTGGGCGGCGACTTTAATTGTGTCGTCTCCCAAAAGGACCAAGTACCTCGTTGTGTGCCCTGCATGGAATAGCGCTCTTTGATTACCGAAATAGAGCTTCTGGATAACTGGGAGTTGCAGCATGGTGATAGAAAGTGTTACAAGTATGTTGCGGGGCCCTCGGCGAGTAGACTTGACAGAGAGTATGTGACGCGCGCATTACGGACGGCGATACTGGATGCCTAAATCTGTCCAGCGGCTTTTACTGATCATATGGCGTGCGTCGTACGATTTCACTAACGTGGCAGAAGATATGCCAGAGTAAGGGTCACTGGAAACTGAATAGAGCACTTTTCATGACGCTGCGTGTCGCCGGTCGATAGAGGAAGTCTGGGAGATCCACGTTCGCCGCCAACGGACATACACCCCGGTTCTCCAGTGGTGGATCAAATGCCCAAAACCAACGTTACGAAGAAAGTTGGTACGGTACGGACAGGATAATTTTCAGTGGATACCGCGTGACGGCGGAGTTTTATTTTACAGTTCTGAGGGAGCTGATGACCAAACAACCATCGCCGTAAAGGCACACGGCCATGTACAGCATGAAAACCAAGTTATTACAGCTGACGAGAATAGGAATGGAAGGGATAATGGTACGGGCGAGATTGGCGTACGCGGTTGCTGCCAAAGTCCCCTCAATGCACCACGTAGTACGTGAACGCCAACGACGACGAAGGACATTGATCAGGGAAATAATCTCTGAAACTTGCGCATGTGTTTACCGACTACTTCCGTCAGTACAAGTGAACCACCAGACACTAAATGCTGTCATGCCCGAAAAGCCACCACTGGATGCGGAGACTTTCATCGCAGCGATAACGGAGGACGAGCTGACAGACGCAATTGCCAGGGGAGCTCCAAACAAGTCCCCAGGAGGGACCGAGCGAGGTGGTGCAGTGGTTAGCACACTGGACTCGCATTCGGGAGGACGACGGTTCAATCCCGTCTCCAGCCATCCTGATTTAGGTTTTCCGTGATTTCCCTAAATCGTTTCAGGCAAATGCCGGGATGGTTCCTTTGAAAGGACACGGCCAATTTCCTTCCCAATCCTTCCCTAACCCAAGCATGTGCTCCGTCTCTAATGACCTCGTTGTCGACGGGACGTTAAACACTAACCACCACCCCAAGTCCCCAGGACAGGACGGCTTCCCAGTTGAATTTTACCGCGCCTTTGCATACCTCATGGGACAGACGTGGATTCAGACGTATAACGAAGTTCTATTACGGCAGACCGAGACACCTGTCGAATTCACGGAGGGTATCATCATCCCAATACCCGGGCAACGCGGTGGCAGAAGGCCAGGAGATTGTAGAATACCAACTCTCCTGAGCTGCGACTACAAGATTTTCTCGCACATCCTTGGGGCTCGCCTGAAGCCTTTAATTTCTGATAGACTCCTCACAGATCAAACATACCTCGGCGGTAAGGGTAATGTCCATACGGCGCTTGGTGATTACCGAGATATCGTCGCTTTAGCAGTGGCATGCAGACAGTGCAGGGCACTAGTCTTTATTGACTTCGATCATGAGTTCGACAGGGTGGATCATATCTTTTTGCTCGCCGTGATGAGCTGTTTGTGAATCCCACAGGCCTTCATTCTAGTGATCATGCGACTTTTACACGGTGTGTGATCCAAGGTCTCAGTGAGTGGGCGGGGCACTGAATACAATGTCATTTCACGGTCAGCTCGTCAAGGTTGGCCCCTTTCGATATTTTTGTATGTGATGGCGTTGAAACCCTGCCTACATGGTCTACGAAGACGCCTGGAGAGACTGCAGTTGCCACATGTGACCTTTCATTGCCGCGCTTATGCTGACGATGTGATGCTGCTTGCACGGACAGGTGCCGAATTACGTACGGCGTTCGCATGGACACAGCGATACTGGATGGCGGCGGGGAGCGTGCTTAATCTACAGAAGTCACCCTGCATGAATGTCGGTCAAGGATTACGACCGGGTGAGGAAGGCCCACTCATGTTAGTTAACGCCTTTAAATGTTGAGATGCCACGTTCCACTCAGATGTGCAGCGGGCAGCAGCGGATAACTACCGACGCATATTGAAGCTGATGCGGACAATGGTGCTGTTACAGAAATTACGAGCGTTAGATGCGATTCAGAGGGTGGCCTATGTTAACGTGTACCTAGCACCGAGACTCACGTAGCGCATGTCCTGCCTTTAACGCGCACATTGGCAACGCGGATACAAAAAATGTGTGTTAAATCTTGTGGGACTTTCCTGCTAGGGTCATCAGTCCCTAAGCTTACACTCTGCTTAACCTAAATCATCCTGAGGACAAACACACACATCCATGCACGAGGGAGGACTCGAACCTCCGCTGAAACCAGCCGCACAGTCTGTAGCACCTTAGACCGCTCGGCTAATCCCGCGTGGCACGCGGATACAAGCAGCTTTCGGGGCATACGTGAGTTTGGGACACCTGTTTAATCCAATCCACAACGCTTACGCTACCAGCTGGAGAGTGTGGACTTGGTCTGATGAACCTATATGAAAAGGCACAGGTGCTATTCGTCAGTACGGTTTTTCGACAGTGGCGCAGTCAATTTGGTAGTATTTCTGGTGCGTTGGCCGATGCACTGGCGCCCACTTCAATGATGCCCCCAGTCAACGTGGGCCATATTTCACCGAAGATGTCACATTTAAAGTTTTCTTTTTTTTTTTAGCTTAACTATGTCATGGAAGCCTTCCCAACAACACGACTGCCGACGACGCGATATGTGTACCAAATACTATTGCGCCGGTGCCTCTAGGAATATCCCGGAAAAGAAGTACCCAGACACGAACTGGTGACAGATATGGCGCATTATACGGAATTATAGACCGTACCCGTGATCTAGGGGTAGGGTCTTTGATTCATAATCAAAGCGTCTTCGGTCCCGGGTTCTATCCCCGCCACTACCTAAATTTTGATAAATAATCAGCATTGGTGGCCGAAGATTTCCGGCATAGGAAGTCAGCTCCATTCTGCCAACGGCCTTGTCAAAGAGGGCGGAGGAGCGGATAGAGGTTCAGGGCACTCGCTTGTCCTAGGGATGGGAAATTGCCCCTAAAGGCAGAAGAATCAGCAATGATCAACGACATGAGTATGCAGAAGGCAATGGAAACCACTGCATTAAAGACTCGTAACGTGTATCCACAGGACATGTGGCCTGTAATTGAAGAAGTGTCATGATGATCTCTCCATTGGCAAAAGATTCCGGAATAGTCCCCCATTCGGATCTCCGGAAGGGGACTGCCAAGGGGGAGGTTACCATGAGGAAAAGATAGAATAATCAACGAAATGATAACGTTTTACGAGTCGGGGCGTGGAATGTCAGAGGCTTGAACGTGGTAGGGAAACTAGAAAATCTGAAAAGGGAAATGCAAAGGCTCAATCTAGATATAGTAGAAGTCAGTGAAGTGAAGTGGAAGGAAGACAAGGATCTCTGGTCAGATGAGTATCGGGTAATATCAACAGCAGCAGAAAATGGTATAACAGGTCTAGGATTCGATATGAATAGGAAGGTAGGGCAGAGAGTGTGTTACTGTGAACAGTTCAGTCACCGGGTTGTTCTAATCAGAATCGACAGCAGACCAACACCGACAACGATAGTTCAGGTATACGTGCCGACGTCGCAAGCTGAAGATGAATAGATAGAGAAAGTGTATGAGGCTATTGAAAGGGTAATGCAGTATGTAAAGGGGGACGAAAATCTAATAGTCATGGGCGACTGGAATGCAGTTGTAGGGGAAGGAGTAGAAGAAAAGGTTACAGGAGAATATGGGCTTGGGACAAAGAATGAAAGAGGAGAAAGACTAATTGAGTTCTGTAACAAGTTTCAGCTAGTAATAGCGAATACCCTGTTCAAGAATCACAAAAGGAGGAGGTATACTTGGAAAAGGCCGGGAGATAAGGGAAGATTTCGATCAGATTACATCATGGTCAGACAGAGATTCCGAAATCAGATAAATGTAAAGACATCGAAAAATATATGATTGCCGGAAGGACAGACTAAGCATACAGGTAAGTCAAAACGAACTTTGGTGACATTAAAACCAACGGTGGTAACATTAAGAGTGCAACCGGAATTCCACTGTTAAATGCAGAGGAGAGAGCAGATAGGTGGAAACAATACATCGAAAGCCTCTATGAGGGTGAAGATTTGTCTGATGTGATAGAAGAAGAAACAGGAGTCGATTTAGAAGAGATAGGGGATCCCGTATTAGAATCGGAATTTAAAAGAGCTTTGGAGGACTTACGGTCAAATAAGGCAGAAGGGATAGATAAAATTCCATCAGAATTTCTAAAATCATTGGGGCAAGTGGCAACAAAACGACTATTCACGTTGGTGTGTAGAATATATGAGTCTGGCGACATACCATCTGACTTTCGGAAAAGCATCATCCACACAATTCCGAAGACGGCAAGAGCTGACAAGTGCGAGAATTATCGCACAATCAATTTAAAAGCTCATGCATCGAAGCTGCTTACAAGAATAATATACAGAAGAATGGAAAAGAAAATTGAGGATGCGCTATGTGACGATCAGTTTGGCTTTAGGAAAAGTAAAGGGACGAGAGAGGCAATTATGACGTTACGGCTAATAATGGAAACAGGGCTAAAGAAAAATCAAGACACTTTCATAGGATTCGTCGACCTGGAAAAAGCTTTCGACAATATAAAATGGTGCAAGCTGTTCGAGATTCTGAAAAAGTAGGGGTAAGCTATAGGGAGAGACGGGTCACATACAATATGTACAACAACCAAGAGGGAATAATAAGAGTGTACGATCAAGAACGAAGTGCTCGTATGAAGAAAGGTGTAAGACAAGGCTTTAGCCTTTCGCCCCTACTCTTCAATCTGTACATCGAGGAAGCAATGATGGAAAGAAAAGAAAGGTTCAGGAGTGGAATAAAAATACAAGGTGAAAGGATATCAATGATGCGATTCGCTGATGACATTGCTATCCTGAGTGAAAGTGAAGAAAAATTAAATGATCTGCTGAACGGAATGAACAGTCTAATGAGTACACAGTATGGTTTGAGAGTAAATCGGAGAAAGACGAAGGTAATGAGAAGTAGTAGAAATGAGAACAGCGAGAAACTTATCAGGATTGATGGTCACTAAGTCAATGAAGTTAAGGAATTCTGCTACCTAGGCAGTAAAATAACCAATGACGCCCGCATCTCGTGGTCGTGCGGTAGCGTTTTCGCTTCCCACGCCCGGGTTCCCGGGTTCGATTCCCGGCGGGGTCATGGATTTTCTCTGCCTCGTGATGGCTGGGTGTTGTGTGCTGTCCTTAGGTTAGTTAGGTTTAAGTAGTTCTAAGTTCTAGGGGACTGATGACCACAGATGTTAAGTCCCATAGTGCTCAGAGCCATTTGAACCATTAGCCAACCAATGACGGGCGGAGCAAGGAGGACATCAAAAGCATACTCGCTATGGCAAAAAAGGCATTTCTGGCCAAGAGAAGTCTACTAACATCAAATAGCGGCCTTAATTTGAGGAAGAAATTTCTGAGGATGTACGTCTGGAGTACAGCATTGTATGGTTGTGAAACATGGAGTGTGGGAAAACCGGAACAGAAGAGAATCGAAGCATTTGAGATGTTGTGCTATAGACGACTGTTGAAAATTAGGTGGACTGATAAGGTAAGGAATGAGAAGGTTCTACGCAGAATCGGAGAGGAAAGGAATATGTGGAAAACACTGATTAGGAGAAGGGACAGGATGATAGGCCATCTGCTAAGACATGAGGGAATGACTTCCATGGTACTAGAGGGAGCTGTAGAGGGCAAAAACTGTAGAGGAAGACAGAGAAACAATAGAAGTTTTTGTGACTTGCAAGCAACAGTTGAGACAAAAATGGTGGCCCGTAATTATTTGTCAGATGACTGAATCATTTGTACTTCGTATTTGCTTTTGCATTTTGTATCTTTCTACGTAAGATAACTATGAGATTGTTGGCGTAAGTGGATAAGAACACTAAAAAAAAAAAAAAGTACTCCTCTGCCGAAAGCAAAGGTCCCGAGTTTGAGTCTCGGTCCGGCACATAGTTTTAATCTGCCAGGAATTTTCATAATTTACTGCTTATCATTACTCGTTGATCTATCTGCAATACACCTGTACTACATGCGACTGCAGCTTGTTTCGCAAAGGTTACATTGATTACCAAGCAAATCCCGGCCTCCTCTCATAAAATATGTCTCATATAATGTCAACTGCTTTCATCTGTTGTTAGTTAGTATTTAATCATTGGTCATCTGTAGTGTACACCTAGTTCTTCCAACGAATACTCCCAACCCATGGCATTGCCTCCATTGTTGGACTGGAGATGCACTGCGTCGATTTTAAAGAGTGTTGGGGACGTACAGAATACCTTCATTAAACCTCTTACCTACTCCACTAGCTCACAGGCAACGGTAGATAATCGCAGAAATTTTATAAGCTGAAGATAATGCCTCTTATTGTCACTGAATTCCGGAACCTACTGGTACGGTGGTAGTAGTGCGTTTTCAGAGTAAAGCTTGGACACAAAACACTATCATGCCACTGTAAATGTTAGATGCACCACAATATGGTAGGCAGCAAACTACAATGACAGCAAACAATAGGTAGGTCAGAACAAGATCAAAATGTCATTTCAAAGTTAATGGTTAATACTTTGATAGTCATCAGCAATCTTCAGTTCCAAGAATGGATCCAGAGTTACCATTTGCCGGCAGATGTGTATTTTCTAGCTGGAGAAAGGCGGGCGTTACATAGTTTTATTGCCTAGATGAAGAATAGGAACTATCCAACTACATGTAAGGTCAGGCATAGGGATATTTTACAAAATGCTAGGAGAAAATGATACTCCTATTGTCCAATTCGACAGAGGCGTGATGTGAGGCATTCAGCTTTCGTAGTCAGTTTAACCTTTGCTTGTGCGCATAGATGATGCTAATTGCTGGATGTCGTTACTACAACTGCTTGGACCAGCCTTGCCAGTTTGCCGTTATAATATAACAGATGCCTGCCATATAACGTACCATGTGTTCTGGAGCACAGTCCAACAGCCGTACACTTCCTGGTAACGAAAAGTACTTTAGAAAGAAAGCATGACAATGGTCTGTATGTCTGAAAACAAACTAATATCTAAGAAAGTGACACCGGGATTATTACTAATATTTCATATAGAAACGCACTGCGTAACACATTAACGGGTCACTTTTTAGTAACTCCGAACATCACAATTGCTTCCCATTGTAATGTAGAGGTTTTACGTTGGGATAAAAGATGGCTACAACCTCCCTCCGTAATGACGCAAAACAGCGGCAGCCTGCGACGTCTGAAACGTTCCGTTCGGCATCCTGTGAGAGAACCGTGTGACTCCAGCACTGGGCGTGGCCCTTCTGACCTCCACCGTAAAGCTGTCAGAAGACGGGATGAAATGTGGATGAGAGACTGTGTGACACGTTCACGGCGGAGTCAGACGGAACTGCAGTGAAATTTGGTGTCAGTTTGACGTCATTAACCTACCTTACACTCTCATGAACTTCTGTGGTCTGGCCTGTTTACGCATGTGTCGACACCTTTGCTGTTTAAAGCGCTGCCGTGCGCGAGAGTAGCGTCGCAGGGTGCCATGATTCTACGCCGTCACAGAAGAAGTTTATAAACACCTTCGAGCCAAATTTAGAACTCCTGCATCGCAATGGGAGGCATTTACGTCGTTCTGAAAAGTCATCCTTTAACTGTGTTACACATTGCAAATTAACTCACTCAAAATAAGTTTCGAAGTAACTACACAATCACTTTACATGTGTCAAACATAGATTAATTTCGTGAAAATTATATCAGTCGTGATGTATTTTAATCAAAATCGGGCTGGCACATCTGATAGGTGTATTTACTACAGAATGTAAATACCACACTTATGCCCACTAGTTATAATTAATGAAAATGTTAATTTACCTTTCAAGCTGTGTAGTATAAAAATTAAAGAGACCTTTGGAGATAAGAGAACGACTTGTATGAATATCAAGAGCTCAGATGGAAACCCAGTTCTAAGCAAAGAAGGGAAAGCAGAAAGGTGGAAGGAGTATATAGAGGGTCTATACAAGGGCGATGTACTTGAGAACAATATTATTGAAATGGAACAGGACGTAGATGAAGATGAAATGGGAGATAAGATACTGCGTGAAGAGTTTGACAGAGCTCTGAAAGACATGAGTCGAAACAAGGCCCCGGGAGTAGACAACATTCCATTGGAACTACTGACGGCCTTGGGAGAGCCAGTCCTCACAAAACTCTACCATCTGGTGAGCAAGATTTATGAAACAGGCGAAATACCCTCAGACTTCAAGAAGAATATAATAATTCCAATCCCAAAGAAATCAGGTGTTGACAGATGTGAAAATTACCGAACAATCAGTTTAATAAGCCACAGCTGCAAAATACTAACACGAATTCTTTACAGACGAATGGAAACACTAGTAGATGCCGATCTCGGGGAAGATCAGTTTGGATTCCGTAGAAACACTGGAACACGTGAGGCAATACTCACCATACGACTTATCTTAGAAGAAAGATTAAGGAAAGGCAAATCTAAATTTCTAGCATTTGTAGACTTAGAGAAAGCTTTTGACAATGTTGACTGGAATAATCTCTTTCAAACTCTAAAGGTGGCAGGGGCAAAATACAGGGAGCGGCAGGCTATTTACAATTTGTACAAAAACCAGATGGCAGTTATAAGAGTCGAGGGGTATGAAAGGGAAGCAGTGGTTGGGAAGGGAGTGAGACAGGGTTGTAGCCTCTCCCCGATGTTGTTCAACCTGTATATTGAGCAAGGAGTAAAGGAAACAAAAGAAAAATTCGGAGTAGGTATTAAAATCCATGGAGAATAAATAAAAGCTTTGAGGTTCGCTGATGACATTGTAATTCTGTCAGAGACAGCAAAGGACTTGGAAGAGCAGTTGAATGGAATGGACAGTGTCATGAAAGGAGGATATAAGATGAACATCAACAAAAGCAAAACGAGGATAATGGAATGTAGTCGAATTAAGTCGGGTGATGCTGAGGGAATTAGATTAGGAAATGAGACACTTAAAGTAGTAAAGGAGTTTTGCTATTTCGGGAGCAAAATAACTGATGATGGTCGAAGTAGAGAGGATATAAAATGTAGACTGGCAAAGGCAAGGAAAGCTTTTCTGAAGAAGAGAAATTTGTTAACATCGAGTATATATTTAAGTGTCAGGAAGTCATTTCTGAAAGTATTTGTATGGAGTTTAGCCATGTATGGAAGTGAAACATGGACGATAAATAGTTTGGACAAGAAGAGAATAGAAGCTTTCGAAATGTGGTGCTACAGAAGAATGCTGAAGATTAGATGGGTAGACCACATAACTAATGAGGAAGTATTGAATAGGATTGGGAATAAGAGAAGTTTGTGGCACAACTTGACCAGAAGAAGAGATCAGTTGGTAGGACATGTTCTGAGGCATCAAGGGATCAACAATTTAGTGTTGGAGGAGAGCGTGGAGGGTAAAAATCGTAGAGGGAGACCAAGAGATGAATACACTAAGCAGATTCAGAAGGATGTAGGTTGCAGTAGGTACTGGGAGATGAAGAGGCTTGCACAGGATAGAGTAGCATGGAGAGCTGCATCAAACCAGTCTCAGGACTGAAGACGACAACAACAACAACAGTATAAAAATCGATAGCCATATAAATGAACTCATGCATGAGGGCTCTACGGTGTACTACATAACATCAAAAATTTCGCTCGTCATAGTGCTACCAACAAAATAATGCAATGTCTCAAATGCCTTTAACGATGTGGAAGACACTACATGATTCAGACAAAGCCCGTTTCATACACATGATTTTCTAACCTGAAAGCCACTCTGGTCTAGAAACGGGTTACCTATTTTGTTTTTGAGAAATTTTCCAAATGTTATTTCCACTGCTGCCTAGAAATTTATACCTTTATGGCTATAACATCTCCTTCTGTGGGCTTTCCTGAAGAAGATATTCATGTGACCTTCCTCTCATCGCGTATAAGTTGGTTATCTATATCACACATTTTAAATAGTTGCATCGGTAATTTAAACAGAGTTCTGCGTTCGTGTGTCATATTTCAACTTTGTGTGTTCCATGGATGTGGAACGTGTAATTTTCATTGTTTTGACTTCCCCTACTGCGGTTGGTACTTCTCAGCTCTCCTGGCATATTCTTTCAAACTGATGTCTATTTTCAGAATTCACTATAGTAGTTCGCTCAATCTGTTTTACTAATCAGCTATACTCCTTCTCACAAATTTCCATTTTACCTTATTCTTCGCTTTTGGAGTATTCTTTTCATCTGGATCTCCCTGCATATCTTTTAAGTTCGTGAAATTTCGTTCCCCACGAGAAATTTTGACATTACGTGTCTGGAGTAGCCCAACATAGCGGTGGCAGTCGCCCACAAGGCAGCCCGACAACCAGGAGTGATAGTCTGTTGTGCCACTTCTTTTCATAGCAAGACTCCTTTGGTTGTCATCCGTGGTAACATTAAAGCACCGTGGTACGTCTAAGATATTCTAACCTCGTGTTCTTGCCCCTCATGACAAACCATTCTGGTCTAACATTTTAACAATATAACCTACGCCCCACACGCGAGAGTTTCTGCAGCTTGTCTTCCAAACCCTACCTCGGCCGGATCTCTCCCCAGTTTCCAACGTTGGTATCATAATGTGCAGGGCCCTAGAATCAGCGTGGGATTTTGACAATGTAACGAGCCAATTGGACAGAACTTGTTACCGTATTCCTTTGGAGTATATCCAACAATCCTGTTATTCCAGGCGGAACGCCCGGTTGCATAACGACAAAATGTGGACCAAAATGTGACTGACTTGCTCTAGTTGTGAAGCTCTTTATCTTGAATAAATCATCAATTTTCTCTGAAATTGTGATCATTTGTGTGTCTGTACACGCACATCACATCTACCAATCTCCGTCCCATAGGGATAATTCCTTCGTGGTGCGTCGATTTTTTTTATTTTGTCTTAAGAGTGTATTTGACCAAGAGTGGGATGTTTGCAGTATCCTCCTCAATACTTTGAAACCGTCAGTCGAGGTCTGAACAGCGCTCCACGTAGCTGGGAGCGCAGTATTTCGAAGCTAACATAGAAACCACCAGATGTCAGAAACTCAGATCGGTGCCAAACGCTGTATGCCGATAGAGTATCAACCAGAACACTGGTTTAGTTCGTGCTATGTACTGTCGTCCTGTAGAAGATGCGTAAACCGTAATTTAAAGTAACACCAGAACTACGGAGCACAGGAAAACCATAACTGTAAGGGACACGTATAGCTTCCGTGAGGAAGTTGGTATAGCGTTGCAATCTCGTACAAAGGGTCCCGGGTTCATACCTCAAAGGTGACCTTTTTTTAATATATTATGCTTGAAAGTATTGTGGACCACTGCGGCCGCAGCAGGGACGGAGCCTCTCCGTCGTTTCTAGGCCCCCGGTTAACATGTAATACAATACAATAAAAGCGTTTCACCCTTAAACAGTTAAAACAAATTCTCTTCAGTGGGGTTTGAACGTGGGACCACTGGCACGACGACATCTCGCGCTACCAACTAGCACACGCAACATCTACAGACCTATTACTCACAGATAAGCTTTTCCTGTATTCATACTTCGGGTGTTAATTTTAATTACCGTTTCTCGACGTTCTGTTGGTCGACAGTGCGTAGCACGAACTAAATGGCTGTTTTGATTGATGCTCTTTCGACATACGTTTGGTACCGATCTGAGGTTCTTAAATCTGGAGTTTTGGGTGTAATTGAACCCAAACGTGGGCAATTTGTTAGTGCTGTGGTCGTCGGTGCTTTCGTAACTAAGAGTGTGTTTCAAGAGGCACCGAATCAAAGATTTATTCGCATGCAGATCTTATGGGACCAAACTGCTTAGGCCATCGGTCCCTAAGATTACACATTACTTAATCTAACTTAAACTAACGTACGCTATGGACGACACACCCACCCATGCCCGAGGGAGGACTTTAACCTCCGACGGTGGGGGGGGGGGGGGGGTGGGAGAGAGAGCTACATGGACCGTGACAAGACGCCCTATCCCGCGCGGCCGAAAGCAGAACGTGTTCCGCTAAGTCAAAATGCGGATGAATGTATGTATGTTGAGTGATACTGACGGACGGTCACTGAAGATGATTGTGACGAAAAATGAGAGGAAGAGAGCTGCAAAAATCACTGCAGAACAGAATGTCGCTCTTGCGAAACCTGTGAGCGTTAAAACAGCACGAAGAGAGCTACATAAGCAGGGAATTACAACGCGAACTGGAATTCCAAAAACGCCTCTGATGGAAATTCCCGCAGCAAGGAAACGTGCTGCTAAAGCTTTAAAACCTGGACTATGGTGAACGGGAGAAAGTCATCAGATCAGGTTAGTCTTGTTGCACCCAGCTTCCAACTTTTGGTCGAGTTTATGTCCTAAGCGTGAAACATGGTGGGGGTTTGGTGATGATTTGGGCACCCATATAGTGATATTCCTTGAGCCTCAGTGTTACTCTGCAGAGTCACGTAAGTACCAAGAATTATGTGACCATTTTTGCCGATCAGGTCCATCCTATGGTATAGTATTTGTTCCCCTATAGTAACTGTGTGTTCCGAAAAGACTGCTCGCATGGTCCAAGACCAGTTTTGCGAGCACGAGAGTCAATGTTTGCTACTTCACTGGCCACTAGTCACCTGACTTCTGTGTTACTTAGTCATTTTGTCTACTTTGGAAAGCTGCCTGATCTCTAACCATTTGCATCATAAAACTTCCAGGCAGTTTAAAACTGTGTGCCGGACCGATACTCGAACTCGACGGGTCGTGAGCCATACTTGGGTAGCTCAGTTGGTAGAGCACTTGCCCTCGGAAGGCAAAGGTCCCGAGTTCGAGTCTTGGCAGGGCCCACAATTTTAATCTGCCAGGACGTTTCATATCAGCACACACTGCGCTGCCGAGTGAATATCTCATTCTGGAAACATTTGCATCATCGTTACCTAAACTTGCCATTACTTTGCAAGATTAGCCGTATTAGATTCCCTTGGTAACCATATAGGACCTGTATTTATCCATTCCGAAACGACTGGAAGGTGATCTGAATGTCAGTGGGTCCCCTACACCGTTTCAGGCGTGATAATGTGTTTCACTTTCGGTTTTTCCATGTTTCTGTCCGACCCTCTTGTACGTAGTAGCTGAGGAGAACTCGACTAAGAATATTTCTCACTAAAAAATATAGCTTATTTATTTTACTGACGACGACTGTTCATTGTATTGTAACTCTAAAGGGAACGTGAAGACATTACTCCTCAGGGTAGATGGAAATGTGAAATAAATGAAACAGAAGTCGTCGGACTGGTGAGTCAAGTCTTACTCCTAATGGGAGCCTAAGAAGCTGTTCGCCAACACGTAAAAGCGAGACATTTATTAGAGGCAGCACAAAGAACGACGGCTCACCCGGCTGAGACAGCAGTGCGCTGTAAATGTAACCAGAGACACGACCGCACACAAAGCTAATGAGGAGCCCGCTCCTACAGCGCCACCTTTTGTGTTGCGATACGAGCGGCCGGGTCGCGGCGCGCGGATGCCGGAGAGCTGCTCGGAGGGAATTTACGTCGGCGCAGAGGCGCCGGATTGCGTTCGCCGGGGCACGCGCTTTGGTTCCGGGCCCCGGCAAGTGCCGTTTCAATGAACACTCTTCAAAGTGGGAACACCGCCCCGGAAGGCATTCACGGAAATCCGCATCGGCGAGCAACAAAGCACGCTCTTAAAGTGGGGGGGGGGGGGGGGGGGGGAGCTACTGATGGGGGAGTAATGGAATGGACGCGTTTCTTCACGAGGCGGCGCCGGGTCGTGAATAGCTTTCTGCTCCGGTTCGCTAAATGAGCGACGGAAACTTCGCAGCCGCTGCTGGGGGTTCTCTCCGAGTCACATTTACAACGGGACATTCCTCGCCGACAACCGCATAGGCCCGTACATTCATGCCGCCTCTTGTTTCACTTTGGGTCTACCTTTTGAGTAGTACTGAATTCACTGGAGACGTGCTTGTACCGCAAGTTCGAGCGGCTACGTTCTTCAAGGTATTGAGCCGTTTTGAAGCAGTAACAGTCGTTAACTTACGTTGATAAAGCACGCCACTTGAGCACTGTGGCATGCATCAATACAACTTTTACGAAGGGACCGCGCCTACTTGCCATCTACGATTTTCCCAGGCTTATTGTTTACGAAGTGTGGCTATAAAATAACGCGAGTAGGTAAACATGTTCAAAGGTGAACGACCTTCTCAGTGAAATGCGGATTTCTGGTGTCTAGACGAATCAGTCTGGCCGTGACCTTCACTTGTGTAGCAGTTATTATTTTGTTTTGCCGGAAAAACGGTAAGTGTAGTAGTAAATCGGCCAAGTCCATTGAAGTTCTACGCGAAACTTGGAACAAATACAATGAAACCCTATTTTACTAAAATAAGTGTAGGGGAAACAATTTTTATCATGTACGCGAGTTTCTCAGTGATTCCAGCGTTTCCAAGATGGCCGAGAAGCCCTGGGACACTTTTCAATAACAGAAAGGGATGGAAATATCGAGAAAGTAGGTAATCTAATTCAATCTGAAAGTTGGCTGAGTACCTTAGCCATTACTGAAACTGTAGGCATTAACCATGAATACAGTTTGTGATCAAAAGTATCCGGACACCTGGCTGAAAAAAGACTTCGTCTTGCCCGCTTTCGGTAATGCTAGAATTAAATACGCTGTTGGCCCACACTTAGCCTTGATGACTACTTCCATTCTCGCAGAAATGCGTTCCGTTAGGTGCTGGTAGGTTTCTTGGGGAATGGCAGCCCATTCTTTACGGAGTGCTGCACTGAGGAGAGATCGATGTCGGTCGGTGAGACCAGGCATAAAGCGGCGTTCCAAAACATCCCAGAGGTCTTCTATAGGATTCAGGTCATGACACTGGTAAGGCCAGTCCCTTACAGGGATATTGTTGTGGTGTAACCACTCCTCCACAGGCTGTGTATTATGAACAGGTGCTCGATCGTGTTGAAAGATGCAGTCGCCATCCCCGAATTGCTCTTCAACAGTGGGAAGCAAGAAAGTGCTTAAGATATCAATGTAGGCTTGTTTTGTGGTAGTACCAGGCAAAAGAACAAGGGGTGCAAGCCCCCTCCATGAAAAACATGACCACACCATAACACCACCGACTCCAAATTTTGCTGTTGGCACTACACACACTGGCAGATGACGTACACCGGGCATTCACCATATACACACGCTGCCATCGGATCGCCATATTGGGTACCGTGATTCGTCACTCCACACAACGTTTTTACACTGTTCACTCGTCCAATGTTTGTGCACCTTACACCAAGCGAGGCGTCGTTTGGCATTTACCGGCGTTATGTGTGGTTTGTGAGCAGTCGCTCGACCATGAAATCCAACTTTTCTCACCTCCCGCTTAACTGTCATAGTACTTGCAATGGATGCTGATGCAGTTTGGAATCCCTGTGTGATTTTCTGGATAGGTCAGTCTATTACACATTACGATCTTCTTCAACAGTGGTCTTTGTCACTCAACAGACGAGGTCAGCGTGTACCCGTTTGTGCTGTACATGCTCCCTTCACGTGTCCACTTCACTATCACATCGGACACAGTGGACCTAGGGATGTTTAGGAGTGTGGAAATCTCGCGTATAGACGTATGACAGAAGTGACACTCAATCACCTAAACATGTATGAAGTTTGTGAGTTCCTCGGAGCGCTCCATTGTGCTCTCTCACGATGTCTAATGACTACTGAGGTCGCTGATACAGCGTACCTGGCAGCAGGTAGCAGCACAATGCACCTAATTTGAAAAATGTATGTTTTTGGTGGTGTCCGAATACTTTTGTTGACATAGTCTGTTTTGCATTACCAAACTGACCCGCTAAAAGTGTGTGCGAAATTCATCTCGAAAAGTCTTTCGATAGAACAAAATGACCCTCGTGAAAACGTTCGTACTCTCGCTTTGAATACCACTTAAAATTGTGGTGTCACCGCCAGACACCACACTTGCTAGGTGGTAGCCTTTAAATCGGCTGCGGTCCGTTAGTATACGTCGGACCCGCGTGTCGCCACTATCAGTGATTGCAGACCGAGCGCCGCCACACGGCAGGTCTAGAGAGACGTCCTAGCACTCGCCCCAGTTGTACAGCCGACTTTGCTAGCGATGGTTCACTGACAAATTACGCTCTCATTTGCCGAGACGATAGCATAGCTTTCAGCTACGTCATTTGCTACGACCTAGCAAGGCGCCATTATCAATTGCTATTTATCTTGTTATGCATGTACCGTCAGACCGATGTTCACCAATTATGGATTAAAGTTAAGTATCCCAGAAGCTACGTACTATTTTTGCTACTATAAGACCTTGACCTGTTCCAGACCTCACGCCAGCCTGCGTGAGCTTAGCGTGTGCCCTTCGGCCTCCCGTCCTTGTGGATTGGCTGTCTTGCTAGTCCACAAAAAAAATTATCTTAATTTCCTGGATAAGTGGCAATATGTCACGAATCTCTGTTTTTCCCTTGCGGTACAGAAAAGCAATGCAGTGGAAGAGCTCAACTTCACCGAGAGCAAAAAAAGCTTCAAAGAGCAAAAGAAGATTCTAAGCGTAATGACTGAATTTTTCGCTATTGATGTGTATATTCACTGAGTTCCTGAAGGTCAAACTATTAATAAACAAGTCTATCTTGAAGTTCTCTTCCAACACCATTACAAAATAAGGAAAACAACGACTCAAATTGTGGAAAAACTAGTCTTGGCTTCAACACCCGACTCATACGACATTGTTAAGAAGTCTTGGCAAAGTAGAGCCTACCATTATTAGGCCACACAGTTTATTCGCCGAACCTAACAGACTGGACTTTTACCTGGTCTCAAAGGTTAATCTGCACAAAGAGGAACAAGGTTTCAGTCCCTAGAAACAGCGAAAGATAAAACGGTGCACGTCATTAACGAGCTCACAGAAGAAGGCTTCCAACGCTGTCTTCATCAATGGAAAATTGGCTTGGAGCTTTGAAAGGATAGACGAGGCGAGTGTACCATGAGTGACAGTAACTGAATATCAATGATATTGAAATAAAATATTTTGCAGCAGTAGTTACGTATTTTATAGCCACTTAACGTAGGCAGGGTTTGATAACAAATGAAAGTGAGAGAGGTGGGAGCTCCAGATGGCAAAGAGTTTAGAAAAAAATTGCATTTTTGACGGGGGTTGGGGGACGCATGACCCAGTTAGCGTCGCTTCCAACCATAGGTTGGTGCAGCGGGATAAGTACAGGACGATGATCCGACGGTCATGGGGTCGAGTCTCTATGCGAGTACTTTTCTTTGTCTTCAATTTGAAAATAAAATTGCAAATAAAACGAAATAATGCTCAATATTTTGTATTTACTAATACTTCCATAAAAGACATGAAGAAAAAGATAACTAAATTCTGGCATCGCAAATAACCTTCCAGGAAGGGATTGTAAAGTGTACATGAGAACTTAGAAATGTTTATTAATTTACAGTTTATGATTTACACACGTTGGGATGATATTCATATTAACTACAAGGCAAACACTAATTTTCTCCTCATCTTGAAGACGTCACGAACGCCGCATTTTTACAATTATATGATGCTTTTAACGCTTCAGTAGAAGAGCGCACTTGGTTTACATTCGTAAGAGGGTCTCTCTCACAGCACAGTGTGGCGGCAAACGACGCACAACGCATCATTTCAGGAAATAGTGGTGACTGACTGTGTTCTGTGGTAGTTAGTTGAGAACGTGATTTCGTTTTTCCTCCCGATGAAATAAAAGCGACATTGGAGCTTTTCGATCGAATTCCTTACCTTACGATAAATTAGTCATCGCAGAGTTGCTCTAGCGAGTAGTGT
Source organism: Schistocerca americana (assembly GCF_021461395.2). Taxonomy (NCBI): domain Eukaryota; kingdom Metazoa; phylum Arthropoda; class Insecta; order Orthoptera; family Acrididae; genus Schistocerca; species Schistocerca americana. Next base: position 49,157,429 of record NC_060124.1, read on the forward strand.
TATTGGGAATCACTTTAGCATTACATGTCTTCTTCATCTTGAAAAATCCTGCCGTACAGTTTTAGATTTGTTTGTCCTCTCCATGAGTTAATTAACAGGAGAAGTTTGTTGTGCTCCACGTGAGGCGTCACCACATCAGCCAAAAAAGTATTTCATAAAATTGCTCTAAGCTTCTTAGATTTTGATGAAGTAACGACGACATTCGTATATTTTGCCGCATATTCATCCACCAAGGTTTCCTTTTCCTTTCCTTGTAATGCTTTCTATGTAAATATTAATAAATAAAATATTATATTTTGCATTATCTCACTTTATTGAAACAACAAGGGGTGCAAGCCCACACCATAACATCACCGCCTACGAATTTTACAGATTACGTTCACCGGGCATACGCCAAATCCTCACCCTGCCATCGGATCGCCACATTGTGTACCGTGATTCGTCACTCCACGCAACGTTTTTCCACTGTTCAATCGTCCAACGTTTGCGCTCCTTGCACCATACCAGGCGTCGTTTGGCTTTTTCCGGTGTGATGTGTGGCTTATGAGGAGCCGCTCGACCATGAAATCCAAGTTTTCTCACATCCCGCCTAACTGTGATAATACTTGCAGTGGCTCCTGATGCAGTTTGTAATTCCTGTATGATGGTCTGGATAGATGTCTGCCTACTACACATTACGATCAACTGTCGGCGGTCTCTGGCAGTCAATAGACGAGGTCGGTATGATAGCTTTTGTGCTGTATGTGTCGCGTCACTTTTACATTTCACTATGACATTGGAAACAGTGTACCTATGGATATATAGGAGTATGGAAATATAGTGTACTGACGTATGACAAAAGTGACACCCAATTACCTGACTACATTCGAAGTCCCTGAGTTCCGCGGAGTGCGCCATTCTCTCTCTCTCTCTCTCTCTCTCTCTCTCTCTCTCTCTCTCTCTCTCTCTCTCACGGTGTCTAATGACTATTGATGTCGCTGATATGGAGTACATGGCAGCACGTGGCAGCGCTATGCACCTAACGTTTGCTTCTGGGGTGTCCGTATAGTTTTGATCACATAGATTATGCACATGTGTGCATATGTACGTCGTAAAAATACAGTAGATAAACGCTAGTCACCTCCACGTAAAATCAGTCTCTTAGCATGTAACACGAGTTCTGGCCGTGATAATGGCCCCAGCTGAACGTGGAAGAGATTCCACAAGCCTCTTCAGGAATAATGTATCGAACACCAAAGTTTATTTAATGGACATGCACAGTCAAAGTTGTTTACCAACACGGCAGGAAATCCTACCATATTACGAAACTCTTATGATAGGACACCTAAGTAAGGCTGCTATTACCTGCTGGAACTGATGTAGTGACGCTCTCTTACTGCTCTAAGGATAGATCCAAACAATCGTATTATAGCGGTCCGTACTATAGTAGGATATCATGCAGTATTGGCAAACAAATTTCGACTCGCGAGATCATTCTGGCATATTTCATTCCTAGAAATAACGAGGTGAGATTAATAGAGAAGAAATGAAGCGTGGGCCTTTCAAGTCTCAAGATTTGGCAGAGTGACGTGTAATGACTGCTGAACAGATGTATCGGCCAAGACGTCATGGTTAGGAACCATTCTTCTGGCTGGGCCTCTGTCTTACCTTTGAGTAGCCATTTTTCTAAGGCACGTCGTTCTGTTACCAGTATTTCAGTGTTGCCGAAGGAACATAAGGGTAACCTTATTAATGTTTTAGAAGAACTAGAGATGAATGACGCCTTACAGCTGTCTCATGATCATTCTGTGAGCACCCAAGCTGAACTACAACACAAATAGATTTTAGCTAATGTGGTAATCTCAATGGGCAACTCAGCCCGTTTAGCCCTGTCTGTCTACTTCTCCCCCTTCCCCCCTTCCTCTTTTGGCTCGTCTTATGGTTTGATATTTTATGCCTTCCACTCCTCTTAGTTTTCGAACAGTTTTAACAGTTACCCAAACCCACGTCCATGCCACATGTTAATACGGAGTACCGCCGCATCACTGAAGTTAAGTGCAATCGGTCCTGGCTAACACTGGGATGCGTAACCGTCCGAGTGAACTCAGCCCTCGTAAGGCGGATTAACGAGTTATTTATGTCTGAAGCAGTGACTCTGGCCACGAAAGCTGAGAATGGCCGGGGGACCGGCGTGCTGACCACATGACCCTGCATATCTGAATCCAATGACGGAAACTTGTGGTAAGACCTTATGGGACCAACCTGCTGAGGTCATCGGTCCCTGAGCATACCCACTACTTAACGTAACTTAAGTTAACTTACGCAAAGGACGACACGCACACTCATGCCCGAAGGAGGACTCGAACCTCCGACGGGGGTAGCCGCGCGGACCGTGACAAGGCGCCTCAGAGAGCGCGGCTACCCCGCGCGGTCATCCACTGACGCCTAAAGGCTGAGGATGACACGGCGATCGGTCGATACCATTGATCCTTCTGTGGCCTATACGGACTGAGTTCAGTTTACGCACAGTTTCCCATAGTACGCCATTCGGGATCTCCAATAACATCCACTCTATATTTCCATTGTAGTATTTGAGTTTGTAATCTAGTCTTGATCCGATTCCTAATAATTTTCTCTCATTCAGAATCGGTCCAGCGCTCCTCCTCATGCGCCACCTGCCGTTCGGCCCATCATATGTTTCCGCGTTATGGGAGGGGGAGGTGGTCAGTGTGGTGTCACCGTGCACTCCGGACGTCGGATTCACTTTAACATGGTATTGTTTTCTCCTGTTTGTTCTTTTCTGTATTTTCTTTGTGTCCCCATTGCACAACATTTTATCGCTTTATTTATATTTTTTTTAGTTAACTTCCCTTATCCTCCTCCTACATTAGTGTATCAATGGCGTGCGACATTATTTTTAAAATGCAATAAAATTCCAGGACTCGTATAATATCAAATATACAGCAGCATCATGTTCTAAGTATTGGTCATTGCCATATTTTACATTAATTGCGTTCAGCCACTTTGGCAAAGATCTGACACTCGTTTTGTCTATCGTTTTCGCATCCTGGTATTATTTCGCGGTTTCTTTCTATTCAGAACTCGATTTGATGATGTAACTAACGTTACGAAACCGATCGTGCTTTTTAAATAAAGTAAACATACAGGTGTAGTAGTATCTTTTCACCGCATATGATATATTGATCGTAAACTAGTTTTTTTTTTTTTGGCTCTGAGTACTATCGGACTTAACATCTATGGTCATCAGTCCTCTAGAACTTAGAACTACTTAAACCTAACTAACCTAAGGACATCACACAACACCCAGCCATCACGAGGCAGAGAAAATCCCTGACCCCGCCGGGAATCGAACCCGGGAACCCGGGCGTGGGAAGCGAGAACGCTACCGCACGACCACGAGATGCGGGCGATCGTAAACTAGTCATGATTAGGATCGACAGAGCTACCAAACTGCGATAAGGTTGATCGCAGCACTTCAGCCGCTGTTCCAGAGTCCACCCATTTTATATAAGATTAATGCAGGATGATATGGTGTGGCCCAGGCCAAATGTGATCGGGTGCCTGAGTGTTCACCAGATCTGAAACATATGTGTGTAGCCCTGTGAATGCGGTTGTCGTCTTGGCAGACAAGAGTGACCACAGCATACTGATCATGAAGGTCTAGAAGAGTGGGATACACTTTATCAACGAGAGTGTTGAAATGAACTTGTTGGCTCGTGTTCAAAGTAACCAGAGTATGGGTGTCCAAATCAAGGTACAGAAACGCCCACAAAATATTGCAGAATTACTTCCTGCATGAACCACAACCTCTACGCACTGCAAGATTTCAGCTTCTTTGAGCGTCAGTGTACTCGACGCCTGGAGTCATTTGAAAAGCTACAAGATCACGATTCACTGGACCACACTAGACAAAAATGTTCTAATGTGTGTGAAACTGCTAAGGTCATCAGTCCCTAAGCTTGCACACTACTAAGGACAAACACACACACCCATGCCCCAGGGAGGACTCGAACCTCCGCCGGGACCAGCCGCACAGTCCATGACTGAAGCGGCTCAGACCGCTCGGCTAATCCCGCGCGGCACAAATCACTATTGATGTGATTTAAAGAGGGATCGCTTTTTCCTTTCTGGATATTTAGAACTGCTACCGATTACAGATAACTGATCGTTGGGAGTTTTCACAGGAAAGGTTACTATTCAAAAAATGTTCAAATGTGTGTGAAATCTTATGGGACTTAACTGCTAAGGTCATCAGTCCCTAAGCTTACACACTACTTAACCTAAATTATCGTAAGCACAAACACACACATACCCATGCCCGGGGGAGGACTCGAACCTCCGCCGGGACCAGCCGCACAGTCCATGACCGCAGCGCCTCGGACCGATCGGCTCACACTAGACGCCTCCAATCTGTTACTCTCCAGCTTGTGTGTTGTTTGGTCTACTGGTGAGGTGCAGGTGTGAGCAATAGTCTTTTGCCAGGTACCTGACTCAACGGCACGCAGTCCTCTTCCCAAGTAACATCGGAAACTGCTCCAGGTCGATCTTCATTTACTAACAGCAGCAATTCTTATTGGATCCGAAAGCGATTGTCGTGGACAAGGCGTCACACTGGTCTCTGATTCCTGTCAGTCAGAACGTTTTTAAGTCTACTGCTTTCACTGTGTGTTGTATGGCAGTAAATGGTTAATCATTCTCTATAGACACGTTGGACTCTTCTTGATGGTAACACGAACAAAAACTGCTACTTCATTCACGGTATGATCGTTGGCACGTACAAAGACGATAGCTCCATCGGAGCTGACCGACCTTCTACAGGAAAGGTGTGTGTACTGGATGAAGGTAAATAGACCGAAACCCGTCCAGAAATACCATACTTTCCGGAAATTGCAGCCTGGGGATATATCTAAGACAAGAAGTCATTTATGAGATAGTACGTAATTAGTTATACATTTAAAAATGGGACATCGGTCCTCAAAACACGCCTTGTAGGAAAACAATCAATGTGTACTTGGAGAGAGTTTCGTTTTGACTATCATATCAACTGTGGGGCGGATAAATACATCTCTCGTAAAAAATCGTTTTTCATTATTCTTGAGCCATGGATCAGCTGTAAATTAAAAACAAGGAATGTCTCACATGTTAGACTGATACCAGAAAATTAATACAGTATTTTATTATAAACACTGACGAACCGAAAAAGCGTAATTTGGTATTTTTCTGAAGTACAAATTTAAATATTACACAAGGTATTCCTTTGGTATAAATTTTTGTTAGTCCAGCACTTTCACTCTCAGATTCCCACTTTCTATCCACCCCTTCTAGTAATACGTGCATCCCCTAATATACTAGCTTCGGATTTCTACAGAGAAAGCATATTCAGCATAGTAGGATAACGCAGAAAATTACTCAGCTTTTTTACTTCCAGGTTTCTCTGATTAAATTTACCTTTGGGATGCTAGTAAAGTGTATGTAAAACAAAAATGAAACATCCAAAAGATGTAGATTGCGGCACACACAGAAAAAAGAAAAACAATTGCGTAAAGATATTAACATGGCAAGTGCTCATTCTGTTAACGTCTAATTGCACGGGTGGTCTCGGCTGTGCAGGACAAGAGGTATTAAATGGTTCAAATGGCTCTGGGCACAATGGGACTTAACATCTGAGGTCATCAGTCCCCTAGACTTAAAACTACTTAAACCTAATTAACCTAAGTACATCACACACATCCATGGCCGGGGCAGTATGCGAACCTGCAACAGTACCAGCAGCGCGGTTCCGGACTGAAGCGCCTAGAACCGCTCGGCCACACCGGCCGGCTCGACACGTATTAAATTCACGGTTTCTCTGCCTCGTGATGACTGGGTGTTGTGTGCTGTCCTTAGGTTAGTTCGGTTTAAGTAGTTCTAAGTTCTAGGGGACTGATGACCATAGATGTTAAGTCCCATAGTGCTCAGAGCCATTTGAACCATTTTTTTAAATTCACATGATAAACAAAAGAAAAGAGGAGAGGTTAAGAAGTGGAATTTCTTTCGCGGTACAGAGATGGATTGTCGAGACAAATACACGAGCCTTTGAGACGACATTATTTTACTTCTGAGAGGGAGACTTACCAGAACGGAACGCAGGCGAGACAGGAAAGCGACAGGTGTCACCACGGCGACATCCATCTCCGCCCAGGCGCGCCGGCGTGACCGCACCGCATCGTCCGTACCATTACGAGGACACCACTTTCAGCGATCCTTCCGCGGTCGTAATTTATTAGCGGGACTCGCGCCGAGAGACAGCTCAATAATTGGTAGTCCGAGAGGCGGACAGGACGGAGCGCAGGGAGAGGGATTCTCCGGCGCCAAGTAACGGGATACTCGGCTCTTTTCTTCTCTGGCGATCAGCCGGCTATTTATTATCCGGAGTCTCCGGCGACAGGAATCGACCCGCCGGAGGCGCTCGAATCCACTCCAGGACACGAGAGCCCTCCCGGGGAAAACAAGTGCGGCGGACGGCGGGCGAGGGCCCTCCGGACAACACGGGACTGGATCAGGTGGCGGGTCACGTTACACCGCCTTAGCCGGCTCTCTTCATCCTCCCAGCGCAAGGGGTGCGACAGCGGTGACCGGGCCGCACGCAGCGGCCAACGACAGTTTCATTTACGCCATATGATCCCCTGCAAGAGGAAATTAACATGAGAAACTTCCCCTAGGGACGCAATGAAGTGTCTGAAAGTTTGCAGAGGCATGCCAGACAACTCTTCCTCAAGAGACGAAAACAAAGAACATAACGATGTTTGATCTCCTCATGTGGTGCGAAATCGACGTTCTAACTGATACCAAAGTAGTTCTCCTGGATTCAAGTCGGGGCTCTGGGCAGGCTAGCCCATTTCAGGAAGGCTGTTGTACAAGAACCATTGAGTTAAAGACGCTCCGTGACAAGACGCTTTTTCAAGAAAATACCATCATCCTCTCCTAATACATCCTTCACTGCACACAATGCATAGTGGTGTAAAATGTTATATTTATGTTAAGCAATGAAACTCAAAGTCAGGATCGCACAGAAATTCGTCTTTCTTTGGATTGATTACTACTTTCGGATAACAATCTACCCATCTTACGGTCGTAAAACTTGCTGCATTAGTGTTGGTGCTGTTACGGCTTCAAAAATCTTTCGTGCGACTGCTACGGTCGAAGGTTCGAATCCTGCCTCGGGCATGGATGTATGTGATGTCCTTAGGTTAGTTAGGTTTAATTAGTTTTAAGTTCTATGCCACTGATGACCTCAGAAGTTAAGTCGCATAGTGCTCAGAGTCCTTTGAACTATTTCTTAAAATGACAATTACATAAATGACATTAAAAACAGCGTTTCATCGTTCGTGGCCGTTGCAACTGAACGATAATCTTAAAACGAAGGCGTTATGCGTTACAGCTTAATAACAAATGATCTCTGTTCCGAAATGAGGTAAATACTGATATTGTCAGTTACTAAGTTTTGACGTCATAACGCCTCTGTTTTTGGGTTGGGTTGTTTGGGGGAAGAGACTAAACAGCGAGGTCATCGGTCTCATGGGATTAGGGAAGGACGGGGAAGGAAGTCGGCCGTGCCCTTTTAAAGGAACCATCCCGGCATTTGCCTGGAGCGATGTAGGGAAATCATGGAAAACCTAAATCAGGATAGCCGGACGCGGGATTGAACCTTTGTCCTCCCGAATGCGAGTCCAAAGTGCTAGCCACTGCGCCAGCTCGCTCGGTGCCTCTGTTTTATGACCATCGCTTAGTTACACTGGCCATGAACGATGAAATGCCGTTTTTATTGTCATGTATGGATGTTGTCATTATAAGGAAGATGTTAACGATGTGTAGCCATAATGATACCCACACTAATCCGGAATGTTTCATGCTTCTAAGACGGCCACATTGCTATCCGAAACTAGTGATCAATCAAAATAAAGAAGATTTCTGAGCCGTGCTGGCCCTGGGTTCTGTTGGTTGAAACCTTGACTGTATCTTTGCGTTTGGTTTCCCGCGGTTGCTGCGGCTATTCCGTGGCTCTTTCTACGTGTGGCAGCAGCGGTGTGTACCGATATTCGCATCATGTACTATCTTTGGTCTGGTGCTTATACTTTCCGGCTAGCCAGTGTGCGGAGTCGGTCGGTTCGTGTGGATCAGCCAGGAAATCTCGGCGCGGCGCAGTGGGCCTGGAACGCTGGCGGTCTCTAAGCAGTGTCGGAGTGTGTGGGAGCTGTTACGATTGCTATGAGGTTCGTGGCTCACCGACCCAGGACATCAAAGTTGAGTTGTGATTTAATTACCGAAGCCAGTCTGTTCACATTGTGCCGTTTGCTTTCATGGTTGGCTGTTGAGGGTATCCCCTTGAGCAACAGCTAGTGTTCGAGTTGGCGAAGGTTTGGCCACCATCCGGTGGATTTTTACTGTATTTTGGTTATTTGAAGTCCAAGTGCTCCAGCGGAATTTTCTGCTTGTGGCCGTTAGCGTTCCGGTTATGTGCCGTGCCCGCTGACGTAAAATTCAGGCAGCGTCCTTTCCTCACCGTGTTGTCGCTGTCCAACACGTGTGTGTGGTTGTGGGCGGCTGCTCCTTTTAAGTTTTGGCTTTAGATTTCCCTGCGTACTGGTCGGGTGGAAAGCAAGTCTTGTCGGTGGGCCCGTCGACTGTCTGTTGGTTGGTCTGCCAGCGGATCGGATATAGTTGGGCCGGCTACCTGTCTCCCTGAGCGAACGTTAATATTTCAAGTGCAGACCGACATCCGGAAACTTCTGAGCGCCGCTGGCTGTACTGCCTTTTCTTATTGGTGTTTGATTGTGTATGTTAGTGGCTCATAGCCGATGGTTTGAATTTGCATGCATTTATCTGGGTTTTAAATAATAGGCCTTCAGCCGTTTTAAAATTGAAAGTTCCTTACTTGTCAAGTCTTGCATTGTTTGGGCCTTCAGCCTCAATTTTTTTTCTGGATAAAACTTTGGGTCTTCTGCCATTTGAAAATGTATTGTAGTTGTGTTTCAAATCATGGGCCTTCAGCGGTTTTAAAAATTAAAGAAGTTGTGCCCTTAAGCCATAAGATTGAGTGACATATTCAGCCGATAGTTAAGTTCGGATATATGCGCTGTAATGCTTGGTCAACTAAATAGAGTTATATGTGTTGGAGTGTAAGTGACAGCCGCTCATTTTTGGCCCCTTTCCACAATTCCAACTACCTGTTCTCTCCTGCGGATTTAACCAGGCATTTCAATTTCGTCTGCTGTACTGATCTCGTGTCTCTTCAATCTCTAACATAAATATAACATTCACAATAGATAGCATATTTCCTGGTTGACGTTGCCATCAAACTTGCTGTAAAATGCGTTCATATCCTTCCGCTATTAGCGTTTGCTTAAGCGCAATAAGTGGACAACGCACTAAACACGAGAAACATTACCGTAACGTAAAACCTGTACTTCACTGTTAGTGCTAAAAATGATGGCAGGTAACGTACTCCAGACATTCGATAAATACAAACAGTGCCATCTGATTGACACAGGCTGCAACGTGATTCAACATTCTAATTCACTCGTTTCCGTCTTCCACTGTCAAGTGGCGTCTCTCTTGACGCCAGCTCTATTGTCGCACGGCACTCAAAAATGGTTCAAATGGTTCTAAGCATTATGGGACTGAGGTCATCAGTTCCCTAGACCTGGAACTACTCAAACCTAACTAACCTAAGGATATCACACACATCCATGCCCGAGGCAGGATTCGAACCTGCGACCGTAGCAGCAGCGCGGTTCCGGACTGGAGCGCCTAGAAACGCTCTTCCACAGCGGCCGGCCGCTCGGCAATGTCTGCTGTCTGTCAAGTGTATGGCTTGTGAGGAGCTGCTCGACCAGTTATCCCATTCTCTTTTACGCACAGTGATCGTGCTAAGTGGACTGCTGGTAGCAACTCAGAAGTCACGAGTGATTCCTTAAGCTGATTTCACGTAATATTTTAGAACCACCTTATGTAACGCTCGACCGTACCTGCCCGTCTGTACATGTCGTCTGGTTAGCTGTAGGCGTTCCTTCGAATTTGCACTGGGCATTAACGTCACCAACAGTCGGGTTGTTTTAGATGGGTTGAAATGTCCCTGATGGATCTGTGTCACAGGTGCCAACAAGTGACTAGTCCACATTCCAATTAATTCAGCACTACTGACCGATCCATTATACTGCTACGGTGTCTCTACTGGCACCACAGTGCTCCTCACTTTATTCTGACATGTACGTCAATTGTAATATAGTGGCCATTTCGACCTTGTTCATGGAGTATTGGCATACTTTTTATCAGGTAGTGTAAAATGCTAAACAGAAACAATGCTATGTTCATTTATTTTAATTCTATACGTTTTCCCTTCTGGATAAATAGTTTCTTCTCTGTATATTCGATATTGTGGCCACAAACTGTACTGATTTGTTTTAGGATGTGCTTAGTGAAAGTGGTATCAGTAACCATGAGGAAGTAGCAACAATTGGTACTAAAGTGCAATGGAGAAATAAAAACAAATAAGAAGATTTATATGTTCAACAAGCTAGATATTTGTACACTATAATCCGACCCTGAGCAGCAGCTTGTGGAGTAAGTGTTGATTCGATATGAAAGCATGGTTTCCAAAGCATTGGATAAATGTGAATCTGGAGAACAATTCATGTTACATATTAAATGTAAAAACATTTCTGAAGAAACTGTAACTACCGCATAATCGGTGTAAAGCAAATTATAATGCTACAGATACTAAGACAGCTACGGCTGTGGCTTGTGTAGGTGGAATGTTAGAGGGTGTCACGTTTCTACGTCTTTCTTACGTAGGGTGTGACAGTTTCAGGTCTATCCTTTGTAGTGATTACAGCTGAGTTACATGTAATGTCAGATAGAGCATATCAGTCACTCAGATACTGTCGAATGTTCTGTGGTGTATTCCTTATTCATGAAATTCGCTGTAAATAATAAATTCACGTGGTCACAGCTAATAAAGTCCACTCCGTATGAGGAAGAATTTGCTGCTACGTCATCGTACCTTCGGAGGGTTCGCAGCAGCTTAATCAGTGGTCGGCAAACCGCAGCTCGTGAGCCACTTTCGGCTGCTTGGCCTCTGAGTATGGCTCTTCCATAAAGTGCAGGCGGGTACGCACGTTGCTAAGCCTCTTCATCTTCGCCTCATCGCCCGTATACAGAGTATTTTTTCGAAATGGAGAATAATTACGCAGATCTTCTGCTGCGTAACAAGATACGTTGGTCGCGAAAAGGAAACTCTTTGAAACATTTCGCTTCCTTATTAACAGAAATCTATCGAGGACGAACATACTATCAGTGGATCCAAAAGTTTTGTTTCATAGTAGACGTCACGTTTTATCTAAATCAGTCAAAAACTACAAGCGACAGTAAACACAATTTCTTCGATGTTAGAAAAAATTAGTTCTCTATAAGTTATTTCCTCAGAAGTTACTGAATTCGAAAACTAAGTATCTTTGCTGAAACTTTTGAACATATCAAAGGAAATAATTGTGATAACGATATCTGATTTTTCAAAACAGCACTTTTAAATGTAAGGGAAACCTTTCTCAACAGGTTTCAGGTATTCACATAAAACAAAGCAACATTAACCTGAATTTAAAACAATTATCTTAAAGGTGCTGTAACAAAATTAAAATTTTCTACTTTTGTTACTACATTGACAAATTTGACATGAAATTCCTCGATTAAAAAAAATGGTAAGCTGAGAATTTAAACGTCTTTGTGCTGTTTTTGAAGTGTAGGAGAAAAGTAAATGTAAGGGTAGTTCATTGCACAAGTGGTCCACTCTGAGAGATTTGGAGAAAGCAGATATGCCGATTATTAACATCTGTAGTAGCATCTCTGACACAAAATGAACTGAAGAGCACTATTACTTGCTGTGCTCTTTCCTTTATTCAGCTACACATATTCGAGGATAAACCTTATCCAGAATAAATCGGGCACTCGTCTTAATCATGAGTATCTGCAATTGTGCATAAAATTAAAAACCACATACAGACTTTACTTACTCAAACTTTCCCGAAGATCCAAGGCCATTGTTTAAATTATTGTTTGTCTGTCATGCTTTAATTTTATAGATACCCTTCAACTTACTTCTATAATATATAATATCACTATTAAGTATATCAAGCTATATTCAATGTACCTATAGTTTGAGTAAGAATTAAAACATTTAGTAAACCTTATTATGTTAATTTCAGGGAGCATGTAGTGGTCGATGGTGTAGTATCGGGTACTGAGTAAAGTAGGTTCAGACGGGCTGAACGTACAGAGAACATGAACAAAGTGAGACGAAGCAAGCATACAGGAAATTTGGAAGGGGCAGCTTAGGAGTATCCTAATTACGTTAATAACAAAAGACCCAACTACATTCAATCTTTGTCCTACTGATATTTGGCTCTGTTGACTTATGAATATGACGACCACTGACCTAGACAAACGTTATTGCCATACAACCAGCCACATGCAGCCTACTTCTGCTTCCGGCACATCGACCGCGACCAGCGGGTAGTCTGCTGCGGTGGCGCAGGGGTTCCTTCACCGGAGACAATCACGCACCGAGCATCGCTACAACACGGTGTGTTGTGGAGACATTGCTGCAGACCAACCGAAACAAGCCTGTTGACACGTCGATCTCTACCAGGTGCCACCAGAGGCGCCAGTCTAGTTTTCCAGCAGCGTACATCGGCGATAGTTGCACTGCCATCTTAGCGACTACGTCACAACTGCCGTTACGTACTCGCTGAGCGCCACGCGATGTCCTTCCTCTAGCTGTGAAGCCGCAGCTCGACCGAAAGCCTCACTGCCTTACATAAGGAGCCCTCACCTGGCACGCCATGCCGATCCGCCTGTTGTCACTTTCATATATTTCGTCCATCCTACGTCACCCTTTCCCGGATTCGGTACCTCAGCAGCCACCGCTGTTACAATCACGACCGCTGTCACGATGGACCAGCGTCGAGACATCGTCAGGACCCATGTCAAGACAGACTTTTGGCTACGCCATACTGAGGAGGAAGAGGATCACTTTAAGTTTTATCAGTCGCAAGCTACATTATGATAACCTCGATTCTTTCTGTGGCGTCTTGATAAACTGTCACTTACCTACTATTAATGAACTATCGAAATTTGTGTTCAACGTACCAGTCAGGTATTATCAGTTATGAAATTGAGAGAGCAAAGCCTTGTAATGTCAGAAGAGCAATGACTCGCACTGCGGAATCTTATCGAGAGATCTCACAAGACCCAAAGCAATAATGTCACATGTAAAGGTTGTGACACCACTGATAGTGTGCAGGCACTTACAGATGAGAGACGAACTGAAAACGAATGTTTTCTAATGTTGCTTTATAAAATAAGATAAATAAGTACTATTTCGCGTCAAAACTTGCACCACTGTAAAAATGAGTGGTCTGGACAATAGCTTCAGTGGCACTCAGATATAACTCAAACCGCTGAAATTAAACAAGGTTCCAGTGCCTGGTGGACTTTCTATTACAATCATGCTCGTACTTAATTCAGTTGGTTTATCTACCGTTTTAATTATAGTATACAGTAAATACATTATCATCCTCATACCAGAGATCTACTTTCCACTTTATGTATTGCAATTGCACTGTTTATTTCTTTACCATTCAGATTCTCTCTAATTTGTTCATTCCTAATCTAGAATTAGAAGTCACCCTCATTCTGCCAACGGCCTTATCAAAGAGGGTGGAAAACTGGATAGCAGTTCAGGGCACACTCTCGACTTGGGGTTGGAAATGCAGAAGGCAAGTGAAATCACTGCATTAAAGACACATAGCATGTGTCCAGAGGACATGTGGTCTGGAACCGATCATCATGATGATCTCTCCATTGGTGAATGATTAAAGAATAGTCCCCCATTCAAATCTCTGGAGGAGGACTGGCAAAGGGGAGGTGACCAAGAGGTAAATATTGAATAATTAACGAAAGGATGACGTTCTACGAGTCGGGCTGAGAAATGTCAGAAGCTTGAACGTGGAAGAGAAGCTAGAAAATCGGCAAAGGTAAACGCGAAAAGCTCAATCTAGATACAGTATAGGTCAGTGAAGTGAAATGCAGAGAAGGATTTCTGATCGAATTAGTATAGGGTATTACCAACAGCACCAGAAAACGGTATAATGGGCGTAGGATTCGTTCTGAATAGGAAGGTAGAGCAGAGAGTGTGTTATTGTGAACACTTTCATGATAGGGTTGTTCTTATCAGAATCGAAAGCAAACCAACACCGACAACAATAGTACAAGCCAAGAATGAAGAGAAAGGGAAAGTATATGAGGATATTCAAAGGATAATACAGTAGGTAAATGGAGAACTGGAATGCAGTTGTAGGTGAACGTGTGGAAGAAAAGGTTACAGGAGAATATTGGCTTGGGAAAAGGAATGAGAGGAAAGAAGTACTAATTGAGTTCTGTATTAAATTTCAGCTAGTAATAGCGAATACTCTGTTCATAAATTACAAGAGGAAGATCTATACTTGGAAAAGGCCGGATATATGGGAAGACTTCACTTATGATCCAATATCTGATTTCGGAATCTCTGTCTGACCATGGCCTAATCTAAGGGCTAGCAGGAGCAGATGTGTACTCAGATCACAAAGTAGTAGTGATGACGAGTAGGCTGAAGTGCAAGAGGTTAGTCAGAAAGAATCAATACGCAAAGCAGTAGGATTCGGAAGAGCTAAGTGGCTACGAGATTCACGTGAAGTTCTCTAATGCTATGGATACAGCACTAAGGAATAGCTCAGTAGGCAGTATTGTTGAAGAAGATTGACGTTTCTAAAAAGGGCAATCAGAGAAGTAAGAAAGAGAAACATAGATACATAGAAGGTAACTGGAAGAAACCATGGGTAACAGAGGAAACGCTTCAGTTGATTGATGATAGGAGGAAGTACAAAAATGTCCAGGGAAATTTACGAATACAGAAATGCTACTCGCTGAGTAAGGAAATAAATAGGAAGTAAAGGGAAGCTAAGACAAAATGATTCCAGGAGAAACGTGAGGAAATCGACAAAGAAATGACTGACTGAAGGACTAACTCAGCATACAGGGAAGTCACGATAACATTCGGTAAAATGAAAAGAAAGAGTGGTAAGATTAGGAGCGCATCGGGAATCCCACTGATAAATACTGTGCGATTCGCAATGAGTCACTGTTGTTGGTCACAGCTTCAGAGGATTTAGGGAATTGTCCAGTATGATATCAGGTGGAACTATGACGTGAATCTAACCATAAGTGAGGCAGATAAGTGACTTAAAATTATACCGAAGGATAAGAAAGTGTAATTCACCCACAAATAAGGGCACTTAGAAAATCCTCGTCAGGCCAGTTATCAAGTACTGACTCCTACAAAAGCGATGGTCCTAGCTCGCCCGTTGGTGACCCCAGTGTGACCGCAGCATTGCTGTCACCCCCATCCCTCCAGCCTTCCTTCACAGCGGTGGAAGTCGAGAGGCAGCGAGTCCGTGGATATCGAACACCGCCCACGTTATTACGAAGCCCATCCGCTGGCCCACATTCGTTGCAGTGACAGTGCCGTGGCGGCGAACCAATGTAGTCGGGCTGGAAAGACTGCGAAAAATCGCAGGCCATCTCTCACCTTGTGGTTAAAAGCCAATTTTTTCCGTTCTTATTCAGCTAAGTATACACTGACGGGAAAAAATATCTAACAGCAAAAAGTTATTAATGTACTGTATTTTCTGAGCGTATGTGTCTGAGTAACACATTTAAGTGATTGTCATTGCAAGATCACACGTTAATGTAAGAGCGAGAAAATCCATTGTAAATATAAAAGGCTGGTGCATTAATAACCGGTGAAACCATCAAAATGTTGAATTCAGACACGCAAACGTTCAAGCGTTGTGCTGTATGAGTGCCGGATGTTGGTTCCCGGAATGGAGCTCCACGCTCGTTGCACTTGGTCGCTCAATACAGGGACGGTTAATGCTAGTAGTGGATGACGTTGGAGCTGTCGTCCAATAATGCCCCACATACGTTCGAATGATCGGTAGATCTGGTGATCGAGCAAAAAAAAATGGTTCAAATGGCTCTGAGCACTACGGGACTTAACATCTATGGTTATCAGTCCCCTAGAACTTAGAACTACTTAAACGTAACTAACCTAGGAACATCACACAACACCCAGTCAACACGAGGCAGAGAAAATCCCTGACCCCGCCGGGAATCGAACCCGGGAGCCCGGGCGCGGGAAGCGAGAACGCTACCGCACGACCACGAGCTGCGGACGTGATCGAGCTGGCCAAGACACAATGTCTACACTCTGTAGAGCACGTTGCGCTAAAGCAGTGCCATGTAGGCGAGCGTTATCTTGTTGTAAAACACCCCATAGAATGCCGTTCATGAATGACAGCAGTTAAGTTCGAGACACCAGACAGACGTACAGATTTGCAGGCAGGGAGTCCGGGATATCAAACGAGAGTGCTCCTGCTGTCGTAAAGAAGACGCCCCCTAGGTCATAGCTCCAGGTTTAGGCACATTTTCTCTAGCATGCAGACAATCAGGTTGCAGCCCACCAACTGGCCTCGTTCCAACCAACACGCTGCTGACACACAGGCAGTTTTCATCGGAAAAGGCAAGAGACCTCCACCCTGTCCTCCAAGGAGCTCTCGTTGACACCACTGAAGTCTCCAATGGCGGTTGTTTGCGGTCACGCTACAGACCGTCTGGCTCGGGGCTGTATTTAAAGTAATCCATTTTGTAACACTTCGTCGTGTTACTGTAGTGCCAACTGCTGCACATGCTGCTGCTGTAAATGGAGTACGATGCGCAAGACCCAGATGCCAAACAGTAAGGTCTTCTCTCTCGGTTGTGTCACTTGGCCGTAAAGAGCCACGTACACTACGATGGTAAATACCCGTGACCACCGCTGGCAGCTGTCATTTACAGAGGCTACATTCCTAACAAGTCTTTCTGAAATATCGCAGAAGGAACCTACAGCTTCTCGTATAAACACAATGAGCTGCTGGTAATGGCATTTTCGTCACCTTAAAGACATTTTTGAATAACATCAACTGACCACGTCCAATCTGAAAAGTAAATAACGCCCACGACCATTACAGCGTGTAATTAGAGCAATTTTGATACGGATCTTCATTGTGGCGCTACTGGCGACACTTTTTCGCAACTGGCGCGAAATATGAACAGACAACATCTTTCGGATGTAGAAACGAGTCTACCAGCTTTCGTTTGTGTCACACAACTCCTTCCTGGTGTTGTGATTTTGTTTTCAGTCAGTGTATTTTGATAACAGCAATCTGCCTTGATGATTTCTTTTTTGAGTAATCAGTCTACCAGGTGCCAGACAGAGACATCAGGTACGATGTAGACTGTTGTACTTTATTTATTATTGGATGTAAGCGAAATGATTAGCTATAGGTAACAGTAAATAAAGTAATGCAGTCATTAACCAGAAGACTGTTTTAAACACCACAGCGCTATACTAGGTATGATCCGGTAGGAGGTGGTCTATCGTCGTCTTCCGCCGAACTTTGAACTGACTCACCCAGCAGTGGGGGACGTACAATTAACATGGATTGAGATCGACAGTGAAACTCAGTAATTTTCACATCGATAAACATTGCCAGATTTGAAAGACATGTTTTTTTTGTCATAAGTCTTCTGAGTGCTTTCATGCGCCCCGCCACGAATTCCTCTCCTGTGCCAACCACTTCATCCCTGAATAGCATTTGCAATCTACGTCCTCAAGTATTAGCTGGATGTTCTCCAGTCTCTGCCTTCCTCTACAGTTTTTGCCCTGAACTTTTTCTTTCCATCATTAAATCTTCAGTGTACAGATTGAACACTAATGGCGAAAGTCTACACTTCTATTTTACATCCTTTTTAATTCGAGCTCTTCGTTCTTGGTCGTTCACTCTTATTATTCCCTCTTGCCCTCTACAGCTCCCCCTATTACACGAGAGTCTGACGTCTTAACAGATGTCCAATCATTCTGTCACGTCTCCTTGTCAGTGTTTTCAATATTCTCCTTTCCTCTGTGACACAATGCAGAACCTCCTCATTCATCATCTTATCAGTCCACTTAATTTTCAACATTCGCCTCTAACACCGCATGTCAAATGCTTCGATTCTGTTCTGTTCCGGTTACCCCATAGTCCATGTTTCACTACATACAATTCCGTTCTCCGAACATACATTCTCAGAAATTTCTTCCTCAAATTAAGGTGTTCACTTAATATCAGCCGGCCGAAGTGGCCGTGCGGTTAAAGGCGCTGCAGTCTGGAACCGCAAGTCCGCTACGGTCGCAGGTTCGAATCCTGCCTCGGGCATGGATGTTTGTGATGTCCTTAGGTTAGTTAGGTTTAACTAGTTCTAAGTTCTAGGGGACTAATGACCTCTGAAGTTGAGTCCCATAGTGCTCAGAGCCATTTGAACCATTTGAACTTAATATCTATAGGCTCTCTTGGCCACGAATGCTCTTTTTCCCAGTGCTAGTCTGCTTTTGATGTCCTTTTTCCTTCCGTCATCGGCTATTTTGCTGCCTAAGTAGTACAATTCCTTAATGTCATCTACATCGTTATCATCAATCGTAATCTTAAGTTTCTCGCTGTTCTCATTTCTGCTGCATCTCACTACTTTCGTCTTTCTTCGGTTTACTCTCAACCAATATTCAGCACTCATTAGACTGTTCATTCGATTCAGCATATCATGTCATTCTTCTTCACTTTCACTAAGGATACCAATGTCATCAGATAATCTTATCGTTGATATCCTTTCGCCTTGAATTTTAAATCTACTCCTGAACTTTTTCTTTCCATCATTAAATCTTCAGTGTACAGATTGAACACTAATGGCGAAAGACTACACTTCTATTTTACATTCTTTTTAATTCGAGCTCTTCGTTCTTGGTCGTCCACTCTTATTATTCCCTCTTGGCTCTTGTACAGATTGTATATTACCCGTCTCTCTCTACAGCTTACCCACATTTATCTCAGAGTTTCCAACATCTTGCACCATTTCTCATTGTCGAATGCTTTTCCTTTGCCAGCGAATCCTATTAACGTGTCTTTATTTTTCTTCAGTCTTGCTTCCATTGCCAACCGCAACGTCAAAATTGCCTCTCTTGTGCCTTTACCTTTCCTAAAGCGAAACTGATCATCTAACACATAGCCAATTTTCTTTTGCATTCTTCTGCATATCGTTCTAGTAAGGTAATAGGATGGATGAGCTGTTAGTCTGATTGTGTGATAATATCGCACTTGTTAGCTCTGGCAGTTTTCGGAATTATGTGGATCATATTGTATTTTCCGAAAGTCAGTATGTAGTCGGACTCATTAATTGCACACAGCAACGTGAATAGCCCTTTGTTGCCACTTCCTCCAATGATTTTAGAAATTGTGATGGAATGTAACCTGTACCTTCTGCCTTATTTGACGTCACGTCCTCAAAAAGTCTCAAATTTTGATTCTGATACTGGATCCCTGTCTCTTATAAACTGACTCCTGTTTCTTTTTCAATCGTATCAGATATATCTTGCCCCTCATAGATGCCTTCAATGTACTCTTTTCACCTATCCGCTCTCTCCTCTGCGTTTAACAGTGGAATTCCTGTTACACTGTTAGTGTTGCCACACTTGTTTTTTCAATTTCACTGGGGATTTCCTATATGCTGAGTCAGTCCTTCCGAAAATCATTTCTTCTTCAATTTCTTCACATTTTTCATGCCGCCATTTCGTCTTAGCTTCCCTGCACTTCCTATTTATTTCATTCCTCAGCGACTTGTATTTCGGTTATTTCATCCAAAATTTTTCGGTGAACTTTCACCATACACCGCGGGGTCCATTTAATTTTCTTACCCGTGCATACTGATGATAATGTATCTGCAGTCGTCAGTACAGCCAATATTTTCGTACAGTTTTCCACCTGAAACCTTTCGTAGTTTCGATATTGTCATGACTGTATGAAACTGGATTCACAGTTTCACTGATATTTCCTAGCTAGTACTGTTAAGAAAAATAAATGAAACCACTGATGATGGTCAAACATCACCGAAACATAGATAGAAGACAAGGAGGAAAACTGTGTTTTGATAAGACAGAAGTGTTTTCCAAAACGGGTAATACCGTTAGCGGTGAGCTAGTCGTCGCTCATAATGCTTCCTCTAAGAGAGACCGATCGTTGTCGTTGTCTCGTAATCACACCTTACGACGCCTCAGCGTTTGTCAGGGATACTGTCACATCTTGCAAACCAGTTGTTATATACGGGTAGTTGGCTGGTATAGCTTAGATCCTACTACACAATAATATATTTTCTCGCCCTCATTGGTTGGTCGTTGTGTGGCCGTATAGGCTAGCGCTGCGTTTTCTGACCTCTGTAGGACCACAACTAAGGACTCGACTGCAGCTTGACCACAGTTCTGTGGCGTCTGTCACCGCTAACAGACTTCGGTGACGAGTCACTGGCGAGACTCAATGGGATGAAGTTCGTGGCCTGAGCGGAATCATGTACAGCGTTCAGGATATTTAGTTTTAATACAGTGTTATTCAACAGTAGCCACATTTCTATGAGTTGCAAGTGTGTGATTGTATCAGTGACTGTATTACGACAGTTATTGTAACGTAGAATAATTTTCAGGAATTCCTAAAAAAAAAAAATACACACCATTAATGTGTTGGATGTGATAAATCTGTTGCTTACACTACTACCAAGATGCAGTCTGCAATGCGTAACGACAGGGTTGAACAAAGAAATATTTTATATGAATGTATAGTATTGTGAAATAGTAAAATATGGCACAATACCATACGCACTATCATTAATTTGCAAGTGTACGATTGTATCAGTGACTGTGTTACGACAGTTATTGTTACATAGAATAATTTTCCGGAATTTCTAAAAAAAAATACACCCTCGTCACTGGACAGCAAGTCAGCGTATTCCTATAGTAGATTCAGAGCCGAATCTTCAACAAAACCACGACCATGTCAGATTACCTGCAAGAGAGACGCAACTTCAGTAAACGCAAGCGAGCAAATTTAAACTTGGCGACGTGTACTTGATCTGTACATATCCGCCTGCATCTCCCATGTGAACTTTTGAGTTGTTATAAGCTGCCACACCCTCGCAATCAAGATTTTACACTGTGGCATCGGTTCAAGACTCGTCCTGGTCATTAGAAGCTCTACGGAGGCTATATGAGGCAGCTTGTGAGTGGTGGTGTATATATTAAGCTAGCCACCGTAGGGTGTGGCCGGAGGTTTACCCTGTACAACAAAATCTCCTTTCCTGATCCAATCGCAAATGTAGCAAGGGAAAAAGGATTATCTATATTGCTCCGCAAGAGCTTTAGTTTCCCTTATCTCCGTAATCCCTACGCGAAATTTATACTGATGGCAGTGAAACGATCTGTATGTAGCTGCGAATGCCGGTTCACTAAATTTTCTCAATAATGTCCCTCGAGAAGAACGTCCCTTTCCTTCCGGGGATTCCCAATTGATTTGCCGAAGTATCTCCCTAAAACTAGATTTTGTTCGAACCGAACAGTAACAGATCTAGCAGCCTGCCTCTTAATTGCTTCGATGTCTTCCTTTAATTGGAGTTGATGCGAATCCGAAACCCTCGAGCAGTACAGAAGAATGGGGCGCGCTACTGTCTCCCTTACAGATGAACCACACTTTCCCAAAATTCTCCCAACAACCTGAAGTCAACCATTCGCCTTCCTTACCGCAATCTTTCGTATTACTTCTCAACATTACGCTTAGGAATTTTATCGTTTTGACTGTGCCAACTAGCACACTACGAATACTGTATTCGAACCTTAATGTTTTTTTCATATTCATCCGCATTAACTTACATTTTTTCTACATTTACAACTAACTGCCATTCATCATAGCTCATCTCGTATCCTCCTACAGTCACTCAACGAAGACACATTCCCGCACACCACAGTATAGTCAGCAAGCAGCTGCAGATTTCTTCTCAGTCTTGCCGTCAGACCATATATGTGTATAGAGGGTAGCAGCGGTCGTATCGCACTTCTCTGGGGGTACTAATGACGAGAACGTGGTCTCTGAGGACCATTCGTCTTCGAGAACAACGTACTGTGTTCCTTTCCTTACGACGTAATCGATCAACTTGTGTGTCTCAGAACCCATTCCGTTGCAAATCTGTAGATATCTATTGTTGGGATGATGTTACTTAATGGTCGTATCAGTTCAACCGAAACAGCCTTGGTACAAGAAAAAATACTTTCAAATATGATCGTATATATGGTGGCATCGCGCACACTAGTAATATCTAATTATACACCTGCTTCACGGAGTGTGACTACAACGGAAATGTGGCAACACAACAAGAATTAGAAAGTGATTACATTTATTAATAGTTATGATACACTACAGCACTTTTAGTTTGATGTGCAGTTCTTTGTCTAAACCAACGAAATCTAAAAAACTTAGTCTCTTGCCAGACTATAATTTAGGCAATATGACAAAGTCTTATGTGGACACTCGTAATTAGCTATTCCTGTTGCTGCGTAGATAGCGACTCATATCATTCAATTTTTTTTGTTTTTATGGTTTTGATTTTAATAATTATGCTTTACTGTTTATTTGCTCAATGGAACGGTAGTAATCATGCTCGACAGTGTAATTGCACGAACTGAGTGAACTAAGCAATTGCAGGATCTGCTGGCACTATAGGCACTAAGCGAAATGCACGAACCGTAGGAAGTAGGACAGAGTCCGCGGTTCGTTGTCCTTTGTGCCTGGTGGTGGACAAATTTACAGGCGTGCCTGTTGTAGGCGGAAGCAGTCGTCCCCGATTGGCAGCGCTTTCTCTGGCGGCTGGCAACACCATCGGCGTATAAATGTGATGCGCCGATGGACTGGGGACGGAAACAGAGAATAATCGCTATTAGCGAGACACATCTGGAAGGGGATGCACGCAACTGAAAAGCTGCATGTCGACTGGTTGTGCCTGTGAGGTGGCTGGTTCTCTTCCTACTGCTGTGTACCTCTTGAGCTATGTACACAGCAATTAACGTATAAATTCATTGTATTTCCTTTACTGAAACTGTAAATGTATAGAATCCTATGCGTATGCTTCTGACATCATCATCATCATCATCATCATCATTTAAGTCTGATTATGCCTTTCAGCGTTCAGTCTGGAGCATAGCCCCCCTTATAAAATTCCTCCATGATCCCCTATTCAGTGCTAACATTAGTGCCTCTTCAGATGTTAAACCTATTATTTCAAAATCATTCTTAACCGAATCCAGGTCTGCCCCGACTCCTCCTACCCTCTACTGCTGAATCCATGAGTCTCTTGGGTAACCTTGCTTCTCCCATGCGTGTAACATGACCCCACCATCTAAGCCTGTTCGCCCTGACTGCTACATCTATAGAGTTCATTCCCAGTTTTTCTTTGATTTCCTCATTGTGGACACCCTCCTGCCACTGTTCCCATCTACTAGTACCTGCAATCATCCTAGCCACTTTCATATCCGTAACCTCAACCTTGTTGATAAGGTAACCTGAATCCACCCAGCTTTCGCTCCCGTACAACAAAGTTGGTCGAATGATTGAACGGTGCACAGATAACTTAGTCTTGGTACTGACTTCCTTCTTGTAGAAGAGAGTAGATCGTAGCTGAGCGCTCCCTGCATTAGCTTTGCTACACCTCACTTCCAGTTCTTTCACTATATTGCCATCCTGTGAGAATATGCATCCTAAGTACTTGAAACCGTCCACCTGTTCTAACTTTGTTCCTCCTATTTGGCACTCAATCCGTTTATATTTCTTTCCCACTGACATTACTTTCGTTTTGGAGATGCTAATCTTCATACCATAGTCCTTACATTTCTGATCTAGCTCTGAAATATTACTTTGCAAACTTTCAATCGAATCTGCCATCACAACTAAGTCATCCGCATATGCAAGACTGCTTATTTTGTGTTCACATATCTTAATCTCACCCAGCCAGTCAGTATGCTTCTGACTTGAATACATAATTGGTCACACACAATATTGCATTGGCGTCTACCAGAATGTGCTCCAGCTCATCATCCTTCGCCTCGCTTCGAGTGTCAAGAGACAAAAACGAAGGAAAGTAGGGAGATTGCATTTTAATTTCGAATAGACTAGCAGGGTATTAGAGACGGCGTCCGGTGACCCTGTGTCCATGCTAACCCTCAGTGTCCTGTAACGTTCAAGGAGGAGCGCTATACATATTGGATTATGGCTTCTGCAGCCTGTAGTGATGAGTTCGTTATATATGCCATATACATGACAAAGATATTGGGGAAGGAAAGGGAAGGGATTTGTGAGGGGGGGGGGGGGGGACTCGTGACCTCTAGTTGCACTCGGTTGAGTTGGGTTGTTTTGGGGAAGGAGACCTGACAGCGAGGTCGTCCGTCTCATCGGATTAGGGAAGGATGTGAAAGGAAGTCGGCCGTGCCCTTTCAAAGGAACCATTCCGGTATTTGCCTGGAGCGATTTAGGGAAATCACGGAAAACCTAAATCAGGATGGCCGGACGCGGGATTGCAATATAGCGTCCCTCATCCATTAACTCTTTACTCGCCAATAACGTATTGATTCCCGTAGGGGTTCAGACGATGTTAAAGTATCCGCATAGATATAAACGGCATGGAACGCTGTAAAGGCGCGACGTCTCCTTGACTTTTGTTGTTGTTGTGGATGCGCTAATATCGTTGGGGGGGGGGGGGGTTGCTTGGGGGAAGAGACCAAACAGCGAGGTCATCGGTCTCATCGGATTAGGGAAAGAAGTCGGCCGTGCCCTTTCAAAGGAACCATCCCGGCGTTTGCCTGGAGCGATTTAGGAAAATCACGGAAAACCTAAATCAGGATGGCCGGACGCGGGATTGAACAGTCGTCCTCCCGAATGCGAGTCCAGTGTGCTACCATTGCGCCACCTCGCTCGGTCTACTAATATCGTCCGAACTCCTACATGAATCAATAATTTGCGAGTATGGGGTTAATGGACGCGGGCCGTTACATTGAAGCGTGCGATAAGTTGGAAATTAGAGTCATTCAGTGACCGCAACCGGATGGACGATGTGTTTTTGGATAACCGCCCATGTACAGCGGTAAATCTTGGTTCGAGCCCCGCTCCACACAATTTTCAACTTCCACCACTGCATCAGCACGATTCACTGTGCAACTGGAAGACATGAATTTCAGTCTTTTCCTTTCTTTATCCATACCCTATATGATATAACGTCAGCACCAGCGGTTTCATCAGAACGGTAATTTTTCTGTTGGAGGCGCTTGACACAACATACACCACCCAGATACATACATTTACGTAGAGCATGGTTGTTCACTGGTACTGATATATGTTCAGCACTTAAATCATCTCCGCAGCAGTCGAAGTCGACTGCTATCATAAACACATCGTTGTGACATGACATCGACTGTAGCTGCTGTATTTTGGTAGCATTGAGATACTCACTTTCCACCATTCACGTGTTGGATGTGATAAATCTGGTGCGTACACTACTACCAAGGTCAAGTCAGCAATGCGTCAGACTCTCACGACTTAGGCATATTTTCGTGTATTTATACCATGAATCTTGGCAGCTTGCCGTACGCTGCTATGCTGAAGGCTAGTAAAGGGTGTTTTCAGGTCATACCACATGGCAAAATATTCTATTCGCTACAGTGACAGGACCGCTCTCTCGACATCTCAGTTACCATAACTTAATTGAAACTTCCTTGCAGATTAAAACTGCGTGCCGGACCGGTACTCGAACGGGGACCTATGCCTTTCGCGGGCAAGTGCTCTACCATTTGAGCTACCCAAGCACGACTCACGCTCCGTCCTCACAGCTTTACTTCTGCCAGTACCTCGTCTCCTACCTTCCAAACTTTACAGAAGCTCTCCTGCGAAACTTGCACAACTAGCACTCCTGAAAGAAAGGATATTGCGGAGACATGGCTTAGACACAGCCTGGGGGATGTTTTCAGAATGAGATTTGCACTCTGCAGCGGAGTGTGCGCTGATATGAAACTTCCTGGCAGATTAAAACTGTGTTCCAGACTGAGACTCGAACTCGGCACCTTTGCTGTGGCTAAGCCATGTCTCCGCAATATCCTTTCTTTCAGGAGTGATAGTTCGGCAAGGTTCGCAGGAGAGCTTCTGTAAAGTTTGAGAGGAAGGAGACGAGGTACTGGCAGAAGTAAAGCTATGAGGACGGGGCGTGAGTCGCACTTGAGTAGCTCAAATTGTAGAGCATTTGCCCGCGAAAGGCAAAAGTCTCGAGTTCGAGTCTCGGTCCGACACGCAGATTTAATCTGCCAGGAAGTTTCGTATCAGCGCTCACTCCGCTGCAGAGTGAAAATCTCATTCTCATAACTTAATTGTTCGTGAATGTAGTTCACTTCAGTATTTCGTATCTCCAGTTAGTAGCAGTCAGTGAATATTCATTGTATTGCGTTTGTTGTACAAATATCCGATGACAGAGGAACGAAGTACTGGAATTAAGTGTAGTTGCACTCTTAGTCCTCCATGCAATTCATTACAGCACCTACACCTTTTCAGACCTATACGTATGTTGAAGATTATTTTCGCTCAAAAATGGTTCAAATGGCTCTAAGCACTATGAGACTTAACATCTGAGGTCATTAGGCCCCTAGAATTAGAAATACTTAAACTTAAGGACATCACACACATCCATGCCCGAGGCAGGATTCGAACCTGCGACCGTAACAGCAGCGCGGCTCCGAACTGAAGTACCTAGAACCGCTCGGCCACAGCGGCCGGCTTATTAATTTTTGCCTGTGAAAGACATCGCTTCAACCAAGCTACGAAATTTGATTTTTCTTAAGCACAATACTGTAATGGAAAATTCTTGGAATACTGTTGTATATGGTATTTGTGTTGAAACAGCGTCGTTCACGGACTGCGGCGTTCAGAAGAGCACCAACTTAACCTTTTCGTTTTGTTAAATTCGTGAAGTAGTATGTATACTAGCACCCGTGGTTTTAGAGCTGTTTTTTGGAGCTCTTTACGAATGTAGAGTCATCTCTCAGAAGAATTATGTCTAAGTATCAACACTGGCACTGGAATTGGTGACATCAGTGAAAGCTTGTCAAAACTGTATCCACTTTGAAGATTAATTTCTGCTTGTGAAAGATGTTATCTCAGCCAAGCGGCGAAATTAATTTTTTCTTCAGTACATCGGAACAGTCTTACAGTCTTAGCAGATATGGCTTTTGTTGGAATAGCGTCTTTCAGAAAAGAACCAAGTTAACTTTCTCGTTTTGTCAAATTCGTGAACCAGTGCGTACAGGAACATCTGCAGTTTAAGAGCTTTTGTTGGGGGATTTTTACGACTGTAAAACTATATCGAAATCTGGAACGTATACCGCATTCGTTTGTTTCAACACTGGCGTCGTAACCCTACTGCCTTTTTTCTGTGGTGACTTTACTGCGCCTTCTCGCGTGGCTGACATACAAGCGCCAATGTTTTACGACGTAAGATCGCCACATTTATAGGGCAATCAGAGAATACAAACAATGCTCGGCTGAATACTGCAGTAATGCCCTGTTTATGAATCTACATATTGAAGACACGAAACAGAAGCTGTTTCTTTTGTGGATTGGTCTGCCGAATGTCCTGTGTTGTGTAGTATCTTGTGTAGGATATATTTAGTAGGGTTGCAGAGCGGCTTCTGGCCTAGATAACGATCTTCGGGCAAGATTACTTCTGGTGTCATGTTACAACTGAGGCAATTGGGCTTGTTATCTTCAAGGTCACTCCCAGCCCCTCCCACTGAGTAAACTCCCATCCCTCTCATGTACAAGAGACAACTGTAAGTGGTATAGGATGTAACCCTGCCTGTGCATTGTGACCAGTTCCTCTACCCCGTCTCTCTCTGGACCATGGGCACAGTAGAATGGCTAGAAATGCTTTCCCCGCCACCCCTCTTCCTCCTCCTTCTCCTCTTTTTATCAGTAGAGCAATAGCTTGTCCCTCATTGTTTCAAGTCTGTTCACTACAGTGAGAGGATCAGCTCTGTTTGGCTATTTGTTTTAAGTAACAACGAATTAATTTGTAGATTATTAATAACAATTTTCCAACACCATTTCTCTATAGAACAACTGCTTGGGACTTTAATTTGAGGACTGTGCATCACAGTGAAATGATCGTCAGCAGCTTATCCTATTTAATAAATGCTGGCAAATATTAGGATAATTTATGAAGTAGGACATTGCAGTGTGTAGCAGAGACACTATAAATTAATAGCATCATCGCATATTCTGAAAAATGGTGGCAATTGTTCATGTAATTTAACAGGTAAGATAATCTGGCCTTACAGTGTGTGGCTGTATATAATTTAATAATGTCATGCCATATTCTGCAAGAAATGTTAGAGGATGGACCACTCCTCCAGGATAATAGTAGGAAAGGGTGTTATCCTACATCCCTTGCTGAAAATGAATGTGTAGACCAAGCAAGTAATCTTGCCTTGGAGGGCTGAAACGCATAGACGTCATATCAGTGAATTTCTGTGCATTTATTTCGTTCACGATCATTAAGGTTTTGGTGTGTCAATCATAACGCAGTGCTGGCAATTTGCATGACTTGTCATCTTTGTTTTGTGGCGAAGTGATGCTGTCGAGATTAAATCATGTGTGCTGCTGAATGCATCTGTGGGTTTTTGAATTTGTCCATACAGTCTTCCACTTTAGTATTCGTGTGTTATCTGTTATGGGGATTTTATTCTGGGTGTTTTCTATTATTTTCTTTTTCAAGTTTCATTTGCAGGCTTCTCTAATACATATTATATTGTGGCCTGTAAGTGTCGGAATGTTGTTGACCCTGGAATTTGTAGCGATACTTCCATGAAGTATTCAATAAATCCGACTGACTTGTTAGCAGTTTCAGTCTATTTACTTCACAAGAAGCGAATATTTATCTCATCTGTTAACTCTAGATCACCTCCACTGATCTCTGGCTACACGATAAACACCAAATGAACGATCCTATGCGTTTCATTTTATTTGTGCTATGTAACTTCTCGCAACGAGAATAACTTATGCAACGTACTGCATTATAGACAAGATCAATGTGTCGACGCATTAGACCCTTCGAATGATATCCAATTTCCTTATACTACTCTCCATCAGAGCATCTATTACTCTTTATTCGATTTCTTTTGGGACTAATGTCAGTGGGATGGTGCGTAGTTGTCTAGTTTTACAAACAACAGTTCCATTTAGACACATTTAGTAAAGAGATGCACGCTTTCACTTAGCCGTAAGAGCTGCATTATCGCTTCACGACCACTAACAACAATTACGTCCTTTTATAGTTACTCGTACGTTAATAAAGCAGAATGCAGACCAGCTACGGTTATCAGAGCTTTGTATATATATATATATATATATATATATATATATATATATATATATATATATATATATATATATCTCAAAGCTTCTATATATTTATAGTTATAAAAATGCACCACAGATCAAGGATATTTGATACATGTAACATATGAAAATAATAATATTGAAGGAACTGGCTTTATCCTATTATAAATACAGAAACAGCCAATTAGTGCTACTTTGTGTGTGTATGTGTGTGCGTGTGTGTGTGTGTGTGTGTGTGTGTGTGTGTGTGTGTGTGTGTGTGTTTCGGTTTCCCGTAGGGTGCCCCAAAACCTTCTCGCGGATTTAACTATGGTGGAACCACATCTGAATGATCTCCCGTATTTAATAAGGATGGATCCACTTCCAAGCATTATCTTGGACCTTCCCTGGACCTCTTATAAAAAGTGTTCAAGAAATATCGATGAATATCCTGAGAGTACAGTTCGATTATTGCTGTTAAGTTTCTTCTGACGTCAGAGATACAACGTTTCAGAGGTAATGGTGACCATGGCATTCCACTCTCCACTCACTCCAGCATCGCCAAAGGACCGCCAGGAGAGGGTCACTGAGAAAAGCGTAAAGCCTCAGCAACTCTACACTTGCATATGTGCTGCTGCACTAAAATCTTTATTAGTTTTATTAGGAACTTTCTACGTCGTGTTCAGATATGAGGGCGCGCTGGGAACTAATGGCTCCTCATTATTTATTAGAAAGTACTTAATGATTTTTAAATCAAACGTAATTAACACTCTACATATTTACTGTTCAAGTCTACACACCCTGGCGAAAAAAACATTTCTCACAACAAGTGACCAGTTGTTGACACGGTCGCTGTAGAATGTGACTTTGTTGACGGACCCACAACGTCATCTCTCTTTGTATCGCTTCATCACTACGAAAGTGAAATCGTGGAAGGTAGGTTTTGTAAAAGGACGAAAATCGTATAGGCCAAATCGAGACTATATGGAGAATGATCGGTGACAGTGAACAATAAGCATCTGCCTGCTGCAGATGTCGCAGGTGCGCGTGTGCGGTCTGTCATTGTCACACTCAAGGACACGGTTCTCCATGTGTGGACGAACTCTTCGAATTCGAAACTCGATTCCAGCACGCCGTTTCTCACCGTAGGCATGGCCACAGTACACACCGCCAAGTTACACACTAAAGTACGGAGCACAGTGGCGGCAGAGGGCTGCAAATATGTAGGCATGAAAAATAAACAAGGAGAATTTTAATACTGTGTGTGTTCAAAAGTATCCGGACACCTCATACAACATACGTTTTTCATATTAGGTGCATTGTGCTGCCACCTACTGACAGGTGCTCCATATCAGAAACCAGAATAGTCATTAGAGATTGTGCGAGAGCAGAATGCGGCGCTCGGCGGGACTAACGGGCTTCGAATGTGGTCTGGTGATTAGGTGTCAGTTGCGTCATACGTCTGTACGCGACATTTACACACTCCTAAACATCTTTGGGTCCACTGCTTCCGATGTGATAGTGAAGTGGAAACATGAAGGGACACGTGCAGCACAAAAGCGTACACGTCGACCTCGTCTGTTGACTGACAGAGACCGCCGACAGTGGAAGAGCGTCGTAATGTATAATGCAGACATCTATCCAGACCGTCACAGAGGAATTCCGAACAGCATCAGGATCCACTGCAAGTACTATGACAGTTAGGCGGGAGGAGAGAAAGCTAGGCGACTACTCATAAGCCACACATCACGCCAGTGAATACCAAACGACGCCTCGGTTGGTGTAAGGAGCGTAAACATTGGACGATTGGAGAGTGGAAAAACGTGGTATGGTTTGAGGAATCCGGTACAAAATGTGGCGATCCGATGGCGGTGTGTCGGCATGGCGAATGCTCGGGAACGTCATTTGCTAGCGTGTGTAGTGCCAGCAGTAAAATTGTGAGGCGGTACAGACATGGTGTGGTAGTGTTTTTCACGGAGGGGGCTTGCACCCCTTGTTGTTTTGTGTGGCACTATCACAGCATAAGCCTACATTGATGTCTTAAGCACCTTCTTGCTTCCCACTGTTGAGCAATTCGGGGATAGTGACTGCATCTTTGAATACGATCGAGCGCCAGTACATGATGCACGGCGTGTGGCGGAGTGGTTACACGACAGTAACATCCCTGACCTGAATCATATAGAACACGTTTGGTATGTTTCGGAACGCCGACTTCCGGCCAGGCCTCACCGACCGGTATCGATACCTCTCCTCAGTGCAGAACTCCGTGAAGAATGGGCTGCCATTCCCCAAGAAACCTTCCAGCACCTGATTGAACGTATGCTGGCGAGAGTGGAAGCTGTCATCAAGGCTAGGATGGGCCAACACCATACTGAATTCCAGCATTACCGATGGTGGCCGCCACAAACTTTTAAGTCATTTCAGCCAGGTGTCCAGATGATTTTGGTCCTATAGTGTACGTTTGTTTAACATGCCTCCATGGCCGAGGTCGCCAGAGCGAAGAGAGAATGACCTTAATTGAAAGTAATGAGGAGGGAAAGGAACTGGCTGTTTTTTGGGAAGGTGGAGCACTGAGACATTAGCAACGCAGCATAAGTCGACCCAGGAGTAAAACAGGTGGAATCCTGGTGGTGGGAATACTTTTCGGTGCTAGTATTTAGCGGCAAGCGTAGGAGAGGTGGTGACGAAGTTCCTGAACACCAGCATTTGGACAAATGTCCAGGTTTCGATACCAGACCTCTCTGCAGTGTCTCAAGAAGACAGTTTGGATGGTGATCCGATTACCGGATGGAGACGTTAACCTTGGCGGCACCCTTGGTGCTATTCAATGGGGGTAGGCTATCTGTCGGCACCGTATTTCAACCTCTCCCTTTTCTAGTCATCATCATCGACACAAATACTGCACTACACTCTACACACACGCACGCAGAATAGATACATGTAGCATTACAAATATTGTAATGGAGTGCGCTGCAAAAAAATAAAAAATAACGATTGCTTTATATGAAGAGTTTTAACATTTTTTGCAAAAAGAGTCAGAGGCCCTACTTTTCAGCACACCCTCGTACTTGCTGCGCCTTTATTTACAGCATTTAACTACTGGTTTGTCAGCTACAATCTTAGAAAACCATGTGTAACTTGGTCAGCTCCCTCTGTCGTCTATTCTTCTTCTTCTTGTATTACAAAATTATCAAGATTCCCAGTTTATTTTCTGCTTTAATAAACACAGATAACTGCAATTAGTGGTAATTCTGACAAAAATTGTACTAACGACATATTAGTATTACAATACTGAGAAAACGTTATAAACGGTCTGTGAGAGAAACGGTGACAGAAAGAGCGGATAATTAAAAATCGGAAGATGCAAGACAGTAAGCGGGAAGGAAAGAAAAAGCTGAAATATGATCCTTATTGCTCTATCGAATAACATGTTTTATCCCACAACAGTCGACAGGGAAGTTATGCTGCGAACTGCTTCTATATGGCTATTTTTTGGAGTTTTCGATTAAAACAGCAGCAGCCCAATACCTGATATAGATTCCCTATAACATTGATAACTTTCTGCAATCCACGAAGATGTTTTCAAAAATGGTTCAAATGGCTCTGAGCACTATGGGACTCAACTGCTGTGGTCATAAGTCCCCTAGAACTTAGAACTACTTAAACCTAACTAACCTAAGGACATCACACACATCCATGCCCGAGGCAGGTTTCGAACCTGCGACCGTAGCAGTCGTGCGGTTCCAGACTGCAGCGCCTTTAACCGCTCGGCCACTTCGGCCGGCGAAGATGTTTTATTTCTGGGATTGTTACGTTTACTGTGTTACTTATTTCGTAATATTCTGATCTTATGCCTTGAGTTTACCTCAATACTATGCTCTTCCAATAGAAATTAAAACCAGAACAATACTTTAGCGTACGTGAAATTCGACATCCAAATGCCACAAAAAATTATTACAGCTTTGATGTTCACTGTTAGTCATTAAGCCGGCCGCGGTGGTCTAGCGGTTCTGGCGCTGCAGTCTGGAACCGCGGGACTGCTACGGTCGCAGGTTCGAATCCTGCCTCGGGCATGGGTGTGTCTGATGTCCTTAGGTTAGTTAGGTTTAAGTAGTTCTAAGTTCTAGGGGACTTATGACCTAAGATGTTGAGTCCCATAGTGCTCAGAGCCATTTGAACCATTTTTTTGTTAGTCATTAACTGGAACACTTTACATCATTAATGTATCGAAGATTATTTGTTACTGATAGTGCCGCACAGAGTAACGCGTCATAAAGTTACGAAAGTGTGGCGTTAATATTTCAACCATGCGGCCATTTCACCCGATGCTGCAAGTAATCACTATAATGTGATTTTATTGAATTAATGATGGAAGCAGGAAAACTTCGCTGTTTCCAAAACAATAAATGAATCAGCTCCTGCGTATACTCTGCGGTAATGTAATCGATTTGTTCTCCATCTCACCATCAGGATTCAAATTGGCTCTGAGCACTATGGGACTTAACATCGATGGTCATCAGTCCCCTAGAACTTAGAACTACTTAATCCTAACTAACCTAAGGACATCACACAACATCCAGTCATCACGAGGCAGAGAAAATCCCTGACCCCGCCGGGAATCGAACCCGGGAACCCGGGCGCGGGAAGCGAGAACGCTACCGCATGACCACGATCTGCGAACTCTCACCAGCAGGGAATGACAGTATTACAATCGTGGTATCCTTCTGCAAAATCTAGAACTTTGGTCACTACCGTAAATTATTTGTAGCTGTAGTGTTTGCAGTAAGGATGTGATCGATGACTAACTAGATCAAGACCTATAATCCAGACTGAAATGTTGACTGGACTACATACGAGAATTTTCAGGGACGATATTGAAGCTTTCTAGCGACTAAAATCTGTCATCCAATAGTTGAAAATTACTTTCCAAAACGCATGATCTGTGGGTACGGAAGATGCGGGAACTGGAATACGCTCTCAAGTCCTGAGTTTGTTAGGCGTCAGCGGGTTGTGTCAACCCATACCCTATTTCTGGCTGTACGGTCACGGATAAAATATTTTTATGAAGCAGCAGTCAGCCCCCCAATAAGGATATTCAGGTTTCAGTTTGTTTCAGATGCTCGTGTACAGCCGTGTCTGAAAAGAAAAAAACTTAACGAATGCTAGTCACAGCGACAGAAATGTGATAAAATTGATATAAGAGCACCATGCGCAGTTTAAGTACGTGGTCTAAAAGAACACAGCAAATGTAAGTCGCCACCTACGAAACATTCCGTAAGCTCTTCAAGCCTCTCTCCAGGGACGCCTGACTCAGCCTATCACAAGCCAAAAAATAGCGGGAGTGATGAAAGATTAATGCCGCGCAAACGAAGTTGGCTCAACCAGTCACGCTGTTATTACCTTGTACGAGAGTCTTGTAATGTTATTAGGAGACATGGGGGACAAGAGACATCAGGGAATCACCTATACCAATCCATAAGAGGGTTGGCACACAACGAAACTGCATCTACGAGGAAGACAGCACTTATTCAAATAGTTCTCATTGGCAGCGAAGAGGGATTGTTACGACAATTACACTGATCAGCCGGCATGTAGACCTTTGGCACGGATAACAGTAGCGGCGACGCGTCGTGGAATGGAAGCAATGAGGTCTTCGTAGGTCGCTGCTGGAAGTTTGCGTCACATGTGCACACACAGATCACCTTGTCCCTACAGATTCGGGGGAGGGGAGCGATGAGCTCTGACGCCACATTCAATCACATTCCAAATGTGTTCGACTGGGTTCATATCTGATGCTTGAGTGGAGGACCAAATATCAACTGGAACTAGTCTGTTCCTCGAATAACTCTATCACACTCTTGGCTGTGTCAGATGGCGCGTTACCTTGACGAAAAATGCCACTGCCGTCGGGAAACTTGATCGTCGTGACGGGGGTGTAGGTGGCTTGCAACCAGTGTAAGATACTCCTTGGCCGTCATGGTGCCTAGCAAGATATCCATGGAACCGACGGAAGCATTATGGAGCCGCTGCCAGCTTGTCTCCATCTCGCAGTACCGGAGTTGTTCCCCTGGAAGACAATGGCTTGAAGCCCTCCCGTTGGGATGATGAAGAAAGTATCGGGATGCATCACACATCCAGTGTTCTGCCATTACGCCACCGTCCAGTGATGATGCGTCAATTAGCCATTTCAATCATAGTAGCCTACGTCGTGGTGTTAGCATTGGAACATGCATGGGGCATCGGCTGCGAAGGCGCATCGTTAGGTGTGTCCTGTGCACTCAGTGTTCAGACAAACTTTTACTCATCCCAGCAGATGTTGCTTCCTCCCCAGATCACAGTCTGTACTGTTTTACCAGTCTGTTCAGCCTAGGACGTCCAACATCTGTAATAAGGGGTGGCCGCCCAACCCCATGACGTCTGGATGTGGCTTCACCTTGGTTTCACCACGTGTTGAAGACACTCACCACAGTACTCCTCCAACACTCAACAAGTCGTGCAGTTTCCTAAATCTTCGTGCCGAGCCTCCAGGCCGTCACAATCTGCACTTTGTGGA
This sequence comes from Schistocerca americana, assembly GCF_021461395.2. Lineage (NCBI taxonomy): Eukaryota > Metazoa > Arthropoda > Insecta > Orthoptera > Acrididae > Schistocerca > Schistocerca americana. Next base: position 49,193,402 of record NC_060124.1, read on the forward strand.
ACTCAGATAGATAGTGCACCTTCCTCATTCTACAACGGACGGCATGCTCACTGAAATGACACGTACCATCGTGTTTCTGACTAGTAGTCATTCCTCGCCAGGTGATATTGTTAACGCATGGACGCGTTTACATCGATAGTAGGTCGGTGGTCATTTCGAGCGGGGTGGCGAAGTGGTTAGCACTCTGGACTCGCATTCGGGAGGACGACGGTTCAAACCCGCGTCTGGCCATCCTGATTTACGCTTTCCGTGATCTACACAATCGGCCGGCCGTGGTGGCCGTGCAGTTCTAGGCGCTTCAGGCTGTAACCGCCAGACTGATACGGTCGCAGGTTCGAATCCTGCCTCGGGCATGGATGTGTGTGATGTCCTTAGGATAGTTAGGTTTAAGTAGTTCTAAGTTCTAGGGGACTGATGACCTCAGATGTCCCATAGTGCTCAGAGCCATTTGCACCATTTTTCCACAATCGCTTCACGCAAATGCCCGGATGGCTCCTATGGAAAGTGCAAGGACGATTTACTTCCCCAACCTTTGCTAATCCTATAGAACCAATGACGTCGCTGTTTGTCCCCCTCCAACAATGAACCAGCCAGTCGGTGGTCATAATGTTCTGGCTGATCAGTGTTCAAATGGCTCTGAGCACTATGCGACTTAACTTCTGAGGTCATCAGTCGCCTAGAATTTAGAACTAATTAAACCTAACTAATCTAAGGACATCACACACATCCATGCCCGAGGCAGGATTCGAACCTGCGATCGTAGCGGTCGCTCGGTTAAAGACCGTAGCGCCTAGAACCATACGGTATAACATCCACGATATATACAGGGTGATTCAAAAAGAATACCACAACTTTAGGAATTTAAAACTCGGCAACGACAAAAGGCAGAGCTAAGCACTATCTGTCGGCGAATTAAGGGAGCTATAAAGTTTCATTTAGTTGTACATTTGTTCGCTTGGGGCGCTGTTGACTAGGCGTCAGCGTCAGTTGATGCTAAGATAGCGACCGCTCAACAGAAAGGTTTTTGTGCTATTGAGTACGGCAGAAGTGAGTCGACGACAGTTGTTCAGCGTGCATTTCGAACGAAGTATGGTGTTAAACCTCCTGATAGGTGGTGTATTAAACGTTGGTATAAACAGTTTACAGAGAATGGGTTTTTGTGCAAAGGGAAAAGTTCTGGACGGCCGAGAACGAGTGATGAAAATGTAGCACGCATCCAGCAAGCATTTGTTCGCAGCCCAGGAAAATCGACTCGCAGAGCTAGCAGAGAGCTGCAAATTCCACAATCAACTGTATGGAGAGTCCTACGAAAAAGGTTAGTTATGAAACCTTATCGTCTGAAATTGGTTTAAGCACTGTCTGCAGGTGATAAGATTAAAAGAATCGATTTCGGTGATTTTATCCTTGCTCAAATGGAAACAGATGAATCTTTCGTTTCAAAGATTGTCTTTAGTGATAAAGCAACTTTCCACACTAACGGGAAAGTCAACCGTCGCAATGTCTGTATATGGGGCACTGACAATCGCGGGAAACAACTCAGTATGACCGTGACTCGCCTAAGGTGAACGTTTTCTGTGCCATTTCAGCCAATAAAGTTTTTGGTCCCTTTTTCTTCGAAGGTGCTACTGTAACTGGACTACAGTATCTGGAGATGTTAGAGAATTGGCTGTTCCCTCAGCTCGAACAAGAAGCACAACAATTCATATTTCAGCAGGATGGAGCGCCACCACATTGGCACTTATCTGTCCGTAACTACCTGAACGTCAACTACCCGAGGCGATGGATCGGCCGCCAGGCAGCCCGTGACAGAGCACTTCATCACTGGCCTCCAAGAAGCCCTGATCTTACCCCCTGCGATTTTTTCTTATGGGGGTATGTTAAGGATATGGTGTTTCGGCCACCTCTCCCAGCCACCATTGATGATTTGAAACGAGAAATAACAGCAGCTATCCAAACTGTTACGCCTGATATGCTACAGAGAGTGTGGAACGAGTTGGAGTATCGGGTTGATATTACTCGAGTGACTGGAGGGGGCCATATTGAACATCTCTGAACTTGTTTTTGAGTGAAAAAAAAAACCTTTTTAAATACTCTTTGTAATGATGCATAACAGAAGGTTATATTATGTTTCTTTCATTAAATACACATTTTTAAAGTTGTGGTATTTTTTTTGAATCACCTTGTATATTAATACGAGTGGAATATGAACGTGTGGATAATATCCATTCAATTATGTAATTATTTCTTAAAAAGATGAAAATTACGTAGAACAGAGACAATATTTGTCTCACATTCTTTGTTAATCTATATCATTCTTTTCTTTTGTTTTGTACCCTTTTGTCGTCTTCTTCTGATGCACGTCGCCGATCCAAGACGCGAATCGATTTGAGGTCTGTTGAATGAAAAACATTAAATGTAAAAGTATTGTACTTTTATGCTCATTTGCTAGTAAAAATAAATAGAGCCAAATGCGTTAAAACTATTTATGATTAATTATTGAAAATTCTGTATTAATTGTTTTATCATAGCTGCAAGGAGCGCAGCCATTGTTAGTTGCGATTATATAGCAACTTCGTCTGTACTTCTAGTTGAAAATAGCATGGGTTTGTGTTAAACTAATTTGCAAAACAATTTAATAATTTCTTTATTGGTAGCATCAATTTAATTGATTAATTATTTATTGAGCAAAGGAAAATCTTAATTAAAAAGGAAATCCTCTATCTTCTGTTGGCCGCCATCTTAAATTTTATCACAGCGGCAAATTTAAATTGCTTGAAACTGCAATTAATATTCCGATGTGTAAGAAATAAATGTGCACCGGTGGTAGTCAACTCTATTTACAAAAGAAAAAAATTAATCGAATCAGACAGCATTTTCTAAGAACAGCGCTGCTGGTATTTATTGTTGAACAAGATTTCATTGCTGATGTATGAGGCCAAAATTAAAAACTACGCACGAATCACGGAGAAAAATATTTTTGGTAGCATATGTCAGTGTTGTGTGCGGGTGGTATTCTGTGGTTCTTTTCTCATGATCTGTTTGCTAAGAATAATTAAATCCATCGGAGACAAATATTATAAAAGCTCTGATGTACGATCTGTAATTTTAGTGACATGAACACAGCTTACAGTCAACATCATTACACTACGTCAGGTTGAATTCTTGTGTAATTTGAACAAAATAATTATCCGGGAGAAGTTGTAGTATGAATAATGCATTATACATGTGTATAATATTGTCAGTGTCATTTACAAAATAAAATCAATGCAATTGCTAAAAAAAACGTGAATTCAAACCGCAGAATACCATAGAGTATCGTATCATCCACATTCACTGCATTTGTCCATGTTGACGATACATAAAAACCGCCACAACGGCCACTCCGGCCGGCCTGATTAGTGTGTTTCGCTATCAACAGATGTGGTTGAGATCAGATTCATGGCTGAAATACAGCTACATGGAAGGAAAATCTCATTTCTAAGGACGTGCAGTTACTTGTTTACTTCTCTCATATTCCCGCCGCGCCGGCCGCTGCGGCGGACCAGTTCTAGGCGCTTCAGTCCGGAACCACGCGGTTGCTATGCTCGCAGGTTGGAATCCTACCTCGGGTATGGATGTGTGTGATGCCCTTGGATTAGTTAGGTTTAAGTAGTTCTAAGTCTCGGGGACTGATGACCTCAGATGTTGTCTCACAGTGCTTAGAGCCATTTGATCCATATTCCCGCAGCCACGTACCCCTCTACCCATCCCCCCACCCCCCGCAACATCCCTCAGTAGGTATTCTGGACGAAATTTACTTGTTAGCGGTATTTTTTTGAAACTTTCAGACATTTTGCAACACTTTTTAAAGAGCTAATGTCACCAGCATGGTCATGATATTCGACAAACTAAGTCTTCAGTCACTTACCGTTTTCGTCTAATTTTTATTTTCGCGTTTGGTAACAAAGAAACTTTTATCATCATTTTGAAAGAAACATCTTTAGAAGATGTAAAAACTGATTCCTATGTTACTAACGGAATTATCTTTTTTCCTTTCCTTTTGCATGCTTCATCATAAAATTTCTGTTTTCATGGGGACCACACACACGCAGTATAACTGTTGTACGTCAATAGACATAAACGAAAACTATAAGACACTGATACTAAATAAAGTGGTACTTAAATTTAGCCGAATTTTCTGGGTGACCTCCGTACATCATGACAAAAAGAACAGGGATTCAGAAAGTGCAAGAGATGGTTTCATGTACCGCATGTTACCGCCGAACGGCACACTGAATTTCTGAAACACTTTCAAAGAAATTGCCGCCATTGCACAGTAAGTTTCTACAAGGGTTTGCTCAAAAGTAATATCTCCGAATTTCTTACGTGAAAACTCTTCAGGTTTTTTAAATAAAACGAACTCCAATAGACAGTGGCATAGGTTACCCCACAGTAGTAGCGCAACACGTTTCAAAAACAGCGTGCTGTAATCGAGTTTCGAATTCGAAAAGTTAGTTCACACACGCATCATCATCATCATCATCGTCATCATCATCGCCTGAAGAACGACAACACCAGACCACACACGAGCGCTGGAAGACCTGCAACAATCCGACGTGTTTGGCTCACTATCGTCGATCTTCCTGCATACAGTCCCGACTTGTCCCCATCCTACATTCACCTATTTCCAAAACTTAAGGAACATCTTCGAGGACTTCACTTTGAAAGTGATTAAGAGGTGCAAGCACACTTGTGGTTGCGTCTCCGTCAACCAACATTCTACAGACACGGTATCACCAACGTGGTCTCTCGATGGGAGAATTTTTCGTCGCCAAAGTGACTATGTTAACTAATAAACTTGTAGACATGAAGAATAAAGATGTAAAAAGTTAACGTTTCTTTTATTTAAAATGCATTTATGAGCCTTCACATAAAAAATCAATCATTGCTCATCAGAAAGCCCACGTATTATTTTCTTAAGTCACTAACGCGGTAGTGGCTCTAGAGCCATTCAAATAGAAGATGTAAATTGAAAACAGTTAAACGTATGGATATCACAGTGCTGGCAGTAAGTAATAACATCTGATAAACACACTTTAAGAAGCATTACTTACAAAGTCAGTATCAGACATATCTGAATGACATGTCCTCAGCGAAATATAGCAAACGGTTACAAACCCCACGTGGACATACCAGTCGTCTTATTATAAAATTTGGTAGCGAAGTAAATAGGACCTAATATTAAGTACGGCGGACGCACTTTAACCTATTGTGCTGTGATAATCGGTTCCAACACAGTCCTGTGGTAAACACGAGCCATTCCAAATATGAATTGATACTGATATTCGTCTTTACTACTACGAAGTTTATTATCCAGTAATCAATAGCTGTCAAAAAGTATATTATGATTGTGGCACCCCAAGAACTACAAACTGTCAACTGTAGACAATGTTCACCTTCATCTCTATAGCATTTTTTTTGTTGATCAGCTGTTAAATGTACTTACCGTTGGTCAACATATGAAGTGCGCTGCTTGGATTTCGCGAAACTGGTCGAACTTTTCCGGTAATTACTTGGCCTATTTGATGCCAGTCACTGAATCTCGATTTATGTCAAGCGAAACGGAATGCTGGAACGCGTTAGTTATTACAGCTTTACAGATACAGCGCTGCCGACAGCTCTCACGTGCTGAGCTGTATTTCAGGTCCAGATACATGTCTAGCGCAGGCTGTGAAATTATGGACTGTGATTACTGCACGGCTACTTGACATTAATATCGGTGCGCAGTCAGTGAACAGGGGAGTTATAAACGTCGTAATTTAACGCACGCTGAATACTGATTACTGTACAGTATCGGCGTTCTTCGGATGACAATGGCAGCTAAGTGACGTGGCGTGTCAGGTAGACGAGAACACAATATTCAGCTTGGCTTCTGTACCTACTAACTCTCTTTACGGAAGCGCACATTGTGCATTTGTTGTGCTGTCGCTCCTCGAATAAAGGATTCGTGGTGTGTTGGAAAAGTAATGAGACTGACATTTTACCCACAAAATTTTTATTTTTTTACCTATATGTCCCCCTTCAAAGTAGAACCCTTCGACAGTTGTACACCGGCGGAGTCATTGTTCCCTGTCGTGGTAGCAGCGCTGATAGTCCGTTATATGTCGGTCACATTCTTTCGAATGTCCACCAGACTCCGAAAATGACGCGCTTTTAAGACATTTTTCAATGTCGGGAACAGAAACAGTCAGAAGGACTAGGTTTAGTTTAGTGGAGGAAGAGGACGGGGGGAGACAACAGGGATGCCTTTTGAGCTTTTGAGTTCAAAAGTTCCTTCATGGAAGCAGCCGTGTGGCATGGGGCGTTTTCATGATGTAGCGTCCACTTGCCTGCACTGTCTAATCTCAATCGATTCACCCTCTTCCCGAGCCTCCCAAGGGTACGTTTGTAAAATCACTTGGTTGACAGTTTGTCCTGGGGGAGCAAATTCCTTATGCACTCCACCCCTACTGTCTAACAGCAAATCGGCACAGTTTTTTTCCGTCGAAGAAGTGTCTCTCTGTACCTCTTCACACTTTTCTGCCTTGTCTCAGGACCGTACTCAAAAAATCCAGGAGTCATCCACTGTGATGTCCTAAGTTGCTGGGCTTTTAAATTTATTAGTGATTGAATTAGATTGTAGTTCTAGATTCTAGTAATGCTATTGATGGTTTCAGATGTTTAATAATGCTACTGCTGGTGATCAGCGAAAATTTTCAAATAAGGATGCAGGGGACACTTTAGAGAATTGTAATGTGGAGCTGTGGGGACATGGAACGACAGGGAGTACGTGAAAGGTTCATACTAAAATGTGTTAGAATGATTCTGAGATGGGCGCATTTGGAGACAAATACGTCCTGTCAGCATTATGTGGTTGTTATTATCGTTGTGAAATCTGTGTTAACTTACATGTTTAGATAAGTGTTAGCAGCCCGTGTGGTGCTGCTTTCGAATTTAAGTGGAACTGAAGCATCATGGACTTCTGTGTTTCTGTAACAGCTTGTTGCTCACAAACTGTTCCTACTGAGGAACCTAATCGTATTGTGTTTTCTATGAAGGGTTTGCCAAGACGGTTTTGATAACATACCAGATAAATGTAACACTGACGTGTTAGTAACCATCACTTTGTACTCGTATTCCAGAATTTAAAGTGGGCAGTTTAAGTTCCATTGCACAAACGTTACAACCTTGCTTTTCAGTTAAAGTCTACTTTCATATTAACAAATCAAATAAAATCACATGGAACAGTAATTAAACATCACTAATCACAGTTAAATTTATAATACATAACACGTTAATATGTAGCATACAATGAGTATTATTCTTTTTAAATATCACACCCTGTAAAACCTCTCTCTAACAAATCCGACTCACTGACAAGTAACACATAACACACCTTTTTACGTAATACCTGAAAACCCACTGACACGTAATACACAAATAACTCTTTTATATAATACGTGAAAACCTACATCAGAGAACTACCGTGTCTTATTTCTCGTACCACACATCCTTACGTAATAGCGAACGTCTTTGTTGAACGACTTTGTACCACAAAATTACAACATCAACAGAAGTCTTCCCTGTAAGTTCACTGAGAAAAATTTCTGAAGTGATACTTGTAGATGAAAGATCATCATCATCATCATTATACCGTTTCTCCAAACCTATGTCAGCATCATAATCGTCTTAATCGTAGTACAGTTTTCGAGGTTAAATTCTTGATCTCTGAGCTTTAGAAGTGGTTCATGGAAATATTTTGTAACCAGCGTGGTACATATTTGTTTGGGCCTATCAGTTTACTGTCCATACAGATAATGAAAGTTACCAGATCTACGGCTCATGAGATGCTATACGATATGGTTTCTGCTGCCCAACGAGATACAGAAAAATTCACCTGTGGTCCATTAACACTTTCAGCATTCCATAGTTCGGTGAAAATGATTTAATGCAAAATGAATGCACAATAATCTAGTCCTCACATTAATTTACTGTTAACTTTATATTTTCTCCGCAGTAGAACACTAACTCAATAGGCAAACAATCATTAACAACGTCTATTCCCTTATGTGAGTTCTATAATTCTTATGGTGCCACAAGGCAAAGACCAGGTCTATAGCCCATGAGCTTGCGGCAAAACACAGTGAAAACAAGCAATGAATAATGTCAGTTCAGGGTAGTAAATTCCCTTTGGTGCAGAATTAATAAGAAGGCCTACAACATGACAGACCCTTGACTTGGCCCATCTGTACTACAGAACAGGAAGCTGGTCCAGTCTACCACGTGCCATAACAAGCAACATACCATCACGTATATGCTATTCGGGCCGCATTTCTCTCCGAAAGGAGACTCAAAATCTCCACATTGATAATCGCTGTAAACACCGCAAACTTCCACGTCATTTACGGGAGATCGACTGCCATAGCCCTTCTTGTGACACACGCGTTCCATTACGCCATACCACACAGACAGCCAACACTTGCTTGTTATAGCTCCGCAGCCCACATGCATCAGCTGAACTGGCTGCCGCCGCCATGGTTCCAGCGATGCACGGCAGATAGCCCATCGACCGCCACGTACCTATCGATAGGCAAAGACATACTAACCTGCTTACCGGAATTTGGCTGAAGCTACTTAAAGCAATCATGGACAACATAAATCGGAATGGATGGACATGGATTTTTTAAATCTTGTCTTCCTGAAAGCGAATCTAGTGTGCCAACCACTACGCCATCTCGCTCGGTCGCTACTCTAATATCTGCCAGATGCGTCAACTGATATTCACACCAACAACTTCATACAACTCGAGAGTACATGTTTTCGTGTGATGCTACACTCTCTATGAGTGCCAAACTATTATCGACACATGTGCATTGGAGCTTAACAAGTCCTTCATGCTCTCAAAGATATTCCTATGTAACCTTATTAACAGTTACTATAATTCACTTGTAATATTTTGTGGTGCGTTGCGAAGGTGGGCGACAAATACCGCATGGAATCTGATGATGCCACGCTTAGGATTATTGTCTGCCATTATTGCAGGTTGTGGTTGCTAGTGACTCAGAAGTTTGTAACTCAGACGCGTCCATGTTGGAATCTATTTCTGCCGCTCATGAAACTTCTCTCCTTGTCGTTGCCGAACGAAGAGTTGCTCGTCGTCGCTCAAAAGGGCAAGAAGTCGCTCGCGTAGATCACTTAACCACATGCGCACTCCTTGAGGGGTCTCAACATTTGCTGCTGTTCGGTACATAACCGGGGTCGCTCCTCGAAGACGGAAGTCTGATTCGTCATGTTATAGGTGGCAGTGAAAATAATGTGCATAAGACAATTGCGGCATTATTGCTTCCCTCTGCCACCATGATCGTGGATTTGTCTTCTCTTTGGCACATATCTGATTTTGACTGCCTCGGTTGTGGATGCCATGGTGCCAGTAATTGATTGTTTCCCCCTGCCTTCCTTGTCGTGTGTTTGCGTCTTCGGGACCGCCAGGTTTCTAATTTCTATTACCTTGGTTGTGGATGTTGTGTTGTCGGTACTTACGAGGTGCATTCAAGTTCTAAGGCCTCCGATTTTTTTCCTAATTAACTAATCACCCGAAAGAGATGAAACTGGCGTTACTTCTCGACGTAATCGCCCTGCAGACGTACACATTTTTCACAACGCTGACGCCATGATTCCATGGCAGCGGCGAAGGCTTCTTTAGGAGTCTGTTTTTATCACTGGAAAATCGCCGAGGCAATAGCAGCACGGCTGATGAATGTGCGGCCACGGAGAGTGTATTTGATTGTTGGAAAAAGCCAAAAGCCACTAGGAGCGAGGTCAGGTGAGTAGGGAGCATGAGGAATCACTTCAAAGTTGTCATCACGAAGAAACTGTTGCTAAACGTTAACTCGATGTGCGGGTGCGTTGTCTTGGTGACACAGCACACGCGCAGCCCTTCCCAGACGTTTTTGTTGCAGTGAAGAAAGGAATTTGTTCTTCAAAACATTTTCGTAGGATGCACCTGTTACCGTAGGGCCCTTTGGAACGCAATGGGTAAGGATTACGCTCTCGCTGTCCCAGAACATGGACACCATTTTTTCAGCACTGGCGGTTACTCGAAATTTTTTTGGTGGCGGTGAATCTGTGTGCTTCCATTGAGCTGACTGGCGCTTTGTTTCTGGATTGAAAAATGGCATCCACGTCTCATCCATTGTCACAACCGACTAAAAGAAAGTCCCATTCATGCTGTCGTTCCGCGTCAACATTGCTCGGCAACATGCCACACGGGCAGCCATGTGGTCGTCCGTCAGCATTCGTGGCACCCACCCGCATTTTCAGGTCGTCATGCAGGATTGTGTGCACAGAACCCACAGAAATGCCAACTCTGGAGGCGATCTGTTCAACAGTCATTCGGCGATCCCCCAAAACAATTCTCTCCACTTTCTCGATCGTGTCGTCAGACCGGGTTGTGCGAGCCCGAGGATGTTTCGGTTTGTTGTTACACGATGTTCTGCCTTCATTAAACTGTCGCACCCACGAACGCACTTTCGACACATCCATAACTCCATCACCACATGTCTCCTTCAACTGTCGATGAATTTCAATTGGTTTCACACCACGCAAATTCAGAAAACGAATGACTGCACGCTGTTCAAGTAAGGAAAACGTCGCCATTTTAAGTATTTAAAACAGTTTTCATTCTCGCCGCTGGCTGTAAAATTCCATCTGCCGTATGGTGCTGCCATCTCTGGGACGTATTGACAACGAACGCAGCCTCATTTTAAAACAATGCGCATGTTTCTATCTCTTTCCAGTCCGGAGAAAAAAAAATCGGAGGCCTTAGAACTTGAATGCACCTCGTACAGCAAAACACAGACGTACCAAGAAAAAGGTGAGTTTCTTTGGCACGTCTAACTAAACGGCATAAAGGGCTGTTGGCGGTCATGAAGTCCCTTGTTCGTTCAGCGACATTCAATCTGGCTTCTACATCTACATTTATATTTATATTCAGCAAGCCTCCGTATAGTGCGTGGTGGAGGGTATCCTGTACCAGTATTAGTCATTTCCTTTAGAGTTCCATTCGCAAACAGAGCGAGGGGAAAACCACTGTCTATATGCCTCCATACTAGCCCTGATCTCTCTTGCCTTCATGGTCCTTACGCGAAATGCGCGTTGATGGCAGCACAATCGTTCTGCAGTCTGCCTCACTAGTGCTCCTCGATAAGAACGTCCTGTTTCTTCCAGTGATTCCCATCTCAGTTCCCGAATGATGTTTTTCCGACTCACTGGTAGCAAATCTAGCAGCCTGCTTTTGAATTTCTTTCATGTCTCCCTTTAATCGGACTAGCTGCGGATTCCGATCACTCTAACAGTACTCAGCTAATGTCCTACGTGTGACCTCCTTTGCGGATGAACCAAACTTTCGTAATATTTTCCCGATAAACAAAAGTCAACCATTCACATTCGCTTCAATAATCCTTAAATGGTTATTTCATTTCGTATTGCTTTACAACGTTGTTCCTCTATATTTAATCTATGTGGCTGAGGCAAGCAGCACACTGCTAATGCTGTACTCTAATATTATGGCGTTGTTTTTCCTACTCATCTGCATTAACTAAGCTGGCCGGAGTGGCCGAGCGGTTCTAGGCGCTACAGTCAGGAACCGGGCTACCGCTACAGTCGCAGGTTCGAATCCTGCCTCGGGCATGGATGAGTGTGATGTCCTTAGGTTAGTTAGGTTTAAGTACTTCTAATTCTAGGGGACTGATGACCACAGCAGGTAAGTCCCATAGTGCTCAGAGCCATTTGAACCATTTGCATTAACTAACATTTTTCTAGATGTACAACTGATTGACATTCGTCGCAAAAACTAGAAGTTATATCTGAGTCCTGTTGTACCCTCATTGAGTCACTCAACGACGACACCTTCCCGTACGTTTTCATGAGTAATATTGCTTAACTTTGGGCTGTGACAGTTATTGTTTTCTTTGGTAACCCGATCATCATTCTGTGTTAATAGTGTAGCTCCTAGCTATTTTCAGCCTACTTGTAAACGGCTAATAGACTGATTTGTGAAAGTCTTATTTTTATATTTACTTATAGCAAAGTAAATTTTTTATTCATGTGCTTTCGTTTAGTGCCCATATGTTAAATCTGTCAATCGTTTTTGTAGTGTGCGTTTGTCTTGAAACTGACACAGTGATTTGTTTTTAATTCAAGATATCTGTAATGAGGTGTGTAAATCTATGATGTTCAGTTGAAGTTTTAACGCCTTGTAAGATCTTACGACGTGTGACTTGTGGTTTTGTAATTTAATGTTTGCTATGTGTGTGTGTGTGTGTGTGTGTGTGTGTGTGTGTGTGTGTGCGTGTGTTAGAGTTGGCAAAAGGCGTTAGCTTTGTGTTAAAGCACCGTTTTTAACGAAATGCATTTGTTTTTCAGACCTGTTTTGAGTTATTCGCAACAAACTTGCGAGTTTGTTAACATTGATTCTCTTACTGAAAATCGTATCAGATAATCATTTGTAGACGTTTTCAAGTTTTTGTTAAAAGTTGTTATTTTATTAACTATTATCTTGGCTCCAATAACGTGTGGCTTTTATTTGGCTTTTGTCAATCTTAAAATTGCGATTAGGAAAATAAGTATTTTTAAAAATGATTTTAAATTTTGGTTTGGCACCCTACCACTCCCAAATCTAAGCTCCCTTCTATTTCAGTATTTTTTTGCCAGGATGACGTTCTGCGTCACAAGAGAGCCCTTTATGCCTAGTTTCAATGCTTCTTCGGGCATGGATACAGCAAGTGCGCTATAAAAGAGATCCTGACCGTGAGAAGAAGGCAGCCCTAGCCAATCTAAAGCTGCAGCCTGTCCAAAACTTTGTTCATTTACAGGTAGGTTAACTTTTTAAATGACCACTGTTAGGCTGGCTAGGGAAAGTACAGCTTTCCGCAGAATCTGTCATTTTCTCGAGGTTTTAAGCAGCCCCCATTGCAAGAGCTCTGCCTCATTCGGGCCGAACTTCTTCCGCAGTCAGTGCCAATTTCCTTGCCTTACACGGTTCGTCTCCAAACCTCAGGGTCCTACCGTTTAGGAGCTACGTGGAGATAGTTTGACTGTTACAGGCACCTCAAGGTCTATCTAATACCACCGGTAAGTCAGAGAATTACGTCATGGTGGTGTTGCTTTTAGCTGCGACAATCTGACGGTCTGAAATTTCGACAGCCACTCGTAATTGCAATCGCCACCGGATGACCGACACCTCCCGGCAGCTGTAAAGGGAAACTTCTTCGTTCTACTGTCGCGTGCCACAATTAGACGATATCTCTCTCGCTCGCCATTAGTTACCGGTACATGTACGACATCTAGTGCTACCTAATATGTCCCAGACGCCGCCCATAAAGACAGTATTGCTCCAAGCCCCATTGATTGGTGACAGAAAAGTAGAGTCAACTGTGTTGTATAGCCTTTGGGCTAAGGAGCATTTGTATGCACAGCAGAAGAATCGTCTTAATGTCACCATTCTAAAGTACGAAGTGCGAATAGTACACACTTCCTCCTGGTCAGGCAGATGGAGAAAACAGATTTCCATTTTGTAGGAGACAAGAGAGGCACACAGTGGTAGTGAAACGTATTTCACAGTGACAGAACAGTACCAGGAAAATTGTGAAGGAGACAGTGCCAGTGCGAGAGCAATAAGGAGACAGAAGAAGTGGACTGGGAGAGAGTCACTAATAATGAGAGAGAGAATCTATAAATACGACAACGAGTAAGAGAGAGATAGTAATAGTAATTTGCAGCAGCCGGAAGAAACGAATGACGTAGTAGTAAAAGAAATAAAGTGCGAGACAGTGAAAGGAGACAGTTATAGTTAGACAGAGCGAAGGAGACTGTAGCAAATAAAAGCAAAGAGAAAATGACAATGAGTTAGGCAAGTGGGCATGGTAGGCATGAGCGACTTACAGCGAAGGGCTAATGGGAGTGAGCAAGTTGCAGTTAGGGGAGCCTGTAGCAGTGAGTAGTGAGTTGCATGTTAAAAAGAGAGCAAATATGTTCGCAAGCCAAAATATTTGGGAAAATTTTTAAAGATGCTGAGAAGGTAGATTGACGCACGTGGTCCTCGTATGTCTTTTGAAGAGGAATATATCGACCTTTTTGTGCTCTCATATTGGCGTTCCTCCGCTGGTGTTTTATTTCTACATTTTTTAAATGGTGTTTAATAATTTATGTGCGCAATTTCTTTAACTGAACAAGCGTTGTCTTCCGCTCCTGTAATAACCACCTTGTATTCAGCCACTTATGCAACACATTTCGCAGCCTTTTTTCTTTTATCTTATATGAATATTATTATTGATGTCATTGTGTTCTTTACTTATACTAATTACACCCGTTAAAAAAAATCTGCAGACGACTATTGATTTGTGCCACCGCCGGCCGCTGTGGCCGAACGGTTCTAGGCGCTTCAGTCCGGAACCGAGCTGCTGCTACGATCGGAGGTTCGAGTCCTGCCTCGGGCATGGATGTATGTGATATCCCTGGGTTAGTTAGGTTTATGTAGTTCTAAATCTAGGCGACTGATGACCTCAGATGTTAAGTCCCATACTGCTTAGAGCCATTTGAACCATTTTTTTTGTCTGTGCAACCCCCTTCTAGCACGACTTCGGATCAACACTCATATGATCATGCAATCATGATAGAAACGCCTGTAGTAAGGAGTGATTTTGATGCCTTAGGCTCGTTCAGGATAAAAATCAGTGTTGACGGTCTTTGTTTCCAAGCCACACAGACGAAACAGGATTCCATCTTTTCACACTATCTAATTGCCTCATATATCATTTCATTTGGCATCTGTCCGCTCTGATATTCAATAACGCTGGCTGCAGGGTTTTGATAGTGTATGTTCGTAAGTACAGAACAACTTGAAGCACAAGTTATTTGAACTAACAACAGTTTTGAAATGAGTATGCCGGCGACGGCATTCACGTTACGTGCAGATTAGGGCGTTCGCTGTTTTAGGATAATGAAACGAGTGAAATGGGAAGTGTTTTCCCAGGGTACTTGGCAGTAAATGTTGCCGAAATATCAAAACAGACAGGTTCCCAATAAACACGCACTGCAATACTCCATCGTCGATCCAACACCTTGAACAAGGTTGCTACATGGTCCGTTCCGGCATGAGGATGACTATCGCCACGAGCTGTGGTCGCACTGCGTGACGTAACACCTGTACGGCGCTGCGCTCTTTACTGTCCACCATTTCGATACACTCGTTGTTGGTGTAAGAGCACCTACTAAACGTCATTATGTGGCAAACGAGTTTCGTGGAAACAATTACTTCCTTTTGAACTCCTATGTTAAAACTGCCCTTAGAGGTCGAAAAGACACAGTGACACCTGCTTTTACCAAGCTGCGGCATTGTCGCGCATAAAACAGTGACCCGTATATACAATAAGTTTCCTTTAATTTTTGTCTATGGTCGCAAACGTTTTGTTAACAGATTACCGGTTTCGGTCTATAATGAACATCATCAGATCTGTTTTATAAAAACAAATTCCTAATGTACTTCAGTACATTAGGACTTTGTTTTTATAAAACGTCACCTTCGATGTATATGGTGGGTTAACGATGTCACAATGGCAGCAAACTTCCTAGGTGCTTGCAGGCAGGCTACGCTGCTTCTCTTTCGCCGCTACAATGCTGCTCTTGCGCCTGATAGTAGGCCATCCACACTCACGGTGACAAGGGGGTTGCCGGTCTGCTGGTGTACCTAGGACTTTCCCCGTCACTGGCTGTGTCTGTACAGGTAAGTTTTTAAAATTCTCAGTAAAGATGGGAGGATACGACAGAGGCTTCGGCTGAACTGGACGTTCTTAGAGGAATCATTTGAAGTTCTATTCACGGATATGTCAATGTCGCATCCCTTCATGACGAGGGACGACACATAATAGGAGCACAGAAGAAACATAAGCTCCACTAGCTACTTCGGGCCATGTTCAAATTTCGTCGAGTGATTGTGAACACTCCCTAGTGTTTCGTACCTGTACATGAAAGCAAAAATAGCGGTCGTGTTGTGCTGCAAATGGGTTCGATCACGTTAGATGAGGATGCAGCCCCACCTCTCCTTAGACAAGGGCTAAAACGGCCGAGGGTGTCAGCAGTGTCAAAGGTATTGTCTACCAGTTGTTCATCGCACTGCAGACTGACGTGTCCGATCGCTGAATGTATGGGTATGAAAGCGTATGGAAAGGGGCTGTTTCATTTATTCCCTTTATGCCATCCCCTGCCTCCTTTTCGAACAGATTCTGACCGTCTGTGTGTCTGGAATGTTCTCCTAGGCCACTCTTAAGAAAAAGGGAGCGTCGCTATTCTGGAAGTGGAGAAATATGAACATTCCGATCGTGTGTCACGACCAGTGCGGCATTGGGCAAATGAAATTTGGTGACAATTTGACATCATTAACCCACCTCATACGCCACATGCACTTAGCAGCTGAGGCCTTTTTGTCGCATGTGTCGATAAATTGCTGGTTGGAGTATCGTCGAGCCGGAGGGTGATGCCGCAGGGTGCCACCCTTTTACAAAGGAAGGTTCTATGCACCTAGAGCCAAATGTCAAACTGAAACATCGAAGTAGGTGAGAATTATAGAGTTTTGAAAAGTGACCATTTAATTCTGTTGCGCAATTTATAAAGGACATGGCGTATGTTACGACTTTTCTTGAGAACAGATGTAGCGTTTGGAATCCCCGCCAGGTCGGATTCAAGGAAGACATCAAAGAAGCTTGCTGTTACATGTTTTATCGGTAGGTTCGATCAACATGCGACTATTACGAAGATGCTTCGTGAACTGAAGTGGGAACTGCTGGAGGCAAGATATACTTTTCGCGAAGCGCTATTAAGAAGACCTAGATAACTGTGATCTTCGTAGCTCCGGCTGAGAGCTGGAGGATTCTACTACTGTCAACATAGATTTCACGTATGGGTCACGAAGTGAGGATACGATAAACTAGGGGCCACGGTCCATCCGCGAGGGAGCAGCAAAGCAAATGACGAGAGAGAGAGAGAGAGAGAGAGAGAGAGAGAGAGAGAGAGAGAGAGAGAGAAAATTGAGTCAGATTTAGTTTCATAGCGTGTAGCGTCATGGAGGTTAAAAGCTCCACGGCCTGGCAATTTCGATCAAATATAATATGGTACAAGCAACACCGCAACTTCGCACGGATAGCACTATCTATATATCTACTTCCAGGCGACTAGTGTGGTGTAGTGGTAATTTTATTTACGAACCACTGTGTAGAGTTATGGTTAAATATCAGACAACAACGTTGTTTAATTAAGTATCAGCTCCAGATTCTAATCACTTTACATAACCTAGAGCATTTAAGCAGCACAGGCAAGAAAGTTCTCAGCCGGCCTTAGTCAACAAACACCATCACACTTCAGCCAATACGCACAAAATTTTTGTAAATCAGTCCTTCCACAGGATCAATATGTCATCGAAATCTGAACGAAAATCGAAGCAGCAGTTTCTGAGACAGAAAAAGTAAATTTTTAACTGCGAGGAGAGGACTTCTAGTAGCCTACTTGCGAGAGCATCGGTCCCAAGAGCTAGGCATCTGTATTCAATTCGCGATCCGACACCTAAGCTCTAATGAGCGTGTAGCGTAGCGAAAAATTTAATTTACGAATTTTTGTTGTACAAGGAAAAAATGTTTACTAAAACTGACTGTAGGAACAACTACATATCTGCATAGGCACCTGCAAACGGTGAAAGAGGGGAGTACGCACCAGCGATAATGTTATAAGAGAACATTTTTTTTCAGCGAGTGAATTCGATTTTGCTCCCATAATAAGCACAACATTTCCAATAAATACATTCGGAAAAATAAACGATCTGCAGAACGTTCAACATATAAGAGCTGGGATTGGACACCGCAGAAACATCCACTGGGGTGCAGAACTTAAGGACGAAAGTAACATTCCCATGGTGTCTCACTGTCAAGCAACGTCGCTCTATTAAAGCAGGACGTTACGTAGAAGGAACTACAACAGTGTAGTACAGAAGATAAGTGAATGAAATACGAAATGAGACGAACAAAAATACCATTTTTATTCAGAGACAGTAATAACACCAAACTCACCGCGATTCACGGTGGCTCGTTGGAATTACAAGAGGCGAGACATGGTTCTTAATAGACTGGATGACCATCAAAGACGACAGTGTATTTTTGGAGAACATTCTTGTGAAGATGAAGCAGCGATTAGTATGATTAATCAATTATTCAAAAACAGTTTTTATCGCATTTATTATTATTATTATTATTATACCGTCAACCGGTTTCATCCCGGCGTAGGGGTCATCTTCTTGGCATTTACACCATTGGTCGACTGCTGGTGGTATCACTCCTGTCTACATAACTGCAGTTGATGGTGTAAACGCTCAGACGATGACCCCTACGTCGGGATGAAACCAGTTGGCGGTATAATAATGATAATAATAAAAGCGATTAAGTCTGTATTTGAATAACCGACGACAGTGTATGCTCTGCAACAAGCTCCCATGCTGGCCATGAGCTTCATAAGGTGTTCTTGAAACTGGGCGCTCGATTCCTCCGCTAGAGGAGCTGACAATTGCTGGATGGTTGTTGGTGCATGTGAAAGTGCTGCATTGGCGTCCCCAACAAGTATCACATATTTTCGACGGTATTTAAGTCGGAGGAACGAGCAGGCCAGGCCATTATTCGAATATCCTCTCGTTCCAAGAGCTCGTCTACCTGTGCTGATCGATGGAGTCGCCCACCGTCCTTCACAAAAATCTAGTCAGCGCCGAAAGCACCACTCAAATGACGGACATGGGAAAAAAAGTACAGTGCCACAACAATATTGAGTAGTGAGGGCACCGTGTTCAGAGATTTGGACGACAGTATGCCCACAAAAAAATTATGCTTCTCCACGCCATAACAGCTTGATCACGAAAGCCACGTGCTCACCTCAAGCCGTATTGGGGTCCGTCCATAATCACTAAGACTAAATCTGTTTCAACCGAGAGGGGTCATCAGTGTTATTCTGACACTGTACTCCTTCCCCAAGTGCAAGTACATTCGACTCTGGCTGGATTTGTTTGGATGACAGTGCGCGACCTCATCGAACAATGTAGCCGGAGCAGCTCTTGCAACGAGAGGGTAGCCTGCCCGCTCCTCAGACTTAAATACCATCGAGTACGTATGGGATACCGAGCGAGGTGGCGCAGTGGCTAGCACACTGGACTCGCATTCTGGAGGACGACGGTTCAATCCCGCGTCCGGCCATCCTGATTTAGGTTTTCCGTGATTTCCCTAAATCACTCCAGGCAAATGCCGGGATGGCTCCTTTGAAAGGGCACGGCCGACTTCCTTCTCCGTCCTTCCCGAGACCGATGACCTCGCTGTTTGGTCTCTTCCCCCAAACCAACCAACCAACGTATGGGATGCGCTAAGGAGGCGTACTGCAGTACGTCCACATGCACCAACAACCATCCAGCATTTGTCTACCGTGCTGGTGGAGGAATGGAACGCCTTACCACAAGAACTCGTTACCATGCCTCTTGTAATGTGGACCATGGTGAATCGCTGGGACTTCAGTACAATTACTGTCTCTGATTAATAGCGCAATTTCTGTTCATCTCATTGCGGTTTTTTTTTCTTTGAGTTTCCTTCTGTACAACACTGTAGCTGTTGTTTCTATGTATGGCCCAAGGCTCATCGAACTATAGCACTTGGGAGTTACACACCGGGCGAAAGTTACTTTCGTCCTTAAGCTGTGCACACCAGTTTACTACTTCCTTACAGTTCCAGCGACGAAGTTATATTTATGAAAATGATCGATGTTAATGCAGCTATCGCGTTTCCCACTCGCATTCAGATAGAGACCACGGATAATTTGTGTGACCGAACAACGATCGAAGCACTGGGGACGCTCGAGTTTATTGGAAACTTCATTTTGACAGTGTCATTCTGGTGTCGTGGTGGTAGTCTAATTTTTTTGTTCATTATGTAGATAGAAGACAGCAAAATTTGCTTTCTAATGTAAATGAAGCATTACGCCGTTATCTATTTCTGATCATTGCACAGATTATGCACCATATTAACTTTTCATACTGATAGGTGTTGATGACTGTATGAGGAACTAATGCCGATAATTTCTGTTGCTGCCGTTTCTTTCCGAACGCAGGAGCGTGATTGGTGAACACACCATAACAGTAAGACTTTTACATCCTTAGCATGATGAAACAGACAACTCGGTATATTTCGAAAAATAGAGTAGAACGAAAAAGATTACATCGTTCCGCTCTTCAGAGTACAAATTACTTTTAATACTGCGTATATTGTTATCTGCTTAAAAGCAACTAATAATTGTCGTTCTAGGACTAAGCTGTGGCACAGAGCATCGACTAAAATTGTCACAGAGTACAGCAGAAATGTAGTGCTGTTGCATAGGGAAAGTGCTTCATTTTGGAGATGTTATTTGCCAGTATTATATTTTTTGCATGAAAAGCCTGCAGAAGAAAGAAAGAAATAAAGTGCGAAGCATGCAAATAATACGAGAAATTTTTTTTCTATTTTTTTCATAAAGTACATGTAATAGAAATGGCGTCATCAGAATGGGAAAAGCATAAATTTTTAACGGAACTGGGAGGGTCGGAGGGAGGGAGAGAGATCGCACGCCGTACATCTATCTTAATTTTTCTGCTTTTGTACCTGTACTCTTCGGTATATTGATATTAATTTTCATTCAATACCGGCGAGGATTATTTTCTGAGTTGTAGATTTCAGAGAATTCTGGTTCTACCTCTTCATTTCCTTTAATTACCTTTAGTAAATACTACTACGCTGTGAAGCTTTGTAGGCGCATATTCATTGTGTACAATACTACTTACAAAAAATATAGAATTTTTCGAGGGGACAAAAAATGTTATTTTATTAGACACAGAAATGTCGCATATGCATAATTTTCCCGCTAGGGGTTCCTGAAAGTTTCGTCGCTATTGATCCTCAGACACGGTATTCAAACTGTCGTGTTATGAATATCGTTTGAGGTATGTGTGTACTAATTTAAAAAAATTGGATTTTATTATGACTTTCCAACTCTATTGTGTAGAGAGTGCTGCACTGACGGAAAGAAACTCTCGACAATAACAACGAGTTGCGCGACATACATGAAATTAGGTAGCTGTGTCTCTATATCTAACAAGGGGACGCCGCCAATTGTAAAATTCAGATTCGATTCATACTGCGCATAATAAAAGCTCATGGCCAGAAGCGTAATGTGGCATAGCACCAAGATGCACTTCTCAGCCGTAGTCGAAAAAATCGACAGTTAAAAGAAACCGTTACGGTGAAATACTCTCTACGATTAACAATTTTGTATAGCGTCGTGGCGCAGCGGCAAGCGCTCGGGTTCGTTATCCGAAGGTCGCCGATCGAATCTCGCGCCATCCAATTTTTTTTATTATTAGTTTTTGTAATTCATATATATATATATATATATATATATATATATATATATATATATATTAATGAATTGCTTATGCATGTTGGTGAAGGCGGATCGCTCTCCAATTGTACCGCCTCCATTTTTCCGTTTTTTTTTTTTTAATAGGGTGTACCAAAGCTCTCCAGTCCGCACTGATTTTCGACGATGTTATAAGTTGCGCTAGGGACCGCACCTACCTTCTTTGGAAGTTAGCAGGCAACTACGCTGTTATGCGGTGGCTCGTTTCGGCCCATTCAACATCTGTCCTTCAAGTGTAACGAGCGAGTAACGGAGTTTATATTTCATACCTGCCACAGCAAATTTGTGATCGTGGGGTCTCTATTCCAATTCGAACGTTTGACTTACGCTACACGTATTCGTTTCGGAATATCGTTTCTACGTCTTTCGTTAACTATACGTGGTTAACATTATGAAGACAATTAATAACATTTGTGAAATACAACTTTGTATGCAGAAAACATAATGATGTTCGAAGTCGCCAGTTTTTCCACGACAACCGACTTTCAACAACTTATTATATGCATAATTGTTGCAACTGATTGCCGGGAATTATATATATATATATATATATATATATATATATATATATATATATATATATATATATATATATATATATATATTTGAATTACAAGAAACAAATACTAAAAAAAGGTTGCATGGCGCGAAATTTGGCGACCTTCGGATTACGAACCCGAGCGCTTACCGCTGCGCCACGACGCTGTAGAAAATTATTAATCGTAGACAGTATTTCACCGCAACGGTTTCTTTTAACTGTCGATTTTCTCGACAACGGCTGAGAAGTGCATCTTGGTGCTTTGCCACATTACACCTCTGGCTATGAGCTTTTATTATGCGCAGTATGAATCGAATCTGAATTTCACAAGTGGCGGCCTCCCCTTGTGAGAGATGATGTCTCTTCAAATTTCGCGCCAGCCGCTTAAGGGTGGCTTTAGCAGTTCCTGTATGACGATGCAAATCATATTTCCTTTAAATACACGCTGTGCCGGTCGTGAGCGTTAGTTACGTCAGAGATTGGACGTGGTGAGTTCACGTTAGTCAAGAACGCCTTTAAGGCGGAAGACACCCCATTGTCAATAACTCACTGAGTTTCCATGACGTCGTGAAGGTTGCGAGAAGCTGGATATCCCTTCTGAGATACTGCAGAAAGACTTGGCAGCGATGTAGTCACGGCCGGCCGGTGTGGCCGTGCGGTTCTAAGCGCTACAGTTTGGAACCGCGTGACCGCTACGGTCGCAGGTTCGAATCCTGCCTCGGGCATGGCTGTGTGTCATGTCCTTAGGTTAGTTAGGTTTAATTAGTTCTAAGTTCTAGGCGAGTGATGACCTCAGAAGTTAAGTCGCATAGTGCTCAGAACCATTTGTAGTCACGGTACATGATTGCTGGCAGTGATGGACATGAGAATGTAAGGTGAAAAGAGTACCGGGCCCTAGATGGCTTCGTGGGGCTACGAAGACGGAAGATCATCCTGTTCGGCGTATGACTCTGGCGCTTATTATTGCGTCCGAAGCAGCAGTCTGAGCAGTAGTTGACACCACATTCACACAACAAACTATCACAAATCGGTTCCTTCACTGACAGCTCCGAGCCAGGCGCACTGTAGCGTTCCACTGACACAAAACCACCACTAGTTGCGATTTCAGCTGTGTCAAGCGAAATCTCGTTGAAGGACAGGGTGGAGGTCTGCGTTTTACGATGAACGCTGGTTCTGCCTCTAGCCTGTGATGACCATGTGCTGGTTGGGAGGAGGCCAGTTAAGACCCCCTCTGAGTGCTAGACGCACTGGGTCTACACCTGGAGTTATCATCTGCTATGCGATTTCGTATGACAGTTGTGGCTCTCTCATTATTATCCCATGCACACTGACTGCAAATTTTATATGTCAGTCTGCTGAATGGGCCTGGTGTGCTGCCATTCATGAGCAGCATTACGGGTGGTGTTTTCCAACAGGTTAACGTTCGCCGGCACATCTCTATTCTATCGACAGAGTGTCGACTTTTTGCCTCCATCTGCTGTATCACCAGCTCTGTTTCCTATCGAGCACGTATGGGACAACAATGAAGTCATAGACAAATACCATTATATCGTGCGTCTATCTTGCAATATGAATCACTTTATGTTATCGAGACAAACGAGTTCACGGAAGTTCATTACTCCACATTAATTACTTTTTCGTGTGGTGATTTTTTTCTATCAGTGTATTACGACTTGACAATATAACGCCATAGAAGTATTATGATAAGAAAACTCTTAGAACAGTTCCGCTTTCGTTTAAAGTACGAAATCATTTCCCGTTACCTATATGCGGGCCTAACCTTATGCTAAGAAAAAGCTTAACAGTAGCTATAACAATTCCTTCTTCATAAACATATTTACGCTGGCTGTTCCCATGCCTATCTGTTTCGGGTTTCATCCCTGGTCAGTCCAAGGTTTTTTTATCTGACAATTATCGTATCTCCTGTGGTGTAGGGGTAGCACCTTTGATTCATAATCAAAACGTCTTCTATCCCTGGTTCCAATCCTGACGCTGCTTAAATTTTGATTAATAATCAGCTTTCGTGGCCGAAGACCTCCGGCATATGTCAGCCTTCATTCAGCCAAAGGTCTTGTCAAAGAGGGCGGAGGAGCGGACAGTGGCTCAAAGCACTCTTGTCCTTGCAGTGGGAAACTGACCCTAAAGACGGAAGAATCAGCAATGATGTACGGCATGAGGAAGTTGAAGGCAATTATTGTATTAAAGACACGTAATGTGTATCCACAGGAAATGTGGCCAACAAAAGAAGAAGAGTCGCGATGATCTTTCCATTGGGAAAAGATTCCGGAATAGAGCCCCATCTGAATCCCTGGAAGGGGAATGCCAAGGGGGAGGTTACCGTGAGAAAAAGATTGAATAATCAACTGAAGGTCAACGTTCTAAGAGTCGGGGAATGGAATGTCAGAAGCTTTAACATGGTAGGGAGACTAGAAAATCCGAAAAGGGCAATGCAGAGTCTGAATCTAGATATAGTATGGATCAGTGAAGTGAAGTGGAAAGACGACAAGGATTTCTGGTCAGATAAGTATAGGATAATATAACAGGACTAGGATTCATTATGAATAGCAAATTAAGTCAGAGTGCGTTACTGTGAACAGATCAGCCATAGGGTTGTTCGTAGCAGAACCAATAGCGAACCAACACCAGCCGGCCGGAGTGGCCGAGCAGTTGTAGGCGCTACAGTCTGGAACCGCGCGACCGCCACGGTCGCAGATTCGAATCCTGCTTCAGGCATGGATGTGTGAGATGTCCTTAGGTTAGTTAGGTTTAACTACTTCTAAGTTCTACGAGACTGATGACCTTAGAAGTTAAGTCCCACAGTGCTCAGAGTCATTTGAACCATTTTTGAAACAAACACTGACAGCGATAGTTCAGGTATACATGCCAACGTCGCAAGTTGAAGATGAAGAGATAGAAAAAGTGTATGAAGATATTGAAATTGTAATACAGAATGTAAAATAATATGAAAATCTAATAGTGATGGGAGACAGGAATGCAATTGTTGGGGAAGGAGTAAAAAAAGGGTTACAGTAAAATATGGGTTTGGGAAAAGGAATGGAAGAGGAGATACACTAATTGTGTTCCGTAACACGTTTCAGCTGTTAAGAGCGAATGCTGTGTCAAGAATTACAAGAGGCGGTATACTTGGAAAAGGCAGGGTGATACGGGAAGATATCAGTTAGATTACATCATGGTCAAACAGAGATTCCGGAATCGGATACTGGATTTTAAGACGTACCGAGGAGCAGACATATACTCAGATCATAATATACTAGTGATGAAGAGTAGGTTGAAGTTTAAGACATTAGTTAGGAACAATCAATACGCGAAGAGATTGGACACGGAAGTACTAAGGAATGACGAGATACGCTTGAAGTTCTCTAAGGCTATAGATACAGCAATAAGGAGTAGCTCAGTAGGCAATACAGTTGAAGGGGGATGGACATCACTAAATAACGGCCATCACAGAATTTGGGAAGAAAACATGGGTACAAAGAAGGTAACTGCGAAGAAACCATGGGTAACAGAAGAAATACTTCAACAGATGGGTGAAAGGAGGAAGTACAAATGTGTTCTGGAAAACTCAGGAATAGAGATATACAAGTCGCTGAGGATTGAAATAAATGGTTGCTGACAAGAATAATACATCGAAGAGTGTACAAGAAAATTGAGGATGCGCTAGATGACGATCAGTTTGTCTTTATGGAAGATAAAGGCACGAGAGAGGCAATCCTAACGTGGTGGTTAATAGTGCAAGCAAGAGTAAAGAAAAATCGAGCCACGTTCATAGAAAAAAAACATTCAACGTAAAATGGTGCAAGAGGTCAGATTCGGAGAAAAGTAGGGGTAAGCTATAGGGACACACGGGTAACATACAATATGTACAAGACCCAAGAGGGAATAATAAGAGTGGACTACCAGGAATGATTTGCTCATATTAAAAAAGGTATAAGACAAGGATGTAGTCTTTCGGCCCTACTGCTCAATCTGTACATTGGGGAAGCAATGATGGAAATAAAAGAATGGTTCAGGAGTAGAATTAAAATTTAATGTGAAAGGATATCAATGATACGATTCTCGGATGACATTGCTAACATGAGTGAAAGAAGAATTACATGATTTGCTGAACAGAATGAACAATCTAATGAGTTCAAAGTATGGATTGAGAGTAAATCGAAGAAAGACGAAGAAATGAGATGTAGTAGAAATGAGAACACCGAGGAACTAAGCAATAGGATTGGTGGTCACGAGATACATTAAGTTAAGGAATTCTGTTACCCAGACAGTAAAATAACCAATGACGGACGGAGCAAGGACGACATCATAAACAGACTAGCAATGGCGAAAAGGCCATTCCTAACCAAGAGAAGTCTACTAATATCAAATATCAGCTTCAATTTGAGGAATAAATGTCTGGGAATGTACGTCTGGAATACAGCATTGTACGGTAGTGAAACATGGACTGTGGGAATACCGGAACAGAAGAGAATCGTAGCAATAGAGATGTGATGCTACAGACAAATGTGAAAAATTTGTTGGACTGATAAGCTAAGGAATGAAGAAGCTCTGCGCAGAATCGGAGAGGAAACGAATATGTGGAAAACTCTGCTAAAGGAGAAGGGACAGAATGATAGGACATCTGATATGAAATGAGGGAATGACTTCCATGGTACTATAGGAAGCTGTATAGGGGAAAAACTGTAGAGGAAGATAGAGAATGGAATACCTCCAGCTAATAATCGAGGTCGTAGGTGTTTGGCGCCGTGCAGGTGAGCGCCACAATCAGGACTGCATACGACCGAGGCACACAGGGCCAACACCCGGCATCATGGTGTGGGGAGCGATCTCCTACACTGGCCGTACACCACTGGTGATCGTCGAGGGGACACTGAATAGTGCACGGTACATCCAAACCGTCATCGAACCCATCGTTCTACCATTCCTAGACCGGCAAGGGAACTTGCTGTTCCAACAGGACAATGCACGTCCGCATGTATCCCGTGCCACCCAACGTGCTCTAGAAGGTGTAAGTCAACTACCCTGGCCAGCAAGATCTCCGGATCTGTCCCCCATTGAGCATGTTTGGGACTGGATGAAGCGTCGTCTCACGCGGTCTGCACGTCCAGCACGAACGCTGGTCCAACTGAGGCGCCAGGTGGAAATGGCGTGGCAAGCCGTTCCACAGGACTACATCCAGCATCTCTACGATCGTCTCCATGGGAGAATAGCAGCCTGCATTGCTGCGAAAGGTGGATATACACTGTACTAGTGCCGACATTGTGCATGCTCTGTTGCCTGTGCCTATGTGCCTGTGGTTCTGTCAGTGTGATCATGTGATGTATCTGACCCCAGGAATGTGTCAATAAAGTTTCCCCTTCCTGGGACAATGAATTCACGGTGTTCTTATTTCAATTTCCAGGAGTGTAATAATTACGTCGTTGTATTCGTCAGACTTTATGACTAAGAAACTGTTGTGTTTGTACTAATTAACTTTTGACCGAATTATCAACTTAATTAGTTTCAGCATAACATTTTGGAAGGTATCCAGAATGAGATTTTCACTCTGCAGCGGAGTGTGCGCTGATATGAAACTTCCTGGCAGATTAAAACTGTGTGGTCGACCGTCACTCGAACTCGTAACCTTTGCCTTTCGCGGGCAAGTGCTCTACCAACTGAGCTACCCAAGCACGACTCACGCCCCGTCCTCACAGCTTTACTTCCGCCAGTACCTCGTCTCCTACCTTCCAAACTATGCAGAAGCTCTTCTGCCAAACTTGCAGAACTAACACTCCTGAAAGAAAGGACGGGGCGTGAGTCGTGCTTGGGTAACTCAGTTGGTAGAGCACTTGCCCGCGGAAGGCAAAGGCCCCGAGTTCGAGTCTCGGTTCGGCACACAGTTTTAATCTGCCAAGAAGTTTCATTTTGGAAGGTAGTTTTCCTTGCGTTATCCTCACTGACATGTTTAAATTTCTAATGAAAATGAAATACACCACGATACTAGTGGCGTAATGACCTGATCAACACAGACTAAAAAATGTCGAATATCGGGGATAGTTCATAAAACATACCTGAAATCCTGACTGGTGGGGAATGAGTGGAAATGGAGGTCTGACAGTAACTTTTGTGTTTTTCTTAAATAACTCGAAAACTTTCGTTTGCAGCGAAAATGTATGCCGATACAGAACTTAGCTACATTAAATTTCCTACCAGAGAAGTCCAATTGTTTCTTTCTGTATGATTAACAATTTGCATACACCGAGCATAAAATATGAAAATTTCGCTCGTTGTTTTTGCGGGCCTGATATAACAATATATACGATGAGGGGGATCATGGTCAGGATAAGAGAAAGTTCCATAACAATAAATTGGAAAGAATGCCGCTGGAGATCTTTAAATAAGTAGGCTCGATACTAACAGAAATAATAGAACAGCCATGGAAATTCTGGAAAGGATAGTGAGTTGAAAACGATATTATTTCTTGCAGGATGTATTAAAGTCCGGAAATGGTAGCAGGAATACAAATATCCTAATATAACTATAATAAGTCCTATAGTAATATATGCCTCGAAAGGCTCGGTGATGACCACAGAGAAGGAAGGCTGTTTATTGAGATGGGAAAGGAAGACTCGAGACACATATATTAGGGGAGGGGGGGGGGGGTGTTTATAGAGGAAAGAAGTAGGAGAATAAGATTCTTGATATATCTGAAAACATAGTCAGCGACCTTAAAATTTGTTAAAATTAAAATTTCAAACAGTCTTGATCGCAAATTTTTTATTGGAGTGAATGACTGGTTTCTATCCTTTTATAGAGTCATCTGCAGACTCCAGAGCGGTGGATGGGCACTGCCAGACGAGTTCCGTCGACCCTCGACGCGCATACTAACTGGAGTCTAAAAAATGGTTCAAATGGCTCTGAGCACTATGGGACTTAACTTCTGAGGTCATCAGTCCCCTAGAACGTAGAAGTACTTAAACCTAACTAACCTAAGGACACCACAACATCCATGCTCGAGGCAGGATTCGAACCTGCGACCGTAGCGATCACGCGGTTCCAGCTGTAGCGCCTAGAACTGCTCGCTCACTACGGCCGGCAACTGGAGTCTGAAGATGACTCTATGAAAGGGTCGAAACCGGTCACTCCAATAAAAAAAAATGCGCTCAAGACTGTTTTAAATCTTAATTTTAAGAGGATAAGGACAAATGCATAACTACATGTGCTTTTTCAACAGATTAATATTGTAGTCAAAACGAAGGAAGGAAGAATAAGATGGACTAGACATGCAACGTACGGAGAGAGATGGAAACTGTAGGTGTTAAGAAGGGAGAAGGAGAAGAGGAAGGCCCAGAGAAATGTGACCTAATGATGTGGAGGAGGATCTCAAAGCGGTGAGAGTCAGGAACTGGAGAACAAATGCAATGGACAGAGGAGAACGAAGACAGGCGAAAAATGAGGCTAATGTTTTACTATGAACGCAGCGTCGATCAGTAAATAAGTTAGTGAGATATAACACTGTGGTGTGCACTAACGGTAGCGGCAGATGACTCACGGCGTATGTGTTCTCAAGTACAGAATAGTTAGGCGAACGGCGCAAAACGCTTTTACATCTGTCCGATCGGTGTCAGTCCTACAAACTATCCGGGAAGGGTCCCTCTGCGCGCCGAGCCACTTGGGTGCACAAAAACGGCCAAGTTTAGGCAACTGGTGCCCACCAGAGAGGATAGGGAAGAGTAGGGGTGAAAGGGCTGCGCGGAGCCCTTAACGAGCGGCGGACAGCGGAGTCAGAGGCGCCAGCCGCGGCGGCACTCGGCGTCTTCAATTACTCGCCGGTCTGGAGCGGCGTCGCTCGGTTGCCTGCCCATCGTAGGCCCTCTGGAGGAGCGCGGCCGGGCGCTGGCCTGGCCGGCGGTGTCATTGAGCGGCGGCGAGGTCATACCACTCAGGGCCCCACCTCCTCATTAACGCACCGGTGGCGGGGGCGGCGGGGGCGGTGGCGGCAGCAGCGGGAGCGGGGGCGACGCCCTCCACTCACGGCAGTCAGCCCGAGGCTCCGAACGGTGTACATATAGGATTTGTTACAAACGACCGATGCCGTTTCTCTGACTCCTAACATAATGTTGCGGGAAATTATACTCATACAGGGTGTTACAAAAAGGTACGGCCAAACTTTCAGGAAACATTCCTTACACACAAAGAAAGAAAATATGTCATGTGGACATGTTTCCGGAAACGCTTAATTTCCATGTTAGAGCTCATTTTAGTTTCGTCAGTATGTACTGTATTTCCTCGATTCGCCGCCAGTTGGCCCAATTGAAGGAAAGTAATGTTGACTTCGGTGGTTGTGTGGACATGCGACTCATTGCTCTACAGTACTAGCATCAAGCACATCAGTACGTAGCATGAACAGGTTAGTGTTCATCACGAACGTGATTTTGCAGTCAGTGCAATGTTTACAAATGCGGAGTTGGCAGATGCATATTTGACGTATGGATTAGCACTGGGCAATAGCCGTGGCGCGGTATCTTTGTATCGAGACAGATTTCCAGAACGAAGGTGTCCCGACAGGAAGACTTTCGAAGCAATTGATCGGCGTCTTAGGGAGCACGGAACATTCCAGCCTATGACTCGAGACTGGGGAAGACCTAGAACGACGAGGACACCTGCAATGGACGAGGCAATTCTTCGTGCAGTAGACGATAACCATAATGCCAGCGTCAGAGAAGTTGCTGCTGTACAAGGTAACGTTGACCGCGTCACTGTATGGTGAGTGCTACGGGAGAACCAGTTGTTTCCGTACCATGTACAGCGTGTGCAGGCACTATCAGCAGTTGATTGGCCTCCACGGGTACACTTCTGCGAATGGTTCATCCAACAATGTGTCAATCCTCATTTCAGTGCAAATGTTCTCTTTGCGCATGAGGCTTCATTCCAGCGTGATCAAATTGTAAATTTTCATGATCAACATGTGTGGGCTGACGAGAATCCGCACGCAATTGTGCAGTCACGTCATCAACACAGATTTTCTGTGAACGTTTAGACATGCATTGTTAGTGATGTTTTGATTGGGCCCCATGTTCTCCCACCTACGCTCAGTGGAGCACGTTATCATGATATCATACGGGATACTCTACCTGTGCTGCTAGAACATGTGCCTTTACAAGTACGACACAACGTGTGGTTCATGCACGATGAAGCTCCTGCACATTTCAGTCGAAGTATTCGTACGCTTCCCAACAACAGGTTCGGTGACCGATGGATTGGTAGAGGCGGACCAGTTCCATGGTCTCCAGCCTCTCCTGACCTCAACCCTCTTGACTTTCAATTTTGGGGGCATTTGAAAGCTCTTGTCTACGCAACCCAGTACCAAATGTAGAGACTCTTCGTGCTCGTATTGTGGACGGCTGTGATACAATACGCCATTCTCCAGGGCTGCATCAGTGCATCAGGGATTCCATGCGACGGAGGGTGGAGGCATGTATCCTCGCTAACGGAGTTTGAAGTCATGCTGCTACGTTCTGATGCTGTGTGTTTCCATTTCATGATTAATGTGATTTGAAGAGAAGTAATAAAATGAGCTCTAACACGGAAAGTAAGCGTTTCCGGACACATGTCCACATAACATATTTCCTTTCTTTGTGTGTGAGGAATGTTTCCCGAAATTTTCGCCGTACCTTTTTGTAACACCCTGTGTAAACTTGTACAAAAGGAATAACACGAGGGTCACTCCAAAAGAAATGCGCACTATTTTTGTAAAAATACATTTTTCATTCTGCATATGTCAAAGTTTTACAATGTGTAGTTTTACATCCTTCCCGCTTGTTTTGAAACTTATTTCTACCAGTTCCAGTGAGTGGCGCCGTCACAGCATGTCTTCAAGATGGCTGCTACACTTGACGTTCGTCAGAAGCAACATGCTGTCGTAGAATTCCTGTGCTGTGAAAACGAGACGGTGTAAGCATCCACAAGAGGTTGAGAAAGGTGTATGGGGATACTGCTGTCGATCGCAGTACAGTTAATCGGTGGGCAAGCAGGTTACGTGGTGAAAGCGGGCACGACAATATTGAGGACTGTCCTCGCAGCGGCAGGCCTCATACTGCACACACTCCAGAAAATATGCAGAGAGTTAACGAATTGGTGACTGCTGACAGACGCATCACAGTGAAGGATTTGTCACGCTACGTTGGGATAGGGGAAGGAAGTGTTGCAGAATACTGAAAGTGTTTGCGTTAAAAAATGTTTGTGCCAGGTGAGTTCCCAGGATGTTGACAGTGGCTCACAAAGAAACATGAAAAGCGGTTTGCAGCGAACTTTTGGAACAGTACGAGAATGGTGGGGATGAAACATGGCTCCACCATTTTTCACCACAGACGGAGAGGCAATCAATGGAGTAGCATCATGCAAATTTTCCCAAGAAAAAAAAATTCAAAACCGCACCTTCTGCTGGAAAACTTATGCCTACGGTGTTTTTCGATTCCGAAGGGCTCTTATTTGTGGACATCATGCCAAGTGGAACCACCATAAATTCTGATGCATATGTGGCGACACTGAAGAAACTTGAAGCTCGACTGAGTCTTGTTCGACCACATCGGCAAAAGCAGCATGTTTTGCTGTTGCACGACAATGCACGGCCACATGTCAGTCAAAAAACCACGGAAGCGATCACTAAACTCGGATGGACAGCACTGAAACACCCGCCTGACAGTCATGACCAGGGAAACTGAAAGACTTGCTTCGTGGAACAAGGTTTGAAGATGATGACTTTCTTGTGCACGCTGCCAAACAGTGAGTCCCACAGGTTGGTCCAGAATTTTACCTTGCAGGTATACAGGTGCTGGTTCCAAGATGGCGTAAGGCTGTTGAGAAGGATGGAAATTATGTGGAGATATGAAAATATTGTTCCTAAAGGATGTATCTACACACTGTAAAACTTTCAAACATGTAGAATAAAAGATGGATTAAAAAAATAATGTGCATTTCTTTTGGAGTGACCCTCATAACGCTGTAGTGACTCCAGAGCGGGGGATTTTTATGGAATTTTTAGGAAAAATACTATTTTGTAGGGAATTTTTGGGGAAAGGGGAACCTTGGGAAAATTTTAGGGGAAGAAAAATTTCAGTTGTCGGGAAATTAGGCAAAAATTTTGTCTGCCTAGCCTTTCTATTAATGGCATAAATGATACTTTACTTCAAACGACACGTACTTCGTATTTTGGTTATTCTTCAGATCAACCGATACACCTTTCCTCCTCTGGAAAAAGTTAGCTTCACAGAGGTGATACCTCTCTGTAACATCACTACGACGTGTAAAGCCCCAGTTTCAAGCTTTTTGGATGTCTACCGACTTCTGTTGCCGTCTCAAGTTCTGAGGAGACGCCATATTGTATTTCTGTCGTCTTAGTTGAAGTATGTATTTCATCGGTTTTGTACTAAAACATACATCTTACGAACAAATGCTATTCCAAAAATTGACGAAATCTCTAAGACGCTTCGACGCTGGGATGATGTACTATAATTAAATGTAAAATAATGACACATTGTGGTTTAAGAGCCTTCGTGGTCTGTAAGTAAAAAACATATGTACGGACTTCGTGTGTGCACAGTAGCATATTGGATAGAGCTGTCATGCTGCAAAATTGAAATATAGGAGTACTGCACAATTGCTTTATTAGTCACTAAATAAGAAGACACCAGCTGATAAAGCAATGACTTTATTTGACACGTTTGGGGTACAACCATTCCTCAGATAATTATGAGCAGCTTGGTGATCAGATATGTAGCAATCAAAGCTGTCATGCCAAACTCATATTGCACGACTGTATGTCGGTATTTCAGGAGATGAAGGTGGTGCGCTAGAGGAAAATCAAAAGAAAAATGAAAATAGCAAGAAATAAGGGAATGTGGCGCTACCAGAGCAGATTTTTTAGTTTTCGATTTTATTTACAATAAAAATTCTTTATTTTGCGATAATTTTTGTATGTACGTTAATTTTATGGATCTGATCACAATTCTACCTCTTCAAGCTGTGAACCCTGCTAATATATAATAGTTTAAAGGAGTAGGTAGGTATAAGATATTTGAGGAAACGTTTCCAAAATGAGAACTTTTGACCGGTGTAAGGGAATTTCGAAAACTCGATCTGGAAACTCTGTAACAAGGCTCCGCAGTTTGTTGACTTTTTATCATCCTTTTGTTTACCTTACTGTTAGTTTCACTCATATGATTCTGGTACTACTGTGGTCACGGAGACATATGTAGGTCTAGAGTCGTTCTCAGCATGATGGAAACGATTTTCTGTAACCTGTGTCATATGGGAATAAACAAGAAAAAGTCTGAAGTGGTGGTACATGCTGATGAAAAACACAAAGATCGATTAATGACAATTCGAGAGAAGTGACAAAGGAACTTACCTATTTCGGAAGGAGGAGGACACAAGTTGGTAGAAGTTGGTAAAATATTGCAATCGGAATACAGCTTTAATTGGCAAAAGAACTTTTCCACCAGTCAAACATGTGTCCTTTATTAAACTATTCCGAGAATGAAAATAAACCTTAAAATGTTTTGCATTCTGTGTCTGTGAGATTTTACTGTTTAAAATGCGTTAACCGTAAACCTGGTACACAACAGCCCAGTGATATTCTGTGCATCGGATTCCAAATTTGAATCTGCGAGTATTCCCACTCAGAGCTTAACAGTGATGAGGCTGCTACGAAAACAATCTGTTTCTTTGAAATTCTACTGTATTTGTGTAGGAAACAAAACGCAACCTACTAGAAACTACAAGTGGTAGTAATTTTTTTGTGTAAGTTTCTTTCTTGCTTGTTACTGAGTCGTGGTAAAAATTGCTGTTTTGAAGAGCGCGTCGCAGCGCGGGGTGTGAAGCAGCCGCCTTCCGTTTCTGGCAGTGGCGCCGCTGTGGCAATCGCAGCTTTGGTGTCTCCCTCTGGTGGGAAAGGGGAGAGGTTGCCTGTCCACGTGCATTTAAGGGGCGCTGTGAGCTCGCTAGGCTGAGGAGTCTGGTCAGTTGGTCAGCCGGGTCAGTGTGGGGCAGTCAGTGTCTGTCTGTCGTCCGGAATGCTATTATGTGTTAGGCCGCCAGTCTGCTGGAGTTTGTTCAGCCAATTGTCATTGACGGTTGGATCGATCGGTTGGTCGGTCACGCACTGGGACACAAGATGAGTGGTCCGTCTTGAGCGTCGGCGCATGTGAGGTCGCCCTGTCAGTCCAGTAAAATAAATAAACGTCGTGTGACCAGGGCCTCCCGTCGGGTAGACCGTTCCTCGGTGCAAGTCTTTCGATCTGACGCCACTGCGGCGACTTGCGCGTCGATGAGGATTAAATGATGATGAATAGTACAGCACAATACCCAGTCCCTGTGCGAAGAAAATCTGCTAGCCAGCCGGGAATCGAACCCGGGCCCTTAAGATTCACAGTCTGTCGCGCTGACCACTCAGCTACCGGGGCGCGGACGTCAGTCAAGTGGGCCGCGCCGTATAGCGAGGGGTAGTGGCTTCGCGGCGGACACGAGAGTAACAGGAGTCAACCTACGACATCGGTCTGGCCGGTGCGAGCTGCGACGCCGTGAGACGGGAGATCGGCGCGCCTTCCTGCCTCCGTTGAAGCGGCTGGCAGCGGACGGTTCGGGAGACGTTTTGCGGGTGCTGCGCCAGGTCTTCGCCAGATATCGCAGTTTATTAGAAGTTAAGTGATGCGTGATATGTTTTTTCATTTACTTGTTAAATTCTACTTGTTTGCTTGGCTATTCTCTCGTCCCCAGCTTGCTCGTCTGTCTCTCGTCCGCATTTGCTGGGCAGGTAGTGTCTGTCTGTCTGTCGGTCTGCCGTACGTTAATAGCTGCCTCTGTCAGGTTTGTCGGATTTGGTGTAAACGAATTTGTAGCTTGAAGTGTAACTGCTGAATTCCTGAAATATGATTTTATCTTGCCTATCATCTTGAGAAGCGGTATATGTGTAATGTATAGCATGTTTGTATATTTTATGTAAGACTGCATTTCAAGGGTTTTTGTTTAAATGGTCATTTTAGTATATAAAGTTGCCACCCTTCCACCGTAAGAGTTTTTTCTTTTTTTTAAATCAAGTTGCACCTTCGGTGACAAGTTAATTTTTTTTAATGTTAGTGTTTTGTTCCGTGTCCACCTCTCCTACGGGGTGCATAGCTTATGCGCTTGTGTGAGTTGTAAAAATTTTTAGTTTAAAGTAATCTGGTGTGTTGCAGATTTGCACCGGTGTAGTCTTTCAGAGGTTGTGTGAGCGGTCATGACTACAGCCGTGTCAAAAGGGAGCGGCAAGGTTCTCAGCCCGAACGCTCATACTGTCTAAATTTGTTCTTTCTGCCTCTGAATAAATTGTAACTTGGTATTTAGAGGGTGCTTTCTCATTATAATTTTAAATCTGTTCCGAAAAAAGGGCTTTTAGGAATAAAAATTTCCATTTGTTAAAGGAAATTTTATTTGTTTTCATCAGTTACCCACTGGTAACTACTTCCACGCTCAAATAGTGAGATGAAATGTGTTAATGTTCTTGATGAATCGCTAGTAAATAAAGTAAATTCTTAAGAAAGTGTTTTGAAAGTAAATTCACGGTTCAGTTATGTTCATAGATCACCCCCGTAGATCACCCACGTACAATAGTTAAATTACCGATATGTATGTGAAGTTTTCTTTAAAAAAGGAAGGAAGTTTAAGGAGTAATACCCCATCAGCGACGATGGAAAATGGGGGTGGGAATGGAACAGGGGATGAATTTTAGGCTATAACAGTCCACTATAATGACCGTAGCGCCGTCTGGATCGTTCTTATATTCATTAACTGCTAGATGACCCTTTGGTTCCTACTTACGACGCAATTCTGTGGCTGTAAGGTCTCTGCACCTTCACCGAACAGAGTTGTCAATTGTGGAACGTTGTTTTGATGCCTAACTGCGCTGTTCTCAGAGACACACGAATTAATGTGAAGTGTAGGTATTACGATCTTTCATGATTTCGGAACACTATACTCGGGTGGAACAAAGCTCACTCTATGGGATCAAAACTAACCAAATATTTCTAATACCTCTGTCACCACCACTATCAATACAAACGCCAAGACCAAAATTAAAACTAACATTATCATCACCATCAACATGAGCCATTTCACATTTTCGGGTGGACAAAAACCTCCAATTTTTTGTATTTATCTGAGTTCTCAGAAAGGTTCTGGAGTGAGACTAAAATTTAGAGAGAAATTGTGTCAATAAGATTCGCAGATGGGATTGCTACCGTCATTAAAAGCGAAGAATAATTAAATGACTTATTGAATGAAATGAAATGTATAACGAGGAAAGAATGCAGATTGACTTTAAACTGATGAAAGACGAAACAGATTATGAGTAGAGTAGCGGGAATGACATTAACAGAAAAATTATTATAATTGGTGATCACACACAAAGGACGTCTTAATTTGGAAGCAAAATAATGCATGACGGCGAAGAGAAAATTGAGGAATCAACTTCGAACATAAGTTTAAACGCGAGGAAGTGTCTTCCGAAGGCCTTTGAGTGGATTGTAGCATTTCATGAACGTGGAACGTGTATGATAAATAGTTCATGCAAGAAGACAATGTCTGGAAATGTGGTACAGCAGAAGAACGCTGAAGATTTCCTGGGTAGATCCGAGAGGTAATGGAAATGTACTGAATCTAATTGGAGAGAAAACTCCACTTAAATTAGGGGGTACCAAGGCGACGCTAAAGTACGAATATTCAAAGGGATACAGGTGGCAGTAGTCATGCGAAGATGAGAAGCCTTGCAGGAGAGCAAAGAGCGCTGTCTGAAACGGGCCTTCGAACTAAAGACGAAATGAATGATTCCCACAACATTCCTCGCTGCTTCTAGCATAGCACTCAGCACTCGGCAGAAACAGACGATCACAGAGAACCTGAACCGGCCGTGATAAGGAACTGTGACGCACTCCATAGCTAATGTCTGTATCCCTATTTCTTTCAGTAACTACCGGAGATCATCATCTACAACAATTACCAGAACGTTTGAGACAGAAATCTTGTGCCTATTTTAATGCAAACCCCTTACAGTTTTATTAGTGTATTATATGATATATTGTACAGTATTTACTTTGTTTTATGCACATTGTTTTAAATTTCTTTTCCTTTATTGGATTTCGATTCCCCCTCCCCACCAGAGCAGAGAGAGAGAGAGGGAGAGAGAGAGATAGGAAGGGGGCAGAGGGGGGGGGGGCTGGCTGGCAGCAAGAGATACGAAAAACAAACAAAAGCAGGCGATGAAACGGTGATTGTTAAAAAATTGATACATGGAGAGAAAAGATATGAAGAAAACATAAAAACAAAACGGTCGGCGATGCGGATTAAAACACATAGTAAATAGACAGGCACAATTTAATAAAAAACACGGTGACAGTCTGGTATCTGTTCGCACGAGATAAAGAAACACAACTAGCGACAGTACGGTAGCTGCTCGCAACACTTGTTGGGGACGCACAACAATGAACACTCACTTAAAACAGCACTATAGAGGTGACACGGCGGCAGGTTGGGTGGGGGGGGGGGGGAGGATATTTTAAGATATGTAAATACACAATTTACCACATAAAAATAAGCTAAGGGATATAAAGCACAGCTTGGATAATAAATTCTACGTAACGCACCTTTACTGTATATATGAAAGCATTTAACAAATTTTAAGTATGAATTATGCATGAACTGGGTTGAAAAGTAATGCCTCCTAATTCTTTGTTCTGCTCTCAGAATCGATTGAAACGTGGCATGTCATGCAGATTATTCGGTCCACTTCCCCGCTTCACTGTCCCTAACTGCAATCCACTGTCGCCTTTCAGACCCGCTGCCTACAATTGTGTAAATTAACTTTTAGAGTGTGTTAGCTGCAACAAAAAGATTTTTCTTCAGGAAAAACCTCGTGTACACATTTGTGAATGTTCAGTTGTTTCATCGTGCACTTGTACTCTCACCTGTTGGGCACCATTGTACAAATATCAAAGTGGATATACAACAGTGTGCAGCAGGTTGTGAGCGCCAGAACTGACGGATGTTGCTGGTTAGTTCACTGTATAACTGAATATTATTTTTTTCATGGTAATTATTGAACTGTCAGTATATTTATTGCAGTAGTGAGTGTGGTGTCACCGCCAGACACCACACTTGCTAGGTGGTAGCCTTTAAATCGGCCGCGGTCCGTTAGTATACGTCGGACCCGCGTGTCGCCACTGTCAGTGATTGCAGACCGAGCGCCGCCACACGGCAGGTCTGGAGAGACGTCCTAGCACTCGCCCCAGTTGTACAGATGACTTTGCTAGCGATGCTATACTGACAAACTACGCTCTCATTTGCCGAGACGATAGTTAGCATAGCCTTCAGCTACGTCATTTGCTACGACCTGGCAAGGCGCTATTACCAGTTTAAAAATGGTTCAAATGGCTCTGAGCACTATGGGACTCAACTGCTGAGGTCATTAGTCCCCTAGAACTTAGAACTAGTTAAACCTAACTAACCTAAGGACATCACAAACATCCATGCCCGAGGCAGGATTCGAACCTGCGACCGTAGCGGTCTTGCGGTTCCAGACTGCAGCGCCTTTAACCGCACGGCCACTTCGGCCGGCCATTACCAGTTTATATTGAGATTTTAATTATGTATCAAGAGCGATGTTCTCCAATTATGGATTAAAGTTAAGTATTCAAGCCACTACGTTCTCTATTTATTAGACTCAACTCCTTTAATTGTTCCAGACCTCACGCCAGTCTGCGTGAGCTTAAACGCGTGTATTTCGGCCTCCTCTAGCAACACGGCTCTTCTGCCAACACATCAGTGAGTACTTCAAAATTGAAACTTCCTGGCAGATTAAAACTGTGTGCCCGACCGAGACTCGAACTCGGGACCTTTGCCTTTCGCGGGCAAGTGCTCTACCAACTGAGCTACCGAAGCACGACTCACGTCCGGTACTCACAGCTTTACTTCTGCCAGTACCTCGTCTCCTACCTTCCAAACTTTACAGAAGCTCCTTAGTTCTGCATGTTTCGCTGGAGAGCTTCTGTAAAGTTTGGAAGGTAGGAGACGAGGTACTGGCAGAAGTAAAGCTGTGAGTACCGGACGTGAGTCGTGCTTCGGTAGCTCAGTTGGTAGAGCACTTGCCCGCGAAAGGCAAAGGTCCCGAGTTCGAGTCTCGGTCGGGCACACAGTTTTAATCTGCCAGGAAGTTTCATATCAGCACTCCGCTGCAGAGTGAAAATCTCATTGTGGAAACATCCCCCAGGCTGTGGCTAAGCCATGTCTCCGCAATATCCTTTCTTTCAGGAGTGTTAGTTCTGCATGTTTCGGAGGAGAGCTTCTGTAAAGTTTGGAAGGTAGGAGACGAGGTACTGGCAGAAGTAAAGCTGTGAGTACCGGACGTGAGTCGTGCTTCGGTAGCTCAGTTGGTAGAGCACTTGCCCGCGAAAGGCAAAGGTCCCGAGTTCGAGTCTCGGTCGGGCACACAGTTTTAATCTGCCAGGAAGTTTCATATCAGCGCACACTCCGCTGCAGAGTGAAAATCTCATTGTGGAAACATCCCCCAGGCGGTGGCTAAGCCATGTCTCCGCAATATCCTTTCTTTCAGGAGTGCTAGTTCTGCATGTTTCGCAGGAGAGCTTCTGTAAAGTTTGGAAGGTAGGAGACGAGGTACTGGCAGAAGTAAAGCTGTGAGTACCGGACGTGAGTCGTGCTTCGGTAGCTCAGTTGGTAGAGCACTTGCCCGCGAAAGGCAAAGGTCCCGAGTTCGAGTCTCGGTCGGGCACACAGTTTTAATCTGCCAGGAAGTTTCATATCAGCGCACACTCCGCTGCAGAGTGAAAATCTCATTCTACTTCAAAATTAATTATTGTGGTAACATTGGAAACGGTTACATATACTTGTATAAATCTTTCGTCTAAAATCATTGAAATATCAGCTAAGAGCAATAGAGCGTAAAGAAACGATTTCCTTCAACCAGAAAAATATTCAGTTCTGAAAGAGTTAACTACGTTGTTACAGCGCGACATGCGAAAAACTGAAATACGAATTCAAACAGTTCGTACACAGATGGAACACTCTCTCCTTCAGAATGGCAATGCCAGTCTACGCACGAGCGCTTCGACATCCACAACAATCCGAGCCTTCGGGTGACTGTTTCCGATTATCCTCCATGAAGTCCCGACTTGAACCCATACGATTTTCATCTGTTTCAAAAACTTAGACACCTTCGAGTAACTCATTTGATAGTGATAAAAACGGTCCGAGCAGAGTTGAGGTTGTAGCTCCGTCAACAATGTCAAGTATTCTGCTGTGACGGTATCAACCAACTGGTCTCTCGTCTGTGGAAATACGTTCGTCGCCAGGGTGACCATAATGAGAAATAAATATGGAGGCATGAAGAATAAAAATCTAGAATGTTAAAAAAGTTTGCTTCATTTAAAAAGTTCAAAATGGTTCAAATGGCTATGAGCACTATGCGACTTAACTTCTGAGGTCATCAGTCGCCTAGAACTTAGAACTAATTAAACCTAACTAACCTAAGGACATCACACACATCCATGCCCGAGGCAGGATTCGAACCTGCGACCGTAGTGGTCGCTCGGTTCCAGACTGCAGCGCCTAGAACCGCACGTCCACTCCGGCCGGCTTCATTTAAAAAGGTTTAAAAGTTTTCACATAAATTTGGAGGCATTACTATTCAACATGCCGTCACACATAAACGTGGGACAGTTTGTGAACTGTGAAAAAAGATCTAAGATTTTTATCGGAAAGGTGAATTATATAGTTTAAAGAAGAATCCTGAATAGTGTGTCACATGCAGTCTACTGAAAAGGAGGTTTAAATATAAATTATGCTGTGAATTAGTGGATGATTATTGTTGTATCATGTAAAATACTAATCTCTCTTTGTTGTTAACATTCACCTTTTTGTTGTTTCATTTATTATGCCCAGCAGATGGTAACTTTGTTCGATGTATGTTATTGCTGACTTGCGCTCTGATGATAACTGCATGTTTAGTGTCGCCCTTTGGTTGGGTATATTTAAAATTTTTTTTAGATTCTGGGCTAACACCGTTTATTGTGTGTTTCCATATTTTCCATTTACTACTGTCTCAATACTTTTGGTATAATGTTTGTTGCACCCTATACTGTAAGAGTGCTGAAATTCAAGGAGACTATTCATTTCATCGTATATTCTACTGTGTTAGATATTAATTTCTGCATATTTGTAAACTGAATGCTTAATATCTTACTTGTGTCACACTCTATGTGTGGTCAGATCTGTTGACATTGGTCCCGGCACTTTCCCCTCCCACAGTTATTTGTACTATAAATGTTACTATACGAACAAATTTTAACAAAGTACGAAAATATATCGACTGTTGTAAGAGTATAAACGGGGTGACAGCTGCGATCACATGAGGCACCATTTATTTCGTATCAGCTGAGTGTGTTTGCTGATTATTTTCTTTCTTCACTTTCGTTTTGTTAATTATTAGTTTTGCCTCAGATTCTTCTCGGCGTGCCCATTATTTATTGTTCAGTTTTCATTTTTATGACGAGTTATTGCAGTAAATTTTCGAAATTATGAGATGCAAAAGTGATTTTATTTGCGCCTCTACTCATGCATCAAGATCCATGAACCGAAAACCATCCTCCGAACTAATAACGTGCCGCTCAGCAAATAATTTTCTTTACATTAGACGAGTAGTAAATCGTACTAAAAGTGCTTAAGTTTAATATGAAAATTTATTTAGGGCACAGTTCACCGAACGGCATACTTCACAGTAAACTTAATTGTAATAGTAGGAAAGTTGATTAATGCAATGAAAAAACAGGAACCAGCCACTATTGATGGCGCTATCTATTTACACAAATAGCGCCGTTGCCGATTTTGAGCCTACAGGTTTATATTAAGACGGCTGTCCACGTCTAGAAGCTCATTTATTGATATAAACACTGATCTTCAGTTCTTTATTCCCCTCGTTCTGAAAGAGCTTTGGAATGGGGATGCAGTCAAAAATCCTACACCGGATTTCGACGGCACTACCATCCCGAGGAGCCTAAACTCAACGCAAATATCAACGAATGTGCATCTGGATGTGAACAGACCTCTGAAGATGAGCCTGTCGTTTCGAAACGGGTAACAGCGTTATTTGTGTGAATAAATAGCACCATCAATAGTGATTGCTGCTTTCTCTACTGCAGGAATAAGCCTGTATTATGTACATAACTACGGCCTCAAAATGTCTGTGCCGGCCGGGGTGGCCGAGTGGTTCTAGGCGCTACAGTCTGGAACCGCGCGACCGCTACAGTCGCAGGCTCGAATCCTGCCTCGGGCATGGGTGTGTGTGTGATGTCCT
The DNA here is from genome assembly GCF_021461395.2 of Schistocerca americana. NCBI lineage: Eukaryota > Metazoa > Arthropoda > Insecta > Orthoptera > Acrididae > Schistocerca > Schistocerca americana. The sequence continues at coordinate 49,236,874 of NC_060124.1, forward strand.
TAGGTTAGTTAGGTTTAAGTAGTTCTAAGTTCTATGGGACTGACGACCTCAGCAGTTAAGTCCCATAGTGCTCAGAGCCATTTGAACCACTTTGAAAATGTCTGTTTTCCACAAAGTAGCAGGTAATTATAGAACCAGAGGCATTGCAACGCTTAGCATACCTCCTGTCTCTCTCTCTCTCACACACACACTCTCGCTCTGTGTGTGTGTGTGTGTGTGTGTGTCTTCTCCATCGCAGAGCCTAACTCTGGACGCCAGAATACCACGGCGAGGGTCGCGCGGCCACAAATAACGCCCGCCTCCAGCAGACAGGACGGGACGATTCCGGGATGTGGGGGACGGATCCGGGATGTGGGGCCCTGTTTCTTGCCGCCAGTCCAGACCCGGCCAGGGCTGACAGATCCGCTTCCAGGGAGCTCGAGCGCCGCTTCAAGATAACGGATACGCGCTCTGTAGAGGTTCTCCACCGCACCCAGGCTCTTATCTCCACACTCTCACGGCTTACTTTCTCACAGTACATCCACTATCGTGTAGCTCGAGAATAGCATATAGAAGAAAAATGTACTGTATACATATTACAGGGGAAGCACTAAGAAAAATGCAAGCTTGAATACGTTACAGGGGTATACATCTTACAGGGATTGGACACAAGTACGGAAGCACTATGAGAAATGCAAGCTTGAACGTAAATGCAGATATTCGCAAGGCCTGCAAGTTGGGATACGAACGACACCTGTGCGATTTGCTGTGTCAGTCGCGGTCAGAACAACCTTCTGTCTAGGAGAGAGTGCACTGTATTGGAGTTATGTGAATTGGAATCTTGGCCAATGGGTGTTGCTCGTACGGTGGGGTCCACCGCACGCAGGGTAGCGGAAGCGTTTTCGTTTCAAGAAGTACCTTACCTAAGCTGTACAGGTAAAGCGGAAAGAACGTCAACCTCTGTGTCACAATACGGACGATAATGTGTGTAGGATGAGCGTGACGGACGGTCATTGAGGAGGTTATGGGCGTAAGAGGACGACAGCTGCAAAAGTCACTGGTGAACTGAATATCGCTCTATAAGCAGTGAACTGCAGGGGGAGTGACAAGTCATGACTAATCAGTGATGCAGGAGTCCGTCAAAGGGAAACATACTACCGAGGGCCTAACACCTGGACTATGGAGCACTGGAAGAAAGTCCTACAGTTCAGTGTTTCTAACTTCTCGCCGAGTGTACATCAAATGGCTCAAATGGTTCTGAGCACTATGGGACTTAACATCTTAGGTCATCAGTTCCCTAGAACGTAGAACTAAGTAAGCCTAACTAACCTAAGGACATCACACACATCCATGCCCAAGGCAGGATTCGAACCTGCGACCGTAGCAGTCGCGCAGTTCCGGACTGAGCGCCTAGAACGGCGAGACCACCGCGGCCGGCCGAGTGTACATCCTAAGAGTGAAATATGGTGGGGCCTCGGTGACGATTTGAGCATCCAGGTAGTTGTATACCATCGTACCCATTCCTCCATTCCAAGGTCGTATTACAGCCATGGACACTGTGACCTATATGGATGATCAAGTTCATCCCACGGTACAATGTTTGTTTCCCTTTGCAATGCTGTGTTCCAAGACCACAGGGCCGTTCTCCACACAGCTCGCTCGATCCACCACTAGTTTTGTCAGCAGGAGTATGAATTGCAAGCGTCATCGCTATCCACCCCATCTTCGTTATCTGTAATTGCCACTATTTCGCAGGAATAATGGTAAAAGGTTGCCTTAAAAACGATAGAGGAATTGTGTTCAGCCATTCCGGTCGACTAGTAGCTGTTTTGAATGCCAACGGTTTTCTTACTCCGTTTTAAACCTAGCAATGTGTTGTGTTTTTGGTGTTTCCTTATTTCCGTTGTTTTATGACAAGTTTTACGTTATGGAAGATCTCCGCACTATGGACCTCTGGAAAAAGTATGTCTAATATAATACCATCCGGAGCTGATATGAAATGGAAAAATCACATAATTTCAGTCACAGATTAAACAGGTGAAGAAGTTCGGTTCACTTTTGCTCTACTGGTAAAATGCAGTCGGTTTACAAGGAGACTGCTTTTATAACAGATCTAACACTCATTTTAGAAGTTTCCTCAGGTAAATGTGACCCGTTCCAAACGGGAGTAACAGGACGTATTCATCGTATCAAAGAAGGTCTTTTGAAGATAGGTATCAGCTACTCTGCGAACGCCAAGTTACACTTAAGACTCGTGTCAACTGAGCAGTCTAGTGTTGTGGACTGGCAAGACAGCCAATCCACTATGACAGGTAGCCGAAAGGCACGCGTTTAAGCTCACACAGGCTGGCGTGAGGTCTGGAAAATGACAAGCAATTGAGACTAGCAAAAAAGGTACGTAGCTTCTGGAATACTTAACTTTAATCCATAATTGGTGTACATCGGTCTGACGGTACATGCATCACAAGATAAATAGCAAATGATAATGGCGCCTTGCTAGGTCGTAGCAATTGACGTAGGTGGAGGCTATGATAACTATCGTCTCGGCAAATGAGAGCGTAATTTGTCAGTGAACCATCGCTAGCAAAGTCGGCTGTACAACTGGGGCGAGTGCTAGGAAGTCTCTCTAGACCTGCCGTGTGGCGGCGCTCGGTCTGCAATCACTGATAGTGGCGACACGCGGGTCCGACGTATACTACGGGACCGCGGCCGATTTAAAGGCTACCACCTAGCAAGTGTGGTGTCTGGCGGTGACACCACATCCAGAATTATGCTACAACTTCCTAAGTATAACTCACGTACCGGTCGTAAAAACAAACGCGCACAGAGGCATTTGAATAGTCTTCCTTCCAGCGCTCGATTCGTTTAAGAAACGGACATGAATACTAGCACGGTATATGGTATAACATTAAATACTCTCTGCTAGGCACTTCGCAGTAGTTCCTACAGGAAATTTGTAGACGTAGATCAAGAACGATTAAAGCTCAGACAGTGAGACGTCTGAGTTTGCCGACCAAATTGTCTTTTGTTGCCCATTATATGCACATTTAGATGAACATTCCTTTTGAACTAAGTCGGTACACGACTGCAACAGACTCCTAAAGGGCTTGGCAGTAAGAGCGAGAGCCGAGAATGACAGATTTCTAATATTTGGCTCAAAGCTATTCATTTGCTTGAAACAATATATGGCAACCAATAATCGACATTTTATCATCTGTTTTCACCATATTAATTTCAGCTGGTAATGGGGATTAATCTTTTCAAGAAGCGCAAGAGCGTATGTTGTACTTGTAAAACACCTGGAGACACGTGAGATTCTATCTGGATTGCATGGTCAGACAAATTCCGAAATCAGATACTGGACTGTAAGGCGCATCCAGGAGCACACACAGTATCAGTCTGATAATGATGAACAATACGCTGAAGTGTACGAAAATCGTACGGAACGAGCCGTTTGCTAGAAACTGGGATACTGAAGTACTCAGGAATGATGAGATGCGTTGAAAATTCACTAAAGCTACGAATACCGCGATGGCAAATATCACAGTGGGCAGGCAGTTGAAGAGGGACGGTCTCCAAAAAGGGCAATCACAGATGGTGGACAGACAAATGCAGATACGAGGAAGGTAACGGAGAAAAAACGTTGGGTAACAGAAGGCAGATTTCAGTTCCGTCCAAAAAAAGCAGTCACGCTCAAATTATTCTCGGAACAGAGAAGGCCGAATTAGAAAGCACAGAAATATTTAGCGAGACATGGAACGTACAAGACAGCTTATTCGCCACAGGAGGGGGAGTGCTCATTGCAGTCGACGAAAGTCTGTCTATCAGGGTCGAAACTGAGTCTTACTGCGAAGTTATCTGGACGTGAGAAGCAGACATAACTGAACTAAAGTTAATTATTGGATGTTTTTACCAACCATTCGTTTCCGCCGTTTTAGTTTCAGAACCACTCAAAGAAAGTTTGCTCTCAGTAGAGTGGAAATGCCCATATCGTGCAGTATTCGGTGGAGGCGACTTTAACCTATCGAATATAGACTGGGACATCTATGGAATCATTGTAAGTGGTACGGGCAGACAGATCTGTCAAGTACATTTGAACGCGTTTGCTGGAACCTGCCTTGACTAACTACTGCGACAGACCACACGAATGGAAACAGATCTTTTAGCTACGACCAGGCTTGACATCGTCAGGGTCAGTGTAGATACAGGGATTAGTGATCATGGTGGTTACTAGAGACGATGGTTACTATCACCGGTGGTTACTAAAAGTAGTAAATCCATTGTAAACGCGGGTAAAGTATTTATGCGAGAATACAGATAAGCAATTCCCAGCATCGCACTTAGGCAATGCATGGACATCGTTTATTCGCGGAATGACTGACGCAGCGGAGTTATGGGCGAAGTTTGAACCGACTGTTAATCGCGCCTTCGTTATGTATGTGCCGAGTAAATGCATAACGGATGGAAAAGACGCAACACGGTTAAGTTATAAAATTCAGTTGGTACTGAGGAAACAGAAATAGTCGCATTCTCTGTTAAAAAAAACGACGCGCAAATGTCGACAGGCAAAAGTCATCAGAAATCAGTGTGTCTGTATAAATAAGGAAGCGCGAATCATCACTTCTACCCTCACACTCTTACGTTGGCGAGAGATCTCGCCGAGAACCCAAGAAAACGCTGGTCCAACTTTAAATCGCTAAGCGGGTCGACAGCTTCTATCCAGTCACTCGTCGACCCGTTTAATGCGGCAATAGAAGACAGCAGAAGGAAACGGAAAGTTTTAAATTTTGCGTTTAGGAAATAATTCATGCAGGAGGGCCGTAAAAATACGAGGTGTGCCTGGAAAGTTATAAGAATGGGTCCGCTACTGCTTACTGGTTTGGGGGGCAGGTACACGGAGGTTGGGGAGTGACTCATTGCCTTGTCCTTGATCGCCCTGTGACAGGAAGCTGCGTTTCCTCTATTCAGTTCGTTGTGGCAGCTGGTTGAGTGCAGGTCTGTTGGGCTTGTTGCGGCTTCTGTCTGTGTGAAAATGGACGTAAAAGCAGAGCAACGAGTTTGGGTGAAATTTTGTTTTAAAAGCGGAAAATCAGCTTCTGAGACTTACGAACTATTTAAAACAACTTTTAGAGATAATTGTATCAGCCAGTCAAATGTTTCGGTTCGATTCAACAGATTTTAAAATGGCCGTGAATCATTTGAAAATGAACCACGGTCCGGTCGTCCTTCCACATCAAAAACTAATGAAAATGTGGAAGTACGCGACTTAGTGACCTCTGATTGAAGACTTACAATTAGGGAGATGGCTATGGAGTTTAGGCAATTTTAACTGAAGATCTGAACATGCGTCAAGTGTCCGCAAAATTCATTCCAAAAGTAGTTGTCAAGTGACTAGAGACAATACCGGCTTGAAGTGTCCCAAGAAATAATTAATCGCACTGAAAATGACCCAGATTTGTTAAACAGGGTAATCACAGGCGACAACTCATGGCTATACGAATATGATACCGAAACCGAAGTGCAGTCTTCGCAATGGAAGACTCCAGGTTCACCACGACCAAAATTTCGATTCTGCTGGTATTGTGCATCATGAATTTACCCATGAAGGACAGACTATTAACCAGGAATACCACAAATGTGTCCTTGAGTGTGTGCGCGAGAAAGTGCAGAAGAAAAGGCCTACATTCTTGAAAGACATGAGTTGGATGCTACACCATGACAATGCTCTGATTCATCGTGCCTTCTCCATCGTTGAGTTTTTGATCAAATTCTAAATTCCTATGCTTCCACAACCGCCATATTCCACTGATTTGGCCCTTGTGGACTTCTACCAGTTTCCTCAAGTGAAATTTTCACTGAAAGGGAAGAGATTTGGCTCGATTGAAGATATCCAGGCAAATATAAAGACCGTCCTTAAATCACTTCAGGAAAAAATTTTCCAGGAATGTTTCCAAAATTGGAAACACCGTTGGAGTCGATGTGTTCAGTCAGAAGGGAACTATTTTGAAGGAGATGCATCACATAGGCATGTAAGTACCACCATTGTACAATTACAAGCCCTTTCTTAAAACTTTCCAATCACACCTCGTATATCGTCGTTTGACAGCTGCAGAGAACCTCGTATGGAGGACATAGTAATAGGCAGCCCTGGCATAGATAAGCAACAGAAAGTGTTGAAAACAAGTAAATCACGATATTCTAATAGAATTCCAATTTTGTTTCACAGTGAATACTTTACAGCATTGGCCCTTTATTTAGCTTGCATTTAACACAAATCTCTCACACAGCGCCGGCCGGAGTGTCCGTGCGGTTCTAGGCGCTAGGACTGATGACCTCAGTAGTTAAGTCGCATAGTACTCAGAGCCATTTGAACCATTTGAACTCTCACACAGTGCAAAATACAAAGGAACTATAAAACAGAGCAGGTAACTCCTGTATATAAGAGTAAAATAACGGTCTTGCATAATTACATACCAGAATTCTTAACATCGGTTTGCTGCAGAATTCTGGAATATGTTTTGTTTGCGAATGTAATAAGTTTCCTTGCGACAGAAAATCTTATGTCTACAAATCAATTCGGATTTGAAATGTATCGCTAGTGCAAAAGTAAGCTTGCCCTTTTCTTACATGATATCCTGCTAATTGTGGATGGAAGGAAGCAGGTACACTACGTATTCCTAGATTTGTGGAAAGCGTTTGACATGGTGCGCCACTGCAGAAGGCTAAAGGAGGTCCCAGCATATGGATTGGTTTCCCAGGTATGTGACTGACCAAGGTTCTTTGGACTAGACTGCAGATATATCGTTGGAATGCCCTTACACATCCTCCATACAGTTCCAATCTCTCCACATGTGATTTCCTTATTTTCGGAGTCCGTAAGGAAAACATTTTTTGCCCGTCCATTAGCTTCAGAAGAAGAGGTATCATGGGACCGTAAGCAACCAGAAACATTTTTGCGTGACGCCACAGAGCATCTTGTCTCGCAATGGAAAAAATATAACAGTAATTGCGATTACTTCTGATTTTACACTCAGTTTATTTACTTATTTCCGTCTGTCCCGTTTGCGTTTCTCTTACCCTTAGATATTAGAAATACGATATCATATTATAATTTTATTTGACGTAATTTTTAACTGAAAAGAAAGTTGAATGTTTCTGTTTTATTAATGGTAGGTACAGTCCTTCACAGAACCTAAAGAAGGACCACAACGTTTTTGCAGCAAGGAAATAAATAATAGTTATATTTGGCAACTGTTTCGTGGCACTGATCTACTAGCTGAAAGATGATCTTCTGTAGTGGCCTTTTGCTTCAAGACTACGTCTCCCTCCCCCACTGCATTTAGCAGACGACTCTGGGACTGATAGCTATAATTCCATAGGCCTCAAGTAGATTTTCGGCTGTTGTCACAGATTCATCACTAAAATAGCGAATTAAGTGCTAAATTATCCAGTGATAGTTAAACTGAACGTTGAATTGACAGAAGAACTGCAGAATGTGTAAGAGTAGGCGAAGATTAAAATATGTGAAGGAGATTTAGAGAGTGAAATACGAGCAAAAGATAACAAGCGAAAAATGACTGTACCAGACTGCCTGCTGTTATGACAAACAATGATAGACGTCGCTGTCTGATGTGGTTTCTTATCTAAAGAATGTGATACTATTTTGAACTTCACGTCTGATGTCTCTCAGCGGTTATTTGTGGTCTGGTGTAAATATTTTATACCCAATTTCCAGATTATAGTAGCAAAGTAGGGGTAACAAGTGTTCCATTATTTTAATTTCATAGTGAAGTCTGAAGGTACGGCGAATGTGTGCCACAGTCTTTTGAAATGTCTTCTAAGTTCTTTTGACATTTCTCCGACTAATAACTGGCTGTTCTATCATTCTTTCTGTAAACAGTCCCTGTAAAACACAATTATGATGGACATTCCTTGACGTCTCAGTGGCAATCTCTTGAATGTAAAATGAATGATGGATGCATTTCGCTACAGCCGATTTTTACTGGTGTGTACAGTGTATCCTGCGAATTCAGGATCGTCAGACATTGCTTGTTCACTGGCCCATACCGCCGCTCCCCTTTGCGTTACGTGTTTGTGATATTGACAGCCAATAACCGAGGCGAGAGAAGCAGAGCGTCAGGGCCAAATGGAGGAATTACTCGCCCCCTCTGTACCGCTCTGCGTTTCGTGACCTCTTCACCCTGATTGGCACTTCATGCCATTCAATTGACAGGCGTAACAGCTTTCTCGTTGTGGGCAATGGTGTTACAAACAGCATCGATTTATCAAAAGCATCAGCGATTTCCTGCTTGGTGAACGTACCCGATGGCTAGTACCCATTTGCTGCAGAGCGAGCCTCATCAATTATTTCTCTCTGAACCTACGTGTTCCCTCATGATGAAAACATGAGAAGTGCTGCATCAGAGTGATGGTATATAAGAGAGGGACTGTAAAGAGTCCAACATCGCTAACGAGTCACGCAGAAAACCGGTGACTGATCCTGTAATCAAATTCATACACTCATTGGCGGAGCGTAGGGAAAGTAGAATATTTAAGCGAATTTCGTTGTAAGCAAGTTGGATGTTCAGTCGTGGCACCACCTAATTTTTTCACTACCGTGCCTGGAAAACTTCGGATCGCTACTTAAGTACTGGCGCTACCTTTGTACATTCTGTGCTAATTCATTATCTTCATTTGAAATAACGAGGGAAGTACCGCAGCTCGGACAACTAAATCCGTATATCATTTCAGATGGGAGGGGGGGGGGGGGGTGGCGGATGTGTGTATTTTACCAACCCAACATTGTTTATAAAAGTTGCTTTTGTGTCTTTTGTGTACCATCAATATTTGGAAGTCAACCAACTACCAGATTCAGAAGTTGCTGAAAAGCAGTACCTGAAACGGAATATTATGTCCAAAAGATTCACAAGAGTCACAGATGAGGCACTGTTTGGCACAAAGGTAAAACATTAGCTGAAACACATGCAATACAGAGTCATATTACCAATACCAATATAGGTAGGTAGGTAGTCGTAGGTTCTTCAGTTATTCGTAATTCCAGTGAAGTAGCTCAGCATCAAATGCAAAATGGTTCAAATGGCTCCGAGCACTATGGGACCTAACTGCTGAGGTCATCAGTCTCCTAGAACTTGAACTACTTAAACCTAACTAACCTAAGGACATCACACACATCCATGCCCGAGGCAGGATTCTAACTTGCGACCGTAGCGGTCGCGCGGTTCCAGACTCTAGCGCCTAGAACCGCTCGTCCACCCTGGCCGGCAGCATCAAATGCCGCAGCGGCCATTTTACCCGGGTGATTTTTTTCCACCGTTTTCAAACTCCAGGGATTGATCAATGAGACGATACGGAACAAAAAATGTCTAATGAACTTACGTCCGTTAATGCGTGGTTTCCATGCTAGAGACCATTTATTAAATCATACTTTGTTACAGAGACTGCGGGCTAATACGATGTACCATGCAGCCACAGTAACAGTATGCATGGTTTCCTCCTAGAGGGTGGTACTGTTCCTCATACTTCACGCCCTAGAGCCCACTCCTGCCATACTAATTAGTAATGTTGTGTCCTATTCAATTCTGTTGCTGAGTCGCCTTGTAGCGGATGTGATACAGCGTGGTACGCAATGGTTCCGTATCCGAATCGAGAGCTATCCCACATCGTGTTTACATACGGAAAGGCAAGTGGCAACGGGTGGTGGGCTGCAAGATTGTATCAGGAGACCTACCCTGCCGACAACCAGCACAGAATTCAATGTTTGCCACAGTTCCGCCGTTTGTCTGAGGCAGGGTCGTTTCGGAAGCAGGAAGTCATGAAGGACGTAGTCGAAATCTTCGGTCATCTGACTTGGAGTAAAATGTGATTAACGCTGTGGAAGGCGACGGACGTGTTAGTACCTGGCAGTTGGGAGTTGCCCCACCAGTACAGGGTATCCCATACGACCGCGTGCAACATTCTCCATGACAGTTGCTATTACACTTGCCACTTACAGCTTTTGCAGGGTTTATAGCGACAGACTTTCCATGGTTTTGACACCGGTTTCTTCACCAGGCAACCATGATTCCGGGATATGAGTCACCCATCCTATTCACAGATGAGGCCAACTTTATACGGTGTCTTCAAATTTCATAACAGTCATCATTGCGATAGCAATCAGAACCCGCATGGTATGGTGACCGCGAATCACCAGCCTCAGTGCAACCGGACTGCGTGGGCCAGGATAATTGGTGACCGTATTTTATGACCAATCCTGCTTCCGCGTCGCTGAACAGGCCGGAATTATGGGAGTTTTTTTGCGCGTGACGTTTGTTAGCCCTGGCGGAAGAAGTGCCACTGATGTGGCTGCTACACGATGGTGTTTCGACCCACTTCGCCGTTAACGTCCGGACGCTTGTCAGTCGTGTGTTCCCTGGTCGGTGGATCGGACGAGGGGTCCAGTTCCATGGCACGCTCGTTCACCGGATCTCAACCCGCGCGATTTTTGGTTTTGGGGCCTCCTCAGACAGAACATGGGACGGCGCTTACACGCATGATTTCAGGCACGCAGAAACCATTTTCAGAACATAGTGCAACTGTGGTTGCATGGTACAGCACGTATTAGAACGCCGTCTCTGTAACAATGTACGGTTAAATAAATGGTTTCTGTCATTTCCGGATACAAGTTCATTAGACTATTTTGGTCCGTATCCTCTCATGAATCAAGCGCTTGAGTTTTACACCGTGTAAAAAATCACCCTGTATATGTGCCCTGTCTGTTTGTGATAATGCAGTCACTCATGAGCCCGATAAAGGAAAGGAAGACACTAGCGGCCATTGTGCAATGAAATACATCAATGAAAAACGTTGAAAATTTGTACCAGAATGTGACTCCAACTCGGACTTTTCCGTTTCTCGTGAACCGTCACCTTGACCGTCTCGGCCATCAGGACACGTACTTTGTGGATAGGCTGGATATCTGAGTCGGTCTGGGACGGCGTCCGGATGGTCAAGCCAATGAAGGCGACCGTTCAAGAGAAACAGGAAAATCCAGGCTCCAGTCTGAGTCGAGCAAAAATTTTCAACTTTCCGCAGTTGCTGTTGGTGGCTAATTCTCCATACTGATGTGTTTCAGTTCCCAGTGCACCTAACATCTTCCTATACTTTGTATCGTAATGATTTATCTGACTGAAAAAAGCAACGTCTCTATAACGGGTGGAATCTCGAACAGCCCACGCTACTCCTTAGAGGAAAAAATAAAAAATTAATTTTATTCCCGCTGGGACGTTAGGTTTAAAATTTCTGTTTTCAGAGAAATACATGAGTAGCACGCCTTACCCACCTTAAATTAGATGATTCAGGTTTTATGTCTCAGCAATGAAACTCATCATGGTCAAGACTTTTATGACCGTATAGTTCATGCAATGCTGTAACTGTCTTACTGTGAAACGTAAGACGTGCGTGGCCATTGTTTGCCACACACCTTTCAGGTATTTCTATTATATTACAGTAGCTGTGTTGTTGAGAAGTACGAGGCGTAACTGCTTCGGACGTGCATACGTGCCTGAAGTAGTGTTGCATCGTTTTTCTGACAAGGGAAACTCCCCATCACACAAACCTAACATTTAGTAGTAAAGCTGCCCCAGTGGATAGCCCGTCAAAAACTAAACACAGATCAGTTATGAAAACAGGAAGGTGGTGTACATAACTGTGAAAAAAAGCAAAATAGGAACAGTCAACGCTCCAAGAAAAAGATGTGCAGTAAAGACCAATTTGTAACATCAAAGGCGTCGTGGGTAATTGTTCATGGTGTTGGACTCCAAAAGTGTAAACTGTGGTAAAAACTCCCTCGTGTCATTTCCCTTTTTTTCACTACAGTATGAACTGTGCATCCGGTCACTGAAATGTTTGTCCTTCACCTGTAGTCTTGGTAGTTGCGATTGGTTATAGAACACGAGTCATGTGGTAAGAATACATTACTGTCGCAATAAATAATAAGGGCAGGCAAGATACCACATAGACGTCTCGCCGAAATGAAAACAACAAATAAACAGGTGTGAAGTAAGTTACAACAAAGGAATTCAAGAGTCAAGAGTCCAAAACGAGAACGCAGTTTCAAAAACGATAAAAACATATGTTCTGGCAGAGCACAGAGAAAGTGTAAGATTGTGAAACTTACCGTTGATTTGTTGCAGCTTATGTGACAAACTATTATGTTTGCATCATTTCCTTGGGAGTGGTCACATTCATACGAACACCTATATCCGGCAAGGAGGCTCACTTACCAGTCGTACAAATTAGGAGCATCGATAAGAGATACTTATCATATGACACACTTAGTGTCACCAATGCCGTGTATGACACACAAGATGTGTTTCCCGGTCGAGAATTTGGTTGATTTGTCACCTTTTCATCAAACGATTACGGTTCCTGTTCGGAAGCCATTTCCATCGGTCTGCTAATATAGTAGTAACGCAGGATCAACTGTCATTATAGATCCCTACCTTACACCTCACTGTTGCAAACGGACGTTCCGATGACACAGACTGGAATGAATCGAACAGTGAAAAAAAAATTGGCACGAAGGATGTTTGATCGCCCGCTTGACAGTCTAACACCGTAACCACTTAAACACTAAGCCATTTTTGTTCTTGCCTGCTCTGTATCGTGCTTCTTATTTCTGAACCGTTAACTCTTTCTGCTTTGCTTTTATTCCCACAGTCCAGTACACGCAATTCCTGTTTTCATGGTTGATCTGTGTTCAGTTTTTGACGGATTGTGTACCTGGGCACTCCTACCACTACATCTGGGGGGGGGGGATGCGATGGGGCCGCGCGGGATTAGCCGAGCGGTCTTAGGCGCTGCAGTCATGGACTGTGCGGCTGGTCCCGGCGGAGCTTCAAGTCCTCCCTCGGGCATGGGTGTGTGTGTTTGTCCTTAGGATAATTTAGGTTAAGTAGTGTGTAAGCTTAGGGACTGATGACCATAGCAATTAAGTCCAATAAGATTTCACACACATTTGAACATTTCTGATGCGATGGGGAGTTTCCCTTGTGAGTAACACAGTCGCTGCTGTGCCGTATTTACCCGCCGACACATGACAAGCCACTTTCAATTAAAATGTCTCCCCTGCACGTGAATATACATAATGAACGTACACACGTAGACACGTGGGTCCGGCAGTGAGTGGTGCTCCGATCAATAAAAACAAACTAGCTCGCGATAAGCGAGAAATAGAGGCAAATATTTATTTTTATTACATTATACAGTTAATGGTTGTCCCTATTCGGAACTGCGAATACATTTCATCTGTGTTATGCACTCTGGCCAACATGTGATGTGTCACATTGATGTAGTATTAATGATTCCATAAAATATCATGAGAATGTGGCATGCACCATCGCAACAGTGTTTGGTACAAAGTTAGCGACCTCCAGGAGCAATCCCCAGTGTAAATGTTACCTTAAGAACAGACATACCTTGTTGAATACTCTGGTTCTCGTCAGATCATTGGTGTTAAGCAACGCAATGCTTGCCAATACTTGCGTAGCCGGGTGCGAGGCGTGCTTATGGCTGCTTCCCCTTTGATGGTGGGCTGGTTGGTTTAAAAGAGGGGAGGGGGGGGGGGTGAGTTGAAGGAAGGACCAAACTGCTACGTCATCGGTCCCTCGTTCCGATGAAAATAATTCCACAAGGATGAGAGAAAAATAATCGAGACATACAAAACACAGCTGGAGGAAAAGAGAAAACCACTTTAATGACAGAAGCGCAACAAACACTAAAATGGACAAAATAGGACATGAAAACCACAGAGGGACGCAAGAAAAATGTAGAAGAGATCAAAACAAAAGTGCAGATTACCATTGCTGGCTGTCCATGAGAATAAAAATGGGATGCCAGCCACTTTGTAACACATTAAAACCTCCACCCTAAAAGCACTAGGGTGGAGGACGCAGAGGGACAAAGAACATGCCCTAAAACTTACATCAAACAATAAAACCCACCCTCACGATTAAAACGTAAAACTAAAGCTCCTGTTGAGTCTTCGTCACCCAACACTGAAGGTAGGGTGCTGGGAAAGTTAAACGTCCGGCGCAAAGCGGCTAAAAGTGGGCAGTCCAGCAAGAGGTGGGTCCTCGCTACGGAGGGGGTAACCATTCATTAGCCACGTATGGCCAATACGGAGCCGGCAGAGGACAACTGATTATCTGCGGGAAGACCGCATGGAAGACTTCCACACATTCTTAGTCTCCTTATTGACACGCAGTATGCTGTGTGTACTGTTCCGCTATTCCGTCTCCCAAAGCCGTAAAACACTGCGGCGTAAGAGCGAACGCAGGTCAGTTTCAGAGATGAGCATCTTCAAAAGCGATTTTCGCGTAGCCTATTTGGCCAGCCTGTGGGCAAGTTCATTGCATGCGATTCCGACGTGTCGTGTGGTCGACACAAACACCACTGAACGACGGGACCATTCCAGGGCATAGATGGGCTCCAGAACGGACGCTACCAAAGGATGGCAAGGGTAGCACTGATCGATAGCTTGTAGACTGCTCAAGGAGTCAATACACCGGAGAAACAACTCGCCAGGGCATGAGCGTATGTGCTCAAGAGCATGAGATATGGGCCCCAGCACTGCAGTGAAAACATTTCAGCAATTTGGCAAGGAGTGCTGCTCAATATGTCCTTCATGAACATATGAAAAGCCTACGTGAACATCAGCCATAGAGCCGTCGTTGTAAACCACTCCATGGCCCTGGTACATGTCCAGTTTCCAAAGGAAGTGATAGCGGAGATCGGCACGGTTAATGGAGTCCTTAGGTCCATGCGTAATATCCATCAGAGTCTGCTGCCTAGGTGTACACCTTGGAGGTATACGTGAATGGACGTCGAGGACAGGTTGAAAAGGGAAGGACTCCAGTTAAGAAAGAAGGGGCCAGATGCGAGCTGCTATTGTAAGCCCTGACCTGGGTCGCCGATGCGGGAGGTGAACCGCCGTGGTTGGGAAAAGGAGACGGTACATTGGATGCACAGGGGAACTATGAACGTGTGCAACGTAACTGGCGAGCAGTTGTGCACGCCTAACCTTCAAAGGAGGGACTCCAGCCTCCACCAGGACAATTGTCACCAGACTCGTTCTAAAAGCTCGCATCGCTGGACGAATGCCACAATGGTGCACAGATCAAGTAAACGCAACGCTGAGATCGCCGCCGAACCGTAAATCAGACTCCCATAGTCAAGGTGGGATTGAACAAGTGCTCAGTTGAACTGATGCAGAGCAGAGCGATCTGCACCCTAGTTGGTGTTGTTCAGGCAGCGGAATGCACTGAGGTGCTGCCAGCAGTTCCGCTTATGCCCACGAAGGTGAGGTAGCCAAGTCTATCGGGCGTCGAAAACCAGTCCTAAGAATCATTATGTCTCCACTATAGTGAGTGGATCGTAATTAAGGTAAAGTTCTGGAGTTGGTAAAATGGAGATATCATGTGGCGAGGGGCTCCCGCCAGGTAGACTGGTCGCCTGGTGCAAGTCTTTCGGCTGACGCCACGTCGGCGACCTGCCTATCGATGGGACTGAAATGATGATGATAAGGACAACACAACACCCAGTCCCTGAGGGGAGAAAATCTCCGACCCAGCCGGGAATTGAACCAGGGCCGTTAGGTACGGCATTTCGTCGCGCTGACCACTTAGCTTCCAGGGGCGGACATTGGATCTGGTTAAACGATGCGACGCCGAAAGAAATGCATGACACATGACTTCGCGGCTGAAAACGGGAAACCACGGGCTAAAGCCAATGACTGCGCCTTGTGAATGGCTCCCTGTAGGCGCCGCTCAGCTACACCCGTACTGGAGGAGCAGTGCCAAATGCAGAAGTCATCCACATACAGAGAAGGTGACACCGACGGACCTACAGCTGCTGCTAGACTGTTAATAGCCACTAAAAATAGAGAAACAGTACAGAGCCCTGCAGAATGTCATTCTCCTCAATATAGGGGAATTATGGGAGGCACCAACCTGGACACGGAAAGTTCAGAGCGACAGGAAGTTTTGGATATAAATCCGGAGCGGGCTCCGGAGACCATTCATATAATGTGGCAAGGATATGATGTTGCCAGGTCGTGTCGTATGCCTTACATAAGTCAAGAAAGACAGCAACCAGATGTTTGCATCTGGAAAAGGCTGTTCAGATGGTAGACACGAGGGACACAAGATAATCGGTGGTAGAGACCGTGAGGGAAGCCACCCTGATATGGAGCCAGTAAGTCACGTGACTCCATGACCCAGCCAAACCGTCGACACACCATATTTTCCAGCAGCTTACAAAGAAATGTGGTGAGGCTGATGGATCGGTAGCTTCCCACATCAAGGGCATTTGGACCGGGTTCGTGCACCGGAATGATGATGCTCTCCAGCCTTTACGATGGTAGGCGCCATCGCACCATATTCGGTTTAAGATGACGAGGAGATATCGCTTGCAGTCAGGCGAGAGGTTTAACCATCTGTGGATCCGATCCGGTCCAGGAGCTATGTGGTGGCAATTTGCAAGGGCGCTGAGGAGCTCCCGCTCTGTAAATGGAGCGGTATAGGGTTTATTGTGGCGTGTAGTGAACGAGAGGACTTTCCTTTCCATCCGCCATTTTAGGGTGCGAAAAGCTGGGCGGCAGTTCGACGCAGAGGCTCGAGGATAGTGCTCGGCAATCGTGGTTGCCTCGGCAGATAACACGCCATTGCTGTTAATGCCAGGGACACTTGTTGCGGTTCTGATACCCGAAAAGACGTCTGATCTTCGTCCAGACTTGTGAAGGTGACATATTTCACCCAATGGTCGGTACATACCTGTCCCAACATTCCTGTTACCGTCGTTTTTAAGCCGGCGTATGAGAACACGGAACCGCTTAGACGCTATTAGGTGCCGCTTATGTTGCTCTTTAATTGCCTCAGCGACTTCCGGCGACCACCAAAGGACTGTCTTTCACAGGTAGCACCCGAAAGAACGAGGGATAGCGTTTTCGCCGCAGAAGCGATTGTTGTACTGACCTGCTCAACGACAACATCGATGGCACCATGTGGGGAAGATTCAGCAGTGACAGCAGAGGTGAAGGCTTCCCAGTCTGCTTTGTTTGAAGACTGTCTGTGTAGGAGTTCATGGGCAAGACGCCGGGGGAGTGACAGGAAGATAGGAAAGTGGCCTCTTTCACACAGGTTCTCATGTTCTCTCCAGTGGATAGATGAGAGAAGGCCAGGACTGCAAACCGAGAAATCAATGGCCAGTCTCTTTCACACAGGTTGTCATGTACTCTCCAGTGGATAGATGGGAGAAGGCTAGGACTGCAAACCGAGAATATGTGCCATGTATCACACTGAAATGTGTGGGGACCATGTATCTAAGAGGCATAGGTCAAGCTGTGACAAATTTTCGACCCCCCCTACCTCTGCCAGTAAGTATGGCGCCACCCCACAAGGGGTTATGCACATTAAAATCTCCCAAAAGTGATAAAGGTAATTGGAGTTGATCAATCAGTGCAAGGGTACTGCACCATCTGCAGGAAGATATACATTGCAGACAGTTATTTCCTGCGACGCCCTTGTCCTGACAGCCCCAGCTTCAACATAGTTTGAAGGGGCAGAGGTTCACTACGTACTGAATTCAGGACATAGAGGAAACTCGAACTGATGCTCTATTATAAGCGCTAGGTTTCTGTAATATCCCTTATAGCCGCCGGATTGCCGGGAACCAGGTTTCCTGGAGGGGAAAGCAGAAAGCAGGTGAAGTTGCTGCAGCTCAGCAAGTTGGTGGAAAGAACCGCTGCATTCCCACTGGAGGATTACGTGATCGTGAGACTGGGAAGGCATGAGTATATGACCCAGGGTCACCCGCTGCCATCAGATGAGTACCTGTTCGATTGACATCCATTTGGTCTGAGAGCCCAGCGAAATCTAGGTCCTCAGCGGACGCCAGAATCTCAACCTCATCCTCAAATGTTCAGATGTGTGTGAAGTCTTATGGGCTTAACTGCTAAGGTTATCAGTCCCTAAGCTTAGACACTACTTAACCTAAATTATCCTAAGGACGAACACACACACTCATGCCTGAGGGAGGACTCTAACCTTGGCGGGGACTGGACACACAGTCCATTCTCATCCTCCAACACAGCCTGAAGGAGGACTCGAACCTCCGCTGGGACCATCCACACAGTCCATTCTCATCCTCCAACACAGAGCATGCCAGTAGTGGTGGTGTGGGTGCCACCACAGCACATTGGTTCTAGGACGCATTTTTCTAATCAGGTTCCTCTCACAGCTTATTAGCTTTATCCAGCTGGGAGGGGTTCACTGATTCAGGCACAGGGCCTAAGTAGCACCGTTAATTCCTATGAGCAGCTACCTGTGGTTGCTTCAACCACTGGCCAGTGTCAGCCTTGCCACGTAGGAACCTGCGAAGGGAGTGACCCAAGGGATCCCTCCCTGGCGAGAGGAGACGAAGAATTACGCTTCTCTGGTGGACAAGTGGGGACTGACGTCCCAGATGGTTGGGTGGGTGTTTCTCCTGAAGTGGGATGTGCAGAAGCAACAGGGAGGAAAGTGCCCCATACCATCAAGGGGGCACGTGGATTTTGACGGCTCTGAGAACCAACTGTATGTGGTGGAATGGAAGATGGTAGAACCATTGTCATAGCGGTGACATAGGTTGACGTCATGTGCACAGTATGTAGCCTCTCATATTTTCTCTTAGCCTCAGTGTAGATCAGTCGGTCCAGGGCCTTATATTCCATTATTGCAGTTGACACAGGTGGGAGGCGGGGCACAGGGAGCATTGGGATGTGAAGGTTGTACAAAATCCCGACAAGTGACGCTGGAAGTACACCGGGAAAACATACAGCTGAACTTCCTGCACTTAAAGCACCACATAGGGGAAGGGATATATGGCTTTAAGTTACAATGGTAGAACATCACCATGACCTTCTCGGGTAATGTGTCACTCTCGAAGGCCAAGATGAAGGTACTGGTGGCAACCTGATTATCCCTTGGACCTGGTGGACATGCCAGACGAAATGGACACCTCACCGCTCTAAATTGATGGGCAGCTCATCATCAGACTGCAAAAGAATGTCCCTGTAAAATGTGATACCCTGGACCATATTTAAGCTCTTATGGCGCGTGACGGAAACAGAAACATCCCCCAAGCTTGTCACTGGCGAGTAGTGCCCGTGACTTAGCAGAGGATGCTGTTTTGATGAAGACAGTCCCTGACCGCATTTTGGACAAGCCCTCCACCTCCCCAAACTTGTCCTCTAAATCTCCACAATAAACTGTTTCATAAGCATGAATTATTCCCCCCTCAACTCTCGTACATACGAGGTACATGGATGAAGGAGCTTTGCTGCCATCCTTAGCCTGGCGTTCCTTTTATTGTGATACCAGGTTTGGGGGAGGGGGACGATTTGTGTTTGTATTTCGTATTTCTTAGCATTGAAGTTAGACTGACTGCTTAGAGACTGCTGGTGTTTGACCACCAGCAAGAGATTACGTACTATACTTCATGGCATGTCATCCGCCCTGATACCACCCACTCTGACGGGGGGCCGTCCCTAAGGGCTCCAAATAGCCTGGCAGGATGGACATTGCTCGGAATCCCGATCCCCCAGGGTGACAGACATCTACTGCTTGGCATACGTGGTCAGTTAACGGCGCAGGCATCAGCAGAGCGCCCCCTGTGTGCTCAGGGAGCTACAACCAACAGGGTACATGGTGGCCCCACCACAACAGATTGCTACCATGCCGGATATCAGGCGCAAACGAGCTAAGAAGTCCATTGTCGTCGACAGTGCAGAAAGTGATACTGCACAGAGGATGGAGGAAAACGCATCCAGGAGGGTGACTTCGACCAACAGCTGGAGAATGAGCGGAAGTGCAGATCCACATCGACGAAGGATGCGAGAGGTCTCAGCGCACGCTGGACACTATGTACCATGTAAGGCGTCCTTCCCCAATTAGCTCGCTCTTGGGAAAAAATTGAAAAATGTAGGTCAAACCTTACAGGGGACCATCACATAAAGACCGAAACGTGTGAGACTCCCTTTAGTCGCCTCTTACAACAGGCAGGAACACCTCGGGGCTATTATTGCACCCAGACCTGCTTGGGGGTTTCCACTCGTCTTTACGGCAGGTGAGGGGGGTGGTTCCTTATCCAACAGAATTTTCGCCAATGCCCTGGATTAAATTCTAAACCTCTCAGCTGTATTTCATGAAGTGGTGGTGATTCGGATCCTTCAGCTCGATGGCCCCCTTGTTGCTAATCGACAGGAGTAAGCAATGTGCTGGCACCATGTTTTACCTTCTCTCATCACCATCCAACACAGACACGCCACAGACACACACCACACGCACTCAGCAACCAACACACACACACACATTACAAACTACACTTATCAGATACACACAACTGCGCATTTCGCGAAGATATATTGCCTTTCTGAGCGAAGGAAACGTTTCCAATTGAGCGGCTGAATTTTCCCGTCGTGGTCTCCCAGCCAACCAATCCATAGTGCTTCAAGTGAAGACGGATGACTGTTTCTCAATCGAAATATCGTTGAAGATATGGACGTCATCCGACTGCAATAGCGACACCTCATGGAGTTATACGAGAAGCATTCAATAAGTAATTTTTCGAAAAAACTGTTTGGTTTTATTCTGAATTCCACTAATCACACTATTTCTCACTTTTTCGGCTACAAAACCCGACATTTCAACATAATCTCCGCTGACTGCTACCTTACTTCACCTTCACCGACTGTGTGGCTGCATGGTGCTACTCTACTGGTCTACGTCGGAGTCATCGTCATGCTGTGTGAATAACCACCCCACCAGCCACACACTGTTTACCGTGGAGTGCATCCTATATTGGGACACACAGATGGGAGTCGTAAAGTGCGCGATACCGGCAGTAGGATGGATGAGGAAGTGTCTAATGAAGTGTGGCGTACGCTGATTTGGGTGAAGTATTGTGTTGTCGTCGAGAAGTTCTCATATTTGTGGCGACGAACTTACTGAAATCGTTTCTTCAATTTCATGAGGGTAGCACAATACACTTCCGAGTTTATCGTTGCACTGTCAGGGAGGGCATGAAATTGAATAGCACCTTTATATTTCCAGAAGGCTTTGAACGTTTTCTTCGGAGGAAAGGTGGTATGGCGCCATTCCATGGGTTGCCATTTTGTTTCCGATTCGAGGTGACGAACCAATTTTTCGTCGCCTATGGTGACGATAGGGAAAAATTTGTCATGATCAGGCTCATAACGCGTGAGCAATTTCTCAGAGACGATCCTATGTTGCTCGTTATGGTCTTCTGCGAGACGGCGAGGAACCCTGAGACCACTAACCTTTGACTTTTCAATGTCATTAAACTTCACCAACTGCGGTATACTTCAAGATACTTTATTTTATTCTGAAAGCCATCAGTTTCAGCAATCCATTTTGCCATCGTCAGGCCCCATACTTTTTTATCTAAATAAACGAACTTTTCGTGAAGCACCATAAAACACTAGATATCGTGAATTCTAGTTGTTATACAAATGCTTCTTACGAAGACGTGAAAGCAACTGCTGTATCGTCTTCGTTTATTTGGATAAAAGCGTATGTGGCCTGAAGATGGCGAAATGAATTGTCGAAACTGGTTCCTATCAGAATAAAATACTTTGAACCATGATGGACCAGCACAGACTCACCTTTGAACACGCGAATTGGTGCACAAATGTGTCAGCACTAGCAACATAGACGTCCGGCTGTGGTTCAAAAATGGTTCAAATGGCTCTGAGCACTATGGTACTTAACTACTGTGGTCATCAGTCCCCTAGAACTTAGAACTACTTAAACCTAACTAACCTAAGGACATCACACACATCCATGCCCGAGGCAGGATTCGAACCTGCGACCGTAGCAGTCCCGCGGTTCCGGACTGCGCGCCTAGAACCGTCAGACCACCGCGGCCGGCGTCCGGCTGTGTTGTGGGGTGTCTTAGTGTGATTCGTCGATCGCCCGTAATGACAGTGTCCGCACATTGTAACACTGCAGGAGTCACATTCGTGTGCACCCGACCGACATGTGGGAGTTTGCACAGGTTTGCGCGACCTTTTTGCGATGATGACAGACACCGACGCCACGACTCACCATGTTTTTGACTACAGCCAGGTCTCCATAGAGATTCTAAAAGCGCCTATAAATATCTGCTCTGGTTTTCAGCGAAATGAAAATCGATGATAACTCTGTGCCGGGAACGCACCTCCCTCGCTGTTGCCATTTTTAGGCTACGTAGAGCTCAGGCAAGTATCGGAACTTCATGAAACTGTAGGGAATGAAGCGGGAATATTCTCGATGTAGCAAAACAAATGTTGCATTTTTTTAAACTGAAATCGCCCGAGAACAAAAATGTGTTGCATTAGTTATCGAACACGATGCTCGTTTTATCATCATCATCAGTAAGCCACAACCGTAATTAGTTAACTCACACAAATACTTGATATGAAAGGATGATCACATAATTTCAGTCGCAGACGAAGCAGCAGGTGTGGAGCTTCGATTGACTTGTGCGATAGTGGTAAAATTGATGGCTTGCAAGCGAGACTGCTTACAAAATGGTTTCGATACTCTTCTAAGAAGTTTGCTGTAAGTGTATGTGTGTGACTCATTCGACATGAAATGAAAAGGACGTAGTAATTGTACATGAAGAATTGCGACACATATGCGGTTCTCGGTTTTCCGCCAAGAGAAACTCAGCAACAGCTGTTTCCTTGGAACGCATCTCCGTTATAAACGGCATTTTGAAGACTACGTATAGACCATCCAACTATCGGAACTTCATGAAACTATACAGGGTGCTTATTTCGGGAGATATTTGGCCCGGTCACTATCAATAGACCACCCTGTAGAGGCTGAAGCACGAATATTCCACGATGTCTCACAACTAATTTCGCATATTTTCAACCGAAACTGCCCAAGATAAAGCATGTGTTACATTACTAACTGAGCGTCCCTCGTGCAGGACTGGTATCGAAAGTAAGCAGTGCAGTGGTTTTGAGAAAATTAGGTACCCACCTTTAGAGAGAAAATGTGGCCGCTGCGACTGTTACAATTACGACACGCCATAGTGGGAAAACCGTTATTGTGACGATAGCAGGAACACGTCGGCGAGCAGTGAAGCGGTAGCAGACCAGGGGCGTATCTTCCGCGTCATCTCTTGGCCGGCGGCCGTTACGCCGCCCATGTTTATTCGCATTTTGCGGGGGACTGCGGTCGACAGTCGTTTCAGTTTCCACGAGGGTGGCCGCTGCCGCCGGCATGACCTTTTTGCGCGGTGTCCGACCGCGGGAACGATGGCAAATTTCCAACAAAACGCCAGGCCGCGCCGCGTCACTGCCGCCCGCCGTCAATTGCGCGTCAATGGGCCGAGGAGGCATCAGGGTGCGGCGCCCAAGTTCAACTGCGACAAATGAACCGGTGAATTTAGCGGCAACGACCTGCTTCTCTCTGCCTCCGATCCGCACAGTGGCAGGAATGGACTCCGAACGACCTCCTCTTCTCTGTGTTCCATCTCTGCACTATACCAACGGTAAATTTTTATCGTGACACCCTTTAAACGCCTGCCTAATTTCGTTAGTTACTTTCATGTTCCATCGACCATTTGCATTATAATCATAATGGCGTGGAACGAGTCATTTTACATTCACACCACAAATTAATGTGTAAATATGGCTTCATGCTGCATATTTATAAGGACTTTTATTTTTTTAAAAATTATACATATGTGAGATAGCAATACCTATTCACCATCTATTACACGTTACAGTAATATAAATTGTTCTACGGAGTAGGAGGAATCATTGAGAAGAAATTTTTTCACCTAGTTTTCAAATTTTACTTTGCTCTGTGAGACATTTTAAATAATTGGGCAATTTCCCAAAAATTTTAGTTGCAGCATTGTGCACTCCTTTTGGCGCTAAACATCTTAATGTAGAGTAATGTAGAGACTTTTTGCTTCTGGGACTGCAACTAAGTACATGAAAATTGCTTTCGAACTGCAAACGATTATTTATAACAAATTTTGTGAGGGAGTAAATGTACACCGAGGTGGTAATCAGACTGCCCAACTACCTAAACAGATGTTTACAATATGATCGTAGATGAGAATCACATATTATTGTCAGCAAGCTTCTGAGCAACGAAGACATTCTTTTTCTAAAGATGAGTTACTCCAGGAAAGTATTCCATATGACATTAATGAATGAACATATGCGAAATATGTCAATTTACTGATTTGTCTCTCCCCAAGATTGGCTGAATTAAGGAGTTTCAGGAATACCAATGTGTGCTTATTCCATTTTACGTTCTCGTCGATAAGAAGACCTAAATTATTGACGTTTGCAATGTATTTATTATTCCCTCACCGTAAATTACTCTTATCATCGGTGTGGTATCCTTAGATGCACTGACCTGAATATGTGGCATGTGTTCAACATTTAGGGTGAGACCATTCCCAGACAACCAGTCAACGATACTTCAAAGAACACTGTTTACAATTTCTTCTGTTTCTTATGTATGCTTGGATTGATAGCAATGTACTTGTTGCTGTGGTCTTCCGTCCAGAGACTGGTTTGATGAAGCTCTCCATGCTATTCTATGATGTACAAGCTTCTTCATCTCCCAGTACCTACTGCAACCTACATCCTTCTGAATCTGCTTAGTGTATTCATCTCTTGGACTCCCTCTACGATTTTTGCTCCCCACGCTTCCCTCCAATACTAAATTAGTGATCCCTCGATGCCTCAGAACATGTCCTACCAACCGATCCTTTCTTCTAGTCAAGTTGTGCCACAAATTTCTCTTATCACCAATTCAATTCAGTACCTCCTCAGTAGTTATATCTAACCATCTAATATTCATCATTCTTCTGTAGCACCACATCTCGAAAACTTCTATTCCCTTCTTGCCTAGACTGTTTATTGTACACGTTTCACTTCCATACATGGCTACACTCCATACGAATACTTTCATAAACGACTTCCTGACAAATCTGTACTCGATGTTAACAAATTTCTCTTCTTCAGAAACGTTTTCCTTGCCATTGACAGTCTGCATTTTATGTCCTCTCTACGTCGACCATCATTAGTTTTTTGCTCCCCAAATAGCAAAACTCATTTACTACTTTAAGCTTCTCATTTCCTAATCTAATTCCCTCAGCATCACCTAATTTAATTTGAATACATTCCATTATCCTCGTTTTGCTTTTGTTGATGATTGAGCGCAATACAAGCGTCATTTGCAGTAAGACACCTGTTTGTGGTTTATTAGATGGAAGATTAGTTACATATATGAGGAACAAAAGTGGACCTAAGATTGAGCCTTGCAGAACCTCATATGTGATTTCTTCCTAATCTTAATAATTTCCCTAGAATACATGGCCGAACAACTAGGCATCTATAGGTTTTTGGTTAGATAGGACATCCACTGGTTTGTTATACCTTCAATCGCATGAAACTTCGTTTTGTCTAGGACAGTACTGACACACAGACATATGTCTTCGATACATCGAGTACTTGTACACCATTACAGACTCGTGGTTCATGTAACTGAATCCCATCATCATGAGATTTTAATTTATATATAAGAAACACTTAGAAATGTTTAGAATCTAACTGTATGTACTAAATAACTTTGCGATGTCAGTTAAAAACGACTTGTTCCACATCATTACGATCTGTCTTGAATAATGTTCAGTAGAACGTGTAACTAACAAACTTAGGGGATGCGTATGTTCCTCCACCTATCAACGTCATCCACCTGCGCAACTTTGCATTTGTATATCATGAATGTCTGCATGTCAACGATTCTGCATACTTCAGATGCACGAGTAGTTGAAGAAACAATATTGTGTTGCAAATAATTACGAAACTGCGAAGATGAAGGTGACGGAGAGTAGTGGAAATCAGAATAAACATCAAACTCAGAAATAACAGCAATGAGAATAAACATCAAACTCAGAAATAACAGCAATGAGAATAAACATCAAACTCAGGTATAACAGGAATAATACTGTAGTGGAAGAAGTGAAAAATCCATCGCGTACGACGCTAGCTTACGTGGAATGGACGAAGCGCGGAAGATACCATCTAAATGAAGAACGCTTTATCCAACAAAATAACTCCGCTGGTATTGCGTATTGATAAAGAACTGAGAAAGAGAACCGACGAAGAAAGGAGTCCCGTATACTGCTGCATCAATTTTCAGTAAGGTACCACTCATATTCTATAACCCTTGCAGTAAGCCACGCTCTTCCAAATCTAAACTGAAAAGTTACCTCATGGCTCACTACATCTGTTCTGTCGAGGGGTTCCTTGAGAAATTAGGCTGATTCTTGTTTTATTGTTGATTGCGTTCACTTAAACTTATGGACTAATTTTTGTCGGGTTCATAAACGTTTTATTTTTATCCGTCATTACCTTTATGCTGCAATATCATGTAGCCTACCGACACGTTCCATGACATTGGAGATTTTCTACTCAGTTTGGTCCTACGGAACTTGACGTGTAAATGAATAAAAATAAAATACATATAATGTAACGTGGCACTTGACGCTGTTCAATGACAGAGGCGGAGCAACAATTAGAATGAGGCATTCGGGAGGACGACGGTTCAATCCCGCGTCCGGCCATCCTGATTTAGGTTTTCCGTGATTTCCCTAAATCGCTCCAGGCAAATGCCGGGATGGTTCCTTTCAAAGGGCACGGCCGACTTCCTTCCCCGTCCTTCCCTAATCCGATGAGACCGTTGACCTCGCTGTCTGGTCTCCTTTCCCAAAACAACCAACCAACAATTAGAATGCGTTACATATGCACGACGTACTCGGTCCACTCACCGCCTATGTTCGACGTTAACGCACAGTAACCACTCACAGGTGGCAGGTGGATGCATTGTAGTAGAGGATATACAAAACGTGTCGTTGGAAAGCGTAGAACAGCGCCGTCATTGTCATAAATCGAAGTGGAGCGATTAATCTGTCTTCCAACAGAGTGTGATCATTAGTCTCGGGCCAAGAGTGAAAGCATTTCCGAAAGGGCTAGACTAAGTACGTAAACGGTTCGCGTGCCTTCGTGGTTCTTGTATACCGTGACTGGCTATACAGCGCCGGGGCAACTGCGGTGCACCACGTGTCTTAGCCTACCAGGCTGTACGATGGCTGCTGAGTTGTGTAATACGAATCGACCTGCACCTGTTGAGCAACTGGCCGTCCAGATGAGCCAAGGAGCTACCAACAGTGTCTCCTCAACGGCCGTTCCGAGTGTGGGCCTCTATAGCAGGCGCCTGGTTCATGCACCTATGCTGGAATTTGCACGTCAATATCGCAAATGGACGTCCACTGAGTGGCAGCAGGTGGCTTCTTCAGATTAATCACGTTTTTCCTTCGTCTAACACACTGCCGTAGGCATGTACGGCGTGAAAAGCATGAAACCAAAGGAAGAGGGAGAGTTTCGGGCTGGGGAATGTTTTAGTGGCATTCCTTGGGTGACCATGTCAATCTGGGAGGAACAATCGATCAACACAAGTACGCAACTGTTTTTGGAGACCATGTCCACTGCTACATAGATTTTGTTTTTCCGTCGCTACTATGGCATCAGCCAGCCGGGTAATGCAACATATCACTCAGCTCGCAATTTGCGTGCTTGGTTCAAAGACCACATGGATGAGTTTACCGTACTCCGCTGGCCACCAAACTCGCCGGATTTAAAGCCAATCGAGAATCTGTGTGGCCACCTCGATCGGGCTGTTCGACCCATGGCCCCTTAACAGAGAAACCTAGCGCATCTGGCCGCGACAATGGGGCCGTCATGGCTCTAAATGCCTATCTGTAAATTCCAGAACCGCTCTCTTCCTGCGCGTCTCGCAGCAGTCCACGCTACAGAAGATGGTTATTCAGACTTTTGACATGTGGCCACGTTACTGTAACTGAACAGTGTACAACCCAGAGGAGAAGAAATTGGGAACATTTTGAAGTCTGATGCTTCTAAAGAATGTTACAATTTTAGTCGCCCAATAAAGTACCGAAATATGAAGTACGAAAAAGTAGCTGCAGAAATTTTTCCAAAGAAGACTGAGATACAAATTTCACTAACATGAGATTATCCATTCTGATTATAGGTTGTTTACAGATTAACTGCTTATATTTTCTTTTCAGTTTAAAATATTTTTCTTACTTATTGACATATTTCTCTCGATATAGGTGTGATTGATTGATGAGTTTATTTCGTTTGTGAAAACGTGGTTTGTAAAAGTGTTCTTACTATAAAAATTAATAAGATCTAATAATTTATTGCTAATCGATTCACGTGATATCCCCAGTTATAATTGGGTATAAACTGGGTGTTGAACAATAAATGAGGACTGAGAAAGTTCAGGATGGATCTGTAAGCTGAAAATTGAAGTAGGCCAACTTTCGCTGTTTGTGTTAAAGTCAGCAGTGATTTGCACTGTGCCGGTAAAACGAGGAGTATCCGAAATGTTCGTCGGTTTATTACCTGGACACATTATCTCTAAGAGCAAATGTCACGTATTGTCGAGGTGTCGTCGAATAATAGCAGCGCTTTAGGTTTGGTAAACGCTGCATGAAGCCTTCGGCTATTCATTGTGCATGAGGATGAGAGAGATATTGAAGGAAACAACACTAGAGGAATAAGATCCGAGGGATGGATAGAATCGTTATTTTCGTGAAGATAAGTAGCACAAAGAATATATGGCACTCAGTAAATTTTAATGACGGATAAGATCTACATGAAACTGAAGAAGATTCACGGCTGTTCGATCTTGTGCTGAGATCGCCGACAGAGAGAAGTGTGAAGAAACTTTACAGCAAACGTTAATGATCTTGTTTGGAAATGGAAATAACGAATTAACGCACTGTGGCTATTTAACTAACAGTGTACTCTTATTTGAGCAGTTGAAATTCTACATAATCATTCAGACTAACAACTTTACATAACTAGAACCACCAGTGAATTATTTGAAGTGATTTTGCTGATAAATGTGCACATCTTGAAATAAATAAATTCAAATGTTCTTGTATTATTTGTTACGACACTCTGATGATGTTCTTGTAAAGTGTCATCAAATATCATCCAGTAGTCTACTGTGGATTATTTAATACTTTCGTTCAACATCTAGTGCCGTCAAGAAACAAAATTCGGGTTTAAAAATTTTCAACTAAATTTGTTCAGAACTGATTTGCTGAGGGCCGCCATATGTAACAGTCGACGACGATAGAGAATCGGAAACCACGCAGCATCTGACCGTGGCAACTGCTGACGACAGTAAATATATACATCGTTGGGTACAGCAGCAGAATCGTAAATACAATGATAAGCCAAAACATTATGACCACCTGTTTAATAGCTTGTTTGTCCGTCTTTCGAACTAAAGACGTCACTGATGCTAGGTTTGTGGAGGTATGTTGCACATGTCTACCCACTGGTCATGTAATTCGCGGAAATAATGGGCCGCTAATCTGTGTACGTGGTGATGGTGCCCGATAGTGACCCAGATTAGTTCCATAGGATGTACGTCAAGCGAATTTGTTCACCGAGACATCAACGTTTCACCATAATTCTCCTCAAACCACCGTAGAACGGTTCTGTTCCGAGATATTATACCACTGAAATATGACATCGCCTTCGGGGAAGACATCATAGATGGAGGGATGTGGGTTGTTCTCAGTTTTCAATGTATTTTCGATTACTACCACAGAGCCCATGCAAGCGCAAAAGGCTGTCTCCTATATCATAATACTGCTCCCACCACCCTGCGTCCGTTGCGCGCTGCACGTTTTGAGCCACCGTACACCTCGATTAAGACCTTCATGATGACGACCAGCGACGGTGAATAGGCAAAATGTGACGGACTCTAATATCCGATGCGTTTACATTGATCGACGGTCGTAACTGACTATGTCGATGGTCAGCATGTGGGTTCGTAGTGGTGGTCTGCTGTGGAGCTCCGTTTTCAACAATGTACGATGGACAGTATGCTCCGAAACACACTTACGTGAACCAACATTGTGCTCTTTCGGTAGAAATGCCACAGATCACCACCTATCATGATTTGTAGAGTAGACAAGCCTCCGAACACCACGTTTGTGAAGAGTCGTGGACGTCCAACCAATTAGTGCCTAGTGGTAGGTCCTTCTGCCGCTTTCTAGGTACTCATTCACAGGCTCTCCGCATTAATAATCAAACCTTTGACAAATTCGTTTATCTCAATGGATTTCCCCATTCGCAGTCCCTACCTTTGCTAGGCTGATCCCTCGCCCGTGCCCTCTTACATACTTATACTACCGCGTCACGTGCCCTCAAATCCGCCTGGCATCCAACGTCGCGATGGGCAGTGGTCTCAATGTTTTGGCTTTTAAGTGTTGTAAGACGTGTATATTTCTATTGTTTATTGTCAAATCACAATTTATGAAAGATGTTTATATTTTATTAATAGGATTAAGTAGAAATAATTAATATTTGTCATGTTGGAAATAATTATGGTAGCAGGGAATATCTGCACCAAAGTATTGTTGACAAGAGAGACCGCGTATGGATACATTTTAAGAAAAGAGCGGGAAAGACCGCGCATTGATACATTTTGTATTTGGCAGCAGGTATTGTCTGCACCAGAAAGTATTGTTGGCAGGACAGACCGCACTTTAGCGTTCGTAGGATGTCAGTAGTAAGCGAGAAGTAAAGCGAGTCGGTAGCACGTCTGAAGCGAGAGGTTGAGAGGAGCGGTGTGCCTGCCAGCCACTAGCTATGATTTACAAGAGATTATTAACGGATGTACAGAGACATCAGCTAACTATTATAATAAGAGGAACTAATATTATTGAATTAATTTTTTTGAGAAGCTCAAGACTACTGAAGGTATGTTTGCGCATTGCTAGTTGTAAGATTATTGTAAAAAGTAAGTCCCATTTGAACGTTTGTAAAATCATTTCATTCAGAATATAATTAACTTTTGCCAGCAAAATTTCATTTCTAATTATAATCCATCCCAAAAACCATCAACGTAAAACTTTGCAAAATTTTAATTTTGTCAAGAAAAGGTAACTATTAATTACGTAATTTCAGTCAAATTAAGTATAGAATAACGTCAGCTTTGGTAATAAATACAGCCACTTATTATGAAAGCCCACCATCAGCTAGTAGAGTATAGTAAAACAGAGTAAGTATATTCATGTCGCAGTTCGATGTAGCAGTCAGATGGCGATCCAGTAACAGTAATAAAGGTAAGGAACAATTTTGGGTTATTGCAGATAACGACTGAGGGCCACGACGGCGACACATTCTATGTTTCGTCGAAATGATCAGAAAATCACTTTTAAGAAGCAGCAGTTAAATTTGTATGCGAAATAGAGGAAGAGAATAAATTTCAAAGGGAAGATTTCTTTTGTTATTATTAAGCAAGAGTTAGAAATCATAAGAAAAGGTTACGTAGTTTGTTGTAAAGGGGAAGGTTATCAATAACACAAGAGGTATAGAGGAGACGGGAAGGTTTCAGTGCAAGTTAACAGTTATGAGATACATTCGCGGATAGTTAACTCTAGACACAATACGTTTGGTTATCTTTTCCTCCGTGCTTTTCCTCTGCAAATTGCAGTACTATTAAATTACATCATAAGCTTAGCCAGTTTTTTTGTAGTGTGTCTGAACTTGTGGATGAGCGTATGAACGCAAGTAGTTTACGCAATTTAAAAAAGAGACTATTAAAGTAGCAGCTTGATCGAGTGTAAATATCTACGCAGTTCCCTAAAAGAAGCCAGCAGTGGTTTTAGTGAAAGGAAAGGTTTCAGCGGTAGTGACAGCAGCAGTTTCAGCACAAGACATAGGAGTAACAGGAAGCACCAATAGAGAACTGAATTTAACGATCTACATTTTAAGACTCACTCCAGAAGAAACGTAAGGTTACATGGGCCTCTGCTATAGCGTCCATGAATTGTGAACTTGGCACTGGAGGGGATAGCAGAAAAAAATTGTATGGGCGGAAAATCTTTATCTACATTTACTACTACTCCACAAGCCACCTAA
Organism: Schistocerca americana; assembly: GCF_021461395.2. Lineage (NCBI taxonomy): Eukaryota > Metazoa > Arthropoda > Insecta > Orthoptera > Acrididae > Schistocerca > Schistocerca americana. The sequence continues at coordinate 49,268,954 of NC_060124.1, forward strand.
TGGTGTCTGGCTGAGGATACTTTTTGCACCACTACCTGAGCCCCCCAACCCTTTTCCACTCGCCAATTGCTCGTGGAAAGATTGATTGTCAGTTAACCTCTCTACTGACAAATTTCTCCAATTTTCTCCTCATTGTCATTAAGACAGACGTATGTAGGGGGAAGTAATATGTTGTCCGACACTTCCCGGAAAGCACTCTCTCGAAATTTCAGTAGTGAACTTCTTTTATAACGTCTGCCAATGGAGTTTGCTGAGTATCTGCGTAACGCTCTCGTTCGCCTAAACGATCCCGCGAAGAAACGTGCCACTCTTCGTTGGTTCATCTCTATCTCTTCTGCCAGGCCAGACTAGGAAGGATCCTAGATAGATGCGCCGCGCAGGGTAGCCGCTCTGTCTCAGGCGCCTTGCTATGGTTCGCGCGGCTTCCCCCGTCGGAGGTTCGAGTCCTTCCTCGGGCATCAGTTGTCCTTACGGTAAGTTAGTTTAAGTTAGACTGAGTAATGTGACCGGTGATCTCAGCAGTTTGGTCCCACAGCAACTTACCACCACCATTACCACCACCAGATAGATGAACAAGATTCAAGAATGGGTCGAACAAGCGCCTTATAAGCCACTTACTTCTTGGACGAGTTACATTTCCTTGGGATTCTTCATATGAATCTGAGTGTGGCATCTGCGTTTCCTATTGTTTGTTTTATGTGGTCACTTAATGTCGCTACAGAAAGTCACTCCTAGATATTTTACGGCAGATACTGTTTCCATCGGTTTCGTGTTTATAGAGAAGATTTTCCTTCTCAAAGAACGTCATAATTCTTGACCATAATTCTACAACAGTTTGATGTCAACGATATAGATCTACAATCTTGTGCATCTGTCGTACGGCCCTTCTCAAAAACGGGAACGACATGCGCTTTTATCCAGTCGCTAGGTACATTTCGTTGCTCATGCTATCTGCTAGGGTTTTTACTGCTTGAAGGGGAGCAAGTTTTTTCACATAATCTTTGTAGAATCTTATTGGTATCTAATCTGGAAGTGATGCCTTTAAACTACTAAGCGGTCGTAGTTTTTCTATTCCGCTATCGGTTATCTCAATATCTGCCATTTTGACGTTCGTGCGACGATTGAAAGGAAGGATAGTGATACGATCTTCCGCGGTGAAACTATTTTGGAAGACCGAAATCAGTATTTCGGCCTCCTCTCTGTCATCTTCTATTTCGTTGCCAGTGTGGTCACTGAAGGAATCAATAGGTTATGTTGACCCACTACTGATTTTACATACGACCAAAACCTCTTAGGGCTTTATTCAGATCGGTTAAGTTTTATCTTCAAAGTCAATGAACGCCTATGTCATTGGTCTCCTTATGCTCACTTTCGCTTTGTTCAGTTTTTGTTTGTAAGGTGGGTTCTTACTTCTCTAGAATCTGATTGAAGTTCTCTTCGTTTATGTAGCGGTTTCCCAACACGGCTAATACACCATTGTTGATCTTTCCCGTCCCTTAAGACCTTACTCGGAACATATTTGTCTAGGGCATTATGCACGTATCATTTGAATTTTTTTCCATTTGTTTTCTCCATCTTCGTCTTCATCACCAAATATTTGATGCTGATTGCCCAGATACTCTGAAATTCGTATCCTGTAACTCTTGCTAAGCAAAAGTCTTAGTAGCAGCTGCACAGCTATAAATAGCCTAGCACAGAATAAGGAAAGACGGGAGTATGAAATCTGTGAATCTCTGGTGCGTTAAAAAAACATTAAGAACAATACTAATCCGTTAGAAAGGCTGACGTTCTCTCCGAGCAATACGTTGACTTTGTAACGAATTCAGTAGGAATACACACACACACAAGATAAATTTGGCAGCTATGTGCCAAGATTAATTGTATTAAAAGCACACGTCATAGCCCTTGGCAAAATTCCGCTAAATTGTCATCAGTTTGCATGAGAGGTTGCTCGTTGTTAACAGTATCGTTCTCTTCTAAGTATATCGTTGTGATTCGGTTATTCACCAATGAAGAAAATTGAGGTCACCATGTAATCTAGAAATAATTTATTTCAGTACATTTGAATTTGGAGCGACTACAAGGTTTCACAAAACATGCAAACAGCAAACTCCAGTTAAGTTTTCTCGGCTTATTCCAGGTTCGAATCCTGGCAGAGTCGTCACATGTAATGCACTGCCCGTATGGCTTACGAGGCTTTAACATTATTAGCTGCAGCAGTACTGCAAAATCAATCCGAAATGAAATGTGACCTCTGCCTGTTTGTTCAATTATTATAACAAACAGTATATCGCCGACGGAAATGCGGATTCGCTCATTTGGAGTGCAAGCAGGAAACTGACGCACATACGCGTACATATGCTTCAATTCTGCGTGCATATGTAGCTGTAATTATATGAATAGGTAAACTACCGGTGTCAGCAGGTGTTCTTGACTCTTCATTAAACGATTAAGACGCTGTCGGATCACTAAAATACCAGAAAAAAGTATCTGATTCGCCTCTATTAAACATAAGTTGTTTCTCCATGCGTTCCTTCTAGCAACTCAGTCCCCAAACTTCTATCTTGAATTTTTGTTTGTATGCTGACTGCTTGCGTCACTGGCTCTACACGGAGGTGATGAAAGTCATGGGATACCTCCCAATATTGTGTCAGACCCCCTTTTGCCCGGAGTGGTGCTGCATCTTGACATAGCACAGTTTAAACAAGTCTTTGGTAGTCGCCTGCATACCCACTGAGCCATGGGGCCTAAACAGCCGTGATATTTGCGAAAGTGTAGCCGGTGAAGGATTTTGTGCACCAGCTGACCTCTCGATTATGCCCCATAAATGTTTGTGGGGTTGAAGTCGGGAGATCTGTGTGGCCAAATCATTCGCTCGTACTGTTCAGAATGTTGATGCAGTAGCGAACAATAGTGACCTGGTGACATGGCACATAGTCATCCATAAATATTCCAGCGTTGTCAGAGAACATGAAGTGAATGAATATCTGCATATTTCCTCCAAATGGCCGAACATATATCCTGTTAACGATCGGTGCAGCTGGACCAAAGTACCCAGTCCATTCCATGTAAACACAGATCGTACCACTATGGAGCCAGCTGACGAGCATGCAAAGTGCCTTGTTGACCAGTTGGGTCACGCCACGCCCTACTATAGGTCCTTACCAGCTGAAATCGGGACTAGTCTGACCAGGCCACGGTTTTCCAATCGCATAAGGTCCGACCAATGTGGCAAGTATCTCTGCAGGCATTGCAGTGCTCTTACCAAAGGCACTCGGGCGGTCGTCTGCAGCCATAGCCCATTAACTCCATATTTCGCACCCTCTCCTAACTGAAACGGTCGTAGTACATCCCATCTGATTTCTGCAGTTATTTCACACAGTGTTGCTTGTGAGTTGCCACAGCCGCGCGAGGTAGCCGTGCAGTCTCGGCCGTCTTGTCACGGTTTGCGCTGCTACCCGCGTCGGAGGTTCGAGTAGTATCCCGGGCGTGGGTGTATGTGGTGTCTTTAGCATAAGTTAGTTTAAGTAGTGTGTAAGCTTAAGGACCGATGACCTTAGAAGTTTAGTCCCGTAGGAACTTACCACATATTTCCAAGTTGTGTTACCACTGACGACGATAAATAAACGCCGTTGTTCTGATCATTAAGCGAAGGCCGTCGGCTACTGCGTTAGCCGTGGTGAGAGGTAACGACTGATATTTGGTGTTTTCGGCACAATCTTGACACTGTGGATCTCGGAATACGTAATTCCCTAACGGTTCCGAACCAGACTGTTGCGTGCGTCTAGCCCCAAGTACCATACGCGTTCAAAGTCTGTTAATTCATGTAGTACTATCATAATCACGTCTGACACATTTTCACATGAATCACCTCAGTACAAATACGACTCCGCCAATGCACTGCACATTTATCCTCACTATATGTGTGTGTATAGTTGCCCCATGACTTAGTATGCGTCGTCTAGTATTACTCGCCCTCGACATGTTATTATTGAAAATATCATATTCCGAAAGGCAAGGTCTCTTTCAACCCATAGAACTGATTCACTAACCCAAAATCTAGCCAGGCATTTGAAAGGGAAAGACAATAGCCTTCAGATGAGAAGTATTATTGACAATCTAAATGCAAAATTACAAGTCGCTGGGGAATGAGATAAATAGTAAGTGCAGGGGAGCTAACACGAAATGACTGCATGAAAAATGGGAATACATCGAAAAATCTGTGATTGTCGGTAGGACTGACTCAGCATGTAAGAAGTCAAAACAACCTTCGGTGACATTAAAGGCAAGGGAGATAACATTAAGAGTGCAACGCGAATTCCACTGTTAAATTCAGAGGAGAGAGCGGATCGGTGGAAAGAATACGTTGAACGCCTCTATAAGGGAGATTTGTCTGATGTGATAGAAGAGGAAACAAAAGTCGATTTAGAAGAGATAGGGGACCCATAATTAGAAAGAGAGTTGTAAAGAACTTTGGAGGACTTTAAGACCTAATAATGAAAAAGGGACAGAAAACACGCCATCAGAATTTCTAAAATCATTGGGGGAAGCGGTAGCAAAACGACTATTCACGTTGGTGTGTAGAATGTATCACTCTGGCGACATACCATCTGACTTTCGGAAAAACGTCATCCACACAATTCCGAGGACGGCAAGAGCTGACGACTGCGAGAATTATCGCACAATCAGCTTCTCAGCTGATAAATCCAAGTTGTGCTGACAAGAATAATACACAGAAGAATGGAAAAGATAATTGAGAATGCGCTAGATGAGTATAAGTTTGTCTTTAGGAAACGTAAAGGCACGAGTTAGGCAATTATGAAGTTACGGTTAATAACGGAAGCAAGACAGAATAAAAATCTAGAGACGTTCATGGGATTTGTCGACCAGGTAAAAGCGTAATGTAATATGGTGCAAGGTGTCCGAAATTCTGAGAAAGTAGGGTTAAGCTATAAGGTGAGACGGGTCATATACAATATGTACAACACACAAGAGGGAATAATTGGACTACCAGGAATAAAATGCGCATTTTAAAAAGGGTGTAAGAGAAGGATCTAGTTTTTCGCCCCTACTGTTCAATCTGTACATCGAGGAAGCAATGGTTGAAATAAAAGGAAGGTGCAGGTGTGGAATTAAAATTCAAGATGAAAAGGTATCAATGACACGATTTGTTGATGACATTGCTATCTTGAGTGAAAGTGAAGACGAATTACATGATATGCCTAACAGAATGAATCATCTAATGAATGCAGAGTATAGATTGAGAGTAAATCGAAGAAAGACGAAGTTAATGAGAAGTAGTAGAAACTTAAAATCAGGATCGGTGGTCATGAAGTACATGAAGCTAAGAAATTTTGCCACCTAGGCAGTAAAATAACCAGTGACGGACGGAGCAAGGACGACATGAAAAGCAGATTATCAATGACAAAAAGGGCATTCATAGCCAAGAGAAGTCTACTGTTAAGACATGAGGGAATGACTTCCACGGTACTCGAGGGAGCTGTTAAAGGACAAAACCTATAGAGGAAGACAAAGATTGGAATATATCCAGCAAATAATTGAGGACGTAGGGTGGAAGTGCTACTCTGACATGAAGAGGTTAGCACAGGAGAGGAATTCGTGGGGGGCTGCATCAAACCAGTCAGAAGACTGATGACCCTCAAACAAAATGAAAAAGAAAAGAAAGGGTTCCTCTGTGTACAAGTTTCAGGATCTCGTGAACCAAGAGCTTATTTGCATGTTTTTGATTATGCAATAAATATTTTGTGGTCTGTGTTGCAACCAAAACGGTTCCTCTGTGTACAAGTTTCAGGATCTCATGAACCAAGAGCTTATTTGCACGTTTTTGATTATGCACTAAATATTTTGTGGTCTGTGTTGCAACCAAACAGCTCCAGTTGACATGCAAATCACAATTTGCGTCCATGTTCTCAAATTAGTACTAGGATAATTAAAGACTGGGACAGTGAACAACCCTGACGTCGAAGTGTCTGTGGCTCTATGGTCGTAGGCTAGGGTTCTTCCATGCTGTGCTTTCGGCCATAATACAAGCTTTAGTTATGTGGGATAGGTTTTCCGATGCAACCATTTTTTGTGATCTGTTAAAAGCCTTCGATTCTGTGAATCACAGCATCCTCTGTAGTAAATTGGTATTACATAGTGTCGCTGATAATGTGAAATACCTGTGCATAAGCATCAGTCTTCACCTAATTGGGTATTAATATCGTGCGCGGCTCTTCAAGGTTCCATCTTAGGTCTGTTGCTTTTTCTAGTGTACATTGATGACCTCTCGTGTGTTATGTTGCCAGATACTAAAATAGTTTGGTTTGTAAATGGTACAAACATTGCAATAAACAGCACGTCAAGTATAGATTTAGAAAAGGCTACTAACCACAGTTTCACTGACATTAATAAATGTTTTAAAACTTACTCAGTGTCATTAAACTTCGACAAGACCAGTCGTACGCCGTTCAGAACCTGTAAGAGATATCCTTTCAGCATGTGTGTAACATATGAAGACAGATAGACAGAAGAGGTTGACAGTGTTAAATATCTGGGATTACAACTCGATAAGAAAATTCAGTTGAGAAGGGCATATCACAGAATTACTAAAGCGCATAAACAAATCAGTATTTGCAGTGTGAATACGGCGTCATACTTTGGGGTCATTCGTCAAATGGAGCAGAAGTTTTTAGTGTGCAAAAGCATGTAGTAAGACTCCTTTGTGGTGTAAATTCAAGAACATCACGTAGAAAACTTTTCAAGGAACTGGGTATTCTAAGCATTGCTTCTTAGAATATTTATTCCTGAATGAAATTTGTTGCAAATAATATGCCTCTATTTCCAACCACAGTATCAGTACCAGTAATAGGAGCAATATATGTACATGAAGACCTGAAATCACATACCTTGGTCCAAAGAGAGGTCTAATTCAGGAACACAAGCTTTCAATAAACAACCACCACCATTACAAACATGGTTTCAGATAAGGCACAGTTTAAACAGAGTTTGAAAGACTTTTTGGTAGGCACCTCCTTTTATTCTATGTATGAATATCATAGCAGAGACTATTAGACCAGCTTAAGTAAAAATATCTGTTAGATTTCAGATTTTACAACACTTGGTCACAACAGTCAAGATTAGGTTTTTGTGTATGGTAAATATATTAAAAGTGCGTAACTATATCACATTTTTACAGTGTATTAATTCTATAAATATTAGCAGTTCCAGTTTACTGTAATGCAGTCACAATCTTTACTATATCCTGATAAATGATTAGCGGAGTGAGTTTCATATACAAATGTTCTGTACTTTTTTTATGATAAACATTTTGACATGTTCCACACCAACGAGATCCATCTAATTTCTGGATCTATGGAACGAGAACTCAATCTAATCTAAATAACATGCAATGTAGCATTGCCCGCCTCGGTGAATGCAGGAACAGCGTGGCACATTGATAACCGAAGGAGCCAGGGTTCGATTTCTGGCCGAATTGGAGATTTTTTCTGCTCTGGAAATGGATGTTTTGTCGATCTTACTTTCGTATCGTCATAACTGATATAAAAGGCGCCACAAGCACACTGTTCCATCGTCTCTCCACTATTGAGACGGCTCTATGGCCACGAACCAAAAGCCTTTAAATTGAAATAAAGAAACTGTCATACATTGCGGTAATAAATAAACAATGAAATAAGGTATATAAAATGAGAAATTTAGTCGAACCAATGGCAAATAACGTAATTAGCAATGTGGCTAATTAAAAGTAACTACTGAATGTTGTATTTTCAGTAAACCCAAAAATAAATATGATGTCCGAAAACTGATTACTTTAATTTCAATAATCACAAAAAGAAATATTAAAATTAAAGGCCTGTTTCTAGTATAAGTAGATGAATTAAAATCGTGGCTATGTGCTGTGAGATTGTATGAATAGCGAATAATATTCCTTACTGCAGTATCTGTGCTGTTCAGAAGTGCGATGCAAAGTTTCTTAGAACATGAATCGTACTTCGAATCAACACGGGCACTGGAAATCGTATTTAGCCACCATAACCGGGCAAGCGACCTTCAATAAGAAATGTCTATACCGCACTCGAATATATACCCATCAAAAAAAGTTTTGCGTCTTCCCGGTTCCGAGTTCCGGAACATGTACCGAAAATAGGAATAGAGATGAACATAAACATCTTTACTGCTTTTTTTACTGCTCATGAATACCACACATTGCATGATGTACCACCACACAGTGAGACCTTCAGAGGTTGTGGTTCAAATTGTTGTACACACCGATGCCTCTAATACCCAGTAACACGCCCTTTTGCATTGATACATGCCCGTATTAGTCGTGGCATACTATCCACAAGTTCATCAAGGCACTGTTGGTCCAGAGTGTCCAACGCCTCAACAGCGTTTCGACGTAGATCCCTCGGAGTGGTTTGTGGGTCACGTCGTCCATAAACAGCTCTTTTCAATCTATCCCATGCAATTTTTATAGGGTTCATGTTTGGAGAACATGCTGGCCACTGTAGTCGAGCGATGTCGTTATCCTGAAGGAAGTCATTCACAAGATATGTACGACGGGGACGCGAATTGTCCATGAAGACTAATGCCTCGTCAATATGCTGCCGATATCGTTGCACTATCTGTCGGAAAATGGCGTTTACGTATTGTACAGCAGTTACAGCGCCTTCAATGACCACCAGCGACGTACCTCGGCCCCACATAATGCCACGCCAAAACAGCGCGGGACATACACCTTGCTGCACCACCTATACAGTGTGTGAGGCGTTCAGCCTGACCGGGTTGCCTCCACACACGTCTCCGACGATTGTCTAGTGGAAGGCATATGTGACACTTATCGATGAAGAGAACGTGATGCCAATCCTGAGTGGTCCATTCGGCAAGTTGTTGGGCCCATCTGTGCCACGCTGCATAATGTCATGGTTGTAAAGATAGATGGACCTCGCCACGTACGTTGGGAAAAAAGTTACACATCATGCAGCCTATTGCGCACACTTAGAGTGGTAACACGACATCCCTTGGCTTCACGAAAAGCATTATTCAACATGATGGCGTTGCTGTCAGGGTTCCTCCGAGCCATAATCCGTAGGTAGCGGTCATCCACTTCATCCCTTGGGCGGCCGGAGCGAGGCATATCATCGACTGTTCCTGTCTCCCTGTGTCTCCTCCATGTCCGAACAAAATCACTTTGGTTCACTCCAAGATGCCTGGACACTTCCCTTGTTGAGAGCCCCTCCTGGCACAAAGTAACAATGCGGACGCTATCGAAATGCGGTACTGACCATCTGAGTCGTTTTTGAACTACCGACAATACGAGCCGTGTACCTCTTTCCTTGTGGAAAGACTGGAACTGATCGGCTGACGAACCCCCTCCGTCCAATAGCCGCTGCTCATGCATGGTTGTTTACATCTCTGGGCGGGTTTAGTGACACCTCTGAACAATGAAAGGGCCTGTGTCTGTGATACAATATCGACAGTCAGCGTCTTTCTTCAGGAGTTCTGGGAACCGGGGTGATGAAAAACTTTTTTTGATGTGTGTACATAACGAATGTACGACCACAGGTTATTGACAGGTTGGCTCTGGGCGTGAGTCGTTGTCGGATAGCGTAATGGTAAGGCGAGCGCTCGCGATAAGCTGGAAATCTGCATTCGAATCCCGGTCTCACAAAAATTTTCATTGTGGTCATTCCATTGTGTGGCTGAGGGTTGTCCATATTCGCAATTGTGAATACATTTCACGAATAACGCTCGGCAGATTCCGCAGTTAAATCAGCGATTCGACAGCAAAATCAAAGTCCATGGCCCGACTAAACGTTACCGTAAACGTTCGTAACGCAAAAAACTAGCAGTCGAGTCGCGTTGAAGTTCTACAGTATAGAAATGCATGCATCACTCGCAAGTACCATGAAATTGTGTAAGCCCCAAGCGCTGCTAGTACTCCATGAGCCGTAAAATTTTGAAGTGTTGAAACGGCTCGGCTGCGCTGCAGCCCAGAAACCAACTCCCGGCCGACCTCCACCCGCAACCGACTGACGTGACAAAAAAATTACGAACCGCAACTGCGCGGACTATTTAACTCCTCGGAAAGCAGACCACACTAATCATATTATTGGCTTGGTGCAAAAATATCGTAATTAATGACCAACCTTGATCTTACAGTGAGCTTATTACAACTAAAAATAACGGAATAACAGGCACATATTTCAGATCAACCATATACTAATTTTTGTACATGCACAAATGTGTGATAACAAACCAGGGTACAGTTTTCTAATCTTTTACGTGATACTTTTGGCTTTTATGTAGCAGCCACCATATTTGAATTTTGGCCGACTTAAATGATGCTTATAATTGCACAGAACTATCTTACATATCCGTACACAAATACGTTTAGGAAAATGGTAAAGATTTCCGACTTCAAGAGACATTTTATTGTGGAGTATGAAATGTAGTCAATTTAATTAAGTAATTCATGAATGAGGAAGCACTGATTTGCAAGATGCATAATTTAAATTCTTCGCTCGATCATTATGTACAAAACTCCATGCTTGTCAAACACTGCAGTTCACACTCTTCGTACAGTACCATTCTGAACTGGATCATAACGTCAAGGGGTATCATTAGATATCCACTAAATGCAATTTTAGTATTGATCCCCGCAATATTTGCGAGAAGTATTTCTTAGCTACAAAGCAACCATCCTGACAAATCCGCCATGTACCTGCCACGTATTCACGCATAAACCCTTTCCGGAACATTGTTTTTCCATCACATGTGGCCTACCATCTCTTGTTTTTAGCTATCACATCCTACCATGATAAGCTATACGTGTCATTGGTTTGATATGATACAATAAATTGTAATAAAACTGGCAAAAAATTTCTTTTTTAGTACTGTTCTCTGTTTGTATGGACACAGCAATCGCAACAATACTTTTTAACTTTATTTTTGGAGGGAATTCTTTCTTGATCAGTCAATATCGCATTAAATATAACTCAGTTATTCGAACATGTGCTGACGTCGCTTGGACTTCAAACTATCTTATGTAGTCCGTATTTGGTTAAACGAAGGATGTGTTTCTCTTATGTGTTTTACAGACTGTCTGAGCTAGAAATACCAAAACGATTGGTACCTACGTAAGACCATCAAGCAGTGACTGAACTTTGAAGAAACTATCGTCAAACGAATTAAAGCGTAAGAGCATCAACTCCAGCTAAGACTTCATAAGTAAGCACAGCTGCGCAGCTGTCTACATTAAATTCCGGCAGCAGATCGATAAATGTTGCGACAACTCTGGTTTCGGTAAGTGAGATGCCTTTGAATAGGAATGCAGAAATACAATTTGTATCTTGAGTTTTATTGGTTTTTATGAAATAGTTATCCAGAAGGTTTAGACAGGTATTACTAAAGGGCTAATTTATAATGGCTTCCATGGGTAACAAAATTTTTTTAGTGTTTCTTTTAGTTACGTACCATATTTAAAAAATAATAATGTTCTCATAATCTCCTCATTTAGACGTATTATCTTAGCTGCAGGATCATCTTTATTGCCCCTGCAGAACGCGGCCGAGAATTATTGTGAAGAACGAAAAGCATTACAGGCATTTTATGTTGACTGCACGACATCAAGCGAAATCTCTCACCAGGCCCTTATACTTTGTGATAGTCAATATCTCCTACGCATGTTTAAGTACTCACCGTGAACCCAGAATTGGCGATGAGTCGCTATCGACGGACATACTAGAGACACTACCCAACATATGTCTGCAACAGTTCATCGGATTATTACTGATGTTTCCATTCCGCGACCGATCAGAACGTACTTTAGGGACAGTCCTCGTATTCCGTCGCTGGGGGTAACGGGGTAGCGACAGGAAGGGCATCCTGCTACCCCTACAAGTAGCTATGCCAAATTTGCTCTTACAAATGACGATCCTAGGCCGATGCGGGCCAAAGCACCACAAAGAGAAGGAAAAAACCCTTATGTTACAAGTTTAACACAGTTGGGCCAGTATTATGGTAAGAAACTGTAAGTACGTCTGGAGGCAGCTTAACTCACCGTGTGCAAAGCATCCAGATTATATTCATGCAGTATTTGAGGATGATGCCCTCAGCAACTTCAGGAACTTACATGTAATTTTTACCAAAATTTACTCGCTAGTTTCCCTTCCTCCCTCCATCCCTCAAAAAATGATGAAATGGAAAGAAGTTAATAGCTTACAATTTTCTCGCTGTTCATGCAGTAAAAGTGCCGCACCAGGCAAGAGATTTTAACCGACTACTTCTTTACTAATACTTCTATTTGCAACACACTTTACAGACACGATCCACGAATACCACTAAGTGTACCTGCAAAATACTATCATTGTGTGAGACAGAGTACAGAAGATATGACAACATAAACATTGAGATTCGTGGAAAACTAACACTCGATTGGATTTGAGTACAAATTACTCGGACTATAGCCGTCCAGTGTTTGATAATGAGACCACCTAGCGGCTTTCAGCATATTTTAAACGAAATATCAAACCTTTTCTAAGCTTCTTCTCGCTTGCATGCTTAACATCAATTATTTGTATATATTATTGGTGTCTGCTTTTTCAGACATGTCCGAGTAAACAGACAACACATATATAATCAAGGTGAGGACAAACAACTTATCACTGCAGAGCTGATGCACATCACGCTCCAACTGTTGCGGGAATCTGCGAAATGCCGAGAGTAATGAGGGTAATGGGCAAGGGGAATTACATCAGCGGTGTGGTGGATAATCTGAGAATTTGTATCTGATGGAAGGCGTGCTGAGGTAGTCTGTGCCGTTGCGATGACCACTGTGTCCGGATGGCCCAGAGATCAGATTATTTTCGTAGTGAGCAGGAGACCCGGGTTCGAATTCCAGTCCGGCACAAATTTTCAACTTTCCCTATTGATGCAAATCAGTGACCACTAGCTGCTAATGTCGTTAATTTGTGTATGGATCAAATATTAACTCAGTAATTTATTCGTAGAGTAATGATAAGTTTGGAGCTGTTTCATTTCTTGTGAGTCGTCTGTCTTCTGACTGGTATGATGTGGCCCTCCACCAATTTCTCTGGCCGGCCGGTGTGGCCGAGCGGTTCTAGGCGCTTCAGTCTGGAACTGGGCGAGCACTACGGTCGCAGGTTCGAATCCTGCCTCGGGCATGGATGTGTGTGATGTCCTTAGGTTAGTTAGGTTCCAGTAGTTCTAAGTTCTAGGGGACTGATGACCTCAGATGTTAAGTCCCATAGTGCTCAGAGCCATTTGAACCATTTTGAACAAATTTCTCTCCTGCGCCAACTTCTTTATCTGTTTCATACATGGACTAATTTTAGATGACATTGATAGTGATATGTGAGTTACGTAAAATTAGTAAAAAATAATCTTGATCACACAGTCATTTATCACAAATATAAGTGGTTTCGGCCTCTGGTAGCAAGCCATCTTCAGATGATACCATCCGGCTGCCGGTGAGGACGTCTGGAAAAGCTGTACTGACGCCAGTGGCGAAACTACACGTACACGCAATCTTAATGCTAGAGAACTAGGAGTGGGGAAACTTCCTGGCAGATTAAAACTGTATGCCGGACCGAGACTCGAACTTTTGAGTGGGGAGTTTACTGGCCTTGTAGAAATCGCGATGTAAAGATACTAAAGATACTATGTTGCATGTTATGTGAATTTAGTGAGTTGCTGATCGTCTACATCTACATTTATACTCCGCAAGCCACCCAACGGTGTGTGGCGGAGGGCACTTTACGTGCCACTGTCATTACCTCCCTTTCCTGTTCCAGTCGCGTATGGTTCGCGGGAAGAACGACTGTCCGAAAGCCTCCGTGCGCGCTCTAATCTCTCTAATTTTACATTCGTGATCTCCTCGGGAGGTATAAGTAGGGGGAAGCAATATATTCGATACCTCATCCAGAAACGCACCCTCTCGAAACCTGGCGAGCAAGCTACACCGCGATGCAGAGCGCCTCTCTTGCAGAGTCTGCCACTTGAGTTTGTTAAACATCTCCGCAACGCTATCACGGTTACCAAATAACCCTGTGACGAAACGCGCCGCTCTTCTTTGGATCTTCTCTATCTCCTCCGTCAACCCGATCTGGTACGGATCCCACACTGATGAGCAATACTCAAGTATAGGTCGAACGAGTGTTTTGTAAGCCACCTCCTTTGTTGATGGACTACATTTTCTAAGGACTCTCCCAATGAATCTCAACCTGGTAACCGCCTTACCAACAATTAATTTTATATGATCATTCCACTTCAAATCGTTCCGTTCGCACACTCCCTGATATTTTACAGAAGTAACTGCTACCAATGTTTGTTCCGCTATCATATAATCATACAATAAAGGATCCTTCTTTCTATGTAATCGCAATACATTACATTTGTCTATGTTAAGGGTCAGCTGCCACTCCCTGCACCAAGTGCCTATCCGCTGCAGATCTTCCTGCATATCGCTACAATTTTCTAATGCTGCAACTTCTCTGTATATTACAGCATCATCCGCGAAAAGCCGAATGGGACTTCCGACACTATCTACTAGGTCATTTATATATATTGTGAAAAGCAATGGTCCCATAACACTCCCCTGTGGCACGCCAGAGGTTACTTTAACGTCTGTAGACGTCTCTCCATTGATAACAATATGCTGTGTTCTGTTTGCTAAAAACTCTTCTATCCAGCCACACAGCTGGTCTCATATTCCGTAGGCTCTTACTTTGTTTATCAGGCGACAGTGCGGAACTGTATCGAACGCCTTCCGGAAGTCAAGAAAAATAGCATCTACCTGGGAGCCTGTATCTAATATTTTCTGGCTCTCATGAACAAATAAAGCGAGTTGGGTCTCACACGATCGCTGTTTCTGGAATCCATGTTGATTCCTACATAGTAGATTCTGGGTTTCCAAAAACGACATGATACTCGAGCAAAGAACATGTTCTAAAATTCTACAACAGATCGACGTCAGAGATATAGGTCTATAGTTTTGCGCATCAGCTCGTCGACCCTTCTTGAAGACTGGGACTACCTGTGCTCTTTTCCAATCATTTGGAACCTTCCGTTCCTCTAGAGACTTGCGGTACACGGCTGTTAGAAGGGGGGCAAGTTCTTTCGCGTAAGAAGGAGGGCAAGACGGACAGGTAGTATTAGCATTGTGTGAGGCGATGTTAAGTTGTGGGCGGCAATATTGATCCATTTGGCCTCTCACAGACAGAGGGTGAATAGCCGCTTGCTTGGCCCAGCGTCTGAAACCGGGCGTCTCGGCGCCCGCCGGCGCCTTGGGAGGGGCTGGGGAAGATCTGCGCCGCCGAGTCGAACGCGCGCTATTGTCGCCGCCTCTAACACGGCTTTTGTTACCCCGCGGCAGTTCGCCTACAGACGCTCCTTCCCGATTGTGACACGGCCAGAGTTCCGCCCAACTGCTCATAGGCCCCCGACGCGACGCCACGGAGACGAGATTAATTACGACTTCACGCAGCAGCGTCTCGAAGATTACGTCTCGTCTCGCGAATCAAACCTGAAATCTTTAGAAGCGACCGTTAATTAATGCTGTATCTGAATCCTGTAAAGGAGTTACACTTGAGAGGTTATGAACGGTCTGATCTACAGGATTTCACTTCTGTTTAAGTCGATTTCATTTCTCATCTTGACGCAGTGTGATACAAAGTGACTATGTACAGTCGGATGCTCTATTCGTCCTCTTCGTACTTCTCTGTAGCTATGAAATTCACTGTATGAATAAAATATATCGCAGTTTCTATTAACAATTACCCAGTTAGTCTATCAGTTAGATACAACTGCTGCGAAAATTTATACAGCTGAAAGACACCGTAATAAGGAAGAGTTTTCCAAACTGTACCACTTTTAAAATTTTATTGATTAGAGCCTAAAATGTGCGGAAGATGTGAGACAGGCGGAATACGCACAGACTTCCAGAACAAAATAACAACTGAAATTCCATAGAGAGCATCTGCTGGCAGATGTGAATATTACCGAACTACCAGTTTAGTGAGTCACAGCTGCAAAGTTTTAACACAAAGTTCTTACAGAAGAATAGAAAACTATTAAAACTCGGCGACGGGGAAGACCAGATCGGATTTCGGAGAAATGTAGGAACACGCGACGCAATACTGATTCTACAAATTCCCTTAAAAGATAAGAATAGAATACCTACGTTTATCGCATTTGCGGACGTAGAGAAAGCTTTTAACAATACTGACTCGGATACTCTCTTTGAAATTCTCAAGTTATCATGCGTAAAATACAATAAGCGGAAAGCTATTTACAACTCGTAAAGAAAACCGACGGCTCTTAGTAGATTCTAGAGACATGAGAGGGAAGTTGGTTGAAACGGGAGTGAGACAGAGTTATAGCCTATCCCTCATGTCATTCAACCAGCACATTGTACAAGAAGTAAAGGAAAACTAAGAAAAAATTGAAATAGGTATTAAAGTCGAGGGAAAGGTTGGCCAATGACATTGTAATTGTGTCAGAGACAGAAAAGGACCTGCGGAACGGACAGTGTCCCGACAGCAAGATACAAGATCAACATCAACGAAAGCAAACCAAGGATAACGGAACGTAGTCGAATTAAATCAGGTCATGCTGAGGGAATTAGATTGTGAAAGGAGACACTTAAAGTAAAAGACGACCTTTGCTAGTGGGGCAGCAAAATACCTTATAACGACCGAATTAAAGAGGACAGAAAATGTACACTGCCACTGGCAAGAAAAGCGTATCTGAAGAAATTTTTTAACATCGAATATAAATTTCAGTGTCAGGAAGACTTATGAAGGTATTTGTAGGGAGTGAACCACGTATGGAAATAAAGTATGAACGATAAAAATTTACACAAGATGAGAATAGACTCTTTTGAAATCTATCGCTACAGAAGAATGCTGAAGATTAGATTGTTAGATCACGTAACTAATGTGAAAGATTTGAACAGTATTGAGGAGATAAGAAATTTTTGGAGAAACTTGTCTAAAAGAAGGGTTCGGTCGATAGGAAACATTGTTGCGTGAAAATTGTAGAGAGAGACGAAGAAATGAATACAGTTAACAGTTTCAGAAGGATGTCGGTTGAAGTATTTATAATTCGAAGAGCCTTGCAAAGGTTTCAGTAGCCAGGGCAGCTGCAGCTAGCCGGTCGTGGCACCGAAGACCACAACAGAAACCTATTGGAGGTAGCCTGCAACGAGTTTGGCAACACACTGATCAGGCAGAATGTTATGGCTACTTACATAATAGTGGTATGTCCATCTTTGTCACGGATAACAGAGGCGACTTGTCGTGGCATAGAAGCAATGAAGCCTTGGTAGAATACCTGTAGCAGTCGGCACCACTTCTGTAGACAGAGGTCAACTAATTCTCGCAAGCTCCGCGGAGGAAGCGCTGCACCCATATTCAATCACATCCCAGATGTGTTCGATCTTGTTGAAATCTGGCGAGTTGGGTAGACAGCACATAAACTGGAACACGTGAATATTTTCCCCGAACCACTCAATCATACTCCTGGCATTGTGACATAGCAATTTAACAAACGTAGATCACATATAACTGTCGTAATTGTATTACACAGCCCATAAAACCACGCTGTGCGTTGGCATAATAACAGTAGTGTTCATTTGGTGATCACGCCACACTTAACAATTGAGCATTATACTGTCAAAGGTGTAAATACTATATCATCGCCAAAAAGAGATCAAGTTGAAACACATACACAGTATGAATGCCTGAAAGGTTAAAAATGATCTTTGGTCTAACCGAAGATTACAGCAAGAGAAATAACATGACATCCCTTTTCTGAACAACAAACATGTAACATTCTGTAATGTAATATAGTTTTAGTTATTTACTTATTTACAGTTCAAGTTACGTAGGACCAAACTGAAGAGCAAATCTCCAAGATCATTGAACGTGTCAGTACATTAAATTACCACATGAAAGTAATAACGGATAAAATTAAATGTTTATGAACCAGAGAATAGTCAATCCTTAAGTTTAAGTAAACGCAATCAACATACAACAAGAATCATGTTAATCTTTCAAGGAAATCTTCGACAGAATAGAAGGAGCGACCCATTACGAAACTCTTCAGTTTCGATTTGAAATTGCGTAGATTACTGCATATATTTTGAATTCGAATGGTAGCTTATTAAAAATGGATGCTGCTGTATACTGCACACCTTTCTGCACAAGAATTAAGGAAGTCCATGCAAATGCAGATTGATGACTGCCTAGTATTAACTGGGTGGAAGCTGCTTAATCTTGGGAAGAGGCTAATACAGTTAATGACAGTAAGGAACGTATATTTATAGAGACCAATGTCAAAATACCCAGACTCGCGAACAGAGGTCAACAAGAGGTTCGTGAACTTACGCTACTCATTGTCCTAACCGCCAGTTTCTGAGCCACGAATATCTATTTAGAACGGGAATAGGTACCTCAAAATATAACACCATAAGACATAAGCGAATGAAAATAAGCAAAGTAGACCAAATATCATGTCGAACGATCACTCACTTCAGATACCGTTCGAATAGTAAAAATAGCACAATTAAGTCTTTCAACAAGATCCTGATCGTGGTCTTCCGACGGCAGTTTACTATTTATCTGAACCCTAGAAATTTGAACTGTCCATTCCCACTAATTATATGGCCATTTTGTGAAATTAAAACGTCATATTTTGTCGAATTGTGTGCTAGAAACGGTAAAAACTGAGTCTTAATGTGATTTAGCTTCATTTTATTTCCTACAAGCCATGAACTAGGTCATGAACTGCACTATTTGAAACTGAGCCAATGTTGCACACAACTTGCTTTACTACCAAGCTAGTGCCATTAGCAAACAGAAATATGTTAGAGTTACTCATCATACTAGAGGGCATATCAAATGGTTCAAATGGCTCTGAGCACTATGCGACTTAACTTCTGAGGTCATCAGTCGCCTAGAACTTAGAACTAACTAAACCTAACTAACCTAAGGACACGACACACATCCATACCCGAGGCAAGATTCGAACCGGCGACCGTAGCGGTCGCCCGGCTCCAGACTGTAGCGCCTAGAACTGCACGGCCACTCCGGCTGGTGAGGGTATATCATTTATGTAAATAAGGAACAGAAGTGGCCCCAACACTAAACCCTGGGGCACCCACGACTTGACTGTACTCCACTCAGAACCCACATCACAGCCATTCTCAACATTGTGAATAATGACCTTTCACTGTCTGTTGCTGAAATACGAGGTGAAACAGTTGTGAGCTACTTCCCGTAGTCTGTAATGGTCCAACTTCTGGAGCAATTTTTTGTGATCAGCACAATAAAACGCATTAATAAAACCAAAAAAGTGTGCCTAGCACACGGAACCTTTTATTTAACACTTCCAGTACCTCACAGAAAAGAGAGAATATACCATTTTCAGTTGTTAAACGACTTCTAAAGCCGAAATT
Source organism: Schistocerca americana (assembly GCF_021461395.2). NCBI lineage: Eukaryota > Metazoa > Arthropoda > Insecta > Orthoptera > Acrididae > Schistocerca > Schistocerca americana. Next base: position 49,288,452 of record NC_060124.1, read on the forward strand.
TACATTTGATAGCAAATCGTGTGATATTAAATGATCAATTATCCTTATACATACAGCCATTTCAATCACTTTCGCAAACACTCATGGCACAGAAATAGGTCTAAAATTATCTGCATTATCCCTTTCTCCCTTTTTGTAAAGCGGCTTTACTATTGGGTCTCTTTATCGTTCAGAGAAATGACCATTCCTAAAGGAAAAATTACAAATGTGGCTAAATACAGGACTAACATGTGCAGCACCGTACTTTAATATTCTACTAGGCACTCCATCATATCCATGAGAGTCCTTAGTCCTGATTGAATTATTGACTTTATCTTCCCCTTATCTGTGTCACAGAGAAGTATTTCAGATATCAGTCTCGGAAAGGCATTTGACAAGAAAATTATATGATTCATTGCAGACACTATATTTTTATTTCATTCACCAGCAATGCTCAGAAAAGATTGTTAAGTACTAAACAAATATCTGATTTATGAGTAACAAAAATATTTTTACTAAGAACTGACTTGATATCGTTGACCTTGTGCAGCTGACCAGACACTTCCTTTACAACTGACCATATGGTTTTAATTTTATCCGGTGAACTGGCTCTTCTATTTGCATACCACATACCCTTTGCCTTCCTAATAACATTTTTAAGCAGCTTACAGTACTGTTTGTAAAGAGCGACTGTACTTTGATTGTGACTACTTCTAACATTTTGATATCATTCAGATTTTGTTCTGCATGATCTCCTTATCACACTAGTCAGCTATCTGGGCTGCCTATTACTAATAGTACCCTGTTTAATGGAAATCAACTCTCAAAGATCGTGAGAAATGTGTTAAGCAAAGCATATCTATGTTATCGTCACTATAAACATCCTGCCACTCTTGTTCCTTGACAATGTTTAAAGAACTCTCTATTGCTGTGGGATTAACTTTCTTACATAGTTTGTAATTATATGTGACATTCGTTTGAGTAAAAGAGCCTTTTAGTTTTAAAATTTGTGCTTCATAGTGTGAAAGGCCTTTCACCCTTTTGCTAACAGAATGTCCATCCAGTAATGAAAATGAGTAAAAATGTTGTCTATGGCTGTGCTACTGTTCCTCTGCACCCTAGGTGGAGAAACCACAGTCTGTGTCTCACGACATACAACTAATTTCTCGTGCTTCCTATAATGTGAATCAGAAACACACTCTAGCTTGAGCAGAAATGCTCTGAAGTCGTAGTTAGGGGACCTAGAAACAACAACAATTAGAAGGTTAGCTTCACTAAATTCAACTGTCCTGCACAACATTCAAATACCTGTTCAGCGCAGTACCGTGATAATCTGTGGACTCAAATCGAATACTGTTTTGTATGTACATGGACACTCCCCCACCCCGCAAGGAACTAATTGAAAAACAGCCAGTCTATCTGTATCATGGTAAAAGAAGCTTCTGAACTGTCAAATTACTATAATTTCAGAGTCAACATCTATAACCAGATCACTAACTTTAATTCCTATTATATTTTGATGAACTATGCTAATTCCTTATGTAATTGGAATCATGATGTCCTCTGAAGGAGACCCCTTAGTTAGAGGTACTTCCTTTAAGCAGGTTGACCTATCAGCTGACTACAATCTCAGAAAGTTGCAGCTCTAACACCAACTACTACAGGAATTTTTCCATGAGTGCTCCCACCACCACTGTCACCTATAAGCTTTTCCAGCCTCCCATTCCCATACCTATTGAGATGCAGGCCATGCCTAGTGAAACCCGATCCACTGATAGACCCAACTGGCACCACTGAAATGTGACACGTGCCATATGCCACCACCCTTCCTCTCCAGGCCCGTGTTAACGCGCCTATTTCAGTGCCGCACAAGTTAAAAAGGTCTTTATCGGTACTAAACCCTGTGAAAGAAGTCAATTCAAATGACTAACGGAGTAGAACATAACAATTTTATTTGTATTACGGACGAAATTATTATGTACGTAGATCGAAGAAGACGGCAAAAATATGAGAAGTGTTGAAGCAGGTCGTGAAATGGATTCATTCGACCTGTTCAATCTTAAAAATGTGTTAAAGCAATAAATAAATCTTGTTAAAGCACTATTTGAGCATCTTTAAAGTAATACGCATATGTGCAGACGTATGACCATTTGTGTACAGGGCAAAAATGAAATCGTTCTATAGAGCTTCTACTGTCAACTAATGGTTCTGCCTAGTGCCATTTGCTATGAGGCTTGTGTATATTCTGTAGTTTTTTTTTAATACCCTGTCATTTTCTCATAGAAGACGATCGTAACAACGTAAACCCCGAAACCACTTGAGAATAAACGTAAAATTGTACAGCACAAATATGCTTTTTTCCGAAGCGGAAGGAAAAGGGGAGCAAAGTTTGACAGCCATTCATTAAGAGGTGGTTAGAGAGAGAGCTCTAATCAGGCAAGCCAAAGGATGACGGACGTAACAGGCCTTATTTTTAAACTGACGGCCAGCTCACATTTTCGCTGATTCAAGGGACTAGCCGGAGGCATAAATCAGTGTGGTTGTAGGAAGTTTTGAACCCCTCTCCTCCCGAATGCAGCACTAGACTGCTAACCGTTGTTCCACCGCTCTCCATGTGTAAGCAAGCCGAAATACTACTTACGACGCTACAACAAAATGTCCCCGTTCATCTCCCGCTGCGCAGCACGGATTCCTCCCTTAGACCAAGACGAACAGCGAAGGAGATCTTGCGGGTCAGCATTTCTTTCTTCTGCAGCACGCATCCTCTGCAACGGAAGATTTCCCTCGTGAGTGCTGACATTTCATAACCCGGGGAGTCGGAGAAACAGCGCATTCGTCTAGCCTCTGAATTGATGCCACCAATCTCCTCCTTGTCACATCCGCTGCTTCAAGTGCACCAGGACGGTGCCTCCAATAAGATATGAAATAAATTCAAGCCCTCTTTCTTACTAGAATGAGTGAACTGAAGTGTCATTACTAAGAGAGCGTTTCTCTGTAAATCTCAGGGACTTCCACCGCTGAGCGCATTTTATGCTGCGGCTTTTCCCAGGTGTACACTCCACAGAACGCTTGGAAGTAAATGGAAAGTATTTTCACAATAAACGTAAATTTTAATTCCTGATAACACTATTTACAAATTGTGGTTTAATTCCATTAAGGAGTTTTGTAATCTAGTATTGCTTAACAAAATAGATTTCGTGTATATGTAATATTTAGTGTTCTTTACGAACTATATCATCTGAATGCAAGAGCTACTGTAGAGAAAGATTTCTTTATACTTGTATGTGCGAGGGAAACACCCCAGGTTGAATGGTCAAGATCATAATAAATGTTGTTGTTGTGGTCTTCAGTCGTGAGACTGGTTTGATGAGCTCTCCATGCTAATCTATCCTGTGCAAGCTCCTTCATCTCCCACTACCTACTGCAACCTACATCCTTCTGAATCTGCTTAGTGTATTCATCTCTAGGTCTCCCTCTACGATTTTTACCCCCCACACTGCCCTCCAATGCTAAATTTGTGATCCCTTGATGCCTCAGGACATGTCCTACCAACCGATCCCTTCTTCTAGTTAAGTTGTGCCACAAACTTCTCTTCTCCCCAATCCTATTCAATACCTCCTCATTAGTTACGTGATCTACCCACCAAATCTTCAACATTCTTCTGTAGCACCACATTTCAAAAGCTTCTATTCTCTTCTTGTCCAAACTATTTATTGTCCATGTTTCACTTCCATACATGGCTACTCTCCATACAAATACTTTCAGAAACGACTTCCTGACACATCTATACTCGATGTTAACAAATTTCTCTTTTTCAGAAACGCTTTCCTTGCCATTGCCAGTCTACATTATACATATAAAAATAAATCTAAAAAACAGATATTTACCACACATTATTGTAATTTATGTTTAAATTTCTGCACTTGTGTATAATCGGTGATCGGAGCTTAATAATGTAAAGCCTACAGAAACACGAGTAGCGGAAAGGACCGACCTGACACACAATCGTAAGAAGTTCCGGTCTTACGGGTGTTAAATCATTAAATTGATCGAAGCCATCTGTCCACACCCTCTGTGACGATAATGGCAATGAAACAGAAGAGGATAGAGGAAAATCCCGAAATACTACAGTCGTTTTCAAACACTGTTTCACATAGGAATATGGCACTCTAGCACCTCATTTAAATAGTAGCATGAACGACAAAATAGCTGACATCGAAATAAATGATCGTGGGGCAGGAAAGAAATTAAAATGGCTCAGTAGATGGAACGCCATTGTATCTGGTGGGATACCAATACCATTCTATATAAAATATGCGCAAGAGCTTGCCCCTCTACAACCAGCAGTGTACCGTAGATCTGTAGAGGAGCAGTATGTTCCTAATGACTGGAAAAAAGAACAAGTCATTCCTGTTGTCAAAAAGGATCGTCGAACAGATGCATAGCACTGTAGACCCATACCTATGGCGCCGATCTATTGTAAATTTTGGAACATGACTATGCTCGCGTATTGTGATACTTCTCGAAACCAAAAATCTACTCAGTAGGAACAAACATGGGTTCCGAAGACAACGGTGGTGTGAAACGCAGATCACTCTATTAGTCCACGAGATGCATAGGACGGTAGATACCGGCGCTCGGACGGATGCCTTGTTCCTTGGCTGCCGCCTAGTCAACAATTACGAGCGAACGGGATTATCAGACTAACTGTGTGACTGGACTCCAGTGGATCTAAGAAACAGAACACAGCATGTCACTCTCAAAGGGGAGAACTCTTCGGATGTAAGTAGATCTTCGAGCGTATCCAAAAGGGGCGTTATAAGACCCTTAGCGTTCACAAAGTATGTATATGACCTATCAGATAGCGCTGGAAGCTCCATCAGTCTTTTCGACGTAGGTGGTAATGCATACTGAGTAATCGCAGAGCTGAGGGTTTGTGGCGAACTGCAGGAAGTCCATCGACGCTTGGTGCAGGGAGAGGCAATTGACCCCCAACAGATAGAAATGTCACTCATTGGAAGAAAACAGTTTTGTTGGCTACACGAAAGCAGAGCAGTAGCTGGAAGCAGTTGCAAATGTAAAATGTCTAGGAATATGTGTACGGAGAGCTTTGAAGTGGGGGGACTACAATTTTTATTTTTCTTATTTGAGTCATCAGTCTTCTGACTGGTTTGATGCGGCCCGCCAAGAATTCCTCCTCTGTGCCTTTTCATCTCAGCGTAGCACTTGCAACGTACGCCCGCAATTATTTGCAGGGTGTATTCCAATCTCTGTCTTCTTCCACAGGTTTTACTCCCACGAGCTCCCTCCACCACCCTGGAAGTTAAACCTGATGCCTTAATCGATGTTCAGTCATCCAGTCTCTCCCTCTTGTCACTGTTTCCCATTTACTCGTTCCACGTTTCTCGCCAATTCTGTTGAGGACCTCCTTGTTTCTTAACTTTACATTAACCGCGTGTAAAGCAGAGGCCAGACTGGGATTCTTTGGAATAATCCTTAGGAAAATTAGCCCATCAACAAGAGAAGTGGCTTACAAAACACTCGTTCAACCAATACATGAGTATACCTCGTCAGTATGGGAGCTTTACCAGATAGTATCGATAGACGATATTGAAAAGATCCAAAGAAGAACAGCATGTTTCGTTATCGCTTCATTTAGTAACTGCTCAAGCAACTACGGGCAGAAACTGAAAGTGAGACCTTCTGCATCGTGATGTGACCTATTGTTAAGTGCCAAGCATGTATGTTCCTGAGACAGTCAAAAAATATATTGCTCCCTCCTACTGCACCTCGCATAGATACAACGAAGATAAAATTAGAGAGATAGTAGATCACACGGAGACTTGCCAGCAATGGTTCTTCTCGCAAACCTGTAACGGCAGGAACAGGAAAAGGAAGGAGTGAAAAGTACACAAAGTATCCCCCGCAACACACCATAAGATGGCTTGTGACGTATAGATGTAGATACAGATGTATACTGTTATGACTAACAGATTCACAGAGCCATAAATGCGGTATTATTTGTCAGTAGCCGGCCGGCGTGGCCGTGCGGTTCTAGGCGCTTCAGTCTGGAGCCGAGCGACCGCTACGGTCGCAGGTTCGAATCCTGCCTCGGGCATGGATGTGTGTGCTGTCCTTAGGATAGGTAGGTTTAATTAGTTCTAAGTTCTAGGCGACTGATGACCACAGAAGTTAAGTCGCATAGTGCTCAGAGCCATTTGAACCATTTGTCAATACGCTATACTTCCCTCACACGGAATACGTCATAGGAACTGGCTACGCCGTGGACTACGTGCAGGGGAACGAGCTGAAATAATCCTCTTCAAGATATTAGGGTAGTGATTTCTCTCATGGATGTGAAAAAATTTTTTTCAGCTAGCTTGGGTTTTATTACCAAATTAGCTAAAGGCATTGTCTGAAAATCTTTCCAGACCCTACGGGCAAATGCGGCGGAACACAAATGAAGAAAAATCCAGGCAAATCAAAACAAGTTATGGACCGGTACTCAAACATACGATTCGACTTTCGCCTCTCTCGGCCAAATGTTCTGCCTACTGAGTATCCGGGCACGACTCGTGCTGCATTATCGAAGCTTTACTTCCACCAGAACCTCCTCTCCCATCTACCAAACTTCGCAGTAGAATAGCTGCACGGTTGGTTCGTGCGCCATCCTGGATACCTCAGTCGGTGGAGCACTAGCCCGCGAAAGGTAAAGGTCCAAGGTGTGAGGACCGGTCCGGCACCCAGTTTTGATCTGGCATTAAGTCTCAAAACAGCGCGTAATCAACAGCACAGCGAATATTTCGTTCTGGACAACCAGGCTTTTCCACCCATTGGAAATGCCCATTTCACTATACATCTACGAGAAACTGCAGCTAGAAAGGTAGAATGTTTATTTGCATAAACTCTATAGATTTGAGTACTCTACCTGATGGATTCCGTAGAAACACTGGAACACGTGAGGCAATACTGACTTTACGACTTATCTTAGAAGAAAGATTAGGGAAAGGCAAACCTACGTTTCTAGCATTTGTAGACTTAGAGAAAGCTTTTGACAATGTTGACTGGAATACTCTCCTTCAAATTCTCAAGGTGGCAGGGGTAAAATACAGGGAGCGAAAGGCTCTTTACAATTTGTAAAGAAACCAGATGACAGTTAAAAGAGTCGAGGGACATGAAAGGGAAGCAGTGGTTGGGAAGGGAGTAAGACAGGGTTGTAGCCTCTCCCCGATGTTGTTCAATCAGTATATTGAGCAAGCAGTAAAGGAAACAAAAGAACAATTCGGAGTAGGTATTAAAATTCATGGAGAAGAAATAAAAACTTTGAGGTTCGCCGATGACATTGTAATTCTGTCAGAGACAGCAAAGGACTTGGAAGAGCAGTTGAATGGAATGGACAGTGTCTTGAAAGGAGGATATAAGACGAACATCAACAAAAGCAAAACAAGGATAATGGAATATAGTCTAATTAAGTGGGGTGATGCTGAGGGGATTAGATTAGGAAATGAGGCCCTTAAAGTTGTAAAGGAGTTTTGCTATTTGGGGAGCAAAATAACTGATGATGGTCGAAGTAGAGAGGATATAAAATGTAGGCTGGCAATGGAAAGGAAAGCGTTTCTGAAGAAGAGAAATTTGTTAACATCGAGTATTGATTTAAGTGTCAGGAAGTCGTTTCTGAAAGTATTCGTATGGAGTGTAGCCATGTATGGAAGTGAAACATGGACGATAAATAGTTTGGACAAGAAGAGAATAGAAGCTTTCGAAACGTGGTGCTACAGAAGAATGCTGAGGATTAGATGGGTAGATCACATAACTAATGAGGAAGTATTGAATAGGATTGGGGGAAGAGAAGTTTGTGGCCCAACTTGACCAGAAGAAGGGATCGGTTGGTAGGACATGTTCTGAGGCATCAAGGGATCACCAATTTAGTATTGGAGGGCAGCGTGGAGGGTAAAAATCGTAGAGGGAGACCAAGAGATGAATACACTAAGCAGATTCAGAAGGATGTAGGTTGCAGTAGGTACTGGGAGATGAAAAAGCTTGCACAGGATAGAGTAGCATGGAGAGCTGCATCAAACCAGTCTCAGGACTGAAGACCACAACAGCAACAACAACCTGATGGAGTGACGTCTTCTCTATTCACTGCCTTTAGCTCGTTTTCTATTCAACAGTCAATTATTTCCGTATCTAAATTAATGAACACTGGCTCTACGTTTGTCCTTGAGGATACACGTAAAACGCACAAGTTTGCCTGCTTCTGTTAATCATCTCAATTAATCATCACTGTTTCGAATGGTGCGTCTGCCTTTTCCAAATAGATGCAGTTCTCTCCAATATCCAATGCTCTAACAACATATTTGTAGAACATAATCATTATTCGCCATGGAAATCCGGATAGTCTGAACGTGGGAAGAAGTATAACCAGGGATTGTTATTCCAAGTAACCGTCGTCACACGAATGCTGCATATTCTGTCAAAAAAATATTTGTGTCGCTACCGAAGCTGGCTCCGTTTCCCTCGCACCTTCAGGCCCTCAGTTACCGGTGATTTCTCTGCCTCTATCGACGTTTCTTAAACAAAGACGGCAGACTCTTTATCTTACGAATTTGTGTTTCTTTAAATATTGTTGTTGACATATTGACTGAATCCTCATTCCGGAACATTTTGTTATTTGTATTATATTTCTAAATTGCGGCAGGATTCTACTCTTTCACTCTGCATTTGCACGTGCAGATGTGAAGCAAAAAAGGAAGTGTGACATGAAAAGAGCGTAAATATTACGAATGATTCCAGGAAGACTATGCTGTAGTTCTATTTACAGCTAGTAAGGCAGTGTGCGCAGCTCCACATTCTGCTATTACCGGAATGTCACTGGATAAAGTGCACTGACTAACTACGTCGGCAAAAGAAGAGGATTGTTTCGAAAGAAAAGGGTCACTTACTATGAGGCGAGCACTTTTTATTTGTTCTCATACTTTCACTGCACCTAGATGTGTACATCGGAGTAAAATACTTTACAGGTATACGTGCAAATTACACTTTCACATCACTGGTTGGTGTAATGCCAATACTACCGATATCAGCTAGTACTGTATGACAGAAAGTACTAAAAATTCTCGGTCCGACTTAGAGATTGCTTTGATAACAACAAGACATCCTTTTTGCTATGGTGGTCCATATTGTGCTGTAATGCAAGCCAATTATCAGTTCGATGTCACGAATAGATTTGTGATTACTGATTTGTAATGTGCTACGATTGTTCAAATAGATAAACGCTAATACCGTGCTGTCATAAGATTCTTGCCAACATAAATTAAATAAAAGATTGCGATGATTTACAAAGAATTTATTGCTTCATTTTCAAAGCGTTGAAGAATAGAAATTGTATTCATCGTCGTTACACTGCTCTTGCAGATGACTAAAGTGACCGAAGTAATGTTTTTGGCGGAAGGAGTGACCGAGTTCCTTAAACTATAAACGCAGAAGGGAACGTATAAGTTCGCTATATGGAACTGGACAGTTAAGGATTAGAGATGTAAGAACTAACTGGCGCCACCGCCCAGTAATACGAAACACTACGGTAAATTGTAGACGAAGAGTAATGCGAAGGCTACGTGCATATTGTGTGCCGCATTTGTTAAGTGGAGAATAAATCAAAACTTGGAGGAGAATATCTTGGTAAACTTAGGACCGCAGTATGATGATTCTCCAAGCCAATAAGTTATTGTGAGTGGGAGGTGCGGCCATAGCTTCAACGCACAAACGGCAAAAATAAACAACCATAAAATGCAAGTTTATTTCGAAAGGCTATGGTCACTGTTTCTGGATGATGTTTCTGGATGGAAAAGCGATTCATCCTATTCTGTCTTATCACGAGGTTAGAGAAATAAGTTGCAAATACATCTTAAGCCCTTAGGATCTAACGAATTAAAAAATTGAGGGAGTTTCAATACTACTATGAAGAATTGTTTCTTCGGCATAATGAATGCTTAATAATGAAAAACTAAGGAAACTGTGAGAATTTCTACCTTTCCAACAATATGACACCCGTGAACTACTGCCAGGTAAAATAAATTTGTCTGCGGGGCATGTTTTGAGTCCAACGAATGGGGTTATGAATGCCTCAGACGAGTGTATGGTCGACGCTTTTGTGAATGACTATTGTCTCTGGAAGAATAGTGGCCTTGGACAGAAAGTAAAGCACGTCGAAAAAATAAGCGGAAATTTTACCACAGGACAGACTGTCACTACATGGAAGCATATCGCTCATTACAAATTGGTTCAAATGGCTCTGAGCACTATGGGACTTAACATCTATGGTCATCAGTCCCCTAGAACTTAGAACTACTTCAACCTGACTAACCTAAGGACATCACACAACACCCAGTCATCACGATCTCCCGTCGCAGATGGCCTTGAACTTATGTCCACATTGTTTACGGCTTTTCTGAATCTTTTGCCCAGGTGAAGCAAGAAATCTTCTACGGTCACACACGTTACCTGAATATGTTGTCAATGTTTCACTTTTGTAGAAAATTAAGGTATAGAATAAGTGTCTATTTCGTAGTTAACTTTCAGGAGTACTATCTCACAACTCTGCATCGTTTTCTACGAATCTATGTTGAGATCTCAGTTGTCTTTCTGTTTCATATTTGGCAAAGAGAATATTGAAGTATAGCCCATTTTCCTTGACAATGCCGAAATCTGCGGAATGCTTCTACATCGTTAGAAATCTCTCATTACATAATTCAAGATAATTATTAAATGCAATTTTAGGCATCTGATATTACAGGACGAACTGTAAAGCTGGTAATGGTAATTCCATAGACGATCTCCACGATTTGAATGTCCTTAACCCTTAGAGCTCCAGAAGTATTTAGTAATCGTTGCATGCGTGTTACGTGGCACTAGGAATAATGATTCCGTAGCAGTGTAAAGAGGAGAAATTTATATTTCTGTGTTCACCGGTGATCTCTACACATGGCTGGTTTCATGAGAAACACGAATCACGATGCTGCACTGCATACGATCAACAGTAACACAATTATGTAATTAAAATATTTTTACTGTAACATGTTTGTAAATCAGACTACAGAATACGAAATAATTCTGTTACACCATACAGATTCCAGACTACATAAAGATAATCGTGTAAGATTTATAACGAAAACCTTGGGAAATGTGCAGTACGTAAATGATGCATGAATAGTTCACCTTCCAACTATTATCCAATGCATGCACTCCACATTTTCTCATAAATCTTACAAGTATTGTCATTAATATTAAAAATTCACAAGCACAAATTATCAGAACTATATTTCTGGGGTTAGGAAGCTTATATCCATATATACGTATATCATGTACATTACACACATCTCCTGCTCTGCCTCTCCCTTTCCCTGCTCAGCCGTACCCACCTATTCGCATACCGCCGGGAACTCTTCCTCATACTACCTGTATAGCTCCTGCGTCCTGCAGGGCAGTTGAGATGTCAAGCGTTATCAACTTTTTCGCCACATATCCCGATCCGTACCAAACAGACAAAAAAGAGAAAGCGAGTGAAAACTGTACTGTAGCCCAGATCTGAGCTTATGCCTAAAATTTCATGTTTCTATCTCATCTGGAAATTAGTTTAAAATCAGTTGTAAAACTTGTAGTGAACAGAATGATAGACGATAAAGCAATCTAATAGAAATGTATTAAAAATGAGACAATATATAAATGGAAAAAGGCAATACCCTTGAGAAATGTTAACAACAGTGTATTTAGTACCTCTACCATGCTCTACAACATGCACAGATGGCATAATTTGCTCAATTATTCATTTGTAAGAACTAAATGCTGGTAAAAGAACCATAACTAATTGGTGTAGCTTTGGATATTAATTGCAGCTGTTATTACATGAATACAAAAACAAATGTGATGAATGTTCCCAGAGTATCCATCTTTGCAAATGATAAGATGGAAAGCAATTTCATAAAACTATAAATGATGGAGCTTCTATCCACAACGGTCTTAATCAACTGGAGGCGACTTTGAAAGGCTGTTTCCTGGGGACTGGCTCAACAGTGAGTTTTGGAACCTGTAATGCTGTACAACATGAAGATAAAGATTATACGCTGTTGCCACTGAAAGTATTTGTGACTAACTAAATAAACACAGGGAGACTTCCAGCTCACATTATTCGATTGCAATTAATTTTTCCAAAAGAATATCCCTTATCTCAACACCATCATCTTCAGGAGGAAAATACTTTACTTATTTTCGTAGAGTAGTCATAGAAAATTTTTTGCTTGAGAAGTAATTATGATAAGAGGCAATAACGACTGAATTTAATTGTCTACATGAATGGTGGCAATGGGGATTTGAAATATGTAAGGTGCAGTAACATGAAATGATACCAGCAAAACCTAGATTCAAAAGCTTAACCCACAGTATAATGTATAAAGAGCAAAGCCGTCCACGAACCGAAGGCAGGTTTGAACCCCGCAGGGTTTTTCAAAGGCATCGTCGCATGATACAATGGCCTTGTCTGATCTAACTGGCTCACATAGAGATGGAAATTCGATTTACATTAACTCAGCACGTCGCATGTGTTGTCTCAAATGAACATTTTTATAAATTGGGACCGATTCCATTCATTTCACTTTAGTAGGTTCATACGGAACTGAAATCCCGTACATGTATTGTTTTTTTCAGGGTCTCTAATTTCAGTGTTCCCTGGTAATGAAAAGGAAGCATCAGTGATAATGAATTGTGGAGTAAGGCCTGAAGGCGTGCTCAGGCAGACCAAATGGTATGACGCGCTGACGAGAAGCAGGAGATTCGGGTCCGTGTCTCATTTCTAAATGTTTGTAATTTTTTGCAGCGTATTCATTACAAGAGGCTGATGATACTTCTCATTCTTGCAGAAGCTCTGAGATGAATAATAGTTCTATAGCATCCAAATGATACGAGTCCTTTATTACATGAAAAAGCTAGCAAGCCATTATTACCGAATCTGAGGAAACGAATATTTAGTGCACACATTCAACTAAGTTAATTCACTCATGCGATGTAGGTAAATATGCCGTAGTCACAAATAACTACGTACTGGTAATTAAACCATTTTCAATGCTTCTCGTGGCCAGAGTCCAGCCAACAAAGTCAACTCCGTTGGTTTGCCTCTGTCAAGATAAGGCAGGTAATGTAGGAGGCGTTAAGTTGTCCGCACTGCAACTGGAGATGTTACCCAGTGTCTCATATGCACAACAATGCCCACGAGTAGATCCAATATAAAGTTTTCATGTCAGAAAGGTCCTCAGCAATGTACTCTACTGCCGACCACGTATATGTTATGGAGAAGAAGGCGCATTTCGAATATCCTCTCGATCAACAATAAGGCAGTATTTTAGGGAATACTAAAGTTTCATATGTAAGACTGATAAATACGATCGCAGTGACGCCAGACTAACAGGAGGTTGTGGAAATATCATAGTAACAGTGAGTGCAGAAATGTTGAAGTCGAATGAAGAGCCATAGTGCGCCCAGAACGCAACGGAGAATGCATGACCCGGCTGAACGGTTCAAAAGGCCAAAGGGTGCATCGTATCGTCATATATTTATTGTTGAGCATTCATCTAGTGTTAGCGCCAAATAATACAAACCGTAGTACATGGATGGACCAAAAAAACATCACAACGAAGAGACAAAACGCCCTTTCAGGGAATTATGGACCTTCACTCAAAAACTATAATAAAAAGCGTTCAGTAACTTCTAGTCATGTAAGCCTAGAGTATGGCAAAGATTGTGCTGATCGCCGTCACATTACACGATGCTTGTTGCTAAATAACGCTTAATAAATCTTAATACCAGCAAGTGGTACAAGAAATAAACTCAATAAATTTCGGTGAATTGCATTTTTATAGTGCTCTCAGTACATGTACTACAACCCAGGCAAGGTTTCTACAATGACATCACGGTAACGCCGTTTATTTCAATAGGAGAGATCCAAGTTATGTGTTCATTCGTTACTCAATTAGCTAAACATCCGCTCAGTTTGGCATTAACATTTCTTGAAGATTCACATTCCTAGAGGCTTCAATAACGGAAAGAAGACTTTACGACATTAAATCTTAGATAATAATTTGTTGTTGCAATGTAAAACTTTAAAGACGTTTGATTAAATGTTCGCAATATACGTAGCCTCAGCGTACAAAGTCTGTAGGACTGAATATGCCAAAAAGTCTGTAAGTATTCCAAGCCAGATATGCAAAACTTCTAGATGCATGTGTTTCCTACACGAGAGCCTGCTGACATATCTACATGCTCTGTCGTTATTCGGCGGTTGGAGGGCCTTTTATTTCTTTTTTGTAGGGCAAAGGTAATCTCATATTTGCTGAATTTAATTAAGCGAACATGCAGTGTAGTGTAAATGTTGAAACCGTTAATGCGCTTTCGAGCGTCGTCGGCGGGTGAGGGCAATAATGAAACAGGAATTCGGGCTAAATAACTTTTGTCAATCACTGCCATTTCGAAGCATGCTATTCCAGCGGACGAAAACGACGAAGTGAAAAATTTATAGAACTCCTGACACCGTGGGAAATGAGTGTAGACTGCGAACGATATCGGTACATCACTACGTGAATCCTCCTCTGCCAAGAGGGGCGTCAAAATAGCAATTAAAAAAAGAAAAGCATGCATTGAGGATAGACAGTATCAATGGTTCTGATTGTCAGACTGAATCAAAAGTTATAATTCCTTTTGTAAATAATTACTCGCATCTTTGGGGATAACAGATTCAGCAGATGATCCAAATCAATCTGAAGATTATCGTCTTAACTAAATTCCGTACATATCGTGATTACAGCTTTCATGAAAAAAGTATATGTAAAAATAAAAAAATTAAGAAATCGTTTGAATACAAACGTAATAGTAAATAAAGGAGATAGAAGTTATTAACGAAAGAACAATGCATTGGATGTGACATTGCCTTCTAAACCCAAATCACCACAAAAGAGTATACAACAAATTTTATTGGACGTACTGTTGTCAGAGTAGTCTAAGTTCTTAGCATTCGAGTGCCATTTGTAGTGTCTTATTTCCGCACATTTTCGTCAATACGATACACAGAGAAACCAATGCATCTACTTGATAAGACTCCCTTCGCAAGGGAAATCATACTCTCTGTACCTTAGACACCGTCGCGGACGAATTTTCGTTGGATATACCGTTGTCATAGTAATCCCTTGCGCGCGGCAACGTTATAAGCACTCGAGTGGTATCAGTACTGTTCCCCTGCCTCCATATTTTCACCAATAATATAAAGAGACAACCCGACGTATGTACTTGATACGACTCTTCTCGCAAGGGAAATAATTCACACTGTTACCTTAAACACCGTCACAGGCTGGAGTCAGGCGCTGGCGACAGCACACATCCCACAGAAGATTTGGAAGTATGGCGCCGGTCACGACAGATTTCTCAAGTCACACTCAGCACACGAGACGGCACAGGATATAAACTCGTCGGTACCGTGTAGTACGCGGTGTCTGTGGAGGGCGAGCTACCGGCGCAAGGAGAGCGCATCACACAACACACAGCAGCCGTGCGGGTCGGCCGCACACTGGAGCGTAAGCGGGCTGGGCTCTGCGCTTCGCAGCGTCAAACGCCGCGCGCGATACGAGCGCCACCGGGGCGACGGTGGCGCGCCTGGTGGTAGCATCTGTAAGCACCAGCTTCCTGCCGACAGCGGTCCAAACCGCGGGGCGTGAAGTTCACTTTCAGGGGAAGGTGCGTCAGTGGTGGTGACTATGTCTTCTTTATAATTCTATTTTGTCATAGTTCTGTCTTATCGTAGATGGGTTGCCGTATAGCGTAATCTATATATGATTAAATTATTATGCTGAAAGATAAGGCTCTGAGAGACAGCAATCATATACATTACGCCAGACACTGTAGGATGCATGGAGGAGGGAACATCGTACCCCTATTAGATACTTTCGTTACTAGTCTATTCGTGCATTGAGCGCAGGAAGATGTCGCATTTATACAGAGCACCCCAAATTGCTTTTTGTCCCGAGGTAACGTAAAAAGAAGTGTCAAGCAAATTTAGTTTACTTTCGAGGCGTATCTTAATAGGCATGTCTGGCGTTCTTTTACCGTTGTTCATTACAAAGGTGTGAACAGCACTAAAGCTTTCTTAAATACCGTCCTATATACACTGCACAGCAGAATTAAAGGGTAACTTATTATAAACTCTGTATTGCCCAGCATTTTTGACGCTAAAGTTTGAAATTTGGCTAAAAGGTGCTACAAATTTCCTCTGGAATGGTGCAAAAGCATGGCGCCTTTCGAGTAAGCCTCGAGGTCGACGATCTTTGAAACACCAAGGTGTCGACACATGCGAAAGACAGGGCACAGCTCAGACGTTTACGCGACGTTTAAGGTGGATTAATGGCGTCGCATTGGCGCCAAACTTCGCCACAATTCTGACCAATCCCACCAGGGGGTCACACCCCCTCCCACCCACAGTTTCACTGTTTCTTTTTACGCCTCTGCGATGGGAATCAGAACAGCGACGTCAACAGCTGAAACCACGCGGTTTTCTTGTGAGTGGACAAGGAAACCATTTCACACACATTGCCGCTCAGAATTGGCACGAAATAGCGGCACGGTTTTGCATAAAAGGCGTCAATGAAACCATCCCTTACCCTGTGGCTTCGATTCCCCAAAAAATATAACAGTTAAAAACGACAGTTATCAATGAGATGAGCAAGAGGAGGATGTGGTGAAGTTATCATACTACACTGCTGCTCTTTCGCCGCTACAATGCTGCTCTGACCTCATAGTCGGCCATCCGAAATCGAAGGGTGTCGAAGGGGTTGCAAATCTACAAGCGCCTAGTACTTTGTCACTGCAAGTGTGTACACAGATAGTGTTCTAAAATCCTTAATAAAATTGGGCGGATGGCAACTATGGTTTAGCTGAACTGGGAGGTCTTAGATGGACCCTTCGGCGTTGTATTCACTCATTTGTCAATGTGGTGATCACGTAACTCGATGACATAAAATGGGAGCAAAACACCCTTAGCCGCATCGGATCAAGTTCAAATTTCGTCGAATGCTTGTTAAAGATCCCCGGCGCTACCAAGCTGTGCAGGAGAGCAAAAACTGCGGTCGCGATGCTCTCCAAACGAATGCGATCACGTTCGATGGCAATAAAGCCTCACAGTGTCCCTAAAGAAAGTTTGAAACGTCCGAGATGTCGTCACTGTCAAAGGTTGCGAGGAAGTGTCCCTGTTGCTCATCGCGCTGCGAAGTGTCGTTTTCGACCGCGAAATGTGTGAGAATAACGCTTCAGGGAGAGGGGTGGTTTCGTAGGCGCCCCTAATGATATCCCCTACGGCATTTTTGTGCCAATTCTGAGCAACGGTGTGTCTCGAATGTCTTCTACGGCCACTCATAAGAAAACCAAATGAATCCAGCACCTGACCTCCATATCAGAGGCGTAAAAACAAGTGAGTAAAATATTGGTATGAGGCGGTGTGACTACCTTGCAATCATATGACACATCCATGGTGAAAGTGGGTAAAATTGTATTGAAATTTGGAGTCAGTGTGACATCGTCAATTCACCTTACACGTCACACGAAATTCTGAGAAGTGCCCCTTTCTCCGCATGTGGGGACACCTTACTGTGTGAAGCGTTGTCCAGCCCCAAGAACGAAGATGAAATATGCACACACCTTTTATCCGCCACGCGGGATTAGCCGAGCGGTGTAAGGCGCTGCAGTCATGGACTGTGCGGCTGGTCCCGCTGGAGCTTTGTGTTGTCCTTCGGGCATGGGTATGTGTTTTTGTCCTTAGGATAATTTAGGTTAAATAGTGTAAGCTTAGGGACTGAAGACCCTAGCGGGTAAGTCCCATATGATTTCACACACATTTGAACACCTTTGAGCCAAATTTCAAACTTTTGAATCGCAGAGGGAGACAGTTACGGGGTTTGAAGAAAGTGAGCCTTTAATTCTGTTGCGTAGTGTAGTTTACTTGGTAATCCATTTCCTCTCCTCAAGACGTGTTCAAAAACGTATCGCAGTGTACCATTTGCTTAAACATGTCGTTATTAAACTTCCTGGCAGATTAAAACTGTGTGCCCGACCGAGACTCGAACTCGGGACCTTTGCCTTTCGCGGGCAAGTGCTCTACCAACTGAGCTACTGGCAGAAGTAAAGCTGTGAGTACCGGGCGTGAGTCGTGCTTCGGTAGCTCAGTTGGTATAGCACTTGCCCGCGAAAGGCAAAGGTCCCGAGTTCGAGTCTCGGTCGGGCACTAAGTTTTAATCTGCCAGGAAGTTTCATATCTGCGCACACTCCGCTGCAGAGTGAAAATCTCATTATGTCGTTATTAATAACGTAACACGCTGACATTCATGTTCCTGAACTACAACACAGTGCGGGTACCAGGGGTAATATAACTGATTGGAATTGGTAATAAAAAGATGGAAAAACATGCAAAGTACAAACTAGTTATTCTGTTAGTCGAATGTTCGTGTGTGTAAAGTGGGCAACAACGAACAAAAGGTTGAGATACTACTCGTGTATGGAGAACGTAATAAGGATGGGACTGAGAACCGTTAGAAAACAAAATATACGGGTTTTGGGTATATCACTCTTCTCTTTAAGCTGTTCTGTGTTCACGTGTGGATTCATTGCAATACAAGCGAGAACAGTTATTTCGGCAGCTTGGTCTCAGCGAGTTCTGCGACGACAGGGTTGTCTTAAGTTGAAACCTTCTTGATACCGTAGAGAGGTAGGTTTGGAGTGGTAAGATACTGGTTTCCAATTAAACGAAGTCCGCAAGTAACAATAGGTTTATTTATACAATTAAAAAAAATACTGACAACAAAATTATCCAGAGGTCCTTAAAATACGTGAACAAACCTTTATAATATTGTAATAATGTACCCAGATAACATGTTTACTTTAATTTAAAATATTACAATTAGTGATTGAGAGACAATAATCTTATGTTTATTTTGCTTTAAAAACAACAGACTATAAGAAAGACGTATGGTATCACTGAATTAACGACTTGAAACGAATATTATACACTTGCGGCCGTTAGCTCCCACAGAAACGTGAGATAATTACTCTTAGTTTACAAATAGTTTCGAGACTATAGTAACTTACAAGTACATAAAACCTAAAATACAGTTGCCATTCGGTTATGCCAAAGTACCATAAAAAAAGCGTGAAAAAAATTTAAACAGTCTTGGACACAATAGAGTAACTCATAGCAATCTCCCACAGCTTCCCCACTTAACTAATCGTATACTTTAGCAGTAATTTTAATTTATACGACCAAGAGCCCGATCCCAACGTCTGTCTCAAGTCAAAAGGCACCCAACCAAAATCAGTTAAGCATTTACTTATACCCGCCGATATCAGAATTCTAAATGAAAGAAGCGCTTACCAGAAAACTTACACTTAACGTATTTGTATATACAAAGTCTCCCAGAAATACATCGACAAGCTTCAGGAACAGAGTCATTAGACCAAAACAAGAAAATTGTGCCTAGCAAACATG
Organism: Schistocerca americana; assembly: GCF_021461395.2. Lineage (NCBI taxonomy): Eukaryota > Metazoa > Arthropoda > Insecta > Orthoptera > Acrididae > Schistocerca > Schistocerca americana. The sequence goes on from NC_060124.1 coordinate 49,307,995, forward strand.
GGCTCTAAAACGTATACCTTAAGAGCTATGGGTACTTGTTCATCTTCCATACAATGAAAAAGATCTCTTTTACTGTAAAGACTTTGCTTTCTGCGTCCTGGGAGAAGATACTATGGACCAAACGAAGAAAAAAAGTCGAGCGAACATAGGGTTTAAAACGTATGCCATAAAAGCTTTGAGCACTTGTTTAGTAGAAAATATCTGTTTCACAATAGCCAAGATGAACAAGTGCCATTAGCGCGTTATTGAATATTTTTTCTAGTTTTGAGCCATACTACCTCCTCTCAAAAGCCAAGTCCTTGCAGTACAAAAGATCTGCTTCATAGACTCGGAGATGAACAAAAGCACGTAGCTCTTTATGCATGCATTTTAGAGCTGGTGTTTATATTTATTTCTTGTTTTGGTGAAAGGAATTTATTTTTTATTTTTTTAGACATTCCTTGTACATACAGAGGGTGAATAACGTAGAACTGGCACCGACAATATTGCGGAAATGGAAAACGCTATTGTTATGCGGTTTTCAAAGAATGTGATGGTAGTCAGGGGCTCGTACTGTTAGCCTGTCAATGGGTCGTAATAAAATTTAGAAAGTTAAAAAAAAATGGTTCAAATGGCTCTGAGCACTATGGGACTCAACTGCTGTGGTCATAAGTCCCCTAGAACTTAGAACTACTTAAACCTAACTAACCTAAGGACAGCACACAAAACCCAGCCATCACGAAGCAGAGAAAATCCCTGACCCCGCCGGGAATCGAACCCGGGAACCCGGGCGCGGGAAGCGAGAACGCTACCGCACGACCACGAGATGCGGGCATTTAGAAAGTGTATTGTTGTGTAAACATACATTTTTAAATGGAACAATGACTACTGACATTAACAAACTAAAAGTACTGTGCATTACAATGTCAGTGGTGTTTGTTGCAGGATTCTAGTGCAACTCGTTTACGAGATATAGTATTTTGAAAAGTCCCCACACTGATACTTGTACAGTATCTGTGATAGCGCACGCTAAAGAACAACACAAGTGCATACACTAGTTATGTGGATTCTGACCAGTTACGAGCCAGCTGATCACAACACGTTGTGTTCGAAATGACCACCGGCCGCGACAATACACGAAGTTACGAGCTCTTTGCTACTTGTTACGACTTCTGCAGTACTTGGTAGCAGCAGACACAGTGGCTGCGCCAAAGACTGAGACGGCGTGGAGTTTTACAATTACTTATTGAGCTTTCTTTACAATTTCTCCCTCGTCGTCGCTGCCCAGCCCTGCGGATCCCTTCGCCTGCCTGCTGCTGTGTAGATTCTCCAAGAATGCGCGCCGCCGATCGCACTCAGAGCCTCAGGCCACCGGTGCTACGTTGAAGTCAGGATGCCCTGTGGTTGAGATGAACTCGTCGCCGCTCGGCAGCCGCATCGCCGTGAGGTCAGCTGGCGACACCTGCTGCACCGGCGGCTAGGAAGCCGTCAGTCGCGATGTCCGCGAGGTCCCGTCATGGACGGACCACTCGGTGTGGCCTGGTTGCCGTGAAGTCCGGGCGTCAGTCCCCTGCGGCGCCTGTGACGAAGACCGGGCTGCGGCCGGTCCTCCTGGACGTTCTCGCTGTAGTTAGTCAGCCATCGTGCCGACCGAACTCGGGCCGACCCTCAGAGCTGAAGTTGACATCTGGCGGCGAACAGATGACTCCTGCGGGCTGGAACAGACTTCCGGAATCGTCACCTACGAAGATTGAACATTCGGACACGGACCACGTCCGTCCTCAGATCCGAACTGCTTCCTACTGGCCTCTGTCCGTTGCTGTCTGCGCTCCACTATTTATATCCGGCAGGAGGACGCTTTTTTACCCTCGGTGGCAGCTTCTTGTTATTACTCCCGCAGTACATTGCCGCGTAACTTAGCGTGCTGGCCTCACTTCACCTTACTCAGCACTCTCCAGGCTTCGCTTTGCGCTCGGTCTGTGTGCGACCCTGCATCAGGTTGTTGGTAGACTGCAACTGTCAGCAAGGCTATCTGTGCCACGCTTACTTCGCAATGCCGCGATCGCCGGCTGCCTCTGTTCTGCCATTCTCCACTGCATGAAGCAACGCTTACTACATGTGGCCGCAACAACACTTCCACTCCGGTATGGAACGATTGTTTCACAATCGGTAGCGGGGACGCGCCGGCCAGTGTACAGGTCCTCTGTGTACAGGTCCTCTGCGTCCAATCCAAAGATTTGGAAACAATTCGTGAGGACATGCTGTAGTACTTCGTGCACTGTGGTTCGGCAACTATCATGTTCCTCCTAGTCTGCAAAGAATCGTCTTCCATCATCCGTGGAAGATGAGATATTAGAAGGCTGCGATACGTGTTTGCATTCAGTGTTCCGTTTATGAGAAACGTACCTATGACATGGTGATTCAGTATTCCATGGACGCTGACGTTCCATCTGTCAGCAGCGATTGTCGAAAGACCGACAGTGTATGTTCATCATTTTGATTTGAGGCTCCTTGTGTTGGCCGTGGTTGCAGTTAAACTTGTTTGATGTGAGATATACCAGTTATGCAAAATACCTTTTTTTCTCAGTACCCATGGTTACTGAGAAGAAAACGGTGTTTTACATAACTGGCGGACATCACATCCAACAAGTGTATGTTCCGGCGTTTTAGCTGGTTACGATTGGTAAATATGGCTTCATCACTGAACAAGGTACACGACACATCAGGAGTATTCTGTCTTAATTTCCATGTGAAGAAGTTAACACGATTCTCATAACCGTTTCCACGCATCTCTTGATGGAGAGGTGCGATAAAGACGGAACCTATGTCGATGAAGAATGCTTAAGACACTTGCAAGACTCATGCCACTTCCTTGTCCTATCGCGCGGGAGCTAACGTGCGGATCAACAGCAGCAGCAGGAAGAACACGAATTTCCCCCTTTTCTATCGTCATTTGAATTTAATTGATGAAAGGAGAAAATTTAAAAATGCAGTAAATGAAGCAGGCAAAAAGGAATACAAACGTCTCAAAAATGAGATGGACAGGAAGTGCAAAATGGCTAAGTAGAGATGGCTAGAGGACAAATATAAGGATGTAGAGTCTTATCTCACAGACTTGGGAGAGCCAGTCCTGACAAAACTCTACCATCTAGTGAGCATGATGTATGAGAAAGGCGAAATACCCTCAGACTTCAAGAAGAATACAATAATTCCAATCCGAAAGAAATCAGGTGTTGACAGATGTGAAAATTACCGAACTATCAGTTTAATAAGTCACAGCTGCAAAAAACTAACTCGAATTCTTTACAGACGAATGGGAAAATTAGTATAAGCCGACCTCGGGGAAGATGAGTTTGGATTCCGTAGAAATATCGGAACACGTGAAGCAATACTGACCCTACGACTTACCTTAGAAGCTAGATTAAGGAAAGCCAAACCTCCGTTTCTAGCATTTGTAGACTTAGAGAAAGCTTTTGACAATGTTGAATGGAATACTCTCTTTTTTTAAATTCTGAAGGTGGGAGGGGTAAAATACAGGGAGCGAAAAGCTATTTACAATTTGTACAGAAACCAGATGGCAGTTATTAGAGTCGAGGGACATCAAAGGGTAGCAGTGGTTGGGAAGGGAGTGAGACAGGATTGTAGCCTCTCGCCGACGTTATTCAATCTGTATACTGAACAAGCAGTGAAGGAAACAAAACAAAAATTCTGAGTAGGTATTAAAATCCATGGAGAAGAAATAAAAACTTTGAGGTTCACCGATGACATTGTAATTCTGTCAGAGACAGCAAAGCACTTAGAAGAGCAGTTGAACGGAATTGATAGTGTCTTGAAAGGAGGATATAAGATGAACATCAACAACAGCAAAACGAGGATAATGGAATGTAGTATTAAGTCGGGTGATGCTGGGGGAATTAGAGCAGGAAATGAGACACTTAAAGTAGTAAAGGAGTTTTGCAATTTGGGCAGCAAAATAACTGATGATGGTCGAAGTAGAGAGGATATAATATGTAAACTGGCAATGGCAAGGAAAGTATTTCTGAAGAAGAGAAATTTGTTAACATCGATTATAGATTGAAGTGCCAGGAAGTCGTTTCTGAAAGTATTTGTATGGAGTGTAGCCACGTATGGAAGTGAAACATGGACGATAAATAGATTGGCGAAGAAGAGAATAGAGGCTTTCGAAATGTGGTGCTACAGAAGAATGCTGAAGATTAGATGGGTAGATCACATAACTAATGAGGACGTATTGAATAGGATTGGGGAGAAGTTTGTGGCACAACTTGACTAGAAGACGAGCTCGGTTGGCAGGACATGTTCTGAGGCATCACGGGATCACCAATGTAGTATTGGAGGGCAGCGTGGAGGGTAAAAATCGTAGAGGGAGACCAAGAGATTCAGAAGAGATTCAGAAGGATGTAGGTTGCAGTAGGTACTGGGAGATGAAGAAACTTGCACAGGATAGAGTAGCATGGAGAGCTGCATCAAACCAGTCTCAGGACTGAAGACCACAACAACAACAACATATCGTTATTTCTTTCCCTCTCTTACGTTCTGTAGGTGTTTTACTATCACTTTTCACGAGAATGGTTGCAGAGATCGATAAGTAATGGCGAGAAGGTTGACGTCTCTTGCCGAATACACCGCACAAGAACGAATTGCATTACTCTTACACTTAACGTACATCAAGAGCGTGTCGGCTTTTTCTGCGTTCTTGCCCGTACACAAGCCTTCAATTTTCAAAGTACCAATGCCGCACAAATGTCACCTCGACTCATTATCAATAGAAAAGCCATGAATAAAAAGGTATGAATAACAGAACAGCAACTCTCTGTTACTTATGATCGGAATATGGGAAGTTCCCACCGAAGATAGAAGAAGTCAATCGCCTTACACCGAAAGACTTAATCTTTCCACAATTAAAACGTCTGAACAACGGCACACAGCACTTCTCCTCTGTATCTACGTTGCCAGCGGCTTCGTCTTTAAGTACCCGCCACCTCGCGACTCTGTACGTCTTCTCAGCGGAGACCGGCTCCAAGCGCTACACAAGGTATCCTTCACTCGCTCGTACTAGCGGAGTAAACACCTCTCATGGGGCACGATGCTCGCTCCTATAGCCGTTATTCAATATCAGCCCTCTGGTGTCACCTTGCCCCTGCCAAAGATGTAACCATAGCGACAGCCGAGCCGATAGCGGGTGGCGTGCCAGAAATACTGATCCAGTTTCCTGAAGCCTCGCAACAAGACGGTAAAACATCTATCAGTGAGGTGGGTTCTTGTGAGGCTACCGGTCTCTGTAGAGGTGGAATAGTGGAAGACCAGGAACCTCGTACGCGGATTGAGTAGGGTGTAAGACAGGGAGGTATTCTTTCGCCCCTTTACGTTGAATCTGCACGCCGAAGAAGCAATCAGGGAAATTAAAGAAAGGTTCAACAGTGGGATTAAAATTAAAATTCAAGTTGATTTCAAATGGATTGCTATTTCAGATTTTCTTATGACATTGCTGTCCTCAGTGAAAGTGAAGAGGAATTACAGGATCTGTTGAATGGAAGGAACAGCCTAATGATTACAGAAGATGGTTTAAGAGCAAATCGGTGAAAGACGAAGATAATGGGAAGTAGCAGACTTCAACATCATAATTGCAATCACGAAGTAGATGAAGTTAAGGAACTCTGCTACAACCTATGACAGAATATGCAAGGAGGACATAAAAAGCAGGCTAGCACTCGAAAAAGGGGCAGTCTTGGCCAAGAGAAGTCTGCTAGTAACACACATAGTCCTTCATTTGAGGAAGAAACTTCTGAGAACATACGTTTGTAGCACTGCAAACACAAGAGAATGGGAGCGTTAGAGATGTGGTGCTGCAGAAGAATGTTGAAAATCACGTGGGCTGCTTAGGTAAGGAATGTGTTGGTACTTCGCAGAATTGGGGAAGATCCGCATATATGCAGAACACTAACAAGGAGAAGCGGCAGATGATAGGACATCTGTTAAGACGTCAGGGAACAACTTTCGTGGTAGTAGAGGGATCTGCAGAGTATAAAAATTCTAGAGGAAGAGTTTGGAATACATTCAAGTAAGTAACTGAGGACTTTACTGTAAGTAAGTAACTGAGGAGTTGCATGAGCTGCCCCGCAATGAAAAGGTTGGCAGAAGAGAGGAATTCTTGTCGCGCTGCATCAAACCAATCAAAAGACTGATGACCCCAAAAAATGGACCTCCTATGCACGAGTTGGGTTTTGTTGGATTGTGTGTTAGAAACTGTAAAATGTATTACTCTGATTTAACAATGAACTTATTTCATGAACTACACTGTTTGAAATCGAAGCAATGCTGCACGCAGGATTGATTATCACCAAGCTAGTGTCATCATCAAACAGAAGTATTATAGATTACTTGTTATAGTAGAGGGCATATCATTTACATAAATAAGAAACAGGAGGGGCCCCAACACTGATCCCTGGGGACTCCTATTTGACCGTACTCCATTCAGGCCCTACATCAAAATGATTCAAATGGCTCTAAACACTATGGGACTTAACATCTGAGGTCATCAGTCTCCTAGACTTAGAACTACTCAAACCGAACTAACCTGAGGACGTCACACACATCCATGCCCGAGGCAAGATTTGAAACTGCGACCGTAGCGGCAGCGTAGTTCCAGACTGAAGCGCCTAGAACCGCTCGGCCATAGCGGCCGCCACACCGCATCACTGCCATTCTCAAAACTCTGAATAATGTCTGTTGTTAAGAGGTGAACCAATTGTGAGCTACTCCACGTGTAATGGTCCAACTTCTGGAACAATATTTTGTGATCAACACAATCAAATGCCTTAGTTAAATCAAAAAATATGCCTATCATTAGAAACCTTTAGTTTAACCCATCAAGTATGTTGTTAAACGACTTCTAAAGCCGAACTGTACATCTGATTGCCAATTCTGAGATATAAAATGATCAATTATCCTTACATGCACAGCCTTTTCAGTAACTTTAGCAAACACTGATGGCATAGAAACAGGTTCAAATGGCTCTGAGCACTATGGGACTTAACTTCTAAGATCATCAGTCCCCTAGAACTATTTAAACCTAACTAGCCTAAGGACAGAACACATATCCATGCCCGAGGCAGGATTAGAACCTACGACCGTAGCGGTCGCGCGGTTTCAGACTGTAGCGCCTAGAACCGTTGGCCCTTCCGCCCGGCAGAAGTGGTTGTTCTGGGTACTGATTTCTCACGATCTGTGCACCCAAATTGCGTGAAGATGTAATCACTTGTCAGTTCTACTATAATACCGGAATTTTTCCATGAGTGATCCGATCACCAGCTTTGCCAACTCTGTTACACGTCGTACATTAAATGAATATGTACAAATTCTTGTAATACTGCTCCTTATCTGATATTCCAGTACCAAGTGCAAGCAGTAGGAACTGCATCGTAGGCACACCATAGACTGTCGTGTATTTTTCTCCAGGTACCGTTGACCACGTCGATGCAGCAGTGTTACTGGTTGTTCGTATCCTCTAAAATATGTACAGTTTTGACAATAACGGTATGGATACTCACATATGATGTAATCTAAAGAAGAAATGAACAGATAATCATCAGCTGTATAAGGGAATGACACAATGAAAATTTTTGCCTAGACTCGAAGCTTGATATCCCGCTTGGCGGGGAGCGGTCGTCTTACCATTTTACTACAAGAGCACGACTCAGGATCGGACCCCAACTTCCAGATATTGTCAGTCATGCGTTTACAACCTGTAATCGTACATCCATTCCTGTACAGAGAGACATCTCACTTGTAAGACGCTTGCCTTGTGTTGGTGGACATATACAACACTGCAGTGCCTGTGTTATTGCGAATTACGATGCAAAGTTCCTTCGGACTTTCATGAAAAGAAAAAAAAAATATTCTCTTCATTCCATTATATAGCTGACGGTATCCATACTCGGAACTGCGGTTTCATTTAATGCACGTGAGAGATAGTCGGACTCCCGGGCACGGCCATGGGCTGCACTCGAGTAAGGTCGGGTTCTACCAACACCGACTCAAAGGAAGGCCTCGGCGCTTGTTGGTGACGTCACGTCAGCTAGGCACGGCGAACGCCAGGTCTGTTGCAGGCAGAAACGCCTGGGCGTGCATATCACTATAAATCTCTTATTTTTGGACAAAATGTTTGGTATTGTTTTGGATTCTGCAGTCTTATTTAGTTGAAATATTTTATTATTATCGTAAAGCTACAAATGAAGATCATAGTTCTGTATTACTGAATCCTGTTGAAACAAACGTAGATCAATATGAGAAGATGCTTTGCCCCATTGCAATCTTCGGAAATTTTACATTCAAGTATCTATATTTACTTGATCCATTTTGCTATCGAAACTTACCCCAACCCCCTTACAATTAATTCGTTTCTTTTATTTATTTACTTATTTTCGTTTGACATCGTCACTGGAAATGTGAACTAATTTACTTGTGTCAATGTCTAACTGTTGCCAGTCATTAGATTACAGTCGTTTTTGAAATGAGAAACTTTATAAGATAAAAACATTTATTTGATAAAACAAATATCTCTATTTTGCCTCTTCTGCTGTCCCGCACCCTCTCCCCCAACGTGTACAATTGCAAGATATTTCATAAACATTCAGTGCTCCTCACCCCATAGTAAACCAAGATACCTAAAGAAGAGCACCAATATGTTCACAGTTTCTTGTAAAAAGCAACCCAGTACAAACGTAACTTCCTCAGATTTACAAATAAGGTAAAGAAGCACGAATTCTGTTGCTGCTGGACCATGAAGTTGTTTTTGTATGTCAATCCTTAAAACAGGTGGAAATTTAAGTTCAGGAGTACACTATTTGTTAAGAAGTGTAATGAATTGCACAATTAATTGATTGTAGAAATCTCTCAGAACAATGTGTGTTAGTCAAGTACCGCAAATAGTTTCACATTTTCCTGTGTCAGAGAGGGAGACACCACCATTATGAGCATGCCTGCAACAGACCTGTCGTTCGCCGTGCCTAGCTGACGTGACGTCACGAACAAGCGCCGAGGCCTTCCTTTGAGTCGGTGTTGGTTCTACGTAGGCGACAGAAGCGACCGGCAGCGAGAGACAGACGACGAAACACCACGGCAGGTCCGGTTACGGAAGTGACCTACGTGGGCGATGACCTTTGCGCTGCCTGTCCTCTGCTACAACTAGCGACGTTTGAATTCAAACTTGTCTGAATATTGTCGCTGCAGCACGGGCGACAGTATGAGCGACAGCCACGCGTCTTCTAGGCAAAACAGTGGAGCAGACGCGACGGCAGTTATGAAATACTTATCGTCCGATTTTAAGAAAACTATTCGGTGAAAAAATTTGTGTCTCCGTATATTATAGCTTGATATCTTTGCTCGATAAAGGTCGGAAACTGAGTATGTGGCGGCACAAATTTTTTACAGAGGTACATTCACATTCCGTATAGTTCATTTAAGGCCACACATTACTGCATATGAAATGTAACCAAAATATGTAAATTGTATTTAAAGTTGAGACCGAAATGATATCTCTTTTCATCCTTGAGATATCGGCTGTTATGCCGGCCGCTGTGGCCGAGCGGTTCTAGGCGCTTCAGTCTGGAACCGCGCTGCTGCTACGGTCGCAGTTTCGAATCCTGCCACCGGCATGGATGTGTGTGATGTCCTTAGGTTAGTTAGGTTCAAGTAGTTCTAAGTTCTAGGGGACTGATGACCTCAGATGTTAACTCCCATAGTGCTCAGAGCCATGTGAACCATTTTATCGGTTGTTATATCCGCGGACAGGTCGCTCACTGCGCGTCCGAATCCTATCCTGCGCTTCGGGAATCGTCATATCTCATAAACGGTTCAAGATATCAAAACGACGCGTTTTGGAAATGACAACACGCAGGAAGGACTATTTTATGGTGTGATTATCGATCGATACGTTTCTGTAAAAGCGTGAGTAGAACGAAAAGAAGACTCCCTTGAAATCACACCATGAGGTTTCGTCCGAATTATCGTAGCCGAACAAAGAGAGATAAAGAACCAAACGGGATATCAAAGCTACCAGCATGAGGTCTAGTTTGGCGTGAAAATATTTAACTACTTGAAAGTAATCAGTGTAATAATAAAAACCTGATTAATGAGTTGAAGAATAATTGAAATATTTCACGAAAAGCTGCTGCCAAACTATGTAAATGGAGTGTCAAAAAGTTCATCTACTCAAGGCCTAGTTATTTTGCAAGTAAAAAGATACATTGGTGCCGTATTTAAAAGTCAAAAGGGCTTCCTTCGAATCAAGTATGAAAGTTAGGATTTTTGAGAACATGAGACCTTAGGAGGGCAAACAAGGAGTCAGTAACATCATTCTTTCTGAATAAAACTTAAAAATAAAAAATATAAGAAACCGGTCAAATATTTGTTGAAGTTATTTGTGTAAAAGAAATAAATAGATCGGAGAAACGATCTACGTTCCTTTGGATGATGCTCGAAATCATGAACAGAAAATGAGGTGCATCAAACGTTTCCCTAATATTCTTTTTCATACTTTTTGGCCACTCAGTTCACAAAACGTTTGACTTCGTTTTCAAAAATTTCGTGTGCTGTTCAGATTAACTGAAACGCTGGGCCTTAACGCTGATTGCTCATGAATTACATTCGCAACATCAAATATCTGTAAAACTTCATGGTTGGTCATTGTAATTTATTAACAATTTAGTGTGTGTGATGTACTGAGATAGATGTGTATACACTTAAAGTTCTTTAGCAAGATATTAGAATTATACTTAGCGATCCAGTGTGAACAGTAAAAAAAAGACTTAGTATACAGAATTGTAATTGAGTCAGTTACAGTATAGGAAGTAACTGGGATAAAAACTAGGACCTCGTCGTAGCCGTAATCACGAACCGGGAAGGCTATCGTTACACCACAGCTATCTGTTGTTTCATTGTGCTCATTCCTTGTATGTAGCGTAACTGGTAATTCTTCCGCATTTATCGGCTCTTAAAAGTTCTTGATCATGTAAAAAACATTCACCTTTAATTTATTAATGATGTAGTCGAATGCTCCTTTGCTCTTTCAGTTGAATTCGAAGAATTTGTCTGGTGATCTTCGTAGTAGATGATATAAATTATGAACTTCTCCATGAAGATCCCTCCCTTTGTAAATTTCATGCGCAGCATTCCTTTTCGCTCTGTTTTCCTAAGAAGAGCTACGGTATTCTACAGTTTAGTGGTGCCGTTATATAGAAACATCTGGTCAACTCTAAGCAGTCATCTTGCGGCGGGGGATGGTCACCCGAGCTTTTCGCCCGATACTGGTGCTTGTTGCTGGAGTGTCGCATATCCAGATGTCGCTCGCTGTCGGTCGCTTTTGACGGTTACGTAGGACACGGCCTAATGCGCAGTAGCCGCAGCAAGCGTCTCAGATGGCACCGCCCTACGACGTGTGTTCACCGCTAAATACCGCAGCTTGGTTATTACTAGCCTGAATCTTGCTAGTCAATGAAGCCTTTGGTTACGGGCCATTCAGTAGTAGAGTTTTGACCTTGCCTGATTTACGTTTAGGATTTGGATTGCCCTCTGGGTAGTTGTGTACGCTTAAGACAACTTTGCTGTGCTCTGGACCTGTTTTGATTATTTGTTTACTTCTACCTGTTCTGTTCCGCCGGTTTCTACGTTACTACCAGTGCAAGTTATCGAAAACACTGATCTACGTACGACGAGTAGGAGAAGAATCGCCTAGCTGGAGAGCTGAGAATGTCTTACCCCGTTGTCCAGAAGAAGACGACAGCTCAGAGCCAAAGACGAGGAACCGTGAAGAGTTTAGGTATTCCCGAAATATACAGAGCACTAAAGTGATGTAATACTGTGAGGCTGTTAAACAAGAGTGCGTGTTTCGATAAAAAGCCCGCTTAAGATAACGCAAAAAAATGGAAATCACACAGAAACATTAAAAGTAACTTTAGCATACTCAGCAGTGGACGTGGACACTGAAATGTATCCCACAACAACAAATAAAACTTCCAAATAACTCAAGAGGCGCAGAAGAAGAAGATGGTTTAAATTAAACAGTAACCATCATTATCACGCACCTTAACTTTTTGTAAGTTAATGTGCATGGTGTTTCTGTCTTCAAGCAAGGTCGCTTACGTACTGTAGTGCTAAGGGGTCACAAAACGGAAGCAATTAACACTGGATTAAATTGTCGCTTCAAAAAGATTATACTTAGTGGTAGAAATATCGCCGCACGGTTTGCTGTTGCGGAAATACAGATCAGTGACTTTTTAGGAAACGAAAAGGACATTCTGAAATCGTGTACTAGAAATGACAACCTTACCAGTAAATGCTCTTTTCCCAACAAAGCAGGCTTAAAAGTTGAGAATTTCACTTTTGAATGGTTCTGTGGTGCTCCCAGGAATAACTTGACTGCCACTGGATCTCTGATACCCTAGAAGACACTCGCAATCTCCAAGGAGTTAGGACTTCACGATCTTGAAGCAGTTGTAGATTGGCTTGACAAATCTAGTAGACACGATATCTCTTTTCTGACCGAGTGTGTTCAATCCACTTCAGTGGACTAAAACATAGTACGAGACTGGTAGAAAAGGGTAACAGGAATTTGTGAAGGTTATGAAGAACGAAACATTTTTAACGGTGACAAGACTGGTCTTCCTGTTCGGATTCTTCCCAGTAAAACTATGTCCTTGAAAAGAGAAGAATGTATAGGAGGTATAATTTCAAAATAACTGTTCCACCTTGCTTTAACATGCGAGGCAAATTTCACAACATTTTCGTTATTGGTAATACAGCGAAGCCCAGGTATTGATTTGGGTGAAATTAACGTGGAGTGGCTATATGATAATAAACGATCTGGATGACGGCGGCAGCAATGGCTGAGTGGTTGCTGAGATTTGATAGAAGTCTGAGTAGACAAGGAAGGATAGTGATTCGGTTTATGGATAATGGGACCTCCCCATGCGATACTGTACTAAAAAATATTAAAATAAACCTTTTTCAGCCCAGTTCCACTTCATGCTTCTAATCACGGGATCAGGGGATTATTCAAAGTTCCTAAGTTTTTTAGAGGCAAGAAGTTTTGAGACATCTTTCGCCTTGAATGGACAATGTCGAATCTGGACATGAAAACGGAAAATCTATCAGTGTATTGGATTCAATTCTGTAGATTTTTCCACCTTCAAAACAAGCGACAAGTAACTTCCTGCAGAACCAGCAACAGTTTCCAGAAGACTGAGTGCATTTTAACGGCCGTGGTACGGTGATTCACGAAACTGCCGAAGAAAACATATACAAGGAGCATAAGCATGAACTTCACTTTAGTAGAAGAATTTGGTGGAGCTGACGGATATGCCAATAGCGATGATGCACTGTACATAGGAGTACGTCAACAAGCGTAAGTGAGCCCATACAAAAACTTTATCAAGGAGGCTATGACGAGAATGTTGAGAATGGACAACAGGATGAAGATGAAGATAACGTAATGAATTGTAACTGAACGACTTTCAAGTAAGCTGGCAGTTGGAGAGATAAGCAAATTGAAACACAGCTTTTATGTGAAAACTGATGAAGAGGGACTTAAACACACATTTAGAAGCTAAATGGCTCTCTGGTCCTGAAAAAAAAAATCATGATTGTTTCAAACCAACCTTCCAGAATGCGTGAAAGAAATCTCAATACAGTATGTAGAGCTGAGGTGACAAAAGTCATGGAATACCTCCAGATATCATGTCGGGCCTCCTTTTTCCCGGCGTAGTGCAGCATCTCGCCGTGAGATGATATTGATCCCTGATAATTCTATAGCCGTCCATATTTTCGAAAGTGTTGGCCGTATTTTGTGCACGAACGGAACTCTCGACTATGGCCCCTAAATGTTGGGTGAGATTGATTTCGGGCGATGTGGGTGGCCAGAAAATTCGCTCGAATTACCCAACATGTGCTTCACACCAATCGCGAACAATTATGGCCTGGTTACACGGCGCAGTGTCACCCGTAACAATTACACCGTTGTTTGGGAACGTGAAGTCCACGAACGACTGCGAATTGTCTACAAACAGCCAAACATAACCATTTTCTGTCAATTATCGGTTAACTTGGACCGGAGGATTCAGTCCCATTTCACGTAAACACAACCCCCACCATTATGACGACACAATCAGCTTGCTCAGTACCATGTTGACAACTTGGTTCCATAGCTTCGTGGGGTCTGTGCTAGACTAGAAACCTTCCGTCAGCTATTAACAACTAAAATCAGGACTCATGTGATCATGCAACGGTTTTCCAGTCATCCAGGGTTCGACAGATATGGTCAAGAGTCCAGGAGACGGGCCGCAGACGATGTCTTGCTGTCAGGGAGAACACTTGTATCGTTCGTCTGCTGCCATAGCCCATTAACGCCAAATTTCGCTGCATTGACCTAATGGACACGTTATTCTTACGTCCCACATTGATTTTTTCGGTTATTTTACGCAGTGTTGCTTGTCTGTCACCACTGACATCCTTACGCAAACACCTCTGCTCTCAGACGTTAAGTGAAGTTCGTCGGTTACTGCGTTGTCCATGTTCAGAGCAAATGCCTGAAATCTGGCATTGTCGGCATTCTATTGACACAATGGATCTGGAAATAAGAATTCTCTAACTATTTCCGAAATGGAATGCCTCGTGCATCTAGCTTCAACTACCATTCAACGCTTGAAGTGTGTTAATTCCGATCTTGAGGCCTTTATGATGTCGGAAATCTTTTGCCATGAATCATTTCATTACAAATGAGAGCTCCGCCCATGAGCCACACGATTATACCTTGTGTACGCTATACTATCGTCATCTGTATGCGTGCTTATCGCTAAACCATGACTTTTGTCACTTCTGCGTACCAGTGTACGGTGATTTGTTAATGTAATAATGTACTTAAATAAAGATAAATATTCACTAACTTACTTACAGAATATACAGTACTTTTATATCTCCTGCTAACACTATCAAGTGTACTGTATTTTTGTCCCATGACTTTATTCCAACAACTAAACTGAAGAAGCATAAATAGCTAATACGTAAAAATTGTGCCCGATATTAAAAAGGGCGATATAAAAAATTCTGAATATCTTACACAACAAAAATAGGCTTGGTATTCATGACAATAACAATTAAATCATAATAAAAATAGATCTCCAAAGGAAGCAGTGAGATCAGTAACTTTTACAGGAGATCTGCACTACTACAAGTGCACTCTAATTAGTGAATCAATCTTAGACTGTCGGACTGCACATTCAAGCAATTCATTGTAGCTTCATTAAATCAGAGGAGCGTTTCAGTTTGAGATTTAGGTAAGGGGCACACAGTTCTACGCACGGGAGCCACCGGTGCATTTCGACAACGAGACTCTACAGGCACCAGGAGCCAATCCAACGGGCACGCAACCATTGGTGCTGGTCTGTCCAGCCGGCGCTGCTATCCCTGTGTTGTGCTTCCTATCGGACGGCCAGTGCGCTGCCGTTCTCTCGTCTTCCCGCAAAGCCGTCAGCCGCCACGGGTCTCCTAGCCGCTGCCCAGGTGGGCCGTACTTCCCGCTGCTTCCGGCGACACCCCATCCGGTCGTTCTGGTCGCTGCCTCACGGACACCAGAGCCGCTAACAAAAAAATGGTTCAAATGGCTCTGAGCACGATGGGACTCAACTGCTGAGGTCATTAGTCCCCTAGAACTTAGAACTAGTTAAACCTAACTAACCTAAGGACATCACAAACATCCATGCCCGAGGCAGGATTCGAACCTGCGACCGTAGCGGTCTTGCGGTTCCAGACTGCAGCGCCTTTAACCGCACGGCCACTTCGGCCGGCAGCCGCTAACAGCGTCCTCCTTTGATGATTCCAGCGTCCTATCGACCACAGCGAGAAAGTTGCCTGCATCTTTGGAGCTATCTCCTGAGGGGAGCGAAGCCTAAACTGTGCGAGGATAATCGCGGCACATTATGTAATTCCAGTTGCTTCTCACAAATAAATTACCATTCTCCATGTAGTATTTAATTTATTTTATCTCACCATACATTATTTGCAAATTCTTCCTCTTCTACAAAGCTAGTGCAATAAACCCGGTACACTTTGACCGAATTTCTGCTTTAAAAGTGATTATCATGACTGTATTTTTCTACTTCTGTGACATTTCTGTTAGTGAACACAGGGGCCAGTATGAGAAGATTACTTATTAATTAGTACAACAAATTTTCCAAAATGCAGAGGAAGTAATGGAAAAAAATGTAGATGCTCCAAATTAGCATGGATTTGGGAATACAGTGAGTGGCCTGTACTTCCAGTTCACATGTCAGCTACCATTTCACTTGTGGTCAGTATTTGAAAAACACAATGAAACTTCTACCACCTCGAAATAAATACATTGATCTCAAGTTTACCTAAGTGTTTTATTAAGCCTCAGGAAAGAAAATGTAGTACAGTGCTTAAATCAAACACTGCGATGCATGCTCATATTATAAATGTAAAAGATATTGAGATGGAGTAACACATACATAACTCCGAATTTAGCTGATCATAATACCTTCAGTTTCGTCCGGCTTAGACCAAAATCCCCGTTGCAAAACACCATGGCAAAAGCGCAACAAGCGCAAAGATTCGAGCTGGTGTCAGTGCCATAGAGACTCGCCCCATGCCCTAGTTCCACCTGCGCCACGGGCGGCGCTGAGGATAGAGATAGAAACTTCGCCCCAGCTAATTGCCGGACGTATCTCCGGCGGTAACTCGGAAGAGTACCACCCTTCGTTAACTGCATTTCCACTTATCGACGCGTTAGGTGTTGCAGAAGCAGCAGCAGCCGACCAGCGATCCAGCCAGCCAGCGATCCAGCCAGCCAGCCAGCCAACGATCCAGCCAGCCAGCGATCCAGCGACTCAGCCAGCAACGGCAGCCGTCATAGCTGCCCGGAAGCGCAGCAGCCCTGCGGTCACCCTCCCGCAGGCGGCAGCGGAGTGGGGCTTCGGCCCCAGTCGGCGTCTTCGTCCGTCTTCGTCAGTTTTCGTCCTCGTGCGTCTTCGTGAGTTCCTTTTCTTTCGTTTTGTCCAGTCCAGTCCTGTTCTTTTACTTCTTTTCCCTTCTCATCATGACTACACCCACCACCACTACGACCACAACATCATCGTCTATACCTCACCGTCCTCCGCCGGCACCACTATTACATGGTGTCCCCAGTCGTCGTCGTCCCCCCCTATTCCATCCTCCCGCTTCTCACCATCCCCTCTCCTGCAATCTTCATCGCTCTGTCCCCAGCTACTTCCCTCTAGCCTCCTCCTCCCATCCCTACCTGCCCTTCCCTCACGCTTTTGCCATTGTCCCTGTGGCCCTCACCAGGGTGGTGGCCCGGAGGGCCACGGCCCATGCGCGACTGTCTCTGTCGCCATCGCCATCACCATCGCCTTCGTCGTCGCCTTCACAGTCACCATCGCCAACACCAGCACCACCGCCCACACTGGGACCTGCCACCTTCCGCCATCTCCCAGTTGCTCTAGTCCCCCACGCTCCTTCTCACCCTTCTGTTGGAGTTAAGCATCCCAGCAGCACTCTGCTCCCAAGAACTCACTGCCTCTTCCTCCTCCCAACCCTGTGAATGCCATGGATGTCTCCCCCACCTGCCCATCCCATCACCTCCTCTTCCTCCTCCCCCTCCTCCTACAAGGACCTCCTGTCCCATCATGATCCCTCACTCCTCGAGGCCTGGAACCTCACCCTGCTCTTCTGCCAGGACTTTCCCAGAGCCCCCATCTCACTCCCCACTGAGACTCCATTCTTATCACCTCCCCTAGCCCCATCCTTCACTAGGACATCCTCTCCAAAATCTCCATAACCCACTTTTGATCCAATGCCTCCTTCACCCCTGCTCCTTCCCAGTCCCCCTCCCACCAACCCCAACGCCTGAGACACCCACTGACCCTCACTGCTGTGATCACTCGGCTTAGTCCGACAATCATGGTGGAGGAGGGGTTGGTAGAGCTTAAGCCATACCCATACCTGGAAATGCGGGTGGTACACCGGATTTTGCACCATGCCGGCTCCACCCACCCTATGCTGGTGTTCTCTGAACACGCCCCTTCCATCAACCTTCTCCTGAAAGAGGGTGCCCTCCTTTTCCATCGCTGGAACAAAGTCGACCCCTCTCGCTCCCATCCTCAATCCTTCTGCTGCCAAAGCTTCCTGCATTATAACGCACAGCCAACATCTGAGTGCTGCACAGCCCCCATCTGCCCTGCACTGCAGACAGACACACTTCCTCAGGCAGTGTCCCAACCTCCAGTCCCCTCCTTCCTGCAACACCTGCCACCTCCTGCACCGTACCTACTCCCTACTCCCAGAAGTTCAAGGCCCGATCCCCCCCCCCTCCCACCACTCCTGAACCCACCATCCCCGTCTGCCCTCTGGACGTCCCCACCCATCCTGGCATTTCCCTGCGTCCCCCCTCACACCACAGCAGAGGACATCATCAGGTTTGTGACCATCATCCTCCAGAATGTCCACATGTTCCAGCGCCCCCACACCCTCCAGCAGATATCCCTCGTCGCCCGATCTACCTCAACGTCTAAGCCACCTATTCCCATAACCATGCCCACTTCACCTCCTCCCAACTTGACACCGTTGTCTAAATTCCTGTCATGGTGCTACAGCACTGTATCTTGTTCAGTAACATCCTTTTCCTTCCCACAAATAAGAACCTCCTCCTGCACACCCTCACGACCCCCCATGTGGAGGCATTTCTCCTCAACGAAACATTTCCTCAGCCCCAGTGTACCATACACACATAACCCTACCTCCTCTACCACTCCAACAATCCCTTCCTGTCAGTGTGTGGAAGAGTAGAAATTCGCCACCACTGCCAGTTACCTGTTCAGCCCCAACCCCTCCTTCTCGACCCCACAGAACACCTGATCCTCATTCTCTTCTTCCCTGGCCTTACCATTGCCTGTGCCACCATCTATGTCCATCCTACTGCCCCTATCCCGTTTGACTTCCTTTCCCACGTCGACTGTACCTTCTCCTCCGACATGATAGCCGCTGACCTCAACATCCATAGTCGTTCCGCCACTCAGTTACGGCGGTGGCATCGGTTCCTCTCGACCCTCTAAGGTGACCTCGTTCTCAATCCCCAGCACACCCGTCCTGAATCCAATACCACTCCTGATGTCATCCTCTCCTCCCCTAACATCCTTGGCTATATAGCGGTGGATGTCCTTGACCCTGTTAGCAGTAACCATCGCCCTATCCTCCTCACCATTTCAGACAGTCGTCGCCCCCACCCCAATCCTCGCGTTGACCCTCCCTCGAAATATGTTCATGATTATTCCTGTGTCGACTGGAATGCCTACTGGGATACCCTTTCTACCAGGTCGATAGCCACCCTCTCGCCTATCACGACCCTGATGATGTTAGCTATGCCACCTCCTTTCACCAGCAGACCTTGTCTGAGGCCATGCAGGCCCACGTACCTACTGTCGCCATCCACCCTCACCATCTCACTTTACCCCCACATGCCGTCCTCCTCCTCCATGAATCCTGCCATCTCTACTGTGCCTTCCTTCACACGCATGACTAGGAAACACTATAACGCCACCGGCAACTAAAACGACATGTCAGAAAATTCCTCACAGCTAAGAAACGCTGGGACTGGCGACAGATATGCACTTGTCTTAAATCTACCTTTCCTATCAACTCATCCAAGTACTGGTCAGCCTTCCACGACCATTTTTTTTTTTTTGGTCATCAGTCTACTGACTGGTTTGATGAGGCCCGCCACGAATTCCTTTCCTGTGCTAACCTCTTCATCTCAGAGTATCACTTGCAACCTACGTCCTCAATTATTTGCTTGACATATTCCAATCTCTGTCTTCCTCTACAGTTTTTGCCCTCTACAGTTCCCTCAAGTACCATGGAAGTCATTCCCTCATGTCTTAGCAGATGTCCTATCATCCTGTCCCTTCTCCTAATCAGTGTTTTCCACATATTCCTTTCCTCTCCGATTCTGCGTAGAAACTCCTCATTCCTTACCTTATCAGTCCACTTACGTTTCAACATTCATCTGTAGCACCACATCTCAAATGCTTCGATTCTCTTCTGTTCCGGTTTTTCCACAGTCCGTGTTTCACTACCATACAATGCTGTACTCCAGACGTACATCCTCAGAAACTTCCTCCTCAAATTAAGGCCGGTATTTGATATTAGTAGACTTCTTTTGCCCAGAAATGCCTTTTTTGCCATAGCGAGTATGCTTTTGATATCCTCCTTGCTCCGCCCGTCATTGGTTATTTTACTGCCTAGGTAGCAGAATTCCTTAACTTCATTGACTTCGTGACCATCAATCCTGATGTTAAGTTTCTTGCTGTTCTCATTTCTACTACTTCTCATTACCTTCGTCTTTCTCCGATTTACTCTCAAACCATACTGTGTACTCATTAGACTGTTCATTCCGTTCAGCAGATCGTTTAATTCTTCTTCACTTTCACTCAGGATAGCAATGTCATCAGCGAATCGTATCATTGATATCCTTTCACCTTGTATTTTAATTCCACACCTATCTTTTATTTCCATCATTGCTTCCTCGATGTACAGATTGAAGAGTAGGGGCGAAAGGCTACAGCCTTGTCTTACACCCTTCTTCATACGAGCACTAAGTTGTTGATCGTCCACTCTTATTATTCCTTCTTGGTTGTTGTATACATTGTATATGACCCGTCTCTCCCTATAGCTTACCCCTACTTATTTCAGAATCTCTAACAGCTTGCACCATTTTATATTGTCGAACGCTTTTTCCAGGTCGACAAATCCTATGAAAGTGTCTTGATTTTTCTTTAGCCTTGCTTCCATAATTAGCCGTAACGTCAGAATTGCCTCTCTCGTCCCTTTAGTTTTCCTAAAACCAAACTGATCGTCACCTAGCAAATTCTCAATTTTCTATTCCATTCTTCTGGATCCCCTATCTCTTCTAAATCGACTCCTGTTTCTTCTTCTATCACATCAGACAAATCTTCACCCTCATAGAGGCTTTCAATGTATTCTTTCCACCTATCTGCTCTCTCCTCTGCATTTAACAGTGGAATTCCCGTTGCACTCTTAATGTTACCACCGTTGCTTTTAATGTCACTAAAGGTTGTTTTGACTTTCCTGTATGCTGAGTCTGTCCTTCCGACAATCATATCTTTTTCGATGTCTTCACATTTTTCCTGCAGCCATTTCGTCTTAGCTTCCCTGCACTACATATTTATTTCATTCCTCAGCGACTTGTATATCTGTATTACTGATTTTCCCGGAACATGTTTGTACTTCCTCCTTTCATCAATCAACTGAAGTATTTCTTCTGTTACCCATGGTTTCTTCGCAGCTACCTTCTTTGTACCTATGTTTTCCTTCCCAACTTCGGTGATGGCCCTTTTTAGAGATGTCCATTCCTCTTCAGCTGTACTGCCTACTGCGCTATTCCTTATTGCTGTATCTATAGCGTTAGAGAACTTCAAACGTATCTCGTCATTCCTTAGCACTTCCGTATCCCACTTCTTTGCGTATTGATTCTTCCTGACTAATGTCTTGAACTTCAGCCTACTCTTCATCACTACTGTATTGTGATCTGAGTCTATATCTGCACCTGGGTACGCCTTACAACCCAGTATCTGATTTCGGAATCTCTGTCTGACCATGATGTAATCTAATTCAAATGTTCCTGCATCTCCCGGCCTTTTCCAAGTATACCTCCTCCTCTTGTAATTATTGAACAGGGTATTCGCTATTACTAGCTGAAACTTGTTACAGAACTCAATTAGTCTTTCTCCTCTTTCATTCCTTGTCCCAAGCCCATATTCTCCTGTAACCTTTTCTTCTACTCCTTCCCCTACAACTGCATTCCAGTCGCCCATGACTATTAGATTTTCGTCCCTCTTTACATACTGCATTACCCTTTCAATATCCTCATACACTTTCTCTATCTGTTCATCTTCAGCTTGCGACGTCGGCATGTATACATGAACTATCGTTGTCGGTGTTGGTCTGCTGTCGATTCTGATTAGAACAACTCAGTCACTGAACTGTTCACAGTAACATACCCTCTGCCCTACCTTCCTATTCATAACGAATCCTACACCTGTTATATCATTTTCTGCTGCTGTTGGTATTACCCTAAACTCATCTGACCAGAAATCCTTGTCTTCCTTCCACTTCACTGACCCCTACTATATCTAGATTGAGCCTTTGCATTTCCCTTGTCAGATTTTCTAGTTTCCCTACCACGTTCAAGCTTCTGACATTCCACGCCCCGACTCGTAGAACGTTAGCCTTTCATTGATTATTCAATCTTTTTCTCATGGTAACGTCGCCCTCGGCAGTCCCCTCCCGGAGATCCGAATGGGGGACTATTCCGGAATCTTTTGCCAATAGAGAGATCATCATGATACTTCTTCAATTGCAGGCCACATGTCCCGTGGATACACGTTACGTGTCTTTAATGCAATGGTTTCCATTGCCTTCTGCATCCTCATGTCGTTGATCATTGTTGATTCTTCCGCCTTTAGGGGCAATTTTCCACCCCTAGGACAAGAGAGTGCCCTGAACCTCTATCCGCTCCTCCGCCCTCTTTGACAAGGCCGTTGGCAGAATGAGGCTGACGTCTTATGCCGGAAGTCTTCGGCCGCCAATGCTGATTATTTATCAAAATTTAGGCAGTGGCGGGGATCGAACCTGGGACCGAAGACGTTTTGATTATGAATCAAAGACGCTACCCCTAGACGACCTTACCTGATCTAAACCCCCCCCCCCTACTACCCTCTCCTTCATGATGACCAAACCTTCCCTGACAACCTTAGTAAGGCCAACCACTTTGCCTCCTACCTCTCCGATATCTTTACCCTCTCTGATGATGCCCAGTTCGATTACTCCCTCTTCCCGGATGTCCACGATCGAAGTGACACTACTGTCCCACCCCTTCCCCCTGGCTTCCAGTACTTGGTCAACATTACAAAGAATGTAATCAATGCCCCCATCACTACTCAAGATACCATCGCTACACTCCATATGATATGCAACACTGCTCCCGGTCTTGATTGTGTTACCTGTCGCCAACTCCAGGAAGCTCCCGCCTCCTTCCTCTCCACCCTGGCCAGGCAATATAATGTCGTCCTGTACACTGGCTTCTACCCTGACCTGTCGGAAACCTCCCATATATCGATGTCCCTCAAACCCAACAAACCCCCATCCTCTGTCTCCTCCTACCATCCCATCAGTCTTACCTCGGTCTTCAGCAAGGTCCTGGAATCCATCCTTACCCAATGCATCCACCAGCATTTCTGCCAGCACTGCCTCCTTCCCGCTACCCAGTGTGGCTTTCGACCATCCTTCCTTGCCGATGACCTTCTCCTTCACCTCACTCATCTCCTCTCTGAACAGCTCAACTCTTGTCGATCTGCCGTCTTCCTCTTCCTCGACCTTGAGGGTGCTTACGACTGTGTATGGCACTCCGGTCTCCTCTTCAAGTTCCAAACCTTCGCCCTTCCTATATGTCCATCTGACCGGGTCCTTTCTATCCCAATGTCCTTCCTACATCACCATCCATAACACAGATTCCTACACCTTCTACCCCTCCACTGATGTGCCCCAAGGTTCTGTCCTCTCCCCTCTCCTCTACCTTATGTACATGGCGGACATGCTGCTGCCTTCACCCCCCCATCCACGTTCTCCAGTAAGCCAATGACACCGCCTTCCTTGCCCTCGACCCCACCCTGCAACGCTCTCAACACCTTCTCCAATCTCATCTAGACCAGTTCACCACTTGGAGGTACCAGTGGTTGCTCAACGTCAATCCTTCCAAAAGTGATCATTGTAGGCAACACCCTCCCTGCCTTCTGTCTCCTCGATTTCTATATCACCAATTATGGCTGTCCTATCGCCCTCACCCCCAACCTCAAGTACCTTGGTGTCACCCTTACCATCATGTCTCTTGGACCCCCCATCTCCAGACAATCAAAGCCAAGGCACGCTCCTGACTCCTCAAGCTCCTCTCTGGCTGCACATGGGATCTGGACCCCTCCACCTTACTCCACACCTATAAATCCCTCATCCGCCCTATCCTCTGCTATGCCCACCCTGCCTGGATCTCTGCCCCTTCTACCTTTTACAAATCCCTTCAAATCCTAGAACGCCATGCACTCCACCTCACCTATTGCATCCGTCTCCACTCCCCCAAGTGAATCCTGTATGACTTTATTCTGTTCCCACGTCTTCTCCTTTTCCTTGAATGGAAATGGATCCTCTACACCTCCTGTAAACTTGATTCCCCTCACCTGCTTGTCCTTCCCATCCTCTCCCACCCCTACCCGCAGCCATGCCTGTATTCCCACGTCCAACCTGTTCTCCATCTCTTCACTCTCCATACGCTCACCCATGATGGCTTCCACCAACTCCCCCTCCCTGATGATGCCCTCATCCCCTCCATCTACCCCTCGTACCAACTTTGATCCTCCCCTACCACGCCCTGTGTTTTGGCACCCTCTCTCCCTTCTCTCCCTCCTCCCTCCCTCCTCCCCCTGGGATTCCCCCACCCCTCCCTTCTTTCCTCCCCCTCCCATCTTCTCTGCCACTGGCATCTCCACCTTCTCCCCTCCCCACCTTTTCCCTTTTGGAAGGTCCCCAGACTCATACACGTACAGTGAACATTGGCGCTCCGGAGATCATTGCCATCAGTTCTCTGTGTATGCTGTCGTGTTAGTGCTTTAGTGTTTCACCGCCCACGCTCCATCGTTCACATGTGTCATTTCAGTCATCAGTGTTCGTGTACAAGTGCTGAAGGTTTTTTATTTTACTACACCTGTGAATTGCTCCGTATTTTTTACTCATGTGTCTACCGTTTTTTTTCCATTATTATGTTTTGATTTTCTATGTCTTCCTTCTTTCTCTACGTATTATCTGTGGCCTAAGAGCGGCGTAATATTTTTGCTGCCGGCCTACCTTTGTATAAGGTGATGAAATAACAACAAAGAAAGAAAATAATAAATGCCGGACGAGTACATTTCGCCAATGACCGGAAGACAACGTATAGAAGCCGACTTGGAAGATATGAGCAGCTCTCGCCCACTTGGTTATATATCATCATCCAGGGCTGACGTAGACAGGAAACGTCGTTTACTGAACTCTTAAAAGTGAACAAACAGTTTTTGTAGATTGGAATTGCTATGTACTGTGAAGTTTACCTACGACTATTTGCACTTAGACACTGAGGACCTTCATTTTGTTTTATATTATATGCAGTGTTGCAGACATAATCATTCAAACAGTCACAAAGATAAGTAATCCATTTTAACTCATTTGTGGGATTTTGTTACTAATTTGTTGGAGACTTGTAGAACCTCCGTTCCCCTGTTCTGTTACCTGACCCTGGGGAATAGCTTTGTAATAATGGCAGGAAGAAATTGTCTTAACTGTGTACTGCACCAGAAGCCATTTCACGAACTCACAAACCTGTCCTACCGCAACGGCAGTGGCAAAATGGCCTCCACAGCAGTTGCGACGAGGCCTTTACAGAACTGGAGACGAGGGTTTACAAAATAAGCTTATTTGTGTATCTGTCATCGGGACAATATCAGACATTTGTGGCCAAGCAAACTTCACTCCTTGTTTCCAGACATATTTGAAATTGTATTTTGTACCTGAATAACTTCCTAAACCACACCAGCTTGCAATGTGAGCAATATACGACTGACGTTTGTTTTTCTTAGTGGTAGCCACATTAACAATTACAAATCAGCCTACGTCTATGTACACTGGTTGATGTATGCAGTCCTTATCTCGATGCTGTCTTTGGCATCACCACTGTTTTATAAATTGTGTACTTGTAATATTAGGGTAGCAAGACAATTTGTCAAAGTAAACCCCAAACATAGAAATCATGCACATGACCTCAAGATCGTAATATAGTGGCAGATATGTACAGTCGTGCTCAAAAGTATCTGAACGACCTGAATGGCATTTCGCCTGATTCGCAAGCAACCGACATAACGCAGCAGTCTAACAGGTCCTCTAATCGCTCCTTGGTACAGTCGTTAGACTTTTGAAAATGGGTCCAACAAGTCACCACTAGAAAACACTGCTCTGTATAGCAATAACTCACGATGTAAAGTAATACCACGATACTACAAATATCAGGGAACACCTTATCACAGATAAGACTGTCCTTAAGGCTTGTAAGCTCACATTTATTACAATAAATGGCATACCTGGAATGTTACCACTCTCATTATTACGTCAGATAGGTAATGCACGTTGTATTCATGATTTCCTCTTCAAAGTAACATACCGTACTTGTTATTTAACACAAAATGACATTAAATATTGAAGTTATTGACGAGCAGCTAGTTTAGAATTTGTATGAACTTCAAATGACACGACAAACCGTCTCGTTCTGCATGTGGATTCAAACCCAGGTCATGCAGACTAAGACTTCGTGACTGACGGAAACTAACAGTCATTCCTGACTAGGCATACAGAAAGTGATATACCTCGATTTTAGACAGTATCAGTTAGCGAATATCAACTTTAAATTACATAACGTAAACATTTTTAACGGGCGCGAAATCCTACCCAGCATCTATTGTCCCTGTTAACGAACTACGAGAGATGATAAATATTGCTTCTTCACAAGTAACTTACTTGGAATGCCGTGAGGTAAAGCTTTGTGTTGGACTGGAATTCGAACCCAGAACCTAATCGGATTGTTATCGAAGCCCAATGAACTTTGACATATAGGATTTTCTCGGCAGTAGCAAGATGTTTTAACTGAAATGACGAGACGAACCATTAACTTTTTTCCTTCTCAGGACTCCAACCCGGCACCTATCGCTGTTATATTCTAGAGAAAAAGAACGTTAAATATGGGTTTGTTACACCAGCATCGACATGTGAGCAAGTTTGAACTGGAAATAATATGACGAAGAGTTCAGTGCTGACTGGTAATCGAACCCCACACATATCGTAGTTGACTACACACAAAGAGATGTCGGGTACCGAATTTTTCTCCACTAGCAGCTCGGAACAACATCCTTGAAATTACAGTGATCTCTGAAATAGTTCTGTGTCTCACTGGGAGTAAAAAACGTCAGATATCGTTAGTGTTGACAACGAATGAAAATGCATTAAAGATCAAAATTAATATCCACCAGCAGATAGGTGTTCTCATGCTAGAGCCTGATAATACATAATGAAAACTTTAGTGCCAGGATTCGAACCCATTCACGCGCAATATGTGGAGATGTTGAGGAATCTGCAGTTCTGAAGAAACAACAAATTGTAGTCGAACTGTATTGTCACGAAGGGATCAAATTCCGCGTTAAGGGCGGTCTGAG
This sequence comes from Schistocerca americana, assembly GCF_021461395.2. Classification (NCBI taxonomy): domain Eukaryota; kingdom Metazoa; phylum Arthropoda; class Insecta; order Orthoptera; family Acrididae; genus Schistocerca; species Schistocerca americana. Next base: position 49,335,363 of record NC_060124.1, read on the forward strand.
TTGCATTCCAAGCTCAGAACCAATTTTATCGACATACAGAAGCTCAAATAAAAGACGGAATAAGTGTTCTGTGACGCTACATAGCGTTTGTTTCGTCACTACAAATTAATAACTAGTGTAAGAAAGATTACTGGTGATAGAGTTCCCACATTTCGCCACTTCTGACTTTATTGTGGTTCAGCGTAACGTCTACTTGGTAGAGAAGGAATATCTTGTTTAATGTGAATTTCAGACCACAATGCCATTATAGCTTCTTCACTTGGCGTAGTCAGAAGAGAATAGACTCTGTCCGTCCTTATAAAATATTCTCGGCAGAAGCTAGAACCGAACCCAGACCACCATCATAGGAACCTACCGTCAATCCAACAGACCACCAAATGGTATTCTAGAAGACTCGTTTTCCTATCATAACACCGTTGAGGCCCACTCGATGAGAATTCTGACACACAGGCTCCCTGTAGTGGTTTGCAGGATGTTCAGTACATTCATTTACTTGGTTGACCGAATCGCCATGAACTAGCTGCCTCGGCGACCCAGTGCATACATTCAACTCTATTTTGTAATCACCGAAATAAAATCACGTAACTGCCACCTATACAGAACTGCCAACAGTGTAGGATGCAGAAATTTAAGCAGGAAGTGTTCCTTTCCATCTGAGCTACTTTATTGCGCTATCTGTTTGTTGAAAACGTCGTGAAGTGCAAAAGAAAAGCTGTAACAGTCTGTCTCTCAGAAGTCTAGATCCGGCCATATGCATTATCTCACACCACCGTGGAATACGGAAGTTCTGGAGGAACTGTTCTCGTCTTCTGGAGACGGTGTAGCTGCACGACAGTTACTAGCGTAACGGTAAGCGTCACACAATGTAGATCTAACGTCGCGAGTTCTATTACATTCGCTGCTACATTTTTTAAAACGCAATTCTGCTGTCTTCTGAAGTTATCAGTTTAATGGAACTTTGAACATAATTCCCTTCGCTTCTCAACCCAAAATAGCCGCATTTGGAAAAAGGGCCAACGTCTGCGACATTTTTGCTTTTCAGGTTTAATAGACAGCCAGGCAGCAGATGCATCTCGAAGCCTTTGTGTTATGTATGGGGCGAGCACATAGCGCCATAATAGTCAGAAAAGTATTTTCTACATTTGCTGCCGTCTGGTAGTGGCATTTTATTCTTCTTCAAGCCTTGTTTAACTGCTATAACTCAGAACTAGTTTTCTACATGCATGTGATCAATAAACTGCATGTGCATTCTCAGACGGTTATAGATAACATCAGAGAATTCGCATATTTCGTTGATAATTAATTTCTCTCTCATGTTTACTATTGTTTTAAAAACACTAAAAGAAGCCATACGAAAACTGTGCACTGTATTATAAGAAATGGAGTAAAACTACCCACCATAACTGTGGTGTCACCGCCAGACACCACACTTGCTAGGTGGTAGCTTAAATCGGCCGCGGTCCATTTAGTACATGTCGGACCCGCGTGTCGCCACTGTGTGATCGCAGACCTAGCGCCACCACAAGGCAGGTCTCGAGATACGATATAGGACTCGCCCCAGTTGTACGGACGACATTGCTAGCGACAATACGGACGAAGCCTTCCTCTCATTTGCCGAGAGACAGTTAGAATAGCCTTCTGCTAAGTCCATGGCTACGACCTAGCAAGGCGCCATTAGCCTTACCTAGTTTGAGAGTTATCGTATAAATGTCTCAAGAAGAACGTGTAAACCAACAAAGAATAAAGTTAAGTATATTCCAAAGCTACGTATTTTCTTTATAGCAGTCATAACGTATCCTGTTCCAGACTTGACGCCAGTCGGCGTGTGTGTACGCGTGCCTTTCGGCTCCCTTCTCAGTGTGGCGTAACTAGCTTGTTACACCACAACAATAACATTACGAGGAAAGCCTTTTTTAATGAAACTAAGTATCTGTACACAAGCGTGCTACTATCGGCACGAATTAGTAAAATACTATTCACTTATATTTCGACTGGGTCTGTGTTTAATTGGTATGCTGTGTCATACTCAACAGGTATGCAAATGTGGCATTTCATAAATAAAGTTATGTATTCCTAGAAACCCAAAATTTGCTTGTGAGCAGCGGAAAGAAGTATTACCTGTTGTGCAGCATTGTAAGTTTTTCACCATTGCACTATGAGCTGAAAGTGTTTTCTTGTGATTTCCTTATCGATGTTTGATCTGACTACATGTAGCTCTTTCACAGAAGGGATGAAAACGTTGCAGTTAGTGAGACAGGAACCGCGGACGTTAAGAGACGCTATTTCACAGGTCAGCACGTCCCCACAGCCATAGCGATGAAGTATGTGTTGGGCATTTCTCTTAGAAGGCCAAAAGTGACTAGAACTCGTAAACCACTATTTAAAGAACGAGATTTGTTGCGATTTCCACGTGCAACGGCTTTCCTGGGCTGAAAACCGTAAATTTACAAGCTTTTGATACACCTCAAGCGATAATAACTCAGATTATTCAATGGAATTGACAGAAAAAATTAAGTAAACTTTGAGGCTTAATTCCGTGCACACCAGGAAGTAACTCGTCGAGCACCGAGTTGCCAAACATACCTTGCCTTGTCGCCAAATCTCAGTTTCAGTACCAGCCGGAAGAAGACGAACTGGTGTGATCCTGCAGCGGGCTGGGAAGTGACCACACCTGGCGTCTCAAAGACGCGGCTGCTACGGCCTGGGATACGTAATACGTCTGATTCGCATTTCCGTAACTAGGTTTAGGGACTTGAGCGTAGCTACTAATAGTAATCAGAACTGATTGCCAACCATCATAAATCAGTAACTCTCATAGTTGTTTTTATATTTCTTTCGTAACTGTACTCAAAACTGGGAAACTCATTCACGGACATTTTCGTGCCTCGCTGATATTCGAGCACACAAATAAAAATAAAACCAGAATGTGTGTGTGTGTGAGAGAGAGAGAGAGAGAGAGCGAATAGAGAGAGAGAGAGAGAGAGAGAGAGAGAGAGAGAGATAAAAATAAGAAAGAGTGAGAGAGAGGGTAAAAATTGTTGTAAAGAAATTGAATACCGGTATGTAAAGAAATCTTTCAGTAAAATGACACATTCCACATCATTACGAAATGTCGTATTCATGATCTATGTAACAATTATTAATATAATCTAATCTAATCATATTGCTGACTACCTGTGAAGAGTCATGAATTACCGAAATTTTCTCCAATGTCAGTAACCAAATCTAACCTTGACAATAAAATATGACAGTTTTTGTAATAAACCGAGTCTCCTATCAAGACCCTTTCATCACTGTTAACTAATCACGAAAGATGTCTGATATACCCCCATTCAGCAGTAACAAAGTGTGTATGCATTTAAAGATGAAGTGCATGATTTGAAGTTTTGTGACGGAGATACGAACCCAACACGTAATCGGATTGTTAAGTAAGTAAAATCAAATGTTACGTATCGGTTTTTCTTGCCAGCTGCTTGGTGTTTCAATCTAAAATAAGGATACAAATTTTTGTGCCTGAGCGACAATCGAACCGCACTCCTATCTTTCTTCTTTATCGTCCACGAATATAGCTTGCTTACTCACCAACAGTAGGATGTATGCGTATTTGACTAGAAATTGTTTGCAACACATGAACAGACGTGAAAAATGCACGTTAATTTTCACTAGCAGGCCGGTGTGCACGTGATAGGGCGTCAAATGAAATTATGAATATCTTTGTACTGGAACAGGAATCGGACCCACATTCTTACCTTTGGAGGAGACCTAGAGAAGATTGCAGTCTTGGAAAAAGGAACGAAATGATCGAACTATACTGTTCCGAGAGAGTCAGATCCTCGAAAGAGGAGATACGAATTCGAATCACAGTCCAGCACCAGAATTTTTCAGCGTCTCTAGGTCAATCAAGTACAAGTAAAATAAGAGCCCTGTTACTTTAAGTGGCTATCGGTTCATCAAATAAAATAAAATTTTCTAATGTAAGTACGTTCACTGGCGACAGAATTTCGGTTTACCATGACCTCCACCTATGTCATTTCGCAATGTAAACCGGCTCTGCTCAGTTGGGAATGAAGGAACGTGATGTTTAATGCGGATTCGGGATTATAACATCTTTCCCTTGAGGTTACGAGAGGTAAAGTAAATCTGTTTGTGCCTCTTAAAAGTAAATGCCTGAACCCACGCATTGCACTTGTGATAGTTCGTTCCACCAGACCATTGTGGCCACATTTCCCAGCCCAAGGAGTGTTCTGTAACAGATGATGTGCTTAGTTTACAAAATTAGTCACGGCGGAAAAAATGCGAGTCTATTAAATCTTTAAGAAGAAACAAGCTTCTGACGCGGAGATTATGCTATTCTGATGTCATCAGGAAGCAAAGACTCTTCTAGGCAACATAGTCTCGATGTGAAGCCATTTTGAAACTTGCAAGTTTCGCAGGAGAGCTTCTCTAAAATTTGGAAGGTAGGAGACGAGATACTGGCAGAAGTAAAGCTGTGAGGGTCGGGCGTGAGTCGTGCTTCGGTAACTCAGATGGTAGAGCACTTGCCCGCGAAAGGCAAAGGTCCCGAGTTCGAGTGTCGGTCGGGCACACAGTTTTAATCTGCCAGGAAGTTTCAAACCCAAGCCTGCCTAGGCGAAAAAAGGGAGCCACCATTCCTTCCGCGCTGCTTTCGAACACCTTCTTTATTGTTGCTGGTGACGACATCCTCCAGAATAATCCCCGTCAAGAAGTTGACAATAAACCACATAAGAGAGTTGCAAGTCTTCAAAAAGAAATTTCCTCTTGCATTTAGCCGTGCGCAGCATCAACCCAGCAAGGGCATGTTGGCTAGTTTCACAAGGTCAGATCAGCAACCATTCAAATTTCTTAAGCACTTATTAACGATTCTATCAACAGCTGCAGTATTTATATTAGCCAAATAGTTTCAAATCTCACATGTTCATTTTGATTTTGGCTTGGTAAGAGGCAGGTGTGGATTGTGTCATTCATTCTGCACGTGTTATCCTTTTCATGTTTGTTATTAAGATCAGACACTGTCAGTGCAACCGCAGTAGGCTAGGCTTGGAAACGATCCTGTAAGGTTTGAAACAAGTCCCCTAATATAATTACTGCAACTGTTATCAGAATCGTTAGTACAATATTCAAAAGATTTAACAAAGTTACTTGTCCTCTGTCAACAAAATGTTGAAACTGTAAAATCATCGAAATTTTTGCCAGTGTAGTTACTGGAAAGTTTGTTGCCGCTAAGCAGGAATCTACTTTTATTTGGAATACCCTACGGATATGTTTCAGCTACGGTACGGATATCGGTACCACTGAGGCACACAAGTCTCGCCAGTATGTCAAGCTAACTGATACTATAGTATTTAAAGTATATGAGCAACATAAATTTAAAACTTTCTTTTTGAGTCAATGCAAGCAAAAATTGCAAACAATAGACATTTTGACTTCAGTATGGTTATTTATGAAATAATGAATAGCTTTAGGTTTTCAAAGTTGCCGTTCAGCTTTGTTGTATTCGAGGTCATCTGATATACCCCTTTCAAATTAACGCGTTTTAAAATTCACAAAATGTGACTACAACTGAGTAGCTCTTCTTATCTCTGCAATGTATCACACGTTTATTTGTCTGAGGTTTTTGCTGGAAGAAATATTTTTGTGTTAAATATTCTATTAATCCTTTGGCGAGGATATGTGTTGTATTTTCGATCATTTGGCCGAAACTTTCGGAGATTTATTCTATTGTGTTCATGAAACATCTCCTGATTTATTTCATATATACAGTGAAGAGCCAAAGTAACCGTTACACCTGCCTGACATCGTGTAAGGCCCCCCGCGAGCACGCAGAAGTGCCACAACACGACGTGGCATTGACTCGACTAAAGTCTGGAGTAGTGCTGGTGGGATCTGACATCATGAATCCTACCGGCCTGTCCACAATCTGATGCGGTGGAGATCTCTTCTGAACAGCACGTTGCACGACATCTCAGATATGCTAAACAATGTTCGTGTCTGGGGAGTTTGGTGGCCAGTGTAAGTGTTTAAACTTAAAAGAGTGTTTCTGGAGCCACTCTGTAGCAATTATAGACGTGTGGGGTTCGCATAATCCTGCTAGAATTGCCCAAGGTTGTCGGAATGTACAATAGACATGAATGGATGCAGGTGATCAGACAGGATGCTAACGTATGTGTCACTTATCAGAGTCGTGTGTATCGGAGGTCTCATATTACTCCAAATGCAAACGCACCACAGTATCACAGAACCTCCACCAAAATTAACGTCGCTGCTGATATGCAGGGTCCATGGAGTCATGAGATTGTTTCCACACCCGTACACGTCCATCCTCTCGATGCAATTGGAAACTAGATTCGTCCGACCAGACAACATGTATCCAGTCATCAACAGTCCAGTGAAACTTCCTGACAGATTAAAACTGTGTGCCGGACCGAGACTCGAACTAGTGTTCAAAAAATGTTCAAATGTGTGTGAAATCTTATGGGACTTAACTCCTAAGGTCATCAGTCTCTAAGGTTACACACCACTTAACCTAAAGTATCCTACGGACAAACACACACACCCATGCCCGAGGGAGGACTTGAAACTCCGTCGGGACCAGCCGTCGAACTCGTGTCCTTTGCCTTTCGCGGGCAAGTGTTCCACCAACTGAGCTACCCAATCACGACTCACGACCCGTCCTCACAGTTTCAATTCTGCAAGTACCTCGTCTCCTACCTTCCAAACTTCACAGAAGCTCTTCTGCGAACCTTGCAGAACTAGCACTCTTGAAAGAAAGAATATGTGGAGACATAGCTTAGCCACAGCCTAGGGAATGTTTCCAGAACGAGATTTTCACTCTGCAGCGGAGTGTGCACTGAAATGAAATTTCCTGACTGGTGTTGATGGGCCCAGGCGAGGCGTCAAGCTTTGTGTCGTGTAGTCATCAAGGGTACACGAGTGGGCCGTCGGCTACAAAAGCCCATATCGATGATGTTTCCAAGAAAGGTTATCTCGCAGACACTTGTTGATAGCCAACATTGATATTTGCAGCAGTTTTCGGAAGGCTTCCCTTCTGTCACGATAAACGCTCCTCTTCAGTCGTCGTTGGTCACGTTATTGCAGGATGTATTCTTGGCAGCAGCGATGTCTGAAATTTGATGATTTACCGGATTCCTGATATTCACGTCACTTTATCGCTACCGCGAGGATGCTGCGTCCCATCGCGCCAACTATAACATCATCGCTTCAACAGGAAACGGTTGATTATCCCTTGAAATTACGAAGTTACGAGACAGTATCAAATATTTTGGAAACACACCTCGGCTGGAGGAACGACGCAGTGGTATTTACGATTCTGCCGTAGCATTATCGTCCACATCTTTTGTACAGATTGTTTTCCCTCCATCAGAATTTTACTTTGCACTTTAACTCGTATTCGTGTACCCCGTTAGCCATGACAAATAATCGTTTATATTTGTTTGCTTAAGTTCGTTTTACAGCAGAGAGTATGATAAAGAGATGGCGCCAATATTTTCAGTGGGCATTTTGCCTAAACACCTGCTGCGATAGCGAGCACCATGTATGCAGGCTCGACTTAATGGAAATGTCCTCTCACGAGCGTCGTGCGCTTTATTAGCCCCATTGAAAAGCAAAGCTTTGTTCGTGTGAAACATGCGTTCCGGTATGTTTGTATCAGACTTCTGGCTCGCATTAACCGAACGGATTTGTATCAACCCCGGAAAGCGTAAATCTGTCGCGTGAAACTCATCGTTATAACTAAAACAAAACGGTAACGAACGCAATGCGCACTACTCTCGGGCTACATCAGAAATAAATACAAACTGGGAGATCTTCCATCATCATAGAGTAGACAAGTCATCTGCCGTTGATATAAGCAATTAATTTGACTGACAGTTCATTTAAATATCAATTAGTGCCTTACGTCGGTATGTCATTATTGCAGTAGGTATGTCAACGTCATTTGCAAAAAATGTCATGGCCTGCTTATCTTTGCTACTAAAAACTTGATCCTATATGTTTACTCAATTGTGTTTCATTGGGTCACATCAAGCGTACTTGGTGGGCACAACGAGGGGTAGTTATAATTAACAACACAAAACTAAAATTACTTAATAAGTTTTTGTTTGACTGCAGGCACTGGCGGATATACGTGGGGGAAGGGGATGCGAGGGGAGTCCCTCCCTCTCCCCTCCCCCGCCAACCCTTGCCGAGCCACCCTTTTTGCCACCCGCGCCGTCCACCGCCGGTCACCCCACACGCTATTCGTTCGTTTCTTACTGCCAGTCGACTCGACTGAATCGAGTTACCGTTGACTGTTCGTCTTAGATCTGTCTATCCTACTTTTCACACGCTGTACAAAATATTTGCTTGTCTACCCGCATCTATTGCTACAGTAAAAAGAAGTTTCTCAACATTGCGGCGCACAGAGACGTGGCTGAAGGCGACAATGAAGGAGGATATACTTAATGGCTTAGCTCTGTACCGGCACGAGTGGCCGTGCGGTTCTAGGCACTACAGTCTGGAGCCAAGCGACCGCTACGGTCGCAGGTTCGAATCCTGCCTGGGGCTTGGATGTGTGTGACGACCTTAGGTTAGTTACGTATAATTAGTTTTAAGTTACTAGGCGACTGATGACCTCAGAAGTGAAAGTCGCATAGTGCTCAGAGCCATTTGAACCACTTGCTTAGCTCTGTTGAAGACTGACCCTGACTTTGGTTGTCCTACTGACGACGTAATTAGCCAATTTTCCCGGAAGAACAGGCGCAGGAAGACAACCACAATAGTAACTTTTTATATCATAAGATGCCATTGTCTTGTTTTTGCGTACAATCTGTTTAAATAAAACTCTCTTAAACTTGGCGTGTGACTTAATTATCTTTTATTACAGTAAAAGTAAAGGTAGCTCAAGATATCTTTAGCGCCCCCTGCTCTAGGTTTTTCTGTATCCGCCACTGATTGCAGATACGTATCTGAAGTAGTGATACGTATTGATATCGTCGCGCTACAGTATAGTAGCGTCTCCACTTTGTCAATTGTCTCAATGGACTGCAAGGTCTTATTTGTTATTCTGTAACGGCCTGCTACGGTGTTGTTGCGCAGGGATTACCCGTGACAATAGATACTCATCAAACAATAAATAAAATTTATAATACATAACTTCATTTCTTCGAATTTATAATTAAAACTTTAACAGTTGCTAAATTAACAGAATGAGTTACAAATTAACTTAGTAACTGACGTATAGTTTTCAGTGTACACTGTGAAGCCAAAGAAAGATAAGATATGACATTCAGAATGTCCTCGGTTCGTTGCATGTGAAAACGTCCAAATGCCTTAAACAGATCATATCATCAATGAAAACCAGGTAACAAGAAGCGGTTAACTTTGACATGATGATATTGAACGTAAATAACAATAAAAAAGCTATTCAATGCCAGAGGATTATTGCGGTAAATGTTATATCCATCGCAGGAAAGAACAGAACAATGCCTATAAACGGCACATACTATCAGTAGTAAAGTTTGAAAGGAAAAAGAGAAAGGTACGATAACACATACACACACACACACACACACACACACACACACACACACACACATACACACACACACACACGACCACGGGAACCCCCGTTTACAAAAATAAGATAATACACACACAACAAAGTTGCAAAAAGTTTTTAGAAAATATGCTCATCCACGATCAACTGGTCAGCTGTCCAGGAGCAACTTTATTTATTTCAAGTGTAAAAAAACTGTTCTTAAACTAGAAATGCTGCATTTATTCACTGCAGAATCAATATAACTATTTTCACATCAAGTGTAAATTGTTCACCTACGTAAAAATACAATTTTTTCTTTGTAAAAGACAGATGGTTAAAAAATTCTCTAACACATATAACAGCAAACATTTTCGGTACTTGTGAAACAAACCACGTCTCTTCACCCACCGAATAATGTCATACAGTGGTTACGAAATTGGGCTCAGAGAGTAAGAGGTTCAAATTCATGTCCACCTAATCTGACTTACACTTTTTGTCATCTCCCTGCGTCAGTTAAAGCTTATGCCGGAATGGTTTCTACAAGATAGTCAAAGCAGGCGTCACTCATCCTTTCCAGTCTAAAGTAGATCTTAATTTTTAATGCAGTTTAAAATACATTTGTTGGAAACACCTTTCATATTACTGATCACTAAGAGAGGTGCAAGTCACTAAGCCACTAACATAGCTTAAAGACTATCTACTCAGTGCTTCCGTCTGAAGGGAGGACTCAAATCTTTGGGAGTGTATTGAAGAGTATCTGCATGGTGTAGTTTAAACTAGAGCCCTGACTACTGGACAGGTTTGTGTTCGCAGCGCCCAGGTGGATGGGAAGCAAAGTATTTACTCTTACTCCGGAATCTTAGGCTTGCCATTGGCCTGTTTCTTCGAGTAGTCGGGGCCTGCAGCGGCTATGTTATTTACAGTATGAAATCGGCTTTCTATGCAGCAGTACTGAGGAGTTCTGGCGAGAGCTTTGCATGCTGCGTATGCATTGTCAAATTCGCAGCTTGTTATCAGTGCACGAGAAGATAGAGGTCCTTGTTTTAGTCGAGATTGTGTCCCGTAGACAAGGACCCAGATCGAAACTTCAGTATGGAAATGAGCGTTTGGCGTCATTGGCCGAGAGGCCCCTTGTGGGGCAGGTCCAGCCGCCTTAGTGCAGGTCTTATTACTTTCGTCGCCACATTAGGCGACCTGCGCACCGGGTGCGGATGAAATGATGATGAAGACAACACAACACCCAGTCCCTGAGCGGAGAAAATCTCCGACCTAGCCAGGAATTGACCCCGTGTCCGTAGGACGGCAATCCGTCACGCTGACCACACAGCTATCGGGGCGGACGAAACTTCAGTGAGTCATCCCTTGGTATAGACCTTGTTTCACGTTACTTTTCCATTCAATAATTTCACTGAGGTAAAAATCCAATATCGTCTGGGACCTCCTTTCGCCCGCCGTAGTGCAGCAACTCGACGTGTCTTGAACTGAACAAGTCGGTGGAAGTACCCTGCACAGATATTGAGCCATGCTCACTCTATAGCCTTCCATATTTGCAAAGAGTTTCCGGTGCAGGAATTTGCGCGCTAACTGACCTCTCCATTATGTCCCCTTAATGTCCGACGCGATTCATATCAGACGATCTGGATGGCCAAATCATTCGCTCGAAATATGTGGAACGCTACTCTAACGAATCACCAACAATCATGGACCAGTGACATGTTTGGCAACATGAAATCCACGAACTGCTACAAATGGTCTCCAAGTAGCCGAACCTAACCATTTCCAGTCAATGATTTGTTCAGTTGGACCATAGCACCCAGTCCATTGCGCACAGACACAGCTCACACCATCATCTAGCCACCAACAACTTCCATAATACCGTGTTGACAACTTGGATCCATAGCTTCGTGGGGTCTGCACCAAACTCGAACCCTACCATCAGCTCCTACCAACTGGAAGTGGAACTCATCCGACCAGGTTCAAATGGTTCAAATGGCTCTGAACACTATGCGACTTAACTTCTGAGGTCATCAGTCGCATAGAACTTAAAACTAATTAAACCTAACTATCCTAAGGACATGACACACATCAATGCCCGAGGCAGGATTCGAACCTGCAACCATAGCCATCCGACCAGGCCACGGTTTTCCAATCGTCTTGGGTCCTACTGATAAGGTCACGAGCCCTGGAGAGGTGTTGTAAACGATGTCGTGCTGTTAGCAAACGCACTTGAATCCGTCGTCTGCTGCCATAGCCTATCGGCACCAAACTTCGCCGACCGAGCGAGGTGCCCAATGGTTCGCACACTGGACTTGCATTCGGGAGGACGACGGTTCAATCCCGCGTCCGGACATCCTGATTTGGGTTTTCTGTGATTTCCCTAAATCGCTCCAGGCAAATGCTGGGATGGTTCCTTTGAAAGGGCACGGCCGACTTCCTTCCCCATCCTTCCCTACTTCGATGAGACCGATGACCTCGCAGTTTGGTCTCTTCCCCCAAACAACCAACCAAACTTCGCCGCGCTGGCTTAACAGATACGTCTGTCATCCGTCCCGCATAGATTTCTGCGGTTATTTCATGCAGTATTTCTTGTCTGTTAGCACTGATAACAGTACACAAACGCCGCTGGTCTTGGTCGTTCAGTGAAAATCGTCGACCGCTGCGTTATCAGTGGTCAGAGGTAATTCCCGAAATTTCGCCAAATTCTTGACACTGTGGATTTTGTAATACTAAATTCCCTAACGATTTCCCAAAATAAATGCGTCTACCTCCAATTAACATTCTGCGGTCAAAGTCTGTTGATCCCCGTCGTGTGTTCATGATCACGTCTGAAACCTTCTGGCAGCAGTCGCCTGAGTAGAGATAACAGCTCAACCAATGCACTGCCATTTTATATTATGTGTACATGGTAACACAGTCATCAGCATATGTACAGGGTTATTACAAATGATTGAAGCGATTTCAAAGCTCTACAATAACTTTATTATTTGAGATATTTTCACAATGCTTTGCACACACATACAAAAACTCAAAAAGTTTTTTTAGGCGTTCACAAATGTTCGATATGTGCTCCTTTAGTGATTCAGCAGACATCAAGCCGATAATCAAGTTCCTCCCACACTCGGCGCAGCATGTCCCCATCAACGAGTTCAAAAGCATCGTTGATGCGAGCTCGCAGTTCTGGCACGTTTCTTGGTAGAGGAGGTTTAAACACTGAATCTTTCACATAACCCCACAGAAAGAAATCGCATGGGATGAAGTCGAGAGAGCGTGGAGGCCATGACATGAATTGCTGATCATGATCTCGACCACGACCGATCCATCGGTTTTCCAATCTCCTGTTTAAGAAATGCCGAACATCGTGATGGAAGCGCGGTGGAGCACCATCCTGTTGAAAGATGAAGTCAGCGCTGTCGGTCTCCAGTTGTGGCATGAGCCAATTTTCCAGCATGTCCAGATACACGTGTCTTGTAACGTTTTTTTCGCAGAAGAAAAAGGGGCCATAAACTTTAAACCGTGAGATTGCACAAAACACGTTAACTTTTGGTGATTCCCACGCCCGGGTTCCCGGGTAGAATTCCCGCCGGGGTCATGGATTTTCTCTGCCTCGTGATGGCTGGGTGTTGTGTGATGTCCTTAGGTTAGTTAGATTTAAGTAGTTCTAAGTTCTAGGGGACTGATGACCATAGATGTTAAGTCCCATAGTGCTCAGAGCCATTTGAAACATTTTTGAACTTTTGGTGAACTGCGAATTTGCTGCATGAATGCGTGAGGATTCTCTACCACCCAGATTCGCACATTGTGTCTGTTCACTTCACCATTAAGAAAAAATGTTGCTTCATCACTGAAAACAAGTTTCGCACTGAACGCATCCTCTTCCATGAGCTGTTGCAACCGCGCCGAATATTCAAAGCGTTTGACTTTGTCATCGGGTGTCAGGGCTTGTAGCAATTGTAAACGGTAAGGCTTCTGCTTTAGCCTTTTCCGTAAGATTTTACAAACCGTCGCCTGTGGTACGTTTAGCTCCCTGCTTGCTTTATTCGTCGACTTCCGCGGGCTACGCGTGAAACTTGCCCACACGCGTTCAACCGTTTCTTCGCTCACTGCAAGCTGATCCGTTGATTTCCCCTTACAGAGGCATCTAGAAGCTTTAACCTGCGCATACCATCGCCGAATGGAGTTATCAGTTGGTCGATCTTTGTTGAACTTCGTCCTGAAGTGTCGTTGCACTGTTCTGACTGACTGATGTGAGTGCATTTCAAGCACGACATACGCTTTCTCGGCTCCTGTCGCCATTTTGCCTCACTGCGCTCTCGAGCACTCTGGCGGCGGAAACCTGAAGTGCGGCTTCAGCCGAACAAAACTTTATGAGTTTTTCTACGTATCTGTAGTGTGTCGTGACCATATGTCAATGAATGGAGCTACAGTGAATTTATGAAATCACTTCAATCATTTGTAATAGCCCTGTACATAACGATGTCAGACGACTTTTGTCACTGCAGTGTAATATTGCAAGGTATTTGGGAATACATGAATTTTTCTGTTTTGGATTATATGTGGTGTAGTACTTCTACGTGGTCTCTTGGAGGACGCACGTATTTATTGCTTGTGAATTGTCATTCTCACTCATACGATAATAATTGTGATATATACTTTGTCTAGTCTTTATTAAATATCAGTGCAAACATTTTAGGTTAGGTTTTACCTTGACTGTTATTGACATTAAATGAAACATGTTTATTTATCTCCACTACGCGTTTCAGAGTTTTAAACCTCCATCGGCAAGTGGATTTACGTTTGTTAGTATGAAACTTGTGAGTGTGTTGTGCCACGATTTTTTGGAGGAACATATGGAACTGAAGTGGTCGCAGGCTCCTTTCACTGTCGTAACACATCAAATGTATAATGTCATCTTTTGTAAAATATGTTGTGCATGTTAGAAATCTCTTCTGTGACAAATCTAAAGTGCTGAGTGAGAAAAATTTATGTGTGTACCGGTAAGAATGCAGTGCGAATGTATTCACTCTGTTGGACGAATGTTATGAAAACAAACACTCCAAACCGACATTTCACGTAAGTCACATCCAATGAAAATCTGTAACGCAGCATCAATGTGGCGCGCTTACAGTTATGTATTATTTATATTGTAGGACAATTAATCTGTAAAATACGCACCGTTTAAAGATGAATGGTAACGATTCGAAAGCGGTAACGGTACCCTTTGAATAAAGGAACCGAAAATAAATTTGTGGCTGGTTGCTGTCTCAACACCATCAACATTTGTCACAAGTGTATGATTTTTCCTGGTCCACGTTCGCAACTGACATGCTAACCGCGGAATCAGTAGCGTAATAAATGCTGTCGAGAGCGTTTTCCTTCTTGACATGCAACTTTTACACAGTGTACGATAGCTTTGAGTTGAAAAGAACTTCAAAACACGTGCTGAAATTCTCACTACACCAATAGTTGTAATTTTATGATTCACACTTCTTGCTACCGGGTGTTAGACTACGTGGCTGTCCGGATGCAATTTTATTTCTTTATTTCAGGTGTAAAAAACTATTCGTACTCTAGAAATGCTGCATTTATTCACTGCAGAATCAATTTAACTATTTCCTGTTCAAGTGGAAGTTGTTCACCTATTGAAAACTGCCATTTTTTAGTGGCAAAAAACAGATGGTTAATAAATTCTCTAATACAAATAACAACAAACATTTTCGCTACTTGTGAAACCAACGACGTCTTTTCATTCTCCGAGTAATGTCATGCAGTGGTTACTAAATTGGTCTCAGACAGTAAGAGGTTCAAATTCATGTCCACCTAATTTGACATACACTTTCTGTCATTTCCCCACATCAGTTAAGGCTTATGCTGGAATAGTTTCTTCAACATAGTCAACGCAAGCGTCACTTATCCTTTCCAGTCCAAGGTAGTGCTTAATTTTTAATGACGGAAACGAAAAGTAAAGTGCAGTTTAAAATCCATTTCTTGGGAACACCTTTCATATTTAACCTTCCTGGCACCTTAAAACTGTGTGCCACACCGAGACTCGAACTCGGACCTTTGCCTTTCGCGGGTAAGTGCTCTACCATCTGAGCTACCCAAGCACGACTCACGCCCCGTCCTCACAGATTCACTTCTGCGAGTACCTCGTCTCCTACTTCACAAACTTTACAGAAGCTCTCCTGTGAACCTTGCAGAACTAGCACTCCTGAAAGAAAGGACATTGTGGAGACATGGCTTAGCCACAGCCTGGGGGATGTTTTCAGAAAGAGATTTTTCACTCTGCCCCGGAGTGTGTGCTGATATGAAACTTCCTGTTTCATATCAGGAAGCGGAGTGTGTATTGACATGAAATTTTCTAATATGAAACAGGAAGTTTCATATTAGCGCGACTCCGCTGCACAGTGAAAATCTCATTCTGGACCTTTCATATTACTGATCACTAAGAGAGGTGCAAGTCACTATCATAGTTCTCACGCACATTGCATGCGTTTTCTGTGCAAAATAAGACGCAGCTACACTTATAGACTATGTCAGAATAGTTCAACGTTCTGGTAACTGAGTAAGTATAATCTGACACTTGTTAGAGGCCCGTACATAAGTTATTTTGCGTTACGAAAGTATACTAAGTACCTAATACTCCATTGAAAGAAATCGGGTCACAATGTTGCTGATGAGTCAAACATTCATTCAAGAATGGGCTTAATTTCATACCATTAGTTCCAAAGCCATCAGTTACACCCTCAGATTAATGTCAAACGGATACAAACAGAAGATTTACATCGTCCCCTCATATGATTATTTGTTACTATGAGTACTAGCTTGTTATTGTGGACTATTACCAAACGAGAGGGGCACAGTACGTTCTCTGGTGTTCAGCGGAGAAGTTGGTAGAATTTGAGGGGAGCTATCACTGGTGGCTATCTATTTGCTCATAGCTGCTAGCTGTAAGAGCTGCTGCAGTTTGGTCGCTTTTGTATGTTTACTGCCACGAAACTCAGCATTATATAGCCGTTTCATAAATATTCTGTTTTTGCAGAAAGAGGACTGCTTTACTGCGGAGTGTGGTTGTTACGGAACGAGGAGCTATACTGGTTTACGCATGTAGTAAACGGCTTGCAGTCTCAGTAAGGGGATTCACTCGAATAGCCTGCCTTACCTTCTTTTCCAAACGAGATGAATTTCCGGTACTTTCAGCTTAGTTGCCTGCAATATCTATAAATATCAATTTGACTGGAAAAAAAGACTGATCTATTGTGTCGCGAGTGTTGCAATGTAGGAAGTTATCAAAACGTTAACAACAACATCATTGCAGTGCCGTTTTCTAAAGAACATATTAAATTAAAGCTGTGATATTAAAGCAAGAATTTAGTGGTCATATAAGAAAAGCAGTTTTTTTTAATTTTTGTATTTACGCAGGCTGCTGTCTAAGAAGATGTCTTGAGAAGCGTGGAATCGGGATTGATATTAGTCTCAATAATCTCCACCAAATTTCTTTCAGCGACTTTTTCAAATGTAATAGAAATATTATATTGTGGTATTAAACGCCTAAGTACAAAAGCCAATTGAACCTGTGTAAGACATGGGCTGTAGAAATTTTACACACACTGAAGGAAGTCTTAATTAAATCTCGAGTGGTACAACTGTATGGAGTCTGTAGTAAAAGTATTTTCTTGTTTATCTGCTCGTAATTACAGTGCATTCAATCGAAAAAGAGAGCGCAATTGTTGGCAGATGCATTGGTGTTGTCCGGCAGTTTTGGCGATCGTTCCATACTATTCTATCACAAAATGTCGTTGCTTATAAACTCGTAACATTTCTAATCTCGCTGTAGAAGAAGATAAAATGCTGCCACGTTTCTTTTCGTTCCTGAATTCAGTCTTCATTGTCGATTGCTGTATCCATATCGCCAGTTCTGTTTTCCACTTCCAAAATCCTCAAAAATCTATGTTATTCATATCATTCTTTGTTCCTCCAAATATCTCCCTGAACTTGACCAAGCAGTGAACGATATCGGAAATGTGTAACACAATGACATGACAGAAGAAACAAACCCCAGGAAGGAGTTGTGGGACACAAACGGAAGTTGGTAGGCACGTTTCTATGTTTGAAAGATGACATCTATTCAAATTTGGCGCCAGTTGTATAAGAGTGGCGTTAGTAGTACCAGTGTGAAGATACAAATCACGTTCGCTCTAAAAACGCGCTATAATGGTCGTAACCTTTGAGAATGAAAGTTGTGAGTTGATGTTAGTCAAGAATGCCTTTAAAGCGACAAGAGACACCATTATGAACAGCTCACCGAGTTCGGTGGGTGTAATAGGGCTTCAAGAAGCTGAATTTCTCTTCCGTGATATTTGCTGAAACATTTGCCAGGAATGTTGCCACTGTGCGTGGTTGCTGGCAGTGGTCGTCACGGGAAAGACGGTCGCACGAAGATTGGACTCCAGTCGACCACATGGCACTCCAGAGAGGAGAGACTGTCGTGGGTGGCTGTATCGTCCGGCATCTGCAACGTCAATGCCAGTAGCAGTTGGCATAACAGTGACGCAACGAGGTGTCGTTAATCGGTTACTGCCAGAACAGCTCCGAACCCGACGCCCCATTGAGTGCATTCCATTCACTCCAAACCACCTACATCTACATGTACATTTATACTCCGCAAGCTGTTTGCTAAAAACTCACCATTCCAGCCACACAGCTGGTCTGATATTCCGTAGGCTCTTACTTTGTTTATCAGGCGACAGTCGGAACTGTATCGAACGCCTTCCGGAAGTCAAGAAAAATAGCATCTACCTGGGAGCCTGTATCTAATATTTTCTGGCTCTCATGAACAAATAAAGCGAGTTGGGTCTCACACGATCGCTGTTTCCGGAATCCATGTTGATTCCTACATAGTAGATTCTGGGTTTCCAAAAACGACAAGATACTCGAGCAAAAAACATGTTCTAAAATTCTACAACAGATCGACGTTAGAGATATAGGTCTCTAGTTTTGCGCATCTGCTCGACGACCCTTCTTGAAGACTGGGACTACCTGTGCTCTTTTCCAATCATTTGGAACCCTCCGTTCCTCTAGAGTCTTGCGGTACACGGCTGTTAGAAGGGGGGCAAGTTCTTTCGCGTACTCTGTGTAGAATCGAATTGGTATCCCGTCAGGTCCAGTGGACTTTCCTCTATAGAGTGATTCCAGTTGCTTTTCTATTCCTTGGACACTTATTTCGATGTCAGCCATTTTTTCGTTTGTGCGAGGATTTAGAGAAGAAACTGCAGTGCGGTCTTCCTCTGTGAAACAGCTTTGGAAAAAGGTGTTTAGTATTTCAGCTTTACGCGTGTCATCCTCTGTTTCAATGCCATCATCATCCCGGAGTGTCTGGATATGCTGTTTCGAGCCACTTACTGATTTAACGTAAGACCAGAACTTCCTAGGATTTTCTGTCAAGACGGTACATAGAATTTTACTTTCGAATTCACTGAACGCTTCAGGCATAGCCCTCCTTACTCTAACTTTGACATCGTTTAGCTTCTGTTTGTCTGAGAGGTTTTGGCTGCGTTTAAACTTGAAGCTCTCTTTGCTTTCGCACTAGTTTCCTAACTTTGTTGTTGTACCACGGTGGGTTTCTCCCGTCCCTCACAGTTTTACTCGGCACGTACCTGTCTAAAACGCATTTTACGATTGCCTTGAACTTTTTCCATAAACACTCAACATTGTCAGTGTCGGAACAGAAATTTTCGTTTAGATCTGTTAGGTAGTCTGAAATCTGCCTTCTATTACTCTTGCTAAACAGATAAACCTTCCTCCCTTTTTTTATATTCCTATTAACTTCCATATTCAGGGATGCTGCAACGGCCTTATGATCACTGATTCCCTGTTCTGCACTTAAAGAGTCGAAAAGTTCGGGTCTGTTTGTTATCAGTAGGTCCAAGATGTTATCTCCACGAGTCGGTTCTCTGTTTAATTGCTCGAGGTAATTTTCGGATAGTGCACTCAGTATAATGTCACTCGATGCTCTGTCCCTACCACCCGTCCTAAACATCTGAGTGTCCCAGTTTATATCTGGTAAATTGAAATCTCCACCCAAGACTATTACATGCTGAGAAAATTTATTTGAAATGTATTCCAAATTTTCTCTCAGTTGTTCTGCCACTAATGCTGCTGAGTCTGGAGGTCGGTAAAAGGAGCCAATTATTAACCTAGCTCGGTTGTTGAGTGTAACCTCCACCCATAATAATTCACAGGAACTATCCACTTCTACTTCACTACAGTATAAACTACTACTAATAGCGACGAACACTCCAGCACCGGTTGCATGCAATCTATCCTCTCTAAACACCGTCTGTGCCTTTGTAAAAATTTCGGCAGAATTTATCTCTTGCTTAAGCCAGCTTTCTGTACCTATAACGATTTCAGCTTCGGTGCTATCTATCAGCGCTTGAAGTTCTGGTACTTTACCAACGCAGCTTCGACAGTTGACAATTACAATACCGATTGCTGCTTGGTCCCCGCATGTCCTGACTTTGCCCCGCACCCGTTGAGGCTGTTGCCCTTTCTGTACTTGCCCAAGGCCATCTAACCTAAAAAACCGCCCAGCCCACGCCACACAACCCCTGCTACCCGTGTAGCCGCTTGTTGCGTGTAGTGCCGTTGACAACTTCACTGGTGTGAAGCGAGAGCTAATTGGAGGGCCGAGTGGATATCTATTGTGATTTCTGAGGAAAGTCGTTTCTGCCCTGGTTCCAGTGATGGCCGTTTGTTTGTTAGAAGGAGGCCAGCTGAGAACCAGGAACCAACCTCTCTGCGTTTTAGACACATTGGACGTACACCTGGAGTTATGGTCTATGGTTCGATTTCGTATGACGGCAGGAGCACTCCCGTGGTTATCCCACGCACCTTGACCTCAGATTTGTACGTCAGTCTGGTGATCCGACCTGTTTTCTTGTCATTCATTAATAGCATTCCAGTGGGCGTTATCCACATGGGTTATGCTTGGCCACATCTCTCTGTTGTTGCCGAACAAGCTCTATAGAGTGTCGACATGTTTCCTTGAGCTGCTAGGTCCTCAGCTTTACCTCCATCCGAGCACGTACGGGACATCACAGGACGACAACTAAAATGTGATTCAAACAAGAAAACCCTTTTTCATCCGTTATTATGCATACAATTTTGACCGTTAACTTGAAGCATTAAATTCGTAATGCGGCCAACTGTCTGAGATTATTTTCAAAGATTCTGTCGCAAGACTTTGGAGCCACTAATATTTTCTTGTGTTCCTGCTTGCTACTGTTATTAGTACGAGGGCCAGTCAAAAAGTACCTGCATATGATTTTAATATTTATTATAACAGCAGTACAAAGATTTAGATCTCATCACTTTTCAGCGTAGTCACTCCGCTCTTCACTATAGTGAGTAGTGTTGTACCTGGGGAACAGTGTATCAAGCAACACATGATGTTTCCTTGTCGGTGTTTCAGCCTAGTGACTGATTTAAGAATCACATGAAAGAATGGCCTGTAGGAACCGCCAGAAGTAGTTTACAGCATTATATCCTTTGTTGCTGAGAGGTATGAGGTTGTGTTTTCTTCACTGTTTGTATATACACTCCTGGAAATGGAAAAAAGAACACATTGACACCGGTGTGTCAGACCCACCATACTTGCTCCGGACACTGCGAGAGGGCTGTACAAGCAATGATCACACGCACGGCACAGCGGACACACCAGGAACCGCGGTGTTGGCCATCGAATGGCGCTAGCTGCGCAACATTTGTGCACCGCCGCCGTCAGTGTCAGCCAGTTTGCCGTGGCATACGGAGCTCCATCGCAGTCTTTAACACTGGTAGCATGCCGCGACAGCGTGGACGTGAACCGTATGTGCAGTTGACGGACTTTGAGCGAGGGCGTATAGTGGGCATGCGGGAGGCCGGGTGGACGTACCGCCGAATTGCTCAACACGTGGGGCGTGAGGTCTCCACAGTACATCGATGTTGTCGCCAGTGGTCGGCGGAAGGTGCACGTGCCCGTCGACCTGGGACCGGACCGCAGCGACGCACGGATGCACGCCAAGACCGTAGGATCCTACGCAGTGCCGTAGGGGACCGCACCGCCACTTCCCAGCAAATTAGGGACACTGTTGCTCCTGGGGTATCGGCGAGGACCATTCGCAACCGTCTCCATGAAGCTGGGCTACGGTCCCGCACACCGTTAGACCGTAATCCGCTCAGGCCCCAACATCGTGCACCCCGCCTCCAGTGGTGTCGCGACAGGCGTGAATGGAGGGACGAATGGAGACGTGTCGTCTTCAGCGATGAGAGTCGCTTCTGCCTTGGTGCCAATGATGGTCGTATGCGTGTTTGGCGCCGTGCAGGTGAGCGCCACAATCAGGACTCCATACGACCGAGGCACACAGGGCCAACACCCGGCATCATGGTGTGGGGAGCGATCTCCTACACTGGCCGTACACCACTGGTGATCGTCGAGGGGACAATGAATAGTGCACGGTACATCCAAACCGTCATCGAACCCATCGTTCTACCATTCCTAGACCGGCAAGGGAACTTGCTGTTCCAACAGGACAATGCACGTCCGCATGTATCCCGTGCCACCCAACGTGCTCTAGAAGGTGTAAGTCAACTACCCTGGCCAGCAAGATCTCCGGATCTGTCCCCCATTGAGCATGTTTGGGACTGGATGAAGCGTCGTCTCAAGCGGTCTGCACGTCCAGCACGAACGCTGGTACAACTGAGGCGCCAGGTGGAAATGGCATGGCAAGCCGTTCCACAGGACTACATCCAGCATCTCTACGATCGTCTCCATGGGAGAATAGCAGCCTGCATTGCTGCGAGAGGTGGATATACACTGTACTAGTGCCGACATTGTGCATGCTCTGTTGCCTGTGTCTATGTGCCTGTGGTTCTGTCAGTGTGATCATGTGATGTATCTGACCCCAGGAATGTGTCAATAAAGTTTCCCCTTCCTGGGACAATGAATTCACGGTGTTCTTATTTCAATTTCCAGGAGTGTATTAGGAGTTCTGCATACATAAAGGTTGTGTAACATATTAAAACTATTTTGGGGATATTGTTCACTCTTCACTTACAAAGTTTTGTGGTGAGTAGAATTGCGTGTATTTTTGAAACTAGATACATCACGTGTGGGCTGTTAAGCCGTACTTCTTCAGTGATGCATCATCTTGCACCTAGAAACGGAAAGCCTAGTTACGACAGAATATGTAGTGTCAGCAACGTAACGGATTCCCTTTAATGTCTTAACAATTTTCCTCGCCAAATTGGAGCTACTTTTTGATTATATCGCTTCTTAATTTGATTTCACTAACTGATTATTGGTTTTTACTAGGTTAATAATGTAGCACATGCATTATTAAATACATTACTGACAAGATCTTCCCAATCACGACAATTTTAAATCTGTATAGAATTTGTTCCTAGGTACATGATCACGTTGTTCCTTGAAACAGTTTTCACATTTGGAGGAAACTTAACTTCCTGGAATAATTTTTGGATTATCAGCAAAAGAATGCAGCGCACATACACTGAGGCTGGCATAGTCATGGGATACCACCTAATACCGCGTCAGACATCCTTCTCCCCAGCGCACTAGGGCACCTCGATGTGGTATGGATTCAACAAGTCGCTGGAAGTCCGCTGCATACATACTGAACCATGTTGCATCTATTGCTGTCCATAATTTTGGAAGTGTTTCCGGGGCAGGTTTTTCGAGCTCGAGATGATCTCTCGATTATATCCCGTAAATGGTTCAAATGGCTCTGAGAACAATGGGGCTTAACATCTGAGGTCATCAATCCACTAGACTTAGAACTACTTAAACCTAAGTAACCTGAGGATATCACACACATCCATAACCGAGGCAGGATTCGAACCTGCGACTGTAGCTGCAGCGCGATTTCGGGCTGAAGCGCCTAGAACCGCTCGGCCACAGTGGCCGGCTCTCCCATAAGTGTTCGATGGGCGATCGCGGTGGCCAAATCAATCGCTGGAGTTGTCAAGAATGCTCTTTAAACCAATCACAATCACCAGTGGGCCAATGGCATGGTGCACTGTCATCCATAACAATTCAGTCGTTATTTGGGAGCAGGAAGTCCATGAATGGCTGCAGATGAAACCAAAGTAGCCTAACATAACCATTTCCAATCAGATATTGGTTCCCATGGACCAGAGGACCCAGACCATTTCATATAAACACCGCACACCATTCTGGAGCCATCACCAGCTGGCACTGTGCCTCGGTGACAACTTGGGTCCATGACTTACTGTGGTCTGCACCACACTCGAACACTATCATCACCTCTTAGCAACTGGAGGGGAGGCTCCTCTCACCAAGCTACGGATTTCCAATGCCTATGGTCCAAACGAGATAGCCATGAGCACTGGAGGCGTCGTTAGTAATTACCTTTGCGTCGATCATCAACTGCCACAGATCATTATAGCCAAATTTCGCCACACGTTCGTATTAAGTTCCACATTGATTCCTGCGGTTGTTTCACGCTGTGCTGAATACGTGTTAGCACTGAGAGCTCTACGCAAACGCCACTGATCTCGGACTTTGAGTGAAGCCCGTCGGCCGCTGCGTTCTCCGTCGATAGAGGTAATGCCTGAAATTTGGTATTCTCCGCGTACTCTTGACACTATGCATCTCGGAATATTGCATTCCCTGACGATTTACAAAATGGAGAACGTCCCATGCCTCTCGCTCGAGCTACCATTCCGTGCTCAAAGTGCGCTGATTGCCATCGTGCTGCCATAATAACATCGCAAACCCTTTCAAATGAATCACTACATTACCAGTGACAGCTCCACCAATGCACTGCCCTCTTATACTTCGTTACGCCCTCTGTATAAATGCGTATTGCTATCCTACAACTTTCATCACCTTATTTTAAAGTTAATGTTATCATTTCAAAACGGAACAAGAAAATACTTTAATTTTCTGTTGCAGTGGTGGCGAAAGGGGATAAGGCAGGAAAGTGATCAAAGGAACAACAGTCTCTTCCACTCGGTCCATCTTTGCATAGTCCTCCCACTACCCCCAAGAAAAAAGTGTTTTGGTTGGGCAGGAAACCTCCTGTTCATTGTAAGTGGAAGGACGACCTGTGAAAATCTTCAAGTAGACCATACAAATAAATATCCGAAGGTAAGATAAAGACCGGATGCAGTATACTCCGTCACTTCGACATACATATCCTAACGAGTTTGAACATTGTGGTAAGCGATATGTGAACGTGCGTTATTCTAAAGAAGGAAAAAAATAAAGCAACACCATCTGACAACAGGCCAAGACATTTGTTTCCAGCTGCAGACTTCAGGTCGTGTCGAAGCATCTCAGTGTGAGTGCAGCTATCTGCTACTGACCCTTTTCCAGTTAACGTTCCAGTATCTACCTTTGTGGATGACAACATCAGATTTCCTGGATATCTTTTCTTACCGGAGATAAATACTCTAATACGATAGCCATTACATTCTTCATTGAGTTTCTTGGGACCTGTTTTAAACATACTACACGAAAGTTTTGCTCGTTATGAATAGTGAGTTAGTCACTACCATGGCTAATATTCCCTCGGTTTGCCGGCCGCGGTGCCCAAGCGGTTCTAGCCGCTTCAGTCCGGAACCGCACGACCGCTACGGTCGCCGGTTCGAATCCTGAATCCGGCATGGATGTGTGTGATGTCCTTCGGTTACTTAGGTTTAAGTAGTTCTAAGTTCTAGGGGACTGATGACCTTAGATGTTAAGTCCCATAGTGCCCAGAGCCATTTGAACCGTTGCTTTGGTTTGCCACTTCAACAATCACTTGTCGGTAAGTGTGAATAAGATCATAGACTTGCTCAGTGTTGGCATCAGTAAAAGATATGACGGGACTTCCGGCTCTTACCTCTTCTTTCACAGTTGTTCGATAACTTGTGGGGTATCCAGTGCAATGGCGAACATTTTCCCGTGGTGTAACAATGGCCCGTGGAAGTCATCTGTGAATTTCACCTCCTAGTTCAACTTCAAGAAAGAAAGAATTACAGGTCGCGGTTGTTCGTTAATGAACACGTAGGATCTGACAACCATGTTACTTTGCAAGACCTCAAAGCGAACTATGCTACAATGCTGAAACCAGCCACATGCAAAGAGAACGGTGCCACGTAGCGCCTAGGGAGCGCACTAAGCTGTACTGACGACCTAAAGACGATGAGGAGAAAGGTGAAAATACCTTCTGGCTCATTAGTAACGAAAATAAATTTCCTCTAAGATTCCACGATCATTGTAATAATTTTGTGAATAAATCCGTGTAGATCGATCGATATACGAGGGTTAGACAACACTGTGGAAATACCACGAGAAGTGCACGCCTGAATAAATGCAATGCTAGACAAGCCTGCACATCGCGCTATTGTATTTCAGCGCGAACGGCACCTGTGAAATGCCCTCAATAAGTTTCAAGTGTCAATCGTGGTCAGAACGGCGTTCTGTGTCGGCGCTAAGTGATTGTGGACGTAGACAAATTATTAGTGCTCGTATGTGTCGAGCCTTCGTAGCCAAGTTATCCAAACTGTTTGGGGTTGAAGGGGTACCTCATCAAAGGTTGGCGCCGCATGCAGGGAAAGAGGAAAATATCATCCACTAAATCACACTGCGTCGGGACTTACAGGGAAAGCGGGTAAAGATCCACCAAATCACAATGCAGACGAATCACTGTGATCAATGATGGTGGCGGACGGTCATTGAAGAGGACTGAGTCGAAAAGTAAGAAGCCGGAAGCTGAAAAAGGCTTTGCAGTACTGAATGTCGCACTCAGGAACACTGTGAGCACTAAAACAACGAGGTTAGCGCTCCAGAAGCTGGGGACTACAGGGCGAGCTGCAATTCCAAAACTACTCTTCGTTGATGGAACCACACATACACGTGCCGTATGTACACCTCCTCCCGGAGTTTACAAAGCAACGTTGACTAACCCAACTGAAGAATGAGGGCAACATATTAATTGCAACATGGGGATAATCTGTTCGATAATAAATTATTATGTTAATTTATCAACTACAGTTTTATATATGAAACAAGGAAGAAACTGTGAAGCGATAGTAAGTGGTTACTCCACAATACAGTGCAGCAAACAACTCGCCGTTTCAGTAACGAATTCACAAAAACTAGTGAGCAGCAATATCATTCGCTGCAATCTCCTTGCCTCAAATAAGTGCCTAAGCTTACAGACATTACGAATGGTTCAGAAAAGTTACCAGTTAAATTTCAAAATAAGAGAAATGGTCAACTGGACTGACGGTTCACATTGCACAACGGTGCTCTTCAGTGGCTTTGTCATCGGAAACCACATTGCTCAAACGAGGGACACGGGTTGAAATACGACGAAATGGTGGTAGTTGCCAACACTTCCGTTTTCTGAAATTTTGTTTGTAAAGAGGAAATTCAAATTAGATTGGCAGATAATTTGATTAATAGAGACAATGGACTTCCTCTTAGCAGGACGTCGAACCATGCAGTGTCCCTTTTAAAAACAGGATGTTCTTCGGCGCGGCCCACCAATGTGTTCGAAAATAGTCTCTGAGTGTGATATTTTGTTTGCGCTGTGTTCTGCTAAGGGCAGCGCCAACGGCCCCTCTTGGAGAGTAGCAACTGTGGCGGGCGACGCATGCGCCGTATGCGATACAGAGACCTATATAGTACGTCGATTTGCAGCCTTGGAATCTGCGAGTTCTTTCTTATATTGTGGCCGATTTTTAAATTGTGTTTGATCCAGTGTATTTGAAGTGCTCCATGAATAACCAGCTGTGTTCTTTTAACGTTATGTCGACTTTTTAACTGTCCCCGATGCATGTCCCCGTATTAATGTATATTGTAACTTCCATTATCTCCATTTTCTGTGTTACGTCCCCCTTTTTTCCTCCCTTTTTATGTTTGAGTTCCTCTTTTTATATATTTCTGTAAAGCTATTCGGCTGAAGAGCGGAAAACTGTGCCTCTGCCAGCCCTCCCCTGCCGACATGGGGCAGGAACATGAAATTGCAGAAAGAAAGAAAGAAAGAATGAAAAGCCTTAGCATCAGTTCTCAGTCGGATTCAGCAGCAGTAGCAGTGTTCCAGTGTTCTCCTGAAGATGCTAACAGTTGGATTGCCGAAATATTGAATTGAGTTGATTTTAGGAACTGGCAGTAAATCGGAAAAGGCTTTCAAGACATATTACGTCGGGAAAGCCTACGAAGTCACATATAAGGTGACGTATCCCGTTTCCCAGAAGGATACATTTAAAATGGGTCGGTCAGGGTCTAAGTAGTAACGAAGCGAAGAAACTCTAGGTTCTTTGAACTTCGTCACATTCTCCCCAGTCACACGGACTACTTTTGTTGATTACGATGCTCAATCTTGTATTACAGGTTCTATGTTTCGATCTGACGATGACAGCTGACAGCAACCGAAACGGTGTAACTATTAAAGACATACATGGGATGGACAGAAACATGGAAACGCAAAAAATACAACACATAATAAAACGGTGTAGAGAAGCCATTGGTTCAAAACAGCTTCCAGTCGTCTCGGAACAGATAAATATTGTTCCTGTACAGCTTTTGAGGGGATGTCACACCATTCTTCCTTCAAACTAGTGGCAAGTACAGGTAACAATGATGGGGACAGATGGAGATCAAGCACCCTTATCTCCAAGGTAGATCACAAACGTCCAACACGTGTTAGTACAGACGTGGTAACTATGGTGGCCGTGGGAGATGCGAAAATTCATCCATGTGATCACAAAGCCAGTCCCGGGACATGCGAGCGGTGTGTACTGGGATCCTGTCGTCTTCAAACATAGCATTAGCATTGGCGAACAAATATTGTACCACAGCGTGCACCTGGCCAGCCAAAATGGTCACATAACCCCTGGCAGTGATGCGACGTTGCAGAATAACCATGGGACGCATGGACTACGGAGATATGAGTGTCCAAATCATCACCGAATCTTGCCGTGTTTCGCTCTTGGCAGCAAGCAGCCTGTGTCTTAGGCTTGGGGCGGCGTATGCCAGACGTGAACCCGGCCAGAAGTTGGAAACGGTGTGAACCAAAACTCATCCGACCACATGACTATCCTACACTTCTCTAATGTCCAGATTTGAAGACTTCGGCACCACGTTTTCTTGCTCATTTCTTCAGTTTTGTAAATTCCGGGCGGAGGTGTACATACGGCATGTGTATGTGTGCTTACCTAATGTTCTATCGGAATTGGATACATCACGCCTATAAATGAATTAAAATCAGCGCTGCCATTGACAACCTACACGTAGATGAATACTTTAGATGAGGTACTTCGTTGTGATGGTATTCTATTGTGGCTTAATTAGGATATCGATAATGTTGAATAGATATCCTACTAGATGAATGCTACTAGACACCGAAAGGTTATTGTTTTCAAACAACAGAAAAATGCAAAAATGTACACAGGCAATACAAAATCTTATGTCCTACTCTTAACCCAGCGTTGAGATAGGGAGATCGCCTCTGACTTCCCTCAAAATCGCGACCCCGTTTATTAGACGGAGACACTAATTTAGCGAGAGACTGATAAACCTCGAGAAACAGAACGCGTTCACCTTGCCTGGCACCGACTGTAAAGAGCTCGGAGAACAAGCAAACGGAACTCAATACATTTACTCTGACTGGTTCCCTGTCTGCCGGCCGTAGTGCGTGTGTCACCGATTATAGTGGTGGAAGACGTTGAAAGACGTACGTTTCTTTCTCATTCAATAGCACGAATTTCATATTTAATGCTTTTAATAACTAAATCATGTTCTTTTTCTGCCATTATAATTGCGTTGGGGATGCCTCAGTTGCTTCGATAACTTTTCACTTTAAGGGGGGGTAGGACGTCAAACGGGCCGTCTTGGAGCAGGAGAGACACCACAGGACATTTTAATTTCCACAGTCTATACTTTTACGAATAAATTCATAAAATTTTGTCAGCGTGACCAGGAAGGATTCAGGATTCACAATCATAGCAGTGGAAGCTCAAAAAAATAACAAAATAAATTGTTTTACATTTGAAAGTTCATCATTTTTTCACTTCTATTGGCTGCGTTTGTTGCTATAGGTACACGTTTCTTCATAAGTAAGCATACAAACCATACTTACAGGTCTATGAAACTCTAGAAATTATTTAATTTATGAAAAAATGAATGTGCTGTTACATTTTAAACTTCATGTTTAGAAAAAACTCTGATTTTGCAGTTAATTATCTCAATTTTTACCAGAGTTTTTAATAGATTAGGAAAATTCTAGAGTTTCGTACACCTGTAAGTATGGTTTGTATGCAGGGCAAAATTCATCGAAGAATCTCCCTTACTTATGAACAAAAGTGTACCTATAGCAACAAATGCAGCCAATGGTAAGTGAAAAAAGTTGAAATACAAATCTAAAAAAATAAATTATTTTCTTATATTTTAGAACTCCCACCACTATAAGTGTAAATCCTGAATCCTTTCTGGTCCCGCATAGCCAAGTTGGTTTCTCTTTCCCACCAAAATCTATGCTTTCGGCGGGCGTGGGCTGCCAGTTTGAATAGTTTATGGAGGCCAAAGGTATCACTCTTCTTAGTCTCACAAGTAGTACTACCAACTGTGAAACTTCACTTTTCACCCTCCTTTAACTGCGCGAAGTAGTCTCCCGGTCAGTTCCGCGGCAGTTTCAGGACCTCTGACAGGCTAGTTTAAGAGCGCGCCCTTTTCGCTGCCCAATGTTACCGGCTCCCCTCTGGGGGCGAGGGATCTTGGTCGTCTCTAGTCTACCGTTATCCGTAGCTGGTAGCTTGGTGCTGAGTTCCTGTGGTAGGTAAGCTCGTCTGTGAGCACCAACTTCGGCGCCTGCAAGACAGCAAGAACGTTAGGAACTCCGCCACTTAGACCGCATTAATAGTTTTGTTTTTGTGCCCTTTGTTATCCCGTAAATGTAAAGATTTCTTTGCCATGCTGTACTCTGGGTCTGTCACTTGTCCGTTAGGATCGCGAAGTCGATCATAGCTCATATTAGGGTAAACCATACAACTTGTAGAGTCACACTTTCACTGTCGGCGCCTTTGCTCTTTTTTTATCGTAATATGAGAGCGAAGTTTAAATTTATGAACTTGTCGCTTTCCTGGAATGGACGTAGGATTCATTGTGCTGAGCCATGCGCCCACGTGGCGAGCGATTGCTCTCACAGCATGATGGTTTCATAGCCATGGTGTCGCAATAGATCGCTCTCACCTTTTTCTTTTCAATCAATCATAACTTGTTCTGTCTATTTTATAGTCGTAGCTACTGCATGTTGCTAATCGCACACTCTCGCTAAGGAGTAATGCAACCTTTTGCGACAACGATCAGTTTCCGCGTTCTTTTCCAACCATCCCTTTTTCCTCGTCACTGTGGAAAGGGTAGACTGCTATGCTATTACAATCAATTTATGACGTATCTTCTTTGTGTTTGTAAAGGACTCATTTTTTCTGCTATGTTTTGTACTAAAAACTTTATAATAATTTCAATGTTCTTTCAAGACATATTACGTCTTTCGTTCTTTCGCTAAAATTCACACAACACAAGAATAGCTAGAAAAGCTGCCAGTAGAAAAAAGTTTTTGTTGGCAACTTTAGTAGACAATCAAAGGAATTACGTAGGCAGTTTCCCGTAAGGTCGTGCAGACTTGCGGAACCGCTGATAGCAAGTCATACTCTTCCCTTTCCCAAGTCAGGGAAAGGTCATTGCTCACTCCCAGTCGTGAGTGAAATACACTCGATGTCGTGAAATAAGAGTGTCTTGCTCCGAACAGGCGATAATCACTACTACGGTTTTGGAGCAGAAATAGTGTTAGAGATAATCTTTGGTTAGCCGAATGTATATAATCAGTACTTTTGCAATCGCAATACCCATCGCCTATTCATTCAGCTTCCTTATTTAGCTATCCATCGAAATTTCAGCACAAATGAGGCTAAATACAAACCAGGCACTGCTTTTAACGTGATGAAGCTGTGTCGATCTGCTCGCTGCCGGTTACCGTGCAGACGAGGTAAGGTGCGTACCTATAAATTCTGTCAACATAGTGAACGCAATATACCGTCCACCAACTCCTAGATCTGAAACTACAGGGTGGCGCACGAAATGTGTTACCAATTGTTTCTTTCACAATTTACGACGCACATTAGATATCCTACTGGGTTCTCTACAGCAGTACCAGCAGAGCTTGGAAAAAGAAATGAGTTACGAAATGACGTGTAATTCACGATACTGCCGCTAGGAGATAAGTAAGCAGCAAAGGCTGATAATGGAAGTCTGACGACACAGAAACGATCGGCCATTGTGTTACTTTTTCATGAAACGAAAAGCTTTGTTGTGACTGAGAGGCGTTTTCGACAACAGTTTAACACACGATGGGTCCCTTGCAAGAAGACCATCCACAGATTGTACGATAAATTTCTACAGGAAGGAACAGTGTTGGAAGCGAAGCGACCTCGGCCTAAGCCCGTCTGTTCGCCGGAGAATATTGAAGCGGTACGAGTTGCTGTACAGAGAAGTCCCGGGAAATCATGTAGAAAGGCAGCAGTGCAGCTTGGAATATCCAGACGCTCCGTTCAACGCATTCTTAAAAGTGACCTCCATATGTACCCATACAAGATGACCTGTGCACAGAAGCTCACTGAAGAACACAAGCAGCAGAGACTGCTGTTTGCTCAGTGGGCGGAGGATAGGGAAGAAACTCTCAACAACGTTTGGTTTTCAGACGAGGCGCAGTTTCATTTAGACGGTGTGGTTAAAAAAGAAAATGTACGCTTTTGGGTCATTGAAAACCCACAAGAGCTTCATGAACGACAACATTATGCTCCGAGGATTACAGCGTGGGCAGCAATTTCCAGTCACGGACCTATTGGACCCTTTTTCTTTGAAGAAACTGTGAACAGAGAGTGTCATTTGAGCATGCTTCGCAATAGCTTCATTCCACAGCTTCCTGCTACTGTCTTGCTCTTCAACACGCAGTGGTTCATGGAAGTTAAAGCAAAGCCACATACTGCAAACACTGCGTTGGAGTTTTTACACGAGCATTTCGGATCATTTCACTCAGGTTTCCAGGTCGCTTCAATGACGGACAAAATTGTCCCCCCAATAGTTCAGACCTCAATACATGTGACTTTTTTCTTTGGGGGTACCTAAAGGAAAAAATTTTCCCGAAAC
Organism: Schistocerca americana; assembly: GCF_021461395.2. NCBI lineage: Eukaryota > Metazoa > Arthropoda > Insecta > Orthoptera > Acrididae > Schistocerca > Schistocerca americana. The sequence goes on from NC_060124.1 coordinate 49,368,131, forward strand.
GTCCACGGGATTTAATGGAGCTCAGAAGACTTATTCTTCAAGCTTACAGTGAAATTACGGAAGACATGTGCCGTAGGGTAACACTAACTTCAGTGTTCGTTTGAAGGAAGTTAGGAAACGAAATGGAGGACATATTGAGTATGTGCTCAGTTAGAACAAATCTCCATGGACGGCACTTCATTCTAGTATATGTTCCTATCAGATTGTATTGTCAATAAAGTTTATAATCAAAAACAAAATGGTAACACATTTCGTGCACCACACTGAATTTCAGTACATCACAGAATACGAATCAAGATTTCTGTTCGCTCGTAAGCCAGGAACAGAAAATCAGTTCAAGTATTCGTCCTTAAAGAAGCACTTCGGTATGCCTCACACTTCACAGAGATGCAAAGAATCGTCACACTGCTTACAGAGAAAGGACATGGCTTGCTTCCAGTGGCGGAATCGACACATTGCAGCTTCTAACAGTGAGGCTTTTCATTGACGCTCTTGTCAACTAATTCTATAAGCTGATCCTCGCATAACATGTTCTCATTCGACACACGCAGGAGAATCACCTTACATGCCATAGGCCAGTTTTCAGCAAGGCTGGCGGTGTCTGCATGTGCGCTTCCTACAATGAATCCACGTACCCGTTACATGAGCAGTGCCTCCCACTACACTTGTCATGAAGCTGCCAGCCAATTACCTGCAGTTAATACTCCCTATAGAACACTCTTCTGCAATATTCTACAGCTCTTCCTATGATTGAATCTGCCAATCAAATACACTTCGCTGTTTTTTGGAGGGAAATGTGTACAGCTAAAATTAATTATCAATCACGCAACACCACTATAAAATGTTACTAACTTGTGCTTCCCAATATTAGCCAAAGAAATGATCAATTATCAAAAGCACCCATCGTAAATCGTGACTCATTTCGAATGAAATATGCAAACGAACTGGTATAATATAACATTCCTGGAGGCCAAATATTGCTGCCTAACAGATTTCATGGTGTAACGACATAACTTGTTTAATGAATCTGAACATTACAATGAATTAGTTTCATATCCCTGCCTCTTAGATTTGGATTAGCAATTTTTAATGGATTTCATATGTGGCAACCTTGTTTGCTGAGAACATGTCTTTCTGAGATCTATCAAATATTCTGACTTTAAACGACTTCGTTTGTATGGTGATATTGTTAGGAAGTTCTAGTGCAAATAATTTTAGATGCAGTTCGGATACTTTTGAAAATATTTATCCGGGTCCAGAATAAAAATGTCATATTTCTTACATTTTATTTTAATTTCAACTCACACAATAACATAAAATACAATAGATAGGCATATTTGTATTAAAAAATCAATTACAGAAATTGTTTTTGCGCTCTTGAGCCACTTTCGTACAGTTAAATTCATATGAGGAGCAGCTTATGCATGTAGTGTCTTCGAGCCGGGCAGCCGTTAAACCTAAGCGACATTTCTTCTTCAAAAAATTCACTTCTGAAAATGAAATTTCGCAAATATATGCAGAGCCAAATATAGTAAATAAGTATTATGGTTAATTTCCCTATATACACATTTTTCTGGGACTTTATTCTAAAATTTTTCACCCGATGCAGTTTCATACGTTTACAAGGAAATGTCTTCCTACAAGCCTGTTATCTCTATCTGCAGTAAAGGCCTTGAAAGGCGGAACAACTTCACAGCCATATTCGTCCATTCTGCCGCTGGAGAAACTTCGAAAGGCGATTTTACGATACACGGCAGCTTCTCTATCTCTGCAGAGTCTTGGAATCTTGCCGTCAATCCTTTGTTCAGATCTAACATACAATTTGAGAATACTCGAATGTCTATTCCAGAATTATTTTTATATTAAAATATCGTTGGAAAGTGAAAAAGTTCTTGACCTGCAATTTCTTGTTGTAAGATATCCAACTTACAACAGAAAGAAGACACACTTTATGTCAGATGATATAATAATTTTCCATTTCCTTGTAGCTGGGTATTGAGCGTATTTAAATGACTCAGACGACCTTCAAGAAATCCACGGCTACCACACTGTGTCCGTTTACTACTAATTCCAAATGGTTTCTTGCTTCTTGTGAAGCCAACTTTTCTAAGATGGATATGACTTAATGTTTTACGTCCCAAAAACATTCAATCACATGACCTTTATTTAGCCAACGAACACAGTTGCACTGCAGTAAGTCAGAATGTGCCGAATGATTCAGAAGGAAACTTTGAGCTGTGGTGAAGAGCAGAAAGACACGCCATAAAATTAATTAACTTGATAAACCCGTCCATTACCTCTTTCAAAGTCACACAAAGTTTTCCACAAAAGGCTGCGCAGCAAATTATGCACTGGTAAGATAGTACCCCGGCATTCTTACCTTTGGTTCTCTTTACTAGGCCTTTTCCATGGCCGATCATCGCTGGGGCCCCATTAGCTGAAAGAGACAACATTTTATCATAACTGAAGTCTGATTTTGTGATGAGGTCATCCAAAATTTTGACTAAATCTTCTCCACGAGTCTCACCTTTTGAACGAGAATATTGTCAACAGTTCTTTCCTAAATTCCTTACTTCTATTATCCAAAAATCGACGTAAATGGACATTTGTTCATCATCAACAATGTCGCAAGATTGATCTAGTGCTACGGCATAGCAAGGCGCCTTTTACAGAAACTCCAGCAAACTACTAGTGAGGGGGGGGGGGGGTTGGGGGGTGTGGGGGGGGGGGGGGGGAAGTGGCCTAGACGAGTGGATAAGATTGGACGTGAATTTATGGTAGCATTAAAAGAGGACGAATAGACCTACAGTTACTTCCAACAGAATGGAGCAACTGACCATACAACTGGCCGACCCTTAGTGCACATTTGGACATCTCCTCGTCTGAAAGACCCGTTAGCAGAAGTCAGACTGGTCGTGGCTCTAGTTGGCCACCCATGTCACCGGATCTGTTAGTGTGCAATTACTTTGTGTGGGGGAGCCCTCAAGTCTAAGGTGTATCTCAACAACCCTCATACTCTTCAAGAACTGTAGCAGAATGTTTTGGATGAGACTGCAATTCCAGCAGTCCACTTCGATGCGCCTTCAGCAACTTGCTCATCAGGGCCCAGAAGTGCCCAGAGATGAATGGTGGTCACTTTCAACATCTGCTATTGTCAGATTACTACTGCATTTCCTTTCCACTGCTATTTTTCTTTGTACCCTGGAACTTTGTACTCTGGAGCATTCTTATTTGTCCCACATTGTACTTTTATTACCAGCAGCCAAAATTACGGTTCTTCTTGTATCATTTCTTTCCGACAATGGAATACCTTGATTTGCAGCAACAAATCCTTTTTCTCTTCAAAAGGCGCCAGGGCCACTTCCAACGTACATTTCGTTAATATCTCAGTGCTACTATCTCAGCGTCTGAAAAGGCTTCAACACACTCTCATCGTTACTTCTGCAGAATTTTCTTGCTCGTTTATAGAGAAAACTTCGACGACCATACTTTTTTAGTAAGAAGCTATATATGCCTGGAGGTTTTCTTGGCGAGCTTCACTAAGCAAAGATAAATTTTTGTGGAAGTATTGATGAGTTGTTTCGTAGTGTCCCTTTATATTGTCACTTTTAACAAGAGCGACAGTTCTGTTGCATATGAGGCAAACTGGAGCAGCTCGAGGCCTATCAGCCAGCATAAAACAATATTTTTCAGTCGACTGAGTCAAGAACTTCTTCTTTTCACTATCAACATTACACTTTATAGGATCCTCATCGATGGAAAACAAACGTTGTGAGCCTCAGTAATAGCGTAAAGCTCCGTACGAGATCGCCACAACTGGTGACGAAGTGGAGAACGAGTATTTTATTGAAATTTGTTCTGTATAAAAATACCGGCGCCTGGCACACAGCTGGTGCGGACACACAGTAAAGGAGCCACTTCCGTTTCAAAATGTTTGTTGCTGCACACCAAAGGAGCCACACCACAAAGGAGACGCGTCTTTGTCAAAGATCGCTGCAACCTAATGAATGCACCCGAAGTTTCATAAAGTAGTTTTAAGCTCGAGAGAGGACAAGTTACTCTCACACCAATTTTTCGCATATGGAAGATTATTAAACATTTTATTACAAACTGACACACTTTGAGCGAGACTCCAGAAAGTTAACAGCCTCATCAGACGCTGATGGAGCCGGGTAGGGCGCTAAAAGCAAGACCTATTTTTATGATTCTTAGCATGTAGAAACGGCTTGTTTGGGGTTGAAAGGAATTTTCGGCGAGCCCATCCCTTAGCAAATCTTGCCAGACAGATCCACAGATGTACAGGGCCGACAGAGCAGCCTCTCATTGGAACAGGGCTCCAGCAGAACAATGCTGTGGTACCTGCTATGGCGCCAGTAGAAGCCTGGGCAGGGACGACAATGTAAAGTGACACATCTACTCAGTGGATTCGTAAACTGGGCATTGTGTGCAGAGCTATGTGTAATAAAAATTCACATGTTTTCGTGTTCACCGATATAGCAAGAAGGCTAGCGAGCCACCTCCATCGGCTGCCCCTTTTGTATAAGAAAACTCCGGTATCCAAAACGTTTGGACACGGAATATTTATTACACCTCATAGCTGGGACTAACAAGTTCCAAGGCACTGGCGATTTAGATAAAGATCTTTGAGACTGTGTCTGTTTTTCTTGTTGCCATGAAAAAAGACACGACTTTGGAGAAAATCATCTTCTCCCCTCTGCAAAAAATTAAAAAAGCCAGTAATTGGAGGTTTCTCTTTTTTAAGAGATGCAGGTTTCTTAACTCTTGCCCTGGTTCGACATGAGTTTGTGTTGTCGTGTGGGAGGGGAGATTAAGCGCCTCTAGAGCCTTGTGTTGGGCTCAAGATGGTGTGAAGATGGTGTCGTTCAAGCACTCTGCGGGAAAATGGATTTTTTTCTGTATAGGTGGGAAGCACTCATATGTGGGGACTTTGATCTGGTAATTACTTCTGGTCGAAGCTCTGTCATGTGTCGTTGGTACTTGGGACCAGTACTGAGACTGACTTCACTTGGGAGTAGTTTCGAGTGGGGAGCCTGTGGTGAATTCTTACTTCAGCGACAGTGTGACTTCAAATGTCTCATAATTCTAGTTTGCCAAGGGCGCACTTGTTCCTTTTTGGTTTACCAGTCTTGATGTTTGGTATCCTTGTGTGTTCTGTTGTATAAGTGAGCCAAAGTGGTCTTTCATACGACCAGCGAACGGGTGTGTCACACACTGAAATCTACTATGATATCAGGGCTCTGGCAGAGAGTAAATTGTGATCCGTCTCCCTGCTCGCTAGAACGTGAGATTTTGGCATTTCTTACGTGGCTGCGATCGATTCACAGGTGCCGTCTCTACATATCACTTCCGCCGCACGCATCTCACTGGCTGCATGTCACGTTGCCGCACGAAGTAAATAGCACCATCAGGGCGTACGGATTTCAACCGCCACCTGCTCTCGGCTGCACCTATGTACAGAAACGTCAGTAGATTTGATCGATCAAAGTCTGCTCAGCGTCAGATCAATTCAACTTATGTCACCCACAATTTTAGGGTCGGATTACTTGACTCACTGATCACCTAGTTAAACTGTCTTTGCTAACCAGGCCTTACCCAGTGGAGTGTTTAACCATCAGTTAGTTGTCTAGAGAATTCAATCTATGACTCGTTTAGCATAACTGATGTCTTGTTTGGTGAAATAAATGTTGGTAGTACACTAAATTTTACCAAAATTTTCAATCTGTTAAACAGTCCAAAAAAGTTACCTTTTAAACGATTGATCGAGTTACGAGCACCAAAAATGGTGTTTAAATGAATATGCGTTTTGTGATTTAATAGATATTTCACATTTTGCCAGTCTGAAATCAATTTATAAAATTTTGTTGTTCATTAGATAAGATTATTGTGTTGCATTCTTATGTGAAGAGCTCCTTTGTGGATCGATCAGCACGCTGCGCCGTCGGCCAGCTTGCTCCATTACGCCCACGCTCTTCAGCGCACGCCCTGTGCTTGACAACATAACAACTGGGTTTTTGATCTACTGTAACTAACCATTAAGAAATCTAATTATCCAGCAGTTAATTGTACACTACAAGAAAAAGTTACAAGGCTAGCTCTCAAACGATTTGTTATCCACAGAAAAATATTTTTTAAATTTATTTGAGTATGTGATTTATACTTTCAAAATATTTTTGTCTGGCCAGCTTTTGATCTCCTGCGGCCCGGACCTGCACCGGTGTCTCCCGGTTGTCGACCACCATGTCTAGTCCTTCATAGCGTAGTTTTGTTCACTGTATCTATCAAATGTGCCCTTTATAATTGTTAGTGATTATTAGCCGCACTTCGCATGTTGGTACATGCATAGCTTCCTAAACGGGAGTTCGTTCGATGCTGTGTCTTACGTCGCTTTAAAATTACTTTACATTTACCAGACATAAAATTTCGAAGAAACTTTTGCCTTTTCTGTTTTCCACTTCAAATTGATTTCATTTGTAAGACCTGCACAGTTATTTAATTACACTATATATTTTACACCAGCAGGCCCATACGACCACGCGCAACTTCCGGGCACCTCCTCCACTGGAATAAATTTTCTGCTTTCTGTCGCCAATCACACTCTATGTCGATCTTTGTGGATTCCGTCTCTCCACCCATTCTTTGCTAAACCTTCTTCCGTAGGAAGCGAAATCCATTCAAAAGTTGTAGGTGTTTATCTATCCTAACGACATGCACGGTCCATGCAAGCCGTTTGGTTCTCATCAGGTCTACAATGTTTCGCCTGCTTTAGGTTTCATCCATTCTCAGTATCGCATTTTTAACCTGGCTACAGATCTCTCTCTCTCTCTCTCTCTCTCTCTCTCTCTCTCTCTCTCTGTGTGTGTGTGTGTGTGTGTGTGTGTGTGTGTGTAGTTTATATACGACGGTCGTCTCCTTCCACTTAAGCTTTGATAGTTTCCTATCAGTCCAAGCATCATCCTAAAGGCTTCTTACGTTCAACGTATCCTTAACATACGACGTGCATCTTCTATGTGGTGTTACAGGTTTCCTTCACTCAGCTCCTTAATTTGTACGGTATGTTATTTATTGGTAAAATGACTGTATTGTCACTATGACTTTGTTGTCACTATGACATGCTTATGCTTACAGAGACTTCTGCTACTGCTTCCACGCACTTCCTTGCATATGATACACACCAATGAAGCCTGTGTACCCCATTGTTCACTAATCTACATAATTTACCGATCATCCCATACTTTTAAAATTTGAAAACGCCCTTTTCTAGTACATATATTCTAGTATACCTTCTGCAGCCATTTTTTTCCAGCCTGATACTTATTTTGAGATTTTGATCCTATTTCGGTAACTATTTCTCAGTTCAGAATCTTCTGACGAGCGGTTTGTTAAACGTATAGACGAACAATGGTGTGATCTCACTCCGTGCCTTTCCTTTATGCAGCTACGAGTGTAAGGCTGTTAACGTTTTGTCCCACACAGTCATATTCCAGTCTAGTGCAACTAAAGGCCGCTTACTTCATTTCACTTGTAGCACTAATTCACCAATATCCTGACAAAAATGTCTTTTATGTACTCAGGAATTTGAGATATGTAGATGCAAATTCACACAACGTCTCTTGATACTCATTTTTTGTCTGTCACAGGACTGCTCATAATAGTGCACTAGAAGTTCCGTTCTTTCAACATGGTTCCGAAACAGGTCACGCAATATCTCGCTGATGTTACAGGATCCGATCATTTCTGTGCATAACTTTCCTCTTGTCTGTTTCATTGTATCCTCCTTTAGTCGAGTTCACAGGAGTTATGTTCACTAGTTGGACTGTTGGATTAAAGATGTTATTACATTCTTGTCTTAAAGAACCAAGCAAAATATTATTGCTTCAGTAAGCGTTATTTAGTATCAGTATCTCATCCATGAAGATATAAGGACTAACTCATTCGTACGTGAATGCAAGAGTAGAACTACTTTTGGCGCTAGAGACAATAGTTATACTTTAGATACGTCAATTATATTTATTTAATTAGATTTTGATTTAAATTACCCTGTACGAGAGTTACTTTTTATACTTTTTACATTAGATACTCGGATCGGGGAAGTCTTTATTTCTTTGTCTCCGTTTCATGCGACTGGTCTCGAAATAGCAATTGGATTTTCTGTTTGCTATCTTTCTCGCTATGTTTTAGTCTTAATTCTGACTCACGGTAGGAACTTAAGCCTTCAAACGCTTTTAGGCCAAAAAATACCACAACATGTGACCTCATGAAGAAATTTCCATCTCTACAATCCGTAATAAAAATGTAGTGTATATCGTATTTAGCGCAATGCTGCATGATGGAGAGTAAACTCTTAGTGGAGTTTAGTAAACGACTCGACTCTAAAAAGTAACTCTGATCATACAAACGTTGAAGAATCTCAACGTTGAACTAATGAGGTACCTCATTGCAAAACCTTGTATTACATTAAGGTAAAATAAATCATCTGTGCCTCATGAATTCACTGTATAATATATGCAGGTCACTCTTATACCAAGAATGTTCCAAGGCCTTCTCACAAGAGTTATTGTGTTTACATATGTTCCATACAGGATTGTGTAACAGCTTAACGAATCATTGCTGCTCAGGCTCTATAACACATTGCCTTGACAGCACACCATGAATAAGAAACGAACAGAAAAAAGAAACACGTAACAATATTCACAAGGGGACAACTAGGACACTAACACAAGGCCGTTGCTTCCAAAATTAACAGAGATAGGTAACACCCACACACAAGCTATATGATTCTTATTCGGAGCTCCTCGGTCGGGAAGGTTTACTGCACGGAATGGGAAAGGCATGGTGGTTCGTGGGAGCTGAAATATGATCGGGAGATAACAAACACAGGAATGAGCAAGTCTAAAAGTTGCAGTGACATGGCACTGATATAGATGGTGTTTCGCATAAAGGTGTTTTTCTCTGTACTTTAAAAAATAGTAAGTGGAAGCAATATTTATTTAGATAGCTAAATGTTAGAAACGTTGCATATTTTGCGGAGTTATGAATATATTTTATTTACATATATTCCGGAGAGTTACAACAATAAGTTATAATTTTATAGAGAACATTATTTTTTCAATTATGTAGAAGACGTATTTAATGCAACCGTGAATATACAATTCCAGTCAAATATCTGCAAATTTTAGTTAGGCAGCTAGAAACATTCATAGCTTTGGGGGTAGACGCCACATTCTGTACATAATTGGCTGCGTTCAAATGATGCTTTGGAGGCGAAATGTTTATTTAACTGTGTTGTTCAAGCCAGTGTCTATTTTCCTGAATGCACAACGTAATATCTAATAGAGCTCTTCGAACATCATTGCTCACTCCATGAGCCATGCCTAATATCATAAACATGTCAAAGTACTTCAAAGGAACCTTGTTCGTCTTGCATAGCAATCTGTTTTGTAATATTGCAGTGTAACGAAACATACTACAGCTTAAACGAAAACGACCATAAACAGCGCGTCAATGAAACTTGTCGTTGCGTGTCGCTTGCAGATTGTTCGCAGAACGTTCAAAGGCATTGTGAAGTCACGAGTTAATGCACGATAACAATTATTGCAGTAAGCAACATTGCAGTACCGCCCACAGTGTTGGAGCCGGAGGCTGTGAAGGAAACCGTAAGTTTTGTCCTACCTACGAGTCATATACACCTGCTGCTACTGTGGCGTGAGAACGGCTCCTGTGTCACTTCGAGCGACTGTTCATTCATGCCACCTTTGAACCTAAGTAAATGATATTAAATATTATTCAATCATTTTCAAAATCGGTACACCAACTTTTCTTATTAAGGAGAAGATTGTATAAAAACTTCAGCATTGAAACTATCATAGTTTCGGAGATAAAAAAATTGCTAAAAGTGTCAAAAACCGACTCTTAGGAAACTAAATTCAGTTAGGAAATATAATAGTTTTCTGGTATAATCGGAAAACATAAACAGAACTCTCAGTGTGCAGAATTAATTAATTGAGATTTTCATATTGTAAATTCAATTACTTTTCGTTTTCGTAATATAAAAATTAGGCAAAATTATTATTTGTGTCTAATATTGTTGTGGGAATAAATGTGAGCAAATGAGAGTGTGTACGTTGGACATTAGTCAGATTTAAATGCTGCATGACATACCATCGTAAGTAACCTGCAACCTCCTCATGGGAAAATGATCCTATGGAATTTACCCACTTTGCTGCTGACGTATGTCTAGGTGTGATTGCTATTGTAACAGAGCAGCCACAAAGTCACCTGGAGTAAAATCAGTATCTGAAGAATATTTCCAGAATTATTGGATTTTCGTTTTCGTTTATTAAACATTACGCAAATATTTGTATGTCAGAATGACGTAAATGCCTCTGTGTATAAGGATTTGTTCAGGCCAGTTTTGGCGCGAGTATGATCATGAGCGAACCCTTCTGATTGGCAGCGTGTACGATCAACCAATCAGAATCGAGACAGTTCCCGCTCATTACCTGATAGTTACACTGGGAGTGAGGCTGCAAGAAGTGAAGTCGCTCGCTAGCTTTGAACGTGGACAGTCATGTTACTAGTGCCAGTCAAAATAATGTGTAAGATGAAGACATTCATAGTGTTTGAGATATTGGTGAGCTAAGTCGAGAGCAGTTGCTGTTGAGGACTACATGGCGAAATTTCAGAGATTTTGACAAAATCTGTTGGACAGATATTTGCGTGTGAAATATTGGCCTTCATAGTATCTGTATGGCATGTTTCAGTACTCAACCACCGAGCATTTTTGGCGAGTAGTCTCTCTTTTAGAAATTCACAAGAAGGACCGAATTTAATAACTCAAATTAGTGGTGAAATTAATGATAGTGAAAACGTTGTTTAGTTCGGGTTGGGTTTTGACAGATTTCTGGCTGCTGTGCGTGTGAAATATGTGTATGAGTTGTGAACTGGAAGAAAATGGTCAATAGTTTAAATGTGGACTGAATAGTACCTTTCTTTTGGCTATCAATAACAAAATAAACATTTATATGTGAAAATTTCGGACATTATTTTCCAGAAGCCAATACGTTTTCTTACTGTCCGATAAAATTGAATGACAGTTTTTCTATAGAAGTTCCTTCCGTTACTAGAGTTTGCGGCCTCAGTAATTGTAGATGTTAGATGGTGTTTTTTATCAACGCTGCTTTTACATCATCTTATAAGTATCTACGTTGCCGAGTGAAGGGACATCGAGCAGACGCCGTTCGGAGGTAGGTGAATTTTAATTTGCAGCCTGCACAGCGACAACGATGTAACGAGAAAAAAAACGCCCGAAACAGCATACTGAGTTGTGAGCTAAGGAAAAGAGGCACTTGTTTCAACATTTCGACTTACTTAGCTTTCTGACTAAAATTTTATTTAAACTTGTTGGTCAAGAGTCGATTTAAATATACCAACTACATGACAGAAAAAGTAATATTCTGATTATACAGGGTGATCAAAAAGTCAGTATGAATTTGAAAACTTAATAAATCACGGAATAATGTAGATAGAGAGGTAAAAATTGACACACATTCTTGGAATGACATGTGGTTTTATAAGAACAAAAAAAAGTTCACAAAATGTCCTACAGATGGCGCTGGACAGAAAACGTTAGCGACTGCGCATGACAATCATGTGTAAAAGGAGCTGTAATGAGAGAGAGAATCAGATGCGCCAGCAGTCGCAGCATGTTGACGTTACCTGAAAACGCGCTTTTAGTGAAGCTGTACTATCAGAATGGGGAATGCGCTAGTTCAGCGTTACGATCCTATCGCCATAGGAAGGGGATTCGAACGGGTAAAGGTATGTTGACAAATGCAGCTGTGGCGAGAATGATTTCGAAGTTCGCAGCCACGGGTTGTTTAGACGATAGACCCCGTAGTGGCCGACCGAGCACAAGGCGTAATGCTGCTGAGACACTTCAGGAATAAATGGAAACTGTAGCGGCTTCTTCTATGCACGGCGAAGTCATCGCTTGTGCAGTCGCGCCGGCATTCCATACTCTACTGTTCGGTTGGCACTGAGGCGCACCCTCCGACGCTATCCGTACAGAATCCATCGGCATCATGACATCATGAACTGTTACCTGGCGATTTAGTGAAACGGAGAGGATTTTCCGTGCGGGCGTTTCAAAAGATGGCGGAAGATGACGATTGGCTGAGTAACGTGTTGTGGACTGACAAAGCTCATTTCACGCTCCGAGGCTCTGTCAACGCCCACAACTGCACAATTTGGGCTACCGAAAGTCCTAGAACTGTCGTGGAAACTCCATTGCACGACGAAAAAGTCACAGTATGGGTTGGACTTTCCACATCTACCGTTATCGGGCCTTTTTTCTTCGAGGAAATGCGTGAATCTGGTTTTGTAACTGCTACCGTGACGGGTGAGAGGTACGCCGATATGTTACAGAATCGCATCATTCCCAGCCTGGTTGGTAAACAACTGCTGGAACGTACGATGTTTATGCAGGATGGCGCTCCACGCCATATTGCTAGACGAGTGAAAGATCTCTTCCGCGCGTCGTTTGGTGACGATCGTGTGCTCAGCCGCCACTTTCGTCATGCTTGGCCTCACAGGTCCCCAGACCTTAGTCAGTGCGATTATTGGCTTTGGGGTTACCTGAAGTCGCAAGTGTATCGTGATCGACCGACATCTCTAGGGATGCTGAAAGACAACATCCGACGCCAGTGCCTCACCATGACTCCAGACATGGTTACAACATTATTCCTCGACTACAGCTATTGTTGAGGAATGATGGTGGACATATTGAGCATTTCCTGTAAAGAACATCATCTTTGCTTTATCTTACTTTGTTATACTAGTTATTGCTTTGCTGATCAGATGAAGCGTCATCTGTCGAACATCTTTTGAACTTTTGTATTTTTTTGGTTCTAATAAAACCCCATGTCATTCCAAGCATGTCTGTCAAATTGTATCTCTCTATCTACATTATTCCGTGATTTATTCAGTTTTCAAATTTATACTGACTTTTTGATCACCCGGTACATAATTCTCTGTAAAATAACGAGAAAAATTATGTTCATGACTTGTTACAGGAACATATCTTATCTGAAACCCCTTGTATTCGTTAAATGTAGCAAAAATTTGAACAATAACACAATAACGCTTAGATATACCATTCCGTTACTGCTGACTAGTTCATATTGTTTCCTTTTCTATACTTACTCATCCTTCTGCTGCTTTACTTTACGTTACGTTGTGGTCAGACTTTACAGACTGGCGATATGCCTATGTTTCAGTGCTCAAAGGAATGAATCTAAGATCCCTTCGAATGATATAGCCAAAAGGCCAGAAATCGTGTAATGGTAATAATCTACATACCTTGAGGTTTCGAGTGCAAAATGAGCCTGGTGACAGTAATTTTCAACGTACGACATATGGAGAGAAATAATCGGCAAGCTGATTATTAGTATTTTAACAGGACTTGTGACCAATGCCACATGCTCATGGTGTAGTTCCAGACAGTACAGAAACCGCGTGAGGAAAAGGACGTTATGTCACTGAGGCACCTGATTTATTCTGACTAAAAGGACGTGTCATTGAAGAAATGAATGAATTCTAGGAACAGTACTAGTGGACAAAGAAAGTGTGATTACCAATAATTTCGTCATTTGTGTATAAGGCTTACTAGTCAGATTATACACCGTGAGCCGCGTGGGATTAGCCGAGCGGTCTAAGGCGCTGCAGTCGTCGACTGTGAGGCTGGTCCCGGTAAAGGTTCGAGTCCTCCCACGGTCATGGGTGTGTGTGTTTGTCCTTAGGATAATTTAGGTTAAGTAGTGTGTAAGCTTAGGGACTGATGACCTTAGCAGTTCAAAAAATGGTTTAAATGGCTCTGAGCACTATGGGACTTAACATCTATGGTCATCAGTCCCCTAGAACTTCGAACTACTTAAACCTAACTAACCTAAGGACATCACACAACACCCAGTCATCACGAGGCAGAGACAATCCCTGACCCCGCCGGGAATCGAACCCGGGAACCCGGGCGTGGGAAGCGAGAACGCTACCGCACGACCACGAGCTGCGGACCCTTAGTAGTTAAGTCCCATAAGATTTCACACACATTTGGACATTTTTATACACGGTGATACAGCTGCCCCTACTACCGAAATTTATGCAACCCGCAAAACCTTCAAATACCACGAGCATGTCTATCACATTACCTCGATTGCTATGTGAAAACTATTAATCCTACAGAAACATGAGCAGATACATAAAAATTAGCAGATCGTTGTTGTAGGAAATATACGGTAGCTAAATTTGGCACTGGGATGCATTTTGGCCAATGCCCGTAGTTTTCGAATTATTAAAAAAATTAAAAAGTATAAAAGCGACCTTCAAGTGCATTTCTCTTAAATAACTCGAAAACCGTGGCCTCCACCGAAAACGTATTCCAGTGCAAAATTTGATTGCGTTAAATTTCCTACAAAAAGGTCCTGTTCATTTCTTCTGTAGGAATAGTAGTTTGCACAAAGGGAGCAAGAAACTACGAGTATCATATGCGTGGTATTTGGAGGCGTTGCTGGCTGAATAAAACCCAGCCTTGGCGGCAGCCTGATCACCTAGCATAAAATACACTGATGAGCGAAAACATTATGACTCCAGCCTATAGTGAGGTTGAATGCATCTTGATGGTGTTGCGGGCACGTGACGCAGTAAGAAAAGAATGTAAGCGGAAGAGAGACGAATGGACAATCATAATAGCAAAGATACGGCCGGCAAATATGTAAATCCTCTCATATAAGCGGTTACGACAAAGGGCAAATTGTTGTGGAGCTGCGGCTAGAAAGGAGAATCTCTCAAACGGCGAAGCTGGTTACCTGTTGGCGTAGTGCTGTCGTTAGCACCTATGGAAAGCGACTAAGGAATGGGGAAAAGGGAAATTCCGAGTAGATGGCCAGGATTTGGACATCCAAGCACCACGCAACGTGAAGGCCGGTGGATTCCACTCTGTAAAGAAGCGTAGGCCGTGATTTATGGTACATCTGACGACAAAATACATTGCTGTTGCCGTAAAAAGTGTTTAGAGCACTCCTTTAACGCACTGTGTTGAATACAGGGCACTGCACCAGAGACAAGAGGATGAGGGGAGCAAATGGACAGAGGAGGAGATGGACATTGGGACGGGGAAGAGAAGATGAATTACTAAATGATTTGGAATAAATAAATACCCGGGCAAAGACAGTTTATTGAGCTAGTATATGTTATAAATGCTAAATATATGATATGTGAATGTAATCTTCAGCGGCGTATATTGTTGGTGAAAAGCTCTTGGGTTTCCATCTTCTGGCGAAGATGATGAGCATGACACCTTCGAAACCAAGCGATATCTAACTCTGCCCCCCGAAATTCCAGTGTACAATGACTAATGCTGGTGTTTAGTGATATAGACTTTTCTAAGTAAAACGAGCTGTGGCCGTTATGTGACATTAGTGCTGATTGGCTATCGAATACAGCTTTTAAAATTTTCAGTATTGTACAAAATGAAATAAAGTTTAATAACTTAATGGACTGGACTACGGACTTGTTTGACAAAGGAGTCAAAAACATATGAAAAAACTCATAAAACAAATAAAAGGTTCTTTTTTTTAAAAAAATAAGGTTAATTTAAAAGCTATGTTTGCGTAAAACATTATGATGGATTTACTGTAGGAAATAATTCATAATAATTTTAATATTTCAGAACCCTTGCTATACGCTGTAATTTTATAACGTACGGTTCTGTATGCTTGGCAAATCTAGTTCTCTACGAGGTTTAAGGAGATGTTGATGGTACACTTAGGACACAAGTACCGTTCAATCGTTCAAAGTCAAATTGCAGTAGACACTCTGGATAGGTTTGAAGATTTGAATCAGGAAGATGACACAAGTGATAGTTATCAAATATTATCCACTCTTCTCCCTATTCTGTAATTTTGAAAACAACTCTTTTCGTCATTGAGATCATCATTTCTGTCTAGTGACCTGTCGCTGTCGATATTGCTTGTCTGCACATTTATATAGACAGGAAATCCACTCACGAACATAAATACAATGCCATCTATTGTCGGTCGTTTTTACAACGAGGAAAAGAGTGGTAACATAAACAGATGCGGAGTAGTTCGGTCTGAGAATCTCTCCCGCGACCTCGAGCACCGTGAATCACAATGAAGAATTAGAAGAAAAGATGCAGTGTCCTCCTCCTGCCACTTGGCACGGAGTCTGGCAAACTTCCTTGGCTTGTTCTTTCCTAGAACACATTATGCAGCTGAGGGAACTTTTTTAATTCTCTGTCCATATATGTTTCGACACCTGTGTGTCATCTTAGTAGAACTGTAGTATTACGACCTAAATCTATGTAATAATTGATCACCCGATTTTGCCTTTTTATGTTTCATGTCTACGCAGCATGTAATTTGCACAGTAGATGACATAACAGCCATTAAAGCAGACCAACATGTACAATACATTGTGTAAAATAAATGCAGCTGATACTTCAGTACATAAAACCACAGTCATTGAGTTATGTATTCATGGAAACGGTATCTCGTTTGAATACCTCACTTAAATGAACATTCCGCCACCAGCACATACATCGTAATGCGGTCAGCTGTATTTAGCGTGTTGCATCCACCACTAACACTTCGAATCTTTCTATCTCGCTAAGTATTAGGTTTATGCCTAAGTTCCGAGCGTTTTTGTTTTGCATGTTGGTATTTGGGTGCATTAGGTGTATCCGTCTATTATTTTTTATGTGATTTACTGTTGCTATTAGAGTTTACATACTGTCATTTTATCATTTGGAGACAGTGAGATTAACTGCGGACACTAAAAAATAGAGTACCATGTAGAGAAATCGGAACATTTCCTCCGTATTGTTGTATTGAGATCAGTAGAGGGTTGATAGCACAGGAGGCAGCCAGAAACATTTGAAACTTGAATGACGCTAACGCCATTTAACAGAGCACAGCAAGAAAACGTTTCACGTATATGAAACTTCCTGGCAGATTAAAACTGTGTGTCGGACCCAAACTCGAACTCGGGACATTTGCTTTTCGCGGGCAAGTACTTTACCATCTGAGTTACTCAAGCACGACTTACGCACCGTCCTCACAGCTTTACTTCTGCCAGTATCTCGTCACCTACCTTCCAAACTTCAAAGAAGAACTCCTGCGGACCATGTCCGGCACACAGTTTTAATCTGCCAGGAAGTTTCATATCAGCGCACACTCCGCTGCAGAGTGAAAATTTAATTCTGGAAACAATCCCCAGGCTTTGGCTAAGCCATATCTCCGTAATACCCTTTCTTCCAGGAGTGCTAGTACTGCATGGTTCGCAGGAGAGCTTCTGTGAAGTTTGGAAGGCAGGTGACAAGATACTGGCAGAAGCAAAGCTGTGAGGAGGGGGCGTGAGTTGTGTTTGGGTAGCTCAGATGGTAGAGCACTTGCCCGCGAAAGGCAAAGGTCCCGAGTTCGAGTCTCAGTCCGGCACAGAGTTTTAATCTGCCAGGATGTTTCATATCAGCGCACACCCCGCTGCAGAGTGAAAATTTCTTTATGGTTCACGTATATTTTTTATATTAGTGACTCTCCATCTTCAAGAAACTTTCGGGGTTTGATGAAGAACGTTTAAACGCATTAATCGACAATGATCCCCGTCGGTGTACTCGAGCACCACCAAAAAGTGATGAAGTGTCATAATTACACCACCGTGCGGAAGGGAGTGTATGGCTAACACATGCCGTAAGCCAAAACCACAAAAACGAGTGGGTGCCCAAGTTTGAGTCACTGCTTACTCGTCATCAATTGCCTTGTGAACAAACTGACCGTTTCTATCCCATATTGATACTGGTGTCGAGAAATGACGTCTTTATGCTAACATAAGGAAAGGAAAGGGATGAATGAGCCCAGACAAAGCAGCAACTCCCCTTGCAAACACATGAGCACGTCTATGAAAGTTAATGTTATACATATGGTGGAACAACGAGGTGTAACCAAAACTGCTGGCGTGTATTGTCAACAAGAGAGAAGGAGTATCGTAACACGCAGTCCAAGAACAACGATCAGGAAAACTGCACGAAGTAATACTACTCCACGATAACGCTCGCTCACATTTTGCTAGACTGACAGATAGCTCTAAACAGGAGTTTCCAGCCTCTTCCGCTCTCTATCGAACAACCCTCAACTAACTTCCTTTTCGGATTACAAAGCGCTCCGGACATGGCTGCGACTCAAAACCTTGTGATTTCTTTAGTCGCTGAATCGAAAAGTGACCCCATCGTTGGAAGACTGTTGTACATAACGAACGAATATATATTATTGATTAGGAAACTCTCTGTTATTTTATCAAGTGTGGTTATTTAATTTATGGGAGAACGCTATAACCTTATGCACCAACCCAGTATAAACTTGATTTTAAATGATATAAACTTGATTTTAAATGATTTGTACGCACTTTGGTTAAAGACATCATCGCACGACAGAAAAATATTTTATATTAAAAAAAATTAATAATATTTGTTATTAGGTTGCTCTATGTAGAGAGCAGATTTTCGCATTTGTTTCTTTCAGTCTACAGTGGTTGTCAGTGTGATAAGCAATGTAAGTGTTTTCATGTTGCAGTATTCTTGTTCAGAGTACCGACTCCTGAGGGTCCCGTTTGTGTTTAATTTTGTGAACGGACCAAGTAATATCTGTAGAGATTGTCTGTTAGCTACATTCTTTTGTAGGGTTAGATCGTAGTGTGGTGAGCTGAGTGATAGAATGTATATTTCTAATGCTTCCAGGAGATCCATTTTCTTGCCAAACTTACTGGTGTGCAATACTGCAAGTTAGGCCTCTTTAATATGATAAACAGTGAGTGGCAACGCTACATTCATTTGTGTGTGTGTGTGTGTGTGTGTGTGTGTGTGTGTGTATGTGTGTGTGTGTGTAAACGCACACATGTATTTGTTTGTTGTGGTCGATGCAACTCTCAATGTTCCTCTCACCTGTGCGAGCACCTTCAAGTCCAAATGACTACTTCAACTTTTTCTTTTTTGGGATCATCAAACTTTCTTCTGGTTTGATGCGGCCCGCCATGAATTCCTCTTCTTTGACAAATGGTTCAAATGGCTCTGAGCACTATACGACTTAACTTCTGAGGTCATTAGTCGCCTAGAACGTAGAACTAATTAAACCTAACCAGCCTAAGGACATCACACACATCCATACCCGGGGCAGGATTCGAACCTGCGACCGTAGCGGTCACTCGGCTCCAGACTGTAGCGCTTAGAACCGCATGCCCACTCCGGCCGGCCTTCTGTGACAACCTCTTCATCTCAGAGTAGCACTTGCAACCTACGTCCTCAAAGATTTTCGGGATGTATTCCTAGCTCTGTCTGTCTCTACTGTTTTTGCCCTCTACAGCTCCCTCTAGTACCATGAAAGTCATAGCCGGATGTCTTAACAGATGTCCAACGATACCTTCTCGTTGTCAGAGTTTTCCAAATACTTCTTTCCTCTCCGAGTCTGCGCAGAACGTCCTTATTGCTTACCGTATTAGTCCACCTACTTTTCACCATTCGCCTGTAGCATCACATCTCAAATGCTTCGATTCTCTTCTGTTCCGATTTTTCCCACAGTCCACGTAGAACTACCATGCAATGCTATGCTCCAGATATACATTCTCAGAAATTTCTTCCTCTAAAGAAGGCCTATGTTTGATACTTGCCGACCTCTCTTGGCCGGGAATGCCCTTTTTGCCACTTCTATTCTGCTTTTGATGTCCTCCTTGGTCCGTCTGTCATTGGTTATTTTACTGCCTAATTAGCAGAATTACTTAATTTCAACTACTTCGTGACCGTCAATCCTGATGTTAAGCATGTCGCTGTTCTCATTTTTGCTACGTCTCGTCACTTTCGTCATACTTTTATTTCCTCTCAGTCGATATTCTGCACTCATTAGATTGTTCATTCCATTCAGTACATTCTTCACTTTCACTCAGGACAGCAATGTCCTCAACGAACGTATGATTGGCATCCTTTCACTTTGAATTTTAATTTCACTCATTAACCTAGCTGTTATTTCCATTATTGCATCTTCGATGTATAGACTGAACAGTAGCGGGGAAAGACTGCACCCTTTTTAATACGAGCGCTTTGTTCTTGGTTGCCCACTCTCATTATTCCCTCTTGTCTCTTGTACATATTGTATATCAGACGTCTCTCCCTATAGTACAGCTATAACTCTCAGAATTTCGAACATCGAATATTTTACTTTATCGAACTCTTTTTCCAGGTCGACAGATCCTATGAACGTGTCTTTATTTTCCTTTAGCCTTGTTTCTTTTATCAACTGCTACGTCAGAATTATCTCAATTGTGCCTTTACCTTTTCTAAAGTCAAACTGTTCATCTAGCACATCCTTAGTTTTCTTTTCCTTCCTCCTGTGTATTATTCTTGCCAGCAACTTGGATGCATGAGTACTTACGTTGATTGTGTTATAATTCTTGCACATGTCAGATCTTCTAGTCTTCGTAATTCTGTGAATGATATTTTGCCGAAAGTCAAATGGTATGTCACCAGACTCATACATTCTACACACCAAAGTGAATAGTCGTTTTGTTGACAATTCTAGCAATGAATTTAGAAATTCTGATGGACTGATATCCATCCCTTCTGCCTTATATGATCTTAAGTCCCCCAAAGCTCTCTGAAATCCTGATTTTAATACTAGATCCACTATCTCTTCTAAATCGTCTCTTGCTTCTTCTTCTATCACATCAGACAAACCTTTCCCCTCATAGATGCCTTAATGTACTTCGTCCACCTATCCGCTCTCTCCTCTGCATCAAACAGTAGAGTTCCCTGTACACTTTTAATATTACTATTCTTGCTTTCAATGTCACCGAACGTTGTTTTGACTTTCCCATATGAAAGTCAGTCTTTCCAACAATCAATTCCGTTTCGATTTCTTCATAATTTTGATGCAGCCATTCCGTCTTAGCTCTCCTGCACTTCCTATTTATTTCATTTCTCAGCGCCTTGTATTTCAGTAATCCTGAATTACCCTGAATATTTTTGTACTTTCTTCTTTCCTCGATAAACTGAAGTATTTCTTATGTTACCCAAGGTTTCTTCACAGTTTCCCTCGTTGTACCTATGTTTTTCTTTCCAACTTCTGTGTTTGTCCTTTTTAGAGATGTCCATTCGTCTTCAACTATACTGCCTGCTTAGCTATTCCCTTATTGCTGCATGTACAGCCTTACAGAACTTCAGACGTGTCTCGCCATCCCTTAGAACTTCCTTATCCCACTTACTTGCGTATTAATCCGTCCTGACTACTCTCTTAGACTTCAGCCTACTTTTCATCACTATTTGAGTCTATATCTGCTCCTGCATGAGTCTTACAGTCCAGTATCTGATTTCGGAATCTACGTCTGCCGTATCATCTGGTCTTTTCCAAGTACAACGCTTTCTCTTGTGATTCTGGAACCGAGTATTCGCTATTACTAGCTCAAATTTATCACAGAGCTCAATTAGTCTTTCTCGACCCTCATACCTTGTCCCAAAGCCCATATTCTCCCTTAACCTTTTGTTCAACTCGTTCCCCTACAACTACATTCCATTCCCCCATGACCATTAGATTTTCATCTCCGTTTACGAACTGTATTATCCGTTCTGTATCCTCATATACTTCCTGTATTTCTTCATCTTCAGCTTGCGACGTCGGCATGTATACCTGAACTATCACTGTCGGTAAATACGAAGTTAGGCTTTCGTGGCCATTGTCACTGTCAATAAAATTTTTCTGAGTTTGTGGCCACATTGTCAATATGTAAAACTACAGACGTTTGGGTCGCTGTTGCAAGTGACCTTCTTCAGGGTGCTTTTGTTCACTACTGAATGAATAAACATTGTTTCTTATATACCTGCAAATGTGGTTCTTATCTAATCCCGAGAGGCTGTTAAGGATGAAGGGGAGCCATGTTAGAAGTTCTTTATTGGTGTTTTTATTATTTCTTTTCATTGGTGGAAACCCGGCATTTTGACTGGTATTTCCATTACTGCTTGTGACTGGTGGAAATCGGCGAATGAGAAACCAGGCAGCAATTGTGCCGTGGCGTTATTTTCATGCTTTCTATCTTCGGCTGAGGCGCGCCAATACTTTATGTATCTACGGCCTCTGCGGTCTCCGGAGCGCCTGTGTGTATTGTTTCACGTGAGTTATCGTCCAGTAACGCTGTTATTGCTAGCAGCCAAAACGTCAGAAGTCGGTACCCGTCTTCTGTGTTCATGTTAGCGTGTCGCTTGGCTATTTCTGTTGGCTCTACAATCTTCCTCCTGAAAGTAAAAGGTTATTCCGCCAGTACGCGAGCTTCACCAAAATCAATCTGTTTGCCGCACTCATCCTGATGTTGTGCCACCACTGACTTGGTGTGTTGTCTTAGTCGGATACATATTTTGCGTTCAGATATCCGTGTGCTGATAGGTTGCACCCTCGCGCCTACGTTCATTACTCCACATTCGCACCTGATTTCGTAAACTCCGGCAGCATGTAGTTTGTCACCTGCGTCTTTCTTTGTCCGAAGGACGTCTTTTACTCTGTTTCTGCTTCGGAAAATCTTCTTGATGTCTGTTCGGCTGAGAATTTTGGCCCACCCGTTCAGTGATACCTTGAACATATGGCAATAGAGCGATGTTTTGTGCTTCCTCCTACTCTCCTCTACCGCCTTCATTCGTTGTCGCCACAGTTTTATCTATTAATTTCATCCCATAACCATGAAACAAGGTTTTCTAATTCAGCAGTAAAGCAAAACTACCTGAAGAACATCAGTTGCAAGAGTAACGAAACGTCGGTAGTTCTACATGTTGACAATGTGGTCACAAACCCAGAAAACTTTTATTGACCATCGTTGTCGGTGTTGGTTTGCTGTCAATTCTGACAATAACAACCCTATCACTGAACTGTTCACTGTAACACATTCTTTGTCCTTCCCTTCTACTCATAACGAATCCTATTCCCGTTATACTATTTTCTGCTGCTGTTGACATAAACCTATACTTATATGACCAGGAATCCTTATCTTCTCTCCATTTCACTTCATTGACCCCTACTATATCTACGAGTAGATTGTACCTTTGTAACGTAAGGTTCCTTTATACGATAAAATTTAATTTTTTCAATTATTACTTTCTTTTTCCCCAGACCTATGCAATACTTTACCATTATTTATGTGTTCTACCCATCTTCAGTATTTTCCTGTAGCATCACATTTCAAATGCTTATATTCTCTTCCTCTCTGAACTGTTTATCGCCCATGTTCCGTTTCCATGTGTGGGTGCACCCCATAAAGACACTTTCAAAGAACATTTCCTAACGTATCTATATTTGGTGTTAACCAATTTCTCATCTTAGAACTGCTTTTCTTCTCATTGTCGGTCTAAATTTGGAACCCTCTCTACTTCAGCAGTAATCGGTTATTGTGTTGACGGTATCTTGAATGCAATCTTCTTCCTGGTTGGCCAAGATAAAAGTTGAGGCATTTATTACGAACAATACATAACACTGATTTTTCTGGTTGTAGGCTGTGATTTTGGTGAAGTATGGTACGTCATATTTCACAGTGTTACTGGCACAGAAACTTCTTTAAATTACGTCCTTTCTAGGATTATTGCTGCTTCGTAAGATATTATACCTAAGAAGGGAAAGCATGCAAATATTTTATTTTCTGCTGGTGTTTGTGAAACTACTGAAGTAAATTTATTTCAGTAATTGAACTCATAAGAGATAATTTGCTTATTGTTTTGGTCAACTGTTTTAACAATTGATTGGCAGATGTATTAAGTGGAGTTTTATATGGAGGGTGTCCCAAAAAAGAACGACAAATATGGGGGGGGCAGGTGCCTTACATCAAAACAAGGAAAAAATTTGTAGTACACAAGGGCTCTAAAGAGCATATCTTAATAGATATGAGCTATTGTTTAGTATAAGACATGTGCATAGCGAAGATGAACAATTGCCCATAGCTCCTAACGTATACACATTAGATCAGATGTTGGGCAAACATTTCCTCATCTCAAAGTAGGGAATGCAGAGACCTTGTATGGGAAGAGATTTTGAAACTTCTTTATTTAAATGAGTGTGTCTGTGCTTAAATTGGTGAATGACTGAGACCCACAATATCCTACCGCAACACAATATGACTGCTCAAAAAATAGATA
The DNA here is from genome assembly GCF_021461395.2 of Schistocerca americana. Lineage (NCBI taxonomy): Eukaryota > Metazoa > Arthropoda > Insecta > Orthoptera > Acrididae > Schistocerca > Schistocerca americana. Next base: position 49,392,372 of record NC_060124.1, read on the forward strand.
AACTGACTTCAAATAATTAATTCAAAAGAGTGGCCCTGACTAAAAAGAAATCCTAGCAATAACCTAAACATTTCATTAAGCACTTACCTCACAAAAATCTTCATTGCGCGAACTACTGCAATACAGCGAGCGTCAATACTGCCTGCTAAATAAAATATTCTAACTACTAAAGCCACTAACTACTAATAGGCATGTGGTTAGCAAAGGAAAGATTTTGTTGCAAAACCAAATAATGTAATTTTTTGGCCTTAATAATGTTATATCCAGTTCAGACACGATTATAAATCGTCCTTGACATCTAGTACAAAGGTATATAATCATGAATAATATTCAATCTCCAAGTCGAACATGTACAGATCGTTAGCCTAAATTAACAATTCTGACCTCTACCCTCCATCAATGCTAACTTCTCACATTTAACATCCATCACTGCTGGCTGTTCGCCTCCAACTGTCGAACAGTACTTCCATCACTGCTGGCGACTAACTTCCAACTGCCCAACACTACTGGCGATTAACTTCCAACAACGAGTCCATCCAGCCACAAAGAAAGCGCAGTCAGAGATCCAATGCAAAGCACTACATAGCGCTGCAAACACAGAAGCAGCCATCTTACAATTTGTTTCATAGTATCTAAGAAAAACAAGTGCTCATACCTCTTAATGTTAGGATTTTAGAGCCCACACTTACTAGATATTTTTTACTTATTTCTGTGTAAGGAACCTGTCCCTAAGGTTTTTCATTGTTTTGGGACATTCTGTAATACAGTTAACATGAATTTAAATCCGTTGTGTACTGGAGATTTTGCTACACACTTGGAGAAGTCTCAACAATAGTTTCATCCAGAACTTACAAAGAAGGAATTACGAAACACCACAGATTTGAAGTGATGATGAGATTGCAAGCCAAACGACTGCATTCACAAGCTGCTTGCTTACATAACCAGTGAGCTGATAAATACGAAGGTTTCTCAGAAAGCAATACGCCGCATTTTTTATTCTCCGCCAGAAACAATGCAACGAATGTGAAACGTTACGTACGTATTATCTGAGGCCTCCCATGTAAGCGCGCCAAGTTTCCGTCACTTCCGACAGATAGCGTAGCTGCAGGACAGTTACGAAATGGCTTCTGTAGGTGATGTACGTTACAAGCAATGTACCATCATTTCATTTCTCACTGCAGAGAAAGAAACTGTGGGGAATATTCACAAACGATTGTGCGAAGTCTATGGAGCATTTGCTGTCGACAAAAGTACAGTTAGTCCTGGGGCACGGAGGGTGAGGTCATCAGGAGGCGGTTCGGCGGAGCTCCATGATTTGAGGCAGTTGGGGCCAGGGCTGTCACACCTCACATGCTGCAGCGAGGACAGATGCATTAAAGGACGCCATTCGCGAAAGAGACTTTGAGGGCGATGAGGAGGTGATACTCACAGTGAAGTAGTGGCTCCACTATGAGGACAAGGATAGGTAACAACAGGGCATATACGCCCTTGTTCCACGCTGGAGGAAGGTCATAGAATGGGATGGAGATAACTTGGAAAAACAGGATGTGTAGATAAAACACCACTCTTTCGTGTGTGTAGTATTCATTGTGTTCAATAAAGAACTATTAAAGAAAAAATGTTGTGCATTACTTTCTGGGCAACCCTAGTAATTTGATAGTCAAATTTCCGCCACAAAGTAATTTTCCCGTGAGCCTGAACTGTTACATACAGTGATGGGGAAAATTACTGCAGGACGAAAAGGTCTGAGCCATTTTATGAGTATTGGTCATCAGCTTTTAAGATAGTCCCAAGATGGTGCATTTGTTAAACAGTAAAAAAAAGAGCTGTTACGTTCAATCTTGCTTCCTGGGCAGCCTTTTTTTTTTTTTTTTTTTTACTTTTTGAGTGTCTTTGGTTCGACGCCACTGCGGCATGGCCAATGTAATACATTGCAGTCTTCCCTCTCACTCAGGAGTACATTACCAGGTGTTGTGAGTGACGCTTGCCCTACAATGGCACAAGGATGGCACATCGAATAAGGAAATAAAACCGGAGACATACTCTGGCTGAGTCCCTCTCTGAGGTGGTCGCTTGGGTCCGGTCTAAGTCCCACCCCAAGAGCAGGCGAGTGTCCTGAACCTCTATCTGTTCCGCCGCCCTCTTTGACACGGCCGTTGGCTGTATGAGGGTGACTTATTATGCCGGAAGTTCAAAATGGTTCAAATGGCTCTGAGCACTATGGGACTTAACATCTGTGGTCATCAGTCCCCTAGAACTTAGAACTACTTAAACCTAACTAATCTAAGGACATCACACACATCCATGCCCGTGGCAGGATTCGAACCTGCGACCGTAGCAGTCGCGCGGTTCCGGACTGAGCGCCTAGAACCGCGAAACCACCACGGCCGGCATGCCGGAAGTCTTCAGTCACATTTTCTGACGATTTTTATTCAAAATTACAGCGATGGCGGGATTCGAACCCGGTAATGAAGCCGTTTTAATCACTAATAAAAGATGCTACTCCCTTTTTTAATTACGTTCCCAAGTCTAAAAATATTTTTAACCCATTCTTTACCTTAGAAGACCGTCAGCTTATCCACTTTTCCCCCAAAGGAAGCTCCTGCCGCCCTACGAGAGGTGTGGGGCAAAGCAAGCAGGGATCCCAACTCAATGCCTGGTCACCATGTCCCCTTCCCAGAATCCGAGCCGGCCGGAGTAGCCGAGCGGTTCTAGGCGCTACAGTCTGGAATCGCGTCACCGCTACGGTCGCAAGTCCGAATCGTGCCTCGGGCATGGATGTGTGTGATGTCCTTAGGTTAGTTAGGTTTAAGTAGTTCTAAGTTCTAGGGGACTTATGACCTGAAAAGTAAGTCTCGTGGGCGCTCAGAGCCATTTGAATCATTTTGAACCACAACCCGAACCCCCAGGAACCAAGGAAAGAGAGGGAAAGTGGAACGGAGATACAATGAACATAAAGGATTATTAAATTCTTTTTAATTTTTTTATTTGTATTTTTTTAATTTTTTACAATTTTTGTTTAGTTAATTTGTTATAGATTAACATTAATTCCACTGCGAATAGCAGGAAACCAACGTTGCGAGGAGGAGTGGAAGAGATAGGCATCAACTCCTCATAGCAGGAACACACCAGCTCTGGGGTGGATTAAGGAACACATTGAAAAGGAAACAGGAAATAATTTTCACTATTTGGGATTGCGGATGGCTGCATAATGATAATGGCGTTCATTAAGGAATTGCAAAAAATCAAGGATAATTTTCTCGCCAGCAGCCAAAAACTAGTGAACTGCTTGTTCGCAAATGTACTTCACAGACTTCGACTTCGCTTGTTGGAAGTAACTCACGTCTAGAAAGAGGAGCAGTTAAGTAGGTATCCAATGAGATGTCGAACGGGTAATTAGAGTCAGGATCTGCCGCACCAAATCCAGACACCTCTTGCCGATCCGCACAGCGAATGATGCTCGTCTGTGTCTGAAACATCACAAGCAACACCCAACGGAGTGTCTGCAAGGTGAATTACATTAAGGCGTGATTGGCATACCTGCTTCACATTGACAGTAAGGTACCATGTAGACGGGACTTCATTGTCAGGATAAGGAGAGCACACCGATCGCCAAACGGCAGTCCAGTCGACTATGGGATGCACTCCTCAACCACTATCGGTGACCTCTGCTGCCGAAGAAAGCCATGGACCGACTTTTGAATGTCAAGTGCGTAAGCAACTTCGCAGTAGGGATGTAGCTCAGTTCGAGGAAAAAGAGGCGGAAATAAAAGAAGGGCGGTGGGACATCTGAAATTTGGATAGATGCGGAGAGAGGGTGTGGCGCAGCTGCCACCAGCAATAGGCAGGTAAGGCATGTAAGACATCGGCACCACAGCGCCACGTGAGAGTCAATGAAAAGGGCTAACGTACTGTCGGGCAAATGACACGGACCTAAAACGCCCCTGCACCATGGGAGGTTAGGGGCCTTTTTCCTCATGCTGAATAGCAAACCATGGAAAACATACGAACACAATGCCACTAGCCTGTGGCTGAGATCCCTAGACCGTGGGTACTCCTCAAAATGTGGTATGTGTTATGTAAAGTTATTTAACATACGACATTGAAAGCCGTCGCTTACTTTAATCACAAATATATGTCCGAGTGATGATGAATGTGGTATTCTTTACGTGAAGAAACGTTTTATCAGCTCCATAACCTTCAAGTTGTGAGCTACGCCCTTAATTTTTTTACATGAAATTAGTCAGCTTACTCATGGCACCTCTATTGCCTAAGACTGCTACCGCTTTCAGAATTCATAATGAAATTAGCTAATTTAATAAGACTGAACCTTGAATTGCCATTATACATGTATCAACACAGCAAAATAAAAATTATGAGTAACTGAGGGAATATGAATGGGAGCAGTGGTGTATTTGTGTTTACAAAAATAATGACAAGTTTCAAATAAACGTTTTATAACACAAGGGGGACCCGTGGCCTAGGTAGCGTCTTTGATTCATAATCAAAACGTCTTCGGTCCCGGGTTCGATACCCGCCACTGCCTAAATTTTGATAAACAATCAGCAATGGTGGCCGAAGACTTCCGGCATAAGAAGTCAGCCTCATTCTGCCAACGGCCTTGTCAAAGAGGGCGTAGGAGCGGATAGAGGTTCAGGGCACTCTCTTGTCCTAGGGGTGGGAAATTGCCCCTAAAGGTGGAAGAATCAGCAATGATCAACGACATGAGGATGCAGAAGGTACTGGAAACCACTGCATTAAAGACACGTAACGTGTATCCACAGGACATGTGGCCTGTAATTGAAGAAGTGTCATGATGATCTCTCCATTGGCAAAAGATTCCGAAATAGTCCGCCATTCGGATCTCCGGGAGGGGACTGCCAAGGGGGAGGTTACCATGAGTAAAAGATTGAATAATCAACGAAAGGATAACGTTCTACGAGTCGGGGCGTGGAATTTCAGAAGCTTGAACGTGGTAGGGAATCTAGAAAAACTGAAAGGGGAAATGCAAAGGCTCAATCTAGATATAGTAGGGGTCAGTGAAGTGAAACGGAAGGAAGACAAGGATTTCTAGTCAGATGAGTATCGGGTAATACCAACAGCAGCAGAAATTGTCATAACAGGTGTAGGATTCGTTATGAATAGGAAGGTAGGGCAGAGGGTGTGTTACTGTGAACAGTTCAGTGACCAGGTTGTTCTAATCAGAATCGACAGCAGACCAACACCGACAAAGATAGTTCAGGTATAAATGCCGACGTCGCAAGCTGAAGATGAACAGATAGAGAAAGTGTATGAGGATATTGAAAGGGTAATGCAGTATGTAAAGGGGGACGAAAATCTAATAGTCATGGGCGACTGGAATGCAGTTGTAGGGGAAGGAGTAGAAGAAAAGGTTACAGGAGAATATGGGCTTGGGACAAGGAATGAAAGAGGAGAAAGACTAATTGAGGAGGTTTTATGCTAAATCGGAGAGGAAAGGAATATGTGGAAAACACTGATAAGGAGAAGGGACAGGAAGATAGGACATCTGCTAAGACATGAGGGAATGACTTCCATGGTACTAGAGGGAGCTGTAGAGGGCAAAAACTGTAGAGGAAAACAGAGATTGGAATACGACAAGCAAATAATTGAGGACGTAGGTTGCAAGTGCTACTCTGAGATGAAGAGGTTAGCACAGGAAAGGAATTCGTGGCGGGTAGTCGGTAGACTGATGACAAAAAAAAAAAAAAAAAAAAAAAAAAAAAAAAAAAAAAAAAAAAAAAAAACTCAATTAGCTGATAAATCTTACGAATAATGATAAACACAAATCAGAAATAGGATGTCACTTGATAGGCAATGCATTCATTGGAGTGGAAGCTATACAAATTCTCCCCTGATTTAATCCCTTTCACAATGCAATCTGACATTGTTTACGTGAATCCATTGTGAGGCCCAGTTCTCTTCAAATGCTGTCTTCTACGACCAAGTACCCCACTACTATAGAACTATGGTTCTCCAGAGAACAGGGAGCAGTGAATACCATTTAACACCCCAATGCCGGTGCAGCAATACTTTACTGTCTCACCTTGATTCAGGCGGCAGCAGAAAACGGCGCCCAGTGGCGTGCAATGGCAGCTGGAATGTCCTGATGCGTCCTCGAAAAAATATAAACTACACGGGCAGGCGTTCTGATTTTTAGAACTTGGGGGACCATCTGAGCCCTGAGATACTGCCAGATTTCAGTGTGGGGTGCACTCGTTCGCTGGCCTGGCCAAACCAATTTCAGTCACAGGCACGACGGTGCAAGCTCGAAGTGTCAAACATCAGACAGGCGACTAAGAATGAATAAGTTCACGCTTGTGACGTACAATATTTTCAAGATGATACGCAGTTCCATTGCCAGTACAGCTGGAAACTGCCACTGACTCTTAGTTCACCTCAAGTTAGAGACGACAAGTCTCACCCACTAGGGAAAGACCTGAAGTTCTCTACCAGGGAAGAACCACAAGACAACAAAGGCAAAGAATCACAGCAACTTTCCTCCAAGCCGAATTAGCAAAAACCAAACTGCCTCCATATTGTATAAGCCAATTTAACTATCTTCCACTCCTTGAACATCCCAACTTGACTGTTGTATTCGCCTGCTAGCCAATCCAGACACAGCAACGTGGTTCCCACGCTGTGGGGTCAGCCTCTGCTTCGCATATCCTGACAGGAGCCAATCATAAACTCAAAATCTCTCTTGACTGAAAAAAGAGATTTAGACTAGGAAGGCGTGGTTCTAATGATAAGCACAGCCGTGTTTCGGTAAACGACTACCTGGATGGGAGCACAGTCTGTCATTTCCAATTTCTGAAAAGAGGGTATTAAGCTTTCCAAAAAGTTGTGCACGTGAAATATGTGTCTTTGCCGCTCTCAAAATATCTGGCAACTTCCTTTCATCAGGGGATTTACAGTCTTGCCTTCAGTAAACACGTGCACCAGGCACTCTGTCCGTATCATCTCAGATTTTAACATGAGAATAAGAGTTTTGTGATCTTCCTACCATTTGCACAAAAGCTCAGATTAAAGCATTCTCTCTTAAATGGCTTCCTCTACCCACATTCCGCCAACGGGTCACCTTCGCAAACATGTGTCACCTGACCTAGGTAAAACCTTTTTGAGGACCGACGCCCTTCTCCTCTGACCCTAAGTGGAAAGAAGGGGGGTGCCATGGCCCCAAGTCTGCAAGTACAAGCCACAACGCGCTGTTTTCCATAATCACTCAAACAGCCCAGGCACTGGACTCAGCATTTATAGCCTGGAATCCATCTCTCTCCCTGTTCGCCGTCACCTCCACCTTGCCCTCCTCCCCTCCCTCCCCTCCCTCCCCCCCTCTACAGGCTACACATGCAGTCATATGTACGTTCCACCCGCAATTTCCTTTGTTAGAAAGTCATAAAACACACATACCGAATGTAGTAGTGGAGAACACCAAGATCATGGCCTACAGTACTAATATCATAAATTTTGTCAACATAGCCCACGGAGAGCAGCGACCTGATTGTATATGTAAGAATTTACAATCGCGATCGCAATTATATTCCTTTATTAACCGGTTTCGGCTTATCTACAAGCCATCTTCAGAAATTTTTTCTGGCCCTCTATTGCTGGTGCTGGCGGCTCTTGGGATTTTTCGTGATACCACTATCGTACACTGTGCAAACCTCTTCATCTCAGTAACTACTGCAACCTACATCCCTGCGAATCTGCTTACTGTGTTCATCTCTTGGTCTCCCTCCACGATTTCTTCCCCCCCCCCCCCCCCCCTCCGCCAAGCTTACACAGTGATTCAATCTTCCATAGAGACAATCACTTGATACATTCCATCCAAGCATTCAGCAAATCTAGTTCTTATCGTACAACAGAGTAAATGGTGTTAACAGAAGATAAGCAAAATTTAAATGACATGTGTAACACATTAATACATTACACAAACAACAAAGAGAAAACAAAAATGTGAGTCAATTTCAAAAAGTGGTTTGAATACTAATGTGTTTGTTGAGTGTGACGTTCTGCCAATCTTAGATTTTAGACGGGAGTGACCTGGTACCCCAGTACACATCTAAAAATGGTGTTGTCCCTCACGATAACCATAGTAAGAATATGAAGTCAAAAGATTGCCTTTAATCTAATAAAATAAGTACAGCAAGGCACACCAAAACAAGAATTAAAAACAAAAACACGTTTTAAGTCCCTTAATACTTTTTTGGGAGACCAAAAATTAACTATAACATTAGACGGACAAATAAACATAGCACTACACTCAAGAGTTGTATAACATCTTGTATGTAGCAGGTGAGTTGGTGCCAAGAGAATCGTTTTCCCTTTATTTGACATCATCACGGGTGACAGCTGTTTCAGGGGCAGGACATGTCTTCAAAATGGTTCAAATGGCTCTGAGCACTATGGGACTTAACATCTGAGGTCATCAGTCCCCTAGAACTTAGAACTACTTACACCTATTTAAACTAAGGACATCATACGCATCCATGCCAGAGGCAGGATTCGAACCTGCGACCGTAGCGGTCAGGTGGTTCCAGACTGTAGCGCCTAGAACCGGACCTGTCTTCAGTTTATGAAAGAAACAGGAAGGCAACTGGACTATTGACCGACTAGAGATGGAGCAGCAGATGAGAAACGATTGCTGTTGTTGAAGACAGTCCTCCAGAAGCGGTTGTCAGTGTTGTGGTAAGTGTCTGGAGACGTCAGTCGCTTGTTTCGCCGCTCTGCAGCCTCTCCTTTCTGGCCTACAATGGCGTCACAGTCATATCGGGTCCCTCGGAACTCTTGCGTCAGACAGCGGTGGCTCCACGTGGTTACATGACAACAGGGGCGATTCCCCGTCACGCAAGGCACCCCTGTGGATCCTTCCACTCTTCATTGGCACGAGTGAAAGGGACAAGCAGCAGTCTGTCCTTGCCTCCATCACTCTTGAACTGGCTCAGTTTCATCACTTCTTCTGAAGCCAGCGTATTGGATGGTGACGCTGATGCAGATATCTGGCACGGACTCTCGAATTCGTCTCACCACTATTTGTACACTCCTCACTGTGCTGTAGGCATAGACCAGGCATCGGCACAAATTTACCTTTCCCTCGGAAACTGACCAACAACTCTCAAAAATCGACGTACAGATATCATTAGTTAACAGCTGCTGCAATGCCGTAAAAGTACCAGGTCTTTTTAATAATTTTTGTATCAGAAGGATTTGTATCTCCCATTCTCATCTGGTACCATTCGCCATTTCATTACTATCCATCTAAAAACATACTATGGTGACTCGTACTCCACGTGATCACGCGACTTAATCCAGAACATTGCCGATGACCCTCCTTTCGCGCTTGCGATCCACAATCGAAATACCGCAAGGCAAATATCATCCCACTACTGGGGATAGTCCATAAGTGGTATCCGCAGACAGAAAAGTGCCAACAGCGAAAAGTGTCGCACCTCAGGTGGTTGTCCATAAGTATAACCGCCAACGACAACGCTTCGCTCCGCTGGCGGTAATCCTAATCGAACCACAGCGAGAACAATAACTATTCTCGAATATCAACGCGCCTCTGGCGTGGACAATCCTTGTCCATCTAGCAGGATACCCCCACCATTATCGATGACGTGATCCTAATTATGATATGATCCACTATCGGATCACAGCTCAACCTCTGTGGCACCACTATCCCTCCTCACTCCGAACGAACAGACCGTGCATACGCCCCACCGGCATTGCACACAATATCAAAAGCACCCATTGCAAGATGAATTCTGAAAAGAATTGTGTCTCGGAGACTTGTGTAATTTCACGGGGTCCAAAATTAATCCAACAAATCGCAATGTCCCCGTCCTGCGTCTACGTCTTGATATAATCATACCAATAGTTAACAGATTTCTGTACGATCGTGTTCTGCACGGAAACTGGTAACCCGCTCAACGGACAACCACGCCAGAGATAACGTCAGTTCACCCATCAAACGGAGTGGTATTTCTTGGTTAGTCCCACTCCACAAACGCTGTTTACACAGTCACAGACCGTGCAGTATGGCACAAAGAAGACGCCTGCCACACTCTCTGCAGTGGAGAGGCATAGAAACAATGGAAACAGGACAGTGGCAAAACAGATGTAGCCTGATAGCTTAAAGCGAATCGTTGTGTTGTCTCGCGGATGTGGCGGCAGTTTGCAGAGTCCGAATCTGTATTACAAAGACTAGGACAGGGCCAACCCTGTGTGACATCAGAAACAGGAGACTTTACTTGGCTGTAAGGGTACAACGCTACCGCTTTAGTACTGCACAGCAACTGCCATCTGACCTCGCAGCATCTAATGGACGTGTTGTATCGAGGCTAACGGTTGACGGAAGGCTCCGGCAGAGTGGCCTTTATTGTTACAGACTTGCTTTATATGTAACTCTGACGCGTCTTCACAGAAGGAAACGTCCAGAATAGAGTCAACATACCACCAGGACGGTCGAACAGTGAATGTTCCTTTCACAGATGAGTCGCAAATTGAACTGGAGAGTGAGCCTCGACGAATTCGCCTCTGGAGGGAATGTGGAACACGATTTTGGGATCCGACCATTGTGAAAAGAGATCGATATCGAGAAGGATACCTAATGATATTGGCGGGGATTGTGCTGACCACTCGAACAGCTCTTCATCAAGTTGTACGGGTGAATCGGCAAGTTTTAAGTGCTGTCAGGTATCGTGATGATATCTTGAGATCTCATGTGCGGTTATTGCGAAGCGCTGTGGGCCCAGAATTCGTTCTAATGGACAATAATGCTTCACCTCGTAGAGCCCGGGTGGTGGTTGATGTTTTCTTGGAAACGGAGATACTGGACGCATGACGTGGCCTCCCGCTCTTGCGAGTTGAATCCCACAGACCATGTCTGGGATGCACTATGAAGACAGACTGCATCATATCATCATCCAACAACCATTCCTCAAAACTTGCGAGCAGCTCTGCAGGAAGAATGGGCGTAATTGCCTCCACATGTGATTGATGACATGAAACACAGCGTTCCCCGTCGCTGTCAGGCCTGTATTGCTACAAGAGATCGTCACACCACATTCTTAGTACAGTAATCGGTTGTCGGAATGTCTGTGCAAATTCGTAAAGTTGGAAGAAACGCGAATAACATTTTTGTCTACCGTTCTGCATGTTGCAATTGGTTAAGTTCTGTATTCTTTACATTGTTTCTACTTTAGTATCGCCTGTTTATACTGCTTTGCGGCAGAATAAACGCAGCCCTTAAAAATTTCCCTTTGTTGGTTTAGTTTTGGACACCAGTGTATGAACAAAAAATGCAATTTTCACAGTGTTCCAACATATACCTTTGCTGTGGCGCGAGTAACTACTAATGCAGCAATGTTCAAGTGTTGAAACAACCATTTTTGTCATAAACGCAAGAGGTTCCTGCCGAGAAATCAGCACATTCCTGTCCACTAAATAAACTTCTATCTGTGAAACATCATAGGATACCAGTATGTCAAAAATTTGCGGTAAATTATCAAAGTGAAAATTCTGGACAGAAAACTACGAACACCAAACTCATTAGAAGATCATACCCGCTAATTACAATAATATTTGTAAATAATCAAAAAAATGGTTCAAATGGCTCTGAGCACTATGGGACTTAACATCTATGGTCATCAGTCCCCTAGAACTTAGAACTACTTAAACGTAACTAACCTAAGGACATCACACAACACTCAGCCATCACAAGGCAGAGAAAATCCCTGACCCCGCCGGGAATCGAACCCGGGAACCCGGGAGTGGGAAGCGAGAACGCTACCGCACGACCACGAGATGCGGGCTGTAAATAATCCAAAGAATGTTAGTGCAAGCGTATAAAGAACAAGCGACCACTTAAATGAATTGTAAACAAATTATTCTTAAAATTGCCTAAATGAAATGACAGTACAAGGTTTTGCGTACCGTTATTACCTGTGGCTTTGTTTTGGGCCGATTCCGCAGCGGCCGACCGTCAATAGCTGTGCGTACTTCTGCTACGGTTTCTGTTTCAGAGTTAGGTAGTCTGATTTCCACTACGTTATTCCGGTGATCATGTTGCGGACTTCATCCACCAATCCCTGCATTATTCCTTGTTTCCCCTGAGTTCCAGACCGGCTGTACGAAGTGGCTAGAATTTTGCATTTCTCTCTCGTTACTATTTCCATTTTCGTGGAAGTTACCGCCGTGCGTCCCCTTCTACTTCTGTCATTCCACTGAGGCTCCTTCTTAAATCTTTGGGCTTGATATTGATTTCTTGTTGCCCTGTTCGTATCTGTATTTTGCCCGTCATTGTTTCCTTCAGATGCATCTTCGACCTTCATTCATTATGTCTCATTCGGTCCCTCGCCTTTTGCGCTTCCTTGACTAAGTCTCTCGTAGAGCGCTTTTTAATTACTCTATCGCGTCATTAACTTTACCAATGAGCAGTCCTGGTATCTCAACGGCAATTTCATGTAGCAGCGTCGCATAATCTCTTTATCACTAAACCGTTGTTCCAGGTAAATGTTGTTGTTGACAAGTGTCTCCAAAAACTTTGCCGGATTGCGGTACACCGATGCTTCTTAACCCTTCCCTAACAAATTCACCTGTTTAATCCTTTCTTGGGTGTTCTGTGATCAGTAGGTATTTAGGAAAGCCTCACTAAATTCGCAGTAATTGCGGCAAGTTACTGCAAACTCTATGCATGTGTTCTGCTTTCGATTCTCCCAGGTATCCGCAGAAAAAATTCCAATTAGCGTTCTAGTGGCCATAACTGGACAGTACCCAATCATACTCAGCAATTCATGACTTGGAATGCAATGAATTGTGGTATTCTTTGTAAACCTGAAATGTTTAACTGAAAGAAAATTTTTAAGTCGGAATATTCATAATTTTGCGCCCCTGGACTTTCTCTAAATTATGGCACCCGTGCGCCCAAGATTTCATGGCCGACCGGTCCCCGAATGCTGTGGTACCCTCGTTCGTGTCATCAAAGTTACGTAGAAATGTTTCCGTAGGTCTGAGTCTCGCGCAGTTGTGGTCCGGATCGGTACTTAGTATACTACGCACCACTGACTGCACGCTCGGCTACTGTCGTACCCCGTTAACCCTAGGACTCACTCTGCTAAAATTTCCCTAGTACTCCATCTGGGGTCATACATGACCCCAATCAGTATATAATTGATTGTGTGTACTAATCATTCAGAGAACGACGTACTGTCGTTTAAAACTGTTTGTTTACATTTTATTTATTATTTAGACACATTTCACAGCTTTTTTAACAGGTATGTAAATAGTAGAATTCAATTACATATGACAGAGTAATTACATATCAGAAGTTACAATATTACTCTAAGTCATAAGTTGTTTCACTCATAAATGTTTCAAAATGGCTTCAAATTTACAGAAAATGTGATGAACAACTCAACAGGAAACATAATTCTAACCGGAATCCGTACCATAGTCATCTGCACACATTTTGCAAGTAGTAACTATTTCAGAATGTTCCTTGCAAACAAATTTGTTACACTTTTTGCATGTTGAACTGTATTTTGTGTCCTTTGATCGGGGGCAAATGGAGCATCTGCCTCGCTTTGTCTTCTGATTGTCGGTTATTACGTCTGGATGTCCATTGTCTAACAGATCATCAAATCCACACCGTTTGATACTGCTAATATTATCCCTGTTCCTTGCCTGTGGTAAACTCAAACGACGTTCCACTTGGGGCTTTGCCATTTCTTTGGCCAACTTCATTAGAAAAAGACGTCTCTCTGTTTTTTCAACAGCAACACGGAAGAGACTGTAGGCATTGAGTGCAGCTAGATCGACAAGATCATAAAATACTGCTAATGGCCAACGTTTTGAGCCCTTTTTCACAGAATAGTAAGAGTTCATTTGATCTAGCGTATCAACACCTGATTTTGTTGAGTTGTAATACAACACTACTTCTGGTTTTCGTTTCAAGTTGTTTACTTTGGGCACTTCAAATGATTGCTGTTGTGTTGACAGGAGTAGCACAGCCTTATTTCTTTTTGGAACATACGAAACTAATAGGGTTTTACCACTGTATGCAAATCTGGTAGTGCATTCTCCCCTAGTTTTCGAAGGCAAAAACTCTTTTGGGACTTCTTTTCTTGTAGAACGTAGAGTACCTACAAGTGTCAACTTCATTTTCAACAATTCTTGGCCAAGGTCATAGCTCGTGAAAAAATTGTCAGTGGTAATACTCCTACCACTGCCAGCCAGATGACGCACTAAATCTAAGACCACTGTCTTGCCTTGATTCACTTCTCTCACATCACCACTCCTTCCAGTGTACATTTGAAGATTTGTCAGATAACCATGATCACATTCTACTGCGCACCATATGTTGATGCCATACTTTCCTGGCTTTGAAGGAATGTAGACCTTGAAACTGCACCGACCTCTGTACACGCAAAGGTGTTCATCAACAGTAATGTTGCTGGAAGGTATAAATGATGTTTGACATTGCGCGGCAAACAAATCAAATATTTCCTGTACAGCTTCAGCCTTATTTTCAGTCCTCTCTTTCCTTTCAAGTCTTGTGATGCGGTCGTCAAAACGAAGTGAACGCAGAATGTCCTGATATCGCCTCCTCGACATAGTAGCACGGAATAGAGGAGTGCCATATTCAGAGTCCCAAAATTCGTCAATAGGTTTCCCCCGGCTCTTCTGTACGCCACACAGAATCAGCAAGCCTAAAAATGAAAGAAGCTCGCATCTGTCTGTATCACGCCAGTCAACCAATTTTCCAGACACTTTCAATTCATTTCCTCGTTGATTTGTGAACTGAACTATTATATCCAGCAATTCATTAGTAATAAACTGCCAGAATCAGTCAACAGCTAACACTAACTGTACTAGGAATACCTGCTGAAAATCGTTGCATGTTGCGGATTGGAAATCTACGAATTGATGGTTCTTTTCTACTCCATGCAATATCCCGACCCCTGCTTACCAGTACGGCACTTTCATCTTCCCCACTGTCATCATTTTCAGCAAGAATATCATTTTCTTCTAATCCATGTAAACAAATTTCATCACTTTGGTGTACCTGTGTCTCCGTTCCATCATCTTCGGCGTCACTACCTTCTGAATCACTACTGCTACGAAATAAGTCTTCCATAGCTTGTTCTACACTATAGCCAAGAGCGAAACGTATTCCATCCATGCTGAAATTACACTGCAACAACAAACGTACAACAAACGTACAAACGAACTTTCAGTTTGAGGTTAGTTCTGAGTAACACCTGAATAACACCTGAATTCAGTGTTACCAACTCAAAATACCTAAGAAAGAGATTGATAGTTGATAATCTATACATTCTATGAATGTTACATATAATCTGTCTGGGGTCATAATTGACCCCAACAGTAGTTTTTTTTAATTATTGATTTAAACGTTGCGTCAAGCGCTCTAAAAAATTTGAGAGAGAACTACAATACTGTGTGGTAAAAGTCATAAAATTCTGGATTTTTACAAGAAATAGAAATATTATTTTATCCATAGTAAATATGATTGGGGTCACCAATGACCCCAGAGTGAGTCCTAGGGTTAAGCAAGCGCTGTTGCCATGTATCGGCCTGTGCTGTGGATGTGGCTCCAGGTTGGGTTAGAAAATTTTGTTTTTGACGTTCCTGGTGACCAGTGAACTCACAGCCAAGTGCTGTGGCTTCTGGATGAATCTCTGCACGAGCGACCCGTTCGTACATTTGTCTCATCTCATCCGCCAGCTCGTTCCACAGGGTAGTGAGACGGGTTTGCTCCTCTTTGATTTCTAGCATTTCTTCCTGTGTCTTTTCAGCTACTCTCTGTCCCTCTTTTTTGAGAGCGGAAATAGCCTTATTTTTGGCGCTCACTTCGACCTTCGTCAGCGCTGCCTGATCTCGCGCAATTTGGTCATTGTTTCGCGCATGTCGTGCTACTAGTCTGGCTGTCCTAGCCTCGCGTTTGGACTTTACCGCTACTTCTTGGGTCTCATCTGACGTTTTCCTAAAGTCTTCAACAGTTACTATTGCACCCTTTACTTCGTTCCTGACGCGATTTACGCTTCCGACAAACTCATCAGCTCTCCTTTGAACTTCCTTAATTTCTTTCATTTCTTCGTCATGTCTCTTTTCGTCCTGATCTTTTCGCTCATGAATTTACCTAATTTTATCAGTGAGGATCTTCTGTCTCTCGTCTTCTTCCTGCCGTCTATTTTCTTCCCTTTCCTGTCGTCTCCTCTCACGTAAATTGAATGATCGATTCTAATCGCGCACCTCCAGTACCGCACAAAGGACTGCACGCACGGGATTTAACTGCTCTTTGACGCTTTGCCCATAACTTTCTCTACGTGTACCTCTTTCCGTATTTACAGAACCTGTGTTACCTGCCACTTCTGCACCCTTTTCACTTTCATTTTCTGAGTGAACTGAACTCTCACCATTGGAGTACTCTGCCTTTGTCATTTGTGCTCCGTTAGCAGAGTTATTTAAATGAGCTTGTACCGTCGTCCTATCTTCTTCTGCATCTATGACTGGCTCGTGTTCCCTTATGGATGTGATTAGTGCTTTGCTTGTTGTAAGTATTCAAATAATTTGTTACTTCCGCAAGTTACCGACTCTAATGCATCACGCACCACAACTATACTCTGATCCTCTTTCAAAGAATACACACATTTATGCCTAAGCCTACGAAACAAAACCTACTCCAAAATGCCGAGAGCATCCCCACAAAAGCTTGCACAACACTGTTAGCAACTAAGCAACATCGGACAAGAAGTGACGCAGAAGTCACTGACAAGACAAAATGAGAAACAAAAGTAGATGACACAGACAATACATACACTGAAATAAAATGGCTTCAACATACTACAAATTACTGAGACACAAAGCATAGCGCCGAAACCAAGTCTAAATATTAGTACACCATGCTCTATCTTTGACAAAGGAAAAAAAGAAGAAGAAAGTAATACACACGCGCCTGTTCTTCACAAAAATGCCGTGACTGAAGACACTGGCGAAGGGTTTCCAAATGCAAGCTGTCACTTGCCTTAATCATGAAAATATGTGCTAGTGATGCCAAATGTTATTACCGTTACGCAAAGAAAAGTATTATCATCTCAGTAACCTTCAAATCGTGAGATACAGCCTTAGTTTTTATGTATGGAATTAGTCAAAGGAGACTGGAATTCGATAGTAGGAAAAGTAAGAGAAAGAAAAAGTGGCAGGTAAACATGGACTGGGGCAAAGGAATGAAAGAGTTAGTCACCTGGTAAAATTTTGCACAGGGCATGATTTAATCAAAGCTAACACTTGGCTAAGGAATCAAGAAAGAAGGTTGTATACGAGGATAAGATATGGAGACTCCGGAATTTTTCAGACTAATTATATAACGGTAAGACCTAGATATCTGAACCAGGCTTTAACTTGTAAGACATTTGCGGGGGCAGATGTGGAATTGGGCCACGTTTTATTGGGTATGAATTGGAGACTAAAACTGGAACACTGCTAAAAAGTAGGAATTTATGGAGACGAGACCCGGATACACTGAAAGACCCAGTGGTCGTTGTGAATTTTAGAGGGAGCACTAGGGAACGACTGACTACAACAGGGGGAAAGTGAGAGAGTAGAAGAAGCATAGATAGCTTTGGTAGTTAAAACAGTAAAGACAGCAGAGGATCAAGCAGGTAAAAAGATGTGGGCTATTAGAAATCTTTGGGTAACACAAAAGATATTGAATTTAATTGATGAAAGGAAAAAATATAAAAATGCACTATATGAAGTAGGGGAAGGGAATACAAAGTCTGAAAAATCAGATAGACAGGCAATGCAGAATGGCTAAGCGGGAATGACTCGAGAACAAAGATAAGGATGTAGAAACACATATCACTAGCGGTAATTGAGATGCTGCCTACAAGAAAATTAAAGAGACCTCTGGAAAAAAGGAGAACCATCTGTATGTATAACATGAGCTCAGATGGAAAACTAGTCCTAAGCAACTACTGGAAAGCAGGAAGGTGCAAAGAACATACAAGGGAGATGTACTTGAGGGCAATATTATGGAAATGGAAGAGAACATAGATGAAGATGAGATGGGGGAACTTAATAAAGCACTGGAAGACCTAAGTCGAAACAAGGCCCCATGGGTAGACAATATTCCGTTAGAACTACTGATGTCCTCGGGAGAGCCTACCATAACAAAACGCTACCATCTGGCGAGCAAGATCTGCAAGACAGACGAAGTAGCCTCAGACTTCAAGAAGAATATAATAACTCCAATTTCAATGAAAGCATGCGCTGACAGGTTTAAAAATTACCAAACTATCAGAACAATAAATCTCAATTGAAAAATACTAGAACGAATTAACCACAAAAGAACCGAAAAATTGGTAGAAGGCGACCTCGGGGAAGATCACTTTGAATTCCGGAGAAATGTGAGAAATGTAGGAACAAGCGAGGAAATATGACCTTATGACTTCTCCTAAAAGACAGGTTAAGGAAAGACGAACGTACGTTTATAACATCTGTAAACTGAGAGAAAGCCTTTGACGACGTTGATTGGAATACTCTCTTTCAATTTCTAAAGGTAGCCGGGATAAGATATAGAGAGTGAACGCTATTTACAATCTGTACAGAAACCGTTATGAGAGTCGAGGAGCACGAAAGGTAAGCAATGGTTCAGAAGGGAGTGATGCTGAATTGTAGACTATCTCTGATGTTACTCAGTCTGGATATTGAGCAAGCAGTAAAGGAAACAAAAGTAAATATCGGAGTAGAAATTAAAGTTCAGGGACAAAATATTTAAAAAAATGAAGTGTGCCAATGATACTGTAATTCTGTCAGCGACAGGAAAAAACTTGGAAGAGCATTTGAACGGAATGGACAGCGTCTTTTAAGGAGGACATAAATATATACATTAACAAAAACAAAACCAGGAAAAGGTAATGTAGTTGAATTGAATCAGGTGATGCTGAGGCCATTACATTAGGAAATGAGACACTTAAGGTAATACATGAGTTTTGCTATTTCGTTATCAAAATAACTGATGACCGTCAAAGTAGGGATAATATAAAATGTAGATTGAAGATGATAAGAAAAGCGTTTGTGAAGAAGAGAAATAGATTTAAGTGTCAGGACGTCTATCCTGAATGTATTTGCACGGTGTGTAGCCATTATGGAAGTGAAACATGGATTATAAATAGTTTAGAGAAGAAGATAATTGAAGCTTTTGAAATATGATGCTACAAAGGAATACTTAAGATTAGATGGTTAGATCATGTACCTAATGAGGAAGTACTGAATACAATCGAGGAGAAGAGAAACTAGTAGCGCAACCTCACTAGAAGAAGGGTAGGACACATTCTGTGACATCAAGGGGTCACTAATGTAGTACTGGAGAGGAACGTGGTGGGTAAAAATCGTAGAGGAAGACCAAGATACAGTAGGCAGATTCAGAATGATGTAGGGTGCAGTAGTTACTCAGAGATGAAGATGCTTGCACAGGATGGAGTACTATGGAGAGCTGCATCAAACAAGTCTTTGGCCTGAAGGCCATAACAACAACATGAAATTAGTAAATTTACTCATGGCATTTTTGTTGCCTATGTTTGCTTTCACTTTGAGAACACAAATTAATACTCAGATTAACTAATTTAATAAGATTAGACCTTCAACTGCTGGTGTATCCATGTATCACCCCATTAAAGTAAAAAACAGTGACTGGTTGGAGGTGTATGAATGAGAACAATGGCGTAATTGTTTGCAAAAACAGTGCCGAGTTTTAATTTGTCCTTTTATATCTACAACGAACTGATAAATCTTGCAAAGAAGTTACAAAAACTAATCAGTAAAGGGATGGTGCTTCATTGGCAAACCATTCATTGGGGCGGAACTTACACAAATTATCCCCTGTATTAATCGCTTTTACGACGCAACGTGAATCCACTGTGGGGTCGAATTCTATTCAAATGGCATCAAACTATGGTTCTCCAGAGAACAGGGAACAGTGAATACAATTTAACACCTCAATGACGGTGCAGCAATACTTTACTGTCTCACCTTGATTCAGGCGGCAGTAGAAGACGGCGCGCTCTGTGCGAAGAGCTGCGCGCTGCAGCAGCTGTAATGTTCTGATGCGTCCACGAAAATCTGCAAACTCAGAGGACTGATTATTAGAACGCAGGGAGAATTCCTATCAGAGTCCTGAGATCCCACCGGGTTTCTGCGTGAGGTGCAGCCGTTCGCTGGTCTGGCCAAACTAATTTGACTCACTGGCACGACTGTGCAGGCTCGAATTGTAAAACATCAGACGACCGACGCAGAACGAATAAGTTCACCCTCGTGAAACACAGTATGTTCCAGATGACATGTAGCTTCACTGTCAGCACAGTTGGTAACGGCCACTGGCTTTTAGTGCACCACTAGTTACAGACCACAAGTCTCACCCACTACGGAAAGACCTGAAGCTCTCCAGCAGGGGAGGAGCAGAAGAAAAAACAAGGCAAAGAATCAAAACTACTCTCCACCAAGCCTCAGTACAAGAGCCCAATTAGCAAAAACGAATCCGCCTCCACGTTGTACAAACCACTCGAACTATCCACTACTCATTGAATCTCCCCTCTTGACTGTTGTGTTGGCCTGGTAGTCAATCCAGACACAGCAACGTGGTTCCCATGCTAGGGAGCGAGCCTCTGCTTCGCATATTCTGAGAGAAGCCCACCAGTGACTCGAAATCTTTCTTGTTTGAAATTGAAAAAAGTTTAGACAGGGGAGGCGTCGTTCTCACAGTAAGCAGGGCCATGTTTCGTCAAAAACACCTATCTAAATGGGACCACAGTCTGACATTTACAGAGAGATCTAATGTTCCAGGCCTACCATATTCAATTACTGAAAGAAAACTCTTAAGCTACCCAGACAGTTGAGAATACAAGTTTTTGCCTCTTGCTAAAACAACCTAGCTACTTCTTGTGTCAAGGAAGTTACAGTCTTGCCCATTATAAAGACGTACACCAACCAATCAGCCCATATCATACCAACTTCTGACATGTGAATAGTTGGAGTTTTATGACCTCCTCGCCATTTGCACGTAAGCTCAGATTACAGCAGCCTCTTTTAAATGGCTTCCTCCACCCACTTTCCAACAACTTGCCACATTTGCGATCAACTGCCACATGGCCCAAGTAAAATGTTTTGTGAACCGGCTCTCTCTTGCTCCAAATGTAAATGGAAAGAGGGGAGTGTCACTGACTGAAATCCCTCTGCAGATGCAGACCACAGAGCGAAGCTCTCCAGAATCACTCACTCAGCCAGGTCACTGGATTCAGCATTTATAGCCCTCAATGCATCTCTCTCCATGTTCTCCATCGCCTCCACTACTCCTGTTCACTACCGCCTCTAACACTATAGGCTACAGTTGTAGTTATATGAATATTCTGGTCACAATTTCCTCGTGTAAAAAAGTCATAAACCACACATGCCAAATGTAGTACTGGGGAGCACCGAGATTATGACATAAACTACGAGTATTAACCTGACTGACAATGTTGTTGAAGTGAGAGAGTGGCACACCACTTCTAAAATTAATTTTAATTTGATACCCGAAGCCACGGAAAGCGTTATTTCATATGCTTATGAATTATGTTACGTTATTAAAGTGACAACAATTAGAAACCATAAGGCTAGCTTTAGCACAAAGACATTTTATTATAACAGAATTATGTGGAAGTATTCCATGAAAGGAGATGTTTTTGACATTCACGAAGTCTGGTAAATAATCAGTTAGTTGACATCATCGTTGTGCCATCGTTCCGCGCTGCTGGTTCGTGAACAACAAGTGTAATCCATGTAATAACTGCAGTTGCGACTGTCCTCTTGGAAATGACCATTGGTCAGCATGTCCTGATGGAAGAGCGATATTTGCAGCCTCTTCATTGACTGAGGTAACTGCAGCCCACAATGTAGCCCACACGAGCTTTACCAAGCAAACACGTAATGCACACCAACGTCACAGCGCCTGTTAATCACTTTTCGCCACTGTTTGAACGTTACAGATTTCATATTAGTTTATAACGAGAAGCATTTCATATGTCACAGTTCACGATGTTTCCCAGAAACCACCCACCTGTCAAAATGTTTTATGCAGTCCACAATGTGTCCCGAAAACCGCTCACTTGTTAAACACGCTGTTTCACAGTCCCAGCATTATAATTTTTCGATTAGTATTTCACTAAATGTTAATTTGTGTAGAGAAGTTAATTCTATGAACACACGCCCACAGTAATTATCTCTTCACTGCCACAACTGATAGCTTTCACCTTATTAGTTTAAAATCCAATAAGTTGTAATGTAGTCATTCTAGTCTGTATGTTCATTAAGTTCACAGTTCAATGAAAATCGTCCACTCCGCAAACAAATTTGTAGTTCGCGATACACATCAAAACAGTTTGTGCTGTGCACACATCGGGCACCGTCCATACAGCAGCCACGCGATTCGTTAGTCACCACGCCGTATTCTCGAGTTCACTTATCGAAATGTCAAACTACAGGGTGAAGTATTGTAATGCATTTACTTAATAGCTTCATCGTCCGCTGTATGTGCCTAAACCGTAAGCGTAACTAGCACCAAAAGAACACTCTCCATACGGCAGTCACGAACAAATCACTCCCGTGCTTGTGCGTATGGCATGGAAATCAGTCTCTCTTCGTTCTCTTGACAACCTTGTTGACGTTTCACCTATCGAACTATCGAAAGCTTTCTAAGGCTGCACTTGTAAGATATTTCACAAATCAATCAGAAAAATTGTCTGTAGTCGGTACTGTGGACAACTGCATAACGGCGTTCATTAAGGAAGTGCCAGAATTCAAGGATATTTTCCTCTCCATCATCATACATGTAATGAACTGCATGTAAACAAATCCACTTCACAGAATTTGTCTTTGCTTGCGGGAAGTATAACGTGCAACCTCTTAAGAGAAATTGTGATTTCCGTATTATTATGATCGTAGAATGATCGAAACCACGTGTCAATAAATGTGCAAATTCACAACATGAGCAAAATGAAAAATAACTGTTTCACAAATAAGAAGAAAAGTAAATTATTGCAAGTCTCTCCCAAAAAAATGAAAAGAAAAAAAGAATGAAAAAATTACATAATGTATACTATCTGAATTCTTGGCTTTTTCCATACTGTTAAGGCTGCCTCGCCTTTCCCCATGTGTTTGTGATCAATATAAGGGTTCCACATTTAAGTACAAGATCTCTGGTACTAGTGTGTAGTCCTTACCCCAGCCATTAAAAATCTCAAACCAACCACTATCGACACAGGTGCTGCAGTTTTTGCGATCTCCGTTGCTGAACGTAACGGAAACAGGAAGTTTATGGAAGTAAGCCCTAATTTTGAATGAAAAATTGCAACAATGAATGGCAGAGTTGCAGGTACGTTTATGATCATCGGTATTAATCAGTCATCCCATTTCCAGTTTAATTTACAGAAGAAGTGGTGTATTCCGAAAAACCTCCTAATCGTAATTTGATTCTGGTTGATTACTTGTTTCGGCCTATATACAAGCGATCTTCAGATCGAAACCAAATACATACAATAATTACTATGCAGTTGCTAAACTGGGGGATACACCATCATAATTTGTATGAGTGGGACCTTTTGTTGCACAATCCAAAGGTAAAATGGTGTAGATTATCCCAGAATAATATGCCGTCATATGCAATGCACAAAGAATCAAGCAGATTACATGTGTGAATGCTGCGATCATATATATCACATTGTCTATTGTAAAGTAACGGTAGAAACAAAGACGGTTATGGTCTCTGTACAACAAGATGCCTGTTGCACACTGTAAGCTAGTACACAAACATCAAGGGTCACCGATGAGACAAGCCTCGGAAAGCAAAGAAGTGCCCATGTTGAGACAGGGAGGTATTTTGGTCTGAACATGGTTTGTCATCAAATAAAATAGAATGACGATGTTGACTATCAAGTTTTTTTCTGAAGCCATAGCTTCAGTACAGTAGGTTACATATTTACATTTTGACCATGTCAAAAAATAAGACAATTAAGAGTTATCTTATGCAACTATCGCACACCACGTTTTCCATTTATTAATCTCGTCTAGAGGGATGACGATGCAGCGACATAAACCTTTCGAAGGCTTTATAGGCATGGAACATAAGCAAATTCCAGTTACATCATTTTGTGACATCTTGGGTGGCAGGAAGGGTGTTTTATAAGTACAAACACATGTGTTTAAATCGTTCTTATATAAACTGGTGTGTAAACATTACAAATGTTTGCGTAAATATTTGTGAATGTGGCTTTAAAAATTATGTATTTATGTCTTTGTTAATTAACTACACAAAGGGGAAATTCGTATCTAGTGAAACGATAGCTCACAAAACATGAAGAACAATTTTGTACTAAGTTTCCTCTTTTACACATGAAGTTATTGATACCCACTGGTATCTGTGATTTCATGTTGTGTATTAAAGTGCGCGTCATATATCTTGGCGGCCGAGTTTAGGTTCGTTCTGCGCATCTGACGTCAAAAAATACAGTCAGCCAATGAACAGAGAACGACGTTGCCGGATCTGACTGCAGAGCAGATCACGGACGAGTGTCTTCGGTTTTAGAAACGTTCAGTCATAAACAAAGTAATAGAACAAAAGCAATGTCTTGATAGCAGACTTTGTTTTTTGAAAGTTTGGAAAATCCATTCTTTATACCAACTGCTTCATTTTCTATTAATTAATTAAACCAAACAAGCAATAAGACTCTTAATTCAGGCGATAGCAAGGAAAGGTGTTTGTATCAATTTCACGAACCGCTTTTTCTCAATAAAGAACAGCAGTAATTGTTTATTTCCTATTGTACTTCGACGAAGTGCGAGTAATTCATAGGCATACCAACAGTGTTTGTCAGAATTTTGCGTGACGTGTTAGAGTCCTTATGTAGAGCCGTTACAGAACGAGCTGCGCTAGCGTAACTGTTAAGGTGTTTGGTTGGTCAACGGAAGGGAAAGAGTTCAAACCTTATGCGGTGCTAAATATTTTTTTTTTCTTTTAAAACAATATCGAAGTGTCTTACTTCATGAATTTTATTCGTTTGAATGCAATTTTTTGAAATTTCTAGTGCTTTGTCTCTTCATTAATGCGGCTGTGGTGGCTTTACTTCATAAACTGCGCGCTCCCCCCTAAACGTAAGCTTGAGAACTATACTATACTATGGCGCTGTTTCTATTGGCGCGTGCGTCATGTGCAACTGGCAACGCAGCAATCTCCCGCGTCTGGGCGGGCATGCGCGAGCCGCCAAGATAAAAGAATTCAACTATAGGAGTGATGACGCCACTCTGTTTATACAGGGACGCAGTACTAAATGAAACAGAATTAACTGAAACGAAATGGAAGTCAGCCTGTTTATGTGAATGGAATGCAGTCACTTTCATTTCACCGTATACCAGCTCAGCTTTCTCGGTATCGAATGACATATTCAGTATTGAGATCCGGTAGAGAGGTACAGTGGAACACAAAATTAAAACAGATTACCAAGAAAACGTTTCGAATATAGAGCTATTAAGCAATTTAGAAATAAAGTTGAAAATAGAGTTTTGGTGCACATAGAAGGACATGGTATTTAATGTAGGACAGGGAGATAACGTAACGTATGAGAGGGGAATTGTCAAAAACCCTTTATGTGATTCACAGTCAGTTAAAACTCACAGAAAGTCTTTCTCCGTTAAGTTATCATGTAAGTGAGAAACATTCCATCTTTTGCAACTTAATGTTTTATTTATTTCTAAAGAAACATGCTTTGCCTGTTCTTGATAGGCATTCTAAATGGTCCTTCATAAAAAAATTATTTAACTATACATATTTTGTTAGCAGATCTGTAGAATTTCTTAAGAGCTTATTTAAATTATCTAACTATTTTCACATATATATGTGATTTATCCCTTAGTCTCCTATTTATGTATCCGTCTTTTCATCTGTAGGTGCTAGATGCATGTAGATCAGGTTTCCAATTGGGCTGTCACATTTATGTGTTTCACTACGCATGTCCTACCGCGTTGTACATTGCACATCATCTTGATTACTTGCTTTAGGGCTAACTGAGGCATCATGGAAGTTGAAACTGGTGTGGAATCGATTGTTGGAGTCAGGTGGGACGCACAGAGGGTGAGTGTTGGGGGCTATGTGTATGTTTGTTGCGTGTGTGTATGTGTGTGCGTGTGTGTGTGTGTGTGTGTGTGTGTGTTTATTTTCGTTTCTTTTTTTCCTTCCTTCCTTTATTTTTTTATCAATAATATATTTTATGCGAAGTTACGAATTAGTGAGAATACTTTCTCCTATTGACTTTTCTCTGTTTAGTATATTTTCATATTTGTTTTTCGCCTCCTGGAGTGTTATCATTCCTTCTTCTGTTGCTATGGCATAAGATTATCACGTATTTTTGTATTCCAGTGAGGTGGTGGTTACATTCTTTTATGAGACGTAGAGATGATTTATCTGGAGTAGATACATTGACTCTTTGGACCTAATATTGATATTTCTTGCACTGATCACGGTATACTTAAAGTGGTAGTTATTACTTTTTAAATCATATGTTTCTGCACTATTTAACTTGCCCTTCTTTCCTGGCACAAATTTTAATTTCTCTTACATGGTTCTACGAGGAAGTAATAATTCTATTTTTTCAAGACGTTACTGATTTTTCGTGTGCCATTTTCTGTTTATGTTGAAGAATCCATTTCCTGGTGTGAAGGTGTAATGTGCATTACTCTTATGTGCTTTTATATCAGTATTGTTTCATTCTCCTATTTATATTTTGCTTTAATGGTTTTGTAGTGCTTCGGTGCTGTCTTTTCGTGGTATATGATGTTTTATGCTGTGCTGGTTGACATCAGGGTAGCCCTGGCTTTTCCACTTCCTTAAAGTTTAGCTCCCACCCCGCGATTTGTTTCCAGTCAACAAAAAATGATATGTGCAAAAATTTAAGCTCAATTGTACAACTGCAAGACGACCCACAACGACTGTGGAGTTCCGAATTATTGCTTAGTGGATTTTGCTACAAAGTTTCTCATAATTATTTTCATTAAATAAAGTTTTATTATTAGAGATATTTACCTGCAAAACAGCTGTTTCAAGATTTCAGTCCTGATGTTTTAACATACAATAAATTGCATAACCGTTTACCAGCAGAACATTAATACTGTAAGTATAGACGTTTGTACAAAGTAGACAGACGGTGCCAAAGGAGGCCTGTTAATTTTATTGCTTTGGTGAGTGCAGCGACCCAGCGGTGAACACTTCACACCAAACAAAAAGAGTACTGTGGTACTGTCATGGAGTTTCGTGACGTAGCTGCATGCATCATCTGCAGTGTTACTGTTCGCGTTACCTTATGTATGTTCCGAAATGTAAGTGATAAACATATTGCACAAAAATAAATTTTGCGATAGTTAATTGCTACAATATTAGAAATTATTTCAACTCTGCAACTATGTTTCTGTGAATTGTTTGTGTTACGTGCTTTCCTATTCAGATACCATTTAACGTAACAGCGACCATTCAATGATGGTCACCTGCTTGTCATGGGAGAGCGTATTTATATTGTTTGTCAAACTCTCAAGCACAAAACGAAGCCTCTTCAGGATTATAAACAGGAAGACAAACACGTTGGAGTTAAATTATTTTTCGAAAACTGATTTTACTGTTAGTGAAAATTGACAGTCCTGTAGTGTTCTTCGTAGAACGAAACAGCATCAACTTCTTCACGTTCTTGTTGGTTCTATTTCACGTCAAATTATTAGAACAAAGCTACCTTCAACCCATAAATTTGTAATTGTTTTCTTGTCAGGATGAGGTAAAGTGGTATTCACTTTTAAGCAAAATGCACAAATTTCTACTAGACACTATAGTGAACAGTTACTATTTGACTCCTGAAATTTTCCCGGCGTATTTCTTCTTACAATAATTTTCGGGTCTGCAATAGGATCACATTAACATTCCGCCACGATATTTCGGCCAGAGACGTCCGGCCATTCTCAGTTGAGTGGGCGAAGTACTGAAGAGACCTGTTGTAGTCATGGTATTTACAGCGAATCTCGCGCATGTGAATCTTACTGCTTACAGCGAATGCGATAGGAGGTGACATGCGCGACGCAACCGAGTAGTGTGTGTTGCCCTCAGTGGTGAAGTAAAAATAGAGTAATCGCTGAGTATCGATTGAACACTTCGATTCCGCTGTGACCACGCAATTTTATTAATTGAATTAGAATTTCTATCCCGCTGAAAGCCGTTATCACGATTCATTAAATGGTCAGCAAGACGTATTTCCACGGATTCTTTAATTACAGAGTCCCAGAACCTGGAAACCGTTGTTAAGATTTTGGTGTTATTGTATTTCATTGAAAGTCCCTTGGAAACGCAAGCCAATTTTAAGGGCTTCCGCAGACGGGTGTGTCTTTCGTGTTCTACACAGCGTACCTGGACCGTTCGTGTCGTCTGACCTTTATATGCCGCGTTGCACTCAGATGGAATTTTATAAACACCCTCCTTGTCCAATTGTAAACCGTCTTTAACGGATCCGACTAAGGGCTTGCTCTTTGCTGGTGGACGGAAGATGACATTGATATTATTCTTCCTAAGCAATCTGCCTATTTTAGAACATACGTTTCCGGCATGCGGAAGGAACGTAGTTGTTTTACAGTCATCTGGCTTCTCAGAACGTTGCTTCTTGTTGTTATAATTGTGGATGGTCTTCCGTATTTGACGCGAAGTATAGCCATTCTCTTTAAAAACCTTCTCCAGATGCACTAATTCTTCGTGAAGGCTATCAGTACCCGATATTACATGCATCCGATGAACTAAAGTACTGAGAACATCAGCGGTTCCTTCCATATGCCGGATACGTACGTTCTAAAATAGGCAGATTGCTTAGGAAGAATAATATCAATGTCATCTTCCGTCCACCAGCAAAGAGAAGGACCTTAGTCGGATCCGCTAAAGACGGTTTACAATTGAAGATAGCGGAAGTTTATAAATTTCCCTGTGATTGTGCCGCGGCGTAAACGAGTATAGGTCAGATAACACGAAAGGTCCAGGGACGCTGTATAGAACACGAAAGACACACACCGTCTGCGGAAACCCTTAAAATCAGCAGTGGCAGAACATTGCATTTCCATGGGACATTCAATGGAATACAATAGCGCCAATAATCTTAGCAACGGTTTCCAGCGTCTGTTACTGTCCAATTAAGGAATCCGTGGAAACTGTCAATTTAATGAATCGTTTTAGCTGCTTTCAGCTGGATAAAAATTGGAATCCAACTATTAAAATTACAAGATCACAGCGGAATCGACGTGTTCAATCAATACTCAGCGATTAGTCTATACTTACTTCACCACAAAGGGCAGCACACACTACATGGGTGCCTCGCGCATGTCACCTCCTAACGCATTCGCTGTAAACCGCCATGCGCGTAATTCGCTATAAATACCATGACTGTATCAGGTTACTTCAGTACTTCGTCTACTCACCTGAGGATGGTCGAACGTCTGTGAGCCGCAATATCACGGCGGAATGCCGATGGGATCCGGCTGCAAATCCGACAATTTCTGGAAGTACAGTTACTCAGCCTGTATGATGACTGGAATGTTCTACAGAAGAAAGACACTAGAACTTCAGGCAAAGAAAAAGAAAAAGAAAAGAGCACATACATGTGGAAAAGATGGAAGATCTCCATGAGACTTCTAATTTGGAACAGATGAAAAGTAACGATACTCATTTAGGACTAGAATAATATTCTCACAAAATACAAAACTGAGATTCAATTTGTTTTACAGATTGTTGCTAGAGACCATAAAAAGGATCCAGCTGAAACTATATCTTTTCTCATAAATAATGTTCAGTGTTTTTCATTCATATTAACTTTTGATTGAGTCATGTTGCTTTATCTTCCAGTTGCTGGGATATCCTGAAGGAAAACTTCGGGTCAAGCAGCCAACGTTGTTGCTTTCTTGGAACCAACCAGGTGTCACGTGTAGCGCACTTTGAGATTAAATCTACAGTCGTGAAGCAACGACGGCTACCATCCAGTCAACTCCTCAGAAGTGGCTACCGGTATCTTCTATCATTCCCCATCCTCATCTCCGAAGAGCATTAGCAGTGAAGAAAGAATGGGATAAGTGTTGTGACAACATTATCTTACAAATACATGAAGACTACCTACATGAAGATCTCAGGCTGAAATTTCGGAACCTTCGTGGATTCTAGGAAAGAAGTTGACCCAAGATCAGTTTACAGTAAGTGAAGCTTCGCGCAGCGACTGACTGTCTTCAAAACCAGACAGATATGCACTGATCTCGAAGGCAACCAAGCAACCCCTGGTTTCAACCAATCCAGGAAAATCTGGAGAGCACTTAACCGGATGAGAACCCAACACGGCAGATGTCATTTTTGAAAGCACAAGTAAAAGACTGCATATAGCCCTTTCTGTGACTGTGGAGACGTGCCTCAGACCATCAACCATTTCGAAGGTTCAGTGGTTCAATGGAGGTTATCCATCAAGTCAGTGAGGAAGCTGTGGTTAAGGACACTGGACATCATTCTGTAATAATACTGATGTTACTGATAGACTGAGGTCTAGACCTGTACATGTTTGTAAATATGTAAATAATTGCACATTGTATTTTGTTACAACTCACTGTATCTTCAAGTCATATGAAAAATATATAAATAATGTACAGGTCCAGACCTTGATCTATGAATAACATCAGTATTATTGCCGATCTCCTTGACACAGCTAATTTCAGTGGTTTGGGACAGAAGAAAGATAATGAAACTCTTTTAGGACTAGAATAATATTCTCACAAAAGACAAAACTGAGATGCAATTTGTTTTACAAATTGTTCAAAAATTGGCTCTGAGCACTATGGGACTCAACATTTCAGGTCATAAGTCCCCTAGATCTTAGAACTACTTAAACCTAACTAACCTAAGGACATCACACACACCCATGCCCGAGGCAGGATTCGAACCTGCGACCGTAGCAGTTACAAATTGTTGCTAGAGCCCATAAAAAGGATCCGGCTGATACTACATCTCTTCTTCGAAATAATGTTCAGTGTTGTTTCACTCATATTAACTTTTCGTTGAGTCATATACAGGGTGTTTCAAAAATGACCGGAATATTTGAAACGGCAATAAAAACTAAACGAGCAGCGATAGAAATACACCGTTTGTTGCAATATGCTTGGGACAACAGTACATTTTCAGGCAGACAAACTTTCGAAATTACAGTAGTTACAATTTTCAACAACAGATGGCGCTGCGGTCTGGGAAACTCTATAGTACGATATTTTCCACATATCCACCATGCTTAGCAATAATATGGCGTAGTCTCTGAATGAAATTACCCGAAACCTTTGACAACGTGTCTGGCGGAATGGCTTCACATGCAGATGACATGTACTGCTTCAGCTGTTCAATTGTTTCTGGATTCTGGCGGTACACCTGGTCTTTCAGGTGTCCCCACAGAAAGAAGTCACAGGGGTTCATGTCTGGCGAATAGGGAGGCTAATCCACGCCGCCTCCTGTATGTTTCGGATAGCCCAAAGCAATTACACGATCAATTCAATGAGGAAATTAAAGACGTCGGCCGTGCGATGTGGCCGGGCACCATCTTGCATTAACCACGAGGTGTTCGCAGTGTCGTCTAAGGCAGTTTGTACCGCCACAAATTCACGAAGAATAACCAGATAGCGTGATGCAGTAATCGTTTCGGATCTGAAAAATGGGCCAATGATTCCTTTGGAATAAATGGCGGCCCAGACCAGTACTTTTTGAGGATGCAGGGACGATGGGACTGCAACATGGGGCTTTTCGGTTCCCCATATGCGCCAGTTCTGTTTATTGACGAAGCCGTCCAGGTAAAAATAAGCACTCGTCAGTAAACCAAATGCTGCCCACATGCATATCGCCGTCATCAATCCTGTGCACTATATCGTTAGCGAATGTCTCTCGTGCAGCAATGGTAGCGGCGCTGAGGGGTTGCCGCGTTTGAATTTTGTATGGATAGAGGTGTAAACTCTGGCGCATGAGACGATACGTGGACGTTGGCGTCATTTGGACCGCAGCTGCAACACGGCGAACGGAAACCCGAGGCCGCTGTTGGATCACCTGCTGCACTAGCTGCGCGTTTCCCTCTGTGGTTGCCGTACGCGGTCGCCCTACCTTTCCAGCACGTTCATCCGTCACGTTCCCAGTCCGTTATTGTATCGCTTTTCCGTCCTTTGGTTACATTAAACCTCCGTTGAAAACTTCGTCTTGTTGCAACAACACTGTGTTCTAGGCGGTGGAATTCCAACATCAGAAAAATCCTCTGTTCTAAGGAATAAACCATGTTGTCTACAGCACACTTGCACGTTGTGAAGAGCACACGCTTACAGCAGAAAGACGACGTACAGAATGGCGCACCCACCGACTGCGTTGTCTTCTATATCTTTCACATCACTTGCAGCGCCATCTGTTGTTGAAAATTGTAACTACTGTAATTTCGAAAGTTTGTCCGCCTGAAAATGTACTGTCGTCCCAAGCATATTGCAACAAACGGTGTATTTCTATCGCTGCTCGTTTAGTTTTTATTGCCGTTTCAAATATACCGGTCATTTTTGAAACACCCTATATCCATGATGTGTTGGTAAATGTGCCAACACCTTGTAGATAAAGGAGGCCGAAAGGCACGCTATCTAACGCAGACGGGCGTGAATTCTGGAACAGGATAAGTAGTGAATTCTAATAAGAAAAGTATGCAGTTCCTCGAATACTTATCTTTATTCCATCCTTGTGGTACATCGCTCTTGATAATACAAATAAGACTATCTTCAGATACAGTTAATGGCGCCTTGCTAGGTCGTAGCCATGGACTTAGCTGAAGGCTATTCTAACAGTCGCTCGGCAAATGAGAGAAAGGCTTCGTAAGTGTAGTCGCTAGCAAAGTCGTCGTACAACTGGGGTGAGTGCTCGTCCGTATCTCGAGACCTGCCTTGTGGTGGCGCTCGGTCTGCGATCACACAGTGGCGACACGCGGGTCCGACATGTACTAAATGGACCGCGGCCGATTTAAGATACCACCTAGCAAGTGTGGTGTCTGGCGGTGACACCACATTCCTCCCCCGCAAATCGGCGAACGGTCGTTTTATAAGGCTTCCGCCGTGGGGAGGACCCCATGTTGACGTATGCGATGAGGTGGGGAGCCTAACAACAGGCGAGGCTGTGCCACCCGCACCCGGCCATTCGGTCCGAGGGGAGCTAGGAAACACCTGAAAACCTAGTCCAGGGTGCACGTCAACATGCGGTGTATGCGCCCATAAAGAGACAGGAGGGGCCGAAGGGTCGACCTCCATTGCGTCGGGGTACCCGACGCGCGAAGACGCCATGTGGTCCGGAGCGGGCAAGAGTTCCATGGCGGAGGACGGCTGGTCACGGGAAGCGATCGGCGGCGCGTGACCCAGGGAGGCGCTTGGCGGCTGCAGCGATGCGTCCACTGCGGGCGGCGCCGGCTTGAGAACAGGCGGCGGCGGCGGCGGCTGCGGCGGCGCGTCGCCATGGGGCAAAATGGAAGGCATCGTCGGTAACACCTGGGGATGAGGCGAGCCAGTAGATGGGTCCCCAGGGCGCTGACCGGACGGCACCGTCGCTGAAAGCAGACGGGGAACGGCAGAACCCGTGCGACGACAGAGGGGCAGCTGATTGAGATGCCGACGCACCTCACCAGAGGCCCCCAAAACCAAATACATCGCGCGGCCGAGGCAGCGAAGAATGCGCCCTGCGAGCCAACGCCGTGAACCTCGATAGTTGCGATAGAATACAACGTCGCCTGGAGTAAAAGCAGAAGTCTGCCGCTGCACTGGAACCTGATGCGGCGGATGCAGCAAAGACATCAAGGTTCGATGAGGACGACCGTGGAGCAACTCAGCCGGCGAGCGACCATCTCGGGGCTGAGAGCGATACGAAGACAAAAAGAGCAACAACGCGTCCTCCCGAGAATGCGACTCTTTCAACTTCAACATCTGTGACTTGAAAGTCCGGACCAATCGTTCAGCGGCACCGTTTGACTGAGGCGAAAACGGCGCGGATGTCAGATGTTGAATACCATTGGCCTGGCAGAATGACTGAAATTCTGCGGACATGAATTGTGGGCCATTGTCGGAAACAATAGTCTGCGGAAGACCTTCAATGCAAAAGATAGCAGACAACGCTTGGATGGTGGCAGACGACGTCGTGGAAGACATCCGGACAACAAAAGGAAAATTACTGAAGGCATCTACCAGAACGAACCATAGAGCATTCCAGAATGGACCAGCAAAATCAATGTGCAAGCGTTGCCAAGGGGAAGTGGCTTTTGGCCATGCAAAGACTTTCTGCGGCGGTGCGGATTGTTGTTCGGCACACGCCATGCCATATTCGTAATCGCAGCAACGATTCCGAACCAAGTACAGTGCTGACGAGCAAGTTGTTTCGTTCGCACGATACCCCAATGTCCTTGGTGAAGAAGCCGTAAGACAGAGGACTGTAACGAACGTGGGACCACGACTCTGGACTGATCATTATCAGAACGCAACAACAAAACACCACATCGAACAAAAAGTCTCTCCTTATGAGCAAAAAATAGGCGAACCAACGGATCCTCGATCTGAGACTTTGACAAAGGCCATTGCGTAGCAACAAAACGCAAAACGGTAGCAAGGACAGGGTCAGCAGCTGTGGCTGTAGCTACACGACGAAAATCAATCGGAAATGAGTCGACCACTTCATCGGTTTCCGAATCAATGAACATGCAAGCAAGTTCGGAAGAATCGAATGCTCTATCCTCAGCAACAGGCAAACGGGACAACGCATCGGCGTTTCCGTGCTTAGCAGTGGACCGATACAAGATATCGTAGCGGTACTGCGAGAGGAAAATAGACCAGCGAATGAATTTCTGCGCTGTACGTGGAGGTACAGGCTTGTTCGGATGAAAAAGCGATGTCAAAGGTTTGTGGTCTGTGATGATGGTAAAGTGACGACCATACAAGAAATCATGGAACTTAGTAACACCAAACACGAGAGCCAAAGCTTCTTTCTCTATCTGTGAATAAAGTCTTTGCGCAGATGAGAGCAATTTTGACGCAAAGGCAATAGGGCGATCATGCGACCCATCTTTGTGCGCAAGCACAGCCCCGATCCCGAAATCCGATGCATCTACCATCAACAAAAGGGGTTTCTGGGGATCGAATGGCGTAAGGCAAGTATTAGAAAGCAACGCCGATTTCAACTGGCGAAAGGCGCGTTCGCATTCCGTCGTCCAGACGAACGGAACACCCTTACGGCGTAAGCTATGAAGCGAAGCTGAAATAGAAGAGGCATTGCGCAGAAAGCGATGATAATAGTTAACTTTTCCCAGCACACTCTGTAGCTACTGCAAATTCTGCGGCGAAGGCAAGTCTTGTATGGCACGGAGGTGCTCTGGACTCGTATGTATGCCTTGGGCATTGATGACATGCCCCAGGTATGGTAAGTCACGAGCAAAAAACACACATTTTTCCTTCTGCAAGCGAAGACCATTTTGTCGCAAGACTTGAAATAACGTTCGTAGGTGTGCTAAATGCTCGTCGGCTGTCTTTCCGGAGATCACAATATCGTCCAGATAGTTCGCAGCAGTAGGGACCGACGCACAAACAGTTTGTAAATATTGCTGAAACAATGCAGGGGCGGATGCACACCCGAATGGCAGTCTTTTGAATCGATACAAACCAAGATGCGTGTCAACCACCAAAATGCGCTGGGATTTGGCGTCCACTGGGATTTGCAAGTACGCATCTGCTAGGTCCAACTTGGAAAAGTATTTACCCGGGCACAGTTTATCAAAAAGATCTTCCGGGCAGGGTAAGGGAAAAGTTGCAGTCACTAGTTGTGGATTCACTGTTGCCTTGAAGTCCACACAAAGTCTCAGTTTTCCGGAAGGTTTTGGCAAAATTACTAAGGGTGAGGCCCAGAGAGAAGCTTGCACACGTTCAATTGCACCCTGTGATTCTAGATCGTTTAATGTTCTTGCGACCTCATCACGCAATGCGTGGGGAACATTGCGCGCTCTGAAAAATTTCGGTTGCGCGTTTACTTTCAGTTCCAAATGTGCTTCATAGTTCTTAGCGCAACCAAGGCCCGGTGCAAAAATACCTGCAAATTCTTCACACAAACGAGAAACACTGTCTGAAGGCACAGTCTGATTCACTGATAGGACCTGATTTACTATAGACATGTAAAGCAACTGAAATAAATCTAAACCAAACAAGTTCACTGCAGTAGAAGAACGAAGAACGTAAAATGACACAAGTTTTGTTTGTCCCTTGTATGTTGCAAGAAGGCTGCACTGTCCTAACACAGGAATTTTCTGTCCTGAATATGTACTGAGCTGAACATTTGCGGCACGCAACGGAGGTTTGCCCAGTTGTTTGTACGTGTTGTGATTGAGCAATGAAACAGCAGCTCCGGTATCGAGCTGGAATGGAATGACCTTGCCATTAAAGTCCAAATCTACAAAAAGTTTATTGTCCTGCTGACGACAAGAGCGACTGTTTTGTGCAATTTGAACAGACACTGGTACAGAATCACTTGCTAATTGACGTGATTTCCGGCGACGTCGGCGCACACATTTGTGGGACGAACACAGTCACTGTTAGAGAAAGTGGCACTGGGCGGAGTGGAATTAACTACATGAATGTCCATGGGCGAAGGTTCACGTGTCTGAGCGTCCTTGGTTCGATTCCGGCGCGAAGCAAAGGGCCTGGAATGATTAAGAGTGTCTGATCTGAGCTTTTTCTGGCAAACACTTTGAACATGTCCTTTCTTATTACAGAAAAAGCAAATAGCTTGGCGTGACGGGCAATTTTCACGCGAATGTCTAGTAGCACACCGAGGGTATGATTTCACTGCAGTTGTGTGCTGGCGCGGCACACCTGGTGTAGAGCGTGGCGGCAGCTGCGCAGACGTGTGCGAGGGCAGTTTACCAGGCCGCGCAGCGCGCTCGACGGGCCGGTTAATGTTACACACTGCTGGCGAGGTTTCAAAAGATTCCTGAGCACAGTCAAGTGTGTCTTGTCTATCCAATATGTCTATCACTTGCTGAAGGGAGGGATTAACTAGTTTCAAAATCTGTTCCCGTATGCGAACATCAGAAACGTTCTGTGCAATTGCATCGCGTACCATAGTATCTGAATAAGGAAGGCCACAGTCACATTCAAACGCACAATCCCTAGTAAGGCCTTGCAAAGTTGCAACCCACTCCCGATTAGTTTGACCGGCCATACGTTTTGTACAAAAGAACGTATACCTCTTTGCAACTACACTCCTGGAAATTGAAATAAGAACACCATGAATTCATTGTCCCAGGAAGGGGAAACTTTATTGACACATTCCTGGGGTCAGATACATCACATGATCACACTGACAGAACCACAGGCACATAGACACAGGCAACAGAGCATGCACAATGTCGGCACTAGTACAGTGTATATCCACCTTTCGCAGCAATGCAGGCTGCTATTCTCCCATGGAGACGATCGTAGAGATGCTGGATGTAGTCCTGTGGAACGGCTTGCCATGCCATTTCCACCTGGCGCCTCAGTTGGACCAGCGTTCGTGCTGGACGTGCAGACCGCGTGAGACGACGCTTCATCCAGTCCCAACCATGCTCAATGGGGGACAGATCCGGAGATCTTGCTGGCCAGGGTAGTTGACTTACACCTTCTAGAGCACGTTGGGTGGCACGGGATACATGCGGACGTGCATTGTCCTGTTGGAACAGCAAGTTCCCTTGCCGGTCTAGGAATGGTAGAACGATGGATTCGGTGACGGTTTGGATGTACCGTGCACTATTCAGTGTACCCTCGACGATCACCAGTGGTGTACGGCCAGTGTAGGAGATCGCTCCCCACACCATGATGCCGGGTGTTGGCCCTGTGTGCCTCGGTCGTATCCAGTCCTGATTGTGGCGCTCACCTGCACGGAGCCAAACACGCATAAGACCATCATTGGCACCAAGGCAGAAGCGACTCTCATCGCTGAAGACGACACGTCTCCATTCGTCCCTCCATTCACGCCTGTCGCGACACCACTGGAGGCGGGCTGCACGATGTTGGGGCGTGAGCGGAAGACGGCCTAACGGTGTGCGGGACCGTAGCCCAGCTTCATGGAGACGGTTGCGAATGGTCCTCGCCGATACCCCAGGAGCAACAGTGTCCCTAATTTGCTGGGAAGTGGCGGTGCGGTCCCCTACGGCACTGCGTAGGATCCTACGGTCTTGGCGTGCATCCGTGCGTCGCTGCGGTCCGGTCCCAGGTCGACGGGCACGTGCACCTTCCGCCGACCACTGGCGACAACATCGATGTACTGTGGAGACCTCACGCCCCACGTGTTGAGCAATTCGGCGGTACGTCCACCCGGCCTCCCGCATGCCCACTATACACCCTCGCTCAAAGTCCGTCAACTGCACATACGGTTCACGTCCACGCTGTCGCGGCATGCTACCAGTGTTAAAGACTGCGATGGAGCTCCGTATGCCACGGCAAACTGGCTGACACTGACGGCGGCGGTGCACAAATGCTGCGCAGCTAGCGCCATTCGACGGCCAACACCGCGGTTCCTGGTGTGTCCGCTGTGCCGTGCGTGTGATCATTGCTTGTACAGCCCTCTCGCAGTGTCCGGAGCAAGTATGGTGGGTCTGACACACCGGTGTCAATGTGTTCTTTTTTCCATTTCCAGGAGTGTACATTAACTGTTTCTATGAAATAGGCGTCCATTGCCGACAAAATTTATTCGTAGGACAGAGTTGCTACGTCGCGTCGGGGAAAAAATTTCACTATCACACGGTACGTTTGCACCCCTACACACGACAATAGATGAGGCTGCCGCTCGTTACCTTGAATTCTGTAGGCGGCGAGATGAAATCCAAACTGGCGGGACCACTCGGTCCACGATTCCACGTCTGGGTCGTAGGGCCTAAAAGGCGGTGCAACTGCATGTTGTGGCTGCGGTAGCGGTGAAGCGGCGGCCGCCGCATCGGTTTGAATGGCATGTTGACCCTGGACGAGCTGTCCAAGGGCATCCAATAACGCCTGCGTCTGCTGATTCTGCAAGCGATAAAATTCGGACAGGACATCTGGAGATTGTGGCGAAGCCATGACACAAGTAAATGTAAGCAATTAGAAAGAAGAAGACCCTTTCCGTTGTCTCGTCGCCAATGATGTGTTGGTAAATGTGCCAACACCTTGTAGATAAAGGAGGCCGAAAGGCACGCTATCTAACGCAGACGGGCGTGAATTCTGGAACAGGATAAGTAGTGAATTCCAATAAGAAAAGTATGCAGCTCCTCGAATACTTATCTTTATTCCTTCCTTGTGGTACATCGCTCTTGATAATACAAATAAGACTATCTTCAGATACAGTTAATGGCGCCTTGCTAGGTCGTAGCCATGGACTTAGCTGAAGGCTATTCTAACAGTCTCTCGGCAAATGAGAGAAAGGCTTCGTAAGTGTAGTCGCTAGCAAAGTCGTCGTACAACTGGGGCGAGTGCTCGTCCGTATCCCGAGACCTGCCTTGTGGTGGCGCTCGGTCTGCAATCACACAGTGGCGACACGCGGGTCCGACATGTACTAAATGGACCGCGGCCGATTTAAGCTACCACCTAGCAAGTGTGGTGTCTGGCGGTGACACCACAATCCACAGATTGAGTGTTGTAAAATGAGCATTGTAAATAAAATAGTTTCTCAGATTGTAAATCTGTTGTGAATCGAAAAGGAATTAATTTTTCTTAGATTTTTCGTGTTTTTTTTTTCTCGAATAACTTTTCAGTAATGTGTATTAAATCGATTTTAAACAGTTGCTCGGTTTGCTTCAAAGTGTCACATACACTAATCTCGTCAAAGACAAGTTTACAGTGAAGTTAGGGGAGAATACGACGTGGTTTAATGGAAGTAGCTGTTAGGCATGCTATGTTACAAATGAATGGCGTTTGAGGGTCGCCTATAATTGATCGGACAGAAACGAAATTTTCAACAGAAACATTTGTTAGTTGAAACAAAAGTGCTGGGTGAGAGGAGCAAAATTCTAACTTACAGAATATTACATATAGCTAGGGAAACCCCAATGATCATACTGAGTTCTTCTTCATAGTTATACATTCCTGGAAATGGAAGAAAGAACACATTGACACTGGTGTGTCAGACCCACCATACTTGCTCCGGACACTGCGAGAGGGCTGTACAAGCAATGATCACACGCACGGCACAGCGGACACACCAGGAACCGCGGTGTTGGCCGTCGAATGGCGCTAGCTGCGCAGCATTTGTGCACCGCCGCCGTCAGTGTCAGCCAGTTTGCCGTGGCATACGGAGCTCCATCGCAGTCTTTAACACTGGTAGCATGCCGCGACAGCGTGGACGTGAACCGTATGTGCAGTTGACGGACTTTGAGAGAGGGCGTATAGTGGGCATGCGGGAGGCCGGGTGGACGTACCGCCGAATTGCTCAACACGTGGGGCGTGAGGTCTCCACAGTACATCGATGTTGTCGCCAGTGGTCGGCGGAAGGTGCACGTGCCCGTCGACCTGGGACCGGACCGCAGCGACGCACGGATGCACGCCAAGACCGTAGGATCCTACACAGTGCCGTAGGGGACCGCACCGCCACTTCCCAGCAAATTAGGGACACTGTTGCTCCTGGGGTATCGGCGAGGACCATTCGCAACCGTCTCCATGAAGCTGGGCTACGGTCCCGCACACCGTTAGGCCGTCTTCCGCTCACGCCCCAACATCGTGCAGCCCGCCTCCAGTGGTGTCGCGACAGGCGTGAATGGAGGGACGAATGGAGACGTGTCGTCTTCAGCGATGAGAGTCGCTTCTGCCTTGGTGCCAATGATGGTCGTATGCGTGTTTGGCGCCGTGCAGGTGAGCGCCACAATCAGGCCTGCATACGACCGAGGCACACAGGGCCAACAGCCGGCATCATGGTGTGGGGAGCGATCTCATACACTGGCCGTACACCACTGGTGATCGTCGAGGGGACACTGAATAGTGCACGGTACATCCAAACCGTCATCGAACCCATCGTTCTACCATTCCTAGACCGGCAAGGGAACTTCCTGTTCCAACAGGACAATGCACGTCCTCATGTATCCCGTGCCACCCAATGTGCTCTAGAAGGTGTAAGCCAACTACCCTGGCCAGCAAGATCTCCGGATCTGTCTCCCATTGAGCATGTTTGGGACTGGATGAAGCGTCGTCTCACGCGGTCTGCACGTCCAGCACGAACGCTGGTCCAACTGAGGCGCCAGGTGGAAATGGCATGGCAAGCCGTTCCACAGGACTACATCCAGCATCTCTACGATCGTCTCCATGGGAGAATAGCAGCCTGCATTGCTGCGAAAGGTGGATATACACTGTACTAGTGCCGACATTGTGCATGCTCTGTTGCCTGTGTCTATGTGCCTGTGGTTCTGTCAGTGTGATCATGTGATGTATCTGAACCCAGGAATGTGTCAATAAAGTTTCCCCTTCCTGGGACAATGAATTCACGGTGTTCTAATTTCAATTTCCAGGAGTGTATTTGTTTCGATATGTTTAGTATAGTCTGTGTATCATACGTTTTATGGCTGCCATTTTATGAGAATGTCAATGGT
This sequence comes from Schistocerca americana, assembly GCF_021461395.2. Taxonomy (NCBI): domain Eukaryota; kingdom Metazoa; phylum Arthropoda; class Insecta; order Orthoptera; family Acrididae; genus Schistocerca; species Schistocerca americana. Next base: position 49,434,110 of record NC_060124.1, read on the forward strand.
TTTATTAATTGCGTTTAATCATGTTTCTAACTGCTTCTTGTTTAAAAGAATTTGTGTCTTGTGTTAAATTTTGTCATTTCGAGGCCGAAAAGTGTATTGTTTCTTCCATTTTCATTTTCACAGTGAGTTGGACATTGTGGTGTGTGCTATTTCCTTGCCTGTGGAGTGAAATGGGAACCTTTGATGTATCACTTGGAAACCTGTACTGCTTGCATATAGTAACTGCAGAAGGAAATATGAATCCACAAAAAGAAATAAAATAAAAAACGAAATAGGTTAAAAATCACAACCATATTTCTGTACATAGTTGCCCAGGCTCAGAACAGATATCCCAACAAAATATGAATAAATGATTATGTTGAAAGCTCTTTATATAAGACCGCTGATAATGTTTTAATCAAGCGTACCCAGTTCTCCAGTCTGGAGCGCATTACGTGTCCCTTACGTTTAACAAATGTGTGACAGAGTGAGTGACTGTGTCTGTGTACTGTGGTCCTAAAGCGTTTGGCCTTGGTCTCACATCGATCTGCATTTTAGCCAACTTTCTCGTAGTCTTAGGTTCAATCAAACAGATTTTCTTTCCCCTGATCAGGCCGCTAATGTGATAAGTTGATAATGTACAGGAAGTGTTCTGTTTCCGCTACCTGGGAGGAGCTCGATTGTAATATGGGTGGAAAGGGTTACTGTTCGCCTGGGGCTCCAGGTGTGGAGATAGTAAGAACTCTTCTCTAGTCGTTTTGATACGCTAATGAAACTGTGCTAATTCCAGCCTAGCTGATGCTTTTATCTGTTTTTTGTGCAGTTTTATGCACTTATTATCAAGTTGGATAAGTTATTAGGGATAGAGAGATTTTTATTACCATTCGGTTTTTGAAGGGAGTTTGCCTCGTTGATCCACATCTTAGAAAGCGGAAGCGTGGTGGACAAACTATGCTTGTTGTGGTCTAGTACTTGTCTTTCCTAACGAGAATGTGCGGGTGTTTCTTACGTTGTAATGTCTTCCTTTTAGTGATTTTCGTTTGTTATTCTACAATTTTCTGCGTATTTCATGGGTTTATCTCTGTTCTGCTCTCTCCTACTAACTTCCACTGTTACCTTTTGTGTGAAAGGATCTTGAAACGGCTTTGTAATTGTAATGATTTTGCACGGAATTCCTCTGTGTGACGCAGACCACGTGCTTGATGAACGGTTGGGCTTTCAACGTCTCGCTTCTCAGTTTTTTTCTTCGCCGTCAGATATTCAGTTTAACTGCATTCACGAGGATATTAATTTTAATTTGCATCCCATTTAATCAATTCTAATTCCGTGCTATTTCCTTGTGTAAATATCTTGAGTACTTTTGCAGCCGATGTGACCACTGTATGCTTGGGTCCGTGATATATACATATATCTTGTGTTTCCTTATGTTCTTGATTTCTTGTCGGTACTGCTAACGTTTTCGTAACTGTGAAGTTCTCGCGATTTTTTTTCTGCATGCCCACGTGGTTCCTTTGTTGTCCGTTCGGTTGAACCCTGTAATGCTGTCCTTTTGAATCACTATTCTAATATAGATTCTATCTGACAGAGCCTTTTTTTAAATTTTATTCTTTGAATTTTATATGTTCCATTATTGATGCATCTGGTTGCGATAGCACGTCTTATTTGCCTTCTGTGTGTGCTTATTGTGTAAGTTTCTTAGCTTCTGTCTTTTCTCTAGCTATATTATCCTGGTGTGAATGTCCGAAGACGTGTGTGGCCATTGCTCTACCCTCATGTTCCCAACTCTTTGCTGTACACGAGCTCTAAGATGAGATATTTCGTGTTAATTCTGTTATTTCTTTGTAATGTAGTAGACACTAATTACATGTTAATGTTCCTGCATCTCATGAATTTATCGCATGAATAAAATGTTCAGTTTATATTGAGTTGAATTTTAGTTATAGTATTAATTGCCGGCCGCGGTGGCCGAGTGGTTCTAGTAGCCTGAGTTGGGAACCGCGCGACCGCTACGGTCGCAGGTTCGAATCCTACCTCGGGGACGGCTGTGGGTGATGTCCTTATGTTAGTTAAGTTTAAGTAGTTCTAAGTCTAGGGGACCGATGACCTCAGATCTTAAGTCCCATAGTGCTCAGAGCCATTTGAATCATTTACTATTAATTAATTTCCCTATATTTGGCTAGTTACATGTGTACCTCCTAAAGCGCTTTCAATCAAGCTTGTTATTAAGTTAGCCACACGATGATTTCTGTGCATAGCCGCGAGTGGTAGCCGCGCGTTCTCAGGCGTCTTGTTACGGTTCGCGCGGCTACCCCCGCCGGAGGTTCGAGTCCTCCCTCGAGCATCGGTGTGTGTGTCGTCCTTAGTGTAAGTTAGTTTGAGTTAGATTAAATAGTGTATAAGCTTAGGGACCGATGACTTTAGCAGTTTGGTCCCATAAGACCTTACCACAGACAAGATTTATGTGCATAGCCCATTAACAACACACACACACATTAAAGTCTTACACTCTCCAAAGTGTGCATTGTGTCCAATTGTGAGAGTCACATCGTTTATTAATGCTTAGTAAACAAGAAATATTATGAACTTCTTCTTATCACTGGCTCAAGTTAACGTATTTTCATATCTTAATTCATTTAAAATAATCAAAAAATGGTTCAAATGGCTCAGAGCACTATGGGACCTAACATCTTTGGTCATCAGTCCCCTAGAACTTAGAACTACTCAAACCTAACTAACCTAAGGACATCACACACATCCATGCCCGAGGCAGGATTCGAACCTGCGACCGTAGCAGTCGCGCGAATCCGAACTGAAGCGCCTAGAACCGCTCGGCCACCGCGGCCGGCTAAAATAATCACATTTTTACTGTACCCAATAAATATTTCCAAAACGAACTCCATTTGACCTCCGTTCATGTTTCCATTTCTTCATTCACTTATTCATTGAAAACCTTTCTGTATTACATACAGACCTTTCAATGTCTAGGTTCAAATGGCGAAACATATTTCGAAAAAAGAAAACATTCAACTGAAAAAGATGGAGTGGTTTCGATCTACGTGTTAAAAGTAAATGGTAATGTTCAAGACGCTTGTGCTACGGCAGATGCATAGTACTCGAAGTGGGAAAGGAGAACATCATGAAAATGTTCGGTAGGTTTGCGCCTGAAGAGAAAAAGGAAGAATGCTGAAGTCGCTGACTCGAATCGAGCGTAGCTGCTGTAGTCCGTATCTAGAGGTCCGGAGGAAATGAGATTCAGAGCACAGCAGTTAAGGGGGTTAACGGCGCAGGAGACAGCTTCGCGTCGCGTCGGTACAACTGCACTTGTAGCTTCGGAACTGCCGTTACAAGCAGCAGCAACGACTGGCGCACAATGGCGGCGTTCGCAGTGCGAACAAAGGCGGAAAAGAGCGGCGGGGGCATCCAGCCAGCGAGCGAGCGAAGCTAGCGCCAGGTTGGCGTCCCCGGGGAAGTCATTTGCATCCATCACAGGCCGGCCGCCGCAGCCGCAAAACCACGGGTCGCGCTGGCCGCCAGGGACCGCCGCTGCTGGAGACGGCGCGCGTAAGAACCTGCGCGGCGGCGGGGGCGGTGGGGGCGTCGGCAGCTCGGAGGAGGGGGTGGAGCAGCAGCTGCAGCAGCACAATGGGCAGCCGCGGGCGGCCGGCGCAGTAATTGATGAGGCGGAGGACGCGGAAGCGGCCCAAGTGTCGCAGCGGGTGGCGGAGTAGGTTGGGGGGGGGGGGGGGGTAGTCAGAACAGCGACACAGACGAGCGAGGTGCGTGGCTCTGCAGTGACGAGGCGGTGACGTACTAACAAGTCAGGCACAAACGTACGCTGTCAGGTCTGAGTCTGTTTGCGTTCCTAGACTGGCTAACTAACTGGCGAGCGGGAACACGCTGAGGGTACGTATAGATGTTTCTGAGTATCTTGCTTTATTCAGTGAATGACAGAAGCGTCTCTTCTCGAGGTATTAAACTGAAAAAAAAAAAAAAAGTGATCTATTCTGCACTACTGACCAGTTTCGACTCTAGACTGACTGGACTTCCCCAGCATCGTACCAACAAACCGAAGTCTATCACCTGTTTTGTCCACGACTGAGCCTATTTCATAATCCCTTTGCACATCCTTACAAATTGTTACAACCAGGTAATTATATGACTTGGCCGATCCCAGCAGTGACTCGTTGATACTACAATCATAGCAAACAAACTTCGTTTTGTGAAGTGCACAATTTTTGATTTCTGAACATTTAAAACAAGTGGCCAATCTTTGCCCCACTTTGAAATCTTATAAACATCTGACTGAACTGTTATGCAGTTGTTTTTTTTTCCAGATAGCACTTCATCATACATAAATTCAACAAAAAGTCTAAGGTTACTATTAGTATTGCCTGCAAGGTCATTAATACACTTGAACATCATGGATCCCAACACACTTCCGTGGGGCACACCTGAAGTTACTTCTACATCTCTTGATGACTCTCCGTCCGAAATTACGTGCTACGCCGTCCATACCAGAAATTCCTCGACCCTGTCACAAATTTCACTTAATACGCCATATGATAGAGCTTTTGACAAGAAGCGTAGGTGTGGTACTGAGTAAAACGCTTTTCAGAAATCAAGAAATAGTGCATCAACATAAACGACTGACTTACTCCGAAACTTTCGGTATGTCAAATGAGAAAAGTGCGCGTTGTGTTTCACATCATCGATGTTTTCGGAAGCCATGCAGGTTGGCATTCTGTTCAAGCAACTTCACTACTTTGCGTTCAGAATCTGATCTAATCGGTGTTTAGTATAATATATTAGATGAATATTTTGTCCTAGTATATATTTCTGTTGATTTCAGTATAAAGAAGCAGTTAGACAACCACTTTCAGTCATTCAACAATCATATTTAAATCTTCCTCTACATACATTCACCGTAAGGCACGATACGGTGCGACGTGGCTGACTACTAGGACGTCCCTTTCCTGTTTCGCTTGCTAATAGAGCGAGGAACAATGTCTGCCATATCCCTCAGTACGAGTCCTAGGTTCTCTTATCTTATGGTCCTTACGCCCGATTTACGTTGGCGGTAATAGAACCATTACGCGGTGGGCTTCAAATGCCGGTTCTCTAAATTTTCTCAGTCATGTTTTTGAAAAAAATGTTGCCTTCCCTCCAGGGACTCCCATTTGAGATCTCAAAGCATATCGGTAGTATTTCGTGTTGATCGATCCTATCGATAACAAATCTAGCAATCCGCTTCTGAACTACTCCGATGTCTTCCTCTAATCCGATATGGAGGGTATACCAAGCACTCGAACAGCACTCAAGAATGGATCACAGTAGTTTTCTATGCGCGGTCTCCTTTACAGAATTCCCACACTTTCCTAAAATACCCCCAATAAACCGAAGTCGGCCATTCGACTTTCGTATTACACTCCTTAAGCGCTCGTTCCACGTCATAGCGCTTTCTGACGCTACACGTAGATATTTAATCGACGTGACTGAGTCAAGCAGCACATTCCTAAAACTTTATTCGACATCATGGGAATACACGATGAGATTTTCACTTTGCAGTGGAGTGTGCGCTGAAACTTCCTGGCAAATTAAAACTGTGTGCCGGACCGAGACTCGAACTCGGGACCTTTGCCTTTCGCAGGCAAATGCTCTACCATGAGAGCTACCCAAGCACGACTCCCGGCCCGTCCTCACAGCTATACTTCTGCCAGTACCTCGTCATTACGGAGACGGTGACACTTCTGAAAATGATGTTGATAATGGAAGGAAGTAAAGAAGAATCAGGACTCGTTAATAGGATTTGTCGACTTGCTAAAAGCTGTTGACAATGTAAAATGGTGCAAGATGTTCCAATTTCTGAGGAATATGGGGGTATGCTATAGGGAGAGAAGGGTAGTATACAACATGTAAAAAAGCCAAGAGGGAATAATAAGGGTGTAAGACCAAGAACGAAGTCCTCGGATTAGAAAGGGACACAGGGATATAGTCTGTCACACCTATTGTTCAGTCAATACCTCCAAGAAGGGATTGCGGAAATAGCTCTGAGTACCATGAGACTTAACAGCTGAGGTCATCAGTCCCCTAGAACTTAGAGCTACTTAAACCTAACTAACATAAGGACATCACACACAGCCATGCCCGAGGCAGGATTCAAACCTGCGCCTAGAACCGCTCGGCCACTCCGGCCGGCAATTGCGGAAATAAAAGAAAGATTAAAGACTGGAGTAAAAATTAAAGTTGAAAGGACGTCAATGAAAAGATGTAGCTAGCTTCAGTGAAGGTGAAAAAAAATTGCAGGGTCTGCTGAATTGAATAAACAGTCTGCTGAGTGCAGAATATGGATTGAGAGTAGACCGAAGAAATACGAATATAATGAGAGGTAGTAAAACTGATGGTTTTGAAGTAGAAATTTCTGAGAATGTTCGTCTGGAGCATAGCACTGTACGGTAGTTAAACATGGACTGTGGGAAAACTGGATGGGAAGAGAATCGAAGCATTTGAGATGTGGTGTTACTGGCGAATATTGAAAATAAGGTGGAATGATAGGGTAAGGAATGAGCAGGTTCTGCGAAGAATCGGCGAGGAGAGCAACATATGGAAAACAGTGGCAAGATGAAGGGGCAGAATGATAAGACATCACTTGAAACTTTAGGATATAATTTGCGTTGTAGTGGAGAGAGCTGTAGAGGGTAACATTTGTAGAGGAAGACAGAGACTGGAATACAGCCAGCAAGTAATTGAGGACGTAGGTTACAAGTGCTACTCTAAGATAGATGAAGAGTCAGACACAGGAGAAGAATTGGTGGTGGCCCGCATCAAACCAGTCATAAGGCTGATGATTTCTTTTTGAAAATATGACAAGCTTCCTAGGTACACTACTTTCTAGGACCAACGCTCTCCCATACAACTTTTTGCTGTAAGTGGGAAAACACGGACAACGTGCTCGCAATAGGGTCTTGCATCTTGCATCTCACCTGTTCAATCTACACAGCGAATAAATGACGAAGCTGAAAGTTTCAGGAGTGGGATTGAAATTAATTGTAAATGTATATCAGAGATAAGATTCAGTGATGACTTTGCTATGTTCTCTTTGAGTGAGGAAAAATTACGTTACTTTTAATTGGAATGGTGTACTGAACACAGAATATGGATTGGGACTAAACAGATGAAGCAGCTCGCTTGTTGATGTAACTCTGGTGGGTGGGGAGCAGGGAGGAGGGAAAGAGAACGAAATGGGTGTCACCATCTCAAACTGTGCTGTGGGATGGATAGAATTATCTTTGACAGCTCACGATCCAGGAATCATTGGTCAAAGAGCAGTCTACAACGTTGAGGGCTTTGTACAGCGCAATGGTTGTTGTCGCAAGGATGCAAGTTCTATGGCGACTCCTTAGAGCACAGGATCAATCCCTCCCATTGCTATGGGATTGGAAGATGCTGTTGCCCTTCGAACGTTCTGTCCGACAGCCTTAGACACAAGCCTCATAACGCACTCCCAGGGCGCTGGTCAGTATGGTTCAAATCGCTCTGAGCACTATGGGACTTAACTTTTGAGGTCATCAATCCCCTAGAACTTAGAACTACTTAAACCTAACTAATCTAAGGACATAACACACATCTATGGCCGAGGCAGGATTTGAACCTGCGACCGTAGCGGTCGCGCGGTTCCAGACTGTAGCACCTAGAACCGCTCGGCCACCACGGCCGGCGCTGGCCAGTATGATCTTCAGGTATTCATATATGGTATTTTGCATCATTTGATAGAGGCTGTTGAGAATGATTTACCAGTTACGGGCACAGATGACTATGATGGCAATTAGTTCGGTCATTTGGTACTTGAACTGCTACGCCAAGGGAATGGTAGAGGCAACCAAGTTTTCTGGGTCCAACTATCGAACCCGAGCGTGTGTGACCATAGTAGGGATCTTGGTCGGTAGCAACGTGGACATTTTGCACCAGTAGCTTCTTGGTGCCGAATATAGGAAGTACAGTAGTATCTGAGGCGGTGGGGCGTGAAGAGTCTCCTCTAGATAATACCCATTTGCAGATCATATAGATGCTGTATCAGGGAACTCCTCGGAAACAGTGTACTTCACTTAGATCTTGAAAAAGCGGGTTGTTAGCACAAGCTTTCCGCTCAAGCGTTTTTGGACCGATTGGCTATGGCAGTATTAGATACTGCTATCCCTGAAAATTTTTAAAAAGCGACTGGATGTACATTCCAGTGACGCTGACTTTCAGAAAGGCTTTGTTGGTGAAAGGTTCCACTGTTTCTTCAGCTGTAGCAGGCCACATTTAACCATAACAATGATAACCTCATGGTGAATTTGCAACCAAATGCTGTCCTTGCTGACTATACACTGATTTCTCAACCAATGTTTTAGTATTTGGTCAATGTACATGATGACATAATTGAATTTTTACGGAGTCCATGACGCACTGGTCGTTTCAGAGATTATTGAGGACCTTAAATGTGAGAGAATGTATTGTACTTTACAAGGGACAGTCAAATGAAATCGAGACAGGTGAAAAATGTAAGTAATCTATTTGTTATTTTAAAAGTAATACCCATAGCTATAAGTACATTTATCCCACCATGAGGCAAGACGGTCAGTGAGTAAAAGGAAAAATATTTACTGTCGCCTACGATACCATGATAGTAATCATGCGTGCACCTGCTCGTCCAAACCAAATGGATGGTCGCTAATATTTTTCTCCATAACCCCAAGGAAAACGTATGGGAAAGATCGGCACAAAGTGGTGGATGAATAAGGGCTTTTAAGCGAAATTTATGCTGCATAATCGAAACAAGCAGCAAATACAAATCTCCCACATGTGTTGCAAGATGGTTTTGACTACCCTGTATAAGTTTCGCTGGGAAGCGCTCAAACGTCCTTCCGTACAGTTCAGTTCTCACGGCATGCGGTTTCAATATTTTTGGAGGCCTGAAGCCCTCAATATGTTTCTATGAGGTGCACGCCTTGGTTCAATCAAGATTCCTGAAGCAACCGCAAAATTATTTTTTACGAAGGCAGTGGTTGTCTTATCTCAGAGATAGGGGTCCAGTACGGAATTAGAATTTAAAAGAGCTGTCACATCCCAAACGAGTGTTTTGTTTGAGGTTGGGCTACACGATTCGAAACGACAGCTTCTCAGGGTGCCCGTATTGAGATGGAGACGCTAAGATGTTACAATCTCCGGTGTGAAAGTTAGAAGTAACTCCTCAGAATCGTTTAACAGTCTGAGGTTGACTCACAAATACTATGAGTGAATCCCAACTGCTATGGCCAAGATGCTGCCACTAAGCGGCCAAATCTGGTTAAAAAACGGTGAATGAGAAAGACCGCTGCGTCCATTCTAAGACGAGCCAACCACACAACTAAACTCAGAGACCCACAGCTAATGCCTATATGGCCAGCAGCTCCTCTTGCTAACTCTGAAACGAACTCTGGCTCTCCCAGTTGCCTGCTTGCAGCTCCTCTCGTCGGACTAGCCTCGACTTCTCTCTAGAGCTGTCGTACCGATCTCCTCTTCCTCGGAGCGTCCTGTTGCCGATTTTTGTTCACTTCTCTCCTTCGCCCCCATCCGCTGTTGTCGTAATGTAGCGTTGAGGACTACTAGCCTCTGTAAATGTGCACTATTCTTCAATGGTTCTTCAGAGACTGGGTGGAGGGGTAGCGACGCCTCTCTCTCAATACAGTCACACACTTCGTCTTAAGACCTGGCTTCCCAAGACGTAGTGCTGTGTCTGCCAGAACGCCTTCTCTCTTTCTCCCTCTCGTCCTACGCTCTCTGTCTCTGTCCAGCCGGAGTGTTATTTGCCTATTAACTTTAATTTCAATATCGAGGACACCGTTGTCAGAAGTACACACCGCCTCTTTTGTGCTTGTATAGCTAGCTTTAGATCGTTATCAAACGCAGCTGCCGTCAGTCTGGCGTCGGCCGGCCTGCTCCGGGTCTGCGGCTTCTCTCGCCACACCTAAATATCTCACTGTTGCCTCTTTAGTTATTAACAGTTGCTCGTTTTCTTATTAACAATGTATTTGAGAATTGGCTTTACTCATGGATATAACACCTAACTAGCCGGCAGAATTGGAGTTGCCCTTCAGAGTTGCATCAATTGTGAGTTTTTTATTCACCTATGGCAAATTACATTACAGATGTTACATTTGTTTTGCTTCTTTTACATGTTTTGGATGAACCACATTTACATCAGAACATTTATAGTAAAACAGTAAAACATCGAAATTTCATTGTAAAACTTTGATATTAAACATTAACAGTGACATTGACATTTCATATCATAATTTGCACTTTTTTATTTTATGGGTACATTTATTTGAGTTGTTTCGTCAATTTTTACAGTTACTTTTATTTTAACAATTACATTTTACTTACATCTTTTACAATTTTTTAAATCTTAAAGTCGGTTTCTAAATGATATTGAGTCATCTTTTTACTTCGCACACCTTCTGCAAATAATTACATCAGGCTCTCTATCGAGCTGTCTCTGAGTCAAACTACTTTCAGGATAGTAATTCACAATAGCGTTTCGTATGCCTATCTTTCCCCAAGAATCAGTGTACTCGAAATATTTCCATATACCCTTAAAGCATCCTTTGCAATAGGTACACTTGTAAGACGTTGTGGTCTCCTGACCTTCATTGCTTACATATTCCGCCCTCACAATCATATTCTGCACATCAAGACACTACGTTCGAACCCTAACTCGATATGATAAAGTCAATGTTGTATGAATTCATGTAAACGATATGCAAATAGCAACTAAGCGCACCGTGGTTGAAACACTCGACGCTGGCGTACACACACACATTCCAGACACGACGGTCACAGGAACTTTTAGTTCTGGAGAGCAACCGCACGCCAGGAGGCCGGCCCCAACCAATCTACGTCGGCCGGTGACTGCCAGTAGAGCAGACAGCGTTTGCCCGAGTGAAAGGACGACCCCGTGTTCGGCTTAAAAGCAAATTCCGCTTCATTGTGTGGGAGCGCCCGGCCTACGCATTCTTTACAAAAATAGCACGCAGTTTCAGAGTTTTTCACAGGGAGACAGCAAACGCCAAACGCCGATGCCACAGATTTCCGGATTGGTCGCCTTAAACGAAACGCCATTCTCCCGTTTTAGAAGAGCAATGCTGATTGGCAGATAATATTTCTGACGCCTTGAGCTGAAGGAGTAATGGAAGAGATCAAAAGATATACCCCTTCACGTCTGGCATGGAGAGGGGCCGTTCCGTTGTCGCTCTTGGAACGAGAACATGCAACGAGAGCGTGGGCGCTCGTACGTGTACTCAAAGAGTGAGGAACAAGTCTCTCCTCAGTACTTCACTGGGAAAGCACCTCTGTCGAGAGCAAATTGAAGTGCGACTCTATATTGAGTCCTTGCGATTAAGCGTTGTTCACTGTGTTGCCTGCCACATTTATTGTGCGTTGTGAACAGACAGAGATTTAGTTAAACGCCTGGGACCGAATTTTTGAGTGGCATCACGGTGGACTGGTTATCTGACCAGTTTACCACGCCAATAGTTAGACTAGGGGCGAATAGGAGTCCTTGACTTCATCAAGGCGTATGGAGAGTTTGATTGGCGAAGGTCAATCCAGATAGAACGAGAGTTATCTTATTTGTCAGCAGCGAGTGGCACAGACAACAGTCATCAAAGCTTACGGTATTGTGCGCTACAGATCTTGTGAGCCCCATATTTCTTCCAAACATTACACTTAGTACACTTCAGTGCATTTCACATGCGACAGCCTTGACCGTAACTAGCAACATTCTAACGGATAATTATTCAAGTTGAGTAGGCACGGCTCTCAGCCATTCTGCCAAGTCAGTAACAATCTTAAACTTTGTATAGAAATTTCATTAGCGAATCCTATCCTTCAGAGGTAGCTTCACATTCCGAAAAGAACCAGGAAGTAACGTGTTCCGTTCATAACTAAAAGTGCAATTGTGATTTCTCAGAATTTTTTTCAAAATAAGTAATAATTTTCGTTAGTTTCATGTTTTTCTTACACTAACTAGCACTACTGCAGTACCCAAGGGCATCCCACTAGTTACGTAAGAAATTTTGTGAATTTTTGTGTCATTTTCTTACGGTGGACGACTCCAGAAGATATTTATTGCTGAAAGTTTTTCAGGCATTTCTCTTTAGAACGTTAGGATCGTCTGCCTGACTTCTGTAGTAGTGTGGGGGCTGAAATTGCATCTTTCAGGAGCCACAGGGTAAAGCGTACATCTCAGATTAATCCGTTGCGCAGAATGACAGAATAGCAATCCCACACGCTCACAGACTGTCTACGACATATTGCTATAACTAGTATAATTAAGGTCTCAATTACATACATAGTGGTTGTATAACGTGTAAGACGTCTGGAAAATCTCAAACCTCTCTCTTCTATGTTGTGAATTTTCTGGATATCGTCCTGTCGTTTGCTTACGATTTTTTATACGTCCAATTGTTTTACTAGATGTTAAATTTAAATTGAACACTTAAATGTTTTTCTTTTCTTCACTTATAACACAACTATCAAATTCTAAATTTATTAACGGTGTTATATCCTTTTCTTTTTTGTTATTTTACTGTGCATCACTCTGTCCTTTTGTGTGAATGCACTTTTCCCAGAACCTTTGCATTTTCTACAAAAACTTATTTTATCTACACCTTTCATTACTAGGTCCTTATGAGATTCTCTCCCGCATAAAACCATTAACGTTTCCTCTTTTGGAACTACGCATAACTATTCACAACTATTTAGATGCGTCCAAATGCTTTGATTGAGTGAAATTACTCCTTGCACGTAATTTTCCGGAATTTCTCTCACCGGCTGCAATAATTTTGCTTCACACACTTCGTGATCAAATGTTGATAACAATGCAAAGCACTGTCTGCACAGTCACCTGTTCTTACTTAATTCTTTGCAGTTTAACTGCACCGCTGAAAGTTTCGCTCATTGCCTTTTCGATTCATCTACTAGCAAGAACTCTTTTTCTGGCTGTTTGTACACGTACTTTCCTTTCATTTCAGGTACCTCTTTCAATATTGGAAGTACACTATAGAAGTTAAAATTGTCACCATCTATCACTGCAATTTTGATTACATATCCTAATATATTACCTGAAATGAAAACTTGTAAGTCAATTATTCTTGACAGTAAATAACCTGATGATTCAGCTCGAGGAACATGAAACTTTACATCTTTAGCTTATAACATATTAAACTTAAATAGTTTACAATTAGGACAGCATGGATCATATGAGGCATTAGTATGTCCTTTTGTGCATTCACAATGGCTTTAGCATCTGCTCGTATTCCTCATCGATCTGGCCAAATGCTGCTGAATACTGTACTACCTGGTCTGTTATTGTTACAGTGGAAGCTATCCACTTATATCCCACGTCAGTTTCTTTCACATATGCTTTCATGAAACGCTCTTGTATTTCCATACCAGTCTTTAAGACGTATTCATTTGATTGTAAGGTATAAAGTGTCCTGTTCACCCATCCCTTACAACTGCAGCTTGCTCTTTTGTCAACCACAGTAGCCCTTCTGAGTTTCATTCCATAGCATCTATTCTTTCCTTGTAATATGCTTCATCTACCGTGTCTAAGAGTATTTTACTTATCTTTCTCCTTGTCTCGTGCTTTGTCAACTGTTGTACTAGTCGCTGCAGACCTGGGATATTCTTTAAATCATTTGTTGCCTTTTGATCAAGCAACCGACACTATATTAAACCTACATCTTCTTTTGTAATGTGTCTATGCGTCTTTGTACCGCTGCCTTACCATATCGTCATGTTTTCTGAAACCTTACTTTTATAGAATCCAAATTTACATATGTCACATTTCTCCAAGTAGTGGTGTGTATCTCTACTTGTCCTACATTATCATTGTATAACCCTGAAGAAGTTGGAAACTGTGTCACTTCAAAGTCATTCGGCTCGTCTTCTGATTCAGGTTTGGTGTATGTTGCTATCACTGTAAGGAGTTGGACAATTCTGCCCCTGAGTGAAATTTAAAAGAGTTGTTTTTAGTCTGTTTACATGTATCTTTGTTTCTTCTATTCTTTATGTCTACATTCGGAGTTTCAACCGTTACTGCTTCACATGGCTCTCGCCATTGCGAAACTAGCTTTCTAGATCAACCACGTCATACCGATTCATCGTGAAGTAACTGTTTCCTACCGTAATTTCTTTTACATTTTGTTTTATACCGTATTGTTCTTGCTAGTTTTTTAATGTCTTACTATTGATTTTCTTGCTATTCTGTGAGCCTCTTGGATTCTCGCTTTTAGCCTATTCGTAATTGCAACTTAACTGCATTGATTCAGTTACAGTACTCCTGGTACATTTACTTCTCTCCCACACAGTCACACGAATGGTATGTACCCCGTGCTACTGTGTGGTGTACTGTTAAATACGAAAATTTGCAATAGGTACCCACTTGTCCCATGAATTTTGAACACCTGCTACAAAGTGTCTTAAATAGTCAACAAGTTTTCTGTGACTTCTTTCCGACGCACCATTAGATACTGGGTAATAGGCTGTAGTCTGTATAGGATCAATCTTTAACAATTTACATACTCTTTTAAATACATCACTTTATCTGACCCTTAGTCTGTTCAAAAAGACTGATGGAATTTTATATCTTAATACCATGTCTTCTGAAAATGCTTCAGCTACTGTTTCGGCGTCTTGCTTTTCAATTGGAACTTGTAGACTAAATTTACCTAAGTAGTCCTGAAATGTTAACATGTATCTCTTACCCGTACGTGGTACGGTTAGAGGACCTACAATCCCTGCAGAATATTTCTCAAACACTGTCTCTGTTGTGTCAATAATTTCTTAATTTCTTCTTTTTTGTTTTTACTTGCATGTGCTTATTTCCCTGACAGAACGGACGCTTCCGAATAAAATTTTCAATATCGCGCTTCATCCCGCACCACTGCTTGTAAGCCTTTTATTCTTTCTAGCTTTCTATGCATTCCATGGTGCCCTCCAAAGGGGGTATCATACAATTCTTTCAATATATTGTCCTTATCCTTAACGTGATTTCTGCTTCGCTGTTTGTTTACTTTTCCATTTCGAGAGACACTTGCCGGCCGAAGTGGCCGTGCGGTTAAAGGCGCTGCAGTCTGGAACCGCAAGACCGCTACGGTCGCAGGTTCGAATTCTGCCTCGGGCATGGATGTTTGTGATGTCCTTAGGTTAGTTTGGTTTAACTAGTTCTAAGTTCTAGGGGACTAATGACCTCAGCAGTTGAGTCCCATAGTGCTCAGAGCCATTTGAACCATTTTTTTGAGAGACACTTGTGCATGTCGCTCATACACGGTATTACGCTCCCCATTCGCTTCTTCTGTAGATCTTCTCTGTCTCCTTATTTTTTCACGTCTATGTCTTCCTTCTCTTTGTTCGTATTTTACTCAGAGCATCTCCATTACTGGTTAACCTTCCTGGTTTGTATATCACCTTATAATCGTATTCTTCGAGTTTCAGTACCCACTTCAAGAGTCTCTAACTTGGATCCTTTACACTGGATATCCAAGTTAACGTCTTATGTTCGGTTACCACTGTCAACCATCGTCCATATATTTACAGTCTGAACTGTTTCACAGCATATACTGTAGTCAAAAATTACTTTTCGATGGTGCTACAGTTTAGTTCCACCTTGTTCAGTGCTCTTGATGCGTACACAATGGGAAATTCTTATCTTAATTTCTTTCCTTGTGACAGTTCTTCCCCCAAAGCTGCGTTGCTCGGATCTGTCTTGAACATAAACGGTTACGTAAACTCTGGGTACTGAAGCAGCGGAGGATTTAACAATTCCTCCATCAGCTCTTCGAACGCATAGTGTTATCGTTCGCCACACTGGTATTCCACTCCTTTCTTTAACAACTTCTGGAGTGGCTTCGCAATTTTGCTAAGGTTTGCAAAAAATTTTCTTTAGTACACCCTCAGCCCTAGAAATCCTATCCACTCTTTCATTGTCCTTAGGTGTGGGAAGGACTTTACCTTCTCATTCTTTGGCATATCCGGTGAGAATCCCCTGCCATTAATACAATAGCCTAGGAAGCTTACCTCCTTCCCCAGAAAGGCTTGTGAGGTCGTAGTTTCAAGTCATGCTCTTGCAAGCTATCAAAGATTTCACCGAGCTTCGCATTGTGCTCCTGCAGGTTCCTTCCATAGCATATTATAAATGAACAGAACATTTTACACCTTGCACAACCGCCAAGACTGTGTTCATCAATCGCTGGAAACATCATGAGGCTCCCTTCAGAATTATTGGCATACTTTTATATTCATAATTCTGATAATTAGAACGGAACGCCGTTTTGTCTCTATCCTTCTCGTCCGTCAGTATTTGATGGTATTTGCTTACAAGATCAAGCGACGAGATGTTCTCTGCTTGCGCCCATTGATTCAAATCATCGGAGATACTCAGTTCCACTCACTCAAGCTTTCGACAATTATATGTATCATCTTTCGGCATTTGTTCAGTTTTCTCCATTAAAACTTCTTTTTGAGCTTCAGCGGTTCAGCACTATCTGACGACCTTCCTTGCATTTTCTGGCGATATCGGTATTTTGTGCTGCACTGCGGTTATGTATGACAATTTGTTACCTGGTAGATGTAACACTACTGTATACTCAGCACATACTTTCTCTAATGCTCTCCTTTCCACAGCATTTAAATACTCTACTCTTAGTTGCTTCTGTAAGTTACTGCCGGCCGGTGTGGCCGAGCGGTTCTAGGCGCTACAGTCGGAACCGTGTGACCGCTACGGTCGCAGGTTCGAATCCTGCCTCGGGCATGGATGTGTATGATGTCCTTAGGTTAGTTATTTTTAAGTAGTTCTAAGTTCTAGGAGACTGATGAACTCAGAAGGTAAGTCCCATAGTGCTCAGAGCCATTTAAACCATTTTTTTTTGTGAGTTACTACCACGACTTTCTGTTTTTCTCATGGCTTTCTTGTTGCCTTTTGCTTCGCGTATTTTTACTAATGGTTCCAGTTCCTCTGACATTCTGCAGCTGAACTCTGTTCACTCACACATTCAATACACTCACTATGCATTCACGCTTACGAACTTTCATTAAAGGTTGAGGTACATGCATTCCTTGTGCAATTTCCTGTCTTGGAATAACCATTTCCTTTTCGCTCTGGCCTGACACTTAACCTTCCACTTTCCTGTACTAATAAGTTCACTCACCACGTACTTAAACCGAAGCCTTTCGCTTCATTTTCTGCAATTTCAAAGTTGAATACTTCTTCTCTTTAAAAAACACAACTGTACAAAACCATTAAGGCTTTTGTGGCCAATTGCCGACAAATTGTCTGTTGGCTTCTGTTTCAGGTACTTCAGCCGACGTTCGTCTGGTGTTTTTTCTGACGTTTCGCCAGCACAAGTGGCTGGCATTGTCAAAATTTCCCGTTCCATTGCCGACCAGTCCCCCACCAGTAATGAAGTGTGAAACTTTGTCTGTGCCACCACTAGATCAGAAAAATCGTCAGATGAACGTCGGGCGCCGAAGAAGCCGAGAGAGAATCCAACAGCCAAATTGTCAAACACAACTGTGCTCGTGTATCTATGAATAATAATTCTTTCACGTACTTGCAGTCTTGACCTGGAGTCACCGTTATTTTATACTAAAGAGTCAAAGAAACTGACACACTACCATATATCGTGTAGGGCCCCGCAACACGACGCGACATGAACACGACTAATGTCTGAAGTTGTAAGATGGCAAGAACTATGCCCCTTACCTGGAGTCATTATATATCACCTAACTCACGTTGAGAGAACAGTAGGGCTGAACAGAAATGACTGACAAGGCACAATGCATAATGTATTGGAATAATTAATGTCGGGTGATGGTTTTAAAGTATTTCACACGACATGAAAACTTTGTGGAAACGTATCGATTTACTGGAGGCTAGTTTATCCCAGAGAAGTATACAGAGTTGACCGTGTCCGGCTGGGGAGCGGCGAAGGGAAGCGACAATAGGCAGCTTAGGGTGGCTCAAGCTCTGAGTAAGTGGTAACGGGGTGCGGCCTCCAGCTGCCTTAAGATGAGTGACAATGAGTCGGTGGTTGACCCCATGCTGGTGTACCAGGAAGCAGACGGAGATCTTGTAGGCCGGTAGATAAACGTCTGTCGTCCCGTTTTCAGTGAAACATGCGAGTAAGCTGCGCAAAGCTATGGTGGAGTGGTCAACAGTGACCAAAATATGTGTGTTCGTGACTATAGCAACTTCACGCTGAATTCACAGTCCGCAGAGTCTGAAGTAAAGGTGAAGACTGACAGAATGTAATACGCTGGCCTCCGATGGGAACATAGGACCAAGGAATCTGAAGTACTCTCCTGGGAGTCAGAATTCTGGAAAAATTGGTGTTTTGTGCAGACGCCAACCTTGATGGATGGCCTGGGAGGAGCTAAATAGCAGAAGTTGAGATGAAGGGAAATTTTGTGGGAATTTGTTCACTTCCCAGAGCAGGCATTGGTCAGCACTGGGAGGCGACGCATAATTAATGTGACTTGCGCTGCAATTGGCGTAAGTGGTTTTCTGGAGGGGAAACCGAGGTGAAGAGCGGACTGGGCGAAGTCTCTGTAAGGGTCTTCCGTTCCCAGCCTGCCTAGAGTGCGGACGTGGCATGTTTTACTCAGCTTGTCTGCGAAAGAGTGAGCATCTCTGCAGTTTAGGACCTAGCAAATTGAACGATTGAGCTTGGAGATAAGAAGTTTTGGTTCAGCTATGTACTGAGCAAGATAGCTAGGAGTGAATAGACAAGTTGCAGCACCACGACGTCAGCTGACGTCCACACAAGGACGCTGCTCCGCCAAGCAGTATTCGGTGATGTTGCGCTAGATCCGTCCACTGATTAATTTGTTAGATCACATCAGCAAAGTTTCCACGAGGCTTTCATGGGCAGTGTATTGTATAATTCTTCTCGCACTTTGTATTACGCCTGGGTCAGTCGATAGGAATTACTTTTGAGTTATTGCGCTTTACTCCACGCAAACGCCATTTATTACCACTGCCTGGTAGGAGAGTCATGTAATGTGATGATTGAAGGTCGTGAGTTAAAATAAATTTGTGCTAATCGACTGCATCTGTTTTCAATCAAGTAGTTGAAATCCCAAGTCATTTTTCTAATTCATTTTGTGTTCAGCATTTGCATCTGGTGTTCAATAGCTGAATATAACATCAATGTGCACCCCTTTTTAAATAAAAGTGATCAATTCTGAATCAATTAATGTCAACACTGCCACCGCAGTTCAATCAGGGGTCACAGGGCCGCTTTACTTTCTTTGCGTTATCCGATATTGCGGCAGTTTTGCACTCTCTGTTGATCTGTTAGTCAATTAGCTGAGGTGAACACACGCCAGAACCATATAAGTGACGGGTGAGGTGTTACATATGGTTGACCCATGCCAGGATACGGTACTTCGGGATTTACTAGGAAGTAGTCACGAAAAAGGAAATTTTTCCACGTGATCCATTGGTAAGCCATTTTTTATTGAAAAACGGGTAGCATTAGTTACAATAAGTTACATTATCTTAAACATGTGCTGTCCTTTCAAATTGTCATTTATAGGTGCCTATGCATTATATTTGTGATTTGTTGGAGTACTTATGATGTGCAGTGCCGTAATCAGCCGATGCTGAGCACACAGAACACGATCAGAAAAAGGTTGCAAATGGGGGAATGCTTCATGAAATATTTGTCGGTTCACTGCTCACACCCAGTGTATCAATTTGTGTCCTGATATATGTTTTGCGTTATCTAGTTATTGAGTGTAAGGGGTACTTTGGTTTTGACTTTTCGTGTAACATAAAGTGCAAATGATAACGAAGGGAAAAGCGAGAACAGAGGGGAAGAGTCGCATTATCAACCACAAAAGAAAGGGGATGAAAACGTGGCTACTCTCAAAAATATTACTGAGCTGTTGCAACAGATGCAAACGGTGAACTTAGAGCAGAGCGCCAACTTTAATGCCGAAATAAAAAAGGCGCATTCGGAGCTGAACCATGGGCTCACAAAAGTTCATAGGGAAGTAAAAGAGGAGGTAAAGAATCTCGGCGTCAAAAGAGAGAAAGAGATTGCCATCATCAAACGAACAGCAATTGAAGCCAAATTAACTGCGAAAGGTGCAAGGAAAGTAGCGAGAGAAACTCGGAACTCCACGCAAAGCACGGAAAAAGTAGGATAGGTCATGTTATCAAGGCTACAATGCCGGATAAAACGTGTCGAAGAAAAGCAACCGGACACAGGGCCTAACGAGATGTTGTAAGAGGAGGTGGCGATATTAAAAAGAAATTTAGAGGACGAGGTAAACCGTCTCAATACAGAGGCATTTGGAAAGGTGATGGGTGTAATTACTGCGTCGACTGAACCGTCACTTGCCGGAACACAGATAACCGCTTCACGGTGTGACAAAATTGACACTATAAGCAACGGGAGCCACGCCTTCATTCACAGCTCTGATGCAACGACCGAGGTAAACACGGACAGCGCGCAGCAGTCCAGTGAGCACAATTGCTGTCGGCTGATTAGATGTACCGAACAACTGTCGAACATTCAGAGGGGGAGAGATGACGATAACGTGTCGGAACGAATTACTCCACGTCCCGAAGTTCATACGAATCGTAAGAACGGTCGAAATGATAACTGGAATGATGACCGGTTTGACTACAAGCATTTTGTATCAGTCCGAAAGTTCCATCACTACAAGGACGAAGGTAATAGCTTGCAGCCAAAAACTTTTGTGGGACAATTCGAGTTATCTTTGCCCCCACACTGGCCATTGATGTACCAGCTGGATTTTGTGTGCTCCTACAGGGCGTTTCAAAAATGACCGGTATATTTGAAACGGCAATAAAAACTAAACGAGCAGCGATAGAAATACACCGTTTGTTGCAATATGCTTGGGACAACAGTACATTTTCAGGCGGACAAACTTTCGAAATTACAGTAGTTACAATTTTCAACAACAGATGGCGCTGCAAGTGATGTGAAAGATATAGAAGACAACGCAGTCTGTGGGCGCGCCATTCTGTACGTCGTCTTTCTGCTGTAAGCGTGTGCTGTTCACAACGTGCAAGTGTGCTGTAGACAACATGGTTTATTCCTTAGAAGAGAGGATTTTTCTGGTGTTGGAATTCCACCGCCTAGAACACAGTGTTGCAGCAACAAGACGAAGTTTTCAACGGAGGTTTAACGTAACCAAAGGACCGAAAAGCGATACAATAGAGGATCTGTTTGAAAAATTTCAACGGACTGGGAATGTGACGGATGAACGTGCTGGAAAGGTAGGGCGACCGTGTACGGCAACCACAGAGGGCAACGCGCAGCTAGTGCAGCAGGTGATCCGACAGCGGCCTCGGGTTTCCGTTCGCCGTGTTGCAGCTGCGGTCCAAATGACGCCAACGTCCACGTATCGTCTCATGCGCCAGAGTTTACGCCTCTATCCATACAAAATTCAAACGCAGCAACCCCTTAGCGCCGCTACCATTGCTGCACGAGAGACATTCGCTAACCATATAGTGCACA
Organism: Schistocerca americana; assembly: GCF_021461395.2. Classification (NCBI taxonomy): domain Eukaryota; kingdom Metazoa; phylum Arthropoda; class Insecta; order Orthoptera; family Acrididae; genus Schistocerca; species Schistocerca americana. Next base: position 49,455,664 of record NC_060124.1, read on the forward strand.
GGATTGATGACGGCGATATGCATGTGGGCAGCATTTGGTTTACTGACGAAGCTTATTTTTACCTGGACGGCTTCGTCAATAAACAGAACTGGCGCATATGGGGAACCGAAAAGCCCCATGTTGCAGTCCCATCGTCCCTGCATCCTCAGAAAGTACTGGTCTGGGCCGCCATTTCTTCCAAAGGAAGATCCGAAACGATTACTGCAGCACGCTATCTGGACATTCTTCGTGAATTTGTGGCGGTACAAACTGCCTTAGACGACACTGCGAACACCTCGTGGTTTATGCAAGATGGTGCCCGGCCACATCGCACGGCCGACGTCTTTAATTTCCTGAATGAATATTCCGATGATCGTGTGATTGCTTTGGGCTATCCGAAACATACAGGAGGCGGCGTGGATTGGCCTCCCTATTCGCCAGATATGAATCCCTGTGACTTCTTTCTGTGGGGACACTTTAAAGACCAGGTGTACCGCCAGAATCCAGAAACAATTGAACAGCTGAAGCAGTACATCTCATCTGCATGTGAAGCCATTCCGCCAGACACGTTGTCAAAGGTTTCGGGTAATTTCATTCAGAGACTACGCCATATTATTGCTACGCTTGGTGGATATGTGGAAAATATCGTACTATAGAGTTTCCCAGACCGCAGCGCCATCTGTTGTTGAAAATTGTAACTGCTGTAATTTCGAAAGTTTGTCCGCCTGAAAATGTACTGTTGTCCCAAGCATATTGCAACAGACGGTGTATTTCTATCGCTGCTCGTTTAGTTTTTATTGCCGTTTCAAATATACCGGTCATTTTTGAAACACCCTGTATATATGGCGCGACCGCTGAGTACATGAGAAATGTAGCGAAGACGAGCGTCTCGTTCGAAGAATTCAAAAATACCTTCTTGGGCAAGTATTGGTCTAAAGAAACCCAAGAAAGGATCAAACAAGAAATTATGATGTCCAGAGATATGGAAGGGGTAGGGTACTGGAGTCCGGTCAAATTTTTTGAAAATATGACAAAAGGAGCCAGTACCTAGACAACCCATGTAGCGGTGCGGAAATTATCAGATTATGCTACATGAAACTTCCCGTCTCGTATCAACAATCACTTGCCGTTCGTTTTGGTAGCGATACTGAGGTATTTAAGGTCATTTTGCGCGAACTATAATTCGCATTTCAAGAGGAACAGGCGCGGAAGAAACGCCGACAGCGTGAACTAAGTAACAACCGTCGCAATAATGGATCTCAGTGGGATAGTAGGCCAGTGCCGAACTACAACGGCCACAATCAAGATAAGAGTAATGGAAACTCGAAAAGAAGGTACACGGAAAGAGAGCGACATTCTCCGGTGCAACATAATAAATTGCAAATGACTTGGGGCGGTAATCAGCAATTGGGAAGGAACAGGAATAATGGTTACCAAAATAACAACCAGGAAGAGGTCGAAGTCCGCCCTCCGAAGCCTGGTCCATCCCACCTTAAAGGGCAGGATTACGAATGACTAGACCAGAGCGCGGACATAGTAAATATAGGCTTAGAATAAGGATTTTTGCTGAAGTGTCTTGTTTGTTTGTGTATGTACTGATCTTAGTGGTAGAATGTCTCATTTATATGTGCCTATATTTCGTGTTTTTATTATTAACAACGATATCTCGCCTCTAGATGTTGTGAAAGTGAAGTGCACTAGATTATTTTGTAAAAACACGTGATTAAAGAAGGGGAAACAAATATTTCTGGTCGTACCCTAGAAACAGATAGATTAGGCACTCTGTTCACGGTAATTGTATCTCCGTCATTGGAGAACATATTTAAGGAAGCCACTCCCGTAGGTCGTTGTGAGGACACACCGACGCATCTCGTGTGCCCCTGAATACGTAAGAGGTGGACAGCTACGCGCGGTTGCGTGAATTAGCACACCCAGGGAATGTTAAAATGAACCGGATGTAATCATCTTTTATAGATGCAGCATAAATACGCCAGAAATACTTGTTGATACCAAGATAGAGTAACAACTGCGAGCGTGAGCAGTGAGCTATATTTGTGTTGTGCCATTTTGACATGGCTAATCCGAAACACGTTCACAGGCCTCATGAAAACATTCGTGACAAAAGGAGAAAGCGGGAAGAAAATAGAGGATAGAAGAGGTGTCGCAATAGAACACGAGAAAGGACGCTATCCAAACTTCCAACAAAAATCTTGGTAAGACTGACACAAGTCTACGTTTGTTGTGTTTTATAAATGTTTGCAGGCACAATAAGAGGGACGTCTGCCACATATGGAATTCGGAAGAAAAAACAAGATTAGAGATAAAAAGTGGTAAATAGTACATGTGAAGTCGGGTTGGCCAACACCGTGTTAGTCGCAGGAATTGGTAGTTAGAAATGGTGATGGGATCCTGTCCAGATAATCTTGATTACCTATCCCTTGATTGTGTGTGTGAATGACTGTGAAGCAATTTGCCTTGCACATTTTTTATGTTTATGTATAAAAAAAGTTCTGTTACATTTCAATTTTAATTGATCCTGAAGTTGATTTACAAACAAGAAAATCATTCCTTTTGTAATGAGACAATTTCTGCGGTACTGATGGTTAAACATCAGCACTTTCCATGTACTAAAATTAGTTGTCTTAGTTTGTTAACGTGGCGTAACTGAGCGAGAGGGAGTTGAAGCTATGAAACCGGGCACACCACATACGAGCTGACAAGGAACGAGGATGACAGCAATGAGGGGAGCACACAGCTGACGATGATGACGGCATGCAGGCCACGCCCTGAATCGACGGGGACGGTGGTCAACTCAGCAGCCAAGGAGAGGTGAGATCCAGCACCTCTGTGTGCAACAAAGAGGTCGGTCCTGGTCTCTGTACATGGTGCGCATCGGGGGCAGCAATGAAGAGGTCCAAGAAGGTTTCTATATTTGTTGCTCGCCATCTCAGGTGGAGCGACAGCCCAGCTGACCTTTCGTGCCTAATGACACCAACTTTGAGCACCTGAGCTAGAAATAGGCTCTCGTCTGATCAGGGTCCCTCCCTTGCCCTAAAGCGTATATAGAAGGAGCAATGACCTGTGGCTGAGCTGCAAGGGGTTACCGATCATAGATGCACTGATGGGATCTTGGGCCTGTCGGACAAGATGTCAACAACGAGCTCTTAGGTGAGAACCATCCTGCCTCAAGAAGATGCGGGTGCCTGTGGCGTCATCTCGGTAATCGACGTAGCTCTCTTCTCAGCCGTTAGCCATCCCTCAACACGTTTCCAATCATCAACAGTCCAATGTCAGTGCTGACAGACCCAGGCGAGGCGTAAAGTTTCGTGTCGCGCAGTCATAAAGAGTACACGAGTGGGCCTGCGGCTCCGAAAGTCCATATAGTCTATGTTTTGAAGAATGGTTCTCACGCTAATGCATATTGATGACCCAGCACTGAAATCTGCTAAAATTTTGCGGACGGGTAGCACATCTGTCACATTGAACGATTCTCTTCAGTTGTCTCTGGTCCCGTTCTCACAGGATCTTTCTCCGACTGCAGCGATGTCAAAGATTTGATGTTTTACCGGATTCTTCATATTCATGGCATACCCGTCAAATGGTGGTAAGGGAAAAACGCCCCTTCACCGCTTCCTCGGAGGTGCTGTGTCCCATCGCTCGTGTGCAGGCTATAACACTACGTCCAAACTCACTTAAATCTTGAGAACCCACCCCTGTACAGTAACCGATACAACAACTGCAGCAGCAACTTGTCGTCTTATATAGGCGTTGCCGAACACAGCACCGTATTCACCCTGTTTAAATAGTCATGCCTATACCAGCATCCTTTGCGCTTCAGTGTATCTTTTCCAAATTTCAATGACATATCCTATTCCTCTAGCTTAACTACTTATAACGCCGTATCCACATTCTCGATAAGCACATTAAGAACTCGTTTCTTCCCTTCCAATAATTTGAAATCATACACAATGCCCCCTTAACAGACATTCTTGCATCACTGGTGAAAGAAGAGCCCTCAATCGTTTGGGGCATTTTACAAGTTTTAACCATCGTAAGACTTTAAAGATACAATATAGTGATAACAAGTTTTCATAGGTACAGCTTCTCTCGTGGTGCACACCCTTGTAGAATGCTGTATCCCTCGGTGCTCGCGCACAGCCCGTGTTCCTGCGATGTTATCATGTGTCGGCCTCTGTCCAGCTTGACTGTGGGGACCCTTTCGATCGCTTCGGCTGCCGCTGCTGGTTAGGCTGATTCTACTGTGTACGCCGCTGCAGATCCCGGACCTTTGGTCCCGAATCCACGAACCTCCAGCTGCTCGGGTACACCTGTGCCCTGCATAACTGCGCTCTGGTGCCGTAGCCGTGCGTTGTTCTGTACCCCATCTTCTCGGACTCTGCTGTCACGCATCTAAATTTCTAATTGCGCCGAAAGTTGTGAGTCGCCACAAGTTTCTACAGATTGCCACAGTCGCTGTAGCAGTGAATACTGGCGTCCATCCTGTAGGGAAGCAGCCTACTCACGCCGTATAAAATTCACATCAGTCTTCCCATTGTGTGCCAGCCCAGTCCGCTGTAACTAGCTCTGACGTCATAAATGTTGCGCAACAATTTAAAAATCAAGTAAATAACCTGAAACGTTTCTAGCATGTCAGGAGTAATACTAAATCAATATGTGTTGAATATCAGTTCAATAACTTTAACCATTTTCGAAATTTGGATGTTTTTCTGTAAAAATCATTGGCGTGACAGAAAAGAGCTAGAAACTTAAAAATATATATTTAGATTCCTTTTTCATAATAATTCAGTAGAAACAGTATTCTGGATCTCACAAATTTAGATTTTAGTTGAAATTCATGATTTTCTGGTTTTTGTCTTAAAAATTAAGGAAGCAAGGTAGATTAAGTAGGCGAATAAATAAAGCTAGGATGTTTAAATTAAAGTAGAAGGGAGATCCGCCATAATCGTAAAGAAATGAGAAGTTTCAACTGAATAACTATAAAACTATAGCGATAGCGTATCTCCAAAGGGCATGTTCAGAGCTCGTCTACTGCGTGTAGTGTAATTAAATTAATTCTCTCGCCCAAAATATTTGACTTAGCCACGTCAGATATTTTATTATGATTACTTACCTGTGTGCTGAATGCACATTTCAATTGAGAGCTTCATCAGCCATCAGCAAAGGAAGCAATGATTTATTCAATAATTTAAAGTGGTGCATTACTAGCCCAGTGGCTAGTCGGCAAAGCGGATTTAATCAGGCGTTCCCTTAGCCGTCCGCACCGCGGCTTTATATACACTCCTGGAAATGGAAAAATGAACACATTGACACCGGTGTGTCAGACCCACCATACTTGCTCCGGACACTGCGAGAGGGCTGTACAAGCAATGATCACACGCACAGCACAGCGGACACACCAGGAACCGCGGTGTTGGCCGTCGAATGGCGCTAGCTGCGCAGCATTTGTGCACCGCCGCCGTCAGTGTCAGCCACTTTGCCGTGGCATACGGAGCTCCATCGCAGTCTTTAACACTGGTAGCATGCCGCGACAGCGTGGACGTGAACCGTATGTGCAGTTGACGGACTTTGAGCGAGGGCGTATAGTGGGCATGCGGGAGGCCGGGTGGACGTACCGCCGAATTACTCAACACGTGGGGCATGAGGTCTCCACAGTACATCGATGTTGTCGCCAGTGGTCGGCGGAAGGTGCACGTGCCCGTCGACCTGGGACCGGACCGCAGCGACGCACGGATGCACGCCAAGACCGTAGGATCCTACGCAGTGCCGTAGGGGACCGCACCGCCACTTCCCAGCAAATTAGGGACACTGTTGCTCCTGGGGTATCGGCGAGGACCATTCGCAACCGTCACCATGAAGCTGGGCTACGGTCCCGCACACCGTTAGGCCGTCTTCCGCTCACGCCCCAACATTGTGCAGCCCGCCTCCAGTGGTGTCGCGACAGGCGTGAATGGAGGGACGAATGGAGACGTGTCGTCTTCAGCGATGAGAGTCGCTTCTGCCTTGGTGCCAATGATGGTCGTATGCGTGTTTGGCGCCGTGCAGGTGAGCGCCACAATCAGGACTGCATACGACCGAGGCACACAGGGCCAACACCCGGCATCATGGTGTGGGGAGCGATCTCCTACACTGGCCGTACACCACTGGTGATCGTCGAGGGACACTGAATAGTGCACGGTACATCCAAACCGTCATCGAACCCATCGTTCTACCATTCCTAGACCGGCAAGGGAACTTGCTGTTCCAACAGGACAATGCACGTCCGCATGTATCCCGTGCCACCCAACGTGCTCTAGAAGGTGTAAGTCAACTACCCTGGCCAGCAAGATCTCCGGATCTGTCCCCCATTGAGCATGTTTGGGACTGGATGAAGCGTCGTCTCACGCGGTCTGCACGTCCAGCACGAACGCTGGTCCAACTGAGGCGCCAGGTGGAAATGGCATGGCAAGCCGTTCCACAGGACTACATCCAGCATCTCTACGATCGTCTCCATGGGAGAATAGCAGCCTGCATTGCTGCGAAAGGTGGATATACACTGTACTAGTGCCGACATTGTGCATGCTCTGTTGCCTGTGTCTATGTGCCTGTGGTTCTGTCAGTGTGATCATGTGATGTATCTGACCCCAGGAATGTGTCAATAAAGTTTCCCCTTCCTGGGACAATGAATTCACGGTGTTCTTATTTCAATTTCCAGGAGTTTATAAGAAAGCTGCGTGAGAGAAAAAGGCCCCAGTTCTCCCCAGACGCTGATTAGCGCACCATCTGTGCCGGGAGTAGCGTCGCATCGGTATCATTGCTATAAACACCCTCGGATGCCGTAATAAGTTACTCGGGATACGCGTAACCATGAAATCGTTTTCGAGTGAAGTGATAATTCTGGGATGACTTTAATGATCTATCTTCAGTTTGCGTATGTCGCATTTTCACGTGCCGCCACGGGATAGACATTCTACCATTATTTAGCGTGGCGTTTTATGAACATTACTATCAAATTATGGCGAGCATTCTTTTAAGCCTTTAATTTGAACAGTTATAGTTACATCAGTGCATTAGACTCTGAACTGCTCTGGTAGTTGGATTGTGTGGATTCTTTTTTGGTCTGTGACTTTCAGAATATAGTGAACATTTTAGAGAGAATCGTTTTTGATTATGAATCCCAGACAAGCTCCTAATTCCTCAGAGCTATAAGCTGTAGCTATAAGTGTATTTCTCAGATGAAGTGGGCACTAGGAATTCTAATTACAGGCTTCACGTTTTGCTAATCACTTTCTGGTTGCCAATATTGTAGTTAGAGAGCCAGTGTTGAGAACGGCAAACAACAGCATTAAATAAATAATTCGAACATTATATATAACGATTATTATTCCACCTGCCGCCCCACATATGGTGTCAATAGGCCGGGAAATGCATCTTTTCTACATTACAAACTACATTTTATATAAACAATTTACTCCACCCGCCGCCCCACATATGGTGCATCGGCTGGGAAAGAAACTGAGCTAAAGTGAAATTGATTTTTAAATATTCGGATTCAGGAGTGAAATGTGACACACAACTGAGTAATAGAACAGTGATAGTGTTACGTGTGCACGTGGACGACGCAATTGGATTAACAACGCATCTGGATTGACGGAGCTGGCACTGAGTCTAGCAGAGCTGCCGGCATCGCGAGAAGCCAGTTTAGCCTCACCGCAGCAACCGGAGCCGCGCCTGCAGTTGCGGGACTCGCAAACACACAAAAGCCGTTGAAGTGCCGTCTGCAGTTCAACGCGCCGCGTCGCATCAGTAATCCTGGTACGTCACGCTGGCAACGCCATACGTCGTGCGGAAGGAACTAAGTTAAGTGAAAAGCTGTTAAAAATTTTACTAACCTGCACTAAAAGACTGTCGGCGATGGAACTGCCAGAAGAAACCGAGGTTAAACTTAAATCAGAACCTATGTCTGTTGAGGGAATTGTAAATCCAGACAACGGTTCAAGTGTAAATATGCATGAAAATAGTAATGTTAAAGTGAAATATGAAGTATTCTCTCCTGACAGTAGTGTGAAAAGGGGCAATGATTCAATAATTGAGACCCCTGTAGTAAAGCAGAAATCAGAAATTGTTAATTTATTGAATGATAGTTTATCTGATGAGTTAAAAACGAAACAGTCATCAGAGGTGGTAGAGTTTAAACAGGAGAAGTTAGATATGACTGATCAATCACAAGTTTCATTTAGTTTTGATGATTCTGGTGTTGGAGCTAGTTTTTCGTCACCTGAGTGTGATAAAAAACCAGCTAGTGAGCAACCCAAAGATACTGGATCTATTGATTTAAATGTTATATTACAAGCAATAGCTACCAGTAATGCTGAGTTAAAATCTGATATAATTGAGGCAAATAACAGGATTGTGACCAGCCAAACCAATTTTAATAAATGGTTTGAGGCAATGGACAATAAATTAGAATCCAATAAAGCTGAATTAGAAACTTCTTTCAAGACGGGCTGCAATAAGTTGAAAGAGGATCTGGACCGTTTGAATTATAAAATTGATTACAACCATGAGGATATTAAGAAAAAGGTTGCTCAACAATTTTCTGAAATGTATAAAACAGTAAAATCCGAAGTTGCTGAGGTCCGCAAAGACATCCAAATGGAAGATGCGAAGCTGGAGCACAAGTTAACAGAAAAGATCGAGGCAGAATCTGCACTGTGCTCAGATAGGTTTAAAGATGTTAATATAAAAGTAAACATATGTCAAGCAGAAGTAGATGCAATCAAAACTGATACTATTCATATTGTGCAAAGAGTAGATAATGTTGAAATGAGGGTAGAAAATATTAGTACTAACATTGCTAACACTGAGAGTAAAGTAGCTTCAGTAACTTCTGGTAATGGTAGTATGCAACAAGTTGTAGCTGCAAACGCCGCTTTTATCGGGTGTCGGTAGTTCTTGCGGTTCAATACAGATAAAAATATCCACCCGCTAGATTTCTGGAACGATTTTGAAGATGTAATTCCACCAACTTGGTCTGAACGAGAGAAAATCTCATTTATTAGAAGCCATTTAGCAGGTGACGCCATGCGTTGGTCAGCTGATGTTATGTTGAACTATAAAACATTAGCAGAATTTAAAACAGCTTTCATTAATGAGTATTGGTCTAGCAATAAGTAAAATGAAGTGTTGAGAGAATTTTCGAGTGGAAAACGCTTCAATGCAGGCAAGCAATCTATTAAAGAGTTTGCTAGGTCATGAATCTCACGTTTGTCACATTTGGCCGAAAAGCTAAAACCTGAAATGATAATACTAGGTCTTGAAGCCAAACTGCTATGGTATTGGCAAACTATAATTACATCTGCCCCTAGAGACAATCTGGATCGTTTCATTGAATATTTGGAACGTGTAGAGCGTGTTGCTGGCAAAGAGGAGCAAGCAAATAATAACAGAAATGGTAATAACACTAGTAGTAATTTTAAGAACGAGCAGAATGGCAATGTAAACATCAGATCAGTAGGTGTTCGCCATCCTAAGAGAGGTAGGAATTGGAGAAATAATTATCAGAACCAACAATGGCATCCAAATGATAATAATTTTGTTCCGAACAAAATTATGCAGGTAAACAACAGTGTGGAAAGCAATGATGTGCCAGTTAACTATAATGGAAGTAAAGGAAACAGTAGTAGGCCGAGGCGGGAAAACTAGTTCCCGTATATGAGGACACTGGCGCTCACCAGGCGGTTACTTTTCCTAAGCCAGTAATTACAGTAATTGGTAAGACAGATCAGAATACTCAGACTGAATATGTGGTTGAGGGGTTGGTAGCATCTAAGGATACAGCAGAAATATTAGATCACTCATAGTATTTGATAGATACCGTGTTAGAGACGCTTTCTAAGTGGGAAGAGAAATAGAAGGCGCAGCAGTGTAACGGTAGGGAAGAGCTACAAAATATTGAACTGTCAGGTAAAGAAGTAGAAGAAATTCATGCTTATATTTACGATGAGGATGATGGCTCTTATCTAAAGTGCCTGTGCAGAATGTTGATACTGTACTAATAGATTTAGGACAGGAGGTAAGTGAGAATGTAGAGGATAGCCTGTTTGGGGTCGATGAACCCAGTAGCTGTGACCAGTTGTCACTTGAGAAGGAACCCGACGATAATAGTGAAAGTGGTTTAGCTCTAACTAGTGTTATGCCCGGTCTGGAGGCGCAGAATCGCTCAGACTACAGTAATTTGGGTCATGTTCAGCAAACTAAATGTAATGAAGTCGTGCGGTGTTTCGATTTGAAATTAATAGACCGACTGGAAAAGGCAGCTGAAAATGTAATTTAGGAAACCCTTACACACTTTTCCCTAAATGTAATGAAGACAGATGTCGACCACTTTAGTTGGAGACAAATCCAAAAGGAACTATTGGGTGAGTTTAAGGAACCACCTGTACAAACTAGAATAAGCCACCCTATAATAATGGTGAATATGTTGGGTATCAATGTACGTTGTCTCTTAGACAGTGGAAGTGAGGTGAGTGCGATATCAGTCCTTCTTTGATGCATTACCTGGTAAAGACAAGCTTACAGTAATGAGGGTATCAGGACTAAGAATAATTGGTGCTACTGGCAAGGTGTCAAAAACGGTAATGCAAGAAGCTTTGCTGCCCTTTGATATGAATGGTAATTTAATTGATCATCCATGCTTAATTGTAAACAATCTCAGTATTGAGGTTTTAATTGGCATACATTTCTTGTCAAAATATCAGAGTGTTGTTGACTTTGAAAGAAGCCAGTTAAAAATGGTCTTGCTGATAACCGGAGTAATTACGGTACCTTTTATCGACAAACATTTAGTAACTAATGATGAAACTTGGGAGCTGCCTATACGAGTTCTGGAAAATAGGAGATATTGGGACGAAGGTGTTAATCTTAGTAAAAGTAAACTTAACACAGAAGAGGAAGAAGCAATTATTTTGAATAAAATAGAAGCTAAATTGCAGGAAATCGATAAAATTTCAGCTAATCAGAAGGAAGAACTGAGACAGGTTTTAAAAAGGCACAATAAGCTATTTTCAAATCGACCTGTCGTGGTCAAAGGTTATGAATGTCAATTAAAGGTGAAACCTGGCCAAGTGTTTTTCAGGAAGCCATACCAAATACATGTACCTAGGAAAGAGGCGGTTCGAAAGGAGATACAGAGAATGCTAGAGTGGGGTGTGATTGAAAAAGCGGTCAGTGAGTACAACAATCCTCTTGTTGTTGTACCAAAAAGAGACGGGAGTGTCAGATTGGTCTTGGACGCTCGTTGGTTGAATGAAATAGTGGTTAGGGAAAGTGATAGACCGCAGAATATGGACGAGTTATTGCAAAAGTTCCGGGGGGGGGGGGGGGGGGAATTCTTAACCGCTATGGACATCACGTGTGGATATTTGAATTTGCCACTGGCGGAAAGTACAAGGAAGTACACAGCTTTCTTGTACGAAGGAGTTTGTTACTAATACCGTGTGGTACCTTTCGGACTTAATATCTCTGTTTGTGCATTCGAACGTGTGATGTGCCATGTTTTAGGACCAGCCTTAAGTAATAAAATCACAGTCTACGTAGATGATCTGTTAATAGCAACTCCTACCTGGGAAAAACACATAGTTTTAGTAGAGGAAGTGTTAGAGGCTATTGAGAGAGGTGGCATGAAACTAAAGATTGAAAAGACAGAGTGCGTTAAAGAGGAAATAGGTTTCTTGGGATATATGATAAGTGGAAAAGGTATTCTGCCTGACCCAGGCAAGCTAGCAGTCATTGAAAAATTTGAGGCTCCCAGCAACAAGAAGCAGTTGAGATCGATGTTCGGTCTTTTCGGCTACTATAGGCGTTTTGTTAGTGATCAGGCTTTTAATGCGCCCTGTCTCCACCTCCTGCTGAAAAAGAATACCCCTTGGGTTTGGACAGCAGAATGTCCTATTTTACATCATCCCGATTTTGAAAAACCATTCTGTATGTCTGTTGATGCTAGTGGCTATGGTATAGCTGTGGAGGTATTCCAAGTAGAAATAGAGAACGAACAAGAAGTGCACAAGACTACAGCTTTCGCAAGTCGATCTTTACAGGCAGCAGAGACAAATTATGGCATCTCAGAACTGGAAGCATTGGCAATTGTATTTGGGGTACAGAAGTCTGAGCAGTATCTGTTAGGTCACAAGATAATTGTTTACAGTGACCATAAGGCGTTGACCTTTTTAAAGACCTGTAAGTTGGGGAATGCTCGTTTGGTAAGATGGTCATTGTATCTCCAGCACTTTGACCTTGAGGTTAGATATATTCAAGGGAAAGATAATTTGGAAGCTGATGGGTTGTCTAGAAGTGCGGAGCTCTGTGATGACGCGGGAATTACAGCAACAGACTTAAGTGAAGTACGAATGTTTGCGTTGCACGAAGTAAAGGAAGAAAGTGCATTAAAGAGAGTGATTAAGAACTTGAGACGTGAGCAGAATGCAGATGACCAGCTGAAATTAGTGAAGAGCTTTTTAGGAAATGCGAACTATCCTAAGGGTTCGCAATACTATTGTCTGCATAAAGGTATTCTGTTTAGGAGGAGAAAGGTAGGTGTTGCTGAGTGGAATCTGAGCTTTCCCTCACAGCATGTAGACTTACTAATCGACTGTGTACACCTGAGATATGGGCACTACGGTGCAAAGAAGTGCATTGCAAAATTAAAACAGAAGGTTGTGTTTGACAACATGTACCACCGTGTTGCCAAGCGTCTAGCATCTTGTGTATTGTGCCAGAAAGTCCGTGCTGCTAACACCAGAATACAAGGGGATATGCATTCAGTAGAGCCAACTGAAACCCTTGAAATACTGGCTTGTGATTTGTTTGGCCCTCTTCCTGCTTCGAGAGGTGGGTGCACCCATGTTTTTGTTGTTGTGAATGGATTTAGTAAATATGTTAAGCTATACCCAATTAAAAGAGCAAATGAAAAAACATTGGTAGAAAAATTGGAAAAAGATTTCTTCGTGAACGTTGGCGCTCCGAAGAATTTGCTGTCAGACAATGGGCCTCAATTTACTTCTGATAGATTTAAGGAATGTCTAGATAAGGCCGGAGTGAAACATCTGAAAATTCTGCGTATTTCCCCCAAGGAAATATGAGTGAACGTATTATGAGAGAATTGAATAGGCTTTGCAGGACTTATTTTGCGCGGAATCACTCAAGTTGGGCAGAGAACTGGAAGTATTTTGAGAATGTAATTAACAACTTAAGGCATGATGCAACTGGTTTTGCGCCTTGTGAATTGATGTTTGGCAAAGAACCGCACAATGTGATTACAGATATGGTAGAATTTCCTATTGTAACGGAAATTTCCGCAGACGAGAAGAAATTAATGGCTAGGGCAAATATAAGAAAAAGAGCATTAGAATGGAAGAAGTGTCATGACGCAAAAGCTGTACCCACCAGTTTTGAAATAGGTCAGTTAGTCCTTGTCAAAACCAAGGAAAAATCAAAGAAAATAAATGCAGAAACAAAGAAATTCATGTTCGTATACCAAGGATCTTTCAGGATCATAGGAAAACCACATGCCAATGCATATAGGCTATAGTACCCTAAGAGTAAAAAGCTATTAGGTCTCAGGAACGTGATCGACCTAAAGAAGTTCATAGGTAGTGAATGAATTCTGTAGGGAGGAGGTTGTTCTGTAACCTCTACACAGTGTGGCAGCTGTGCAGTCCCAGCTGTGTGAGATCTTCTTTCCTTTTCAGGTCTCACTCATTCTTCAACTTTCCTATCCACGTAAAATTTCGACCTCTTCTTTCCAACACATTACATTTTCCGTTATGGTTATCAAGCCAATAATAAACTAATGAATTCTATAGGGAGGAGGTTGTTCTGTAACCTCTACACAGTGTGGCAGCTGTGCAGTCCCAGCTGTGTCAGATCTTCTTTCCTTTTCAGGTCTCACTCATTCTTCAACTTTCCTATCCACCTAAAATTTCGACCTCTTCTTTCCAACACATTACATTTTCCGTTATGGTTATCACGCCAATAATAAACTAATGAATTCTATAGGGAGGAGGTTGTTCTGTAACCTCTACACAGTGTGGCAGCTGTGCAGTCCCAGCTGTGTGAGATCTTCTTTCCTTTTCAGGTGTCACTCGTTCTTCATCTTTCCTATCCACCAAAGTTTCGACTCCTTCTTTCCAATACAAAAATTTTCCGTCATGGCTATCACGCCATGAGTTCTGTAACCATTCTATCCACCGATTAGTGAAAAAAAACCTATTGTGACAAACTTAAGAGTGACATAAACAACGGAGAAATATGACGTAATTAAGATACAAATGTATTTGAGTAACAACTATGTGTAGAACCCTGGTAATATTGTAAGTACAAAGTGTTGTTTTATTCGAAATGGTCCACCGACAGTAATTTAAAAAGATATACGAATTCGTGTACAAGCAGGATCTGAAGTGGCAGTGAAACCTATTGTATGCTGTAGAGCTAACTAATTAATAGCAAAAGAGATTGCTTAGTGTTATGAAAAATATGCAGATAAGTTGTAAAAATGATGTCACCTTGTGTAGCAAGGAACGGCAGTGTAATAGAATTGAGTAGTGTTTGTTGTTGAGACGTGAAGGACTCGTCCCTGAAGTATTTATAAGGTTGGAGCTGGCCATTATTTTGGTGCAGTGTGTGACAGGAGACACCTACAGGTATTGAGGTTATGAGCTGGAGGCGTGAATGCGACAATAGGTACCCTTATGTTAGATGAGACAGAGTAGATCATGGTGTCCTATAGGTTTAAGGAATTTAGCATTACGCTCGTCCATAATTACTTAATGCACTTTAGTGGTAGGTTGAGAGAGACTACCTGTGGTTTCAGCGTCCGGTCGAGTGGAAATGGATTGCAACGTGAGCAAACTGATCAGCTGGAATATACTATAGATATGAAATAAATGTGCTATCCTATGCTTTAAATTTTAATGGAGTGAGTATTACTTATGTTCATACACTAGCAAAGTAAGTAAGTACATAATTGCAGATGTGGAACTGACACAGCAGCAGAGGACCAATAAGTGGATTTAGTAGTCAACTAAACGTAGTGTGTTTTGAACACTCAGAACTGTACTATTACCACAAGTTACTCGCATGCACAAAGAGGCTGAGAAGACAACTGCTAATCAAATATACTCATACTATCTCTAAGAATAAGGTAATCGAAGATGTGTCAGTTAAGTAAATAAAATACAGATTTGTCAGGAATGTACCGAGCATTGGTTCAGTGTTCCGACCCAGAAATAATAAACTGAGATTAAATAGGATTTATGATTTTATGTCTTGAGCATAAATTTACTCTAGTACGTGACTAACGGCGTTTTGAGCCATTTGTTTACCGATTTTATGACAGTTAAGTAACCGCGAGAATAAAATTGAAAAAGTTCTGTTAACTTTGTTCCAGTAACATATTGAAAGATAAAATGTATATATCCCCATTTCATTGTGACCCACCCTTATATATTAAGTGAATGGAGTCTGAGGCACTTTTTTGTTTGTTCTACAGGACAAACCAGATAATGGCAGCCTGGTAGCCGCGTGAAAGCGTGGAGTGGACGCACTCCATAGCAACTTCCCCGCCTCTACCCTTGTGAATTGAAGTGTAGAACGCCAGCCAAAGCGGCTACAACCACGTGTGTAAAAATGAAATTGTAATGATTTGTGAAATTTTCTTTCAGGTTTATAAAAGACTGCTAAGATATAATTATCAGTTTATGTATTATGAATAACTGTGTTATTTTCTTTGAATTTGTGTATGTAAAAATTTATTTAATGGATTTAAGATTTTCATAATTTTACATATTTTATGTGTTTGTCTGTCTAAGGCAATATGTATGCCAAAGTGTTTCACTGATTTTGCTTAAATTTTGAGTGATAATGTTTCTTAAGAGGCAGTTAACATGCCAGAAATTTTAATAATTGAAGTAGGTAATAAGTTTTTCTTTTAATATTTATATATGTTTACATTTAAATTTCAGTTTTCATAGGGAGTTAAGCTGTACTCTTGCTTCCCTTTTTGTAATTAATTTTTTTCTTTCTTTTTCCCATTTACATTAAAAAAATTAAGTAGAGGGTGATGTAGGGAAGCTGCCTACTCACACCGTATAAAATTCACATCAGTCTTTCCATTGTGTTCCAGCCCAGTTCACTGTAACTAGCTCTGACGTCATAAATGTTGCGCAATACTTTAAAAATCAAGTAAATAACCTGAAACGTTTCTAGCATGTCAGGAGTAATACTAAATCAATATGTGTTGAATATCAGTTCAATAACTTCAACCATTTTCGAAATTTGGATGTTTTTCTGTAAAAATCCTTGGCACGACAGAAAAGAGCTAGAAACTTAAAAATTTATATTTAGATTCCTTTTTCGTAATAATTTAGTAGAAACAGTATTCTGGATCTCACAAATTAAGATTTCAGTTGAAATTCATGATTTTCTGGTTTTTGTCTTAAAAATGAAGGAAGCAAGACAGATTAAGTAGGCGAATAAATAAAGCTGGGATGTTTAAATTAAAGTAGAAGGGAGATCCGCCATAATCATAAAGATATGAGAAGTTTCAAGTGAATAACTATAAAACTATAGCGATAGCGTATCTACAAAGGGCAAGTTCAGAGCTCGTCTACTGCGTGTAGTGTAATTAAAGTAATTCTCTCGCCCAGAATATTTGACTTAGCCACGTCAGATATTTTATTATGATTACTTACCTGTGTGCTGATTGCACATTTAAATTGAGAGCTTCATCGGCCATCAGCAAAGGAAGCAATGATTTATTCAATAACTTAAAGTGGTGCATTACTAGCCCAGCGGCTAGTCGGAATAGTGGATTTAATCAGGCATTCCCTTAG
This sequence comes from Schistocerca americana, assembly GCF_021461395.2. Lineage (NCBI taxonomy): Eukaryota > Metazoa > Arthropoda > Insecta > Orthoptera > Acrididae > Schistocerca > Schistocerca americana. Next base: position 49,472,529 of record NC_060124.1, read on the forward strand.
GCATCTGCAGCGCGGCTTTATATATAAGAAAGCTGCACGAGAGAAAAAGGCCCCAGTTCTCTCCAGATGCTGATAGCGCACCATCTGTGCCGGGAGTCGCATCGCATCGGTATCATTGCTATAAACAGCCTCGGATGCCGTAATAAGTTACTCGGGATACGCGTAACCATGAAATCGTTTTCGAGTGAAGTGTTAATTCTGGGATGACTTTAATGATCATCTTCAGTTTGCGTATGTTGTATTTTCAAGTGCTGCCGCGGGACAGACATTCTACCATTATTTAGCGTGGCGATTTATGAACATTATCATCAAATTATGGCGAGCATTCTTTTAAGCCTTTAATTGGAACAGTTATAGTTGCATCAGCGCATTAGGCTGTGAACTGCTCTGGTAGTTGGAAGGTGTGGATTCTTTTTTGGTCTGTGACTTTCAGAATATAGTTAACATTTTAGAGAGAATCGTTTTTGATTATGAATCCCAGACAATCTCCTAATTCCTCAGAGCTATAAGCTGTAGCTATAAGTGTATTTCTCAGATGAAGCGGGCACTAGGAATTCTAATTACAGGCTTCACGTTTTGCTAATCACTTTCTGGTTGCCAATATTGTAGTTAGAGAGCCAGTGTTGAGAACGGCAAACAACAGCATTAAATAAATAATTGGAACATTATATATAACGATTATTCCACCTGCCGCCCCACATATGGTGTCAATCGGGCAGGAAATGCGTCTTTTCTACATTACATACTACATTTTATATAAACAATTTACTCCACCCGCCGCCCCACAATCCCACCTTCCACATGCCTTACACCAAAATTTATGAATGTAGCTTCCTAAATCTGGGTTTTGCTCGAGGATGGGCGGCACGGTTCGTAACAGTGGCTTAACTCGTTGGCCACAATAAGACGGAGAATTTTGACCTACACTGTTGTTGTTGTTGTTGTTGTGGTCTTCAGTCCTGAGACTGGTTTGATGCAGCTCTCCATGCTACTCTATCCTGTGCAAGCTTTTTCATCTCCCAGTACCTACTGCAACCTACATCCTTCTGAATCTACTTAGTGTATTCATCTCTTGGTCTCCCTCTACGATTTTTACCCTCCACGCTGCCCTCCAATACTAAATTGGTGATCCCTTGATGCCTCAGAACATGTCCTACCAACCGATCCCTTCTTCTGGTCAAGTTGCGCCACAAACTTCTCTTCTCCCCAATCCTATTCAATACTTCCTCATTAGTTATGTGATCTACCCATCTAATCTTCAGCATTCTTCTGTAGCACCACATTTCGAAAGCTTCTATTCTCTTCTTGTCCAAACTATTTATCGTCCATGTTTCACTTCCATACATGGCTACACTCCATAGGAATACTTTCAGAAATGACTTCCTGACACTTAAATCAATACTGGATGTTAACAAATTTCTCTTCTTCAGAAACGCTTTCCTTGCCATTGCCAGCCTACATTTTATATCCTCTCTACTTCGACCATCATCAGTTATTTTGCTCCCCAAATAGCAAAACTCCTTTACTACTTTAAGTGCCTCATTTCCTAATCTAATTCCCTCAGCATCACCCGACTTAATTAGACTACATTCCATTATCCTTGTTTTGCTTTTGTTGATGTTCATCTTATATCCTCCTTTCAAGACACTGTCCATTCCATTCAACTGCTCTTCCAAGTCCTTTGCTGTCTCTGACAGAATTACAATGTCATCGGCGAACCTCAAAGTTTTTATTTCTTCTCCATGAATTTTAATACCTACCCCGAATTTTTCTTTTGTTTCCTTTACTGCTTGCTCAATATACAGATTGAACAACATCGGGGAGAGGCTACAACCCTGTCTTACTCCCTTCCCAACCACTGCTTCCCTTTCATGTCCCTCGACTCTTATAACTGCCATCTGGTTTCTGTACAAATTGTAAATAGCCTTTCGCTCCCTGTATTTTACCCCTCCACCTTTAGAATTTGAAAGAGAGTATTCCAGTCAACATTGTCAAAAGCTTTCTCTAAGTCTACAAATGCTAGAAACGTAGGTTTGCCTTTCCTTAATCTTTCTTCTAAGATAAGTCGTAAGGTCAGTATTGCCTCACGTGTTCCAGTGTTTCTACGGAATCCAAACTGATCTTCCCCGAGGTTGGCTTCTACTAGTTTTTCCATTCGTCTGTAAAGAATTCGTGTTAGTATTTTGCAGCTGTGACTTATTAAGCTGATAGTTCGGTAATTTTCACATCTGTCAACACCTGCTTTCTTCGGGATTGGAATTATTATATTCTTCTTGAAGTCTGAGGGTATTTCGCCTGTGTCATACATCTTGCTCACCAGATGGTAGAGTTTTGTCAGGACTGGCTTTCCCACGGCCGTCAGTAGTTCCAATGGAATATTGTCTACTCCGGGGGCCTTGTTTCGACTCAGGTCTTTCAGTGCTCTGTCAAACTCTTCACGCAGTATCATATCTCCCATATCATCTTCATCTACATCCTCTTCCATTTCCATAATATTGTCCTCAAGTACATCGCCCTTGTATAGACCCTCTATATACTCCTTCCACCTTTCTGCTTTCCCTTCTTTGCTTAGAACTGGGTTTCCATCTGAGCTCTTGATATTCATACAAGTCGTTCTCTGATCTCCAAAGGTCTCTTTAATTTTCCTGTAGGCGGTATCTATCTTACCCCTAGTGAGATAGGCCTCTACATCCTTACATTTGTCCTCTAGCCATCCCTGCTTAGCCATTTTGCACTTCCTGTCGATCTCATTTTTGAGACGTTTGTATTCCTTTTTGCCTGTTTCACTTACTGCATTTTTATATTTTCTCCTTTCATCAATTAAATTCAATATTTCTTCTGTTACCCAAGGATTTCTACTAGCCCTCGTCATTTTACCTACTTGATCCTCTGCTACCTTCACTACTTCATCCCTCAAAGCTACCCATTCTTCTTCTACTGTATTTATTTCCCCCATTCCTGTCAATTGCTCCCTTATGCTCTCCCTGAATCTCTGTACAACCTCTGGTTCTTTCAGTTTATCCAGGTCCCATCTCCTTAAATTCCCACCTTTTTGCAGTTTCTTCAGTTTTAATCTACAGGTCATAACCAATAGATTGTGGTCAGAGTCCACATCTGCCCCTGGAAATGACTTACAATTTAAAACCTGGTTCCTAAATCTCTGTCTTACCATTATATAATCTATCTGATACCTTTTAGTATCTCCAGGGTTCTTCCATGTATACAACCTTCTTTCATGATTCTTAAACCAAGTGTTAGTTATGATTAAGTTATGCTCTGTGCAAAATTCTACCAGGCGGCTTCCTCTTTCATTTCTGTCCCCCAATCCATATTCACCTACTATGTTTCCTTCTCTCCCTTTTCCTACACTCTACACTATGTGATCAATATTATCCGGACACCTGGCTGAAAATGACTTACGAGTTCGTGGAACCCTCCACCGGTAATGCTTGTTGTAGCTGGGATACACAGTCATAAGAAACTTTTTGAAGGACATCATCTTTAAGCCAGTGACTGTTATAAGTTTTTATTACACACTGTACCCGAAATTGCAATAAAAACCTATAACAGTCACTGGCGTAAAGATGACGTTCTTCAATATGTTATTGGACCACCCTTAGCCCTAATGACAGCTTCCACTCTCGCAGACACACATTTAGTCAGGTGTTGGAGGGTTTCTTGGGGAATGACAACCCATTCTTCAAGGAGTGCTGCGCTAAGGAGAGCTATCGATGTCGGTCGGTGATGCCTGGCACGAAGTCGGCGTTCTATGCGATTCAGGTGAGGACTCTGTGCAGGTCCGTCGTTTACATGGATGTTACTGTCGTGTGACAGGCCGTGCGTTATGAAAAGGTGCTCGATCGTGTTAAAAGATGCAATCCGCATCCCCGAGCTGCTCTTCAAAAGTGGAAAGCAAGAAGGTGCTTAAAACATCAGTGTAGGCCTTTGCGATGATAGTGCCACCCTAAACGGCAAGGGGTGCAAGCCCTCTTCAGGAAAAACACTCCCATACCATAACACCACCGCCTCCGAATTTTGCTATTGGCACTACACACGCTGGCAGATGACGTTCACCGGGCATTCGCCATAACCACAGCCTGCTATCGGATCGCCACAATGTTTACAATGATTCGTCGCTCCATACAATGTTTTCCACTGTTCAGTTGTCCCATGTTTACGCTCCTTCCACCAGGCGAGGCGTCGTCTGGTATTAACCGGCGTGACGTGTGGCGTATGAGCAGCCACTCGACAATGAAATCCCAGTTTTCTCACCTCCCGCCTAACTGTGATAGTACTTGCAATCGATCCTGATGCAGTTTGGAATTAATGTGTGATGGTCTGGATAGATGTCTGCCAATTGTACATTACGACCCTCTTCAACTATCGGCGGTCTCTGTCAGTGAACGGACGAGGTCGGCCTGTACGCTTCCCTGGTATACCTGTCCCTTCATGTTTCCATTTTACTATCACATCTGAAACAGTAGCCCTAGGGATGTTTAGGAGTGTGGAAATGTCTCGTACAGACGTATGACACAAGTGACTTCCAACCACGTGACCACGTTCAAAGTCCGTGATTTCTGCGGAGCGCCCCATTCTGCCTCTCACGGTGTCTAATGGCTGCTCAGGTCACTGATATGGAGTACCTGGCAGTAGTAGGCACCACAGCGCACTTAATATTAGAAACGCATGTTTTTTGGGGTGTCCGGATACTTTTGGTCAGATAGTGTAGCTAAGATCTCTGGTGTGAAAAGTTAAAGGCTGGGATTCATTGATGTAACTCTCCAGAAACGTTTAACAGTATGAAGTTTGTCCCGAAATAGTATGAGTGAATACTAACTGCTCTGGCTGAGATGGTTCTACCAAGGTGCCAAGCCTCATATAGAAACGGTGATGAGAAACTCGTTCCGTCTGTTCTAAGACGAGCGACCCACACAACTAAACTCAGAGACCCGCAGCTACTGCCTATCTGCCAAATAGCTCCTCTTGCTAACTCTGCAACAGACTCTGGCTCTCCCAGCTGCCTGCCTGAAGCAACTCTCGTCAGACTAGCCTCAGCTTCTCTCTAGCGCTGTCCTACCGATCTCTTCTCCCAGGGAGCCTCCCGCTGCCGAATTTTGTTCACTTCTCGCCTTCGACGCCGCCAGCTATTGCCATGACGTAATTTCAAGTACTACTTGCCTCCTTATTGGCTTTAAATGTGCACTACTCTTCAATGGTTCTTCAGAAGCTAGGTGGAAGGGTAGAGACGCCTCTCTTAATACAGTCACACAATGCTTCCTAAGCTCTGTATTGGCTTCTCATGACGTAGTGCTGTCCCCACTAGAAGGATTTCTCACTCTCTCCCTCTCGTCCCACGCTCTCTCTCTCTTTCTCTCTCTCAAAGCAGAAGTGCTGTTTGCCTATTAACTCTAATTCCAATACTTATCAAGGACACCGTTGTCAGAAGTACACACAGCCCTATTTGTGCATTTATAGCTCATGGCTTTAGCTCCTTATCAATCGCAGCTGCCATCAATCTGGCGTCGGCCAGCCTGCTTGCTGGTCTATGGCTCCTAGCGCCAGGCTTAAAGTCCTTGCTGTTGCCTCTTTTGTTGTTAACAGTTGCCTATTTTCATATGAACAGTGTAATTCAGACATGACTTTATTCACGGATGTAACAGAACTTTGGACAACTTAAGGTAAAATAAGGCAGGGAGGGTAGTTAAATTTCCATCTGAATTTCTAAATCCTGTGGTGAAAGTGGCAGCAAAACGACAATTCACGTTCGCGTGTAGGATGTATGTTCACCATTGGCGAAAGTGGTAGCAAAACTACTATTCACGTTGGTGAGTAGGATGTATGAGACTCTGACAGGTAGCACGAACGTAAGCATCCTCTCTGATAACTTGCATCCATTCATGTCCATTTTATATTCCAACGGATTTGGGAAATTCTTGGAGGACAATATGACACCCCATACGTTCAGGATTGGTACAGAGTGGCTCCATGAACACTCTTCTGAGTTGAATCACTTCCGCTGGCCACCAAATTCCTCAGAAATGAACATTATTGAGCGCATGTGGGATACTTTTTGATGTGCTTTTCGGAAGAAGCAACAGTGCGAGTGCGGGTCTTATCACATATCAGCTTTACAGCTCATGCATCCAAGTTACTCACAAAATAATGTACAGAACAATGGAAAAGAAAGCTGAGGGTCTGTTAGATGACGATCAGTTTGGCTTTAGGAAGGGTAACGGCAACAGAGAGACAGTTCTGACGTTGCGGTTGATAATGGAAGCAAGACACATTCATTAGATTAGTCGACTTGGGAAAAGCGTTCGGCAATGTCAAGTTGTGCAGTATGTTCGAAATTCTGGGGAAAATAGGGCTGAGCTATAGGTAAAGACGGGAAATATACAATATGTACAAGAACAAGGAGGGAACAATGGAAAATCAAGAATGAAGTGCTCGGATTAGAAAGGGTGTAAAACAGGGATGTAGTCCTTTGCCCCTCTGTTCGATCTATCACTCGAAGAGGCAATGAGGGAAATAAAGGAAAGGTTCAGGAGTGGGATTAAAATTCAGGGTGAAAGATTCGTTGATGACAGTGCTGCCCGGAGTCAAAATGAAGAAGACTCTGAGAAGTGGTTCAACAGAAGAATGTTAAGAATGAAGTGGATTAATAAGATAAGATTAGGAGGTTATCCGGAGATTGGGCGACGAAAAAAGCGTCTGGAAAACACTGAGATGGAGAAGGAACAGGATGGCAGGACATCTGTTAAAACATCTGGGTGAACTAGAGGGAGCTATAGACTGTAAAAATCGTAGAGAAAGACAGAGATTGGAATACATCCAGCAAATAGCTCAGGATGAAGGTTGCAGCTTCCTCTCAAGATGACAAGTTTAGCACAAGAGGCTAATTCGTGGCGGGCGACATCAAAAGAAGCAGGAGACTGATGAGTCTTCTGAGTGAACCTCTGTTCACGAGCAGAGTTGCAGCTAACAGGCAGCTAGTGCCTGTTCTCACATACAGGCAGGTTGCAAATGCTGTGGCAGGAGGTTCCGTAACGTGAAGCAATGGAATGTGTACAGGCTGTGTGCGATGGAAAAGCAGGTTGTGCGGGGTACTGTACGGTGGGGACCGCTCTTCACTTCGACACCTCAATGGATTATAGTATGAATGAACCTGTATAGTAGGCAATTTCTACATAAAAAGGGTTAAATATGTTAATACTTTCCTGGATTACTGTTCTTTAGGAATTGGTGGAGGAAAGGTTGCGGGGAGGGTAAGTCCAGGTCTTTCTAGTGCCATAGGCGTTATTCTCAGACGTATGTTAACACATGCCCTATAATCCTGTTCGTTCTTTTTGTCAGTGTTTTCCACATAGTTTCTTCTTCGTCGAATCTGCGGATATCTGCAGCGCTTCGTTTCCGAGACGTGTGCTATAGAATGCAGTTCCCGTGCTTTGTTTGAAAATGCATAGCGCAAACATGAAAATTAAGAATGTATTATCAATTGGAGGAATAAATAGTTGGTATATAACGAATCCATTCATGGGAATTAATTAAATATGTTTTAACTCTTCCATAACAATCTCAAATCGGCCAGTTACACTAAGAATTAAAAATTGGCAGAACAGCTAATTACCTTCATTAAACTGTCCGCCTTTTTACGTTCGTCATACGAAGTACGAAACTGATGGCATATTTATTTAAAGTAACACGAATGCTGCACGTACGAGCACAATAGCTGCTTCGAAAGCCTTGTTGTAGAAAGGGCCCTATTTTGGTGTCTAGGCGACGAATGTCAAGAGTTCTGACAGCTTGGTGCCACGAGTACAAAACATAATACTTTTGGCACTACATGACCCCGTCTTGGAAACTGTGGGATTTGCTCGAATTTGGCTTGGCCAAAATAAGATCGGCGATGAGTTCTCTCAAGTCTCCCCCACCCCTTCCCCTGCCCCATCCAATGAGTTGACATCTAGAGGTACCTGGCGTGTGATCTACTCAGTGGAAGAACTTGATCGGCGAAGCTATAAAGCTACCACCGTCTCGTTATTTTTTGATGAGTTATGCAGTCGTTCTCAGTCAATCTACTGCGGCACTGCCGTGTCAACGTGTTAACTGTTTCTCACGAGGTTAGCCCATCTTATCGGTGCTTTCCCTTGCCACATACTCTATCATGTCCACTCCGTTTATGGTATCGACCAAGTGCTCCTTCGGGTGGCTAATTGCAGTAGAGCAATAAACTGTTCCTACGTTTTGTTGTTTACTTAATTCCTCTGCACTCTTCGGCCAAACATCGACGCTACCTTCTGTATGATGAACACGTTTCTAGTAGGGCGCTATCTTCCTCACTCTTGATTTCTGGTAACATGTACTGAATTCAAATATCTGTATTTAGTTCAACTCAATGCAGCTGACCAATATGCCTTTTGGCACGCAGTTCTGCTCCGCCAAGCACCTCCGCGGATCATTGAGGGAAATATCTTATGGTCTGAAGATGTTCTGTGTATATAGAAACCGGTCACTGGTTGGTTCAAATGGCTCTGAGCACAATGGGACTTAACATCTGAGGTCATCAGTCCTCTAGAACTTAGAACTGCATAAACCTAACTAACCTAAGGACTTCACACACATCCATGCCCGAAGCAGGATTCGAACCTGCGACCGTTGCGGTCGCACGACTCCAGACTGAAGCGCCTAGAACCGCTCGCCCACACCGGCTAGCCAAACAGGTCACTGTTAAGAAATTATTTCTGTCTTTTCATTACGTCTATTCATTAAACTAATAACAATAACGAACCTGTTTTGTTTGTTTTCTCTTATAAATATAATCTCACTTCGCAGAAATAATCATCAACCAGTGACCTTCTTCTAAGGATTATAATTATCTTATTATTAGCGATCATCGAAAATAAACAGATTTATCGATCATATTACTGTGATATTACACGTGGATGATATCGCGTATACTATGATCCACATGTAAGACTTTCGTAGTATGGTGCAGCGACTGCGTGGATCATACGGCCTGTGCTATGATCCACACGTAAGATTTCAGATTTCCTTCCATTAACGGCGGAAGAGATGTCTTATCCCTCCTAAGACACTGGAAATAGGAAATCCACTACAGAACGTGAACGTCTCCTTGAAGTAGGCAAAAAAGCACGAATCGCTTGAGCAAGATATAAGTTTTTTCCTCTTCCCCGTTGAATGTGAATTAATATCACTTGCGTAACGACAGCTGTTTAGAAGGCTATCCAACCGCAAGAGCTGTTTCCACCCCATCTCCTCCTCACACCCGCCTTACCGTATTGGTTCCTCATTTCTCATCTTATCAGTCCAGCCAATTTCCAACATTTTTCTGTAGCGCCACATTTAAAACGCTTCAGTTCTTTTTTCGTTTCTCCAAGGTTAATGCTTTGACTTACATACAATGCTTTGTACCAGACGTACATTCTCAGAAAATTATTACTCTCCCCCCACAGGAGGTTCCAGTACTCCCTCGGGCATAGGTGTGCTTGTGTTGTCCTTAGCGCAAGTTAGATTAAGTAGTGGGTAAGCCTAGGGACCGATGGCCTCAACGGTTTGCTCCCATAGGAACTTACCACAAACTAAGTTAAACCTTCTCCTCAAATTATGACCAATGGTAATCTTCAACGCCGCTTCAGCTTTTCGCTGTGCATTGCCGTATGACCTAGTGCGTGCTGAATATATTCTAGTTGACTTACACAATGATGCTTATCAATAGCTATGGTTTGTCATATATCTGATTAAAGATGTCACATTATATGAAAGGATCTCGTGTTTCTGGTTATTTAATGAAGAGACTATACAGCTATGTGTAACCCATTATTTTCCACAAATGAGTTTCATTAGCCATTTTGTTTTCCTTTCCACTATGTATTCTGAGCATTGAGTCAAAGCTACAGTTGATATGCCAGACAAATACGTATACTAGTACGATAAATAGTGCGCATTGCTGAGGTAAGAAAAGCGGAACCACTGTGTTATGAATAGGTCCCTAGCTTGTGTCTAAAATCTACAGATGTCCTGCCGATATTATGCGAACTGGTAATGTAGTCTGATTGCTGGATGTAGACGAAAGTGGACACTTACAAATTAATGGCAGTTCAGTTTCTACTACCTCCAGTCCTCGCTACTCAGTGTGTTATCAGAGTCTCAGAGTCTTGTTTTCCGAGGAAATCTTAATTGATGATCTATTGATCCAATCAATATCCAGCACTGTTTGCGGATATTGAGAATCCTCTTACTTGTTTTGCAGACATATCTCATAACTCTACTTGTTGCCAACAACAGGTAAATTTCTGAGAATCGAACCAGATGTTGCTCTTCCGTTTTGCGTAATATTCCGAAAACCTGTTTGTGATTAACAGCTCCTGAGAGGAGAAAACATCGTCCAGTGAAAATAGCTTACTGTTATTGTGGCAAATTCTTCAAATAAAGAAATCAGAAATCACATTAATGCAAATGCGAAAATCCTCGATTTTGAATTATTAATGAATTGTTATTTATTATTACAGGATTAAGCAATTCAAAGATTAATTAATAATATCTTGTTATATTCCTGTTATCCTCTTCCAAACCTCTTTATCCAGTGTATCTTCCTTGTCGATGCAGCGATGTTCGATTATTTCACTTATGTGGTCTGTCCAAGAAAGTCGTGGTCTTTTGCCCCTACATCTGCCAGGTTGTTTCCATTCATAGGCCTTCTTTGGCTACCGATGATCTGCCATTCTCATCGTATGTCCGTACCATTTTAGTGATTTTCTTTCAATTCTATCTGTCATTGTATCACTTACCTTCATTCTAGGTCTTAGTTCATCATTAGTTTTTCTTTCGAATCTTGATATTCTCGCACTCCTACTTAAATAATCCATTTTTTATGGCTATTAGTCTTCTTTTAAGATCCTCATTTAAGATCCATATTTCTGACGCATAGCATAGCACTGATTGAACCATTATCTTACCTACTCTTTTCTTATTGCTGTTGAAAATATTCTTATGACACCAAAAAGAATTCATACACTTTTCTGCTTAGCTGTATTCTATATTTTACTCCTGTATGGGTCAATCCATTTTTATCAATATGCGCCCCGAGATATTATATTTCTCTACCTGTCTCATAACTGCTTTGTCATTGATGTGTACTTCAAATTTAGCATCACTATTCTCCACCAGATACTCTGTTCTTGTTAGACTGATTTGTAGTCCCCACCTGCGTCATAATCATCTTGTAATATAATAGCTTGATCGTCAGGAAAAGGTAATGAACATATCTGTACATCGTTGACAGTGATTCCCATTCCTCTGCAGCTGTTCTTCCAATTTCTGAGAGCCACTTCTAGATATAAATTGAACAGTCCGTGTCTCTTCTATTCCCTTTCTCGAAAATAGAAACCATGTATGACTTTTTCCATTCCGAAGGGAATTTCAGTCAACCGGTGCTCATCAGGTAGGTTAATCGTTTCTTCAGATTAATTAATGAATTAAAAATTAAAAGTTATCTGTACATGATCTGTTCGGCCTAAACTCGCTCTGATCTTGTCTAATTTTTTCAAACATTACCTTGCCATAGAAGCGGCTCATTGTACAGTTGACATTAATACCTCTATAGCAGTCTGTGTCTCTTCTATTCCCTTTCTCTAAAATAGAAAGCATATATAACAGCTGTTCATCAGGCAGGTTAATCGTTTCTTCAGGTTAATTAATGAATTAAAAATTTAAAAGGATCTCAGGTACTCACGGCTGCAACAACACATCAACGTGTATATGGAATGACACCACTCACTTTCACCTTTATCCGCTCTTTACTTGCATTAATGGGAGTAGATTGCAGAATCTAACAGTTCCGCTTCTTCACTTTATGAATGTGTCATGACTGAAATGCATATTATCCCACATTTATAATGTTAATTGCTCGAACACGAGGCTCAGGCTTTCATAGTACAATTAATGTCTCTTTCGAAGTTTGATATTTAAAGAGCGTCGATTTAATGACTAATTCCGAAGTGGGACAGACCGCGTAACTCCATTTGTGGCTTTAATTTTTAATGTTATAATTGCGCGCAGAAGTGTTTGTCTGTGGCAGTGCCGTAACTGATTTGATTAAACTGCCACCATTTGTGATCAAATAATTCTTTCATCTTTTCCCTCTTCCTACATAGTTCTAACCCTAAGATGAATCGAATGCAATGCAGAAGTATTTTGAAAGAAACGAAGATTCAGATTAAGAGCTGTATCGTGAAGTAAATCATAGTGCCACCTCCGAACATTATTTTTCCCCACATGCTGGCTTACATTTGTTTTATTTGTTGTGCAGAATTGTTATTTGTGTTATTTGAAGGGCCATATTAAAATATAAAAATAGTCCTGCAATAGATAGACAGTAAATGTGATGTAGGCGGAAAGCAGTATACATATAAGTTTAACCTCGCAGTACCAAGAGAGGAAGGGGTGGCGGCACTTCAAGAAAACCTTTGGAAAATATTGTAATTTAATCACTTTATATTTCATATCTTGAAAGAATTAATTATTATTTTCATGGCTTCTTGTATCAGGTTTCATAAATGTTTTAAATTTCTCAGTTAAACTTAACCAAAAAAATTAATTTTACGAGAGATGTTACTTTCCGCAGTGAGTGTCATATTCTGTATTTTCAGGTTCAGGACCTTACTTAGACGCGAACATCTATTTAAAAAGTGTTTTGCAGGGCAAAGTTACAACAATTAACAAAATATGCATTTTTTAAAATGTTTGTGGTGGTCATGTAGCTTCGTAGTGCACATAACTGAAAAGTGTGTTGTAAAAGAAAATTTTAAAGTTCCGGACTCTACTAACACATTAGAGTCTCTTTAAAAATTATGTTGTTAAAATAAGGCAACTAAAATTAACGAATTTAGTGTTTTACAACGTTTTTTAAGGTGGGCATATTTTATGCCCCTTGGTAATGCACGGTGTGCAAAATACGTCGCTGTTGCTGGGGTTAAATGAAACACCCCCATTTCATCTGGAGAACTCTGCCTCTGATCTCCGCATCCACGAGTATGTTCTGAGATACAAGCAGATGATAGGATACATGTCAACCATCTTTCTCTTTCAGATTTCACACAGTTTTCCTCGCATTGATTCAGCGTTACCTAACGGCGTTGTTTCCATTTAATTTACAGCATCTTTGGGGGAAATCAAATTGCGTATATAAGTCCGTTTAAGCTGGCTATTAAGGGGTTTATTAGGTTTTCATTTAGTATTGGTAACAAAAGAACTCGTTTGGACAGCCGTGCGTGTTGAAACACCACTTTCGGGTTGGTGAGTTGAAACGGCCCAACGAGGGTCGGTGTTCCAGGCAACCTGGTTGTGGTTTTTAGGCTGTTTTCCACATCCCACTAGTTGAATACTGGCTGGTTCTCAAGTAACACCTAAGTTACACAATTCACATCCATTTAGAAAACTTACTCACCTTCATCGAAGGGCAGGGGTTACTGGCATTCTGTGATGGGAAGGACATCCTACCACCCCCTTAAATCAACCATGTCAAACCTGTTAAGAACCATACTGATCCGGCACCAAAGCAGGACTAAGAATCAAAAAAGAGAATAATAAGTTGTATTGCAGCCTTCTTACGTTACATTGCCCACATGCTTTCTTATCATCTAGATATTCGTTGTATGAAATCATTCTGTTTTTTGCTTGAAGGGCCGTATTCTGGTACATAAAGGTTTTGTAATTTAGGTGTGATAGGCAGTGAATATGACATGGGCGGAAACACACGTTACACACCAGGAAATGTAGGAACGTGAATTAGAAATTGCTGAAAGACGTGCAGGAAGAGAATCAATTGGATTCTGGAGGGCATTGACCGGGATGCTGAGTACAGTGCTATGATTACTTGTTTAGGTTTCTCGGTTAAGGATTCATGGCGCGAACGGTGCGATCGAGGTGATCCCACAGACTCTTTATTGGTTGTGAATTCGGGGAGTTGGGCGGCTAGGGGAGTTAGGTTAACTCATCCTCGTGCTCTTAGAATCACATGCATACACGGAGCTGTGCGACATGTTGCAATGCCTTGCTAGTAGATATCATTGTGCCGAGGAGAAAGACTGCCAATAGGACATTTCCCTCAAAGATAGGGGCATACATGTGTTGATCCACTGTACATGCCAGAATGAGGAGATCACCCAGAGAATACTACAAGAGGGTTCCCAAGGCCATAACGTTATTTTCTTCGATCTGGACTATTCCGATGAATGTTCAGGGTGTTTGCTTTCAGATGTTTCACACCGATGGTGCATAAAACATGATTCATCTGAATGACCGAGTGTCACTTGTGATGTTACAAAATAAAAGTGATGTTGTCATTCAATGGAAAGTTGGAAATTGAGATTTAGCTTACTGTTTTATCAATCACAATTGGCGTAAGAATCATGGATTGACCATTGTCATAAAATATTGCATTATGAGATGTGAATAGTTTTTTACTTGCAGTTTCGCGTGGCCTGAGGCAGTCACAACTAGCGTGCTATTGATTAAGAAATTGCGTTATCGTCTTCCTTATTACTTCATGATCGTAGATACGATTATACCCGGTTGTGACGTTATTGTTATGACAAAACAATTTCCCAAGGGACCAGAAAGTTCTTAAGGGCGCAAAAACAACTGTAACATCACACAAAAGGGAAATTCAATATTAAAGCTGATGCAAGAAGACGATAAAACAGTTTTCTTTTTATCAATGTAACACGCACATTGGACTGCTGATCTTGGTGTCTGTAATATTAGCAAAATGCATAATTAAAATGAAAATAATACTGAGGAGATAATAGGAGTGAGCACTGCTAAATGATTCAGTATTCCCAGAATAAATATTTATTATAACTAAAACATATATCGTACCTTAAGCTTAGTACTACAATGACGGTAGATTTTTATGTCCGTATCATGTCCATTGAGCGCTCTTTTACATAGCCATTGTCTTCTTTGAGTCGCTCGTGCGTCGTCACGGTAAGTTATAACAGTTCTTTACACTTCACTCAAACGTAGACATAACACGTTTTTATACATTTAGTAAAAATTAGATCAGACTGCCACAAATCTGCGTCCGTCTTACTTGAGAAAAACAGTACAAGTCTCTTTAGCGCTCAAGGCTTCATTTGTTCTCCAGCGAACAAAATAGTATTTTTCTGTTTATATTGCCGCCCAAAGACGACGAATTACATTATTTAGAAAATTCCACCGTCGCCATGCGACGCCTCATTATACATTAATCATTATTTATAAACAAGTATTTGCCTTCTGGCTGAAAGTATTAACTACTCGTATTTGCTGTTTTAATGAAGTCAAAAATAGCGAATATCACACACCACACTGCGGTTGTCTAGTTGTGGTGCAGGCGTGCCTATGCCTGCGCTTGTAGCGGATGAGTAGTAGTCAGCTCGGGTGGATGAACCGTGCAACTGCTGCAGAGGCCTATAAGGTCGTTGGCGAGATGTCGTTGATAGCGTCTTGGTTCATCGGCTGGTCAGTTAATCAACAGTTGCACGTCTGTTCGCCCGTATGCATCTCCGCAGCTGTCGTTCACAACAGTCACTTATGGTCATGGTAACCTACACTTGCGTCAGGCCTGGCTCTGGGTAGTGCCATTTTGCCATGCACGGTATACTTCAACGACGGTTTCAAGCGAATTGTTTACAGACTTACCTGTCCCGGAATGTTTCCTGTCGTTACCCAAACGCCACTGATGATGCCCTTTTGGATGTTGAATAAATCACTCTGTTTCAGCATTACGACAACGACTACCGACTACACTGTTGTCTGCGTCCCCCCCCCCCCCCCCCAATATGCTTCATCTACCCTCTTCTGTTAGAACTGCTACTTGACATCTGTAAGAGGTTACTGGAAATTAACGTCGAACATAGGCAGACACATTAATGTCGGTGGACCGTGTATTTATTTCCCAGCCTGCACTTCATAGGTAGCTCGAAGTACTGCAAAAATGGTTTTCTTGATATAGTCTAACTCACCAGACACCCTTGAAATAACACACAGACTTCTTTGGTGCTCCGTAGGAGGTGTACTGCTGGTACTAATTGCCTATGTGCTCTTCGAACTCTGGCACACGCCATGGCAGTGACGTGGTCGGTTGTATCAAAACAGAACAGGAAGAAGTGCGTTTGTGGACGTTAAAGTTACGACGTCATGAATAACAATGGCCTAGTTCTTGGTGTACCAGTTGGTTGCCACTGAATGTTGTATCACTTACAACTGTGTCGCACAGTGTAAGTTGAACCGTCACATAAATATTGGAGATTAGAGTCACTTCTGGACAGTGACAATCGGTTTGAAACCTAAAAGTAATTTCTGCTGACAGTGAATGTATGTCACACTCAACCTTTTCCGAGCGATTATTGCGAAGGGAACTGCGTACAATCGATGTCTCCAGTCGTCTTTCTCGCTAAAGGCTACTGTTCAGAGCAACATAAGACTCTGTATGATTGCAATGGGCAAAACAACATGTAAAGCGGAAGCGTGCGTTGTGGTTTACCCATTCGTGATCTTTCCACTTTTCAGAATAATTCGTGGCATCGAATGCACGGATGGGCTCAAGCAGCGCTTAAGCCGCAATGTGTGGAGGGTGTAATACAGGGCCGATGTGGTTCTGTTCTGCTTCAGGAGTGTCTTACTTGGAATGATTTTGGCCCAAACGTTTGATTAACGTGACCGTGAACCAGAATATTTATTTCAACGCTGTCGGTGATCAATTGTAGGCCTCTCTTCTACAGCTTCATGATGAAACTACCGTCTTATTTAAAAAGGCAGCTAAAATCTACCTGTTATGCAATACATTGTGTACATTGAAGGATTACTTAGATAAAACAGAGTAGGGGTTTGGTATGAAAATATTATAAAAACAAATAATAATAATGATTATAAAATATCCAACATTTCACACAGCACCTTCACACAAGGTTTTCTGCTTCTGTTTTCCTTTTATAGAAAAACTTACCACCAAGCTATGCATTGCATAATACTAACATCTCTTCCTCTTTCGGAGCTCAAAATCTCACTCATTATAGAGGGATGCTGACTCAGTTTTTCAGGGTAGCATATGGGAAGTTATGGTACAGAAAATGGTCCAGAGATCAACAGTGTGTGTGTGTGTGTGTGTGTGTGTGTGTGTGTATAGTGAGAGATGTGTTATGAAACAATGTGTTGACTTTGAAAAGACATTTGACTCCGTTAGCCATGTTGCTGTCCTCCAAGCTTTGAGCAAGCAAGGAGTGGGAAGAGCATTCACTGAAGTTCCAGGAAAGTGTACGAGAATTCTTCAGCTTATGTTAATGTCGGCGAATCAACTCAAGAATTCCACATCATGAGGGGTATCAAGCAAGGCGATCCCATCTCTCCAAAACTGTTCTCTGCTGTATTGGAAATGGCTATGTCAAGGTAAGGGATTTAGAATTAATGGAAGAAGGTTTACCAACTTGAGATTTGCTGATGATATTGCCTTACTGGCCAAAGACTTCGCAGAGCTCCAAAACTTAGTTACAGATATTGCATCGGAATGCCAGCCGGTTGAATTGAACATGAACCATTCCAAATCAAAATTAATGTCCAACGTATGGGTTCCAGCTGGAGATGTGAAAGTCAAGGACAGTCTATTAGAAGAGGTCAGTGAATCTATCTACGTTGGCCAGATTATAAATATGAAGGGAGACTTAAGGCCAGAAATCTGTCGACGCATCAAGCTTGGCTGACAAGCATTTGGGAATAATTCAAAAGTATTCAGATCAAAAATGCCAGTAAATTTGAAGAAAGCAGTATTTGATCAATGCATTCTTCCTGTGATGACGTATGGCTGCGAGACATGGACACTGAACTCATTTACAACAGGGAAACTTAGGACCGCACAGAGATCCATGGAGAGATCAATGCTGGGCTATACAAGAAACGATAAGAAAAGGGCAGATGACATCCGGTCTGTGACGAAGGTTAACGACATCTTAGAGACAGTAGGTTCCTTGAAATGGCAGTGGGCTGGCCACGTCGCAAGAAGAAAAGACAAAGGATGGACGAAGCTAGTACTTGAGTGGAGTCCGAGAGAGTACCGGAGGCCTAGAGGAAGACCACCAGACAGATGGATCAAGAAGATCGCTGGTAACACCTGGCAGAGAACTGCCCAAGATCGTCCCACTTGGAGAAGAAGACTGCTGAAAGCCTACCTGAATCCACGACTCGAAGAGGCCACATCATTTAATGGTTGAATTGGCTGATGATGATGATGATGATACGAATTAAGTTATTTTAAATTGTTCTAAACTTGTAAATACTTTGACATGTCCTATATCCTTGCAAAAACGGTTCTACGGATGGATAAAACTACTGCTACTACTGACAACGGCCTTGTTGACAGGGGCTCCATGTGTACACTCCTCACTTGGCGAACACTCGGGATTCCTATAGCACTTTGTCCAACTAAAACGCCCTATCAACATTCCATCGATAATATCTGTGACAGTTTGGAAAGTAGCAATAACATCCCCGGAGCTTTGTTGCTCTACGGCATCTAACCACCGACAGCTGGGTTTAGCGAGTTGTGGTGTTACCTGAAGAAACTTGTTTAGTCACTTTCTCACCAAACTGGGACCAATGTGACGATTGCAGACAGTGTTGCGCAGTATCTCCTGGGATTGAGACGATGGGACAATTTTTTGTCAGGCGTGCTTACACAGTTCACGAAGAGGTGAGATCGAGGGTGTTCCAGCTTTAGTGCTGCATGCAGCCAGAACGCCCTAGTTTATCTAGGATCATGGCCCATTTCACGCTTCCGTTGGCGCTGCAGTACATTCACCGAGCAGTGGTTTGCAGGATGCGGTCTGCCGCCGCCCACCGTGGAAGGAGCCAACGTTAAGAAAGCTACGAGCCTTCGCGTCGCAGACAATGGGCCGCCCCGGGGCGGCGGTCCTAATTGATGAGCCGGAAGTGGCCGCAGGTCGCAGCCGTGCCAAATGCTGCCCTCGGACCGCGCCACACCGCCCCGCCTCCCTACTCCTGTTACCGAAAAAAAGGAACGAGCGAAACTACGTCGCGCATCGCTGTTACAGCTCGGTTACACAAACCACTAGACCCTTGCCTTTTTCTTGTGAGACTACTCACATGACACTATTTGTTCCTCTGTTATTGTAAGCCTTCCATTGCTGCTCCTAAGCCGCGCGGGATTAGCCGAGCGGTCAGGGCGCTGCAGTCATGGACGGTGCGGCTGGTCCCGGCGGAGGTTCGAGTTCGCCCTCGGGCATTGGTGTGTGTGTTTTCCCTTAGGATAATTTAGGTTAAGTAGTGTGTAAGCTTAGGGACTGACGACCTTTGAACATTTTTTTTGCTGCTCCTAACGTCCTCTACAAATTGTTTTTCGAGCTATAATCATAGCCATTGGATACTTCACAGTTCAACCGTTTGGACTGCAGCAGTACACCATTATACCCTTACATGAAATGTATTCACAGTTGCGTATACAGACAACCATCAAGCTTATAATGGAATGAGAACTAAAATTTGTGCCGGCCGGAATTCGAACCCATATTTCCTGTCAATCGCGAGTGGTTGCCTATCAGTGTATGCTTCACAGCCAGACCGAAAAAATTATCAAATGTGTGGTAAGTTCTATGGGACTAAACTGCTGAGGTCATCTTGCCTAGTCTCCAGGCATACACACTACTTAATCTAACTTAAACTAACTTACGCTAAGGACAACACACACAGCCATGCCCAAGGGAGGACTCGAACCTCCAACGGGGAGAGCCGCGAGAATCGTGGCAAGGCGCCCCAGACCGCACAGCTACCCCATGCGGCCCAGACAGAAACTTTCATGTGTCGTTAACCATATGCCTATAACGTGGACTCATACATCCGTTATGTATATTCCCGTACAGGGGAGACAGTTTAGTTGAAAGTCTCTTGTTCGTCGTCGGTGGATAAATGACTAACTATAGTGCCTATGTTGTTGAGAAGTATTTATCAGCCAACATCAGGAAAGCGACTTTCAATTAAATTATGTCTCCTGTACTGGAATGTACCTAATGGATGTAGGAATGCTGGTCCTAGATACATCTTTGACCACATATGGAACTTTGTGTGTGGCCATGAATCATGCATAAATAGCCTAATGGTAATGTGACCACTAGCTGTAACCAGGATATCCAGGGTTACGCCCCGGTCCTACACAAATTTTCATTGTTGTCATTACATTACACAGCTGATTGTTGTCCATATTTGTAACTGCCACTACATTTCATGAACTTCATAACGGCTGTAGTTGCCGTACTGCCTGTTCCTCCAGACATGCATGCATTTCTGAAAGAAACATTGCATCGTACTTCTAAAGAATACAGGCACTACAATGTCACATATTCCCTTCTGTCTGTTTCGCTCTGCATTTACACATACGCAGCACATCTTAGAATTTGTGCATGTATGACAGCCATGGTCGTTCTGTGCTATTCCTCCCCTCAATAGATCCTTCTCCTATTGTTCCAATAACTTCATTCTGTCCTAAAGTGTGTCCTACGAGTCGGTTATTCTTGTCTAGGTTTGTATCCAGAGAGATCTGGTGACTTCTGTTCTTCGTCAGCACCTTTTCATTGGTAACTCTGTCAGCCTAGCTCATTATCAACGCCCTTGTATACTATGAAATTGCCAGTGTTTCTTGTCGTTTGCTCTCTTCTGCTCACACTTTATTTCCGGCTTCTACCATCCCTTGCTATACTGCCTGATTCCCAAATACATAATTTTTTTATTGCAAGGTAGCTTCTTTCACGATTTATGGGGATGCAGTTAACAAGAAAAAGACGTTATAGAAGGGACATGTTCTCTCAAGGACAGTTCATTTCCCTAAGGTCACCTGGCTTTAAGGGAAATGCGAGGCTTCAAGAATTAATTGTGGCCTCGCAATAGTATCCTAAATGTTTTTAGGACACTGCCAGTCTCATATCAGTTTTGAAACTGTTTTCGAGATGATGAAAGTGCCTCTGTGCATGTCCAGATGTAACTGTCCTATCTGCAGTATAATTCCCGTTTTGAACACAAATACCTTTGACGTTCCAACTGCCCAGGACGTTTACGTTGCTATCTTCAGATAGAGTATCAACGTCTCCATAAAGAGATTGCAATAGTGCTATAACATTTTCATCAATATACAGGATGTTTCACTAAATGTGTTTGCCTCTGTAAGTTACGAAGTAATGACGACGGAAATATTTATTGCGGTAGGTCACCATAAGAAACGTTACACTGTCTGCGGCGCTATGAACATAGTTTATTATGTTATTATCCAGAGAGTTGCAGCAAAAAGATATAATTTTTAAATGAAACAGTAGTTGTGTCTATTTGGCACTGGAATCAGGAACAACAGCTTTGTATACACAAATTTAAATTGCATTCCTGTCACTCTTATCTTGGGAGCTACAACCCTTCAAAGCTTCAGGGGCAGATTCCACACGCTGTACATAATACATGTCTGGCGGTGGGAAGTCGATTTAAATGAGATGTTCAAATGTGTGTCCATGTGCCTGAATGCAGGATGCAATGCGCCTTTATGGGATCTGCGGACGAAATGTTACATCGCTGGTGTCACGGAGCAACGTGTGTCCTCGATGTGCCGTTTTAGATCTGGGGATGTGGGCTCAGTGACACAAACACAATCCTTTAGATATCTCCACAAAAAGAAATCTAATTCTGCTAAATCAGGCGACCTTGCGGGCCATGAATGAGGACCATGGCATTCCAACCACCTTCCTGCAAACCTGTTGTTTAGTTCTTTGACGACAACACGCGCAGAATGGGCTGGGTGACCACCGTGTTCCATCCACATATGGACTCTCGTGTGGAGACACACATGTTCAGGGAGACTACCCAAACTGTCGACTGTAAGCGCACGATATAACTCACCTGTCAGTACCTGGGAAGTAGGGTGGACCGATAATTTCATCCCCAAGGATTCCGCACCATACGATAATAGACCACCTACGTTGACAGTCGACAGTTCATACCCACCGTGGATGTCTGCGGCCCAGTAGTGCTCGTTTTGGTGATTCACTGCACCTTAATTTGTGAACGTAGACTCATCAGAGAACATAACACCTTGTAAAGACTTCACCGTGAAATTAAACATGGCCCTTTCACAGAATGTATCTCTCCCACGGAAATCGTTCCCATACAGCTCCTGGGTCAGTGACAGGCGGTACGGGTGAAACGTATGGCCGTGTACTGTACGCCACACAGAAGTGAGACTGACACCAGCGACTGCAGCAACGGCTCGTAAGCTGACACGAGGATCGTGGTGTCTTTTTTTTTGGTCATCAGTCTACTGACTGGTTTGATGCGGCCCGCCACGAATTCCTTTCCTGTGCTAACCTCTTCATCTCAGAGTAGCACTTGCAACCTACGTCCTCAATTATTTGCTTGACGTGTTCCAAGCTCTGTCTTCCTCTACAGTTTTTGCCCTCTACAGCTCCCTCTAGTACCATGGAAGTCATTCCCTCATGTCTTAGCAGATGTCCTATCAACCTGTCCCTTCTCCTTATCAGTGTTTTCCACATATTCCTTTCCTCTCCGGTTCTGCGTAGAACCTCCTCATTCCTTACCTTATCAGTCCACCTAATTTTCAACATTCGTCTGTACCACCACATCTCAAATGCTTCGATTCTCTTCTGTTCCGGTTTTCCCACAGACCATGTTTCACTACCATACAATGCTGTACTCCAGACGTACATCCTCAGAAATTTCTTCCTCAAATTAAGGCCGGTTTTTGATATTAGTAGACTTCTCTTGGCCAGAAGTGCCTTTTTTGCCATAGCGAGTCTGCTTTTGATGTCCTCCTTGCTCCGTCCGTCATTGGTTCTTTTACTGCCTAGGTAGCAGAGTTCCTTAACTTCATTGACTTCGTGACCATCAAAACTGATGTTAATTTTCTCGCTGTCCTCATTTCTACTACTTCTCATTACCTTCGTCTTTCTCCGATTTACTCTCAAACCATACTGTGTACTCATTAGACTGTTCATTCCGTTAAGCAGATCATTTAATTCTTCTTCACTTTCACTCAGGATAGCAATGTCATCAGCGAATCGTATCATTGATATCCTTTCACCTTGTATTTTAATTCCACTCCTGAACCTTATTTCCATCATTGCTTCCTCGATGTACAGATTGAAGAGTAGGGGCGAAAGGCTACAGCCTTGTCTTACACCCTTCTTAATATGAGCACTTCTTTCTTGATCGTCCACTCTTTTTATTCCCTCTTGGTTGTTGTACATATTGTATATGACCCGCCTCTCCCTATAGCTTACCCCTACTTCTTTCAGAATCTCGAACAGCTTGCTCCATTTTATATTGTCGAACGCTTTTCCATTCGACAAATCCTATGAAAGTGTCTTGATTTTTCTCTAGCCTTGCTTCCATTATTAGCCGTAACGTCAGAGTTGCCTCTCTCGTCCCTTTACTTTTCCTAAAGCCAAACTGATCGTCACCTAGCGCATTCCCAATTTTCTTTTCCATTCTTCTGTATATTATTCTTGTAAGCAGCTTCGATGCATGAGCTGTTAAGCTGATTGTGCGATAATTCTCGCACTTGTCAGCTCTTGCCGTCTTCAGAATTGTGTGGATGATGCTTTTCCGAAAGTCAGATGGTATATCGCCAGACTCATATATTCTACACACCAACGTGAATAGTCGTTTTGTTGCCACTTCCCCCAATGATTTTAGAAATTCTGATGGGATGTTATCTATCCCTTCTGCCTTATTTGACCGTAAGTCCTCCAAAGCTCTTTTAAATTCCGATTCTAATACTGGATCCCCTATCTCTTCTAAATCGACTCCTCTTTCTTCTTCGATCACATCAGACAAATCTTCACCCTCATAGAGGCTTTCAATGTATTCTTTCCACCTATCTGCT
This sequence comes from Schistocerca americana, assembly GCF_021461395.2. Taxonomy (NCBI): domain Eukaryota; kingdom Metazoa; phylum Arthropoda; class Insecta; order Orthoptera; family Acrididae; genus Schistocerca; species Schistocerca americana. Next base: position 49,496,476 of record NC_060124.1, read on the forward strand.
CTCTCCTCTGCATTTAACAGCGGAATTCCCGTTGCACTCTTAATGTTACCACCGTTGCTTTTAATGTCACCAAAGGTTGTTTTGACTTTCCTGTATGCTGAGTCTGTCCTTCCGACAATCATATCTTTTTCGATGTCTTCACATTTTCTTAGCTTCCCTGCACTTCCTATTTATTTCGTTCCTCAGCGACTTGTATTTCTGTATTCCTGATCTTCCCGGAACATGTTTGTACTACCTCCTTTCACCAATCAACTGAAGTATTTCTTCTGTTACCCATGGTTTCTTCGCAGCTACCTTCTTTGTACCTATGTTTTCCCTCCCAACTTCTGTGATGGTCCTGGTGTACTGCAGCTAAAACAAACACCTACGTCTCCTCACTTCTTGCAGTTCATTGTCTGTTACTGCAGCGCATTACCAAGCTGCCTGTTTCCCTAAGTCTTTGTCCGGCACGTAAGGTCGTAATGGCTGCCGGAGCCCTTCGCCTAGGATATCTCACGGCATACGCCATGGCTGCTTCAGTGGTATCGTGTCGGCAGTGGCCGAGCATCCAGCAACATGTCAACGTACTCGTTGTTCGTGTATGTCGTCTTCATGCGACGTCAGTAACTGTGGTACATTGAGCCCAGTTTGTGTGGCTCGAACTGTAGGTTATAAGGCCGTGTGCGGCGACAGTCGGCAGTCTAACAGGGCATCGAGGAATCTTCTCGCTCCGTGACAGCGGCGGCGATACAACTCGGCCGCACCACATTTAGAAGGCGCATAGCTTTATGCGCAGCGTGTGTGGTATCCGCCCCTGAAACTTTGAAAGGTTGTAGCTACCAGACTAAAAGTGATAGTAATGTAATTTTCAATTGAAGTATACACAGCTGGTGTTACTGATTCCAGTGCATGACAGAAACCACTATTGCTCCATTTAAAAAAATAATTGTATCTTTTTGCTGAAACTCTTTGGATAATAACACAATAAACTAAGTTCATAGCTCCGCAGACAGTGTAACGTTTCTTATGGTGACGAACCGCAATAAATATTTCCGTCGTCTATTACTTCGTAGCCTACAGAGGGAAACACATTTAGTGAAACAGACCGTATATGTATGAAAGATTATATTATGTCTTCAGCCTGTCAAAATTAACTAAATAACACTGAAAATTTGTTCTGTTTAGGTCTATGTTGCTGAGGTATGTAAAATATGAAACCAAGTCGTATGTAGTGCGACTACCCTGCCATTCCAATGCGGCGCATTCACAATTTCCGCCTCCTCCCCCTCCTTGTGTTCAGACAGCATGCTGTGGTGGTTGATGAGTGTGCCAGCCAGGTCGAGCGCTACGCCACACGCGTTGAGGTAAGGTTCGTGATCCGAACTGTTGGTCAGCCCTGCTCTAGACCTTATTTCGTCTATGTGATCACAGGAGTATCAAAGGCACCTGGCAGCATATCCATATTCTGTAGGATAATTTTGATCCAACCTCTGCTGTTTCTTGAATCTGGTCTGTTGTTTCCCGGATGTACGGATATAAGCATTCAGTTTAAGAGGGCAGATAGAGTGCATTTTTGTCTCACGCCTTTTCTGATTTTTGCTTCTTGTTCCCTATAAAAGTTCCTAATTATAGCTACTTCGTTATTTTAGGAGCTGGAATTATCCGCATGTCTTTGTGTTTTACACCTGTTTTGCTCAGTATTCCGAACATCTCGTGCAAGATTACACTATTAAATGCCTTTCCAGGTCAACGAAAGTAACAAGTTATTTTACTTTTCCGTAACTGGTTTTCGAAGAAGTCAAGCCATGCCAGTGAAACCCGATGGTGTTAGGCCTTGTCTAGTTTTTCCTTTGCAGTACGGCACGTTTTTCTCAACGATAGATGATTTTGTTCAAGAACACTACGTTTTGACTTTTCAGGTAACTTGCCTCCTATCCAGCTTGAGAATTCACCTTTTAATTCTTCTGGAAGTGGCTATCACGCAGGGGTTTCTTCGTGTGAGGCTAAGAGAATAGGTCACTGTGCGTCATGTTCAGAGAAAACATTCGTGGGAAGATGGAAACTTTGATAGCCTAAGGCGGTTTTTCGTGGATGATGCTGTAGTATACAAAGAATTTGCAGCATTGGAAAATTGTAGCGAAATGCGGGAAGATCTGCAGCGGATAGGCACTTGGTGCAGGGAGTGGCAACTGACCCTTAACATAGACAAATGTAACGTATTGCGAATACATAGAAAGAAGGATCCTTTATTGTATGATTATATGATAGCGGAACTAGCAACTTCTGTAAAATATCTGGGAGTATGCGTACGGTACAATATGAAGTGGCGTCATCATATAAAATTAATTGTTGGTAAGGTGGATGGCAGGTTGACATTCATTGGGAGAGTCCTTAGAAAATGTAGTCCATCAACAAAGGAGGTTGCTTACAAAACACACGTTCGACCTATACTTGAGTATTGGTCATCAGTGTGGGATTCGTACTAGGTCAGGTTGACAGAGGAGATGGAGAAGATCCAAAGACGAGCGGCGCGTTCCGTCACAGGGTTACTTGGTAAGCGTGATAGCGTTACGGAGATGTTTAGCAAACTCAAGTGGCAGACTCTGCAAGAGAGGCGCTCTGCATCGCGGTGTAGCTTTCTGTCCAGGTTTCGAGAGGGTGCGTTTCTGGATGAGGTATCGAATATATTGCTTCCCCCTACTTATACCTCCCGAGGAGATCACGAATGTAAAATTAGTGAGACTCGAGCGCGCACGGAGACTTTCCGGCAGTCTTTCTTCCCGCGAACCACACGCGACTGGAACAGGAAAGGGAGGTAATGACAGTGGCACGTAAAGTGTCCTTCACTACACACCGTTGGGTGGCTTTCGGAGTATAAATGTAGATGTATATGAAGCATTATGTATTATGTCCTGAGCATAATGCGATGGTATGCACTCATGGAGCAAAGATCAGAATCACCTCTTTGGACAACTAGTGGCGACGCATAGTGTTGAAAGCTTCCCATTAGCTCGTAAAGAGATTTCTGCAGTAAGCTGTTCTCACCGTTTGTCGTTAACAAGCTTAAGCTGTTAGCAGGAGAGTGTCGCAGTCCCTAAGACACAGAGCACCGCCTAGCCAGATGACAGCTGGCTCTTCGCCTTTTTCGTCTGTCACGGGTTTTCACAGCTTGCATTGCACCATTGTCTCGGAGTTATATTAGATGCACAGCACTCATCCTATATGATATAGGCGCTATAAAAGTCATCTGGATCATCGTGTCAGAGTTGCAACATTTCCTGCAGTTCAATGAACAAGCGGTTTTTGAATGGTTAGGATCAGTCAAGGAGATAAGCGATCAGTGACTTTTGTCACGTCAAGATGTCATCAAAATGTGAGAAACCATTGCATGACTGACTTCCATTTTCTGCTTAATTGGCTCTAAAGTGATACACATGTTGTCAACCATGAGACCCCCGTGTTCCTGATAATTCCCTCTTCCGTCCTTCGTCATTCAGACTTGCCTGCCCGCAATGGAACCGTCGCAGCACCTGACTACCGTGACAGGTGATGGTGCATTGATGGCGCACACATCCAGCAAATCAGCAGTCATTATTTCAGCTTTGTTGCCCTTCAAATTCGAATCTGCATTACTGCGCATTACCTCACTCTCTCAATCGGCTTCAATACTTCTCGTCGGCTTTTACGGAGGCACATTACAATACGGGGGGATTTTTATGTTTACCGGGGCTACAGACAGCTACCAGTCACATTACTGTGACCACGTGTCAGAGGCCTGAATAATCGCCTTTTGCAGTGCGGACCGTTACGAGGCGTGCAGGAAGAGTCAATGAATTTCTGAAATGTACCGACAAGGCCGTGGCCAGATGCGCTAGATTTCTCGGTTGAGAATCAATGGCGCGAACAGCCCAGTCGAGAAACAGCCTCCTGATTCATCTGGATTGTCAGTTGCTCAAAAAATGCATGTCTATTCACCCACACACATCTCCGCAATCGTCGTTCAAGCCTATCACTTGTGGCAAGCGCAGCAAGACAGTTGTCTCGGCGCCGTTTTCGGATAGCGACATTTTGCCATGCCAGTGTACTTTAACCATGGTGGCAAGAGAACAATTTAAAAACTAAGACGTCTCTTCCGCAGATTCAGTGTCTCAACGAAATGTTTTCTATACCCTCAATTGACAGTGCTACACCTACGGTCGCAGGTTCGAATCCTGCCTCGGGCATTGATGTGTGTGATGTCCTTAGGTTAGTTAGGTTTAAGTAGTTCTAAGTTCTAGGGGACTGATGACCTCAGAAGTTAAGTCCCATAGTGCCCAGAGCCATTTGAACAATTTTCGAACAGTGCTACCCCCTACTGTATGTGAATGATTATTGCGTTTTTACATCGAACATATGCGGTAGTCACATTGGATGATAACTGTCGTCTTTTACTACTACAAGGTACTGATAGGATCAGCTGCACGAAATATCTCTTTCCTGATTCCCTAAATCGCAGGAATGGCTATTCACGTAGAGCCTACGTTCACTCGCCTCGAACAAGTAGCAAACATAAAGTTTCTGATTAATGGTTTAAATTTATTCAAATATTAATGAACTGAACTGAGACGAGGGTGCCACGTTACAGAAACTTTGACGATCTAATGAAATACCAATCCATATATTGGATATACAATAATCTTGATAAATTTCATTGAAACATTCTGCAAACAGACTGATTTAAAGGATATTGACTGCGAAGCGGAATGGCGCTGTAACATGTATTAGCAACGAATTTTGCGATATTTAACATTTATTTCCTCGTTACAAGCAAAAAATGCACAGATCGTAAGTTAAAAAACAGGTACAGAAACGACTCGTGTAGGGACAAGTCTGCTACATTACTGGTCACAGTTCACCACGATCACAAATACCACGTTGACACTGATCACTCAAACAACAAAAGATAGAATTTAGAAGAAAGTTTCCCAACTCCATCAGATCAAAGCTCGACTGCCTTTAACGGTCAGTTTCAGAGAACAAAGCCAACTTCTGAAATTCCGTACAATTCAGTAATTTTATAAATAAATTTACCAAACGTGAGGATATCTACGCCGCGATGAAACCGAGGGTTACATTTAAACACGAGAGGTATTTACGCCGAATTGGGGCCTCATGGAATACAAAGAAACGCACGCTGTGCGTCAGAGAACGGGCTGCTAAGTCCGTCGGGAATAAACAAAAATTGCACGGTAAATTACATAAAATTTAACACAACCATTCCACAAAGCACACAGCACATTCATACATGACACACTAAACTAACTAAATATATACATCACTTGGTGGCACCGCTCGTCCACGCCAAGTAGCAATTGGACAAAAGATTTCATCGAATAAACTGAATACTAATGCAATTAATACCGTTGCTTCACTGAATTACCCCTCCCGCCGGAGGTTCGAGTCCTCCCTCGGGAATCGGTGTGTGGGTTGTCCGTAGCGTAAGTTAGTTTAAGTAGTGTAAGTCTAGGGACCGATAACCTCAGCAGCTTGGTCCCTTTGGAATTCACACACATTTGAACATTTACTGAATTAGTTCGTGCGGCGTGATTGTCAATGCCACACACCAGAGTGACAACCATAGAATGAAACAAAAGCTAACTATTATACATTTCAACTTAGCAACTACAGATGCTTCGCAGAGCATCCTCACTCACCGGCGTCCTAAGGAAGAGCAAAATTATCCTGCCCCGACGCCGACATCTACACAGCAACCCCTAAGAGCTTTGAGAGCGTAAGTGATTTCGGCCTGTACAATCCTCACTATGGATGCCACTCTGACCCAACACAGCCGTATTCAAAACTCTGTCCAAAAGTTTTCTAAACTGCCCGTAACATTCAAGGAAATCTCCCCGCAACTGATAAAACCTACAGACAAACCACTCATTTATACTAGCAGACAACAGTGGGGACAGGAAAGATATGACATGAATGTATGGTAATGGATTATGCAGGTACATACAAACATAGTTATGAATTTGGAATTGGAAAAGACATTCTGGTTTAGCGTTGAATTACCACTGAGAAATGACGCTGTATTACTGTATTATCAAGCAATCTCCCGTCCATCTTTCTCTCTAGGAATAGTCGTACCGAACACTTGAGTCGTTAAGAATTTTAGCGAAAGCGAAGGTTGATATCTAATATCAATGGAGCGGCTTCCATCGGGGCGTTTCAACTTTGCTTTGGTTGGACAGTGTATATGTACCAGAAGACATAGAAAATACCAAATGCGTAAATCTGTTTCTTCGAGGAATAACTTAATCGATTATTATTACTGATGATATTTAAAATATGATGAAGTACTCCAGTCCTAATTTGTCTGACAATTTGTCCTTTCTGCTGCCGATTTAAGCCTTTAGACGTCGAAACATTTTTACACGCGAAAATTCTAGTCTAGAACGTAATCGATATTAATTCCAGTTAGAAATGGAAACTGCTTTGACCAGTCACATTTACTGTAATATACTTCCTATTAAGTGCCTAGTAGGATTATACTTACGGCATCTGGTAGTTTATCATTTAATAAGACTTGGCTGTAGTGTACATTCGACTGTTGAGTAGGGGAAGGTGGGGGAATTACAAGCATGTGGGTAATCCCACGCAGGCTGATTTACGAAGTTTGAATCGCGCAAGCTGTTCCCAGTTGGTGCTACACCCTGCCGGTAGGAGTAACAACTACTATGCGGCTTATGCCAGCCATTTTCCGGTGGCATTGTTGGAGTAGTGAAGTATTGTTTATTTTCGGCGTGTCTCATGTAATTTTGGTCAGCTGTATTTTGCAAGGCAAGTGCTACTATAAGTTTCTTTAATGTAATTCTTGCGTATCAACTACTAACCCTAGATGAAACCTTTAATTTAATTGTGGATTTGTCCCGCTATTTGAATTAGGTGCCGAGTTATGCTTAGGTTAGTCATCGAACTTACAGTGGGGTAATGCCACGCAGCTGTTGAAGTGCTTGGTATTCGCCCTTGCAGGTTATATTTTCAATACTAACGAGTTTTTTTAAATCTTAGATGGGTAGATATTATAAAAGAAAAACCCAGAAAGCAAAATGGACGCAAGAGGAGCTTTGTAAGGCTCTTGATGCCATCAAATCTGGAAGAAAAATAAGATAAGTATCAAGAGCTTTCTGGATTGATGAAGCTACTCTGCTAACGAGAATGAACGTTAAAAATACCGAGGGTCCAAAACTTGGAAGATACCCAACACTTTCGACAGAACAGGAAAATGAGATTAGGGATCATGTCATTACAATGGCATTACATGCATGCAGCTGCGAAAGATTGCATTTGAGTGTGCTTTGGCTAACAACATTGCAAACAATTTTGATAAGTCATCTAGGTTAGCTGTAAAGGATTGGCTAGCTCTGTTTTAAAAAGATACCCAAATATTGGCATAAGAAAACCTGAAGTAACTAGCATTAACAGAATACAGGCATTTAATGAAGAAGAGGTTAATGCATATTTTGAAAACCTAGAACTTGTCTTTGATAAATATAAATTTAAAGAGGGGCAAGTGTTCAACGTCGATGAAACAGGCATAAATACAAAAGCCCGACAGAATTTCGGCTCCTAAAGGTGTTAAACAAATAGATGGGGCCACGTCTTGGGAAAGGGGTAAAAACGTGGCGATTTCAGAAGATGTCTGTTTAGTTTGTAGAGAGTTTGAGAAGGACAGAGAACTATGGTACCGATGTATTTCTTGTAACAGATGGAGTCATGAAGAATGTAGTGGCTGGAGCACTCCAAAAGGTTACATGTGCGATCTTTGCTGTATGGTATGAGAAAATGAACTCTTTTCACATAAAAAATGTAAAAAACGAAAATTATAAGATATGTTTCTAGAATTACATTATTTCGTTCCTAAATATACTGTTTACTATTTGTAGTAACTAATAAACAAATAAAAATAGCAAGTATTGTACATTTTTATGGTTTGTTTGTTTTACGTGTTATTACCCAGTACTTTGCGTGTCATTGCCCTCAGGGGTGGGGAATACCACGCATTTGCACTTTTTTTTATTTTAATGTTCAAATTTAAGATACAGTTTATAACTATTTATAGACGATTGGAATATGTGGAGAAATGTCCATTGTATGGTATGTACTTATTTTCGTAAGTTTTAATGACGTAACGAATGGTTCACATCGATTTTTCCTTAGGTGCGTTTATTTCCCCCACTCTCCCCTACCTAGCTATGATAGGGTCTTCTCCAGTAGTATTTACATCACATACATTTTTTTCTATAAAGAAATGATGTTAGTTTGACACTTAAAATAAAGAATCGGAAATAGTGAAACGCCCCTTGGAAAAATTAATGAATTACTGTGCTGATAAACCTCTTACATTATTTGATTTTCAAACAGCTGAGCAGAACTGAACGTACTCGGACATGTCGCTCTTTACCTATTCTGATCAACACTAAACTGACACAATATTTTTAGCGCAACGCAATCTGACTTTCAATAATCCCTACAAAAGAGTGGCCCTGACTAACATTAACCTATACCTTTCACAAATCACTTACCTCACCAAAAATCTTCGTTACTTGAACTATTGCAATACAGCGAGCGCCAATACTGCCAGCTAAATAAAAGATTCTAACTACTGAAGTCACTAACTACTGATAGGCATAGTTAGTAAATGAAAGATTTTGATAAAGAACAAACAATGTATTTACCTTAATAGTGTTCAAAAGTCATAATATATATATCAGTTCATAACATACAGTCTTACAAATATACTGTTTCTGATGGACACACGTCCAGATCATCCGCTCTCAAAACTCCACCATCTCTCTCCCCACATCCACCACTGCTGCCGGCTCACCTCCAACTGCGCAACGCTACGGGCTGTTAACAGGCAACTTGCCAAAAGTACAACAGCAAATTACAAGAATGCCAACCAGCCACTGACTGCACAGAGCACAGCCAGAGATTTTCATATTGAGCGCCACGTGGCGTTACCAGCATAAAAACCTAAACAACCTACTTACAATAGAAAAAAAAAGATCAGATCCATAGAAGGAATCCTGGTGAGTATCAACAAAATGAAACAGTAAAAATTCCGCTTCTCAGTATGGGGAAACAGTAAATAAACTTTAGAAATGCCTGTTGAACATCGATATTTTCCATTACATTTTCAGTAAAACAAGATGTCTCGTTTCCTGATGTTAATACACCACTGCGTTATTTTCATGGCTACGAATTTTTTAAGCTGTTATTTGCGTTGCTTGGAAAACGCTACGTGCTTCGGTAAAGCACGTAATGAAAGTTGAGCTAATTTTGTTTTAAAAGCAACATTTATTTTGATTTGTATGGCTAAAGTGTAGCCCTGGCCTAGTATTTGACATCATTTATGTCTGAAACCTTCTAAACCAACCATCAAGTTAGTCGTCATTAGTAACCTAACACCTTAGGACTAAAACCAAATATTTCTATTCCCCGCAACTTTACAGTTATTGTGCAGTCATGTAGAATTCTTAGTTGGTAGGATTGGTAAGTCTATGACTGTAAGTTTGGCGGTGCTGCACCTCACGTAGTTCCGGAATATACGGACTCCTGGAGTGGATGTCTTGTTACTTATGAAATTTCAGATGCTATTGTTTTGTTCTAACGAAGAAAATGACGTTTCGTCCATCCGACTGATACATCTGGGTGAAATGGTTCAAATGGCTCTGAGCACTATGGGACTTAACATCTGTGGTCATCAGTCCCCTAGAACTTAGAACTACTTAAACCTAACTAACCTAAGGACATCACACACATCCATGCCTGAGGCAGGATTCGAACCTGCGACCGTAGCGGTCACGTGATTCCAGACTGAAGCGCTTAGAACCGCACGGCCACACCAGTCGGCTCATCTGGGTCCATGGATAAAGTATTGATGAACACATCTACAGCATAGTATACTACTGGCCATTAAAACTGCTACACCAAGAAGACATGCATATAATAAACGAGTATTCATTGGACAAATATATTCTACTAGAACTGTCATGTGATTACAAAAAAATGGTTCAAATGGCTCTGAGCACTATGGGACTCAACTGCTGTGGTCATAAGTCCCCTAGAACTTAGAACTACTTAAACCTAACTAACCTAAGGACAGCACACAACACCCAGCCATCACGAGGCAGAGAAAATCCCTGACCCCGCCGGGAATCGAACCCGGGAACTCGGGCGTGGGAAGCGAGAACGCTACCGCACGACCACGAGATGCGGGCATGTGATTACATTTTCACTCAATTTGGGTACATAGATTCTGAGAAATCAGTACCCAGAACAACCACCTCTGGCCATTTAACGGCCTTGATACGCCTGGGCATTGAGTCAAATAGAGCTTGGATGGCGTGTACAGGTACAGCTGCCCATGCAGCTTCAACACGATACCACAGTTCATCAAGACTAGTGACTGACGTATTGTGACGAGCCAGTTGCTCGGCCACCATTGACGAGACGCTTTCAGTTGGTGAGAGATCTGGAGAATATGCTGGCCAGGACAGCAGTCGAACATTCTCTTAATCCAGGAAGGCCCGTACATGACCTGCAATATGCGGTCGTGCATTATCCTGCTGAAATGTAGGGTTTCGCAGGGATCGAATGGAGGATAGAGCCACGGGTCGTAACACATCTGAAATGTAACGTCCACTGTTCAAAGTGCCGTAAATGCGAACAGGAGGTGACCAAGACGTTTAACCAATGGCACGCCATACCATCACGCCGGGTGATACGCCAGTATGGCGACGCCAAATACACGCTTCCAATGTGCGTTCACCGCGATGCCGCCAAACACGGATGCGACTATCATGATGCTGTAAAAAGAACCTGGATTCATCCGAAAGAATGACGTTTTGCCATTGGTGCACCCAGGTTCGTCGTTGAGTACACCATCGCAGGCGCACCTGTCTGTGATGCAGCGTCAAGGGTAACCGCAGCCATGGTCTCCGAGCTGATAGTCCATGCTGCTGCAAACGTCGTCCAACTGTTCGTGCAGATGGTTGTTGTCTTGCAAACGTCCCCATCTGTTGACTCAGGGATCGAGAGGTGGCTGCACGATCCATTACAGCTATGCGGATAAGATGTCCGTCATCTCGACTGCTAGTGATACGACGCCATTGGGTCCAGCACGGCGTTCGGTATTACCCTCCTGAACCCACCGATTCCATATTCTGCTTACAGTCATTGGATCTCGACCAACGCGAGCAGCAGTGTCGCGGTACGACAAACCTCAATCGCGATAGGCTACAATCTGAACTTTATCAAAGTCGAAAACCTGATAGTATGTGTTTCTCCTCCTTACACGGGGCTTCACAACAACGTTTCACCAGGCAACGCCGGTCAACTGCTGTTTGTGTGTTGCCAACGGCGCCAACCTTGCGTGAATGCTCTGAAAAGCTAATCATTTACACATCACAGCATCTTCTTCCTGTCGGTCAAATATCGCGTCTGTAGCTCGTCATCTTCCTGGTGTAGCAATTTTAACGGCCAGTAGTGTAGAACCGTGTTTCTCATTGTCCAATCGCTCTGTCATTTAAAACTGTATGCAGTCCCAACCGGACTCGTTGGGACTTCTTAGCCCATAGAATAATTTTAGCTTACATTTGTGAGTAAGCGATGTTGCAGGGGAAGGGCGTACCCATGTAGAACTGGAGCGAGTGTTGGGCAGGTATTCTGGGATAAATGAAAACTGCACCCAGTGAAATTTTGCACCTAACCAGAAATCCGTGAAATTTACACTCAGTTCACCTGGAAACTTCCTGCCAACTACGTCACAGCCTACCAGCTCCCAAAGTCCTAGCCACAGAAGAGTAAGTGCAGCGGCATTTCCCACTGCGAAGACCGGAGGGCGTGTGCCCGGAACCCTCACCCCTCGGGTATCTTGAACGTCTAACGCAGCACCAGTCGCGCAGTCGTTTTCCCTGTGTCTGCTTGTTTACTCGCTACCTCAAAAAAATGGTTCAAATGGCTCTGAGCAATATGGGACTTAACATCTACGGTCATCAGTCCCCTAGAACTTAGAACTACTTAAACCTAACTAACCTAAGGACATCACACAACACCCAGCCATCACGAGGCAGGGAAAATCCCTGACCCCGCCGGGAATCGAACCCGGGAACCCGGGCGTGGGAAGCGAGAACGCTACCGCTCGACCACGAGATGCGGGCTGCACGAGTATACATTATTGTAGAGTGTGATCATATGGAAAAGTGTTGATAAATAACGTAGCTCATTTCTGACCAGAAGAATAAAGGAAATGTTTGCTTCGTTAAAAAAAAAATGTCGTTGAGAGAGAGGACATTCTTGTATGTCGTGCACACTTTCTTAGAACAATGAGAGAAAACGAGGAAATTGTGAAAATACCCACAACTTTGATCTGAACCCGACCTCCCGTTACCAGACAGTAAAACAACAGTTTTCTTTCAATTTCGAACACTTCTGTCGTGAAGAAGATATTAATATTTTATTACACTTTCGCTTCAGTTATTAGACAGCAACATAAGTTTCATTCTATTTTATATATTTTTTTGTTTCCTACGCTTTTCTCTAGAATATATTAAAACCGAAAGCACCGTCGTCTCCTACGTGTACAGCTGCATTGTGCACCCGTAGTATTGTTCATTTCGATTGTTTTCCTGTAGTCGTGAGCTAACAGAGCGGGCGTTTCTTTTACTTGCTGCACTTACAGAAAGTACAGTTCAGGAACCGACTTACCATTTTGACTGAGCGCGGTTACATCGCTCGTGCGCCATTCGAAACAACCAATAGAAGAACATGTCATCAGTTCGCAGGGCACCGAGCTAAAACGGCAATTGTAAGATGAACACGTTGTAATAAGAGATCGAATACATTCAATAATATAGATAACACTGTTTCCTGAAACCAGGCTTCGCTTTGTATCGTCAGTACACGAAGAAGAGAAAAACGAGACAGCTTCGCACTCCGCATTGCAGATGGCAATAGCCTCGCACGTGCCTCGTAGACGCCAATATCGTAGCGGAGAGTCTAAAATTACCTCACATATTTTCTCGAGAATGGGAACAGACATGATTATCCTGAAAGGAAACCCTAGTGGGGACTCTTTAAATAATTGTGTTGGCGTAATTTTAGTGTTCTAACAACATTTACTTTTCGAAAGCAAATCAGACATAAATTGTGATAACCAAGTTATTGATTGAATACCATAAACAACTAACAGGTGTTTTTTTTTTTTACTACAGTGGAAAAGGATCCTGAGTGGCATAAATAAGTCAAGAATCCTGGCCCCAAAAATGTGGAAAACGCAACCTGAATTGATCTCACTCTGAGCAGACTTCGATTGATCAAATCTAATGTAGTTTCTCTACATAGGTGCAGTTGAGAGCAACGAGGGATTGAGATCTGTACACCCTGTCAATGCCAGAGCAGCAGTACGTTAGCCTGTTTGCTTCGTGCGGCGATGTAGCTTGCAGCTGGCGAGATGTGCGCGGTGAAGGTGAGACTTAGGGGCGACACCTGTGAATCGATCGCGGCAACTAAAGAAATGCAGAAAACTCAGGGTCTAGCGATCAGGCACATGAATCACAATCTACTCTGTACCAGAGTCCTGAAATCACGATTTCAGTGTGTGATACACTCGTTTGCTGGTCATACCAAGGACCAATTTAGCTCACTGACAGAGCGCACAAGGATACCAAACTTCAAGACTGCTAAACCAAAAACGAATAATTGTACCTTCCGCAAACGAGCAGTCCGAGACGTTTCAAATCACATTGTCGGTACAGTAAGAACTTCACCACAGGCTCCCCAGGCCAAACTATTTGCAAGTGTAGTCAGTCTCGGGACAGGTCCCAAGCACCAACCACATCTACCAGAGCTTCAACCAGAAGTCCTTCCAGACCGCAGTCCTGCACCCGAGTGCTTCGCACCAAAAAATAAATAAATAAATAACTAAAATAAAACAAATAAAGAAATAGAAATAAAAAAATAAAAAAATTGTCCTAGGGGTGAAAAACTACCCTTGAATGCGGAAGAATCAACAAAAGATCAACGACATGAGAAGGCAATGGTAACCACTGGATTAAAGACACGTAACGTGTATCCACTGGACATGTGGCCTGTAACTGAAGAAATGTAATGATGATCTCTCCCTTAGCAAAGGATCCTGGAATTGTCCCCCATTCAGTTCTCCAGGAGGGGACCGCCAATGGAGGGGTTACCAGGAGAAAAAGATTGAATAATCAACGAAATAATAACGTTCTACGAGTCGGGGCGTGGAATGTCAGAAGCTTCAACGTGGTAGGGAAACTGGAAAATCTGAAAAGGAAAATGCAAACACTAAATATAGATATAGTAGGGATCAGTGAAGTGAAGTGGAAAGAAGACAAGAATTTTTGGTGAGATGAGTATAGGGTAATATCAACAGCAGTACAAAATGGCAGAACGGGAGTAGGATTCGTTAGGAATAGGAACGTAGAGAGTGTGTTACCGCTAACAGTTCAGTGATAGGGTTATTCATATCAGAATCGACAGCAAACCTACAACGACAACGATAGTTCAGGTATACACGCCGACGTCGCAAGCTGAAGATGAAGAGATAGAGTAAGTGTACGAGGATATTGAAAAGGTAATATAGGATATAAAGGGAGATGAAAACCTAATAGTCATGGGGGACTGGAACGCAGTTGTAGAGGAATGAGTACTAAAAATACAGGACAATTTGGACTCTGGACAAGGAATGAGATAGGAGAAAGACTAATTGTGTTCTGTAATAAATTTCAGCTGGTTATAGCGAATATTGTGTTCAAGAATCACAAGAAGAGAAGGTATTTTTGGAAAGGGCCGGGTGATACGGGATGATTTCAGTTAGATGACATCATGGTCAGACAGAGATGCGTGATTCAGATACTGGATTGTAAGGCGTACCCAGGAGCAGATATAGACTCAGATTACGATATAGTAGTGATGAAGAGTAGGCTGAAGTTCAAGACATTAGTCAGGAAGAATCAATACGCAAAGAAGTGGGATACGGAAGTACAAAGGAATGAAGTTCTCTAAGGCTATAGATACAGCAATAAGAAATAGCTCAGTAGGCAGTAAAGTTGAAGAGGAATGGACATTCATAAAAAGGGCGAAGTCGCTGAGGAAGGAATTAAATAGGAAGTGCTTGGAAGCTACGACGAAATGGCTGCCAGAAAAATGTGAAGACATCAAAAAGGAAATGATAGTCGATAGGTCTGACTCAGAATACAGGAAAGTCAAAACAACCTTTGGTGACATTAAAATCAGGGCTGATAACATTAGGAGTGCAACGGGAATCTCACTGTTAAATGCAGACGAGAGAGCGCATAGGTGGAAAGAATACATGCAAAGCCTCTATGAGGGGGTAGATTTGACTGATGACATAGAAGAAGAAACAGGAGTCGATTTAGAAGAGACAGGTTACTCTGTATTACAATCAGAACTTAAAAGAGCTTTGGAGGGCTTAAGATAAAAAAAGGCATTAAGGATAGATAACATTCCATCAGAATTTCTAAAATCGGTGGGGGAAGTGGCAACAAAACGACCATTCACGCTGGTGTGTAGAATGTATGTGTCTGGCAACATACCATCCGACTTTCTGAAAAACATCATCCACACAATTCCGAAGACAGCGAGAGCTGATAAGCGCGAGAATTATCGCACAATCAGCTTAATAGCTCATGCATCGAAGTTGCTAACAAGAATAATATACAGAAGAATGGATGAGAAAATTGAGGATGCGCTAGACAACCATCAGTTTGCCTTTGGGAAAGGTAAAGGCACGAAAGAGGCAATTCTGACGTCGCGGTTAATAATGGAAGCAAGACTAAAGAAAAATCAAGACACGTTCATAGGATTTGCCAGCCTGGAAATTGCGTTCGACAAGGTAAAATCGTGCAACATGTTCGAAATTCTGAGAGAAATTCGAGTAAGCTATAGGGAGAGACGGGTCATACACAATATGGACAACAGCCAAGAGGGATTAGTAAGAGTGGACGACCAAGAACGAAGATCTCGTGTGAGAAAGGGTGTAAGACAAGGGCGTAGTCTTTCGCCCCTACTGTTCAATCTGTACGTCGAGGAAGCATCGATGGAAACAACAGAAAGGTTCAGGAGTGGAATTAAAATTCAAGGTGAAAGGTTGTAAATGATACGATTCGCTGATGACATTGCTTTCCTCAGTGAAAGTGAAGAAGAACTACATGACCTGCTGAATGGAATGAACTGTCTAAAGAGTACACTGCATGGACTGTCAGTAAAGCGAAGAAAGACGAAGGTAATGAGAAGTAGTAAAAATAAGAACAGCGAGAAACTTAATATCAGGATCGATGGTCACCAGCTAGATGAAGGTAAAGAATACTGCTACCTAGGCAGTAAAATAACGAGTGGCGGACGGAGCAAGTAGGATATCAAAAGGAGAATAGCGATGGGCAAAAAGGGCAATCCTGGCAAAGAGAAGTCTACGAATATCAAATATCGGCTTTAATATGAGGAAGACATTTCTGAGAATGTGCATATGGAGTACAGCATTATGTGGTAGTGAAACATGAACTGGGGGAAAACCGGAACAGAAGAGAATCGAGGCACTTGGGATGTGGTGCTACAGACGAATGTTGGAAATTAGGTGGACTGATAATACAGGAAATCAAGAGGTTCCTTGCGGAATCGGAGAGGAAAAAGAATATGTGGAAAACACTGATAAGCAAAACGGACAGGATGATAAGACATCTGTTAAGACATGAGGGAATTATGTACTTCCATGGTACTAGAGGGAGCTGTAGAAGGCAAAGACTGTAGAGGAAGACAGGTATTGGAGTACATCCAGTTAATAATAGAGGACGTAGGTTGCAAGTGCTACTCTGAGATGAAGAGATTAGCACAGGAGAGGAATTCGTGGGAGGGCCGCATCAAAGCAGTCAGAAGACTGACCCAAAATAAAGTTCTACGACATTTCCACTTACGTACACAGTGTACTTTTCCTGCTTTTATGATGCATGTATTTCCCCCCGCATCTACATGAGTGCATTTGAATTCACAATTAAGTACCTGCCAGAGGGTTCATAGAAACCTTTGACACTTTTCTCTACCGTTCCACTCTCGTATCACGCCCAGGATAGACGAACAGCTCTGATATCCCTATATTATGAACATGATCATTTTCCCCTACATAGACTTGCGTCAACGAAACACTTTAGCAATAGGTGGAGCTTAGAGATAAAAATTTCGTGTGGAGAACTCGCCGAAACGAAGACCTCCTTTGTTTTAATGATTGCCGCCCCAACACACGTTGTCATATCCGCGACACTCATCCATAATTTGCCATAGTACTAAATGAAAACATCAACCGTGTGAAACCGAACTCGCAGTTTCTTTACATGGCATCCTGAAAGCCATTAGTCAAAGCAGTCAAGTAGATTCAGTATTTCTCCATATTTATCCATTTCCATACCACGTCTAAACTAACTGTAAAAAGTGCAGTCGCGTGTAATTGTGTCTGAAGTGCACCTTTTTTTGTAGGGACGACGTAGCAAGTTACCTGGGACGGAGGAACATCGACGGGTGCAGAAGTATCGCCGAGTGTGCCCCAGGTAAGTGTGTTGCGACCCCTGTCGTATAGTAATCACGTTATGGAAAACATTTTAGTAACCTCAGACTTCTGAAAAACAAAACTGCACATATAAATCCGCATTTTTTGACCAGTGGGAGAGAGACACGAAGATGATGAATCTCAATTGGCAGACTCTTGAACACAGACACAAACTATCCGGAGAAAGCCTAGTTATTAGGTTTCTAGAACCAAGCTTTAAATGATGAGTCTTTGAATATACTACAATCACCTACGCTTTGGTCCTATAGGGACAACATGGACAGTTTGGACTAATTACGAGGTGCATTCAAGTTCTAAGGCTTCCAATTTTTTTTCTAATTAACTACTCACCCGAAATCGATGAAACTGGCGTTACATCTCGACGTAATCGCCCTGCAGACGTACACATTTTTCACAACGCTGACGTCATGATTCCATGGCAGGGGCGATGGCTTCTTTAGGAGTCTGTTTTGACCACTGGAAAATCGCTGAGGCAATAGCAGCACGGCTGGTGAATGGGGGGCCACGGAGAGTGTCTTTCATTGTTGGAAAAAGCCAAAAGTCACTAGGAGCCAGGTCAGGTGAGTAGGGAGCATGAGAAATCACTTCAAAGTTGTTATCACGAAGAAACTGTTGCGTAACGTTAGCTCGATGTGCGGGTGCGTTGTCTCGGTGAAACAGCACACGCGCAGCCCTTCCCGGACGTTTTTGTTGGAGTGCAGGAAGGAATTTGTTCTTCAAAACATTTTCGTAGGATGCACCTGTTACCGTAGTGCCCTTTGGAACGCAATGGGTAAGGATTACGCCCTGGCTGTCCTAGAACATGGACACCATCATTTTTTCAGCATTGGCGGTTACCCGAAATTTTTTTGGTGGTGGTGAATCTGTGTGCTTCCATTGAGCTGACTGGCGCTTTGTTTCTGGATTGAAAAATGGCATCCACGTCTCATCCATCGTCACAATCGACGAAAAGAATGTCCCATTCGTGCTGTCGTTGCGCGTCAACATTGCTTGGCAACATGCCACACGGGCAGCCATGTGGTCGTCCGTCAGAATTCGTGGCACCCACCTGGATGACACTTTTCCCATTTTCAAGTCGTCATGCAGGATTGTGTGCACAGAACCAACAGAAATGCCAACTCTGGAGGCGATCTGTTCAACAGTCATTCGGCGATCCCCCAAAACAATTCTCTCCACTTTCTCGATAATGTCGTCAGACCAGCTTGTGTGGGCCCGAGGTTGTTTCGGTTTGTTGTCACACGATGTTCAGCCTTCATTAAACTGTCGCACCCACGAACGCACTTCCGACACATCCATAACTCCATCATCACACGTCTCCTTCAACTGTCGATGAATTTCAATTGGTTTCATACCACGCAAATTCAGAAAACGAATGATTGCACGCTGTTCAAGTAAGGAAAACGTCGCCATTTTAAGTATTTAAAACAATTCTCATTCTCGCCGCTGGCGGTAAAATTCCATCTGCCGTACGGTGCTGCCTTCTCTGGGACGTATTGACAATGAACGCGGCCTCATTTTAAAACAATGCGCATGTTTCTATCTCTTTCCAGTCCGGAGAAAAAAAATCGGAGGCCTTAGAACTTGAATGCACCTCGTACAGCGCCGACTGAGGCGTTTTAAGCAATCATTCCTTCCGAGCTCCATATGTGGATGGATCCTAAGAAACCTACACAACTGGTACAATGGTAAGTACCCTCTGTCATGCATTCGATATAAATGAAGAATTTTTGTAACAAAGAAAACTGTTTTCGTGCTTTTAAGTCTCATACAATGGTCGCGCTCACATTGCGCTCGAAGTGGGAGAAGAAAATACGTACAGCTCATGCCATCTGTGCAGGACTAACTAAACATCAGTCGACAAAATTTCAGAGTTTATCCAGAGACCTTTTCTGAGTATTTTGGTGTATGCACCAATGGTTTATGATGGCTCGTTACAAAGTAATAATGTAATTATGACTTATCAGGATTAGATACGAGCATTATATTATTGTTTCTACGAAAATACTTTCACAGCAGTGAAAAAGGTAATCACCAAAATGTATAACACGATTATTCGTGGGCTTCTATGTACAGATGCGTAGCTGCTGCGGGAACAACTGAGCATAGTCGTCGTGTCGTCTTTCCATTGCGCTCAGTGAATCCATAGACGAGATGCATATTGGCCGACTGTTCATGAGGGTACATATCCAATCTGTGGTGTATCGCCATTAACGTGCAACCAACACTGCCGGGAAAACCAACCCGAGACTTCACCGAGCAGTACTGAATACTGGCTTGAGGACCAAGAGTAAAGTTGGCCTTCTGTTGTCAACAATAACTAACGTGAGTGAATGGAATAAGTTGGTCTTCAAACAAGATACACAGCGCTTACCGTCGACATTGTCACTATTGTGAATATATTTTCAGCGCAATATCAGTTCAAGGGCTAAGAAATCAAACGAAATGTAATTGCTCTCTAAAGGATCAGTGGTTGAAGGCCTAAGAAATTGAAGCAATTCTAATTACTCTGCAAAAAAACCAGTGGAGATCGAGCGTCCCTTACATTAAATATTAGGAAAATATCCCTAGACAGCCTCCGAAATTATGTCGGAGAATTCTGTTTTACCCTGTATACATGCGAAATGATCTTTCCGTTAGAATTACAACGGCCCTTACCCAAATTACTTGTAACAAATGCTGATTCACGGGCATGGACCATATTTGATTTTAAAGTATCCTTTGTCGAGTAGAATAAATACGGTTTTCTCAAAAAATTTAGCCATTGCCGTTCCTGTTCGATCATCTCCGGGCTCCTTCATCAGCTCACCTGGTAAGGATAGAGCAGAGTGGCCGTCGTCCTTCTGCCTGCCAGGCAAATCGCGGAGTTGGGACAGGGGGTTAGTTGACCCATGCCGCACATTTTCCGGCTGCAAATTTCACTGCGTCTTTCACTGGATGCAGTTTACAGTACATCGGTATAATGCAACCGTGCTTAATACATTGATGGGTGTCTGAACTGTCGCTTTCCGTAGCTCGACGAAGTTATGAAGACTAGAAACTCTATTTCGGCAAAGTTTGGCAAAGGTTCAAGTCTGTCCTGAGTGCGAAACAGAATTGAATCCGCGTCAGGGGCCTGTAATACTTACTTTTGAACAGCCCGACTACCAAACAAATCCCAGTTGCGGGCTGCCTGCTAAGACCACAGAGCTTTCTCTTGCACTCGTCAGTTCTAACTCTACGGTTTAGTAGACTCGCATACAAACATTTAAAGAAATGTGTAAGAATTTTGCAAGTAACAAACGCTCTCATTCCAGAGCCCAGGAGGAGTAGATGCTCCGACTTGTTCTCTCGCTCCCGTAGGGGAAGCGTGTGATGTATTACAGTCTCTGTGAGCTTGCAACGTAACCTTCGTACTTGCGGTTGTATAGTTATAACTCGACCTGGTTGGAAGATTACCCGACTTGCCATGTCCTACAGCTCCTGCAAGCTATCCTCCGTAGTGATGGCTTAACATATTCGTGAGGTCCACGAAACTACAGGCCCCTGCATGTTATTGCCGGGCATAAATAATATCTAGTGGGAGGGTTTAAACAAGCGGTAAAAATTTGAAGGCAACGGATAACGCAATGGATTTTTAGAACCACTAAAGAAGGCACCTATACAGTGCTTAAAAGGGAGCATAGAGCTATTATTCACTTTCATGACCCAGCATTCAACTGTGGTACTGACTTTCACCTATTCTTTATCATGAAGGGAGGAAATAGTCAATCGAGGGCATAGGTTAATTGATATTTATTCAGTACGGATGGCATTTCAACAACTAGCCGTGTACCTATTGGAATATATTGTACAATATCAGAGCAGGACTCTCTAGTTACATGATTCACTTTTGCAACGTAGTTATGAAAAGGGAGGGGGGAGCGCAGACCTGGCTTCAATGTAATTTTATGCAGGTACACAATGCGAGATACTCTGTGTGGCACTGGACTCGCATTCGGGAGAACGACGGTTCAATCCCGTCTCCGGCCATCCTGATTTAGGTTTTCCGTGATTTCCCTAAATCGTTTCAGGCGAATGCCGAGATGGCTCCTTTGAAGGGGCACGGCCGATTTCCTTCCCAATCCTTCCCTCACCCGAGCTTGCGCTCCGTGTCTAATGACCTCGTTGTCGACGGGACGTTAAACACTAACCACCACCACCACCTACTCTGTGTGAGCGATGATCGTGGTCATTACGTATCTGCTTTTCGCTCTGTGCTTACGAGGAAGACAAGCCAAATGATTCGCGTGCTCCGAGTATTACTAGAGCCCTCGTACGGGATATCCACCGATTTCGGACTTAGAAAATTTCTGACCAGTAGCCTCAGCCATCAACCACCAAGCGTACATCGAGAACCAGGGGCTCAAGGATGCAACAGCTTTGTCTACATAAGTAATGAATCTGGTAAGAAGGCTTCGGTCTTCGTGCAACCGCGGGTCCAACAGTATCGGACCGCTCACACAGAAGACGCCACGATATTATAGGAGAAGAACGCATACCCGCCCTACAGTGTATAAAGCAGTAGACAATATTGCTATTAATACCTCTAACTACGTAGGTGCACAAGTCGTGCTACATGGTACATCAGTGTTCTGTGGTGGAGTCCTTAACTTCACCATTACCAATAATGATACCTAGCAGCATGGTAACGGATGGGTAACCGTGGCCCTTGTCCATGGACCAAAAGCCTCATTTGCCTTGTCATGTTTGTAAACACAGAGCGATAAGTATTTACGTAACGACCACGGCCATCGCTCACACAGAGTATCTCGCATGTGGCTGATGCAATATTGTAAGTAACAATTTTTTTTGGTAAGGAATAAGGAAGGGAAAAATTTTATTTAATTTCTGTAATAATGGGTGAGATAACCAACAAGATTAGTTTCTTTACAATGGTCAGCACATTTGACCCACACTAACACAGATTTGGATTCATTTATTTTACAATGATTCCTGGTCCTCAGAACGAATGGCAAGGACGGCAGGTAATATGATTTACCCAGGTCTCTGTTGTAGATCTCTGCGACATGAAATGTACGGTATGCGCTGACGTCACAGCTGTTAAAGCTTTCAAGGCCTGCAACATTGTCGACTTTTGGTCCACGGACAAGGACCACGGTTACCCATCCGTTACCATGCTGCGGGGTATCATTATTGGTAATGGTAAAGTTAAGAACTCCACCACAGAACACTGATGTACCATGCAGCAAGACTTGCGCACCTACGTAGTTAGAAGTATTAACAGCAGTATTGTCTATTGTTTTATACACTGTAAGGCGGGTACGCGTTCTTCTCCTATAACATCGTGGCATTTTCAGTGTGAGCGGTCCAATGCTGTTCCATACGCGGTTGCACGAAGACTGAAGCCTTCTTACCAGATTCATTACTTATATAGACAAAGCTGTTGCACCCTTGAGCCCCTGGTTCTCCATGTACGTTTGGCGGTTGATGGCTGACGCTACTGGTCAGAACTTAGGTGCGCAAGACGGTATGTCTCCCGTCACAGCTGTATCTAGACGTATCCGGGGTCCCATATGACTCCAACTGCACACACCCCACACCATTAAATAGCCTCCGCCATGTTGAAAAGTACCCTGCTGAATTGCAGAGTCCATGGATTCTTGAGATCGTGTCCATACCCGTATATGTACATTCACTCGATACAATTTGAAAAGAGACACGTCCGACCAGACAACATGTTTCCAGTCGTCAGCAGTTCAATGTCGGTGTTGACGGGTCCAGGCGAGGCGTAAAGCTTTGTATCGTGTGGTCATCAAGGGTACACGAGTGGGCCTTCGGCTACAAAAGCCCATGTCGATTATGTTTCGTTGTTTTTTCAGCCCAGCATTGAAGTCTGCAGCAATTTGAAGAAGCGTTGCACTCTGGTCACATTGAAAGATTCCCTGCAGTCATCGTTGGTCCAGTTCTTGCAGGATCTTTATCCGGCCACAGCGATGTC
The DNA here is from genome assembly GCF_021461395.2 of Schistocerca americana. Taxonomy (NCBI): domain Eukaryota; kingdom Metazoa; phylum Arthropoda; class Insecta; order Orthoptera; family Acrididae; genus Schistocerca; species Schistocerca americana. The sequence continues at coordinate 49,520,079 of NC_060124.1, forward strand.
GGAGATTTGATGTCTTGCCTGATTCCTGATATTCACCGTAGACTTGTGAAATGGTTGTAGTGGAAAATCCGCACTTCATCGCTACCTCGGAGACGCTGTGTCTCATCGGTCATGCGCCGAACATAACACCACGTTCAAACTACTTAAATCTTGATAACCTGCCATTGTAGCAGCATTAACCGATCTAACAACTGTAAAATTTTAAAGACTGACAACAGTCTTGATCGCAACTTTTTATTTTTATTGACCGGTTTCGATTCTATTTAAGAACCATCTTCAGACTCTGAAAAAAAATATATATATATTACCAGATAGAGGGATCGTTATAATGGTAACTGCATATAACAAAATGTAGAACTAATAAATACATATACCCAGAACGGTGGGTGGACTCCGTGGAGCAGGTTGTGTCGACCCTTGACGTTGTAATAAGTGCTTATCTGACAAGGAGGGAACGGCTATTAAATAGGCTTGGTCACGCCCACCGTCCTGAGTGTGAAATAATTGCTAGCCAATCAGAAAGACATCTATGATTAGGTAAGCACAAGAAGTAGATTAAAAAATGTGTTATAGTTAAATTACATCGTAACATCTTTATCAATAATTATTCATCATAAAATATAAACTATAAAGGTTACTTGGTTGAAGATCAGCTAAACTTACGCTGCCCTCTAATGTAAATTCGCCAAGGATGCACCAAAGGATGCTATATCGATAGTGAGACGGTGCTACCCGAGGTATATCGAGAATTGCCGTGGAAACGGCATCCTATTCCGATGCTGCGGTCAACAGAGCTGTCAAAGACAGCTATAGATGAAGACCAACGTCCTCTGTCGATATAACATGTAGGAAATAACTTTTTCTGATGGTGGTTTTAACAGTCATTACAATGAGTGAGTGAGGAGGCAGCCTTAACATTAATGCATATTGAAAGACATAGATATTATAGAGTAGCATAAAGTTACTATATGCTGGTTCAATTCTATCTGGTATTGAAATGAATCTATGCTGGTATTGATTACGAAAAAGTTTAAGAGTAGAATCATGATGCCATTAGATATGGCAATATTCGTGTACACTAAGGGAAATAATCCCATAATGATCGATAGTTGACACCAACATGTGACATAAACGTTACATTACGTATAGCATTTAGAGTAGTATAACCTCTATAACCAGTAAACCAATAGCAATATAGGAAAAATGGGGAATTAGTTGCTAGAACTGACATATAGTAAATCAAAGTTTTATCATGAACGTAATAAGACAACAGCAATGATTATATCAAAATATAAAATATGTAACGAAGTACAAAAATAAAATTATGTCGTTGATCATAAAAATGCAAATGATAAATCAAGAGTCAACATGATTTATAAAAAGAGCAAGGACACAACGAGCTGAATTACTTATAATATGTCTTCAAAAAAATCAAATAAATTTTTTCTCTGGAGTCGAGCTGCTCATTGAGTAAGGCTCAAGGCTTGTTTTTATAATGTGTATAAGTTTCTGTTTCTTCCAACGAATTTAATATAGATAATTTTGGGGTAATATGGAGAACTTTTAAATTTTTTTGAATTGATCCTTCTGAATAATTGCAGTCATTCAGATGTTGGACAAATAAGGATTTAATACGACTAGTACCTGATGTATGCTCTTTATAAAGACCAGAAAAGTTGCATCCAGTTTGTCCGATATATTGTATCTCGTAATCATCACATAGTAACTTATAGACTCCAGAGTTTTGGTATCTGGTATATTTTTCATCAATATAATGTCTATGTCTGTTATGAAGCAAATTGTTGGTTGTGAAAGCCATTGTAAGTTCAGTATGTTTAAACAATTTCTTTATTTTATCGGAAATATTTCCCATTTTCGATTGCTAGATTCAGATGCGCGATATGAATGTTGTAGCTCATTCAAATGGTTCAAGTGGCTCTGAGCACTATGGGACTTAATATCTATGGTCATCAGTCCCAAAGAACTTAGAACTACTTAAACCTAACTAACCTAGGGACATCACACAACACCCAGTCATCACGAGGCAGAGAAAATCCCTGACCCCGCCGGGAATCGAACCCTGGAACCCGGGCGTGGGAAGCGAGAACGCTACCGCACGACCACGAGCTGCAGACTGTAGCTTATTAAGCAAAAAGTCTATGTCATTGGGATTGAAATCATTTGCAATAGCAATGTCTTTTAGTATTAATCTTTCTTTCTGGATTTCATTTGGAGGCAATGGTAATTTTTTAACTCTATGAATCATTGATTGAAAGAACGCTTTTTTATACTTAGATGGATAGCAAGAGGTGGTTTCAATGATTACATCTGTTGTGGTTCGTTTTCTATAAATAGCAAAGTGATGTTTATTCCACCTACTTGTGATAGTAAGATCTAAAAAAATTCTTCTACTTTGAATTTCATGTTCAACTGCAAAAATAACTTTGGGATGTATACTATTCATACAGTTTTTCAATGTGTCTATTTCGTCTTTGGTCCCATTATAGAGCAATAGTACATCATCAACATATCGTTTGTAGTAGATGATTTTATTACTAACTTCAGGGTTTTCTTCAAAGCATTGTAATTTAACATGATTGACAAAAATGTCTGCCATGGTACCAGCTAGGGAATTACCCATTGACAGCCTGTCTTTTTGAGAACAGATCTCACTGTTAAGGGAGAAATAGTTTTTGAGAATAGATCTTATTGTTAAAGGGGAAACAGTTAAAAGCTGATGTATGTTCACATAATTCAATAAACTCTACAGTCTCTTATGTATCTATAATCCTGTGTAGTAAAAAATTATTTTTAATAATACCAATTGTTTGCTTTGTTGGTATTTTAGTATACAGGTTTTCATTCTCTAGTGAGGCAAATCTAGTGCCCTCAGGTATCTCTAAATTGTAAATTGCCTGTGCCAGCTCATAACTGTTTTTAATGTTAAAGTTTTTTTCGTAGACGTAAAAAGACTTTAAGGTGTCATTCAATTTTTTATTAAGTTTGTGTAAGGGACATCTCATATTTTTCACAACTGGGCAGATAGGCATATTTTCTTTATTTACCTTCACTTGAAACTGCAATTTGGGTAATTGTGGATTCATTATCTTCAAAGCCATTTTTTCATTAGGTGAAAATAGCATGTTACTGTCATCAATCAGTTTTTTACCTTAGTTCGAAATTTTGGGGTTGGATCTCTATTGATTTCATTTATCTCATTTTCATGAAAAAACGCTAGAGGTTTCGAGATGTAATCGGCTTCATCGGTAATTACTAAGGTGTTTCCTCTATCTGCTTTGGTGACAACAGCATCACCTGAAAATAGTTTTCAATTAACATTTTAATTATATTGGATTACTTATTCGTTTTATGTCTATTCTTTTCATTAGTAATGAAATCTTTTGTTTTTAAAGCAATATTACATATTTCTGATTTGTTAGCTTTAGAACTTTTTGTGGCAAACTTTACCTCTGCAATTGTCTGTTTCATCTTATCATGATTGAAATCCGGATTTAAATTATATTTCATGCTTTTATTTAATAATAAAATTCCACCTGCAATAAACTGGATGTCGGTGAGATCTGAAACGCTGGGATAAAAGTTATGTAAGTTATACGAGTAATCAAACGATCTTACATGTTGTTTATTAATGAGAATTTCTATTTTTGTACGATGTTTATCTAGAACACATTCACGCATTATATTTATCTTTTCATCAATGACAAATAGTACATTAGAAGAGATAAAAGGTGATATCTGACTACTTAACAATAGATGTAACCTGTACATTTCATTATTTAAACGATCTTTCTGATTATATCCATAAAAAGCTGATTTTTCGTTGTACAAATGGAATTACAGGAGAATTTGCATTAATATTAATCTTGACATAATTAGGAACAACAAATTTGGCAATACACTATTTATTGAAGCTTATTTTCATGCTGAGCTTCATGATTTTAGCTCTTATCCCACTAAATTTCTTAAAGTTTCCTAGTACCTAGGCAGTGAAAATAATTAAAAAAAACCGCAGGCGTTGCCCACCGCAACGCCGTTTTCTGCCTGTTTACGTATCTCTGTGTTTGAATACGCCTGGCTATACCAGTTTATTAGGGACTTAAGTGTAAAACAGATTCAGTAACAGGACAGTGTCTGCCCTCTCGATAGCCATACCGCTCATCCACGTTATGGCGTAATAAATTAGAGCTTGGATTCCATACTATCATATAAACAATTTACAGCACTATATATGCATCTGGTAGCCACAACTGTAACTAAATTTTGCCCATATAAATCGGTTCCATATTAATCCCTTGACATATCAACCAAGTTTCGCTACCAGACGATGATTGCGGAACACACTAGACCTTCCTGAGTAGCTGCACTTTAATCATAACCACCTGGTATTTGCCATCACTAAATTATAGAACATTCAAACAAATTTCACCTTCTGATATTATCCACGAAAGAAGAAAGTGCTGCCCATCCGCACTTTTTCAGTAAATGACTTATGTTGCTGTCTAGTTTCAGCCCTAGCCCGTCGTCAGACAGTACCGATGATTTCTTGTATAAATGTCACTTTCTGTCTTACGAAATAGCAAGATATTGATGATTTTCTTGTTTAAAAAAGTTTTACATTACATACAAGCATTTTAATTTTATTTACTTGAGGAAACGTTATACTTTATACACTACCAGGTAACTTCTTCATAATTTACGTGTGATATGCTGAATATGAGCTAGTCTCAACACAAGATGACGGATACATCTACAACTACATCTAGATTTATACCCTGCAAGCTACCCAACGTTGTGTGGCGGAGGGCACTTTACATGGCACTGTTATTACCCCCCTTTCCTGTCCCAGTATGGTTCAAGGGAAGAACGATGCCGGAAAGCCTCCATGCGCGCTCGAATCTCTCTAATTTTACATTCGTGATCTCCTCGGGAGGTGTAAGTAGGGGGAAGCAATATATTCGATACCTCATCCAGAAACGCACCCTCTCGAAACCCGGACAGCAAGCTACACCACGATGCAGAGCGCCTCTCTTGCAGAGTCTGCCAGTTGAGCTTGCTAAACATCTCCGTAACGCTGTCACGCTTACGAAATAACCCTGTTACGAAAGGCGCCGCTCTTCTCTTTCTCCTCTGTCAACCCGACCTGGTACAGGTTCCACACTGATGAGCAATACTGATGTACAGGTCGAATTAGTGTTTTGTAAGCTACCTCCATTGTTGATGGACTACATTTTCTAAGGACTCTCCCGATGAATCTCAACCAGGCACCCGCCTTACCAACAATTAATTTTTTATGATAATTCCACTTCAAATCGTTCCGCACGCATACTCCCAGATATTTTACAGAAGTAACTGCTACCAGTGTTTGTTCCGCTATCATATAATCATACAATAAAGGATCCTTCTTTCTATATATTCGCAATACATTACATTTGTCTATATTAAGGGTCAGTTGCCACACCCTGCACCAAGTGCCTATCCACTGCAGATCTTCCTGCATTTCGCTGCAATTTTCTAATGCTGCAACTTCATTGTATACCACAGCATCATCCGCGAAAAGCCGCATGGAACTTCCGACACTATCTACTAGGTCATTTACATATATTGTGACATTTATACTAATTTTGAAAAGCAATTGTCCCATAACACTCCCCTGTGGCACGCCAGAGGTTACTTTAACGTCTGTAGACGTCTCTCCATTGAGAACAACATGCTGTGTTCTGTTTTCTAAAAAGTCTTCAATCCAGCCACACAGCTGGTCTGATATTCCGTAGGCTCTTACTTTGTTTATCAGGCGACAGTGCTGAACTGTATCGAACGCCTTCCGGAAGTCAAGGAAAATGGCATGTATCTGGGAGCCTCTGTCTAATATTTTCTGGGTCTCATGAACTAATAAAGCGAGTTGGGTCTCACACGATCGCTGTTTCCGGAATCCATGCTGATTCGTACAAGTTGATTCAGGATTTCTAGAAATGACATGATACGCGAGCATAAAACATGTTCTAAAATTCTACAACAGATCGATGTCAGAGATATAGGTCTATAATTTTGCGCATCTGCTCGACGACCCTTCTTGAAGACTGGGACTACCTGTGCTCTTTTCCAATCATTTAGAGCCTTCAGTCCCACTAGAGACTGGTGGTACACGGCTGTTACAAGAGGGGCAAGTTCTTTCGCGTACTCTGTGTAGAATAGAATTGGTGTCCCGTCAGGTCCAGTGGCCTTTCCTCTATTGAGTGATTCCAGTTGCTTTTCTATTCCTTGGACACTTATTTCGATGTCAGCCATTTTTTCGTTTGTGCGAGGATTTAGAGAAGGAACTGCAGTGCGGTCTTCCTCTGTGAAACAGCTTTGGAAAAAGGTGTTTAGTATTTCAGCTTTACGCGTGTCATCCTCTGTTTCAATGCCATCATCATCCTGCAGTGTCTGGATATGCTGTTTCGAGCCACTTACTGATTTAACGTAAGACCAGAACTTCCTAGGATTTTCTGTCAAGTCGGTACATAGAATTTTACTTTCGAATTCACTGAACGTTTCACGCATAGCCCTCCATATGCTAACTTTGACATAGTTTAGCTGCTGTTTGTATGAGAGGTTTTGGCTGCGTTTAGACTTTCAGTGAAGCTCTCTTTGCTTTCACAGTAGTTTCCTAACTTTGTTGTTGAACCACGGTGGGTTTTTCCCGTCCCTCACAGTTTTACTCGGCACGTACCTGTCTAAAACGCATTTTACGATTACACTCAATATTGTCAGTGTCGGGACACAAATTTTCGTTTTGATCTGTTAGGTAGTCTGAAATCTGCCTTCTATTACTCTTGCTAAAGAGTTTAACCTTCCTCCCTTTTTTATATTCCTCTTTACTTCCATATTCAGGAATGCTGCAACGGCCTTATGATCACTGATTCCCTGCTCTGCGCTTACAGAGTCGAAAAGTTCTGGTCTGTTTGTTATCAGTAGGTCCAAGTTGTTATCTCCACGAGTCGGCTCTCTGTTCAATTGCTCAAGGTAATTTTCGGATAGTGCACTCAGTATAATGTCACCCGATGCTCTCTCCCTACCACCCGTCCAAAACGTCTGAGTGTCCCAGTCTATACCTGGTAAACTAAAATTTCCACCGAAGACTACAACGCGATGAGAAAATTTATGTGAAATGTATTCCAGATTATCTCTCAGTTGTTCTGCCACTAATGCTGCTGAGTCGGGAGGTCGGTAAAAGAAGCCAATTATTAACCTAGCTCGGTTGTTGAGTGTAACCACCACCCATAATAATTCACAGGAACCATCCATTTCTACTTCACTACAGGATAAACTACTACAAACAGCGACAAACACGCCACCACCGGTTGCATGCAATCTATCCTTTCTAAACACCGTCTGTGCCTTTGTAAAAATTTCCGCAGAATTTATCTCTGGCTTCAGCCAGCTTTCCGTAGCTATAGCGATTTCAGCTTCTGTGCTTTCTGTCAGCGCTTGAAGTTCCGGTACTTTACCAACGCAGATTCGACAGTTCATAATTATAATACCGATTGCTGCTTGGTCCCCGCATGTCCTGACTTTGCTCCGCACTGAGGCTGTTGCCCTTTCTGTACTTACCCGAGGCCATCTAACCTATAAAACTGCCCAGTCCACGCCACACAACCCCTGCTACCCGTGTAGCCATCTGCTGTGTGCAGTGGACTCCTGATCTATCCAGCGGAACCCGAAACCCCACCACCCTTTGGCGGAAGTCGAGGAATCTACAGCCCACATGTCTTTACATCTGATGCCACATCAGCCAGTGAGTTGATGGGCTGTGCCAAAGCGCAAAGGCGTATGCTTTGAAACTGAGACCCCTTTCACGCCATGTGTTCATGTGAGTGACCATACTCACTTTTCTACTACAGAGATCTGTAGGTACCTATCTGTCTGCAAGAGCAGTGCATGTCTGGGTGGAAACAGTAAGGTTGTTCTTGTCGCATTCCACGAGCTCCAGCTGGAGAATGCTAAACATCAGCATCAATTTTGAGGTACTTCATGGCCGCTCACAGCGCCCCCTGCACTTCTTCCTCGTGCTGTGATGACAGGACGTGCCGATTTACCATAGCCTCTTCAGATCCAGTGCCAAGTTTAATTAAAAATTTTCAAAATGCCAGTAATTTTTTGTTTATTTGGTTGCATAGGCACAGGATTGTTGTGTTTTGCAATTTAGAAAATGTTCATTTTTTGAAAATTGGAGGTACACATTTGTGTACCTCGGGTATTTCTTAAATTTTCTTATGGGAACCTATTTCAAGGTAAAATTAATTAGAGTATGTTGTATTTGTGCAATCTGCATATTTTATTTACAATAAGAAATATTACATTACATCTTCCACAACTTTTTATTTCTTCCAGATGGTTTTGTATGATATGTCCAGAAACAATTGTTTTTCATCATACACAAATACATTTGACATTTGGTGCATTTAACTCTTGTCCTTGATTTGCAACCTTCAAGTCTGCATTTTGATGCAACTTGTCATCACAAAATACAGGAAAATGCCCTACTTGATCATACTTTACTTCACAAACTGGTTGACTTACAACTTTCCCGTATTTTGGTATTGGTGTAAACTGTTCCTCACCTGTGGAACTTTCTTCCTTAATGGCACTATGTGTTGCCAGTGGCTGTTTCCTGAAATTACACAGATCCTGAAATTTTATAACTGACGTGGCTAGATGTAGTCGAAAATCAGTCAAAGGCATCTGATCATTTTATTCAAATCAGCAATCACACAATCTCTTCTGTACACCAACCAACAGTTCACAACCACCACATAAACAAAATGGATAAATACCCTTTCTGGTCATTTCTTTGTTCGAATAGAACTTCTGTAATAAGCCAGCAAACCTGTCACACAAATATATACCTCCCATCATCTGAGTGTATGCTTGTACCACAGCAGGGTGGGGGACATCAATCTTCTGCCCATATTTTTTGGACCATCTTTTACATGTGCCCACAGGATTGCTGCCAGTGCAAGAGCAGAGTAATGTCACACATTTATTGTCTTTCCATTTGACAACACAGAGTTTGCCATCTTCCCTTACAATCTCATTCCATTCACCTCTTTTTAGGCACTTATCAACGCTCAGTTTTGAAGCAGCTGAACCAATTCTATTTCTCATAACTATTCCTGTCAGGAAAATGTTCTACTCCAACAACATTTCTGCACATGTAAAGAATCTATCTGTGTAAATTAACATGTGAGCCATCTTGAGGGACAGTTATTGACAATAGTTTCACAACAGCTCCTCCCAAACCCAGGGTCTTCAGATCATCTTCTGGTACAGTACCCTTTCCAACATAAATAGGGAAATTCACGAGCAGTCCGTCATTAGAAGTAAGAACAAAATGTTTTAACCCCGATGAATTAGGTTTAGAAGGAACAAACTGAGTGAAATCACACTTTCCAGAAAAATAAATCATTCGTTCATCAATACTCAAATATGAATTTCTGGGCAGTGTTAAGCATTCTTTTCTCACTGCATCAATGAGGGGCTGAATTTTCCACAGCTTATTATTAGGATTCCGAACACTTAGGTTATCAACAAAATGCAGATTACTTCTAAGTTTGTGATATCTATCCCTGAGCTTATCCTCAGGAATGAGAGGAAAGCGAAGAAGCCAGGACCAATACATTTTTGGTTGTGGTATTTTAAAGGTCCCCATGATAATTTCAATCCCAACATAACGCAAAATTACTGATGCTGTTGATTTCAAACTAAGTGAACTAGTCTGAACAGATTTCAGGTTTGTTTGATACGCCACAAGCTCCCAAAATGCAGCTGGAAGGTATTTCATGAAAGATTCCAGTACCTCTTTAGGCCCACTGGAATCACTTGCCTGTTTGTTCTCCACAGATGGGCCCATCTCAGTCATGCTGAAATGGAAATGAACAAATTATGGGTTGTCACTAAACCAACAATTTTTTCTAATTGGTGTGACACTTTACATATTTTTGTGGCAAATAAAGAAACAAACAAACAGAAATACTGTTCTTCAAAATGAATAACGATACTAACCAAGTAGCTCTCCACCTCAAACCTCTTGTGGATTTGTTAACACCACCATTCGTTACATCTTCTATGTTTTTAGACTCAATTTCGTCATTAGCATCACATTCCGAGTCAGAGGTCGTAGGCTGTTGATTTATTTCAACAACTAAGTCATCCTCAGAGTCAGAATTTGAACATTCTGCATCACTTTCATTCAGTATGCGTGACATCTCTTCATCAGTTAGCACATGAGCTGAAAAAAAAAGAAACAGTACATTATGAAGTGGAGATCTATCCTAAAATTACACACCATGAAGCAAGGTACACAGACGTGTACCATGGAATCGTCGTTTACTGCACAGGAAAATTGAAGTAACACACATTTGCTGCATTTCAGATAATTCTCCAGTCTTTCAACTTCACTTATCACTCACTACAACAAACACATATAGCTCTGTGTATTATTTACTTACTGTCATTACGACGTTGTCGGGCCGCCATCTTCTTTCACAACAAACTTCTGATGCGTGTAGCTCACGATGTACTGCTACAAGAGGGCTCCAAGCGGTGTCGTTTGAAAGCACAAAGGTACACGACCGTGACCTCGCAGTCTCAGCACACAGAATACGCAACAGACAGTGACACAAGCTTCCGAACGAAGGTGCACCATGTTCACTTATAGACTGAAGAGGATAAAGACACATTGTTTTATGATAGTGAAATGGTCACACTGAAGTGATTACGGTGAGAACGTTGCTGGACTGTACATTTGCAGTGCATTTACAGGACCGTATATTACATGTTTTTTTGGTCAAGGAGAATAAGATATCTACGATACGATATTGCAGTACCTGTGTTGTTCTGAATTACGATGCAATTCTCCTTTGACCATGCATTAGTGCCCACAGGAACATTGCATCGTAATTCAGAACAACACAGGTACTGCAATATCGTGTTTACCCGCCGACACCGGGCAAGCGACATTCGAGTGAAATGTATTATCTGTACGTGAGTCCACATAATGGATGTACGAGTGCAGATTGTAGAAGCATGGGTGAAGGCATATGGAAGTTTGGGTGTGGCCGGGAGTGGTGCACGGACAACCAAATGGTAAAGCGATCGCTAGCGATAAACGGGAAATCCTGATCCGTGACACGGTCCGGCACAAATTTTTACTGTCGTCCTTCTATTCTGCAGCTTATGGTTGTTCATATTAGCATTTCTGAATACATCTAAAGTAATTATATTGCTATCTGCGATACTTTATGGAGACGTGTTCAAAGTGTCGAATGATATGTCTTTGTTTGGAACTTCATCTTATTTCAAACAAGTGCGTATCAATATAATTTTTTTGTTCTGTGGTTCACAGTTTCCATTGAATTATCTGCATACTTTTCCATTCCCAAGGGAATATTTCAGGAATTAATAATAATATGTCGAGATTTTCTTTCGTCTATTGTCTCCTACAGGAATTTAATGGCACATAGTCTGTTTCATTGTATTTACGTATCACATATTTTATTCTGTGTTCAGGCATATGGAACTGTATTACATTTGAGCATACGTGGGATTTTTACGAACGTATTATTTTCTCGACCTGATTTCGGTTTAATTAATTTTTCCACGTTTTCAGTAACACCAATTGTGTTCATTCAAGAACCACGCTATAGGAATCTACCCCACTCATTTTTATTGTACTCTAAGCTAGGTTGAAGTATCCTTTCATAAGCAGAGACTGCACCTTTATTAAATAAAGATTTCGTCTAGGCGTGTGTTTGTCGTTGTTGAACTTTGAGACATGTTCCAGTGGACACAGAGAGATCCGGATACTTTCTGTTATCACATAAGCTCAGGATTTTCAGCTTATTATATATACGGCACAGTTGGCTGAATCATTTGCATTGCTGAGACTGTATTTATGAGATGCAATATGGTTACATACATAGTCGGCAGCTGCATGAAATCTGCAGTGACGAACCTAGTTTTAGTTTTGTCTTGGTTTGTTCTGGTTAACCCCACCGCTTTTTTCTTTACTCCATTGCCTCTGTGAAAGTCCTTACCACTCCTTAGCACAAATAATGTATTTACGGAGAGTTGGATCTGATATGAAGGGTAGCACTTCAGGGTTTGAAACCAGGCTACTAGCGTTTAATTAAATCCTCAGGTGAAGAAAGAAACCGGAGGGCAACCTTTCACAATTGAATTATTCTACAACTATGATATTCATTAATGTGAAGATTCTTGATCTTCCACTAAATTGTCAGTGAAGCTACAGATTTAAGTTTTGAAGTAATAGAAAAGTCCAGTGGAGGTTACTTTCAGTGATGTCGGGTATACCTTTCCGGTTCACCAGTTAAGCCAACAATGGTATACATATTTCCTCTATCTGTACAACACTATAGAGGTGGGTGCATGACGCTTATAAGCGCTACTTGGTCATTCAAAATGCAGCAACGTTCGATTTCAGTGTGGCTATATATTTCTATACCTTCTACCAAATTCATCTGTATTCCCTTCCTAGCATAATGCAGTAGTTACAAATTTTCTTCGATGCTGTTGTCTGTATGCCCGTTTTGGGGCAGCAAATGTTGCCTGGGTGTCACCATGTGTTACCTGAATGTTATGTTAAAAGTCTAGCAGTTTCGCCAATATAAAATTAGAGGCACACAGAACAACTAAGATTGCAAATACCAGGTATATGAGCACTGGAATTTTTAAATATAAGTTATGAATTAGTTTATTGCTTGAGGAGAGACTAATATGGATATTTTTTTAACAGAACATGTTTGAAACTTAATATGACACCTTGTTAATGAGTGGTTTGCGGACATTTTTCACAGGAGTGGATAGGGGGGGGGGGGGAGAGAAGTAACGGGAGGGGGGAGGGAGGTAACTGTGCTAAGGTGCCGTTTATTGTAGATATGGAGCTGTTTGTATTATAATAATTGTTTTTAAACCTGCTGTGAAGCTAATTTATAATGATTTACGCACAACCATTATTGTCATTTATCATTTAAGTTGTATTAAGTTTATGTAGTTCATCTGTAAAAGGAACACTACTGAAAATGGAAGATAAATGACTGTACGATAAACCGCTGTCTAACATTACGTATAAGAAGTAAGTACTGGACATGTACATATTTAGTAGCTTTAGCAAATACATAATATAATTACAAACGACAGGGGAAAGACATGCTATAAACAGAAAATACAAATATATATTTTGTTACATTAAGTCAGGATATCGTACATTTCGCTGTATTCGAAAGATAAATTTCAAACAGCAATGCAGTTGACTTTTTCTGTCTATATTAACATTTACTTTGTTATTTACACGTTAAATTAGACCATAAATTAGGCATAAAATGCTTTATATGAAACTCATAACATATTTAAATATTATATGAATTTGTGTGTTTCATTGCTACAAAGATGTGATTGCAGAAAGCATGCAAGTTTACACACTAACAAGGGACCCTTTGACCTCGAACGCTTGAAACCACACGAAACTATGCTTAGACTAACACTAGGTTTTAAAAACAACAATGGTCTGTGTTATTTACACGCAAAGCTCCACATTCGTCTGCTAGCGTCATGAGACGGGGGCAAATTGTAACTGTGTTAGCAAGTGCTCGAGCTGCGTGAATATTATGGCTGCAGTACGAATGCTTCTCTTGAAGTCTTCGCTCGTGGATTATTGCGTAAACTGTATACAGTGATGTCATGAAGAGAATTTATTCTACGAATGTTGTCCAAATATTAAGGAAAAAAAAGCTGCGACATGCTGAATATGAAAACGTAATAAGAGTCGAAGATCGAGATTTTGTGGATATATTATGTAACATAATAATTCAGAAACGGAATGAGGACGACGTTACGCTTAACAGATACACTGATTTTGAAGGACAGGAAGTACCTGAACCTGAATCTGCCTGTTCAAGCCGTACATGACGTTCATCTCCAGAGCAACGGAACAGTCCACTCAAAGTGAATACGAAATATCTTCACCAATACAATCGTGGCCCAGAGTATTAGAAGATACTGACGACAAAGAACATTTATGAAAACTACTAAAGAAAACTTACGAGGCTCTGTAAGTGCATTGAAAGTAAATGAAATTGTAGATTGATTCTAAATTATGTTTCCTGCTAATTATGTGTCGAGCAGGAGCTCATTTCAGAGGAAACAAACTATCACAAATACAAACTATAAAAAAGCAATTAATGTCGGAATTTGATACAGAAAGGTCGTATGTATCTACAGTTCACTATTGCCATCCCTAAATGTTGGCACTAGAAGCGTCCAAAATGGCTGGCTTGGACAATTTCAGAACATCGAATTTTTTTATCGACATTCTTAAAAAGGTTGAATATGGTATTTCGACTAAGGTTATTACTACATTTGTCACAAGGAAGCATGAAATGTCTCCATCATCAACACTATCTCACACGGAGAGAAAACTACAGCTCATGTATTGCAATCTGTACATAGTTCTATCCAAAGCTACGCGACTGATTTGACTCTATCAATGACAGGCAGACTAGAAAACAGGTTGTACATTTGTTTTCTGTCCTCATATTTCAAAGAAACTTGGAACAACTTGCCTACAAAACATTCATGTGGAAGGAAGAAAATGTGGAAAAATGACCCAACAACGCATGAAACGGTTTAGAATTTCGGTCGTTGGCGAAGAAGTGAAAAGGACCTGTCGCTGTGTTATTCCTGATCAGGTCATACGGATCGTATCCTTCTAGATGCAAGTTTTCTAAAACTTTGTTCTGAAAGTATTTGCAACGCCATCAGCAAAATATTGTGAACCCTGTGACGTATATCTCTCGGCAATATGAGCGCTGTACCAGAGGGACTGCTGATTTTGTAAGACCACAATGTGACAAACCACAATTGAAGTCGCATGATTGTTGGTTCTTCGTCAGACTTCACTGTGTGATTTAGAATCAATTTTCTGCACGAAAGTACACGCTTAAGTTGCAATATGCTTGGACAAAGGTGGGTTATGATACTAACATACCCACAACATCATTTGAAAATGTAATTGGCGTGACTTTTGATATTTGACTGTTTGAATGCGAAAGTGATTTTGAATGTATAAATGCAGATTTAGTGAGGTGTGCACACTGTTTTCTTCCACTTCATCGAAATCCTGCTTCAGCATTAAGAGGAATAATGTACGCACTACCAGATTTGTAGGATACGTGTGGTCTGCGTTTTTATAATTACTTCAAACAGAGATGTTTTGCCACTGTTGACTGAAAATGTAATAATGCACTGACGTCACTGAATTACGTATAATTTACCTACTTTGATATTATTATCTTGTCACTTTGTTTCCCTCTATTAAAATGTCACCTGTGGTAGATTGCAATGTTTCTCTGGAAAGTGACACAGACCACTGTTTTTTTCATGATCGAGTGTTATTCTAAACATGGTTTCGTGCACTACTATGCGTTCGAGGTCGAAGGTGCCCCTTGTAAGTGTCGATTTCCATCTTTACATAAATACACACGGAACAAACTTCACACGATTCACTGACTAGTGGTGAACACATCTTTCCTCCATAAGAATATAATGGAATTATTGTACATAAGAAGCATTTCAGCTACACATTTGCAAATGCAATAAAATTACAGCACCGTGGAAATGCCATTGCGCGCTATTAGCACATCCTGTAAAAGACAAGTGAAGTATGGAAAGTGAATTTAGAGATAATGATTATCTGTAGAGGTCTCAACGCCCGTAATCATGTACTATTAGACAGCATATGTGATCACATTCTCACTGCTGTTGGAATATTGTTTCCGTTTCCATGAAATTTTCGTAGGTTGTAGTATATGTAATCTTATCAGCTCTGTTGAAGTAAAAGATTTTCGTTCAGATCAGTGGCCCAAAATATTAGCAGCGGAACTGTATATAGTGATTTAAACATGGAAATTAAAACCATATACAGAGCACACTTACACAGAAAAATATATCATTTAATTCTCAGAGTAACTGGTTGCCAATGTCACATTTGAAATACCCTAAAAACCTCAGATCTACAGTGCCATTTACACTTGCCTCTTTAAAACAATTAAGTCACACGATTTTAAATCCAGACAGTTCCTTCAAAAAAAAAAAATCAACTTCAACAGGGATTTCAAGAAATACATTATGGTCAAAATAGGATGACCCATGATACTCAATACACAAAACATTAGCAATAAGGATGACTACCAATTATCACAGACGGAATTAGAAAAATAAGCTCAGTTACTGCCTCTGACATCACAACATATATGTTAAGATGGGACATACGACTACTAGTTGATGATGACAGAAACCATATGTTCAGATAATGTATGTAATCTGCATTAAATGTATCTATAGCGAAGTTTATAGGACGTCCGTAACCATTTGGTCCTGACACCAAAAACTTCAACACAGTTGAGCTTCATTTCATACAAGTCAAACAGATCCGACGCTGCCTCAAGGTAATATGCCAGCGGAGAATCTTGATAGTGAGCGCAAATCCCCAGCAGGTCAAGGCAGGCGGCACAGACAAGCCACGGACCACTAGCTAAGAGACAAACGATATTTTCTTGCTGATTGCTGGACAAGGAAGACCACGCTTGGAGACCCACGCTGCCGGAACGAGCCCCGAATCACCCCCTTGTACTGGCCGCTTCCTGCTTCTCCTTATCGACGGCGACAAATAGTCCATTGTGCAAGGTTATTCTATTTGACGGACGATCGGCGTGATAATATTAGCTGCGTCACATTGCGCGTGAGTGTACTCGTAGCAATGGGCAGTTAGCAACAGCCAGAAATAATAACTGTGCCTTACGTAGACAGAGACAATTCTTTAAAGTTATTAATGCGTGCAACACTATTTGCAAGTAAGTCACGTGCCCACTTTTATTAATCGCAGCGCCTAATAAGCACTACGCTTTGCTCAGTATAAACATTCGCGCTGCAGGAGAGGCCATCATAACAATACACCTACGTAACTAGAGAAATTTATGGGGAACATATGCTGACCGTTGATTATAATATTACTTTATCCTTAGAAAAGGGTCATTAATCCACTAGTTTATCATATAGGTTCATTCAGAGGTTATTTTACAAATTTATTTCGTAGCAAAACTAAACATGTCGGTATAGCTTTCTCTCTAAAATAATACAGAGAACGTTTCTTTATTTATCACGTAAAATCTGTAGCGTTTGAAAGAAAGTTGCTGTGGCGTAATGGCGGCTGATGGCCTCTAACCAACAATGCTCTAACGACAGAGTTCAGCAACGCTAGGAAAAATCTTGCAACTCTATTCCATATCACAGGAGGAAAGTGCAGGTAAAGGAAACCATGACAACTCGAAATTAATAAGTGATATATTATTCGAACACACTTACATGATACATACAGCTTCAACAGACTGCCAGTATCTGTGTTTCAGAGAGTGTAGGAGACAAATAATTTTTGTTATACTTTCACTTTTAATATGTTCTTTTACACGAAACTGTTGAAAATGAAAACAAAAAGGTTGAAAGCGAACGTGTCATACATTAGAAATTAGTACGTACTTTTACAGATATGCATTCAAAATCAAAATTAAGCTCTCGTTTTACGATCTAATAACTTGAATGTGTAGCAGATGAAAAAAAAACACTTTCAGTATTAGCACGAGAATTCAGAGGGAAGCGTAAGAAATGAAAGTGAATTAGAGATTCCAGTGCGCGAACTATTAACTAAATACAGACGAACAGACACAGAACTGGATTTGCTATTACATAATTTTACAGGCTAGTGTGGAATAATCAAATTTGTTTTATAATATAATAGTTAAAGTGTAAATCATTAGCGTCTGCGTAGCTACATGAATGTGCTCTAAGTTATAATATAAATCATATTAAAATCTTAAATTTTTAAAACTAATATGAATAAATAAACAAACTCACCAGTCCGCATAGTTTGCGTCGGGCCTTGACGACAGAAAACTCCTTGATCATATCTTCATAGTTCCGATGGCTATCAGTTAGGAGGGCGGGTTCGATGTGAAGAATGGACAAGGCGTTCAATCTCTCCTCAGACAATGTAGAACGTAGGTACGATATCAGTCTTTTAACAGCCGAAAACGAGCGTTCTGCTAAACAATTTGTAAGTGTCATACGTAGAAATAATTAAAGAACAATGTCAACATTCGGAAACACGGACTGTAACCTCTCTTGTAGTAAAATTTTACTCAGTTCGACTGTTATATCACTAATCTCACAAGATTTCAAAAGTTCCGCGAAATATATACATTCACTAGGGAAGGAAGGTTTCCTTCTGACTAATTCTACGTACAAGTTGTCAAGTAATTTTGAGAAATGTTTCAACTCTAACTTTTTCCCTTCAAGTCAGGGAATCTTCTTCAGAGTTCGATTCATCGTCATCATGAAGTTTGCGTTTTCGTAATCTTTTATAGGTGCGTTCATAGTCTATATCAGTCACAATCTCCATGGATTTATTTCCATAATAGTCGAAGATGCCACGAATCGATGCAACAAATACTACAGGTGATTCATATAATTCATGCACTATTTCAGTGTCAACATTTACACTTAGCAATTTCCGATTTACACTATTAAATCTCTGGAGTACGTCCTTCCAAACTGTCATCATGAAAACTGTTTCTAGTCAGGTGTGTTGCTTCAATAAAGCTGAAGCATCATTTCAAGCAAATAGTGTTTCAAACTTATTATTGGCAATATGTGTGAGGGCATTGATAACGTCCTCCAAGTTTTCAAATAGACTTACACACGCTACCTCTCTTGCTGATCAACGTGCTTTTGATCTACTTCTTTGTTTTGCTTCCTGGTTTCATGAAAGAACGTAGTTTATCCCAGCGCTGTGTAGAAGCAGAGAAAAAAATTATGAAGCTTTGGCACCACCTTGAAAAATCAACATCTTGCAGCACTATTGCCGACTAAATTCAAAGAATATGCTGCACAAGGCACATAACGCTCTTTCGGATTTTGTTTTTTATTGCGTACCAGGAAATCAGTGTAGGTTACTGGCACATTGCTTGCGTTGTTATATGACTGGTCTCTACAGTCAATAACATCAATGGAATTTGTAGACAGACTTTTAATACGGCCTCAGCTTACTTTTCGTACTTGTGTCACGGTTTTGGTAGAAACAGAAGGAAAAGTTCGACAGGTTCACCATTCTCGTTTACATATCTTAATATGAAAGGTAATTGATCAATATGTGAAATGTCCGCTGACGAACCTACTATTTTAGAGATATATTTGGACTGTTTCATTTCACTTACGATAATTCTTTTTCTTCGTTCAGAAAGAAGCACTATTATTTCATCACATATTGTTGAAGAAAGATAACTTGTTTGTCCCTGTCCTGGATTTCCATATCGTTCAATGTGCTCTGTGAGAAAAGGATCAAACACAGCTATAAGTTCAAGAGACGTCGTAAATTGACCATTATGAAATAAATGGAATCCTTCAACGTGTCCACGTAGGAGAAGTCCAGGACGTGTTAGCTTCTTCACTACTGCAAACACCCTTTTCAACACACTGCGGCAGTACATTTTTCCTGTCTCACCATACGACTCGAAATGGTTATCTGTTGTTCCAAGTGACTTTCCTCTTGTTAAGAGTGATAGCTCAGAATTTTTGTGTTCAAGTTAATTCCCATGATGAGGTAAAATATTTGAAATATCTTTCCAAACTGCAATACCATTTGTAGCCATTGCAGCCTTACCTCCGAACAATTTACATGGTGTACAAAAAGCAGAACCGATGCAACATGAGTATACTAGAAAATCACCGAAAGTTGATTCACCATTTAGAAGTTTATTGTAAAATACATTTTTGTTCAAATATCTTGTTTTATCGCCTATTGATCTTCTTGAATTAGAAAAATCGCCGTTAAATTTTTGATTAATGCCACATTGTAAGAAAATGTCGATTGTTGATTCATTGGCACTCATTTCTGCGGGATCGTCACTAACGAAGTTATTTATTTTTGTAATGTCAGGCTTGATACTTGGTTTATCGTGAAACTCAAAATCAGGAGTAATTCGCTGTTCTTCATTTTTAACTTTTGTTTCACCTGTATTTACTTCTTTTACAACAGCTGCAGTGCCAGAAATATAATCCGTACTACTTTAACTTGAAGTCGAAACAGCAACATTTATTACGAAAAATTTTTCTACTCTGCCAAGCGTTATTAGAACGTTTGCTTCTCGTTCTCGCTTTTCCTTCGATAATTTCCGAAATGCAGCTCCAATTCATTTCGCATGTTTGCTTTTTTCACTGTTATTCATGTTAAGGCACCTACAAAATTGTCAACCAACAGTCAAAACAAAAGAAAAAAATTGTGAAAGGAAAGAGGGAAAGACTGTATCCAGTTCCACTACACTGCACATGAGCACAAAGGTCTTTACTTTAAACATGGCACACGAGGACAAAGATTTTTTTCTTTAAACACGGATCGATGAACTGACCAACACGGATTATTCGACGTAACTGTGAAAGAACGACAATGCAGAATAATTTAATTTCATTTTGGCCCCGTTTCTGTTGCCACTGAACAGCAGAAGCACGCCTGATGGCTGGAATTCGTCTCGTAAAGAAAATGGGACAGTCCCTTTTTTGGCTTCTGTTTCCCACGTCGCCGGAAATTTTGCTGCGACGTAAATATATTCTGAATAGTCTTGACACTGTCTTTCTAATTTAAAAAGCAAATAATTTTTGCAGTTTCTTGCAGTGAAGTGTGCTGGATGGACTCTTTTCCCATTTATTCATATAACATTTTAGCGGTTCCTGTGGGCAGGGAACACAGACTACAAAGTTTAAGTAGTCTTGTTGGCAGTTGATGTGGTGAGTTGTCATTTGTGTGAACACTGCTTTTATGCCTACACGCAAATGCACCTTTTGCTCCAACATAAAATAAAAATAACCTTTCCTCGAAGAAAAAAAACTTAGTTAAGGAGTTCAGTATAAAATTAGCAATGCCACTTACTATTCGGTTGCACAGGGTGGGAACTTTGATAGCGTGCAGACTGCCGCAAAATAAATGAGACAAACGAAAGTTAATTTGTTCTTCTTCTTTCGCCAACTAAAGTAACTCAGTAAATAAAGAAATAAAATTTTTAAACTGCTTGAAGTGTATTTCACACATTATTAGATATTCTGCTTCTGTTATTTTCGTATAAACATATGTTTAAAAATGTAAAACATTCCCAGTATCAACATGTTTTATTAAACGGCTGTCATTAAATCAAAGCTCAGGTATTGAAAACCACAGAGCTTCCACGTTACTTACAATAATGGAGGGTTGACTTGATACTTACCTGTAATTTCTACAAGAAATCTAAGTAGAGTCGGGTTTTACATACTGAGGCCCACACATGTTACATTATTTAAGAAACTGCTGATTAGATTATCACAGTTTTTCAGGGGTCCCAGTATTTTCACGGGTTAACTAGGAGCCAAAATAACTTTCGTAATAATAACATTTCAAACATTTTATTGTAGAATGCCGTCCAGAGAGCTTACTTCGCAATATTTTGAACAATCATGAAGATGATACCAGACAGAAACCCAATGCCAAATTTCAATTCAGTGACCAAGTAAACTACGTATATTTCCAAGCTTCTATAGTCGAATTTCGTTCCTAAGGGTTATTTAAACTAGCAAGTTGTTTAAAAGTATTAAAAATTTTGGTTGTTTGTAAGATAAATTATTTTAAAACGTAAAAGGTTAATATGAGTACAGTGAAAAATGCCGCCCTCTCTTAAGATGCCGCCCCTAGGCCCATGCCTAGTGCGCCTATATGTGAATCCACCACTGACAATATGTTACAAAATGGAAAAAAAATAACAGCAATCACATTCTTTATGTAACACACAGAGAAACACATACATTTATGTACATTTACGGAAATTATAGATTTGGACATTTGTCGTTTTTCTTTTGAACATCACCGAACGTTTAATACATTGTAATAGTGTCACATGTGTATTCATGGTTATGCTGCTAAAATGCTTGCGACGTAAACAGCGTGCTGCACTGTGAGCAACAAGGCGAGAATCCATATTGTCAGTGCATTCACGCACTGGAACAGTCTGACCCAAAATTCCTGTCGCATCAGCTCATTTCTGTCCGTTGATGCGCCGCTCTGCGGGAAATAAGAAGAGTTTTCACACACTGTTGTTTAGCGTACCTTAGGTCACTGGTTTCTTGCACGCAGGTTATGTCATAGGTCCTATTGAATTATGCTCGCCATTCGTGGTTTCGACCACTGCTTTCTAACATACTATCACACTAATAATTACATTTTCACTTAATTTGTGGTTTTGTTTCAACCGTGAACATTATGGAGTGTTACAAGTTTTGTTTCTTAGCCACATCAGTTGTGCATTTCACTTCTGGTGACTTGGAATTACCTATGCAATGCTCTGGCGTGATTTCACAAAGACTATGTCTCCGTGGCTTGCTTTCCATTTAATGTCTGTTGCATTTGTTTATTGAATTGCTCAGGGCACCAGTGCGTGTTCCATTTTTTATAAATGTCACAAATACTGACTCTTGGTTTTAGATTTGCCAAGACATAACTTCGGTCAAATTAGAAAAATATACTTCGCTCCGTGACGAAGCTTCCCCATAAAGTAATGCACCGCACTTTTTTCTCAGTCGAAAAACAACGCTACGAATGCGAAAAGCTACGTATCTATTATCTGAGGTTTCCTCAGTGAGCACACCAAGTTTCCGTCACATCCTACCAACAATGTAGCAGCAGGGCAGTTTCAAAATGGTGTCTGTAGGTGACATACATTGCAAGCAAAGTGCCGTCATTGAATTTCTCACTACAGAGAAAGAAACTGTGGGGAATATCCACAAACCCTAGTGCAAAGTCTATGGAGCATCTGCTGTCGACAGCAGTACAGTTAGTCGCTAGGCTCAGCGGGTGAGATCATTAGAAGGTGATTCGGCGGAGCTCCACAATTTACAGCGGTCGGGGAGGCCATCCACGGCTGTCACACCTGACCGAGCCCCTCGGACTTCCACTTGTTTGAGCTGTTAAAAGATGCCATTCGTGGAAGATGGTGGGGGTTAGTGTTTAACGTCCCATCGACAACGAGGTCATTAGAGACGGAGCGCATGCTCTATTTAGGGAAGGATTGGGAAGGAAATCGGCCGTGCCCTTTCAAAGGAACCATCCCGGCATTTGCCTGAAACGATTTAGGGAAATCACGGAAAACCTAAATGAGGATGGCTGGAGACGGGATTGAACCGTCGTCCTCCCGAATGCGAGTCCAGTGTGCTAACCACTGCGCCACCTCGCTCGTTTCGTGGAAGACATTTTGATGACAACGAGGTGATTCACGCAGTGAAACACTGGCTCCACACCAGGAGAAGGATTGGTTGCAACAGGGCATACACGCCCTGGTTTCGCGCTGGAGGAAGGCTATAAAATGGAATAGAGATTACGTGGAGAAGTACGGTGTGTATATAAAACACCATTGTGTGTGATTCTCATTATGTTCAATAAAGAACTGTTGAAAAAATGCGTTGCATTACTTTCCGAGCAACCCTTGTACAAAGTTATTCGCTCATAATGAGTCGTGCTTCAACAGATCACAGTGCATTTCCATTTACACAAAAACACATGACGACACTGCAGTCTGTACTTGTGTTTATTGTTGTACAAACATTTGGTTCCAGCGGACAAATATTAATTTCTGTTACATTTATTAGGTTTTATAAGAGCAAACATTACCTTATTATTACTAGTGACACAAAATAAACTTAGTCTGCAACAGCTCGTTTCTCAGAGTCCGTACCAGAATTTTCCTTATGGTGAAACGAGACTTAATCCTAAGTGTGTTATTACGGAGTTCATCATAAACAGTGACTTTCCACCAGGTCTTCCAATTAATAACTTTTCACTACACTATTATTCACAGTATTAAAAACTCATAATACTCTCACTATTACAATTGATTAATGATTAGAATTTGCTACAATGGACTAAACAAGATAATAAGTATCAAAAAAATAAACATGAGAACTAAAAGAAAATATTAAAACCCTGCATCGATACATAAATGTTAAAAATATTTTTGCATCTACTTTTTCTAATCCTTTGAAGTATGTAATCCTTTCATGTCCGTTGTTATGGGACCACCTCATCTGTAGGTGCCCCCTGTGGTTATCTCTATCACCTGGTAAGGCCAAGCATAAAGTAATTGTCATTTCTTATTTTGGCACTTTATGCTGGAAGGCTCTAGGTGAGTCCTCAATAAGACAAGTTCAGGCATGGCATGGGTATGAAATTTAGTTAGTATTTTTTCAATTTTCGCTTTTTGAGTGTCAGCCTCTTTGGTGAGGTGCACTAATGATTGATTTATTTTTGTATTTACATCAGGTCCCAATTGAGGTATCTATGGAAGTGTGTTGACGCAGTCATTGTTTTCTCATCTCGAAAACATTATCATTCTGGGGGTATAACCTGTTGAAGTGCATGGTAAACTATTAAGTACTTTTTGAAACAGCTGAGCATAGTTGACCCCTTTCGTATGTTGCCTATGAGCACACATTCTAATGAATATGTGAAACTCTGTGAAGACCTTTTCAACTGTGCTATTTTCTGGATGAAATCGAGAGACCAATATGTGGGTTGTGTCTTGTTCCTGTAGAAATTGCTTCCATTTTGCGTTGACAAAATATGATGCGTTATCAGACAACATGACCATTGGTTCACCAACATTTGATATATAATCAGCCGTTATTCTCCTGACAATCAGTATGAAAGTGGTAGTTTCACTGGTATACAATTCTAAATATGTGGTGAACACATCATAGACTGCTATTAAGTGCTTTACATTCCAGCAAGTGTTCAGGAGTGACCTGCAGAGGTCTATTGATGTTAATTGTAATTGTTTTTTCTGGAATTATAGGATGGTTTATTTTTCGCAGATAAATTTTTATGTTTTGCCTTCTGACATAAGACACACTTCCTTCCTCTTTTGAGTTTAGGGTAATAATACTAACTGTTGACTCATATATTTACATGTGCCAACATGTTTCGTTTTATATGTGGAATATTTAATTGAGCATAACCCATTACTGAGAAGTTTGCTCAATTATTTTTGCAAATTGCTGTAAGCTTGTGGCAAGTGCGACAGAGCATATGCAGCGATTTTATTGCTGCCTTTTATATGAATAATTTCTAATCATACGCTTGTATCACAAGAGTCCAGCTTACTAACCTAGCATGCAGTAAGCAACACAATAATGAAAAGCTTAGTGACATATGATCACAATAGACACGAATGTGCCTCCCATACACGTAACAGTGGAATTCAAGTAAGCCCCATATCATAGCTAATACTTCTATCTCTGTAACTGAATATGCCCGCTCACATTGGGAAAGCACTTCCTAGCAAATCCAATAATCCTAATGTCTGTTTTCCCTGCAGTTTGCAGAAGCTGAAAGACACATGTCCCCAGGCCAAACAATGATTAGTCTGATACAATAGAGAAAACCTGTGTCAGGATCGTGCAGCATTTCCGCATTCAGCAAGGCGGCATGCGGAGGTCCAGATCCAAAGTATATTTTTTCTCAACAAATTCGCCAGTGAAGCATTATTCAAAAGTTTATCAGACACGAATCACATGAAAACTGATGCTAATCCTACATATGGGTTGAACTGTTGTTTTTTTCCTAGGCGCTGGGAATTCTCTAAAACTCGTCAACTTATTTGCGTCTGGAATTATTCCTTCCCCAGGTGTCTAGTTACAGAAGCTTGATTTCTGTTCTTCGAAATTTCGATTTTATGAGTTTTGCTGTTACCGCTATATCTGCAGACCTTGTTAGCATTTCAATTATTATTTTGCTATGTTCCTCCCAAGTGCTAGTAGCTATGACCAGACCATACAGAATCATTCTGCTTAATAGATCATGGCCCAACACGGTGTCAAGCATGTTGATAAAGGCACCAGCACTTACTTAGAAACCAAAGGGCAATACTTTAGATTGGTAACTTTTTCCGGCAAACTGGAAGTCCGTGTACTTCCTACATTCTTCTGTTAATTCGATTTGCCAGTAATAAATCTCATGTCAATACTTGTTAGGTATATCACATTATAATACTTCTGGATTTATACTTCAAATGTTGTGGCCTGGGGCAGACTGATATTGTTTTGGTTCAAATGGTTCAAATGGCTCTGAGCACTATGGGACTTAACAGCTGTGGTCATCAGTCCCCTAGAACTTAGAACTACTTAAACCTAACTAGCCTAAGGACATCACACACATCCATGCGCGAGGCAGGATTCGAACCTGCGACCGTAGCAGTCGCGCGGTTCCGGGCTGCGCGCCTAGATAAATAAATCATACTTTCAGCTAATTAAAATCAAATAATAAGCATCTTCCTGGTAATGACATGTTTATTTTCTTCTTTCTCTTTGGCGACTTTTTCTGTAACCTCTTGTGGTGTAAAAGATACTCGACGATGAATGGGCAAGAAGGCTAGCCAATTTAGTCTTCACTGAGAGGATAAAACATAACTATCAACTTAATCAACTGATACAGCAAATCACATTATTTATTTTTAAAACTTTTAGATATTAATAAACGATAATCCAATAATTGTTATTTGATGTGATGTCTTCAAAACTGGACTGTTCTGTTGAGTTTCACAGGTATATCCTGAGTCTCTGTAGAATTTAAAATGTTTCCTTTGCTGTGGCTGTAGTTACAGAAAGTGTGGTAAATATCTTCAGAAGGATGTGCATATTCAGATAAATGCTCTGATGCGTAATTGCAGTGCTTCCACGGCAGACGAACATCCCGAATCTTCTTTATAGATATCCTTCTCCATAAGTGTAATTTAACAAGAACTTGTATAGTTCCACATTCCTCATCTTCACTGATAGATCCAATGAAGGACTTGAATTCTTGTAGTTCTTCGCTGTTTAAATCTGCCTCACTGGTTGACGTCGTGAACAGTGAAGAAAATCCAAACAGAACTTTCTTGTGTTCTGCCAACTTTAGCTACCGTCTCTCAGTAGTACTCTTCAGCATCACGCATCCAGTACTTTGGTCTATTCTTTCGCGTCTTAACCACCCAGGGGTGCAAGGTTGAGATGTACAGCTGTTTACAAATCTCCTTTTTTCGCTCAAAAAGTGTCCTGTAAGTTTCGCAGTATCAGCTCTCAGATTATCCAGCTTTTCTCAGGCTTCTTCAGTTACTTCCATGGCTTACCTCAAACAAAGTGTTTTTTCATGGAGTCACATTTCGACTGTCAAAGCGTTTTTTTCCACAATGGGCCTACCGCCTGGAGCATCACCTTTATTTTTAATGCTTTTTAAAGGCCACCTAAAACAAACTACGGGTATAGATAAATGTTAAGCTCCTAACCGTAATACTAAAAGTGTAATACAAAAGTTACACTTATTGTCATGTAACGGTAGCAGCATTAAATTAACACGGTTATTTAATCACACCTCACTCTACCAAGAGATAAATAAATTAAGATGAACTTAACATGACATATTACTTAAGGTGATTATATCTCAGTCACGCCAAGTACTGTAACTCCCTTCTTGCTATCATTCTGATGAAACATTTTAAAACTTCCACAGACTTTTTCGTTTTTTAACCATTATGTAAGCTAACACACGCTTAGTAATTGGGCAGTACACAGGATCACAGCCACCGCATGTTGTTATGCCATTCTCAATAAGTCTAACTTATGTATCAGGTATCTCACTGTTACACCATTACGAATGAAACTCTGAGACAATCTTAAGTTTAAAGCATTGAATGTCTTCAAGTTTTTGTTAACCTCATGTTATGTAAGCCATGTTTGTTTTATTTAAAGTTTTAGAGATCTCAGACGCAGTTTTTCCTCTCCATTAGTAATCGATAGCAGTCGACATAAGTTGTCGGTGTTAAGCTTTTATTTAATTTTTATTTATGGCTTTTGAGCATTTAGTATGAAACGGGTGTCAGACCCACAAGAACTGGCTGTTACGTTCATTTAAATTTAACTTAAGCCCATGATCTAAGCAAATTTACATACACTCTAAGACATAAAAGAGAAAAAACGGCACATCACGAAAGATTTGTCCGAGTGGGATAGAAATTGCTAGGTGTACACGACAAACAACAGATTAGCGTTTCAAAAAATAACGGATGATTCTATCAAGAGAAAGAGCTTCACAGGTCAGTAACACTTTGGTCCACCTTTGGCATTAATGCAAGCAGCTACACTGTTTGGCATTGATTGATAGTGTTGTGGGATGTCCTCTTGAGGGATATCGTGCCAAAATCCGTCCAATTGGTGCGTCACATCGTCTAAATCCTGAGATGTTGGGAGGAGCTTGCCAGTATGCCCCAGACGTTCTCAACTGGGGAGGTAACCGGTGACCTTTCTAGCCGAAGTAGGGTTTGGCAAGCACGAAGACATGCAGTAGAAATTCTCGCCGTGTGCTGGCGGGAGTTACCTCGGCGAATCCCCACACAATGGTGGGATACCAACCTTACTGTCGCCAGTCGTATGGCCCGACAACCAGGACTAGTGGTGTGAATACATCGACATTATTCTACGTCCCATTTTGTTTCCCTTCATTACAAGCCATCCTGGCTTAAATTTGAGCAAGGTAAGACCCGCCCGTACACGACGATAGTTTCTTGTGCTTGTCTTCGAGCTTGCCAAACCCTGCGTCGGCCAGGAAGCCAGCAAGGTCACCGGATCTTACTCCAGTGTAGAACTTCTGGAGCATTATGAGCAAGGTCCTCCCACCATTTCTGGATTTTGACGATCTAACAAGTCAATTGGACGGAATTTGGCACGATATCCCTCAGGGGGACCACCGGATCTTACTCCAGTGTAGAACTTCTGGAGTATTATGAGCAAGATCTTTCCAACATTTCGGGATTTTGACGATCTAACAAGTCAATTGGACGGAATTTGGCACGATATCCCTCAGGAGGACCACCAGCAATTTTATCAGTCAATGCCAAAGCGAATAACTGCTTGTATAAGTGCCAGAAGTGGACCGATACGTTACTGAATTGCTCAATCTGCGAAGATTTTTCTCTTGAGTATGTCATCCAATTTTTCTCAAACAGTAATCACTCGTTTGTGTGTACATGATCATCTATCGATTTCCGTCCCATTCGGATAAAGGTTTCGTGATTTATCGTTTTCGTATCGTAGTGTGTATGTTAATTTGTTTAGGTCGCTGGGACTGGGACTCGTTGGATGGGTTATGCCCGAAAGGCGTAGGAACTTGTTTGACTTCAAATGTACATCACATCTAACTAATTTCTGTCCCATTCGGATAATTGATTGGTAGTCTGCCTCTCTTTCTTTTTTGCGCTAGTGTTCTTGCTACATTATAATATTAATCGAATTCACTTTTCTTATATCCAGTTGATGTAAGAGTTTTTAATGTCTTTTTGGTAAAGCATTTCCAAAGGTGATGAGATGCTGTACTAGTTTCATATTTTCCTAGTACCTTCTGTGGCAGCCAAGGATGTTTAGCATATTTCTCACTGTCACAGAGCTTCAACCAAGGTGCAGTATGAGGGCGAAGAAAGGAGAAAGCAGAACTTTGAGACCACATTAAGGACGAGTGTAAGTCAGCTATATAATGACGTAACTTTACGCATGCGTTCGCGCAGCTAGGTATAAACTGCACACGGAAGTCAGAGGGATAGGGGAAGCCACACAGCATAGAGCATAGAGTTGTTTTTCAGTTGACACATAACACGAGTTCGCCGCGTTGCTGTAGTGTTACAGCTGTTAGATCATTCAAGCTGGCAGCAGTCGTAAACATAAGAAGTCGGCACGTTGTGTTCCGATACCAAATGGAGAGTCGAAGCTCAAGTTAGAAATTGATAAATGAAGCTGCATCGACAACGAACGTTCCGCGTTGCGCAGCGCAGCACAGAACGAATGACAGTATTCGTAGGTGCGCAACAATGTTCCAGTGTGCAGGCGCGAACCACAGTAACAGTGGCACATGAGAAACGCCGCCAAAAATGAGTCGTGCACGTTTCCTCTGATTTACCGACACAGCACACTTTGTTGTTACGTAGTGCAGCACGGCCGTTGTGGACGCAGCTTTGTAGATGTCGTGCCATTTCTCTCTGCTGACAAACGTTGCAGTTTGTCATTGTAAGAGTTCGACAGACGACATTTAACACAATTTTCGTCACAATTAATAATTGCCATGTTTTGGCTTGAGCGACTTTAAACCCTCTTAAAAAATACGTAATAAAGGAAAAATGCTTCCTGACTCTGGGAGAGGTTAGGACCTCCCCCCGTATCTACATCCATAGTTGTTTATGAAAGCTAAGGTTGCTGCTTCGAGTACTTGTCCAATACAAAAGCGAGTTGTAAACAGCAACCACTCGACCTGTCCCAGAGTACAGCGTATTTAGAGGTAAGGTATGCAATAAAGCTCTGATGCCTGATGACGAATGGCTTTATTGTGTGCATGAGAGATCAGGACAATATTTTGCTGCTCTTCGTGTGACGTTTGTGTTATGGGATCAAACTAACTATAATGACACTAGGCTTTCTCAGATTGCGGTAACAAGATTTTTTATCGTGCCGTGTGGTTCCCGGAACTTTAATCCAGATGAGAAAGGCTACGAAAAAGTTGGTAAAATTTTTTGTCAGGCAAAAACGTAAGAAAAGGAAAGAAAAGAGAAAAACGACAACAGTAGCCCGAGACCACCTGTTAGAGTTTTCTCTGGGGATCTGCAAGTTGTATGATAATTTGCGAGGCTGAGTTGGTAGATCTGCCGCTACGGGACTGCAACATGACGCTTAAGAACAAAAGGCGCCCTAATGAACCATTGGGGAAATGTTGTTTAGCTATAATACTCTCTGTTATATGCGCTGGATATGAACAGGTAACTTGGTAACGTACCTTCCTGATCGGTGGAAGCTGAAGCAGCATGCTTTTCAATTGATTCATATGTTACTTATGCACTTGTAGAAATCTTTTGCTTTAGCGCCATAGTGATTTTTTGCAGCTAGACAGAGAATTTGTTAGACAATTTCATTAGAAGAGGTATTCATCTGAACCGCCTGTACAGATCAACAAAGAAATATGTTACGTGCACACAACACGTCACCCTTTCCTGCGTTATAATCTTGTAGTGGATTTTTCTATAAATCATCCATCATTTTCAGAAAAATAAGGCATCTATCGACTGCAAAAATCTTAACATGTGCTAGGGCATATCATACTCCTATTCTTTGTGTGTGTGTGTATTTTCAGGAAAATTAGGCAACTATCTACTGCAAAAATCTTAACATGTCCTAGGGCATATCATACTCCTATTCCTAGTGTGTGTGTGTGTGCGTGTGTGTGTGTGTGTGTGTGTGTGTGTGTGTGTGTGTGTGTTTGTGTGTGTGTGCGTGAGTGTGTGTGTGGTGGGGGGGGGGGGGGAGAGGGGCAGTGGAGATGTATGCAACGATATAGAATTTTTTCCCCAAACTCTTAAACGAAATTGTCTTTGCATTTCGTTGCAAATCTAGGATTCTGCTCTACTGAAAGGCGAATGTATTTACAAATTTTGAGTGACACCTCAAACACTGTTGAAAACTGTGAAAAGTAAACAGTGGACCTAAATCCTAATTATGTGTACCCTTTCTATTTAATTCATTCACACTGAAAATAGAAAAACATCGTTGTGACACTAACAATATTTGTAAACATTTGTAAAAAGAGTCCAGCCAGGCTGTCTTGATATCTAAAAGACAAAAAAAAATCTGGAGCTGCAAATGAAAGGCGGAGTCAATAACAATAGTTTCTGGCTGGAACTAGGATTGGACTTACTGGAGCCGGCCGGAGTGGCCGAGCGGTTCTAGGCGCTTCAGTCTGGAACCTGCCCCGAGCATGGATGTGCTTGATGTCCTTAGTTAGATTTAAGTAGTTCTAACTTCTAGGGGACTGATGACCTCAGATGTTAAGTTCCATAGTGTTCAGAGCCATTTGAACAATTTGACTTACTGAATGTTGGATCGCTCTAGAAATCTAGCAAAAACAAGAAAGCCTGTTGTGATCTGTCTGAAACATTATGTAACTGAGAAACTGCCAAGGTATT
Source organism: Schistocerca americana (assembly GCF_021461395.2). Classification (NCBI taxonomy): domain Eukaryota; kingdom Metazoa; phylum Arthropoda; class Insecta; order Orthoptera; family Acrididae; genus Schistocerca; species Schistocerca americana. Next base: position 49,552,247 of record NC_060124.1, read on the forward strand.
ATTATGCGCTTTGAAATGGAACAGCTGTAAGTAGAATGAATGTGTGTGGAATTAATATTATTCTTTTTACCAAATTGTCAATAAATAATATCTATAGCCAATCATTTGCTTAAAGTTTGTTGTGCCAACATTAACCAAGTTTCAGTGCTACTAGCGGTATTTTCTTCAGAAAGAATAAGGTCATTTAACTAATGTTTTGTTAAAATTATGGGCATACATTATGAGCTGAAATTCTCAAGACAAATATCAAAAATCATAGACGAAATACTCCATGAAAAACATCAAGAATTACTCCACAGGTATTTACATGACTAACAATGTATATCTTAGGGCTGTTCATGGTGACCCGTGTGATTTAATGGACAGAAGTTTCATCAAGACTTAAATTTGTTTGTGGTGCAGTTATTGCTTGCAACAGCCCTTACTTCAGTTTTTCGAGCAACAGTTACAGGGACTTACATTAATAATTTTATTCTGCAACACTTAATGATGATTTATTTCTTTTTAGTTTATTTATTTATTGAGTAGGTACAGGTTTTGGGTGTATGTAATAAAGGAACACTTATATTTTTCGAAAGATTTATTCCACAAGAGCACGTTTCTTGCATGTAATACACTGATTTGTATAAATACTTTACTTGGCTTAGTTTCACCATTTTGTTATCATGTAGATATACAGATACTGTGCATGATTTTCCGGTAGGCTGTCATTGTTCGTGATAAATGTGCTCTGTGTATATACAGTTTTATGTTTTGCCTATTATATTTGTCACCCTACAATTTATCATAACTTGTCGCATGTAATCTTTGCTAAAGATATCTCTGCCTACTAAATCTTATCTCTGTAGTCATTCCCAGCTCTTTTATGGTGTTTGCCTTAACTATGGTCTTTGGGGCGAGCAGTGGCTCAGCCATTCAGAATTTGATGTGGTCAGAGCTGACAACGATGATCAAGGAAAAAGATTCGTATTCCGGTCTGACTTCCATTCTGTTCGGTTCTTGTGTGTGCTGTAGAGTGATAAACATTGTTATGCTAAAATATATTGAGAAAGCTGAGTGATGTAGGACTGCTGACTGGGTTGGTATACAGAGATTATAATTAGAACTGCAAACAGCATTTTTCTGTGGACGTGGCCAGGAAACAAGGTAATATTTGCACGTGGGGAGACACTTGAAACGAGGTTTTATTGTCTTTACCTATGCATTATAACTAGCGAGGTGGGAAATTCAGTTTCGATTAGTGTGCACCAGGACGCATTTTCTCTATATGGTACATCTGATTCATAGCTGAGTTGAATGTGTGGTTCGTTCACCTAAGATTTGTTCTAATTTTCGCCGGTTTCACGAATATCATATAAACGAAGTTGTTGGTCTTGCGACCGTATAAACGCCCCAAGGAACTTGTAACACTCAGTACGATTCTTCATATCAGTTCAACGTATTTCTTCGGCTGCAGTAATTATCGAGTGAGGCGCAATCTCTTGCATTTAAACACATACATTCCCAGAACCAAATTTAGGATATATATATTGAATGTCACATTTTAAGGAGCCATGTGGTCTTGGGTTCCTATAGTAATCAGTAATGGGATCCAAATGGAATATTTGGCCCTCTGCACGGTTATCTGTCCAATGAGAATTGCTGCGGTGCATACATTGAGACAACGTGAGATTGCTTTCAATATTTACGGTGGATTTATTCCGCGTTGCAGATGGTAAGATTGCTTCGAGATTGTCAGCAACTACTGTGCTACTTTTCATCCGATGCACTGTGAATATTCAATATTAATTGGTTATTTGTAGAACAATGGTATGAATTACAGCTGTGAGATTACTATCTTCAGAGCTCAGGTTTAGCCTTTAAGGTGAGATATAGCAAGCTTTTGAAAAACCAAGTCCTTTTGATAGAAAACTCGATCAACGAATAAATCTAAGCAATCCAGTTGCCCAGTTTACTTATAAATTCATAATATTAAGTCACACTGTGTTACAATATATGAGTAATAGAGTACTATACAATAACTGACATTCCTCGTTGTCAAATTGTTTTCCGTGCTGGTCGATTGGGTACTGCTTTGACTGATGCTGATGTCATTCCTCGTCAGGCAAGGCTAACTGTAGCTACTGTTTGTGTAGAGGCGGCTGCACGTTCCTTACTGGGTGGTTTTGGAAATTATCCTCATCTAAACATTTTGACGTATAGGATATATATGATAACATAAACTTATTTTACATCAGGAGGCTGTACGTAGGGTTACTTTTTAATTGTTCACCATTTTTCGTGTGCGTATAATCGACATACTGGGAATCTGTCTAAAGACCACTCGGTTTTTCTATTGGTTACAGGTCATAGTATACAAATGAAATACCAATTCGTAGACTATACGATATATTTTAATGGTATGTAACTCATTATACATCTGTTTTATTGTATACTATGGATCAACATTCATAGAAAAACGAGGGCGTTTTCATCAGTGCAATTTTCTGTGGGGATTTCAATGTCCACTTAGTTGAATTACAAAACACTTGCAGTTATTCCACCTGATTTCACTATACCACATGTTTTGCATTTGTAGTTAACTGATTTCATTCCCACGAGCTATCGCAGTAGTGGGTTGTACTACCTACCAGTTCTGAGACAGTTGCTTGTAGCACTGTCGAACACACTCTTTGCTCTCTGCACGAAAACGAGTGATTATCACTAAGTTTCGTATGCTGAATTTAGATTCGAATTTTTGTTTTCCTCCGTCTCTTACTTTCTTCTGCATACCAGTTTTTTCTCAGTTTTGGAAATATGCGTTAGTTTAATTGAACTAAGTTTCATTTTGCATACAACAGGAAAATTTTCTTCTCTGTATGTAGTTTGATCTCTGTGTTTGTCCATCTAGTATTAGCTGTCATAAATAAAATTAACATTTATGCCTTATGCTACCACCTGGTGAATTTTCATGCAAACTCAAAAAAAAAGAGTATTGGTACTACATTGTAATCGCAATTACCACTGAATTGTGTACTGCGCTTGTGGGAGGTTTGTTGTACACATGTATATCCTGTCAGAAATATCTGTACGAACTATCTTGCCACTGTGCTAACAATCCCAATATCTTTTTACATATAAGGGCATAAACTTACTCCTGTAGTTGAGAATGCAAACGAGTTGTATTTTGGCTTCAGGGTTGACCACCAAGACAAATATTGTGCTTCACATCTTTGTTGTGGCACACGTTCAAGTAACTTGAATAAGTGACTGCAGAGTTCTCGAGCATTGATGATATTTGTGTTACCAATGGCGTGGCGTAGACAGAAAGATAATGCCACTGACTACTATTCCTGTTTAACCAAAGTGAAAGAGTAGTCTGTAAAATCAAAACGTGCTATTCCATATCCTAACCTACCTTCAACCCTGCTGCCAGTTTCTCGTGATCCATCCCCACCCCCTAAGCAACCAAGGGATAGGACCATTGATGAAACCCATATAGAGATGCTATCCGAGAGCAGTGGGAACGAAACAGCGGCAGCAACCAATACAGCACACGCTGGTCCGGATCCAGAGTAGACGCTACTATCAACATTGCCTCATCTAATTACGCAGGAGGAACTAATCTGAACATGGGCAATCTGAGTTAGTGACTTCACAATGGCCCAGATACTTTTTGCTCACTCAGGGTATTAAAGTGACTTCGTGCAGAAGCTTCCATAGTGAGTTTCTAACCCTTTTCTCTTTCTCTCTAACGAGTGTGTGTGCAATAGTAAAATCAATAGTTTGTTTGGAGTAGTGTGTCATGTTTACAACCCTCAGGAACGGAAACTCTATACTGATTCCTCTAATTCGTGTCTAAAAACAATCCTCCTTTTAATAAATATCCCTCATTTCGGATACTCGGTTGACAAGAAGGAGACTTACGGGACTAGTTGAGATTTGCTGAGTCACTTACGCAATGATAATTATTTCAGAAAACTGGGTGCAGATCTGAAAGTTATACGGATGTTGAGTGGAAAACAACCAGACAGCAGCCACAGGCCAAGACAGAGCAGCAACAGAGAAGTAACTGATTGTGACATTTTAGAGGTTCATGACCCGGAGGGATTTATTTAGTTTCATCTGTGTGCTTTGGCCGTTTACGTTTAGAGTTGCTGAGTGTTCCTTTAATATCTAATAGACACAGTTCTCGTGTTTTTGTTTATGCCGGAAAGTAAACCGAATTTTTTACATCTTAAAGGATTATTTAGTCTCACTTGTGTGCTTTGGTAGTTTAGTTTGGGAACCTCTGCAGCTTAATCTATCCTACTACACACAGTTATTGCGTCTCCACACTGTGTACAATAGAGTTTCGTAGTGTGTGATATTAGTCCTTTGTTTGTCTGTATAATCTAGTATTCCATGGTCCTTAGTATGGATAGGGGCTGTGACTGCTGTGTGCAGATGAGAGCTGAGTTGGTGACGCTTCGTTCTCACCTCCAGACTGTGTTGGCTTTGGTTACACAGCTTGAGGCCTTAGTGGATGGGCATCACTGTTGTAGGCTGGCAGTGGGGACCCAACAGACGTCCAGCACGATCAACGAGTTCGCCAGTCGGTCGGCTTCGGTGGCCAGCCCAGCTACTGATCGTATTGAGGTTGACCCCTCACCTATGGTCGAATGGAAGGTCGCCTCCGGGCATGGCAGGTGAAAGATTTGACGCAGATAAGAACCTAAGGCCTCAGTGATTGGTCTGACTAACAGGTTGCAGTTGCTGTCTGTGGCTGACACTGTCCCTCACGGATGAACTGTGAATGAAGTCTGACAAACAGGGAAGTACATGCATTGAGCGAAAATAATAGTGCATTGAGAATGGCTAGCATCTAGCTGAAATCTAGATCTGCACAATAAAATTTAAAAAGGACGACTGCTCGCTGCAGTCTATAATTTACAAGTCAATAGAACAGTCGCTGAGTGCAACAGCTTTCTGAATGGAAGGTAACCTGACAGATATTTCAGTTACAGATGCAGCAGATTGCAACCCTGCTAAGTACAGTACAGCAGTTACTGGCCAACCAAGCAACAAACACAGCACAACCACTGGACAAACATGCAACAACTGTAGCTCCGAGCGCCATACCGTCTTTCCGCCAGTTTAACGAAAAAGGAGAGAAATGGATGGGGTGGCTGCCACATTATGAAGCCCACACCCTTGCCCAGAAAGTACCAGGTACTGTAAAACTACATTACTTTTTGTCAACAGTAGAAAGTGCAGTTTCTGCCTCATTCAGATTTGATTCTCTAATGCCACTCTGAGTGAACTGTCCTATGATCAGTTTACAGACTCTCTAACTAGCTACTATGACGAACAAGTGGATGTGGTGGCAGATAGGCACCAATTCTTTCATTGCAAGAAAATGTCAGAACAAACAGTGGGTAACAGATTTGCTGGGTATGATGAGGAAATGCAAATTCGAAAGTGCCTGTGGTGCTTTATATTCCGATGTTATGTTGCATGATGTGATCGTGTACAGTATAACTGATGGCAAATTTAGGGAGCAGATTTTGAAACAGTCAAATCCTTCAGTTCACAGTCTTGTGCAAATTCTGTGTCAGTACGTTTCAGGTGCCACACCGGCCGATAAATTTGAGCAGCCACCAATTTGTTGTGTTGAGTCGTCCCTTGCCCACTACTGGCCCAGTAGCCAGCGACAGCACGCACATGCCACACTGCACAAGCAGTTCTCCAAACAGGCTGCTACATCTCTGAATAGAATTAAGATATGCCGCCAATGCGATTCATGGCACAAACACCAAGACTGCCTGTCCTGACAAGCGCAGTGTTATGATTGTGGCAAGCTAGATCACATACAACCCATACGTTGCAATGGAACAAACATAAGAGTTCTGCCCACTCAGAAAAATCTTGTCACAAGGCCAATGTAATCAATGCAGTGTATTCAAAGCCTACTGCAGGCATTAGCCAAACTAGCAAGCAAACAGTTTCTTTCTTCAGCGCTACAGCAGTCCGACAAACTTTCTGTTCATTTGCATCTTACAAGGGAACCTCCCCATCGCACCCCCTTCAGATTTAGTTATAAATTGACACAGTGGATAGGCCTTGATAAACTGAACACAGATCAATCGAGAAAACAGGAAGACGTTGTGTGGAACTATGGAAAAATAAGCAAAATATATAAACTGAGTAGTCCATGTGCAAGATAGGTAACATAAAGGATAATGATAGCTGATGAGCGCCGTGGGCTTGTGGTTAGAGTGAGCAGCTGCGGAACGGAAGGTGCTAGGTTCGACTCCTCCCTCGAGCGAAAATTTTACTTTCTATATTTTCGCAAAGTTACGATCTGTCCGTTCATTCATTGACGTCTCTGTTCACTGTAATAAGTTTAGTGTCTGTGTTTTGCGACCGCACCGCAAAACCGTGCGATTAGTAGACGAAAGGACGTGCCTCTCCAATAGGAACCGAAAACATTTGATCGCAAGGTCATAGGTCAACCGATTCCTCCACGGAAAAACACGTCTGATATATTGTATACGACACTGGTGACGGCATGTGCGTCACATGACAGGAATATGTTGTCGACCCACCTAACTTGCACACTTGGCGAATGGGTAAAAAGATTCTTCTACCTTGCCCGATTTAGGTTTTCTTGTGGATGTGATAATCACTCCAAAAAAGTGATGAAAACATAAGAGTTTGTCACATAAACTGCATCAAATGAATGCAACAGTTTCAGAGTCGCACAGTTTTCCCTGTGCTCTGTCAAAACATATGTTATTTTACGTTTTCAAATGTTTCCGTGCGTAGACCGTCAAATTCTGTATATGTCAAAGCAAATCTGATCATGTCCTGGAATTTTGGAGAGCGAAGTAGATTATGTGTGAGTGCCCGAACTTTGATAATTATCTGAAAAAAGAAATTAAAATTTTCACCCGATAGAAAATTTGAACGAAGGACCTGTTGTTCCACAGCTGCTCACGCTAACCACGGGACCACGGCGCTCGTAAGCTAACACCTTCCTTGATGTTGCCTACCTTGCGCATGGACTAATCAGTTTGTATATTTTGCTTATTTTTTTCATAGTTCCACACAACTTCTTCCTGTTTTCTCGATTGATCCGTGTTCAGTTTTTCAAGGCCTATCCCTGTGCCTACTTATAACTAAATCTGAGGGGGGTGCGATGGGGAGGTTCCCTTATTAGTGAAAAACGTGTGAAATTTCAGTTAGATATAGGTGCCTCTGTTACATTGCAGAATCGTCACATATATGAAATGTTAGGATCCCCATCTCTGTCTAAAACTAGCAAGCACCTGGCGGATTATAATGGACATGACACTCTCGTTCTCAGAAAATGTACTTTGCCCAGCAAGTATCTCTTGCATACGTGAACTGTGAATTTCAGTGTGCTACAATCACGCGATTGTGAGAAAATATGTAACCTTGATTCGCTTGATTATTTTGACTTTCAAATTCAGATCGTAGTGTTGTCAGTGACTGGATTCAATGTCAAAGACTTGCTGAAAGAATTCCCTGAACTCTCTTCCGAAGGTTTACGCAAGGCTAATAATTTTGTTGCACATATTACCGTGAAAGACAGTGCTCAGTCGAAATTCTGCCTGGCCAGAACTGTTCCCATAGCATTATGGGACAAAGTGGCTGCTGAACTCAAAAATTTGCAACATAGTGGAGCTATTGTGTCGATAGAAGCTGGTCAACAGCCAAGGTCAGTTTTTTCTCCCCAAACCTTCAGGTCGCAATTTTTTTTTTTTTTTTTTTTTACTCTGTCTAGAGTCAACCCACAAACTGTGAATGACGCTTATCCATTGCCACGCCCAGAGGTTGTCATGGACAGGTTAGGTGCTGGTAGCTACTTTTCGAAAATTGATTTGTGCGTCACATATCTACAAACACCACCAGATAAAGAATTTGAAACCGTGTGTGCTCTGAACACTCATTTGGTTTTGTTTCAATATTTGCGTTTGCGTTTTGGCAGTGCTCCTTCACCCGCTATTTTCCTACAGTATCTGGAACTGCTGACTGCTAAAGAACCAAAATGTTCTAAGTATTGGGACGATACTGCCGTAGCAGGTCGTACACCTGAAGAACACTTTGCAAATTTGCATGCTTTGTTTCGTGTGTTATCTGATGCAGGACTAAACTGTAAACTGGACAAGTGTGACATTTTCAAACCTGAGTTGCAATATCTTGGTCATGTCGTAAACAGTCAAGGTATACATCCTCTTCAGTCACATTCGTTATTCATTCATGGCATGCTAGTTACTCGCTGTGTCACAGAATTGCAGTCGGTCTTATAGAAAGTGATCCACTAAATGCGGTTCATACCGAATTCTGCACAAATCACAGCTCCATTACATCGCTTGCGTCGCAGGAACGTCCCCTTTGGACAGATTAGTGCCAAGACGCTTTTCAAAAACTTAAAGATGCATTGCTCACTGATCGATGCTTGGTTCACTTTGATGCTGACAAACCATTTGTGTTGCAAGTTGACGTTTCCACTTATGGATTTGGTGATCATGACGTACCTATTGCTATCGCATCAGAAGTGTTGTCCAAAGCTCAGTGTAACTAGTCACAAATAGAGAATGAAGCATTGGCTATTGTGTTTGGTGTCACCAAAGTCCACCACTATTTGTATGGCAGAAAATTCTACTTGGTAACGAATCACAAGTCATTGGAGTCCTTGTTTCTTGTGATGAAGCTGGTTCCTGTACGAACTGCCCCTAAATTGCAAAGATGGGCTTCGTTCTTGCCTCAATACCAGTAGGAGAGCCGGCCGAAGTGGCCGTGCGGTTAAAGACGCTGCAGTCTGGAACCGCAAGACCGCTACGGTCGCAGGTTCGAATCCTGCCTCGGGCATGGATGTTTGTGATGTCCTTAGGTTAGTGAGGTTTAACTAGTTCTAAGTTCTAGGGGACTAATGACCTCAGCAGTTGAGTCCCATAGTGCTTAGAGCCATTTGAACCATTTTTGAACCAGTAGGAGATAGTGTATGGTCCGACAGTTCAACATGGTAACGCTCGCATAAGGCTGATCCCTCACCCGTGGTCGAGTGGTAGGTCACCTAAGGGCGTGGCAGGTGGTGAAACATTTCCCGCAGGGCCGAATGTCTCACCGAACTGCCTGACAAACAGCTTCCATTTGTTGTCTGTGACCGACACTGTCCCTGAGGCGGATATAGTCGCTTGCCCTGTTTCAGAACCTCTGAGCCTACGAGATCCGGGTAGTCACAGCGTGCTGCCTGCTGCAATTCATGACTCATGTTGGTAACAATGATGTGTGTCGCTTTGGATCAGAACAGATTCTCTCTCCTTTCAAGTGGGTATCTCAAGTGGTAAGGGCTGCCAATGTTGCTAGTGAGGAGAAAGCAAGGTTTTTGAAGCATAGTCGACAGGACAGTTTGCAAACCTATGGTACAGAGTCGAGTGGAGGGTGTGAATCAGAGGCTCAGACGGTTCTAAGACCGCGTAGGCTGCCGATTCCTCGACTTGTGCCATGGGGAAGTCGCATTTCAGGTTCCGCTATATAGGCCAGAACTCCATCACAAATCTAGAGTTTGCTACATGAGAGGCGTGGGCTGTACGGTGTGGACTGGGTTAGAAGGTCTCTGGGAAACATAAAAAACACTTCAGTCTCAAAAGGTGTACGCTGAAAACAGGAAGAACGTAGATCTAGGAACCATTGTAATGATAGTTGTAACCTGTCATGTTACGGCGTAAAGTCAAGCGCTGGCACACCAGACGGGAACGATAGGGAAGAGAAGACTGTCGTACGCTGATATTTTGCACGTCGGCATAGCCTCGCTGTACAGCAAGGAGTGATTCTTGTTCAAAATGACAGTGAACAGCCACATGTCTTTATCACCATAGCTTTGCAAAAAGACATGTAGCAGTTACTTCATCTAGGACACTGAGGGATTGTTCGTACAAAATAGTTAGCACGTCGATACTGTACTTGGCAGGGTATGGACACCCAAAATGGAATAGATAACGTCACAGTGTCAAGCATGTGCGCAAAATCAGTCAGCTCCGTCCCAAACACTCTCTGCTTGGCCTCGGTCGCAATCATCGTGGCAATGTATGCATATAAACTTTGTGGAACCATTTGGAACGTACGCTTTCTCATTGTTGTAGAGTCTCATTGCAAGTTTCCTTTTGCAGCGCCTATGAATACAAAAATGTAACGTAGCTCAGGCGTAGTCCTCTATCTTTCGCCTCTAAAGTTTGCCTGATGTCATAGTGATGGACAGCGGACTTGAGTTCACGTCAAATGAATTTGAAACATTCTGTGAACGCAATGGCATATGTAAGACGTGTATATTTCTATTGTTTACTGTCAAATCACAATTTATGAAAGATGTTTGTATTTTATTGATAGGATTAAGTAGGAATAATTAATATTTGTCACGTTGGAAATAATTGTGGTAGCAGGGAATGTCAGCACCAAAGTATTGTTGACAAGAGAGACAGCAAATTGATATAATTTTAAAAAGGGCGAGAGAGACCGCGTATGGATATATTTTAAGAAAAGAGCGGGAAAGACCGCGCATTTATACATTTTGTAATGGTCGCAGGGATTATCTGCACCAGAAAGCATTGTTGGCAGGAGAGACCGCACTTTAGAGTTCGTAGGAAGTCAGTAGTAAGCGAGAAGTGAAGCGAGTCGGTAGCAGGTCTGAAGCGAGAGGTTGAGAGGAGCGGTGTGCCTGCCAGCCCCTAGCTATGATTTACAAGAGATTATAAACGGATGTACAGAGACATCAGCTAACTATTATAATAAGAGGAACTAATATTATTGAATTAATTTTTTGAGAAACTCGTGACTACTGAAAGTATGTTTGCGCATTGCTAGTTGTAAGATTATTGTAAAAAGTAAGTCCCATTTGAACGTTTGTAAAATCATTTCATTCAGAATATAATAAACTTCTGCCAACAATATTGCATTTCTAATTATAATCCATCCCAAAAACCATCAACGTAAAACTTTGCAAAATTTTATTGTTGTCAAGAAAAAGTTTAACTATGATTTACGTAACTTCAGTAAAATTAATTAAAGAATAACGTCAGCTTTGCTACTAAAGAATAACGTCAGCTTTGGTAATAAATACAGCCACTCATTATTAAAGCCCACCAGCAGCTAATAGAGTATAGTAAAACAGAGTAAGTATATTCATGTCGCAGTTCGATGTAGCAGTCAGATGGCGATCCAGTAACAGTAAAAAAGGTAAGGAACAGTTTTGAGTTATTGCAGATAACAACTGAGGGCCACGAAGACGACACATTCTGTGTTTCGTCGAAATAATCAGAATAAATTTGTATGCGAAGATTGAGAAAGAGAATAAATTTCAAAGGGAAGATTTCATTTGTTATTATTAAGCAAGAGATAGAAATCCTAAGGGAAGGTTACATAGGTTATTGTAAAAGGGAAGGTTATCATTAACAAAAGAGGTATAGAGGAGACGGGAAGGTTTCACATAAAGCATTTAACTAGTGCACCGTTCGAACCACAGTCAAACGGCGAAGCGGAAAGTTTTGTCAGAATCTTCAAGCAGAAGATGGCCTAACTTCGCACCGCACACACCAGGGATCAAGCATTGCAACTGTTTCTGGCCTACTATCGTTCGCATCCAAGAGACGGACCATCGCTGGCGGAATTTCTTCCCTGCCGCCGCAATCTGGCACTGATCCACTTGCTCCACCCTCTTCAGCATCTGGCGCCGAAGGAAAGCCGCAAGAAGCGCTTCGCTCTGCGTGATATCGTTTTTTTCATGGTTTCTAGCGCCAGCAGACTGGCGGTGGGTGCGAGGAGAGATCGTTCGTCGACTTAGCCCATTTATATCCCTCATTTCAGATGCAGACTGATTGTAGCGCCACCATCACAATCAAATTCGCCACTGTCATGGGCATGGTGATCATTCAGTATCTCTTTCCCCAGATTCATGGATCCCAAGGACAATATGGCCACAGCGGCCACCAGAGGTTGTCATCGCGACACCGCGGGATGCCCCCATGGAGACTGAGCCTACACGTCCTCCGCCTCCTCTCGTCCTACCGATGGTGTTGCACCCGACCACGCCGCAGCAGCCGACGCCTTCCACTGCTTGCTATGAGCCTCAGGAGATGGACGCCTATCTTTCTGGACATTTCCCGAGGGACGTTTCCACCAGAGCGAACGGTGGATGGCGGGGCAGAACCTGAAGTCAGATGTCCCCTTTATCTGCAGCTTCCAGTCCATCAGAACGTCCACGCTCCTGCCTCCCTTCCCATGGTCGTGTTTCATGTACGATGACTATCCATCGCCTTGGGGACGGGTGAGGGGATGAGGGGACGAATGTTACGGCGTAAAGCACCGGCATGCCAGTCGGGGTCGATAAGGAAGAGAAGGCTATGAGAAGAAGACACCGAATCGCAAGCTGACCTGCCACCCTTCCAGGACGACAAACCGACAGCAGTGTCCTCTGCGTGAACAAGACATAGGCGCTGCACACGACTGGTGACAGTCCAGTTCAATAGCAGCATCACGATTAACCACTTGGATAGCAGCTTCAAGATAGCCACTTGGATATCAGTTCAGGACAGATTTTTGTCAGTTAGTGACCAGTAGTCATTCCAAAGACTGATTATTTCGTATGTCGCCCTCTGCTTGTGACACACCTGTGTAGTTGCCAGAGTTTAGTATCGTATTTGATTAATTATAATAACACTCATTAATACGAGTTCTCTGCTTGTTTATCTAGCGAACCGAGTAGGCGGGATTCTTAGACACAATATGCTGTAGCTGTGTTGGGAAAATAGCTGGTCCCCAAGAGCTACGAAGAACACTGATGCTCAAACCGTTACAGGCACTGTAAGCTGGCTAAAGGCGGAGATACGTTCAGCGGTAATTATTGTTAAGGCTAAATACAGTCCGCGGTGGCACGTTTGTTGCTGTTACAAGAAGTTTATCTTGTGGAGACGTTGAAGAGATAGAGCAGAAAGAGGAGTCGTTAGGTAAGATGTAAGGTTTCCAGCATTAAAATTTAAAATAACTTTGGGAAACTTACGATAAGGCTGATGGGATGGGGAACATTTCATCAGTCAGGAAAGAGACAACAATACGATTGCTCACGTTGGAGTGTAGACTGTATCAGACTAGCGATATACCATCAGACCAAGACACAACAAAGTCTGATAAGTATCGCAAAATCAGCTTAACAGCTCATGCATCCAAGTTGCTGATAAGAATTGGATACCAAAGTGGATACGTTGTATGACGATCAGTTTGTCTTTAGGAAAGGTAAACCCATCAGACAGACATTTCAGATACTACTGTTGATAATGAAAGCAGGACTGCAGAAAAACCAAAACGCGTTCATAGGATTTGTCGAACTGGAGAAAGAATTGGAGTATATCTAGCAAATAACTGAGGACATGGGTTGCAAGTGCTTCTCTAGGAGGAAAAGGCAGGCTCAGAAAACCAATTTGTGGCGAGCTACTTCAAACCAGTCGGAAGACTGAAGAAATAAAAAAAAAATTAACCCAATCCTGAACAAAATTTTGAGATCCGACCACTCAACAGGAACATATACATTTGCAAAAGCTCTTACAATTCCTCTGAAAGGCCCCTACCTATGTTCGTCGATAATTTCTGAAACAACGTGACAGAAATACAACTCAGAGACAACAGCAAAAGAGTCACAGGAAATTACCTCACTCGAATTTTAAATGTAACAATTTATTTCCTTCAGTTAAGCCTCACCAAGTCCATTTCGTTCAGTAAAGCTATCACACAGCTAGCTTCTTGGTTCCATAGCCAGATTTTAGGTATCTGACTCCCACACGTTTGCACACTTACTTAAAGGCAACAATCGCCTAGAAAACCAGAGAGGTCCTGTATATGAAACGTCCTGACGGACTAAAACTGTGTGCCGGACCGAGACTCGAACTCGGGACCTTCGCCTTTCGCGGGCAAGTGCTGTACCGACTGAGCTACCCTAGCACGACTCGCACCCCGTCCTCACTGCTTTCCTTCTGTCAGTATCTCGTCTCCTAGCTTCCAGACTTTACAGAAGCTCTCTTGCGAACCTTGCAGAACAAGCACTCTTAGCCTCAGCCTGGGGGATGTTTCCAGAATGAGATTTTCACTCTGCAGTGGAGTGTGCGCTGATATGAAACTTGCTGGCACATTAAACTGTGTACCGGACCGAGGCTCGAACTCGGGAACTTTGCCATTCGCGGGCAAGTGCTCTACCGACTGAGCTACCCAAGCACGACTCACACCCCACCCTCACAGCTTTACTTCTGCCAGTATCTCGTCTCCTACCTTCCAAACTTTAGAGAAGCTCTCCTGCGAACCTTGCAGAACTAGCACTCCTGAAAGAAAGGATATTGCGGACACATGGCTTAGCCACAGCCTGGGGAATGTTTCCAGAATGAGATTTTCACTCTGCTGCGGAGTGAGCGCTGATATGAAACTTCCTGGCAGATTAAAACTGTGTGCCGGACCGAGACTCGAACTCGGGACCTTTGCCTTTCGCGGGCAAGTGCTCTGCCGACTGAGCTACCCAAACACGACTCACACCCCGTCCTCACAGCTTTCCGGCACACAGTTTTAATCTGCCAGGAAGTTTCATATCAGCGCACGCTCCTCTGCAGAGTGAAAATCTCATTCTGGAAACATCCCCCAGGCTGTGGCTAAGCCATGTCCCCGCAATAGCCTTTCTTTCAGGAGTGATAGTTTTGCAAGGTTCGCAGGAGAGCTTCTGTAAAGTTTGGAAGGTAGGAGACGAGGAGGTGTTGGTGTTTAACGTCCCGTCGACAACGAGGTCATGAGAGACGCAGCAAAAGCTCGGATTAGGGAAGGATGGGGAAGGAAGTCGGCCGTGACCTTTGACAGAACCATCCCGGCATTTGCGTGGAGTGATGTAGGGAAATCACGGAAAACCTAAATCAGGATGGCCGGACGCGAGATTGAACCATCGTCCTCCCGAATTCGAGTCCATTGTGCTAATCACTGCGCCACCTCGCTCGGTAGGAGACGAGGTACTGGCAGAAGTAAAGCTGTGAGGACGGCGTGTGAGTCGTGCTTGGGTAGCTCAGTCGGTAGAGCACTTGCCCGCGATAGGCAAAGGTCCCGAGTTCAAATCTCGGTTTGGCACACAGTTTTCATTTGCCAGGAATTTTGATATCAGCGCACACTCCGCTGCAGAGTAAAAATCTCATTCTGGAGGTACTGTAATTCCCAACCAATATATGGGGACGCACTGCAAATTCTTGTCGTCTTCCCTCGTTCGGAATGTAATTTTGTTGGTTTCAAAGGCTCACTAACACCTGTCACATTGTAGCCACACGTCGCTATGGTATGTTTCTTATTTGCTCACCTTTGGTTATGCTTGAGGAAAGCACAAGGCTTTGGAGGAACCGAGCGGGCTGAGTGGGCTACGTAGTGGTTTCGGCGTGACAATAGGAAGTCTGCTCTGGTGGAAGGAGGTCACTCTCTCCTCTGCTATTAACAGTGGAATTACCATTGCATTCCTCACTTTAGCGTGGTTGCCTTTAATTTTAATTATGGTTGTATTGACTTTTCTACATGCTGTTTCAGTCTCCCGACCATTTCTTTGTGGGTTTCTTCACTTCTTTCATGCATGTCTTAGTTCCCCTGTATTTGCTATTAATTTCATCCATAAGTGACCTGTGTACTTACTTCCCTCAACATTTCTGTATTACGTTCCTCCGTCGATCAGTTGAAGTATTTCTCGTGTTACCCAAGGTTCCCTCGGAGTTATCTTGCTTGATCCTACACTTTTCTTTCCAGTTTCTGTTAGTGACCTTTTCAGTGGCGTCCATTCCTCTTCATCGGAATTGCCTACTGTGTAATTCATTATCTTAGTACCTCTGCCATATAGATCTTAAAGAGTACCTCTTCATTTCTTAGTATTTCCGTAACCCACTTCTTTACGCATTGGTTCTGCCTGACTAGTCTCTTAAATTTCATCCTATTCTACATAGTTACGAAATTGTGATCTCCGCCTTTATCTGCCCCTAGGTACGCCTAGCTCTCCAATATCTGATCTCGGAATCTCTGACCTGCCATGATGTAATCTAACTGAAATCTTCCCCCATCTCCCAGTCTTTTACAAGTAATTCTCCTCCTTTTGTGATTCTTGCGTTATTCGCTGTTAGTAGCTGAAATCTGCTGCCGTTTTCCATCAGTCGTTCTAGTGTCTCATTCTTACTGCCAAGCCAATATTCTTTGGTAACTCTTTCTCCCATTTCTTCCCCATCTGGGTTACAGTCCCAGATGACTATTATATTTTCATCTCCATTTACGTACTGAGTTATCCTTTCGATATCCTCATATACTTTCCCTATCCCCTTCATCTACTTATATAGCCGCAACCTCCCCAGATAACCTCCTGAATAGCGTAATCGCACCAGGCATGCTGAGGAACACCTGTCCCAGATCTAATCAGACCGGGTTTGTGCGCCGGTCAGCTTACCAATGCCCGCCTTAGTAACGCGATTTGGAAATATTTCCAAAATTTCCGCTCTCTTTCACATTACTAACGTTGCAGGCAGGCAGTTGGCGTACACATATTTCTCCCCAGGTGTGTGGGATGACGGGGGCGGAGGGGGGGGGGAGTGGACGGGGGGGGGGGGGCACTACTGGTGACAGAAGTGGCATCCCGCGGGACCCCCTGAAATAAGCTTCCCAAACCCGTAAATAACAATGATAACTCAGCACTGATGCGGGATACTGGCACAAGCAAATGAAGAGTTCGTTAATGTCCACCGGACTTTTAATTTCTTGACTTTGATGTATTGTAGTCACAAATTGAAACATTCCCTTTGAACAATTATACATGACTGTTTCTAATAATTTCCGGGATGCAGCCGGATCCCGTCGACATTCTGCCACGATATTTCGGCCCTCGGTGGTGGAAATAAAGAGGGCAGCACGTACAACTCGGCTATGCTGCGCATGTTAACACCTGACGCATGCGCTGTAGGATGCCAGTACATTTCACATGCGCGAGATTCGGCATAAATACCGCGACTGCACCTGGGCTCTTCAGTAGTTGTGTACTCACCTGATGATGGCCGGACGTCTCTGGGCCGAAATATCGTGGCAGAATGTCGACGGGATCCGGCTGCATACCCGGAAATTATTAGAAGAAGAAATACGCCGGGAAAATTTCAGAAGTCACATACATGACTGTGTTTAAACTGACACACAATATTTTTAGCGCAACGCTTGTAATTTGTCATGAACTGCTATATATATATATATATATATGATGATATTAGGGTAAATACATTGTTTGTTCTCTATTAAAATCTTTCATTTGCTAACTATCCTTATCAGTAGTTAGTGCCTTCCACAGTTTGAATCTCTTATTTAGCTGGCAGTAGTGGCGCTCGCTGTTTTACAGTAGTTCGAGTAACGAAGATTTTTGGTGAGGTAAGTGATTTGTGAAAGGTATAGGTTATTGTAAGTCAGGGCCATTCTTTTGTAGGGGTTTTTGAAAGTCAGACTGCGTTGCGCTAAAAATATTGTGTGTCAGTTTAAACACAGTCATGTATAATTGTTCAAAGGGGATGTTTCAAAATTTAATCTTGTCTCGCTGCTGCAAACCCTTAATTTATATTAATTTTACAAGTTTAGTTGTGTAGAGTATTAATCCGGGTCTGCTAATAACCGTTTCCGAGTAAATCTGTGTAGCAGCACCTCCCGAATTTGCCTCTTCCTCTTCTCGGTGCTGAGACTGCGGGGTTTCCATAATGGCCACGAGAGGAGTTTCCGACGCCACGCAAGGTCCCTGGGCCATCGAAAGGAACGTTTCGCTGTTTTTGTATAGTTAGTGCATCACTAAATAGTTGGCATACTCCTAGATATTTAACTGGTTTTATCATTTCCTGTAGTTCAACGCCAATCATCTAACCAGTTATGAATGGCGTTCAACAAGTAATGAGACACTTACTTTCTAGGGCAATTACTCTTGAGAAAATGCGGAATTTATTTATTTACTTATTTTCGTGTTCCATAGATCTGTGATGCGAGTATACCGCTAGTACGTAGAACTAGTCCGATTATTACAGCAATAACCATATCTAAATGGTCGTGAGGCTTACAAACTAAATCATACATAAACAGAGACATAAGCTTCAAGTGTTTAAACAATAACACATATTAGGATAGAAATAATGATTATACGAACAAATTATAACTATTACATATAAAAACCTTCTGTCATCAATTTATATGCCAGTGCTACATAGTCAGTTCATACAGAAAATGTTAAAATGAAACGTAGTTTACTATTTGTTACACACTGTCAAGAAAAACCTGTAAAGAATAGACAGAACTATTCAAAAGATAAAGTTTCAGCTGTTTTTTGGATTTTAGACATATCCCATGTGACTGATTTAACATGAAATGGCAGGGTATTGTATACTCTTACACTTGAATAATGTACTCCTTTCTGTACCAAGCTGAGACTTTTTATAACTTTGTAAAGATCGTGGTTTACTTCATGCGTCGTGACTATCAAGTTCACTATTTGTTCTGTAAATTGTATTATTATTGTTCAGAAAGCACAGCAGTAGAAAAATGTACTGAGATGGCATGGCGAGGATTCCGCTCTGTTTTCTTAAGTTTCTGCAAGAGCATCTTGGGTACACTATAGCCATGAATCTGACCACTCTTTTCTGTGCAATAAGGATTTTGTTTCCTCGTGAATGGTTACCACAAATATGATACTACATGTCATAAATGAATGGAAATATGTTAGTCATGGAGCTTTAATTGTTTCCAAGTCACAAACAGATGAAATTGAGCGAATGTCAAATGCTGCTTCAATCTGTTACATAGGTCGCTGATGTGAATTGGAATACTCAATCCTCAATATTCCTTAGTCACAACATTTTTGTCCAGTATCTTGCTGTTTTTATTTGCTGTTTGAAACTGAATTAATTGAGTCTAGTTAACATTCAGTGACAGATAATTTGAAGCGAACTAATCTAGAGCTTCTCTGAACACAGTGGTCGAAGCCTTCTCTAGACTTCAGTAGGGGATTTCATCAATCATAATGGTTGTGTCGTCAGCAAACAGGGTGAAGTGTGCTTCTTGTGTCATACAGCATAGCAGATCACTGATAAAGATGAGGAAAAGTAAGGGACCAAGCACCAAGCCCTGTGGCACTCCACATTTTACTGAGACCCAGACAGAGCAGTCAAGTGCCACTGTAGAATTGTTCAATATTATATCATGCTTTCTATCGTCTAGATAAGACTCGAGCCACACCCTTACTTTACCATTTAATCCATAGTGCACAGTTTTCTTAAGTAGAATTTGGTGATCGACACATTCGAAAGCTTTAGACAATTTGAGCATTAGTTACTCTAGGATTTTAGAGAGACTTGTTAACAATGAAACTGGCCGGTAGTTGGTAACACCACCGTTATTACCGTTTTTGAACAGTGGTTTCACAATTGCATATTTGGGCCTGTTAGGGACAGTACCTTGATTTATGCACTGACTATATATGAATCTGCAGCATTCAAGCAGTGCTTCAGTGCTTTGATAGATATATTACCCACACTAGAGTACTTTTTATTTTTAATTTGCCACATTGCCTTCTCCGTTGCTTCGGTTGTAACATAGGTTACATGCATCTGACTAATTTAGTTCTGCACTGCTTTTTGTAGAACACTCATGGCTTCAACTCCAGACCCTTTACAACGAATTTGATCTTCTGCTTTCAAAAACTGTTTTCTGAAGATATTGGCAACTGTATCACATGCATCTACTATGCTTCCATTATGGCACACTTTGATAAAGTCTGTATCTTCTGCAATTTTTCCTGCCTCCCTTTTGATCACCTTCCAAATAGTTTTAATTTTATTATCTATATTCTTAATTCCAGACTTAATTTTGTCGATTCGACAGCTCAGTACTGTCCTCTTGTATGTTTCTAGATTTCTTCGGAACTTCAACTAATCTTGTCCGAGTTCAGCTTCTACTGATCTTCCCATTCCCTTCTAAATACGGGTAAACAGGTCATTCCGTATTACCCACATCTGTTACCATCCACCTGCCTTAAGTATGGGATTTATTACGAGGGCTGTTCAATAAGTAAAGCAACTCTTTCTTTTTATCAATCTTTTCCAGTTGAAAAAATGTTGAATTTGCTGTAAGTCATCGTGGAATATTCTCATTTCAGCCCCTTGTTGTTGTTGTTGTGGTCTTCAGTCCTGAGACTGGTTTGATGCAGCTCTCCATGCTACTCTATCCTGTGCAAGCTTTTTCATCTCCCAGTACCTACTGCAACCTACATCCTTCTGAATCTGCTTAGTGTATTCATCTCTTGGTCTCCCACTACGATTTTTACCCTCCACGCTGCCCTCCAATACTAAATTGGTGATCCCTTGATGCCTCAGAACATGTCCTACCAACCGATCCCTTCTTCTGGTCTAGTTGTGCAACAAATTTCTCTTCTCCCCAATCCTATTCAATACTTCCTCATTAGTTATGTGATCTACCCATCTAATCTTCAGCATTCTTCTGTAGCACAACATTTCGAAAGCTTCTATTCTCTTCTTGTCCAAACTATTTATCGTCCAAGTTTCACTTCCATACATGGCTACACTCCATACGAATACTTTCAGAAATGACTTCCTGACACTTAAATCAATACTGGATGTTACAGTAAAGCTGCATGCCCTCGGGAAAAATTACGGCTGTAGTTTCCCCTTGCTTTCAGCCGTTCGCAGTACCAGCACAGCAAGGCCGTTTTGGTTATTGTTACAAGGCCAGATCAGTCAATCATCCAGACTGTCGCCCTTGCAACTACTGAAAAGGCTGCTGCCCCTCTTCAGGAACCACACGTTTGTCTGGCCTCTCAACAGATACCCCTCCGTTGTGGTTGCACCTACGGTATGGCTATCTGTATCGCTGAGGCACGCAAGCCTCCCCACCAACGGCAAGGTCCATGGTTCATCTTACACTTTCATAAAGTTTTGATAGGTGCAGGTGCTATACGTAGCCATCAAAGTGGCGTCTGTAAGGGAGGTGGGGTTCAAGCAGAGAGCTGTCACTGAGTTTCTTTTGGCGGAAACGAGAGTACCCCAGATGTTCATAGGCGCTCGTAGATTGTCTGTGGGGACCTGCCAGTGAAGAAAGACACAGTGAGTCATTGGACGAGTCATCTGTCGTCATGATCACAACTAGGTCGCGCAAACCTATCCGATCACCTGAGTGCCGGCCTGCCGCATCTGTGACTCCTATAATGTTGCAACGTGCTGACACTCTCATTCGAGGTGATCGACGGATCACAGTAAAACACCTGGCTGGTCAACTGGATGTGTCTGTTCTTATGATGCGCTCATCCATCAGTTGGGGAACTCAAAGGCGTGTGTCCGCTAGGTTACTCGCCGCCTAGCGGGAAATCATAAAGAGCGAAGCACTATTTACGCGGAATTGCTTGCGCCTTTGGAGACTAATAACGAAAATCTTTTGTTGAACATTGTGACAGGCACTGAAACATGGGTTCATTAGTTCGAACCAGAAAGCAAACGGCAATCCATGGAATGGCGCCACACCATCACTCCTCCAAAGAGAAAGTTCAACCGTACACCCTATGCCTTTAAGGTGACGGAGGCGATTTTCTGCAGATTTGAAGGGTTACTCTGTTTACATATGGTTTTGGATAGCGTCCGCCTTTAGCAAAAAACAGTTTCCTTTTTTTAACCCAAACATGTTTCACTGAGTGGGTTCTGCGTGTTTGTAAGTTGATGAGGAGGCTTTTGTTTTTGTGTGTTGGGTGTCCTCACGAGCACACATGAACAAGAAACACCCACAATGACAACAGCTGGTTCACTCTCACCTACAACAACAACACAAACTAAGGACAACTAACACAAGCACCGGCAAACACAATACATCTGGTATTTACCAGCTAACATGCGAGGACTACAAAGCAGTTTATATAGGGCAGACAAGCAGAAACTTTAATACCAGATAACACAGAAGAGCATTAAAAAGTAATAGCTGTCATCCCACATTTGCTGAACACCTCATGGACAAGACACATAACCAAATAAACGTCAATACGGATTTGAAAATTCTCAAATGCAGCAACAGTCCCCCACAAACACTAATAATTGAAGAAAATTACCAGATACAAAAAGCCATAGTGGAAAGCAAACAAGTGATAATTGAATACACAGGTCTCTGCAATGACACTCTGTTCTCTGACCTCAATGAACTGTTAGACAAGACAAACCAATAGCGCTCTCACCCGCCGCCCCACCACCATCCAAGCCACCCCCTCTCCCCACACACACACACACACAAACACAAACAAAAAAATTCTAAAACCTACTGTCACTCTCTCTATCTCTCTCTCCCTCCCTCTCTGTCTCTCTCTTTCTGTCTCTCTCTCTCTCTCTCTCTCACCCTCTCCCTTTTCACACACACACACACACACACACACACAAAATCCTAAATTCTACTGTCACACTCCCTCTCCTTCTCTCTCCCACCCTTTTCTCACACATACACACACACACACACTCAAAGGAATACAAATCACAGACACATCTGAAAGATTCAGAACAACTGCCGATAACACTTTCAACTGTTCCACTGTCAGCCATCTTGTTTTCACACATTCAATTGTTCCACTGCCCACCATGTTAGTGTTTACAGCTGGTAAAGCAGTGAAACAGTTATAGTGACAGTGACAGTGGCAACTTAATTTACAGTGTTTGACAGTGCTGAAGATGATTAAAAGGAAAATGTAAGTGAAACATTATGTAAATACACACACACACAAACACACACACAGAACTAAATAATTTCAGGCACAGAAATAACAAGTTTTCAAATCTTAATCCTGGCTTAAGCATTTTATCTACTTTAATGTACAAGTGGTTGCAGATGACAAACTGTGGAATAAAACGGTCGCTGTAGAAACACAACACATCAGAGAAACCACACAAAGTGGTAAAAAGGTACGAATTCATGATTTATGTTTTTTTTTCAAGTAACTGTAATTACAACTTAAAAACTAACAGCTACATGTATACAAACAACCAAGAGCGCTCTTTATCTTTAACAGGTGAAAAATAAAAACCCACTGAAGATGCGGCAACTGCAGTGAAACATGATTGGGTTAAAAAACAAAATTGTGTTTTGCTAAAGGCGGACCCCATACAAATACATACGTATTGTTAAAGCTAACACGGAAGAAAAGATGGTTGTTACTCTGTTTATTGTCCTATTTCATCGTCCAAAGATCAAGTCGGAAGGGTATTGTGCTACCGTCAGGAAACTGAAGATACATCTCCGGTTTGTTCATCGCAACAAAAATGCAAACAACTTCTCCTTCTCCATGACAACGCTAGGCCTCACACAAGCCTGTGCTCCCGAGACGAGCTCACAGATTTGATTTTTCTTCCTCATTCATCCTACAGCCCGGATCTCGTCCCTTCCGACTTACGCCTGTTTGGCGCAACGAAGGATGCACTCTGCGGAAAGCAGCAAGCGAATAATGATGAGGTTATTGATGCAGGAATATGCTGGCTCCGACGTCGACCAGATAGATTGGTATCAAGCGGGTGTACATATCCTCCCATTAAGGTGGCGTTGCATTGACCGGAAATAATGCTGAAAGACATGGTTTATGTAGGCGAAAGAATGAGGAATAACATCGTCTATTGGAATCCTGAATAAAACCAACCTGCTTTCAGAAAAGTGTGTGTGTGTGTGTGTGGTGTGAGGTTTTCGGGTGCTAAACAGCGTGGTCATCAGCGCCCAAACGCATAGAAACAGGAACACATGCAGTGAAGGGACAAAGACGAACAGCGAACAGGAGAACGGCTAAAAGGCGCAGACCTGACGCAGTTACAAATCCTCACATACAGAGGCAAAACAAGAGGAGAAGAAACGCACTAAAAAAGGAAAGGAAACACAAGGAAAAGAGAACAGAAATCGAAGTGAAACAAGTAGGTAATCGTGACTGGCAGACCTCTTACCTAAAGCCTTGGTGAGCCAGTCACCCAGCAGCACGTTAAAATCCTCTCCCTAAAATCCGAGGCAACAAATTTGACAGGACACAAAACCGTAAGACCTTAACCACAGTCGTTGCGTCGTCTTGCAAAATAGAGGGCAAATCCGGTGGCAAGGAAACCACCGCCCTCTGGTCAGAGAATACATCTTATTGCACGCCCCTCATAATATGCAATGATTTACGCTGCATTTGTTTAAGTTTGCCGTGAACTGTGAGACCCTGCACGAATTGTTGGATCTACAGGATCCACAACACTTGCTTTAATTTCCCGGTCCTCCTACGAAACACTGTGCAATATCATCATCATCATCTGTGAAAAGCTTCACGAATCTTCAGATGTTTTCGAACTGTCCACCAGATCAGGCATTGGAAGGTATATTTACCATCTCCTTTCTTTAATAAGGACTGAGTTCTTATTTACGAAGAAGACCTCTTACGAATCACAACGCCACTAATGTCGTAGTGATGGGTATGAAATCTGATGGGACTTAAATGCTAAGGTCATCAGTCCCTAAGCTTACACGCTACTTAACCTAAATTATCCTATGTACAAACACACACACCCATGCCCGAGGGAGAACTCGAACCTCCGCCGGGATCAGCCGCACAGTCCATGACTGCAGCGTCTTACACCGCTCGGCTAATGTTGTAGTGAAAAGCGGCCTTTAGTGACAGAACATCTCTAAATAAGGGATCGCGAAATTAATACAGTGCATATGACTGACCAAATTGTATTGATACTCATTCAATTTGTTTTATGGAGAGCGCTTCTCGCAGAAAAAAACCTAAAACGATGGTGGCGGACGCACACCGCTATTGCGTATTTAATACCATTCAATGAAGGCCGGAAGCTGTCTAAATGTTCGGTGTCTACTGTCAAGTCGCACTCTACGCTCTGTGAGTCCTGTAGTGCAACTGATGTTAACGATAAGGTCACTATAATGTGCAGTGCCGAAGGCAGGCAATTTGCACTGAGGCACGTAATGTCAGTCACGGCGAAGAGCAAGTAATTCCGACCTGTGTGTAATATTCAGATGATATTGTGTCAAAGACAGAAAGGACAAAGAATGAATCAGCCAAATGCAAGAAATCGTAAGCATTACGTGTAGGAAAATGTCAGATAAACTACAAAGATATCCACTAAAACAGCGTCACCAAGAAGAGTAGCGAATAACAAAATTGTACTCTAACTTTTTTTACTGCGTTCTGTTGTCGCGTTAGTGACTTATGGACGCTGAAAACCCAACATATATTGCGTTACAGAAAAATTTAAGCCTTTTTTCAGATATTCATACATCATTTGTCTGCTATAATTTGAAAATCCGGCTGTCACGTTACACTTCTTTGTTCACCGTCAACATAGCAGATGTCGCTTACATTTATTGATTGCGCTAGTGTGGATGACGGATCATATGTCATGTCTGTGGCCTTTGTATGACCACCTTTGAACGTGACAGATAAACAAAACAGGGTTTAAATTTGAAGAGAAACTGTCAGAGAATTTCGCCACAGAAAACTGATCAAAATCCAACACAAACATAAAACGGCAATTGCATTTTACTTTACTCGTTAAACTAGTTTTCCTTCCCCTGTCCATGATTCCATTAGTAGTACATGATAGAAACAATTTAAAACATTTCAGTTTGTTGACTACTGGTGCTATATATGGGAATAACATATCTAAGATTCATTCATGACACAGAAATTGTTTTTGCGGTACAATGCATTACATACCGTCATAGGCGAGAGGTCAGAATACTTAATGCACTTAGGAACATTGTCAAACATGATCGTTTTGGTAGCCGAGTTGTTAAGGTGTGAGGAGGCATAATATAGCATGGGCGTACTGACCTCCATATCTTTGGGCAGGGTAAACTCACCGGAAAAAGTTATTGTGACACGGTTCTCCTACTCCCTGTGCGTCTTATCAGGGATAAATTCGGCCTTGACTTCATTTCAATGAATGACAATGCGCTATCCTATCGAAGTGCAGAGATGTAGGAGCTCTTGGAGCGAGAGGATATTAGGCAAATGGACTGGCATGCCCGAAGCCCCGACTTAAATCCCACTGAAAACTTGTGGATGAGTTGGGGAGACGTTTTTCAGCACGTCCTCATGCACCAATGACTATCCAGTAGTTGTCAACCACGGTGGTGGAACAATGGGATGCCTCACCACAAGAACTCATTACCATGGCCAGCATGGGAGCACGCTGGAGAGAAAGCACTGCCAATCTGTGGTGATCGCACACTGTATTAAGAGCCTTGTACTGCCATTCGTAATCCCCAAGAGGCCATCATCAGTCAAGGCGATTACAGTGAAATTATTGTCTTTGTATAAAAGTGTCATTCCTGTCTGACTCATTGCGTATATCTTTCATCATTATCTTCTGTACTATACTGTAACACTCGTTTCTCTGTGTAGTCCAAGTCTGATCGAGTTATGTTACATGGCCACAATGCATCTTGCGAAAGTTACTTTCGTCTTTAAGTTTTGCACACTAGTGCAGCTCTCACATGCGTTCCTGTCTGTTTATAAAACATTTGCAGCATCTTAACAGCCGTAATCACTTTGAATCACACGATATTTATTCTTGCTCTTCACAACTGTTTCTCTCTATCTGTTAGTCCTGGAGCCATTCTAATCCTCATTTTCATTCATTGCATATCCAGAAAATCTCACGCCAATCTTGTTTCTTCTATCTGGTTTCCTTCCTCCTACCATCAACTGTTAGTTTCTCGGATTTTACGCAGGATCCCTCAGGGTATAACATTCAAACAACATAAAAAATACAATTCTAATACGTTTTCAAATGATATGATGCGAACTATGGATGAAGGGCAACAGGCAGATTCGATATTTCTAAATTTTCGAAAAGTATTTGATGATGATGCTATGGTATATGAAGATGTGTTTAAGACGAGTCACTGTAGGATGATACAAGATGCCTTACACAAAATTTCTAGTTGTTGTGACGAATGGTAGCTGTCTCAACAAATCCTTAATGTTCGAATACAACATTAACCGCGTCTTACATGACACAGTCACCTCGATTATATGCAACGTTGCAAGGTGGTATGAAATGGGACGAGTTTGTGAGGTTTGTGGTATCGACGGCGAATGGTATATTGGGAGAAATTTAGGAGAGTGTAGTTCATCTGTAAAGGAGACTGCATATAGTTCGCTAGTGTGCACTGTTCTTGAGTGCTGCTCGAGTGTTTGGGGTCCATAACAGGTCGTATTAAAGGTAGACATTGAGGCACTTCAGGGATCGCCTGCTGTATTTGTTACCGGTAGACTCGAACAACACACAGGCAATATGAAGGCACTTCGGGAGTTCAAATGGGAATACCTTGTGTAAGTAGGCTGTTTATGTTTTTTTATTGGTAACGCCACCTCTGTATGAAAATCACTGGCTGTGCTGTGTGCAGTCTGTGGCTGCTTTGCATTGTTGTAATACTCGCTATTGTAGTGTTAGGCAGCTGGCTGTGAACAGCGCGTAGCGTTGCGCAGTTGGAGGTGAGCCGCCAGCAGTGGTGGATGTGGGGAGAGAGATGGCGGAGTTTTGAAATTTGTCATGAACTGCTATATTTATATATGATGATATCAAGGTAAATACATTGTTTGTTCTCTATTAATATCTTTCATTTGCTAACTATCCCTATCAGTAGTTAGTGCCTTCCATAGTTTGAATCTTTTATTTAGCTGGCAGTAGTGGCGCTCGCTGTATTGCAGTAGCTTGAGCAGCGAAGATTTTTGTGAGGTAAGTGATTTGTGAAAGGTATAGTTTAATGTTAGTCAGGGCCATTCTTTTGTAGGGAATTTTGAAAGTCAGATTGCGTTGCGCTAACAAAATATTGTGTGTCAGTTTAAGCACAGTCATGTATAAATTGTTCAAAGGGGACGTTTCATATGTCGACCCTTAGTCTAGGATACCTCACTGGAATCTTCTGATTTTTCTTGTAGTTTGTGTAATTAGTGTAGATTTTGTTTATTGCTAGTGCGTAACTGTAGAAAGAATCTCCTTTGTAGTTGCAGTCTTTCATTGTTGTACAGTAAAACAGGTGTGGCACGCATGTAGATTTGCACCAAGTATTTCGCAGCTGCAATTAACTAGATATTATTTTCAGTGCTCTGTTAATGTGTTCCCCTATTTTTGCTCTTCAAATTGTGTTTTTCTGTGTTGTCGTGTGAAATACTGTGACAATAATGGCGTGTGAAAAACGTAATACTAGGCTCCAATGTAAACTGAGAAATGACAGTGAAAACGAAAGCAGTGTGTTAGCGCCACCGAGTAATGAATTAACTGATGTGCAAAGTAGTAATTTGGTAATTGTGCATAGGGAAATGGAGCGGGCGGCAAACAATGGCGTGGACAGTGAAACAATTAGTGAAGAGGGACGCTGTCCTGTTTCTATGCTCAAGTGTGAAATTAATGTTTCGAAAACTATTCTCATTATTTTATATATTTACTTATGTCATAATTCCTGTAACACTGATGTTCATGTTTATTTCTATTCTTTTGTAAAGCCTGTTTTACTACAAATGTTATCTGTATTGTTATGTTCTTTAATGATGTATTTTGTACCTTTGTAATTGTGTTCTTATGTTATAAAATTGTAATTGTCACCAGTTCATCATATTATTAACTTGTAAGTTACATTTCACTGCACACGTTTCTGTTGGTCATAGTATATGGACAATATGTGAGAAGTATGGACTGATAGTGTTTGCACGTGTGTTAATAATTCAGCAAGGGACTGGATAACAGCATTGCTGGTTCTAAGGACAATTCCAAAAACTTTGTGAGTGCACAAGTGGTGGTTATGGACTTGCTATATTATCCGCAAGACTCTTCAATGGTGATTGTGCACCTGCACAGTCACAACAGATGGCTGCTGGCCATCTCTACAAGGACTACAGTGGGTCTGCATCTTTGATGACCCACCAATACCATTATCTCTACAAGGACTACAGTGGGTCTACACCTTTGCTGACTCACCAATACCATTATTTCTACAAGGACTGCAGTGGGTCTGCACCTCTGGTGGCCCACCAATACCACAATCTCCACCAGGACTACAGTGGGTCTGCTCTGTGATGACCTACCTACCAATATTCTTTAAAACTTCGAATGACTCTGCTGTGGGTTTGCTCTGTTGTGACCCATTACTTGTCTGCATGTCAAGAGTCAGCACTGTCTTTCCGTTGGAAGGACAACACTACTTCTTCAAGACTGCATGGAAATCCACTACTTCCGTGTGCATTTTCTTCTACTGCTCAGACTTTCAGAAAAACACTACTATTTTACCGTAATGAACAATCAGGACTGTCTTTATGGACTGTGAGAAAATTTTAGCTTTTGACCAACATTGTATCAATAAGTGTGTGCCTTTGATTTCTTTGTTATCGTAATTGTGAAAAAATTTTAACAAATATGTATTGGCCAGTGCCCACAAAAATTTGCAAAATTTTTTGTGGGGAGCATGGGGGCTATGTAAGTAGGCTGTTTAGGTTTTTTTATTGGTAACGCCACCTCTGTATGAAAATCACTGGCTGTGCTGTGTGCAGTCTGTGGCTGCTTTGCATTGTTGTAATACTCGCCATTGTAGTGTTAGGCAGCTGGCTGTGAACAGCACGTAGCGTTGCGCAGTTGGAGGTGAGCCGCCAGCAGTGGTGGATGTGGGGAGAGAGATGGCGGAGTTTTGAAATTTGTCATGAACTGCTATATTTATATATGATGATATCAAGGTAAATACATTGTTTGTTCTCTATTAATATCTTTCATTTGCTAACTATCCCTATCAGTAGTTAGTGCCTTCCATAGTTTGAATCTTTTATTTAGCTGGCAGTAGTGGCGCTCGCTGTATTGCAGTAGCTTGAGCAGCGAAGATTTTTGTGAGGTAAGTGATTTGTGAAAGGTATAGTTTAATGTTAGTCAGGGCCATTCTTTTGTAGGGAATTTTGAAAGTCAGATTGCGTTGCGCTAACAAAATATTGTGTGTCAGTTTAAGCACAGTCATGTATAAATTGTTCAAAGGGGACGTTTCATATGTCGACCCTTAGTCTAGGATACCTCACTGGAATCTTCTGATTTTTCTTGTAGTTTGTGTAATTAGTGTAGATTTTGTTTATTGCTAGTGCGTAACTGTAGAAAGAATCTCCTTTGTAGTTGCAGTCTTTCATTGTTGTACAGTAAAACAGGTGTGGCACGCATGTAGATTTGCACCAAGTATTTCGCAGCTGCAATTAACTAGATATTATTTTCAGTGCTCTGTTAATGTGTTCCCCTATTTTTGCTCTTCAAATTGTGTTTTTCTGTGTTGTCGTGTGAAATACTGTGACAATAATGGCGTGTGAAAAACGTAATACTAGGCTCCAATGTAAACTGAGAAATGACAGTGAAAACGAAAGCAGTGTGTTAGCGCCACCGAGTAATGAATTAACTGATGTGCAAAGTAGTAATTTGGTAATTGTGCATAGGGAAATGGAGCGGGCGGCAAACAATGGCGTGGACAGTGAAACAATTAGTGAAGAGGGACGCTGTCCTGTTTCTATGCTCAAGTGTGAAATTAATGTTTCGAAAACTATTCTCATTATTTTATATATTTACTTATGTCATAATTCCTGTAACACTGATGTTCATGTTTATTTCTATTCTTTTGTAAAGCCTGTTTTACTACAAATGTTATCTGTATTGTTATGTTCTTTAATGATGTATTTTGTACCTTTGTAATTGTGTTCTTATGTTATAAAATTGTAATTGTCACCAGTTCATCATATTATTAACTTGTAA
This sequence comes from Schistocerca americana, assembly GCF_021461395.2. Taxonomy (NCBI): domain Eukaryota; kingdom Metazoa; phylum Arthropoda; class Insecta; order Orthoptera; family Acrididae; genus Schistocerca; species Schistocerca americana. The sequence goes on from NC_060124.1 coordinate 49,583,089, forward strand.
GTTACATTTCACTGCACACGTTTCTGTTGGTCATAGTATATGGACAATATGTGAGAAGTATGGACTGATAGTGTTTGCACGTGTGTTAATAATTCAGCAAGGGACTGGATAACAGCATTGCTGGTTCTAAGGACAATTCCAAAAACTTTGTGAGTGCACAAGTGGTGGTTATGGACTTGCTATATTATCCGCAAGACTCTTCAATGGTGATTGTGCACCTGCACAGTCACAACAGATGGCTGCTGGCCATCTCTACAAGGACTACAGTGGGTCTGCATCTTTGATGACCCACCAATACCATTATCTCTACAAGGACTACAGTGGGTCTACACCTTTGCTGACTCACCAATACCATTATTTCTACAAGGACTGCAGTGGGTCTGCACCTCTGGTGGCCCACCAATACCACAATCTCCACCAGGACTACAGTGGGTCTGCTCTGTGATGACCTACCTACCAATATTCTTTAAAACTTCGAATGACTCTGCTGTGGGTTTGCTCTGTTGTGACCCATTACTTGTCTGCATGTCAAGAGTCAGCACTGTCTTTCCGTTGGAAGGACAACACTACTTCTTCAAGACTGCATGGAAATCCACTACTTCCGTGTGCATTTTCTTCTACTGCTCAGACTTTCAGAAAAACACTACTATTTTACCGTAATGAACAATCAGGACTGTCTTTATGGACTGTGAGAAAATTTTAGCTTTTGACCAACATTGTATCAATAAGTGTGTGCCTTTGATTTCTTTGTTATCGTAATTGTGAAAAAATTTTAACAAATATGTATTGGCCAGTGCCCACAAAAATTTGCAAAATTTTTTGTGGGGAGCATGGGGGCTATGTAAGTAGGCTGTTTAGGTTTTTTTATTGGTAACGCCACCTCTGTATGAAAATCACTGGCTGTGCTGTGTGCAGTCTGTGGCTGCTTTGCATTGTTGTAATACTCGCCATTGTAGTGTTAGGCAGCTGGCTGTGAACAGCACGTAGCGTTGCGCAGTTGGAGGTGAGCCGCCAGCAGTGGTGGATGTGGGGAGAGAGATGGCGGAGTTTTGAAATTTGTCATGAACTGCTATATTTATATATGATGATATCAAGGTAAATACATTGTTTGTTCTCTATTAATATCTTTCATTTGCTAACTATCCCTATCAGTAGTTAGTGCCTTCCATAGTTTGAATCTTTTATTTAGCTGGCAGTAGTGGCGCTCGCTGTATTGCAGTAGCTTGAGCAGCGAAGATTTTTGTGAGGTAAGTGATTTGTGAAAGGTATAGTTTAATGTTAGTCAGGGCCATTCTTTTGTAGGGAATTTTGAAAGTCAGATTGCGTTGCGCTAACAAAATATTGTGTGTCAGTTTAAGCACAGTCATGTATATATTGTTCAAAGGGAACGTTTCACTTGAAGTAATCCAAAGTTCTTTTTTTGGGAGCAGTATTCTGAAAGTGTACACAACAGGCATTTGAAGCAGAACGAACCTACCGCAGCCGAGATACAACTGTCGTAACGGCCACGAACATTAGATACGAGAAGTGAGGGTTTATGAGGCGGGGGTGGATGACACAAAGACAGCAGCTTTTCCCTTGCTCTATCTATGAATCGAACAGGAAAGGTTCAAATGGTTCAAATGGCTCTGAGCACTATGGGATTTAACGTCTGTGGTCATCAGTCCCCTAGAACTTAGAACTACTTAAACCTAACTAACCTAAGGACATCACACACATCCATGCCCGAGGCAGGATTCGAACCAGCGACTGTAGCACTCACGCGGTTCCGGACTGAGAACAGGAAAGGAATCGACTGGCAGAGATACAGGGAACCCTCCGCCTCACACCGTACGGTGGCTTTCGGAGTATACAGGGTGATCCATTGATAGTGACCGGGCCAAATATCTCACCTAATAAACATAAAACGTAAAAACTACAAAGAGCGAAACTCGTCTAGCTTGAAGGGGGAAACCAGATAACGCTATGGTTGGCCCGCTAGATACCGCTGCCTCAGGGGGAACGGATATCAACTGCGTTTTTCAAATAGGAACCCCCATTTTTATTACATATTCGTGTAGCACGTAAAGAAATATGAACGTTTTAGTTGGACCACTTTTTTCGCTTTGTCACAAACGAGTAACTACGTGGTATCACATAACGTTCCGCCAGGGTGGACGGGATTTGCTTCGTGATACATTACCCGTGTTAAAATGGACCCTTCACCAAGTATGGAAAAGGTAGATCTCGTCTTGATGTATGGCTATTGTGATCAAAATGCCCAACGGCGTGTGCTATGTTTGCTACTCGGTATCCTGGACGACATCATACAAGTGTCCGGACTGTTCACCGGTTAGTTAAGTTATTTGAGGAAACAGGAAGTGTTCAGCCACGTGTGAAACGTCAACCACGACCTGCAACAAATGATGATGCCCAAGTATGTATTTTAGCTGCTGTCGCGGCTAATCCGCACATCAATAGCAGACAAGTTGCGCGAGAATGGGGAATCTCAAAAACGTCGGTGTTGAGAATGCTACATCAACATCGATTGCACCCGTACCATATTTCTATACACCAGGAATTGAATGGCAACAACTTTGAACTTCGTATACAGTTCTGCCACTGGGCACAGGATAAATTACGGGACGATGACAGAATTTTTGTTCGCGTTCTATTTTACGACGAAGAGTCATTCACCAACAGCGGTAACGTAAACCGGCATAATATGCACAATTGGGCAATGGAAAATCCACGATGGCTGCGACAAATGGAACATCAACGACCTTGGCGGGTTAATGTATGGAGCGGCATTAGGGGAGGAATGATAATTAGCCACCATTTTATCGATGGCAATCTAATGGTGCAATGTATGCTGATTTCCTACGTAATGTTCTACAGATTTTACTACAAGATGTTTCACTGCATGACAGAATGGCGATGTACTTCCAAGATGATGGATGTCCGGCACATAGCCCGCGTGCGGTTGAAGCGGTATTGAATAGCATATTTTATGACGTTCACCGGATGTGAAGTCCCGGGATTTCTTTCTGTGGGGAAATTTGAAGGATATTTGCTATCGTGATCCACCGACAAAGCCTGACAACATGCGTCAGCGCATTGTCAATGCATGTGCGAACATTACGGAAGGCGAAATACTCGCTGTTGAGAGGAATGTCGTTACACGTACTGCCAAATGCATTGAGGTTGACGGACGTAATTTTGAGTATTTATTGCAAATAATGTCGTATTTACAGGTAATCACGCTGTAACAGCATGCGTTCTCAGAAATGATAAGTTCAGAAAGGTACATGTATCACATTGGAACAACCGAAATAAAATATTCAAACGTACCTACGTTCTGTATTTTAATTTAAGAAACCTACCTGTTGCCAACTGTTCGTCTAAAATTGTGAGCCATATGTTTGTGGCTATTACAGCGCCATCTATCAGAAAGCGAAAGAAGTGGTCACACTAAAAGATTCACATTTCTTTACGTACTACATAAATACGTAATACAAAATGGGGGTTCCTATTTTTTAAAAGACGCAGTTGATACCCGTTTGACCTATGGCAGCGCCATATAGCGGGCCAACCATATCGCCATCTGGTCTCCCCCTTCAAGCTAGGCAAGTTTCGTAGTTTGTAGTTTTTCCGTTTGACTTATTTCGTGAGATATTTGGCCCGGTCACGATTAATGGACCACCTTGTATATGTACATGTACTTACAAAAATTATGTGACGCTTATAATAACAAAAATTAAGAAAAGAGGGAAAAGTATGTAGATACACATCCCAGAGAAATTCCGTCACCATTTATAGATGACCATTGGTGGAACTTAATTTCTTCTGAAAAAGCATACCGCGCGCATTGGGCTACAGAGAAGCAGAGTAAACGATAGATTCCATAATTATAAAACTGCTTGCTACGCGGACGTCCGGCAGTGCCCTAAAAAGACAGACGATTGGTTACAGGGCAATTACAGTGTGGCTCCCCATGCGTATTTCCTACAATTCATCCCCCACCCTCCCACCCGCGCTGCATCTGAGGGCGGTTATGTTACACGCCGACAAATTCGCACCGAAACGTTGTTACGATGCAAATTCAGCGGCGGTGCGAAGTTGCCCCCTTCTCTCTCGCACCCTGCTCCACAGCCTTCCCTCCCCCGCACTTCCACGAGGACGCGACCGCAGCCAGCGCCTCGCCACGGCGCGTGTCGTATTGGCAGCGCCTATTTGCGGTGGACGGATGGACGTGGCGTGGCCGGCTGGAGGCCCGTGCGATTTACAACGGCGAGCGGCGGCGCTCATCTTTATGTATGAAGGGCAGCAGTGGAGGGGGCGGCAGGTGGCGCTGTCTGCCGACTCAGCCCGCGCGCGCCCCCTATCGCCTGCACCGGGGAAATAGGAAGCGCCGAAACTGACAGTTATTCCCTGAACGCGCCGTAGGACAGGTTACCTTACCAGCAAAACCCACTGTAGGGTGTTGGTTTTGTTGCCGGTTGGAGTCGTGAATTTTACATAAGGAACCCCCGTGCTGAGATGTGGTGGACCTCGAAGGACATCCGGTAGGTGCCTTGCGCTGCGTCGAACGTCAACTGTGGCATTCGAAAAACAAACGAGACACTTCAGATATCACATTCCGTGGAACGGTCGCGTAATCGTTACGGCAGAAAACATTTTTTTCCGGAATCAGTAACGATCAGTTGCAGTCTGACATTGTTCACCAACGATCCTCTTTGTCTGAAAGAATTTATCGTCAATTACCCCTGTTGCTGACGTTGAAAGCCCCTGTTTACGTAATTTCTGAGTCCTTGGATTCATTTACAGCATCCCTCAATGTGTCCGAGGAACAAAATTTTTCCTAACAGTCACTTTTGTATACGGCAGCTTCTGACATCAGGCGAAAGTGTAATGCAGACGGTATGAAAAATTACAGCCCAACAAGATACAAACCGTACATTTACAGTACTATGGGAAATATGACAAACTATCGAACCACAAAACGTATAACCTGGACAATTACGTCTTTACAATGATCACGATTTCAGAGATAAAACGAAAGCCATATTTATGTTAAATAATACAAAGAAATAAATACGTAATCTCTTCCAAGTGGAGGAGTTTTCAAAAGCTCTAATTTATCGTCTGTTACTGTTAAGAAAACTACTATCAACTCATGGAATAGGTATATACTTGTTGTCTCTCTTAAGAACGTCAGATATTTTTTCTCCCTTGCCAGCAATTTCGTTTTTACTACGTATAGCTGCAGCCAGCCAAGGCGAATATTGCTCATCACGTCTTTCATGTGACACCTATTGTCGGTGGGAAACGTCTGTTTGTTTCCCGTTACAGACGAAACAATTTTTGAAGAGGAATCTTATGTGCCAATTCGATAGTGCATTCCCAACTAAGTCTAATGAGACATTTGTTTTATCACTGTTTTCTAACAGGAATGGTAAAACACGAAGAATAGAAATACATGTACTCCAGCAGCGATAGCAATGCCCTGGACCGCGCTGACTTCTACAGCCATATAGACGCACTGCTCAGTCACTGCTGCAGTACTGGTTTTTCATCGCGTTTTACTGTCCCTGCAAAACGATAAAACGAATATACCCTTAGACTAATTTTGATACCCTTCTATCACATGGACATGTGAAATTTCGGTTTGAAATGTATTTTCTTTGTAACGGGAAACAAACTGACATTTTCCACCGTTACAGGGTGCCGCATGAAAAACGTGATGGGTCGTGTTTGTTTGGGGTGACTCCTGCTACACACTGCAAATACAAAACTGCAGATATCTGCCGAAACACCAGAGAAAACTCTTAGGAGAGACAGGGTGTACGTCACTATTCATAATAAAGGTTATTGTCTTATTATTTACTCATCGATAAGTTTGAATGTTTTGGATTTTTTGTTGTTCTTCAGCTACTATCGATATCTAGCCAACTATAGCTTCTTCAAGAGCTACGGTTCTGTGTATGATGTGATATGCCGCCGAAGTCCAACATGCTACTGTGTAGCAGCTGTAGAACTAGTCTTGGTGTCAATTATGAGTATATACCCTACTGGAAATTAAAATTGCTACACCAAGAAGAAATGCAGATGATTAACGGGTATCCATTTGGAAAATATATTATACTAAAACCGACATGTGCTTACGTTTTCACGCAATTTTGGTGCACAGATCCTGAGAAATCAGTACCCAGTACAACCACCTCTGGCCGTAATAAGGGCTTCGATACGCCTGGGCATTGGGTCAAACAGAGCTTGGATGGCATGTACAGGTACAGCTGCCCATGCTGCTTCAGCACGATACCACAGTTCATCAAGAATAGTGACTGGCGTGTTGTGACGAGCCAGTTGCTCGGCCACCGTTGACCAGACGCATTCAATTGGTGAGAATGTGCTGCTCAGGGCCGCAGTCGAATATTTTCTGTATCCAGAAAGGCCCGTACAGGACCTACAACATGCGGTCGTGCATTATCCAGATGATATGTACGGTTTCACAGTGATCGAATGAAGGGTAGAGCCACGGGTCGTAACACATCTGAAATGTAACGCCCGCTGTTCAAAGTGCCGTCAATGCGAACAAGAGGTGACCGAGACGTGTAACCAAAGGCACTCCATACTACGGGTGATACCCTAGTATGGCGATGACGAATACACGCTTCCAATGTGCGTTCACCGAGATGTCGCAAAACACGGATGCGACCATCATGATGCTGTAAGCAGAACCTGGATTCATCCGAACAAATAACGTTTTGCCATTCGTGCACCCAGGTTCGTCGATGAGTACACCATCGCAGGCGCTCCTGTCTGTGATGCAGCGTCAAGGGTAACCGCAGCCATGGTCTCCGAGCTGAGAACTGTTCGTGCAGATTGTTCTTGTCTTGCGAACGTCCCCATCTCTTGACTCAGGGATCGAGACGTGGCTGCACGATCCATTACAGCCATGCGGATAAGATGCCTGTCATCTCGACTGCTAGTGATGCGACGCCGTTGGGAACCAGCACGGCGTTCCGTATTACCCTCCTGAACCCACCGATTCCATATTCTGTTAACAGTCATTGGATCTCGACCAACCCGAGCAGCAATGTCGCGATACGATAAATCGCAATCGCTATAGGCTACAGTCCGACCTTTATCAATGTCGGAAACGTGGTGGTACGCATTTCTCCCCCTTACACGAGGCATCACAACAACGTTTTACCAGGCAACGCCGGTCAACTGCTGTTTCTGTATGAGAAATCGGTTGGAAACATTCCTCATGTTAGCACGTTGTAGGTGTCGCCACCGGCGCAGAGCTTGTGTGAATGGTCTGAAAAGCAAATCATTTGCATATCACAGCATCTTCTTCCTGCCAGTTAAACTTCGCGTCTGTAACACTTCATCTTCGTGGTGTAGCAATTTTAATGTCCAGTAGTGTAAGTTACGATAGTGTAATTTGACAGTAGTCCCAAAGTAATGTATTGTTTTATTCGAGAAAAATAACCAACAATATGGAAATTTAATTTTATTGCGTAACTACATATGTGAGCCACATTTTATAAACGTATTACTCTCTTCTTATTATTGGCAATGTTCGTAATTGTACATAAGTTTGAAACATACACAGGAAGGTAGTTTTGCCATAGGTAAGCTCGCTTTGCAGTGGCGATAAGCTTACTTCGCAGCACTAAGTTTCATTCACCCTACTGCAACAGTCCTCATCTCCAGAACTTGAATGTTCACAACAATTGTCACACATGTAGACAGCTTCCTCAGTCAATTGTTTTTGGCAGCTGTCATGGTAGGGTATGAATCAGAAAGAGCATTGTGTTATGATGCACCTGTTTCTTCCTTCACATCAGATGAGTATGAAATGAAGCAAACACCACAAACATAATCGGCATCTTTTTCGTACCTGGACGCTGTGCTTTGAATGACTTAGGCGCCGAATTTGGTGTATTGTTTAGAGTTGTGTAGCACGATGTCGATGAACTTGAATCTTGTTTGCAGTTAGCTACATTTAGACATTGGGCCAATGAATCCTCTTTCCTCCTGTCGTGTTGCGGCGTTTATTCCTTAGATACGTTTGAAACATTTAACACATCTTCAGCATTTTCAGCAGCTTAACCTGTTAAGGGGAAGATGTCACGGAATGCTGAGTATCATTCTTTAGTCCATGGCAGCATCCTTTCAGTCAGCTTACTGGGTGCTACTACCTCTTTTGGAACCGCATCATAGTTCAGGGGGAAAAACTCCACTGTTCTTGAAACCACTGATGATATTCAAAGGACAGAAACTTTTCTGAAAAGTCGTGTTGAAGAGGTGATATAAGTTAAAACGGTTGAGTACGCCATGTCGATAACACAGCCATATTTCCTCAATCGCTACTACTTCGAAATCGATAGAAAATTTAAAAACCTCACAGCTGACTGGAAACTAAATAGTATGAGAATATTCTTCATTCTCCACAGTAAAATATTTAATAACTAGCATCCAGAATGTCCACAAGTAAGGAAACAACAAGGACTCGCATGTACAATATAAAACATTCGTTGCACTAGTACCGACATAAAATCATAAATATCATATTACCACTCGTAAATCATCTCTGGTCCGTTTTGCTCTTGCTTTTGATTGAACACAAACGATAATTCTGCTGTTGCTGCACCGATGTGAATACGTGAATAGAGTTAAGCGATAACGTACCTCATATAAAGATAAATATCCTTGTTGTAGCAATAATTATGTTCAGAGAGCTTCCTGCAATTGTTGATAGGTGTACTATCCCATAATACCTAGCTGGTGCAGTGCTATATGACACTTTCCTGTCCACAGTCACCAGATAAGATAAATATCAATTAAAAGTTATAAAATACTTTGCTAACCAACTTGCTCTATCTTTATGAAACTGCTGTATGGTTACTAAACTAAAGTGACTCTTCAGTTCCTGCCCTAAAATCATTCTGATATTGGCAAAATTCAACTACTCTCCTGCATACTGAAAGCTCATTAAAACCACCATGCTTTAGGTGACTAGCACGTATTTCATATCCGTTGACTTTATACAGAGACACACTCGCCTAATCTCAAACATATCAGAAATACATCAGAAAATCCATTATGAAAGTTAACGGCTGTTATACCATAAGATATCGACACATGTAGAAATTGTTTAATACTAGTTTTAAGAGGTGAACACCTGTAACATCTGAGGCTTTTTGATTCTTACATCGCAGTAAATACGTTTCGGTTTAATTTAATGCATTCCATAAGCCAAACCTGGGCCAAAATCAATAATTTTGACATCTCGTCGCCTATTGTGGAAAAGAGGAAAATCCAATATTCGATTTAAAAAAAATTCATCTCAGCAAACATTTTTGTTGGTATTTTTGACTCCCTACCACCAAAACTACAGTGGGATATATGAGAGTAATAACTCATTAGAGAGTTAACGACTGTTAAGTCAGACGCAACAAAATGAATTTTAGCCGCCGTGCATAATGGGTTCCGGCAAAAGTTATGTTTTCACAGTATCTGAATAAACACATCTACTTGCTGGAGTTCGTATGATTTCAGCTACAAAAATCTCTCTTGTTATGAAACTAGTTTATATCATTCAACATTTCCCGTTTTGTATATATTTTCTAAAATAGTTCAGTTGTAACACTGACCACAGCAACTAATTACAATGGCTGTGGTGGACCATAACTTTTGCGTTTCGCTTACTGAGGTTTGTTAATGTTGTTCTTCCAAGACCAGAGATTTGTTTACCGGATCTTCCTACTTCTCTGGCATCAATGCCTACGGCTGGCTGCAAAGTTATTTTTCGTCTTCGCCCAGAATAGCGAATCGTTACCCTCTGCGAAGGTAGCAAGAAATATCTCTTTTCTATTCTTTGCTGCTCTAGGTGTCCAATGTAAACATTTTCCATTGAAAAAGAGTGCAAACAGAATCTTGCTCCAGAAGGCAACCCATTCCAAATGGTTCAAGTGGTTCAAATGGCTGTGAGCACTACGGGACGTAACATCTGAGGTCATCAGTCCACTAGAACTTAGAACTACTTAAACCTAACCAACCTAACGACATCACACACATCCATGCCTGAGGCAGGATTCGAACCTGCGACCATAGCGTCACGCAGTTCCAAACTGAAGGGCCTAGAATCACTCGGCCATAGCTGCTGACACAAGCCGTTCCCTAATTTCATTTCAACAAACGTCTTAAACAAGTCTGGACTAAACTTATGAACAGTAATTGATGCGGAATTCTAGCGAAGACCCAATACTGCAGTACAGAAATATATATCCCTCAATCCATTCATTTGTTCGAAGGTGTGCACACACAGGACGTTGCAAAATTACACTGACAAACTACATCGAGATATATAAAGTGTCTTGTGAAATAAAATGAGGATGAGAGCTCGTGTGCAGAAACGTCAATGAATGAGAATTCAGATCGTCTGATGTATAGGTGCCGGCGCCTGTACATGTGTGTAAGTATGCTGTGATTCCCCAATAATCTTATACACTTTCAGGCATGATGGAGAAGGATAAATGTATCAATTTAACTTATGGGATCCTTATCCGGAAATTAACGAACGGAAATTTATAAGCGATAACCGTTCTGACCCCTCTGACAGAGGAATACATGAACCGGTACTATTGTTGCTAAGATGCAAGGTAGGCAACTTTCAGTAGTGGTAGTATAGACTAAAACAGGAAAAGAATTTGTAGTGAAACGCACTCCTTAAGAGCTATGAGTAGTTATTCAATGGAGGAGATGTGTTTCACAGTATAAAAAAAAAAAAAAAAAAAAAAAAATGTTCAAATGTGTGTGAAACCGTATGGGACTTGACTGCTAAGGTCATCAGTCCCTAAACTTACACACTACTAGACCTAAATTATCCTAAGGACAACCACACACACCCATGCCCGAGGGAGGACTCGAACCTCCGCCGGGAGGTGACCTTCACGTAATGCGTTGTGGGTGCCCAGCTGTGCCACCTGCCTGGAGAAAAAGCCATCAGCTGGAGAAAAAAGAGGCCATTAACCTCGCTATTGACATTCCTTTGTAGAAAGCATCGCAAATAAGACACGCTATTACTTGGAAACATATGACTATACCGTGGAGCACATACTTTGTGCTACTTACTGAAATGCTTATGAATTGATGGGAAATATTCTTACATCTGCATACCTGATTATGACAAGTCTCTTTCTACGAGAATTGAGAGAATTTCTACTAACTTATGAAACGCCACACGACTATTGAACGATATTGTTATGCTTTGCTTTACATAGTTGGTTATTTCATTTGATATCTGTTTTCCAGCTGTGTTGCAGAATTGGTTTTATAAAATAAAATTAAATGCATTTGCTAATGTGAACACTCTCTGTCAACAGATCTATTTAATAACAATTTTATGATCCACGTTCTTCAAAAAAGGAGCACTTGGAAAGGAAAGAACAATAAGAACCGACAAATAACAGTAACTGCATACATAATTTTCTTTTCAAGTACTTGGTAATTTTTTTTGTAGAATAAGTTGTGGTGCACCATTTTAATTACATAGACATTAAGATGTGAATATACATTTCCCTTACCTGCATTGTTGTCTTTAGTGTACTATTTTTTCTGCTTGTGGGTTTGTAATGTTTCGATAAAGTTATTGCATTTGCTGCTGCTGTTTGCCAGACATAGTGCTACTGGATTTCACTTTGTATTACTCTGTTAAACCAGTTTTACTACTGACTTATTTTTCTTATTTGCTACACATTGCCTTATATTAGTTGTAATGTTGCATTTGCTTTGCTAATTTAGATATACTGCTGCTTGCTTTGCCAGTTTGCACTTTTTTGTCATTGCTGTTTGTGTTAATTGTTTGTACTGCTGCATTGCCTCGTCCCTTAGTTTAACATCTGAGCTCAGTAGATTTAAGTTAGCTTAAGAGGGGGTAGGCTATATAAGAGAGTGAGTTGTGATGAATTGGAAGTAATGCGTTGACAAGGTGTAAAAAAAGTGAAATAAGACGAAACATCTATGAAATGAAGTTTTGGGTTGGACTGCAGTAGCAAATGTCACACTGAAAACAAACCCTGTCCTGTCCTTTCGTGTCATTCCACTATGTCTCTGTGAATCTTGTGTATTTGTGTTCTTCCTGTCTTTATGTGTTTATCTAATAAGACTTATGTTGTAGAATTTTTCCAGTACTCAGCCACATTCACTATGATGAGGAATACTGTTATCCTCAAATATAATTTGCATTTATGATATATTATTTATTTTGTAAAGATGTTTAGACATTATTTATTCTGTTCTGTTTTAATGTTCACGAGTGAAGTTGATGTTTCGAAAGTTATTCTGACCTTTTATGTATTTACTTACGTCATAATTCCTGTAACTCTGATGTATATGTTATTTCGATTATTTTGTAAAGCCCGTATTACCACACATGTTACCTGTATTGCCATGTTCTTTAATGACGTATTCTGTACCTTTGTAATTGTATTCTTATGTTGTAAATTTATAGTTGTGTAGACAACAGTTCCTCAAATTAAGTTACATCTCACTGCTCACGTTTCTGTTTGTCGTAGTATATGCACAGTATGTGAGAAGTTGGGACTGTTAGTGTTTGCATGTGTGTTAATAATTCAGCAAGGGACTGGTTAACAGTATTGCTGATTCTAAGGACAATTCCAAAAACTTTGTGAGTGCACAAGTGGTGGTTTATGGACTTGCTATATTATCCGCAAGTCTCTTCGATGGTGATTGTGCACCTGCACAGTCGCAACACATGACTGCTGGCCATCTCTACAAGGACTACAGAGGGTCTGCACCTTTGATGATCCACCAGTACCATTATCTCTACAAGGACTACAGTGGGTCTACACCTTTGATGGCCCACCAATACCATTATTTCTACAAGGACTGCAGTGGTTCTGCACCTCTGGTGGCCCACCAATACCGTAATCTCTAACAAGACTACAGTGGTCTGTTCTGTGATGACCTACCTACCAATAATCTTCAGAACTTCGACTGACTCTGCGGTGCGTTTGCTCTGTTGTGGTCCATTACCTGTCTGCATGTCAAGAGTCAGCACTGTTTTTCAGTTGGAAGGACAACAGAACTTCTTCAAGACTGCATGGAAATCCACTACTGCTGTGTGCATTTTCATTTACTGCTCACACTTTGAGGAAAAAAACACTACAATTTTACTGTGATGAATGATCAGGACTGTCTTTATGGACTGTGAGAAAATTTTAGCTTTTGACCAACATTGTATCAATAAGTGCGTGCGTTTGATATCTTTGTTATTGTAATTATGAAAAATTTTATCAAATAATTATAGGCCACAGCCCAAAACAATTTGTAAAATATTTTGGGGGAGCATGGGGGCTATGTAAGTTGGCTGTTTAGGTTTTTTTATTGGTAACGCCACGTAGCGCTCTGTATGAAAATCGCTGGCTGTGCTGTGTGCAGTCTGTGGATGGTTTGCGTTGTTGTTTGCTATTGTAGTTTTGGGCAGCTGGATGTTAACAGCGCGTAGCGTTGCGCAGTTGGAGGTGAGCCGCCAGCAGTGGTGGATGTGGGGAGTGAGATGGCGGAGTTTTGAGAGCGGATGATCTGGACGTGTGTCCATCAGAGACAGTAAATTTGTAAGACTGGATGTCATGAACTGATATATATTTTGACTTTTGAACACTGTTATGGCAAATACATTGTTTATTCCCTACCAAAGTCTTTCATTTCCTAACAATGCCTTTCAGTAGTTAGTGCCTTCAGTAGTTAGAATCTTTTGTTGAGCTGGCAGTATTGGCGCTCGCTCTACTGCAGTAGTTCGAGTAACGATGATTTTTGTGAGGTAAGAATTCGTGAAAGGTATAGGTTATTGTTAGTCAGGGCCATTCTTTTGTAGGGATTTTTAAAGTCAGATTGCCTTGCGCTAAAAATATTGTCTCAGTTTAGTGTTGATCAGAGTAAGTAAAGAGAGTAATGTCTGAGTTCGTTCAGTTTTGCTCAGTTGTTTGAAAAGCAAATAATGTAAGAGGTTTATCAGCACAGTCATTCATTAATTTTTCTAAGGGGACGTTACAGAACTATGAATGGATGGTTCGAGCATATGGACATCCACAAATACACATGGACAAAACCAAGCATTAACCTCAAGTCCATTATAGACTATGTCATAATAAAGCGAATAACAAAGCTAGTAGTACAAGATGTGAGGGCTATGAGAGGTGCAGAGTGCGGTTCAGACCATTTTGTGCTAATGTCTAAGATGTTATTCAAGTTTATCAAAGACACAGACAATCAAGTGGAAGCCGCACTTGAGAAAGCCAATAATATTCAATACAATTTACAAAGCCTTGGCCATAGTTCTACCTGCTTCTTGTACCAGCAAAGGCTAACAGAAAAACTTGCTGCCATTGAAGAAACCTCTGCAGATAAGATGTATGAGATGGTTAAAGAAGCCATCCATAAGGCAGCTTATGAAGCACTGGGGAAAAAAGAAATCCAAAAGAGAAATAGCATATGTGATGAGTGGTGGAACCAATCGGTACAGGAGATGGTAGAAAGTATATAATAATTGGTTGAACCCAAGATCAGACAATGATTGGCTGGAATACGGAGAGTGGAGAAAAGATGGACAGAAAACAATAATTAAGGCAAAAAACGAAGCCTGGCAGAGAACCGATGAAGAGATAAAAAAAAGCATGGGGAATACACGAGCAATTAAAGCCTAGAAGGTATTAAAAACAATGACAACACAGAATAAAGATAAAGCAAACGTAAACCTCATTAGCATGCAAGAATGGGTACAACACTGCCAAGGACTACTAACTGAGAACAGAGCTGCATTCACTGAGACCCCAGCAGGCACTGAAATCAGTAATGATAATATACCACCGATAACCCCAAAGGAAGTCCAAAATGCAATTAATGCCATGAAAAACAGAAAGTCGCCACGTCCAGGATTAATTTATATAGAACTGGTTAAAGCAGCACTGTCAAAACTCAGAGATATTGGTAGTGACTTTTGACAAATGCCTTAGAGGTGACGAAGTCCCAAAAAAGTGGAAAAGGCAACAATTACATCAATATTTAAGAAGGGCAACAGGAGGAATTGTGCAAACTATCGTGGTATTAATGTGATGCCATCCATGGCGAGAGCCTATGGCAGTATCTTAAGCTATGGACAAGTCTAATTGATAATGGTGTTTCACCGAGCTATGTGAAAGCTCTCAGACTCCTCCACCAAGGTTGTATGGCAATGGTTAAAGTGAGAAATCAACTAACTCCAGAGTTTGAGGTGACGAAGGGACTACGCCAGGGATGTACACTTGCCCCTACACTCTTTAAGATCTACCGAGAGGAGGCACTTAAATCATGGAAAAGTAAATGTGGAGGAATGGGTGTCCCTATAGATGACGAGATCTTGTTCATTCTATTTTTTGCTGACGACCAGGTGTTAGTAGCTGGAGATGAGGAAGATGCAAATTACATGCTCCGCAAATTAAAAGAAGAATAGTTTCTGTAAATAAAATTAAGATAACGTAAACAAATAGCTTTAGTTACGTTTGACAGATATTACATCCAAATAGGCTTCGTCTGTAGTTACATACACAAACGTTTATTTGTATGTTAATTATTCAATTTTACACATAATTATTCGCATTTTGCTCTATTATAAGTAATTCTAATAGTAACTGCTTTAACTTACGACTAAATTTAGAGTCACAAGGTATAACGGTTGCTTATGTGTAACTGTACTAATCTACTGTGTAGTTTAACCTTAATATTAAAGTTGCCTATTACTAAGAATTTTCTTCTGTTCCTCTGAACAACCCTCTTCAGCAAACAAATCAACCAATAGCTGCCACGCTGATCTTTTTAATACTCTGTTCTTGTAGTCCGCACTTCCCTTATCCCGTATCACAGGATGACTTTTCACTTCTTCAAAGAAGATCTCAGTGACAAACTTGCGTTCCTCCATGATGAGAGCACCAAAGCGCGCGCTAGACAGAATGCACGTGTACACCCAAACCCACTACTAGGAACTCGAGGCGCGCGGCGGACGTGCGATCCTCGAGGAACCTTCGAGACGCGCGTTGCGACGCTGCGTCATTTCGAAGCGCACGTTGCATGTGTACGCAGTCAACGGTTTATTGTTTATCAACAGCGCGCGTTGTAACGCGCTGCCCATAACGCGCGTTGCAACGCTATCATGTGCACAAGGCCATTGGCCATACGCGCTCTAAGTCTCTACGGAAAACCTTGCATCTTTCCAAAGATGAACTCTATAATGGTGCAATTAATACATTTTGTGTCGAAAGAAGCGAAGTGAAGGTTAAGTAACAACTTCAGAAGAGGCCAGTTTCCTAGTAAACGTCGAAGTATTGAAATTTGAAAACGTAAGACTTTAAATTTCATCTCTCGTCTACAAGTGGGGAATAACACGGAAAGCTGATACCGATTTTCTAGAAGGGGTAAATTTTTGGAAGGAGTGCAGTCTGTGGTTCCCGTTATACGTGTCACAAGCTGCGCTAAGCTACATGTAGGGAATGTTAAACAACGAATCGTCAGACTGCTGGCCTACCTGTTAATGTTCGACTCTCAGAGCTTATGGGATACTGTGTCTCTTCATAAAATTGGGTGCCCCATAAATCCTGATGTACCAGCTGTCAGGCAGCGCCTTAACTGCATCCACTACGAGTCCACAAGCAAACAATGCACAACTCAGATTAGGTGCATCGAATGTAATTGGCCTCATTCAGTCGAAATCTGCACCTCACCAATCCACCAATGAGTGCTATTGTCATACACAGCGAGTAGCTCAAGAACTAGCTACGTTTAATAATATTGTCTTGAGAGATGTGCTACACAATACTTGGACACCAACCTACGCACAACATCGGCGTACGACATTGTTTCCTGCTTCCCCCGATCGTTGCAACTCAAACAAGCCCTCCGATAGTTACTGCTCAAACAAACTACAGCGCTCCAAAGTTCTAAAACACACAACTCTTCACGCTGCTGCTCACCATAAGCGTATAGGATCTGTAGCACTGATATAGTGATGGAACTCAAGCTTTCCGTGTTATTCCCCGCTTGTAGACGTGAGAAGAAATTTAAGCTCTTACATTTTCAGATTTCAATATTTCGACGTTTACTAGGAAACTGGCCTCTTCTGGAGTTGTTATTTAACCTTCACTTCCCTTTTTTCGAGACAAAATGTATTAATTGCAGCATTATAGAGTTCTTCTTTGGAAAGATGCAAGATTTTCCTTAGAGACTTAGGGCGCGTATGGCCTACGGCCTTGTGCACATGATAGCGTAGCAACGCGCGTTGTGGGCAGCGAGTTACAACGTGCGCTGTTGATAAACAATAAACCGTTGACTGCGTACACATGCAACACGCACTTCGAAATGACGCTGCGTCGTAACGCGCTTCTCGAAGGTTCCTCGTGGATTGCACGTCCGCCGCGCGCCTCAAGTTCCTAGTAGTGGGTTTGGGTGTACACGTGCATTCAGTCTAGCGCGCGCCTTGGTGATCTCATCATGGACGAACGTACGTTTGATACTGAGATCTTCATTGAAGAAGTGAAAAGTCGTCCTGTGATATGGGATATGGGAAGTGCGGACTACAAGAACAGAGTATTAAAAAGATCAGCGTAGCAGCTATTGGTTGAGTTGTTTGCTGAAGAGGGTTGTTCAGAGGAACAGAAGAAAATTCTTGGTAATAGGCAACATTAATATTAAGGTTAAACTACACAGTAGATTAGTACAGTTACACATAAGTAACTGTTATATCTTGTGACTCTAAATGCAGTCGTAAGTTAAAGCAGTTACTATTTAATAGCATTACTTATTATAGAGCATAACGCGAATAATTACGTGTAAAATTGAATAATTAACATTCAAATAAACATTTGTATATGTAACTACTGACGAAGCCTATTTGGATGTAATATCTGTCAAACGTAACTAAAGCTATTTGTTTATGTTATCTTAATTTTATTTACAGAAAGTTGGTAACACTATGTCTATTACAAATAGTGTATAATGTCTAATCAATATCTACAGAAAAATGCATGACAGGAAAATATTTAATTGTTCATAATCACGCTGTATTGTTCTAATGGGCAATGTGATGTTGTATTATTCACATATACTTGTCTCATAAGTGTTCGCAATTGCTCTCTTGTTTACACCATTTTATCTTGCCATGGTAGCTTGCCTTCCTTGATGAATTAACGAGCAAATGTGTCCCATATTTCTTTTGCATACATGTTGGGCCGTGGAGAAGTTCCTCCAGACAAGTCAACGAATGGCGCCTTATAAAATGTATCTTCATTCCTGTACACATCTCGTTGTCGTACATAGTTATGCAACACACAACATGCCAAAACTATTCATTCTGCAAGTTCTAAACTGACATTTAGAGGTCTATGAAATATTCTCCATTTGTTTGCCATAATGCCGAAGGTACATTCAATATACCGGCGAGATCTTGACAATCGGTAGTTTAAACTCTTTCAATATGAGACAATAGTTTTGCAACTTATGGACGCATGATGTGTTCCGACAGAGCGAACGCGTCATCTCATACAAAAACATGAGGCAATGGTGTAATGTCCACATTTCTAATTGGTTTTGCCTGTGGAATATTCAATGTACCTTCTATGAGTTTTTTGTAAAATATTGATTCCTGGAAAACTGAAAAATCATTACTTTTGCCATAGGAACTAACATCCACAAACAAAAAACGGTAGTTAGCATCACAAACAGCTAATAGTACAATGGAATGAAAATGTTTGTAGCTGTAAAAAAGGAACCGTGAATCATTGTGTTGCACAATACGAACATGTTTACAGTCCAGTGCTCCGATGCACTTAGGAAAGTTGGCGTACTTTAGAAAGTCGTTACTAACTTGTTCCCAGTTGTCTTCTGTCTTAGGCAGTATACAAATTGTTTTCAATTTGTTCCACATTACTGTACAAACTTGACGGATTATGTTCCCTATGGTTGACTCTCCTACTCTGTAATTGTAATGAAGTTCAGCAAAAGAACATCCTGTTGCCAGATACCTGGAAAAAACCTGTTAATTTTTTACTGTTTTAATTGACTAGAAAGCTTACAAACATTTTTTTTCAGGAACAACTTTGCAAAAGAGATGGAAGAGTCTGCGTGACAATTTTGCCAGAGAATTAAAAAGAAGGAAGACCAAGATGTCAGGCTCTGGAGCAAGCAGCTCCACTCCTTATATATATTTCTCACGGCTCTAATTTTTAGAAAATACAGTAAGTAACAAGGAGACTACCAGTAATCTTGATGAACATGGCCAGGACACAGTCATCTTGGAGGAGGAGGAAGCAGCTACTGACGATTTTAACAGGCCTGAACAAAGTACCGAAAACCCAGTAAGTAAGAAAAAAATTAAGTTGAATCCAGTTGATAAACAATTTTTGCACATTTTAGACAAAAGTATTTTGGTAAGAGAACAAAGAGAAATGCAAAAAAAAAAAAAATAACGAAGATGATGACAAACTTTTATGTCTCTCTCTGTACAAGGAACTGAAGAAAGTGCCTGAACACGGTAAAGTTAGAACGAAAATTCCGTTACTTGAAAAAATGCAAAGAGACCTAGATTTCTACAACGCAACTGCGATTAATGAGACTCGTGGATCTGTGCACTACCAACCATTCTGCAGTATGCAACATGGCCAAGTATACCCAGGTGCTTTTGCAGCCCAAGCTTCTCAGTCTCCACAAGTACCAGTCACCTCACAAGCAGGGTCTGAACATCAACAATTGCCGAATATACAATACACTCAGGAGCTTTTCCAACGCATGCAACTCAGACTCCACGACGACCACAAGAGGCCGCCTCACCAGCAGATAGTTGCACTTCTCTGCAAAGTTCTGAAATATTGGATTTGTACTAAAACTGAATGATTTTCTTTACTTCAAGAAAGAATATAAATTTTAATCTGAAGTTTTGTCAATTTGCTATTTTATATACAATAATTTATACCGTACATGTAATATCAGTTTATAAATAAACTTACCTCAATGTGATTACGAGTTTCTCTTCTGGTGAAATACTATCCCTAACGTAGTTCCCACTAGGTGCCAGGTGATCAAGAACTATGTTCAATAACTCGTCAAAGGACGCAATCGACATTCTTAAGTGATTAAAAACTTTGGCCCATGTTTCCTTAGATTTGGGTACAGAGTTACAAAAGATCCGTAAGTTAATTTGTCACGTAAAATCGGATGTACCCAGTACTGTCTTTGCCTTCGTCTCCGTTCTTTAACCCTGCTGTACATAATCCAAAGACATGCTGCCTCTTCAACTTCCATGGCTAAACTGGAGTTCAACGCGGCGTCAACGCCGTACGTGTGTACACGCCACTTTCTCTGACGGCGTTGCAACGCGCGATGTAACGCTGCCATGTGTTCCTATGTCTTTATCCAAGCTGTCCGCATAAACTACGTACGGACCACACCTGTACGTATGTAGACGTTAGTAGAGTGCCGAGTAGCTGTAATTTTCACGCGAGGGATGTTAACAACATTTTATTGGTAGGAATCGGAAGCAGAAGTTATATTTTCAGATGGATGAGTTACATTTGAAACATTAATGCATATGATAATTGATTAGCATTTGCAGTGAAGGTTCCTGAATTCATTAATTCCGGAA
The DNA here is from genome assembly GCF_021461395.2 of Schistocerca americana. NCBI lineage: Eukaryota > Metazoa > Arthropoda > Insecta > Orthoptera > Acrididae > Schistocerca > Schistocerca americana. Next base: position 49,603,766 of record NC_060124.1, read on the forward strand.
TGACATTATTTTGTCGCTTATTTCTCGTGTTGCAAAAGATGGAGGACGCCTTTTCTGAATCTCTTTCTTCTCCTCTCCAGGGTGTATTCTGTATTCACCACCAACGACCGCTAACTCGTGTTTGATGGCGTACATCATTTTGTCCAACGTAGTTTCTGGAGAATCGAAAGGGGACTGTTTGTTGACGTAGTCACTGGGCAGCCGGTTGTTGTCGATACTGACCAACTGGGGAGTCGGAATCACTACCCTCTTCGCCGCACATCCCACATATATGGTGCTAGCTGTCTTAACGCAGGGGAAACTCAAATACACACATTAAAAAGTTTGCATCACCCCGGTTTCCCTGAACCCCTGAAGAAATATGTTGACTGTGAATATTGTATCACAGACACAGTCCCTTTGACTGTTCAAAGATTTCACTAAACCCGTCCAAAGATGTAAACAACCATGCACGAGCAGCATCTATTAGACGGAGGGGGTCCGACAGCAGATAAGCTCCAGTCACTCCACAAGGAAGGAACTACACGGCTCGTGTTGTCTGTAGTTCGACCATGCCTAGACGGTCAATACCGCGGTTCAATCACGTCCGAATTGTTACTTTGTGCCAGGATGGGCTCTCAACAAATGAAGTGTCCAGGTGTCTTGCAGTTAACCAAAGCGAGTTTTTTGGACATGGAGGAGATACAGAGAGACAGGAATTGTCGATGACATGCCTCGCTCAGGCCGCGCACGGGCTACTGCAGCAGTGGATGACCACTACCTACGGATTATGGCTCGGAGGGACGCTGACAGTGATGCCACCTTGTTGAATAGTGCTTTTCGTGCAGCCACAGGACGTCGTGTTACGACTCAAACTGTGCGCAATAGGCTGCATGATGCGCAAATTCACTACATACGTCCATGCCGAAGTCCACCTTTGCAATCACGACACCATGCAGTGCGGTACAGATGGGGCCAACAACATGCCGAATGGACCGCTCATGTTTGGCATCACGCTCAATTCACAGATGAGTGTCGCATATGCCTTCAACCAGACGATCGTGAGAGACTTGTTTGGAGGCAACCCGGTCAGGCTGAACGCCTTAGACACACTGTCCAGAGAGTGCTAAAATGTGGAGGCTCCCTGCAGTTTTGAGGTGGCATTATGTGGGGCCAACTTACGCCGCTGTTGGTCATGGAACGCACCGTAACGGCCGGACGATACGTGAGTGCCATCCTTCGACCGATAGTGAAACGATATCGGTAGCATATTGGTGAGGCATTTGTCGCCATGGACACAATTTGCTCCTCAATCGTGCACATCTAGTGAATGACTTCCTTCTGGATATCGACATAGCTCGACAAGAGTAGCTAGCATATTCTCCAGATATGAACCGTATCGAACATGCTTGGGGGAGATTGAAAAGGGCTGTTTATGGACGACGTGGCCTACCAACCTACCTGAGGATCTACGGAGGGTCGCCCTTGAGGAGTGGGACAATCTGGACCAACAGTGCCTTGATTATCTTGTGGATAGTATGCCATGACGAACACAGGCATGGATCAATTCAAGAGGACGTGCTGCTGGGTATTAGAGGTATCGGTGTGTACAGCAGTCAGCACCACAACCTCTAAAGGTCTCGCTGTATGGTGGTACAAGATGCAAAATGTGGTTTTCATCAGCAATAAAACTAGCAGTATGATGTTTATATTGATCTCTATTCCACTTTACTGTACAGGTTCCGGAACTCTCACAACCAAGGTGATGCAAAACATTTTATGATGTGTGTAGTACTCAGTGCGATCGAAAAATCAAGCAATTGAAAATAAATGTGCCAGTTAAAATGAGTTGCATTGTTTTCGTTCGATAGGCCACCGCAGGTTGCACCACATGTATTACCAGGACTTCTGTGCAAGAGGACAGGTCACAAAACGTCTACTGTATTACGCAGTTCGCTGTGTGGTAATCATGTCGACCTCTGAAGAGCAGTGGGACCCATTGAACAGTATTTTGCCACTCGTTTAATGCTGTAGACGCGTTTCATGGGAAATATCCGAATGCCGCACCGCTTATCAATTCTATAGTAATGAAATTAAACTAAAGTCTCTTGGAATGCAGATGAGCTGTATACGAGAAGACAAAGATATGACACGTCATTTTGATGGACGCTAAACTCTCTGAGATGGGTATGTGTTGTTGGAGTGGACTGGTCTGAAACGGTAAAAGTGACCAAGGTCAAAGAGTGTCAAGCCGGGAATCACCGCCAGAGAAGAAGGACAAAAGAGACAAAACAAAATGTACCCGATTGTATCCGAGAATCAAGAAACAAAGAGACAGAGGCAAGTAGAAGGGAAGAGGTGTAAAAGGGTGAAGGTGGGAGAGCCACTCTGCCCACAAAGCAGCCAGAGGCGTCCAGGCCCATTATGAGATGGGAGACGAACCGACTAGTTCTTCCATACACACCTTCACCAAAAGAAAACTAGCCACACGGACAATATGATAAAATCCCAGCAAAGGGAACAACGATGATGAGAGAAGAAAAATCAGTCAGACAAGACCACCGAGCAAGGACAGCCATGGGCCCGCTGATATGCAGCAGGTGACGGAACACCACTCTAATACCTCAAGCAGCCGAAGAGACCACCGTGTGTATATCACAGAGTGGAGTAAAATCCACTTTGTCGTCATACATTAGCACCAGAGGCAACGAATCAGCAAGTTTAATATTTCACCGTAAAGTGGTCAGATTAGGCAGTACATTATGCTGAGGGCAGCCATCAGTCTGGCACCAAAACCGACTGTGATTTGAATCCTCACCTCGGAGTAGTGGGTCATGGGTCAGCAAAGTGCAGGCAATTGCAAGCTGACACAGAACAGTAGAATCCTTGCGAGAAGGAGGAAGGGAAGACTGTCACAAGGACATGGTCTCCCTTATGCCGTTTCTTCAGAGAAACTGGGCTTCACCAATCCGTATTCCAAGCCTCCAATAACTGCATAGAGTCCACTGAGTGTCCAGGTCCCCACACAACCTTGTTCAAAGTCAGCATCCTGGCAGTCAGCTTGGCCAACCAGACAGTACGTTCGTTCCCTGGAGTCCCAGCATGATCAGTGGTCCATAAAAAGACGACCGATCGTTAAACTTGATGGAGATCAGAAAGGCGATCCTGTACAGCTATAACCCATGGGTGACGAGGGAAGCACTGGTCGATAGCCTGACGTCTGCTCAGGGAGTCACTCACAGTAAAGTATGTCTCTCCGATCAATGAACAAAGATGGCTGGAGACTCGAGCAATGCTCATAAATCTGCTGGAAATACGATGCTGTGAGCGTAGATTACTTCGCTGCAGAAGAACAGTAGGATTTTCGTGACTCATTCTCTTGGAAGCTGGCTACATCATGTCGATGGTCTTGTCCAGATACACTGTCATTCAGGCTGAAGACTGTTCGAAACATACACTGCACCCTGGATGTAGGCCCGTGGGGACAGTATTATGCTATGAAAACCATTTCCTTGCGCTTCCGTGGGGCCTACGATTATAGTCGAAGGAACCACGACAGCTGTGGATTGAGAGAACATTATTACAGACCAACTACATCTCTCCAAGCTTGATGACTTCCCCGACAGTGATGACATCTCTCATCAGAATAAACGTGCCTCTCACAAGGCCAGAATGGTGCTGCATTCGCGTTGAAGACATGACCACCAGTTTCCCTTCGCCTAATCCCGATGTGACATATTAGGGATGAAACTGGGTGCTGACTCGCTCCCACAAACAACCGACTTGTAATCTAAGGGAAGTGCGTGACTTGTGCTTAGACATCTGGTGCAATAAACTTCCGAAAATTTCAGAGGGAATTGTTGAATCCATTGCATGTAGAACCGCTACTGCATTACATTCCAGCACTGAACTAATATTCTATTAAGTATTCGATAGTAATGTTCTGTCTCATCAATGTAAGATGAAACTGAAAGCCACCCTGTGTACGTAAATCAACGACCTATACAGTCTGACGCCCAGAAAAAACTTCAGTATCGGTATAACTTCTTTAGTAACGCATAGTGCATCCACATTCTGGCCTTTGTTGAGATGAGCTTCGCTTAAAGACGACCAAGCATCTGACAGATATAGGGCCTGGAAGATTCTTAAGTCCCTAAACCTGTTGAGTATTCTGTAGGAAGCATAAAAATGCAAATCTAAACCACAGTGTATGATACCGAAGAGCCGCAAACAATTCCAGTCCATGGCGACTGCCAACATATACACTCGATCAGCTCCAGCCCACAGCCTTACTATACTTACTGCTACAGGACTTGCTTGAATAATATAACATTTTTCTAGGCGTAATTAATATACAGATTTCAAAAGTTCGTTACTGTGATTGTTGACAAACCTCCTTCGGCTTCGAACCAAAATGTTCCATGTAGCAGTGTGATATCAATGAGGATAATATTTTTTAATATCAAAAAAATGGCTCTGAGCACTATGGGACTTAAAATCTGAGGTCATCAGTCCCCTAGAACTTAAAACTACTGAAACCTAATTAACCTAAGGACATTACACACATCCATGCCAGAGGCAGGATTCGAACCCACGACCGTAGCAGTCGCGCGGTTCTGGACTAAAGCGCCTAGAACCGCTCGGCCACCGGAGCAGGCTCTTAATATCATTTTTCTCTTATTCAATCGATTAGAAAGCATATCTGAATCCTAATCTCTGCCAACAACCAACTTTCAAATGCCATTATAAGAAGAAGAGGAAGGCTGTGTAATCACAATCATACAAATTGCTTCGCACGGGTTTGCATGATAGAGTAATTAATGTACGACCATCACTTCGTCTAAACTTATGTTTTATAACCAAGCGACTAAGGATATATTAATAAACAATAAAATTCTTGAGTGCAAAACAGTAATTCTGGTATGGATTACGTCATTTTTATAGTTAGATTTGCATTTTTACAATATTACAGAAGTGACAGTTTTGAAAGAAAAGCGGTCACTACTTCACAGCACACTTGATGGGCAGGTTGGTTTGTATTAGAACTCGAGTAGAAAGGTAGAATTACCGTTGTCAATATATTTCCTCTACTGTGCAGATAGTTGTTCAGTACTCAGGTACATGTACAATTAATAAATTAAACTGTTACTCTTGTGCCCTTCTAATGGTGCAAGAAAGGCACTCGCTGAGTATATCGTAGGTGAGTATATGAAACCCCATCTTAATAGTTCTTACGTGATTTCACATCTGAATAAATACAAATTTTTACTGTCATTAGCTCTTAATCAAAGTTAAAGTTCCTCACGCATGCTACAAATACCTACATGGTGTTCCAAAAGTCCTGAAACACTCTGGTAAAATCCAAATGGAGGAGCAAACAAGGAAACAGAGTCCCTACACACGAGGGACGAGAAGGGGGAAACTTTATAGGCTATGGCACCAACATGGCGGCCATCTTGAAAGCCGCCATCTTGGATTCTACTCCAAAATTTCAAATGGGAATTTGGTCATGACACATATCAAACACATAGAGAATTTCACCAGAAAAACAACGCCGTTGTTATTTTAAACATAGCTTTATTCATTCTCGGGAGGCCGACCGGGGTGGCCGTGCGGTTCTACGCGCTTCAGTCTGGAACCGCGTGACCGCTACGGTCGCAGGTTCGAATCCTGCCTCGGGCATGGATGTGTGTGATGTCCTTAGGTTAGTTCGGTTTAATTAGTTCTAAGTTCTAGGCGGCGGATCACCTCAGAAGTTAAGACGCATAGTGCTCAGAGCCATTTGAACCATTCTCGGGTTATAGCCAACTACTCGCGGCAGCAGTGGGACGCTTGGCAGCGTGAGTATTACGTACTGAGAAGTCATAAAATGAAGTCTGAAACGATGCAAAGTGACTATCCCATGCCTGATAAGTTACATGTGTTTAACTGTTAGGTATCATTTACTCATGTTAACGTTTTAATCATTGTTTCTTTATTTACACGTTACAAATAGTCCTTAACACATGAAGAACGCATTGAAATCATCTTGATAACAGGAGAAAGAAGCACACGGGTCATTGTTGAGGATTTAAACAGTCGTCACCCAACCAGACAGTGTTGTATCCTAGCCAGTACTGCCACCCGAGCCCGCTGCCAAAAGGTTGGCAGCATCAAAGTCCGGACGCCGTCCGCATAAGCAGCGCCAGCGATACAGGAAATCGCCGCAAGTCTGCGCGCGCCACCGCTGGCTTCTGGCTTCTTAAGCGCTGGAGTCGCGAGCGCTAGGACAGTTCTGTATTCGCCGCTCAATTGTATACTCGCCACCGAATTGTGTACTTGCTAGTCAGTTGTGTGTTCATCGCAGCAGAGTTGTTGTTTGTCGTCAGCCGACGCTGACCTAGCCGCTCCGACTCGAACTAGACAGATTTCTGTAGACACGGAGTTAACTACTGTATTTCTGTATCTTCGTAATAAAGATAAGTACCGACTTTTATTTAATCAGAGTGTTTGGGTTTTCATCTTTCTGTTCACTGTTCCAGCGGACCGGTCGGCCTGCTATTAAAAGTGTGGCGGTGACTTCGTAAGCCGTTTCTACAGCGAATTGTTTGTCGCTACGAACGCCGCCACAAAAGACAGCCCATCACTCACAGCGCCGTTGCCAAACTTTTGGTCAAATTCCGAGTAACGGGTTCTGTCGCAAATAAACCTGAGGCTGGAAGGCCAAAATCTGCCACCGATGAAGCAACAATGGTGAGCGTGTAGGCATCATTTAGCAAGTGTCCGCAACGGATTACTCGCCGCCTGTCGCAGCACAAATAGCAACCGTACAAAATTCAGCTACTCCAATACCTGAACGAGGATGACCCAGACCGTCGGGTACAGTTCGCAGAATGGGTGACACAGCAGCAGCAGATAAACCTACGTTTCCCTTTTCAGGTGCTGTTCAGTGATGAAGCCAATTTCCTTATCAATGGTGAAGTGAATAAGCAGAATCACAGGTACTGGTCCGACACAAATCCGCGCTGGATTGATGCTTCCAATACGGTCGACTCACAAAAAGTTATGGTCTGGTGTGATGTGTGGGGTACCATAGTCGTAGGACCCTTTTTTTTATTGATGGTACGTTAACAGCCAACGGTTATGTGAGGTTATTGGATGAAGAAGTGTTTCCCTCGTTGTTAACGGAGGACGGGACATTTCCGGAATTCTTCCAGCATGATGGAGCCCCACAATGTGCGAGAAAACCTGGATATGCAGTTTCCTCAAAAGTGGATTGGTCTTAGTGGTGCTGTGGAGTGATCACCTCGTTCACCAGATTCAACTCCTTTGGATTTTTATCTTTGGGGTCATGTCAAAGCACTGGTTTATTTTGTGAAAATACGGGATTTGCATCATCTAAAGCAGCGCATTGTTGATGCGTGTGGTCAAATTCAGCCAGATGTGTTGGTAAAAGTTCATCAGAACTGGGTTCGGAGGATCCAACATAATCGACAACATATCGAGCCATTCCTATGACTGTTGGTGGTCTCTCGGGACTGTGTAACATCGGCGTAATGTATCTTCGGCACATAACACATATGCTGCCGAGCGTCCCACCGCAGCCACATGTAGCTAGCTATAACCCGAGAAGGAATGAAGCTATGTTTAAAATAGCAACGGCATTGTTATTCTGGTGAAATTCTCTATCTGTCTGATATGTCACATGACCACATTCCCATCTGAAATTTTGGAGCTGAATCCAAGATGGCGGCTATCAAGATGGCTGCCATGCTGGTGGCAGAGCCTATAAAGTTTCCCCCTACCCGTTCCTCGTGTGTAGGGACTCTGTTTCCTTGATTGAAACTCCATTAGAATTTTGTGAGGGCGTTTCTGGACCTTTGGACCACCCTGTATTTTACTTTCAAGCTTGTAATTTCGGTTATCACCGTCCAGATTAATAAAGCAACCCAACTTGCTCATTAATTACTGCCAGCAAGTAAGACAAAGTTGATTTCATTTCACACATTTGTACAACGTTTGAATATCAGGCGGTGGGATAATAAGCTTAAGGTAATTTAACAGGGCACTAAGGTGAGGGCTACCTTATCGAAACCACAACGGTACCATTTTCTTTTCATATTTTTTGTAGTGTCGCTAGAGGAGGCCGAAATGCACGCGTTTAATTACACGCTGACTGGCGTGAGGTCTGGAACAGTTAAGGGAATTAATAGTAGCAAATAAATTACGCAGTTGATATAATACTTAACTTTAATCCACACTTGTAGAACATCTCTCGTTACGGTACATGCTTCACAATATTAATTATCAAATGCTATGGCGCCTTGCTAGGTCGTAGCAAATGACGTAGCTGAAGGCTATGCTAACTATCCTCTCGGCAAATGAGAGCGTAGTTGTCACTGATCTATCTCTGGCTAAGTCGGCTGTACAACTGGGGCGAGTGCCAGTACGTCTCTCTAGACCTGCCGTGTGGTGGCGCTCGGTCTGCAATCACTGACATTGGCGACACGCGGGTCCGGCGTATACTAATGGACCGCGGCCGATTTAAAGGCTACCACCTAGCAAGTGTGGTGTCTGGCGGTGACACCACATTTTTTACTACATTAAGTTTGCAAAATGAAAATTCTGAATTGAGAGTGTTCTGATGTCGTTTCCTGAAGGCAGTGACGATTGTTCCAACACTTTTTGTCTAAATAAAGGAGTCGTAGAAAATTATTATTTGAATGCTTTTTTTATTATTTACTGGTAGAATAAAAAGGACATCTCGAACTACAGACAGACATCCTTAACATCGGTTTGATGCAGAATTCTAGAGCATGTTACCAGTTCGAATATTTAAAAAAATCCGTGAGACGGGAAAGCTTCTGTATACAAATCGGCACGGATTTAGAAACTCGGTTTGCCCTTTTCTCACATGATATCCCACGAACCATCGATGAAGGGCAACAGGCAAATTCTATGTTCCTAGATTTCCGTAAAGTGTTTGACACAGTGTGAGGTGACGGCGTAATCGATCACCCCCACAGATTAAATTTCCCAGTGCTATTGATCACATTTGAGTTTATATGATTTTGCTTCCGTGTTAGTTCCGGTTTTATGCTCGATCAATAAGGGAATTACAACGAAGTTTAGGGGTAATGTTCCCTCACTAATTTCTTTTCATAGCTTTATCTTGCATTCAAATTTCTAACAGTGTATGTGTTACTCTGGTATAGCTCTCTGAGGCAACGTTTTGATTGGAAAGCGTTCTGATGTCCGGCAGGAGGCCGGCCGATTTACACGACCCAGGTTTGCACCTGGGTAATGTGCAGTCACTTCCAGTTATTGTGTGTGCGGTCTTCGAGACTGCAGGTGTCACTCCGTATAAACCGTGCTTCACTGGCTGTCCACAGCTTCTCGGAGACGGAAGAGGCAACATTACTGAGGAGCGGAGAAACGCCATTAACTGTAGCTACTGTTACAGGGACCGAAGGAAGACGCGACAGTTAGTGCCTGTTTCCAAATTTGGCTCGCGACGGGAACATGCAAGTGGCATGGATTTCAGGACACTACAGCATCTTCGCCAGACTCGGAGCACCGCACCTATGTTAGGTGGCGAGTATGAGATTTGAGGCAATCTACATTCGGCCACGAATTTGGCACAGAACGGATACAGTGTTGGAATCTCGGTGCAACTTAGTGTGCTGACTGTCGATGGTCGACGGGGGCAGACGGCGGGCGCAGAGCTGCCGCGTCCACAACTTGACGCCTGTCGCTGTGATGTGCGTGTCAGCCACGGTAAGGTCTGCGCAGTGCGGAGCATGGGCATGCATCGAAAGGGATAGAGACGGATTTCAGGCTAGATAATATCAGGCATTTTCTTCCTTTCGATTCTTGACTTGTCAAAACTGTGCAGTCACTCACGTAATGACACTGATTTGCAAAATCGTTCGTTGTGATTTTTGATGTCACCGACCTATTTCACTGTCTTCGTGCAGCTCCGGCCTTCATTCCACTTGCTCCAAATAATGTTAGTATTTAACTGTTCTCTCGCCTTTTAAATTTATGTGATTCATTGCATTAACGCTTTGAGATTTATTACATCATTTGCTAGATTAAACGATAATGAATAAATTATGGAAATTCTGCCATTTCGTTGTTGAATTTCTTGCCGAAGCATACTCCAAGACATTATCCCTAGCCTTGCACTCATTAGGGTCCTGAATCCTGAAACAGAAATATGCTAAATATATCAGACTAAGAGCAGCCGACCAGTTGCAAAGGATAAAGTAATCTTTACCTAGGTTTCAATACTTACTTACAGTAAGTACCAAGAATCTTTCTCACATCTTGTAATACAATATTTTCCTAATATATGTTAAACTTCATTCTTGACTCATGTTTCATACCTTAATATATATTACGATGTTCATTGTCCCCAGGCCGTCTTCTGAAGAAGATAGATTTATATCCATTGAAACCTAGGTAAAGATTACTTTATCCTTTGCAACTGGTCGGCTGCTCTTAGTCTGATTTACGTGGAACCGTTGCTGTAGCGCAGCTACGTTTAAAGTACTGCTATGCTAAATATGTTAGCAAAGTGATTTGTCTGCGAGTCGAACAGTGACTAGTGACTAGTAGTGGAGAAGACACCCTCTGCCATGACTTGCGGATTACGTATAAAGACAAAAATGTAGACATTCAGCTTTCGATCGTCAAATACAGTTATTTGATTATTAATTCTGAAAAATTAATAGCACTTAATTCTGATATTAGGGCTGGCAATAATCTGAAAATTCGTGGAGCTTCACATGATTTTGCACTCAGGGTGAACATACAATGTCAATGACGTTATTCACAAACAGTTACGCGCAGTTACCAAAGCCCTTGCAATAAGGAAAAGTGGTCGGCTCAATTAAAAGTAAGTATATATATGGGGGCCACTTTCATCGGTGTTCCGCTGCAGACTTTTAACGATGGTATGAGCATATGGAATGGGTTCTCAAATAAGCGAGTGGCTCGAGAATTTCTTAAGTAATAGAGCCTGGGACCTTGCCCTCTTCGGTGGGAGTTCATGAGAGACAAGGGTAGCGTCAGGAGTGCCCCATGGAATTGTTCGATCGCTTGAAACGGCTCGGAGCACAATGAGACTTAACATCTTAGGTCATAAGTCCCCTAGAACTTAGAACTACTTAAACCTAACTAACCTAGGAACATCACACACATCCATGCCCGAGGCAGGATTCGAACCTGCGACCGTAGCGGTCGCGCGGTTCCAGACTGAAGGGCCTAGATCAACTCGGCCACCCCGGCCGGCCCCGTGGGATTGTCATAGGACCGGTATTACCCTCTGTATACAAAAATGATCTGTCGGATAGGGTAGGCAACAATCTGCTGCTGTTTGTTGAAAATGATGTGGTATACGGGAATGTGCCATCGTTAAGTGACTTAGACAAAGTTTCTAGTTAATGTAGATGAGTATGACCAACAGTTCTTAATGTTCGAATGCAGCATAAACAACATAAGCAACATGCTACTTGCTACAGTCAATTCGATTGTATATCAGGACGAAACATTGCACAGCGGTATGAAATGGAACCAGCACGTAAGAAAGGTAGCAGGCAAGTCGAAATCCACTTGTTGTTGTTGTGGTCTTCAGTCCTGAGACTGGTCTGATGCAGCTCTCCACGCTACTCTATCCTGTGCAAGCTTCTTCATCTCCCAGTACCTACTGCAACCTACATCCTTCCGAATCTGCTTAGTGTATTCATCTCTTGGTCTCCCTCTACGATTTTCACCCTCCACGCTACCCTCCAATACTAAATTGGTGATCCCTTGATGTCTCAGAACATGTCCTACCAACCGATCCCTTCTTCTAGTCAAGTTGTGCCACAAGCTCCTCCCCTCCCCAATTCTATTCAATACCTCCTCATTAGTTATGTGATCAACCCATCTACTCTTCAGCATTCTTCTGTAGCACCACATTTATGCTCTCAGGAAAAATTACGGCTGTAGTTTCCCCTTGCTTTCAGCCGTTCGCAGTACCAGAACAGCAATTAATTGAAACAATTTTAGGACACTGTAGCTGATCTGTAAACGAGACATCTTCTAGAACCTAGTGCGAACCATTCTTGAGAACCCCTTGGGTATTTGGGATCCCCTCCAGGTCGGATTGACAACGGTCTTGCGTCAGTGGATACACCGGTTCCCGTCAGGTCACCGAAGTTAAGCGTTGTCGGGCGTGGCCGGCCCTTGTGTGGGTGACTATCCGGGCCGTCATGCGCTGTTGCCATGTTTTGGGGTGCACTCAGCCTCGTGATGCCAATTGAGGAGCTACTCTACCGAATGGTAGCGGCTCCGGTGAAAGAAAACCATCATAACGACTAGAAGATTGGAGTGCTGACCACACGCCCCTCCTATCCGCATCCTCCATTGAGGATGACACGGCGGTCGGATGATGCCGATGGGCCACTTGTGGCCTGACGACGGAGTGCCAGGTCGGATTAAAGGAAGACATCGAAGCAGTTCAGAGGAACCAGTGGGTTTGATCAACATGGGAGTATTACAGAGATGATTTGTGAATTCAAATAAAAATGCTGGAGGATTACGTAGTTGACTTGTGAAATCAAATGGGAATCCCTGGAGGAAAGACGACGTTCTTTTCGTGAAACACTATTGAGAAAATGTAGGGAACTGGTATTTGAAGTTAACTGCAGAACGATCCTACTGTAGCCAACGTACATTTTGCGTGAGGACAACGAAGATCAAATAAGGAGAAATGTGGTACCAATGGAGGCGTTAGGCAGTCGTTTATCTCTTGCTCTGTTTGCGACTGGAGCAGGAGAGATAGTAGCGGTTAAACTTACCCTCTGCCGCACACCAAACTGTGACTTGCTTAATATGTATGGAGATGTAAATGTAGATATCTGCTTTCCTCTGATTATTAATATGAAAAATTTACTTGTCCTTGTATCTGCTCCGGCTACGCTCTCGATGTTGTAGCAAATTAGACAAATAATTCATAAACTTCAATAGCCTTCTCTCATTCCGATAAGATTACACCAATTAATCGTCATGATTTTGTAAGGAATATTTCGGTAGATGACAGTATTACTTTATAACAAGTCATAAGCAATCGAATCTTAACATTGTCAAACTTTTAAACTGTGCATAATTACTTCGTTTGTTTTTTTAGAGTTCAGTATCGATCGTCATGATGGATCTCATACTCATTTTTGAGCTTTAATGTGAGTCCAGCGTCTAGTGGTGGTGCAGGAATGGCATCAAAACTCGGCAGGGAGAGAACTTTTAGCACAGCTCCGTCGTGGGTCGATTTGTTCACCGTGTTTTGACACCCGCCCCTGCAGTCAGAAGCCGCAGCCACCGATGTAATTTTCTGATAAAAATATGTCAGCGTTTTGCGCTGATTTCCCTGAGTGTGACAAAAATATCTTGGAGGAAAATAACACGAGAACTTCCTCAACGCTGCGCAGACGGCGGCTGTATATCAGAGTGCTATGTAGGTGTTCCATTTATACGAGAGAATTTTTGGGGAGAATTTATGTTTCCTCTAGCGCGAAATGCCCATAGTCACGAATTATTCATACGAAATATTAATTTTTCCATCATCTACGCTTCAAGCGTCAGTAGACATATTGTCAGGTAGAGGCATTTACAGTACATTACATGGTAAGCTATACAAATACACCGCGAAAGTTGAGGTCATATTGTGAACGTTGTATGAATTACGAAAGGGAAGAGGAATTGTTGTAGTTTTAATGAGACTACTCCCGCAACGTCACGGTCTAAAGAACATAAGGTCACATTTATGTAAAATTTTATTATTCCATTGGCTAATTGCCTCTAACGTCACGCCCACCCCCAACTGAAGAAAATGTAACATGCCACATCTTAGGATTAAAATGTGTTATAAACATGATGGTAAAAATAAGACTTTTAAAATTCTTCTGAATTGCCGCATTCGTATTTTACGTTCTTGCTGAACGTCAGCGGTCTTTGTGTATAAGTCGTCAGTATGACACCGGCTCAAAGTGGTTTTTCTTTCTTTTTTCAAGAATAAATGTAATTAGGAAGGGATAGCATCGCAATTTCATGATATGTGTCAACCGAGACAGCATCGACGGTGATTTAGTAATGGCAGATGATCAGCAGAGCCCTATGATCTATGACATGTTGCATAAAAACTGTTGACTTCGCAACTACAGACGCTTTTACTCAGACCAGCTTGACGTGTTTAACTTCTTTGAGCAGCATTCGTCTTTGGTAAGATAGGAGAAAGACTGTCGGTGTTTCGCTGTCGAAGCCTTACTTGCTCTCATTTTACCATCTTCACCATTACGTAAGTCTATATAAGAGGACTAAATGTTTTCTCATATAGCAACGAACGCTTTAGAAATATAAATAGCTTCAGGTCGTCGTGTCTGGTCTCTGACCGAGGACCATTCAACGTTTCTTTGACTTCCTCGTGGTGATCTGAAAATGTGTTTGTGACATGTCTTATGCTTTTTATTCTACATGTCAATATTTCCTCTGGTGACTCATTATGACCCTACATCCTCTATTTCACTGACAGGTATAAATTGAAATAATTTCTTTCTGAGCGTTTCTTTCATTTATGTTTGGATGCGGCAAGACGTTGCGTTTGATTTCTACAACGGTTTGTAAAAGGAGTATTTGTAAGAGGTCTATGTTTCTCTGATATGGTTATAATGCTGACTGCATAAAATCTAATTTATCGCATCTAGAACATTACCATCTTCGCTCGCTAATAATTCTTTTATTTATTTCATTCGCGAATAATTAATAGTCCCACCTGCATACCATACGTAGGGATTGGTCTACCACTTTTGTTATTGGTCATTCAGCATTGTTTAACCACACTGCAAGCGTCTCCGCCACGTAACTGACAACTGCCATACCTTTATGATGATGCAATGTTGTTGGTTACTTCCATCAACACAATATGGGTAACGGCAGCATTGTTTATTTTCAGACTCAGAAAAAAAGAATCATTGCATGATGCTCCTCTTACGTAGGCAAGAACATTAGCGATAGGTACGAAGAAGACAGAGATTTACTAGCAAACGACCAGAAAAATTATTAAGTTACATTGTAATTTGACGATTTTGATTAAAACTTAATGACAACCAGTCGTACTCACACAGAACAACACAAATGCGATGTTAAAAGTTGAAACCATTCTTCACAGTCATACGTATCACGTCGATACACACTTGATAGAACATAAAATGTCGGAGGGACTGACTTGTATTTATTAATCGCGCGTATGACTATGCATTATGCTAACATACCTATATTTTAAAAATGTTTCGACTGCTACATTTGGCATTCACAGATCTTTCGCTTACCGTTTACCTGTCACAGTTGTTGAGTCATCCCACGTGCTTCTCCACTCGTAACAGGCACCTGGCCAGTACTCAGGTAGTGACAACGTCCGTCTCCGGGCCTGCAACACGTGTCTCTTTCATGTGTAAAGGTGTCCCCACACGTGCATCCTGCGTCAGGGAGCAGCGGTGCTGTGTCGCTTACTTGTACTATTTGCCGTGTCCTGTTCCGTAAATGTCCTGACAGTGCTCCAATGCAACTACGTCGCATGCCGGATCTCCAACGTAGCCAAACTGTTATTAGATTAAACAAAGACCAGTGTGTTGTACCGAAAAACAGCGTCGACGATTTTTATTATGGAGAACAAAGGTTATTCCTATAAGACTAGGCGATGCTGCCGTATACTATTAACTTGTTGTTGAATATCTAATCAAAAATATTGCTAAAGTGCCTGAAGGTGAAACGAAATTACCTTCGAATTCGAATTGAAATGAAAATTACAAACATAGGTGGATGAAGGAGTGATAAGAGAATAAACTTTGTTTTCCGTAACAAAATATTTCGCAGCTGACATACCATGTTTCCAGTGCAACGGAAGCGAAAAGAGCGTGGATAAGAACCGTAACTCTAAAGGTGTCCTTGGACCATCACATTTCTTCAGGTGTCTGAAATCGTTTTCGTGTCATAAGTTCATACACTGATCAGCCAGAACATTATGACCATCAAGCAATAACCGGTATGTCCACCTTTGGCGGGCATAACAGGTGTCAAACGGAAGGTGAGCACGAGAAAAAGATTGAATAACCAGCAAAGGATAACGTTTCGTAAATAATAGATTTCAGCTATCAGTCGTCCTTTTTAAATTTTATTGGTGGATCTAGATTTCAGCTAGAAACCAGCCATTCTCAATGGACTATCATTTTTTATAAATGCATGTAATGCCTGTTGGTGGGGCTTCATCCACAGGTCATTGGTAATGAAAAATGGGGGTTCCTATTTTAAAAAACGCAGCTGATATCCGTTTGACCAGTGGCAGGGCCATCTAGCGGGCCAACCATAGTTTTTTCGTTTGACGCTTATTTCGTGAGATATTTGGCCCGGTCACTATCAATGGACCACCGTGTACGTAGAAGCGTCATAGGCAGTATTTTAAGAACACGCACAAGTACCATGCCCTCTTTATTATCTTTCTTTCTCAGTTTTCAGCTGCAAGAACTAATTATCATCAACCGAATAATCTACACAAATTGACGTCTCTTGTTACACGTTGAAATTGTATCTGTGCAGCATTTACTACAGCACGTCAGTCAACGATTTTTGCAGCCTCCTTAATGGAAAGCGCCCTGGTAGAGCGTCTATCGTTTTCATAACAACATGCTGCTGTTTATGGTATCATCTGACGTGACAGTGTTGGCCTATCGATATTACAATAACTTCGTTAGAGAGTAGCCTACTGCCACAGATATGGAGCTGCGCGGGATTAGCCGAGCGGTCTTGGGCGCTGCAGTGATCCCGGCGGAGGTTCGAGTCCTCCCTCGGGCATGTGTGTGTGTGTGTGTGTGTGTGTGTGTGTGTGTGTGTGTGTGTGTGTGTGTTTGTTTGTCCTTAGGATAATTTAGTTTAAGTAGTGTGTAAGCTTTGGGACTGATGACCTTAGTAGTTAAGTCCCATAAGATTTCACACACATTTGAATATTTTTGAACGTGCACTGCACTATCTAGCAGTAATTTACCACCAGAAGGAGGCTACTGCTCATACAGTATTTTCGTAATTTATCGTTTTATAACTTTGTAATTTTATATAATTTTCCTTAATGTATGTAGCCCACCGATCAGACATTGTATTTGACTTGTAGGTTTGAAGTTAACAACAATCGTGGTCGAAAACGGTTACCAGAATAAACAAATTTGTGATCAAGACTGATTTTAATAGTAACTATTAGTAATAACATTGATCACTGTCTGTTCCCACGATGTATTCAAAAGTAATCACTTTCAACAAATCGTTCAGAAAGGAGAATCGTACAAACGTATCGTCATATGACCATCGGAACGACTCCATTATGAACGACGTAGTAATAAGCATCCCTGGCATAAAGAAACGACTGAAAGACCTCAAAGCCTATAAATCACGCTGCCTCGATGAAATCCCGGTTCGACTTTACAAAGAGTAGTGGCCCCTTACCTAATTTGCATGTACGGTGAATCTCTCGCCCAGCACAATATTCCAAGCGACTGGAAAAAAGGCGCAGGTGATTCCAGTGAAAGAACGCACCTGCAAAATTACAGACGAACGTCCCTAATTTCTCTTTGCTGCAGAATCCTTAAACATATTCTCACTTCGAATATAATAAATTTTCTTGAGAGTGAGAAGCTTATGTCCACGAATCACCATCGTTTTAGAAAGCATCGTTCGTTCAGCTTGCCCTTTCCTTACGTGGTATTCTGCGAACTGGGGATGAAGGGCAACAGGCAGATTCAGATTACATGTTTCCGGAAAGCATTAGATACGGTGCCCCACTATTTGCCGTTAACGAAGGAACGAGCTTATGGAACTGGATCACAGATATGTGAGTGGCTCGAAGACTTCTTAAATAATAGAACCCAGTATCTTGTCCTCGACGGCGAATGTTCGTCAGAGACAAGGACATCGTCAGGGATGCCCAGGGAAGTGTGATAGGGTGGGCAGCAACCTTCGTTTGGTTGCTGATGATGGCGTGATGTACGGTAACGTGTCGAATTTGGGTGACTGTAGGAAGATACAAGACTACTTATACAAAATTTACAATTGGTGCGATGATCGCACCCTAAATATAGAAAATTGAAATTTGATGACAATGAGTAGGATACAGTATTACGAGTGTCCTGCTTGACACAATCAAGTCGTTTAAATATCTGAGCGTAACATTGCAAGGTGGAACGAAGATGTGAGAACTTTGGTAGGGAAGGCAAATTGTCGTCTTCGGTTTGTTGGGAGAACTTTAGGAAAGAGTATTTCACCTGTAAAGGAGGCTGAATAAAGGAGGCTGGTGCGACCTAATATTGAGTACCGCTCAAGTGTTTAGGAAGACGACTTCGAAGCAATTAAGGGGCTGCTAGATTTGGTACCAGTAGGTTCGAACAACAAATAAGTGTTACGAAGAGACTTCGGGAACTCAAATGAGAATCCATGGAGAGTAGGCGACGTTTTTCGAGGAATACTACTGAGAAAATTTAGAGAACCTGCTTCTGAAGATGATTGCCGAACTGTTTTACTGCCGCCAACATACATTGCGCGTAAGCACCACGAACCTAAGATGCGATAAATTAGGGCTGATATAGAGGCACATAGACAGTTGTTTTCTTCTCGCTCTATTTGTGAGTGAAAGAAGAAGGGAAACAACTACTAATGGTAGAGGGCAGCCTTCGCCACGCACCGTACCGTGGCTTGAGGAGTATCTATGTAGACGTAGAGCAGATATTGTAGGTGATAGTTGCGTTCTGCCTGAACAGTGTAAACAGAATCTTAATAGCGTTAACCCCACTTGCTTTGTGTGATTGTTCTCTGATTCTAATGATTTTTACTCCCAAGTATGTCATACTGTTAACGTCAGTTTGGCATTTGTTGCCTGTCGATGCCATACTGCTGCAATTTTAATGGCCGCAGTGAATTTGTTTGCTTCTCCAAGCAGGAAAATTGTACTGGTTACTTCTTTCGCATTTTCGTGCTCCCCTTACCCTTTACATTTCTAACCGCAGAGTAAGGAAACTCACGAGAACATAGCAAGTGCCATAACCCGATTTCCCAGAAACTTTGCTCAGTGGGAAAGCGATCAGAGGAAAATAACACGTGTCACAGCTTATCCATTGATACTCAACCTGTTCTGAGAAACGTTTTCGACATACTTTAGATGTCTTTTAGGGGGTTCTAATCTAACATGGGGAGGCCGCCAATTGTGAAATTCAGATTCGATTCATACTGCGCATAATAACAGCTCATGGCCAGAGGTGTAATGTGGCAAAGCACCAAGATGCACTTCTCAGCCGTTGTCGAGAAAATAGACAGTTAAAAGAAACCGTTGCGATGAAATACTCTCTACGATTAATAACTTCCTACAACGTCGTGGCGCAGCGGTAAGGGCTCGGGTTCGTAATCCGAAGGTCGCCGGATCGAATCTCGCACTATCCAACTTTCTTTATTATTGGTTTTTTGTAATACAAATGTATACACACACACACACACACACACACACACACACACACACACACACACAAAAAGGCTGTCCTGGTAACCCGACACGACATGAACAAGGTGACGCATTCGTATACGGCACAATATTCGATCACGATGTCTGGACGAGTCTTGCCACTTGTTTTCTTATGCCTCCAAGAGTCCACAGGTACGTTTGGACCCAGAGTGCAGAAGACAGTCGACGAGTACGCCAAGAAGTATACCAACGTTGTTATTGCATCCTCCAAATCCGGCAAACTAACAACGGGTTTGTTCATGGACTTCTTGCGTAATGCTTTGCAACCATACGTACAAAGGAAAGAATTTCTCCTTCTGATCGACTCTTGGGGTGGGCAAACGAACCCGGCATTATACGATGAGATGTTCCAGGACGATAAGAAGTTACCAAAGTGCACTATAAAAGTCATTCCTCCAAAGTGCACTCCTCTCGTCCAACCGTGTGACGTGTATTTTTACCGGCAGGTACAAAATTTGATCAAGCGCCTTCAAAATTGTGCTTTTTTAATCGAGCGAAACCGTGACATCAACTCCAGAGACGATTGTATACAAATCCAATCCATCGTCCACCACCAATTGTCTTCTCCAATTTTTGCCGATATGATACGATCGCGTGGTATGCATCAAACCTGACGAACGATGGAACAATTTTTCACAATGTCAATCAGGTGTGTTTCCCAACAGATAATTTAAAAAAAACTATTGTTGTGGTAAAAACGCATCGTTTATTAGATGTGCTCGATGTCGTGCTGTTTTCTGCTTTCCATGTTTCTGTGATAACTATCACTGTGGTTCGTGCGATACTCCAACTGCTTCTGGTCACTAATTGTTAATTATGTGCGACTGTATACCGTACTTTTCAATAAATTGTATCCACTTGAACATTATTTGTGATATTGTGTTTTATTTCAAGTATTGTTTTTCCACGACAAACGACTTTCAACAACTTATTATATGCATAATTTGAATTACAAAAAAAATTATAAAAAAATTTGCGTGCCGTGAGATTCGATCCGGCGACCTTCGGATTACAAACCCGAGCGCTTACCGCTGCGCCACGATGCAACAGGAAATTATCAATAGTAGAGAGTATTTCACCGCAACGGTTTCTTTTATCTTTTCACTGTCTATTTTCTCGACAACGGCTGAGAAGTGCATCTTGGTGCTTTGCCACATTACACCTCTGGCCATGAGCTGTTATTATGCGCAGTATGAATCGAATCTGAATTTCACAATTGGCGGCCTCCCCTTGTAAGCCGCAATGGCTAAAGTAGCCGCGTCTCACTTTTGCTCCCCGTTTTCGATATCCGATTAATGTCGCTATTTTGCTTTATTTGCGTTTATCTACCCATTGCCATAGAAGATTATTACACGAATGCTTTTGTGAATCGACGTCGCCAGTTTCGTAAAGGCCCTGCCCCTGTCGCTACTGCTGTGGAGACCGAGTTCGTCAGTTCGTGAAACAGCTTCTGGTGCAGTACACCGCTAAGACAGTTTCCCCCTGCCACTATCGTACAGCTATGCCCCAGGGTCAGGCAACAGGATAGTGGCAAAATTAGTAATAAAGACACGCAATGTTTTAAAAAGATTTATTTCTCTCTGTGATTAGTTGAATACTGAAGTCTGCAACATTGCTTGAAATATAACCCAAAAAAGACCCTCAATGGCCAAGAGGAAATAATCGTAGGTATACTTCACAGTACATAGCAAATGCAATTTACTACAACAGTCTGTTTACTAAACGACGTTCCCCGTCTATGTCAGCCTTGGACGATAATATGTATCCAAGTGAGCGAGAGCCGCTCTTCTATCTTCCGAGTAGGCATCTGTCCGTTGTCTTCCGGTCATTGGCGGATTAAGCTCACAAGGGGAGGCCGCCAATTGTGAAATTCTCTGTCCAAGTGTAATGAGCGAGTAACAGAGTTTATATTTCATACCTGCCACAGCAAGTTTGTGTTCGTGGGGTCTCTATTCTAATTAGAACGTTTGACTTACGCTATACGTATTCGTTTCGGAATATCGTTTCTACGTCTTCCGTTAACTATATGTGGTTAACATTATGAAGATAATTAATAACATTTGTGAAATACAACTTTGTTTGCGGAAAACATAATGATGTTCGAAGTCGCCAGTTTTTCCACGACAAACGACTTTCAGCAACTTATTATATGCATAATTGTTGCAACTGATTGCCGGGATTTATATATATTACAAAAAACAAATACTAAAAAAAAAAGCTAGCATGGCGCGAGAATCGATCCGGCGACCTTCGGATTACGAATCCGACCGCTTACCGCTGCACCACGAGGGTGTAGAAAATTAGTAATCGTTGAGAGTATTTCACCGCAACTGTTTCTTTTAACTGTCGATTTTCTCGACAACGGCTCAGAAGTGCATCTTGATGCTTTGCCACATTATACCTCTGGCCATGAGCTTTTATTGTGCGCAGTATGAATCGAATCTGAATTTCACAATTGGCGGCCTCCCCTTGTCAGCGGGAAATTGACCGAGGCGAAGTCGCTATCTTCATCCTCAGCTCCGCCCATGGCGCTGGTGGAACTTGAGCCAGTGGCTAGTGTCTATGGCACTAGCACTAACTCGCATCTTTGCGACTATGGTGCTTTTGCCCTGGCTGTGTCTGAAGCGGACAACACCGCAAATGTTTTCAATGTACACTGATGAGCCAAAAAATTACGACAACCCGTATAATAGCGTGTTGGTCTACTATGCAAAAACATTACAGCAGCGATTTGGCTTGGTATGGATTCTAAAAGTCCTTGAGATGATCCAGATGCATGTGGCACCAGTTCAGGTGAAGCAATTCCGCAAATTACGGGATGGTAGTTTACGGGCATGCAGCTGGCGCGTGATATGTGTTCCAATAGATACAGATCAGGCACATTTGCTGATCAAGACATAAATGTGGGTTCATTATAATGCCCTTCAAGCCTTGCATCACGATTATGAGTCGCATGAGGAACAGTTATCCTGCTGGAAAATGTCATAGCCTTAGGGGGAAGTCTCAAGCATGAAGCGATGCAGGTTGGCCGCAATAATGTCCGCGTAGTTTACTGTTGTCATGATGCCTTCGATTACCCCACAGGTCCCGCTGAAGCTCAACTCAGTCTACCCCAAACCATAATTCTGCCCTCAGCGGCCTGCATCTGTTGCACAATGCACGCTTCGTGCAGCCATTCGCCTGAATGACGGCCTTAAGGACCCAACCATCGACCTGGTGTAACAAGAAATACGATTAATTCGACAGGCGAGTTTCTATTGATCCACCATAAAAAGTCAGTGATGCTGTGCCCTCTGCAATCATAACTGACGATGTTATTGAGTCAACAAACGAACAGGTACGGGTCGTGTTATGTAGAGCTCAGTGTTCAGGAATGGCCTATGAATGGTGTGCTCCGAAACGCTTGTGCCTACACGAGCATTGTACTTTATCGTCAGATCTGCCACAGATCGCTGCCTATCCTGGATTACAAATCGGGGGATCCTCCGACGTCTACGATTTGTAATGAGACGTGGTCGCCCAATACCATACGGCCTACTCATTTCACCAACCTTTAATCACTTTGCATACGCGTTCACGACAGTAGTACGCCAACAGCCGGCCATCTTCACCCTGACCGAGGTTCTCGTTGTCAGAGGCAGAGCCTCAACCATTTGGCCTTTATCAAAACCGCTTAAATCTGTGGATTTCCGTATTTGCCACCCGTAACTTCGCTATAATAACCTTCTATTCATTTGTCTGACGCTTACATTCTTTCCTTACTTAGATACGAGCCCGCAGCACTATCAGTAGGCATTCGACCTCGCGGTGGGCAGTGTGATAATATTTTGACTCACCAGTATATACTGAAATAAAGTGAGCTCCACCGTGACTCGCCGGCCGTAGTGGCTGTGCGGTTCTAGGCGCTACAGTCTGAAACCGAGCGACCGCTAGGGTCGCAGGTTCGAATTCTGCCTCGGACATGGATATGGGTGATGTCCTTAGGTTAGTTAGGTTTAATTAGTTCTAAGTTCTAGGCGACTGATGACGTCAGAAGTTAAGTCGCATAGTGCTCAGAGCCATTTGAACCATTTGAACCGTGACTCATAATCAACTGCAAGCTCCAGTTTTCTGTAAAGTGATCCCCTATGCGTGGTTCGTAGCCAAGTTATAGCCAACGCGTGAAATCTTCACCAGTGATTATGACGAATGATATTCAGACGAAGAAATCTCACTGTGGCAAACCTGCTATCGCGCGATTTTCGTAGTATTCGGAACTTTTATGTTTCCAGTGTTTCTAATATCGGTATAATCTAAGGGGATGCACCATATCTTCCTGAAGAATAAACACAAAGTAAAATATAAAAATAATTATAAAAATTGATACAAGAATGAAGTATAAGAATATGAGGGTTTCAAAAGTTTGTAATCCATGGAAATACAGTACGTACATATATTACGTAATATATGTATGACATTACGAAATACATCTCGGGTGAACAGCCTGGTGTGAGAGTACAAAGGACACAATATTTCGGCAATCGACCTTGTTGCCATCATCAGATGTGCTGATGACAGTACAACAGCACACCTGATGATGACAACGAGGTCGATTGCCGCAATATTGTATCCTTTGTACACTCACACCAGGCTGTTCACCCGAGATTTATTTCGTCATGAAATAAGCCTGGAGAAATTGAAGAAACACATGTATGACATTTATTGTGAAACCCAGTTGTAATTTTACAATTAAAACAACGCCCTTGTATGCCATAATTTGTAAGGAAGTATTCGTGTAACAACTTTCTGCCGACATGGGTAGATACATGAAAGAAAATATAATAAAAATAAAAATCGGATTTCGTTCATGCGGCACGAAAGTGGAGAGAAGCGATTATAGCCACTGTGCCACGATTTCGGCTGAGAAACTAGCGCGCTAGGATGCTTTTGAAGTACGTCGATCTCTCAGAATCGGTCGTGTATCTATGGATAAGCCGACACACGTGCTCGCTTATTTTGACTCCTCTTCCACATAGCGATGTTTCAGGGAAACAGGGTTGTAACGTCGTGTTCTCCTCATCAGTGCTGCCCCCACCGCCAAACAGGCACGTCGCATGAACAACATGGGATCGACGTTTACTATGGATAATAAATGTTGAAATTTCGTTACTGTTATAGTTCATTACCTGTCAAAATTTTGTATTTGACAATACGAGAACATAGCTGATTAACGAGAGTCAACAATACACCAGTGACTGACTTACATCTAATTCTTGAAAAGGTCTTATATCGGAATAACACTATCTAAAGATTTTTAATCTAATAATTTTGTCACTTTTATTCATATCTACAAGAGGTACTATATCTGGAGCAGCTAAAACCGAATAAAATGAGTTATTAAATTCAGAGATATATAGAGAGACTACTCTAAATGTTATTTGATGCAAAACACTTCATCTCTGTACAACTGATGTTTGACAGTTAATGAATCTAAGAGGAACAGATGCACCAGACACTTTAAAAATTGTATCTTGTAGCACACGATTACGACCAGAAACTTCAAAAACCTCGTAAATTATTACTAGACATCTAGAAATTTAGAGCTGGTAACATTTCCTCAGAATTGTTAAGATCTTCAGGAAAACTAGCCGTTTGATAACCATTCCATCTGGTATCCAAGATAGATGAGACAGGTAAAATACACTCAGATTTTGTAAATAATTACAGAAACACCATTGTAATAAGTTATGGCTATGAAATACCGACATGAATTACTTACAAATGACCGAAAATTTTGGTAGAAGTCGTCTTTTAGGAAGATTATTTTGGATACCGACAATATGTAGAAACTAACGCCGTGGGCGTGGGCCTCTGGGCTTACGGGTAGATACGGCTCAACGGCTGAACTTGAAGAAAATAAAACGGCTGTGCCCGAGCATCTTGTTTCGGCGGTGAAAGCCGGCGCGATAGTGTGCGCAGTGCATCTGGCAGCAGAGGGGACGCGTTGACCGTGATAAGGTGGACCCAAAGGCGGACCTCGCTCGTAAGGAGGCGAAAGCAGCCGGTGGTATTTGAGCTAAGTGTCTAAACAGACGAAGTCCTGAAGATACACGTTGACTGTGGATATTGTATCATAGAAACAGTCCCTTTGACTGTTTAGAGCTGTCACTAAACCCGACCGAAGATGTAAACAAGCATGCATGAGCAGTGCCTAGTTAACGGAGTGGGTCCGTTCCACCAGGAAGGAGTTAAACGGTTCGTATTGCCTGTAGTTCAATCATGCCTAGACGGTGAACACCGCGATTCGATCGCATCCGCATTGTTACTTTATGCCAGGAAGGGATCTCAACAAGGGAAGTATCCGAGCGTCTCGGAGTGAACCAAAGCGATGTTGTTCGGACATGGAGGAGATACACAGAGACAGGAACTGTCGATAACATCCCTCGCTCGGACCGCCCAAGGGCTACTAGTGCAGTGGATGACCACTACCTACAAATTATGGCTCGGAGGAACCCTGACAGCAACGCCACTTGTTGAATAGTGCTTTTTGTGCAGCCACAGGCCGCCGTTTTACGACTCAAACTATGCGCAATAGGCTGCACGATGCGCAACTTCACTCCCTACGTCCATGGCCAGGTCCACCTTTGCAATCACGACACAATGCAACGCGGCACAGATGGACCCAACAACATGCCGAATGGACCGCTCAGGACTGGCATTAAGTTCTCTTCACCGATGAGTGTCGCATATGCCTTCAATCCGACAATCGTCGGAGATGTGTTTGGAGGCAATCCGGACAGGCTGAACGCCGTATACTCACTGTCCAAAGAGAGGAGGAAGGTGGAGGTTCCCTGCTGTTTTGGGATGGCATTATGTCGGGCCGACGTACGCCACTGGTGGCCATGGAGCTCGCCGTAACAGCTGTACGATACGTGAATGCCATCCTCCCACCGATAGTGTGACGATATCGGCAGCATATTGGCGATGTATTCGTCTTCATGGACGACGATTCGCGATCCTATCATGCACATCTTGTCAATCACTTCCTTCAGGATAACGACATCGCTCGACTAGAGTAGCCAGCATGTCTTACAGACTCGAACCCCGTCGAAAATGCCTGAGATGGATTGAAAGGGGCTGTTTATGGATGACGTGACCCATTAACCACTCTGAGGGATCTACGACAATCTCCGTTGAGGAGTGGGACAATCTGGATCAACAGTACCTTGATGAACTTTTGGATAGTATGTAACGACGAATACAGGCATGCATCAATGCACGAGCGATAAGGAATGTGGAAATGGTGTTTATGTTGATCTCTATTCCAGTTTTCTGTGCATGTTCCGGAACATTCGGAACCGAGTTGATGCAAAACTTTTTTTTGATGTATGTATATGCCATAAGACCTTTTGCAAGCTATAAAAATGACAACTTCTCACAAAATAGGAATAAAGTGATAAAAGAAGCGGTAGTATATTAAATTAGACTAAAATTAAAGTGTTTATTTCTACCTGATTGTTATTTTTTAACTGATTAGTATGCAGTGACAAACCTATAATTTGTGATAAATTTGAAAGACTCAGCGTAAGACGAAGGACATCATCCAAAATCAGAGTCAAATAATTGGTCACACAATATAATCAAAAATCATACTACGCACAACATGGACAGAAAGGCTAAAGACATAAGGAGGTATGAGACAAAAATACAATTTTAGACGAGCGACACATCATATTATTTATCTTACTTTGTCAACATTTCCGAAACAGAAGAGAACATAAGTATGATCAGGTTCAGCCGATTACTGGTACTGACTATAGCTGCACTTGATTACTTACACAACTGCAAAAGGGCCATTACGCTAATGGAATATCCCATCAACGCACCGTTCGATTTTGAGACCGACAAATGTGAACATACTTCTCACACATTTAGTAAAGTAAGATATCGTGAGGTGTGTAGTTCCGCTGGTATCATGATAGGATTAAATAAAGGTTTTCCACTGAATTTTAAAAATACCAATTTTAGTGTCTGTTGTGACTTGGCAAGACAGCCAAGCCACTATGAGAGGAAGCCGAAAAGCACGCTTTTAAGCTCACGCAGGCTGGCGTGAGGTCTGGAACAGTTAAAGGAGTTTAGTAAAAAAAGTACATAGCTTCTGGAATACTTAACTTTAATCCATAATTGGTAAACATCGGTCTGACGGTACATGCATCACAAGATAAATAGCAAATGATAATGGCGCCTTGCTAGGTCGTAGCAAATGACGTAGCTGAAGGCTATGCTAGCTATCGTCTCGGCAAATGGGAGCGTAATTTGTCAGTGAACCATCGCTAGCAAAGTCGGCTGTACAACTGGGGCGAGTGCTAGGAAGTCTCTCTAGACCTGCCGTGTGGCGGCGCTCGGTCTGCAATCACTGACAGTGGCGACACGCGGGTCCGACGTATACTAACGGACTGCGGCCGATTTAAAGGCTACCACCTAGCAAGTGTGGTGTCTGGCGGTGACACCACAGTGTCTATGATGGGACACACTACTACTTAGCGCTGCCCACCTTGGTTAACAGGTCGTCTCTGACCTCTTCATTTTCGACTTGTTTAGAGTGTAGACTTGCCCCTTCCCCGGCCCTCTCCATATCTCTACCTCCATTTTTTGCGAGTCCCGCTTGTTGACTCTGCTATCGAGCTGGCTACTGAGCTTCTGTTATTTCCACTGCTCTAATTTCCCACTCCCTCGGCTGTCCATACACGCCATTTCCCAGATGGGTATCTCACGGTAGTAAATGCATCTCTGATTCGCCCATGTTGTCTCTGACTTCGAGGCCGACTGCCATTGCTGCTTTCCCTATCCATCATTATTCGTGCACTCTATCTCCCGCGAAATCTGGCACTGATGCCTCACCATTATAGCACTTGCTCTCTGATATTCCTGGACAAACACAGTGAGGCCTGATAGTACAGAATGCCTCCATATCACAGAGTACGGATGTCTTGTTTTCAGCTGACATTGTGTTAATGAATCTCTGAATTGGCTCACCATTAGTGTATGGGTGGTCGAGATGTTGATTCCATTTTGAAATCTCCTTGACAGTTTGAACATAAATTGCTACCAGTAACCCAGCTTTTATAATGTTTTGGCACACCCTATTTTGCCCATCAGTGGACCAGTATAGTTTCACGATTTCCGATTAAAACTCTACAAAAGCTGTACAGTACCTTGTGACAGGTAATACTTTTACAATTACATCTGTGCTCATGTGGCTAACCATGAACTCCAGCTCCCTCCAAATGGCCCGCAGTTTGGCGGGTTGTATTTATGCTACTCGCTATATGTTCGATGTGCAAGTCACCACCTGCACGGCAGGTGAGGAACCTCCTTCCTGAGAATAAATGTTTGTCATCAATGTACTGGTTATTGTTGGGCGCAAAACCCGATGCTACACAGGTTTTCCTTGTGCTGCGACTGTCGTGCCTGTAGACTGCAGATTTTCAGAACTGCCCCGTTCATCACTGGCCCTCCATCTACACTCAGGGTGTGGAATTAATAAAGCTGCAGCTGGCGATGTAGTGTTCTCACAGTGGCTACATCGCGATATCTTTACAGGGATACAATGAAAAAGTAGCTTATTTAATCTTCTGGTCGAAAGTTTCTCGCTTTGTAGAAAACTAGTCTTGTTTACAGGCACCATGCCTAACAATGTATATTCGGAAGACTGATAACATCAGAATGTAGACAGGTTCTTTCCTGCTCCAGCAGTCGATTTGTGGGCACGGAATAGTATTTGTACTTCAAAAATTTTCTTCAAGTATGGTTACGCGCCTTGAGTCACCAGTTCTCTTCGTCCATCGATTTCTGTTACTATGCTGATCAAGTATCACTCTTAAAGAGAAGGTTAGCGATTGCAGTTATCACTAACTGGCGTGTTAATAATTCTGAAATACGATAAATTCTTATATCCACAATTTTTGGTCATTTCGGTCACTTTCTAAATAAGCATACTAATCATTTTTTATTGATAGACTCTGTGATGCCCCTACCTTACAAATTATTTAGATATTCTCTTTTTATATCGCCACAGCAGTATCGCCAAATAAGGGATTAACTAAGCTCTTTGATTTTGCTTTGTAATATTATTCAATTTATAGGTAAGTAAAATCGCTCCAGCCGGCCGGTGTGGCCGTGCGGTTAAAGCCGCTTCAGTCTGGAACCGCGTGACCGCTGCGGTCGCAGGTTCGAATCCTGCCTCGGGAATGGATGTGTGTGATGTCCTTAGGTTAGTTAGATTTAATTAGTTCTCAGTTCTAGGCGACTGATGACCTCAGAAGTTAAGTCGCATAGTGCTCAGAGCCATTTGAACCATTTGAAAATCGCTCCAATAATGCTCTTTAAATACATCTTTCGGCAAATGTACTGGATACAGTATTTTACAAAATAATTGATCACATGAACACTTTTAACTTCTTTACAGCAGACGGAAAATGTTTTGTTACAGAACATTATTTGCACAGTACTTCTATGAAAGCTTTACGAAAGTCTATGTATATGTGCTAGCCATCGTGGCTCTTTCTGAATTGAAGATACATCATTTTAACTAACACTATGAGGCACTTTTACATTATTTTTCTAACATAGGCGGTAGAATCTCAGGGAATCTTTCGTTATCTTTCTCCTTGCGTGCGTCGGTAGCTGTTTCAAGTCTACATCTGGTGACACCAACATTTTGTACAAGTTTTAAGATCCGTCTGGTTGCAACTTCGCTACTATGCTCCTCATGAAACATGGTAAACTAAGGAAATACACAAATTTGTTGTTCTCAGAAAACTAACAAATGATTCAAATGGCATTAAGCACTATGGGACTTAACATCTGAGGTCATCAGTCCCCTAGACTTAGAACTACTTAACCTAACTAACCTAAGTACATCACACACATCCACGCCCAAGGCCCAATTCGAACCTGCTACCGTAGCAGTAGCGCGGTTCCGCACTGAAGCGCCTAGAACCTCTCGGTCACAGCGCCCGGCGAAAACTTACATCATGCATACAAACACTGCATTTGTTGCTCAATACTTAGGAATAATAAGTTCCGGTGGGTGGTTACCTAATGTCGTTGTTGCAGTAACTAACACAGAAAATGCTTCGTATGATCTCAGCGGACACTTAGTCTCCCTTCTTAACAACACATCTTTAGGTTCAAGCGAAAGAAATTCGTCAAAGCAAGTTGAATGGATTCTGTAGTGGCAGATTAATTTCACTCCTCAGGAGCTTGCACCTTTGTGATATCGATGCACGAGTTTCGCCCACAGTCTGCGTACCATTACAAAAGTGAGATTCTAGTTTCCCCAATTTTACTTCAGTTTTGACTGTCCCTGGACCTGCCTGGACGCGTTATTTTCCATTGGTTCTACTACAGACCGGTATCGCTCAATCGTAAATCAAGTATTCTTCCTAGATCTTTAATGTTTTTTCTAAAAATGTTCCACCTCTCTTTCGACCATATCCTTGCCTATCTCCACGTTGCAGTCTCTTTCCCGCTATTCCTTTTTATCTCCCATGCGCCCATGTCTTACACTTCCTTCCTAGCTCTCTCATGAATGTCTTTCCTTCCTGCTTCGGGTATATCTGGCATTTGTTTTACCCAGAATGGAACATCTGCCATGTTTCCGAGATTCGTGCTGCATAGTGCAAACGGCTGACTCCGTTTCCCAAGTTTTGCTAATTTCACATTGCTCGGCTGTCGGTGAAGATTCCTGGATTTTAGGCATTACAGCTACTGGTGTCTTCTTCCCCACAGAAAATTCTGATGCGAATTCGTCCTATTAAATTGATTCATACTGGTTCGTCTTGCGTCACTTGATCATGCTCAACTACACGTATCCATGTACACAGGACATGAAAGCAGAAATCCATTAAAAGAAAAGTACCGCGCTTAAAAATTTTATATTCGAGAGTGATCCTGAGCACATGAAATATCTTCACATGTAAGACCAAAAAGATATTCGCACATAATACATTGTTTTCCAAACCAAATCCCCAAAAATACAGGTACATGCTCACAGAGAAGTCAATTATAAGTTGAACATATTCGTAGTCCACATGTGTGAATCGAGCTAACGTTTGCTATAACTGCACATTAATGTGCAAGCTAAAAAATGGGACATAAATGGTTGCTACAACTTCTTACGTCCCCCAAGATGTGTCTCACAGTGCCGTACTAACTGTAAAATATCAAAAGAACCCAAAATAAATAGCCTGCAGTGTCGCCATTGAAAGTTGCGTTCCCATTACGGATCAAAGCTGAGGAGCATTAGTGCAACGCTTCTTATAAAACATTTCTTTGATTATACAAGATAGGCGAGAGCGATGCTGGTTTTTTCTCTGATTTCTTAACGCAACTCATCGTAGAATTTGGCCATTGTGCACAAAAACAACTTCATCAAGTGAAAACAAAAAAACTATAGTGTGCGCTGGGTTTTATTCTGTCTCTACGCTGTTCACTGTTGTAAAACAACCTACGACCAGCTTAGAGACAGAAGTGATGACACTTTCTGCAGGACCCGACCATCATTTTGCAGGACAATATTCAAGCACGTACAGTGCAATCTGTTACTGATTTGTTTGACTGATGGGGCTGCGAAGTGCTGCACAACCTGCTCCACTCCCCTGACTTAAACCCTCGTGAGTTGAACTCGATTTCCAAACTGAAGGAAACACTTCACGGCATTCGCTTCAGAAGTGCAATAAATTCGTCGAGCAATAGATCGCGCCGCTCGAACTGTCAGCACAACTGGCACTGCCAAGAGTATCCTACGACTTCTACATCGCTGGCAACGGGTTATACACAGTGCTGGGAACTACTTTGAAGGTCAGTAAAACTTGGAAACACATATCAATTTTTTACGAGCTGTAAATAAATAATTTCCACTATTGAAGTTCCAACCCTCGCATTTTTAAACAGAAAACCAAGTCAGTTGAGAACAAAATTTGAGTTTTTATCACCGCATTTTAAATTCTGCCTGCATTTTTGCGTAAAATTTTGAACAGTTACTACGATGATGGATATGGTACTGCGATAGAATCGTTCGTTCTCCACTTGACGATAAATGACACCAGAAATCGGTCACGTATTCAGAAATCCTGCGTAAAACCGTTATGTTGAAATAGTTACTGTGCACTCGCATTAGGTTGGCCTAGTCCGGCATTAGGAAACAGTTGTGTGCAAAGTTATTATTGGTTGCGTCGTAGACTTATCCTAGGAGGTAGGCTCAAGAGATGTAATAACTAAGTTTATAGCATATTTAGATTCGGAGAAAGTATGTGGCAACACTGACTGAAACACACTCATAAAAATTTTGAAGGTAAGAGAGAAAAAATAAGGAGAGTGAAGTGTTAACTACAAATGTACAGCAATCAGACTTTGGTCAACAGGCTCAAAGGGCGTGAAATGTGGGCCGCAGTAGGAAAGTAGTAGAAACAGGAAAGGATCAGAATAGTGCCCCGAAAACCTGAATAAAAGTAGAAAAAGACTAATGTCTAGTTACATACGCTTCTTTATTTTCAACTAAAATATTTAGTTCACTTACACATTAATGTGATTGCCTGTAAAATCCTGAAAACCGACTTTTTCAGCTGAGACTGCTGCGAGATATGTGGGAAGGAGTCAGTGAGGTTTTGGACGGTACTGACAGGCATCTGGAGCCACACCGTGGGGAGCGGTGTTAGGTTACTCGGGTGAGAATCCATGAGACGAATAGCGCGAACGAGGTGGTCTCACACATTTTCCTTTGGGTTTAAATTCGGGGAGTTTGGTGGCTAGCTGAGTACGGTAATCTCATTCTGGTGCTCTCCAAACCATGCACAACACTGCGAGGTGTTTGATACGTTGCTACCGCACCGAAGAAAAATACACTGCATGTAGGTGTGAACATGTTTCACAGGGATAGATGCGTACCCGAATCGATCCATTGTATTTTACAGAATGACGAGTTCATTCAGGGAATGCCACGAAACATTCCCCAGACCACGACGCTCCCTCCTCCGTCCTGGAACTTTCCGGCTGTGTGGTACGTTGTCATCGTGACAAGGAAAAACACACTGCGTGTACGGTTGGACATGATCCCCAGGGATAGATGCTTAGTTGTGTCGATCCATTTTACCTTCCAGAACGACGAAATCACTTTGAGAAGCCACGAAACTATCTCCAGTCCATGACGCGATTGTTGAAGAGTGTTTTGCTTCGACAGGTTTCACTCCGTACACACCAACGGCCCTCTGTACGGTGGAGCATATATCGTTATTCATCTGAAAAGGCAATCTGTCGCCACGCGGTTCACGTCTAGTTGCGGAGTGTAAATTCCAGCCTCCGTAATTGATGAACAGTAGTCAACACTTGTGCATGAACCAGTGACCGTGTACGGAAGCCCATAAGCTGCAAGTAGCCCCTTGGTTAATCTGGGTGGTTACCTGTTCAACAGCTGCACGTCTATTCGCCCTTAAGGTCCACACAGACGCCATACATCCCCTGTCATCTATGGCTCGTTATCCACCACAGTTGCCACGGCGCCGGTTTTGGATTGTCCATTTCGCAATGTACCTTCCACTCTAACCACAGCGGTACGCAAACAGTTTACAAACTTAGCTGTTTCTGAAATAATTCTACCCTTTTCCCGAAAGCCAATGATCATTCCCTGTCGGACATCAAATAAATCGCCCAGTTTCCACAGCGTTCCGCTGACACACTTAATTTCACACACCCATGCCCGAGGGAGGACTCGAACCTCCGCCGGGACCAGCCGCACAGTCCATGACTGCAGCGCCCCAGACCGCTCGGCTAATCCCGCGCGGCGAAGTTACGTCTGTGAGTGGTTATTTCATGTTGACGTCGAACGTAGGTCGTCATCACATTAATATTTTTGGGCCATGTGTAAGGCTAGAAAATGAATATTAAACTGTTGCCGAGTGATAGAAGAAAGACAAGTGGGGGAAAAACCTTTTTCTTAAAATTCTGGGAAATCTATCTCCAAATAACGTCCCAACCACCACCCATCTTCACATCCCAAGATATTCAATATCCATAAAACT
The DNA here is from genome assembly GCF_021461395.2 of Schistocerca americana. Taxonomy (NCBI): domain Eukaryota; kingdom Metazoa; phylum Arthropoda; class Insecta; order Orthoptera; family Acrididae; genus Schistocerca; species Schistocerca americana. Next base: position 49,638,374 of record NC_060124.1, read on the forward strand.
GATGTTAATGTGGTGGAGTTGTCTAACAAAGACACGGCGTCCTCAAACTACCTATACTACGAGAGATGGAGGACAATTTGAATATTGGAGCAGTCACTGTTCGTACTTTATCACTCTCTAACTGACATGTGAATGATCACAGCAGGCCAGAGCTTATCCAGCGAGCGTTGTTCATTTTAGAATACTGTTTCGAAGTTATTTGTACGATGTGCAGTACTTGTAATGCTATTTGGACACTGTATCGTGCTTTTAATTCCGTACATAATAATTTCATTTACAGAGTGAAATTGTATGGATGTCTGCTTAATTATTTTTGCTAGTACGGCGCAGTGTGCAGTTTTCAACTCGCTGCGTGTAACTGAAACAGATGTTTACTCTGTTTTAATGTTTTGTGTTCTCTGGTTCCGTTAGCGGGTCGCGTAGTGGCAGAATATTTATTATTCCAGTCAGATGCTAATTCTAGAATCTCTGATATATTTATTTTTGTATTGCCAACTGCCATTTTTGATGATAATTTTATGTTAGCACTGTTATAGCGGTGCTTCGTCCTAGATAATCTGTAAGTACTATATTATAACTGAATCTATGATTTAAGATAAAATAATATTTAATTAAATTCAAACCGCATTTCTTAAGAAAGAGAGCCATCGCAATACAATTTTCCTCATAAATTATTTTTCTGTAGTTTAGCTGTATGTGGAAGTGAAACATGGTCGGTAAACGGTACAGTCAAGATCGGAGCAGAAGCTCTCTAAGTGTACCATTAGTTTTACAGATGAATGCTGACGACTATTTGGATAGATCGGATAACTGTACAAGATCTACTAAACTGAATCGCAGAGAATAGAAATTTATGGCACAACTTCTTCGTAAGTACACATGTTGAGCTATCAAGTTATAGGCAATTTCGAATTAAGGGTAGAGTAAGGAGAGACGAGGGGGGAGAGGGGAGTAAAACCTGTAGAATGATGCCAAGGCTTTACTACAGTAAGCGGACTGGATGTTGCTTACAGTCATTAAACGAAGAGCATTACACAGGACAGACTAGTACGGAGAGCGGCATCAAACCAGTCTCTGGGTGGAGGCCACAACAACGGAATCATATTCGTGAAGAGTTGCATGGAAAAATAAATAAATAATGAAGGTCGGCCTATTGAGTTATTTTAGAGTTGTATTAAAAATATATATCCATTTTATCAGGGTTATTTCTTCTACATGAAAATGAAAGTTGGGTTTCAATTGAACTTAGGAATAGGCCTACAGAGTACTTGTTTTGAAAAAGAATAATAACGTCAGAAATTACAAGAATACCTGTCTTATACGCATATACACTGGTGTGCAAAACTTAGGAACGAAAGAAACCACTGCGTGATGTGTCGCTGCCAAGTAACACAACTCGATTAAACTTGGACCATACATATAAAGGACAACTAGAATTTAGCAGAGAAAGTAATTGAAAGAGACACCAGTAAGATGAACAGAAATGACACTTATGTACTTGACAATACGTACTGAAGTCGGTGAATCACGATAGGACATATCCTTCAAATTTCCCCACAGAAAGAAATCTCGGGACGTCAGATCCGGTGAACGTGCGGGCCATGGTATGGTGCTTCGACGACCAATCCATATGTCATCAAATATGCTATTCAAAACCGCTTCAATCACACGCGAGCTATGTGCCGGACATCCATCATGTTGGAAGTACATCTCCATTCTGTCATGCAGTGAAACATCTTGTAGTAACATCCGTAGAACGTTACATAGGAAATCAGGATACATTGCACCATTTAAATAGCCATCGATAAGATGGGGGCCAATTATCGTTCCTCCCATAATGCCGCACCATACATGAACCCGCCAATGTCGCTGATGTTCCACATATCGCAGCCATCGTGAATTTTCCGTTGCCCAGTAGTGCATATTATGCCGGTTTACGTTACCGCTGTTAGTGAATGACGCTTTGTCGCTAAATAGAACGCGTCCAAAAAATCTGTCATCCGACCGTAATTTCTCTTGTGCCCAGTAGCAGAACTGTATACGACGTTCAAAGTCGTCGCCATGCAATTCCTGGTGCACAGAAATATGGTACGTGTGCAATCGATGTTGATGTAGCATTCTCAACACCGACGTTTTTGAGATTCCCGATTCGCGCGCAATTTGTCTGCTACCGATGTGCGGATTAGCCGCGACAGCAGCTGAAACACCTACTTGAGCATCATCATTTGTGGCAGGTCGTGGTTGACGTTTCACATGTGGCTGAACACTTCCTGTTTCCTTAAATAACGTACCTATCCGGCAAACGGTCCGGACACTTAGATCATGTCGTCCAGGATACCGAGCATCACACATAGCACACGCCCGTTGGACATTTTGATCACAATAGCCATACATCAACACGATATCGACCTCTTCGGCAATTGGTAAATAGTCCATTTCAACACGGGTAATGTACCATGAAGCAAATACCGTCCGCACTTGCGGAATGTTACGTGATACCACGTACTTAAGCGTTTGTGACTATTACAGCGCCATCTGTCACAAAACAAAAAATGTGGTCCAACTAAAACATTCATATTTCTTTACTTACTACACGAAAATGTAATAAAAATGGGGGCTCCTATTGAAAAAAAAACGCAGTTGATATTCGTTTGGCCTATGGCAGCGCCACCTAGCGGGCCAACCATGGCCCCTTCTGGTTTCCCCCTTCAAGCTAGACGAGCTTCGTTCTTTGTAGTTTTTTCGTCTCATGCTTATTTCGTGAGATATTTGGCCCTGTCACTATCAATGGACCACCATATATATATATATATATATATATATATATATATATATATATATATATATATATATATATATATATTTGCTACTTCATATCTAAAAATTCATCTATTGAGTAGAAGGAGTCTTCATTCAGAAATTCTTTTAATTTGCTTTTAAATATTGGCTCATATCTGTCAGGATTTTAACGCTATGTGGCAAATGTCCAAATATTTCTCGGTAGAATAGGTCACACCCTTCAGGCTTAACCCAGGATAATGAAGATCATCCTTTTTCTCGTGTTGTAGCTATGGGTTATTAATAATAAATTTCGTAAATAAATATATATATATATATATTGCAAAGATGTTGTGAATATCCCGAATTCCTTAAATAAATCTCTGCATTGAACAGTGTTGTGCCTAGACAAGACAGCCTAGACTCAATGAGAGGAAGCCGAAAGGCACGCGCTAAGTTAAAGCTGGATGACGTGAGGTCTGAAACAGGATACGTAATGAATGCTATAAAGAAAAGTACGTAGCTTCTGGAATACTTAACTTTAATCCATCCTTTTGGTACATCTGGAGATTGTGGCGATACAAGTGAGACTCTTTAGATACATGCAATGTTACTAATGGCGCCTTGCTAGGTCGTAGCCATTGACTTAGCTGAGGGCTATTCTAACTATCTGCTCTGCAAATGAGCGAGGCTTCGTCAGTGTGCATCGCTAGCTACGTCGTCCGTACAACTGGGGCGAGTGCTAGTCAGTATCTCGAGACCTGCCTTGTGGTGGCGCTCGGTCTGCGATCACACAGTGGCGACACGGGGGTCCGACATGTACTAATGGACCGCGGCCGATTTAAAACTACCACCTAGCAAGTGTGGTGTCTGGCGGTGACACCACAAACAGTCCACGGGTGTACTGCCGGCCAATAGAGTCCAATGGGCGCAATATTTTGGCGATCAAACATGTCGCCATCGTCAGGTGCGCCGACGAACTGAGCTCCTGAGGGCGGCCCTACGGAGAGAACGCCTCACAGAGGGAGGGGATTAAAGATGGCCGCCCGCCCTCAGGAGCTCAGTTTGTAAGCGCACCTGACGATGGTGACGTGTCTGGTCGCCGAAATATTGTGCCTGTTGGACACTATGGACCGGCAGAACACCCATGGACTTTTGGAGCCAGGAGAAACTGAAGAATTGCAAAATATCGACATGTTGATCTTGTGTGAGCTCCAGCTATTATTATGATTAAACGCTTTTGTACAATGAAAACTTTTTCTCTTAATGAAGGATTACTCAAAAATATGATGCCATATAAAAGCAGTGAATGAAAATAGGTGTAGTAGGCTAATGTACTGATATGTTTATCACCAAAATTTGCAGCAACCCTAATAGCATAAGAAGCTAGCAATAGATTTTAGTTTAAAGTCATTATTTATCAGTGGTGTATGTCATATGCTGCATAGAATTCTGTATACTGTGTTTTCTCAAAACTTAGTGAGAGTGCATTTCCAGAGAACCACTAAATAATTTTCTAAAAGACACTGTTTGTCATTTCCTCAGCTGATTTTTGTTTGTTTGGTGTGATTAGTTTACTTGCATCATCAGCAAAAAGAGATGGCTTTTCATCTTCATGATTGTAGAGAGGCAAGCCATTAATATGTGTTAGCAACAATAAAAAAGCGAAAACTGAAGCCCGTAGGATACCATTCTTGCTACCTCCCCAGTAAGAGGAATCTGCTGATTTTTGCAGTCTTTCTGTAATGTTAATTTCTACCTTCAAAATTCTTTCAGTTAAATACGAATTAAACAATTTGTACACTGTCCCATTCATACCACAATACTTAAGCTTATGTAGACGAATTTCATGATTCACACAGTCAAAAGCCTTTGAGAGATCATAAAATATCCCAGTGTTTGATGTTAGGATTTTCAGAGCACTTCTTATTTGATCAGTGAAAGCATACATAGCATTTTCTGTTGAAAAGCCTTTCTGAAAACCCAACTGACATCTTGCTAATACTTCATCCTTACGAATATGTGAAGCTACTCTTGAATACATAACCTTTTCAAGAATTTGCATAAAGGTGTCAGAAGTGAGATTGGGCCACAGTTATTTGTATCAGACCTATCCCTCTTTTATGCAGTGGTTTAACAATAGCATATTTCAATCTACCCAAAAAAATGCCCTGTTTCAGTGAGCTACTACATATACGGCTAAGAATCCTATTTATCTGTCGGGAAAAAGGCTTTAGTACTCTGTTAGAAATGCCATCAATTCCACGAAAGCTTTTACTTTTGAGTGAATTTACTATTCTTCTATTTTCAGGAGGAGAGGTGGATTGAATTCCAGCTTTGTCAAAATTGTGCAGGTATAGACTCTTCCACATACAGCATTACATTTGCTAATGAATAGCTGGATCCTTTTCTTCTCTTCAACAATTACAGATTATGACAAAAATTATTTTATACTTGTGAGTTGTTGTTAACGAACTTTTCATTGAGTTTCCCTCTTCACAAATTGTTTTAGTTTTATTATCTGAGTTGCTAACCTCTGACATAATGCACATACTTCTGGACTTTTTAATAACTTTTCATAATACAGCCCAGCAATTTTTTATAATATTTTTCTGCTGTGGGATTATTACGCTTACGAGTTTTAGTGCCCCTCTTAAAGATTTTTGTATCATCCCGTCCAATATACCCTTCCTATCGTATTGAAATACAGGCCATGCCTTCTGAAGCCCCACCTACCAATAGCATCAAAATAAACCAAACCTATGCCTGTCCAAATCAGCAGATCAAGCTCCATATTGACCCTCCCGACTGAGCTGTTCATTTGGGACAGATCATAATGCATGAAAGCAGGAACCAAGCCAAATTTTTTATGGTTTGTTGCATTTGCTATTTTTACCAGATCACACTCAGTATTATAGCCCTGATCTCTATCAATATTGTTTCACAGTCCGTCGACTATGACATCAAGATCCTACTTTATAAAACTTTTGCACAACAATCTTAAATCCTCTGTCACTTGGCTAAGACGTGCACTAGGCTTGAAAAATCTTGTGACCTGGTACCTGTCACCTAATTTTTCCTACATGATCTGGTCCACACCTCTTCTATGGCTACTATTTAACAACAGAACTTTCCTCCCACTTCCAACTTTCTTGAAACAGATGATTTCCTATTGAAAGTATGTTGAGTATTAACTACATTGACTTCTCCCTGAGCCTCTTCCTTGGTTGACTGAAGTAGCAATGCAAATCTGTTGTTTGTGCACAGATAACGTTTTTTGTGGTGCAAGGCCCCCAGCTGCGATCAGTTTTACAACATAGAAGTGTTATGAGAAGTAACGCCGTTTTTAGTGAACTCTAAGACTGCACTATTGGGCACAAAACGAATAAAACCGAATTTCCTCCAGAGCAAGCCGGACGTTAGAGACGTTATGTCGAAAATGGAGTTCGGCCCACAGTTCGTGGGTGCTTTGTAGGCGTGAGGCATCACTGAATGTTCATTTTACATAAACCAAATGTTTATAAACTACAAACAATTGCCAGGGTTAGCTAATATAAATAAACTAGAGGCTAGACAGAGAAACTCAAGGGTGAGGTTCCTCTTTTTCAGTACTAAATGATAGGACTTGCATTACTGGTTAACCACCTAAAGAGGAGCCTAGGAATGGGGAGCAGAATTTTCTAATGAACATTTTTAACAGCCTGAGCTCAGAGGATAGACAGCCTCAAGTGGGTTAAGAGAGAAAATGGGGTAATGTGAGATTTTTATGTAACGAGAACTGAATACAAAATTACTTCTACCTCTTCTGCATACAACGCCTTCACCGCATCATCTCGATTTACAGGAGTCGGGCTGTGAACTCGCCAGAGCCGACGTTTCAAGGGACGTAAAGAGATTTCTGGTTGATTCAGACTTAACACTTGGCAACAGTCATTAGTGTGCCACCAATAACTGAATCTGCAGCCACTTCAGGCTCCACCTATGATGTACTATGCTCGAGATCTAGGCACAACCACAAGGTGACGCGTACAGATTAAAGCCGTTTAACATAGTTTCCACTACCTTGTAGCTTCACTTTGAAGACTTGCATTCAGATTCAATGACCAGCTAGCTTCCAAATTCAATGCATTCCCATCTTTAGTACTATCTTGCTTTTCTACGAAAGTCGAAATAGTCATGGTCAGTTCAACGATTGCAGTTCCTTCAGTTACGAGATTACTGGAATCTTACCTCACACAGTGTTACCAGGTGTTCCAAGGTTTTACCAGAACAATATTATCATTGCTAGATAAATGATTTCTTTAACTCAATGAACCAAATTACTTGTGATTCTTATTCCATTTAACAGGTATTTCATTTATAATCCATTATTTTGGAGGGTGGACAGTTACTGTATGTCAGACACAGGGTCTAATTTCCACACCTCCAATTGTGAATTACACGACTATAAACTCGCAAAAGGACATACTGAGATCCTCGAAAACCAATCCTGTACTTGGCGGGTTCAGATTACGAATCAACTAAGAGGTAAAACAATAAATATTCAGACAACTGTTAGAAAATCGTAGTTAAATTATAATAGCCGCAAAATAAAGCTAACTATATTTTCCAAATAAATCTAGTACTTTATGAAAAAGCGAGTGAAACGGAAAGAGAAACCTATAAAAAAATAATGAACGAAGTAAATGATCCAAAATCGCTAGGAAACACTCATTAAAATAGCTTATAGAAGTATATTTTTATGTAGATGTGATTTTATGTGAATGGCAAGTGCAATGTGGGTGAAACCGGAACACAGAGTGGTCTTAAACTGAGGAGAAGGAGGAAAACGACATCTCTACAATAAAGCCGTCGATTGACGCTCACTCATTCGCAATGAAAATAATAATAGTGGAAAGAGAACGCTGAGCTGTGTATGTGGAGTGGACGCTGCGATTTTTACTCAGTATTTGAAATTTATAGTGCAGCTTAAGAGACATTTCCTTTGACCGTAAAACGATATTAAAAGAGCAGTAATCCATAATTTCGTCCAAATATCTATCATCAACTAACATAACTCTGTTATAACCTACACAAATGACGAATCCTAAAAGTATAATGCGCCTTTCACATCGGGTAGTTTCTTGTCCGGATATTCTTTTTTCTTTATGCGCGGTTCGTTAAAACGTGTTTGTAACGCGGGGTACTTAGAGCTCCCTGCTTTACGTGCATTCAGTTTCAGAGGAAAGGAAACATGAAGGGAAAGAAGGCCGTCGACCTCCGTGCAGATTTCGCTGGCGCCATGTCGAGAGCCGGGCAGTGTGGCTCTGGATTACTGTCTACCGCCGCCTGGTCTGGCTGCCCTCTTGCGGGAGACGGTTCCGTCTGTTGGCTCTGCGACTCTGAAAGACGGAACCAGGGTGATAGTTACAGCAAATTACGCAACAAACGCAGCAAACGAGTGACATTAGGTCTGCTGGAAACGCAGCCTTTGGAGACCGCGCAAAGCCTTCGCAGATTCATAATTTCAAACCAGACAAGAAAATAGAAGAGATATTTCCCGGAGAGCAAAAATGACGAAAAAAAGTTTATTCTGTTTTCCCGCAAGCAAAATACCGTGAACTCTGTGTATTATTCTCAACGAGAAAACTGGAGGACAAGACACATCGATCGCGTAACGTCCATTGGCTAATCTAGAGTGGAAACACGACGCACTACGTACGAGATGTTCTATTTCGATAGATATATTGAAATGTAAAGAAATTGACTATGTAATGTGTAGAAGACAAACTAAATTACAAATGGCGTAGTCCGTTCACAGACACAAATATTTCCTATTCATGCTTCGTATTAGCACTTGAATTACTCCGCTGAAAATTACCAAGTTGGTTTGTTGAGTGCGAAAATGAAATGGTGCGTTTTCTCTATTTTTCAAATGACAAGAAAAAAATGAGATGTCTTGTGGTGAACGCCTCCCGGCGACTAGACCTGATCACCTGCTGGAAGTCTTTCGATATGACGCCAATTTTTTTTCCTTAAATCTCATTTTGCTCTATATTGGTCGATGAATTTGTTCGTGGCTGACGTCCGATGACAGCCGTTCAGGTTCTTTGTTGATCCTTTGACCCAGTTTTTTATTACAGAGTGTAGCTAACCCTCTGACCAAGCACGCTGAGCTACCGTGCCGGCATCAATTCGGCCACTTGCGCGTCTAAGAGGATGAAATGATGATGATGACGACGACACAAACGCTCAGTCCTCGGGCGGATGAAATCTCAAACTCAGCCAGGAATGGAACCCGGGCTCCCGGCATGACAAGCCGCCACGCTGTCCACTCAGCTACGGGGTCGGACATCAAACAACAGAAACTAATAACGACAGGAAAATGCCGTCTACATAGAGGAAAAACAACTATAGCCTGTTACAGCTTTACAGCGTTTCTCAAGGCTTACGGACTCTTCGTACGTGAGGAATAGTGTAAATTTCCGTTACCCATTTACGCACGTGGAAACCGATAGTACTGATCTTATCTTTTATTTTAAAAGTGAATATCCATTCTCCTTAAACCAGTGTCGATACAGTACGCGGCAACTGCTAAATACAAAATGGGAGCCCGTCTACAAAATGTGCATGAAGAACTAGACTGATTAAAAACTCAGGACTTACCTTGGAATAGAACCAGTAGCACATACCACACTAGACCTTTTTTCATTTTCCACATTCTGTAATGTAATATAATAAAAATTATTTCTGACTCTTTTTCTTCGCAATCAGTGTAATGTAATAGAATGAATATGAGCCGTGACTTATATAGAAAAGAAACACACGTTAATGCAATGGCTCAGCGTAAAAGAGAAATAACTAATGTAGGAATTTTATTAACAGTGTAATATGTTGTTTAATTTAGCCCGACGTGTATAAGGACTCGGTAAACTGACTCAGTTCTCAGGGTAGTTACGTAATCGTCGATAATTAATTGTCCTTTTCTTATCTATCCAACACTAGGCTCTTGAGAAGTCGTGTTCGATGTAAGCTACTGCAATACGTAACATCGTGGTTTCGTCTCGATTCAGCAATATAACAAGAGTAGCATCTACAAATGAAATCCTATCATGGAACTGGATTCATGTGACCAGACCTTTTCTGCCTGGCATGTTATCTCGTTATATAAAGAAAATCTGTAAGTAAAATTGTTAAATTATTAGTAGCTGCCTACAGCCTCGTGGGATCTGAAATAAGGTTAATTGTCCTAACCGACGGCACGTCTCGAAGATGAGCTAAAAAAAAAAATGTTGAAGATTTTTCTAAGATGGCGCTTAACAATGAAAATTCTTTGTTAAGGCCCATATCTACTTAAGACATCCAGGTAACAGACTACCAATTGATTGACCACATACACAAATTATTTTGACAAAACAACCATTATATTTTTGGGGTTTTAAGTGCGACTTACATTGTCAGCTGGTACAAGAACGTCCTCTTAGGTCCGAATCCAGACAGATAAGTGAAAGACAAAGGAAAGATAGTTCATGCATATAAGGGCAAGAGCCCATGGAATAACATGTCCATTATCTTCTTCTTTGGCGTACTTGTCGATTATTTATAAAATTTATCGTAATATTCAGTTTAAATTCTTTTTAAACCCTAGTCCACCCAGGAGAAACAGTACTATTGGAGCAGGCGGAAATTTCAGTGTCTATCAGCGCCCTCTGTTTTATTCTCCTGGAAATAGTAACCTGATTCACAATAACTTACACCTTTTGAATCTTAGACCAGCCGTACTATGTAAATGGAATACTGTGACCGTCTTGTCAAGAAGTTTTTTAGTTGTTATTTTCAGCCCCAGTGTAATTCATCGAAAGTCACCATTAAGAAATAAGATTTCATGGAACCGTAACCTGTCAGCCCAACCTGCTACAAGAGGTGGTCACTACTTAACGATTTTACACACGACTTTGTCTCTTTTCAGTACTCTTATCTTAAACATTTATGTCCTTAAAAGGACAGTGAAGTCCGTCAAATGTGCAGGTTTCCCGCGCGAAGTAATCAATTTTCATTTGGTTATTAGATTTAACGTACATTTACACCGCCATAGCTTAGGGATAACTCAGATTTGAAGAAGGGACAAAAGCGAGCCAAAAAAATTCGTCATTTATTGTACGTCAAGTTTTAGACTAGAACATGCTGATCATTAGTACCACAATGCCAAAACAGGTAGAAATAAAACGGATCCTAAATATGCAAATAACGCAGTTGTAAGCATTCATAAAACTGGGAACGTAGCAATAACATACCATCAACAGAAGACTCATAGAGGTACCAACACTCCAAAGCATAAACATGTGACAAATGTCACTACCTCTTACATGACAGATACAAAACTGAGACCGTTGGTTACAACCATCGCTGACGGTATGAATATGAGCCATCAAGGAACTGAGGTGTATTGGAGTATACATCCAAGAAACTACATTTTAATGTTCTTGACGACCGTAATCGGAAAATACATCTTAGAGCACGATTCAACAGGGAAGCCAGATTACATTGAACTATACAAAGAAAGAGCCAAAGAATCTTGTACACCTGTCTAATATCGTGTAGATATTTGAAGTAAACGATCTCTTCGGCTATTTTCCGGCGTTTTATTATTTTGTGTACTTATGCTTCACGGTGGCTACTGAAAACACATCAAGGAATTCATTTATCCAATTGGATACTGTCCTTCTGTTTAGAACACCGAAACAGCGATCTCTTCCACAACGCATTGCGCTTTTGGCAGCAGCAACACGACAGAATTCGTCCACTACCTCAGCATGTAACTGCACTGGTCAACGTTCCATAATGAACGGTATGGTTTACCACGTAGGTCCAGCTGGATATGGTAGATGGCACATCGACATCTTAGCCGTGTGGCCAATCTGATATACTATTTCTCGTTGAACCATCCTACATACTAATTTCACGTATGATGTGATGTACAAAGTTTCCCATCCTTGAGAATGTCGCTGACAGCGTCCACAGTCAACCAGCACCGACACACTTGTACCATTTACCAACTCGGCACTCGGCACCTACAACAGATTTAAACAAATGCGTAAAAAGCACTATGGAGTAAACACGTCACCGTCCCACAAGTATACTACGTAAACACTAAATCTACCTCACATAATTCAGAGATGCTTTCTGAATATTTGGTATAACTGGCCCACGGACTCTTGTGGTTCGTTACGGTGTAACTGATTGGTTCAAATGGCTCTGAGACTATGGGATTTAACATCTATGGTCATCAGTCCCCTAGAACTTAGAACTACTTAAACCTAACTAACCTAAGGACATCACACAACACCCAGTCATCACGGTGTAACTGTGTTTCGTTTGATTTCCTACCGTCTCTTATCTTTGTATCTGTACTGCATTCAACATATCTGAAAACTAGTGCTGTTTTCAGCTGTATGCGCTGTCTGTCTTGTTAGATACAGACTTGTTTCATTTACCGGCGGTATTGGTCATTGACGTTAGTAATGCTCACTGTACTTTATGACCCATTCCGAATGTTGACCTGATCAGCATATGAAAGCTTGTTCATCGAGTTTTTCGTGTTCACCGTGTGGGTGTGCTCACCGAATGTCGCGGAGGTTGACTTGGGAGGAGGAATAAAACCACAGACGCCTCCAGACTTGGAGAAGATGGCTTTGACTCATGAGACGCCGTACATCGTGGTGTGGAGAGACGCAACTTCACACCATCTGGGAACTTTGGTTATATATTTTACTTTATCTGTTTAACACCGGCGGACTAACCATCGTCGGATCAGGAGGAAGAAAGAAGGAAATAGAAGAGTAACTGAACAAAAACGGTCTTAGAATCCTAGGTAAGAAAAGAAAAGTTTTATGTAGAATCTCAAGTAGAAGGTGAAGGATAATACTACAAGAAAAACTATGTTATGAATATTGCTAGAAAAAATTTATGTAAGTCTGAAGAGACGTAATTTTTACGTAGTGTTATATTGATAAAATTGCACAACTGATTTGGAAAGGTATAAGTTACATACTGAACCGAATATCATGTTTATATGCGAGAATGCTGCCGTAAGTGTGTTGGTCGATTTCGGGGAAAGGTCGAAACAGCGGGGTTATCGGTCCCATCGTATTAGGGATGCATGGGAAGTCGGTTTTGCCCTTTCAAAGGAACTATCCGCTTTCGTAAGTCAAGTTTTCATTGACGAACAATAAACCGTTTATAAAACAGTAAATTTGAGATTCAGTGTGCGAATCATTCATCAAAAATACCATTACATATGAAGCGTTTATCAAAAAGAACGACATGATTTTGGAGTGTAATAATTTCGAGACAAGCGCTATACCAGAAAGGAAATGTGTGCTGGTTGAATGGGCAAGGCTTAGAGTTTTAGCGAATCACCACTAGATGCCAGGCTATGTGTCTGCTCAGTCTATAGCAAGATGGTGTCTGCACAACAAAAAGCGTGACTTTCGCCGACATTTTGTGGTCTTATCCGTAATTTCTGAAAACCTTTCGTCGTTGCTGTCGTCAGTCTGAGGGGAAAGGCTGTTTATGCAGAGGTAAGAGTCCAGGTCGTTAAGCCTACTCCCCGTGCAAGCAGCGAGCTTGTATATTTGGCGAGTGTTAAGGCGATGTTTTGTTCACAAACTGTGAAGACTAGAACTAGTGTAGCCTTTTCGGATTCGTGGTAAAAGCAGAAGTGTTAACTACTCTGGTGGAAGACGTGAAAACCTACCGAGTTTTTCCGCTGTTGGCTTTCAGTGATTAAGATATGTTTCACGTCAGCAGTAAAGCGAACTGACAGAACGTGTGCATATGGGGACTTCAGATCCTTCATACCGTTGTTGAGCATGAAAGGGACCCACCAAAAGCGTTTTTTGCGGCATTTCTCACGAAAAAGTTTATGCCCCCTTCGTTTTTGAGAAAACACGGTTACTTAAATGACATATCTTCAAATGGTGCAGTCTTCACTTTTCCCACTACTTGAGGAAGAGTCTGATGGTTTTGTATTCGAACAGGATGGAGTTTCACTACATTAGCTCAATATTTTTTGACAATTCGTCAACGAAGCGCTGCATTAGTGCTGGATCGGGATCATGGCACCATGACACAGTGCTCAGCTTTCTTGGTCACTAAGATCTCCGGTCATAGCCACATGTATTTTTTCTTGTGGAAATACGTGGAGAAAAGTGTTTTCGTAACGCATTACCTCGTGATAAAGATGATGTGAAAAACAGAATAAGAACTGGAATGACTTCTGTCAGTGTACATACGGCCAATTTGCCTACCGTCCCGATAATGTCTATGCTGATGCTGGTGGGATTTTGAATTTTGTCTCTGTTTTTCATATGTTGCTAGCAATAAATATTAAGTTTTTAAGTCAAGTCGTCCTTTTTGATACACTCTGCATTATCATTCCTTCTGTAGACGAAACAATAATTAGAAGTTCCTATAATCTGCTCTCAATCATATACATTCCAGAACAGTTCTCTACACTACTGGCCATTAAAATTGTTACACCACGAAGATAACGTGTTACAGACGCGAAATTTAACCGAATGGAAAAGGATGCTGTGATATACATATAGTTTGCTTTTCGGAGCATTCACACAAGATTGGCGCCGGTGCGACACCTACAACCTGCTGACATGAGGAAAGTTTCCAACCGATTTCTCATACACAAACAGCAGTTGACCGGCGTTGCCTGGTGAAACGTTGTTATGTTGCCTCGTGTAAGGAGGGGAAATGGGTACCATCACGTTTCCGACTTTGGTAAAGGTCGGATTGTAGCCTACCAAGACTGTGGTTTATCGTATCGCGACGTTGCTGCTCGCGTTGGATGAGATCCAATGACTGTTAGCAGAATATGGAATCGGTGGGTTCAGGAGGGTAATACGGAACACCGTGCTGGAACCCAACGGCCTCGTATCACTAGCAGTCGAGATGACAAGCATCTCATCCGCATCGCTGTAACGGATCGCGCAGCCAAGTCTCGATCCCTGAGTCAACAGATGGGGACGTTTGCAAGGCAACAACCATCTGCACGAACAGTTCGACGACGTTTGCTGCAGCAAGGACTATCAGCTAGAAGACCATGGCTGCGGTTACCCTTGACGCTGCATCACAGGGAGGAGCGCCTGCGATGGTGTACTCAACGACGAACCTGGGTGCACGGATGGCAAAACGTCATTTGTTCGGATGAATCCAGGTTCTGTTTACAGCATCATGATGGTCGCATCCGTGTTTGGCGACATCGCGGTGAACGCACATTGGAAGCGTGTATTCGTCATCACCATAACGGCATATCACCCGGCGTGATGGTATGGGGTGCCATTGGTTACACGTCTCCTCTTGTTCGCATTGACGGCACTTTGAACAGTGGACGTTACATTTCAGATGTGTTACAACCCGTGGCTCTACCCTTCATTCGATCCCAGCGAAAACCTACATTTCACCAGGATAATGCACGACCGCATGTTGCAGGTCCTGTACGGGCCTTTCTGGATACAGAAAATGTTCGGCTGCTGCCCTGGCCAGCACATTCTCCGGATCTGTCACCAAATGAAAATGTCTGGTCAATGGTGCCCGAGTAACTGGCTCGTCACAATACGCCAGTCACTACTCTTGATGCTTGAAGAACTGTGGTATTGTATAGAAGCTGCATGGGCAGCTTTACCTGTGCACGCCATCCAAGCTCTGTTTGAACAATGCCCAGGCGTATCAAGGCCGTTATTAGGGCCAGAGGTGGTTGTTTTGGGTACTGATTTCTCCGGATCTATGCACCCAAATTGCCTGAAAATGTAATCACCTTTCATTTCTAGTATAATATATTTGTCCAATGAATACCCGTTTATCATCTGCAGTTTTAATGGCCAGTAGTGTACGTTTCTGCATTATTACATTCATTCTAAGATTAAATTAGTACACAAGTCCTTCTTGATTACTTTCAAACTAAATTACCGCATACTGTGTTCCAACGCAGATGGATGGGTGAAATGATACAGACTTTTTTCACATATCGTTAAATTAAAAGAGGTAGTTCACCCATATGTTTTTAATGTATATATTTTGTTATTCGTAAGTGGTACACAAATGGCTTTTAGTAAGCTTTTTGTACTCGCAGTTAAACGTTTCTGATACCATCTGCTACTGACACATTAATCTGCGTCGTGTATGCTATGTTCACCCAGCGAATCTCGGAACAGCCCACAACGTGAATGGATCCCCAACCTGAGTCCAGTGTCTAAATAACTGGCACAATAATGCATCTTACACGTTTACCAGCTACAGCGATGTGATTTCCTCTCAGACATTCGTTAAATGCCTCTTCTTCAGACTGAATGTTCTGCGTGCCTGGTATGTAACAAGGTCTCTTTTTCTGTGAGAAGATCAAAGACAAGTCATAAATTTGTAAAAGGACGCTTTTCTAGCGTCCATTGCTTGCTAAAAAGAGATTACGAACCAAACGATCACAATCTAGGATTCACTGCGTGAAATGGTAAATATGATAAACAAATTTCCTCCATAAAAGTAATTTTTCCAACATTTCTGGATCGGCCGAACTATTGTCAAATATTGGGAGGTTGAGTGTGTCCTTGTAATTTTTAGACTTCTATAAATCAATTTATTAATGCACAATGGCGTGCAAAAATTGAAGACGGAAGCGATTTTCGCATGGTGTATAATTGTCAAGTAACGTAGCTCGGTGAAATCTGGACCACGACTGCTATAATGTAAACCGGATGGTAATTGAAAGAAATACGCAGTGAAACGAACAGAAATGACACGTTCGTTGAAAAGTAATAGTTACGCTGAAGTCCACACTGTATAAGATGTGATACTGCAGTGCCTATGTTACTCCGAATTACGATGCGATAATTCTTCGGACGTGACCCGCCAGGGTAGCCGAGAGCGCTAACGCGTTTGTTCCTGGACTCGGGTAGGCGCGCCGGACCCGGATCGAAACTACCCGGTGAATTAACGAGGAGGGCCGGTGTGCCAGCCATCCTGGATGTGGTTCTTAGGCGGTTTTCTACATCCCACTAGCTGAATACCGGGCTGGTCCCCATGTTCCACCTCAGTTACACGCTCCGAACACTTTCGCACTATTTCCTGCATTACACTTGACGCAGACAGTTGGGGTACACTAATTCCGTCCCGGGGGGGTACAGGGTGGCGGCAGTAAGGGCAGCCGGCCACCCCTTAACCATTAACATGCCAAATCCGATTAACTTCGGCTGACACTGCATAACTGCGGGACAAGGCTCAAGCGATAGATAGATAGAATCCTTCGGAAGAGCATGTATGTCCAGGGGACCAGGCGCTGCGGAGACTGCAGCCGTTATGAAACACATTAAAGGTATTCGTAGTTGCGAATATGGACAACCATCACGTATATAATGGAACGACGGTGAAAATTTGTGTCGGACCGGGCTCGGACCCGAGTTCCTCTCGTATCGGAGCGGCCGCCTTACTATTTGGCTACCCGAACAAGACTCACAGTACACCCAAACTTCCATATGCTGTCAACCGCGTGTCTACATTCTGTACGTATACATGTGTTATCTATTTTCAGCAGACATCTTACTTGGCAGTCGCTTAACTGGTGTCTGCGGATAAATACGAGTACAATATTGCAGTTCTGTGTTATTCCGAATTACGATGCAATGTTCCGTCGAAGATCCGATGAAATATCTTTCAGTCACCAGCGGAATATTCTCTAATTCGAAGCTTCCTGATAGGGGTGGTCGGTTGGAGTAATCCTCGCGGAAGTGTAGATTCTTGGTTCCAGGCCTGATTCGGTAAGCAGTCCTTACTGTGATGCGTACTAGTACCTGCAAGGTATGCAGGAAAACGTCCGTGAGGTTTGTAAAGCAGCAGGAGGGGTCCTGGTGGATCCACAGGTCTCTGGGTGGTGGGGATAGTGCGTCTTGTGATGGTAGCTCAGCCGATAAGAACATTGCCCGCAAAAGACGATGTTCCTTTTATTCCCTATCAGCACTAAGTTTTAATCTGCCATTAAGGTTCTAAATATATTTTCTGTAAACAAAGCTATACAACTTAGTGTATATAAAGAAAAAAGTAGCAAAACCACGAAAAGATGCTGTAATACGTGTTTATTTACGGACAGACAGTTTCTGAAGAACGAACATCACCAACTTCCGGACACTGGTATATTAGGCTGATGGAAGCTTCCCAAGCGTCATGTACATAATCCAAACCCTTTATGGTAACCGTGACTTGAAAATAATCGCTTGACCGAAACTGGCTGTCCGAGCATACATACGCAGTACAGCAGCTTTTGGTGGTTTCATGCATGTCTTCATCGAAATACCTACAGCCTCCTCTACATACATTCTCCGCAAGCCACGGTTCCTTCTCTAAATCCTCGCACAAACGAAAAAATGGCTGACATCGAAATAAGTGTCCAAGGAATAGAAAAGCAACTGGAATCACTCAATAGAGGAAAGTCCACTGGACCTGACGGGATACCAATTCGATTCTACACAGAGTACGCGAAAGAACTTGCCCCCCTTCTAACAGCCGTGTACCGCAAGTCTCTAGAGGAACGGAGGGTTCCAAATGATTGGAAAAGAGCACAGATAGTCCCAGTCTTCAAGAAGGGTCGTCGAGCAGATGCGCAAAACTATAGACCTATATCTCTTACGTCAATCTCTTGTAGAATTTTAGAACATGTTTTTTGCTCGCGTATCATGTCATTTCTGGAAACCCAGGATCTACTATGTAGGAATCAACATGGATTCCGGAAACAGCGATCGTGTGAGACCCAACTCGCCTTATTTGTTCATGAGACCCAGAAAATATTAGATACAGGCTCCCAGGTAGATGCTATTTTTCTTGACTTCCGGAAGGCGTTCGATACAGTTCCGCACTGTCGCCTGATAAACAAAGTAAGAGCCTACGGAATATCAGACCAGCTGTGTGGCTGGATTGAAGAGTTTTTAGCAAACAGAACACAGCATGTTGTTATCAATGGAGAGACGTCTACAGACGTTAAAGTAACCTCTGGTGTGCCACAGGGGAGTGTTATGGGACCATTGCTTTTCACAATATATATAAATGACTTAGTAGATAGTGTCGGAAGTTCCATGCGGCTTTTCGCGGATGATGCTGTAGTATACAGAGAAGTTGCTGCATTAGAAAATTGTAGCGAAATACAGGAAGATCTGCAGCGGATAGGCACTTGGTGCAGGGAGTGGCAACTGACCCTTAACATAGACAAATGTAATGTATTGCGAATACATAGAAAGAAGGATCCTTTATTGTATGATTATATGATAGCGGAACAAACACTGGTAGCAGTTACTTCTGTAAAATATCTGGGAGTATGCGTGCGGAACGATTTGAAGTGGAATGATCATATAAAACTAATTGTTGGTAAGGCGGGTACCAGGTTGAGATTCATTGGGAGAGTGCTTAGAAAATGTAGTCCATCAACAAAGGAGGTGGCTTACAAAACACTCGTTCGACCTATACTTGAGTATTGCTCATCAGTGTGGGATCCGTACCAGGTCGGGTTGACGGAGGAGATAGAGAAGATCCAAAGAAGAGCGGCGCGTTTCGTCACTGGGTTATTTGGTAACCGTGATAGCGTTACGGAGATGTTTAATAAACTCAAGTGGCAGACTCTGCAAGAGAGGCGCTCTGCATCGCGGTGTAGCTTGCTCGCCAGGTTTCGAGAGGATGCGTTTCTGGATGAGGTATCGAATATATTGCTTCCCCCTACTTATACTTCCCGAGGAGATCGCGAATGTAAAATTAGAGAGATTAGAGCGCGCACGGAGGCTTTCAGACAGTCGTTCTTCCCGCGAACCATACGCGACTGGAACAGGAAAGGGAGGTAATGACAGTGGCACGTAAAGTGCCCTCCGCCACACACCTTTGGGTGGCTTGCGGAGTATCAATGTAGATGTAGATGTAGATGTAGGTACGGTGCGTGGCGGAGTGTATCCTGTACTACTATTGGACATTTATTTTCCTGTACCACTCACCAAGAGAACGAGGCAAAAACGGCTGTGTTTATGAAACGCTAAAAATCACTCTGTTCACTCCTCCGTACGAACCCTAAATTCTCTTATATCTTCGTGGTCCTTACGTAAAACGTATGTTGGGGGCAGTGAGCTTCAAATGCCGGTTTTCTAAATTTTCTCAGTAGTGTTCCTCGAAATCCTCCAGAGATTCCCACTTGAGTTCCCTCAGCGTCTACGTAGTACTGGCGTGTTTTTCTAGCGTACCAGTAAGAAATTTAGCAAACCCATCGTAAATGCGTACGGGTTTACAACCTACATTGCCTTATAAAATTCAGTAAGTTTTAATATACACCTATCCCACCTTTGATGGGGATGGATTCCTAACCTTCGTGACGATATCTACCTTAGAAATTAATCAAAGCCAATCCACAAATTTCATTGACGTAGGGCACTTAGTAGCAGGAAATATCCGGACGGGCTTTGTTCTCCGATGGTGCTAGCAACAATTAAAAAGTAGGAAAATTCATTAACGAAGTTGATTCGTTTTGTTCGTTATACGTAATACAAGCTATTTAAACTGAAGCGCTAAAGGATCTGGTATAGGCATGCGTATTCAAATAGAGAGATATGTAAACAGGCAGAATACGGCTCTGCGGTCGGCAACTCCTATATAACACAAGTGTGTACCACGGTTGTTAGATCGGTTACTGCTGCTTCAGTGGTCGGTTATCAAGGTTTAAGTGAGTTTGTAAGTGGTGTTATAGTCGGCGCACGAGCAATGGGACACGGTATCACCTAGGTAGCGATGAAGTGGGGGTTTTCCTGCACGACTATTTCACGAGTGTGCCCTGAATATCAGATATCCGGTAAAACGTCAAATCTCCGACATCATGGAGGCCGGAAAAAGATCCTGCAAGAACAGGACCAAGGACGACTGAACAGAATCTTTCAACGTGACAGAAGTACAAGCATTCCTCAAATTTCTGCGGATTTTAGTGCTGGTCCATCAACAAGTGTCAACGTGCGAACCATTCTACGAAATATTATCGACATGTGCTTTCGGAGCCGAAGGTAGATTCGTGTACCCTTGATGACTGCACGACACAAAGCTCTACATCTCGCCTGGGCGCGTCAACTCCGACATTGGACTGGTGAAGACTGAGAACATATTATCTGCTCGGACGAGTCTCGTTTCAAATTGTATCGAGCAGATGGACGTGTACAGGTATGGAGACCAAATCATGAATCCAAGTACGCATGTCAGGAAGGGGCTGCTAAAGCTGGTGGAGGCTCTGTAATAATGTTAGACGTGTGCAGCTAGAGTGATGTTGGATCCCAGATACGTCTAGATATGACACTGTCCATTATGCATTCCGATGTACTTGGGCAAATACAGCAGGAGAATGCTGCACCCCACACGTCCAGAATGGTGACAGAGAGTGTCGAGTAACACATTTCTCAAATTAAACAGGTCCGCTGGCCACCAAAGTCCGCAAACGTGAACTTTATTATGCAATGTGGGACGTCTTGCAACGTGGTGTTCAGGAGAGATCTACAGCCTCTCATACTCTTACTGATTTATGGACAGCTCTGAAGGATTCATGGCGTCAATTCCGTCCAGCACTACTTCAGACATTTGTCGATTCCATTCCATATGGTTTTGCGGCACTTGTGCATGCTTCTGGGGCCTTTACATGATTTTAGGCAAATGTACCAGTTTCTATGGTAATTCAGTGTATATCATTTCGTTTATTACGAGCTGGTCCACAGACTATGGAGAATAGTAATGTGCAGCCTAGCCCGATGAAAAGAGGCATTAGTCCAAGTCGTTAAGCGACATTTCTGCAAATGTCTCTGGAAAACATGATTATTGCAGCTGAAGGCTGCTTCAGTTTTGTCTCTGGCCATTATTATGGAAGTTACTAATTATAGGTAGCCGTTGGTGACGCCATCCATAGCTGTTTGTTAGTGTAATTTGTCCTAACTATGTTTTGTGTCTGATCAAAAGTATCAGGACACACCTATATAATGCGGTATTGACCACTAGATGTCACGAGAGGCTGACCCGCCGGCATAAACTGAGGCGAGGAGCATTATGAGATCAGTAGAGAAGCAGTAATAGGAGAATTGGAAGGTCAGTAGAGCACATTGTATTCGAACCTGTACTACTTAGCGTATATCATCTGAGTAACAAATGCATCAGTAACATTTAACACTTCTTAAGCTGTCGAAGTCGACTGTTGCTGATGTGACTGTGAACTGGGAAAGCGAAGGTACAACTACTGACGAACAGGGAGCGGGAGCATTGAAGAAGGTGGTTGTAAAAAAACTGCATGAAATCAGCGGAAGCTAATACTCTCGAATTCCACTGTGCTCCCAGCAGTCCAGCTTGCTAAGTCATTGGAGACGAGTAATTTGTAATGAAGAGTCACGTTGTATTGTGTGGCAATGCTGTGAAAGCGTTTGGCTTTGGCGAACGTGTAGAGAACATTACCTGCCGTCATGTGTAATGCCAACTCAGAACTGCGAAGGCGGTGGGAGTTTCTCGTGGGTGTGGTACGGAGCCTTTTGCGATTGATGAATCGTTAACACCGGAAGGAATGCTGCACACAGTGGACGAACAGTATGGAATCGATGATAGTTTGCATTAGCTTGACAATACGCTTGATCTCAAAGCAGAATCTGTGGGTTAGTGGTTTGCGGACAATAATATTCTTGAAACAGAATTTAATCTGATGGAACACCTTGGGGATACGTTCTTCGCTCCAGTCTCCAGCGTCGAACATCACAACTTCTATGGTTTCAGTCTTTGAGGAAGAATGGGCTGCTATTTCTCCTCAGACATTCAGTGACAGCTTTGCAAGTGTCTCTTGCGAAGTTCAAGCTATTTTAAACGATGGGTGGATTCCATATTGCCGTCCAATAATATACGTCTGGATACACCTGATTAGACAGTGTGTATAAACTACACTACTGACCATTAACATTGCTACACCAAGAAGATGACGTGCTACAGACATGAAATTTAACCGACAGGAAGAAGGTGCTGTGATATGCTAATGACTAGCTTTTCAGAGCATTCACACAAGGTTAGCGCTGGTGGCGACACTTACAACGTCCTGACATGAGGAAAGTTTCCAAACGATTTCTCATACACAAACAACAGTTCACGGGCGTTGCCTGGTGTACCGTTGTTGTGATGCCTCGTGTAAGGAGGAGAAATGCGTACCATCACGTTTCTGACTTTGATAAAGGTTGGATTGTAGCCCATCGCGATTGCGGTTTATCGTATCGCGACATTGCTGCTCTAGTTGGTCGAGATCCAATGACTGTTAGCAGAATATGGAATCGGTGGGTTCAGGAGGGTTATATGGAACGCCGTGCTGGATCCCAACGGCCTCGTATCACTAGCAGTGTAGATGACAGGCATCTTTTCCTCATGGCTGTAACGGATCGTGCAGCCACGTCTCGATCCCTGAGTCAACATGTGGGGGCGTTTGCAAGACAACAACCATCTGCACGAACAGTTCGACGACGTTTGCAGCAGCATGGACTATCAGCTGGGAGACCATGGCTGCGGCTACCCTTGACGCAGCATCACAGACAGGAGCGCCTGCGATGGTGTACTTAACGACGAACCTGGGTGCATGAATGGCAAAACGTCATTTTTTCGGATGAATCCAAGTTCTATTTACAGCATCATGATGGTCGCATCCGGGTTTGGAGACATCGCGGTGAACACACATTAGAAGCGTGTATTCGTCATCGCCATACTGGCGTATCACCCGGGATGGTGGTATGGGGTGCCATTGGTTACACGTCTCGGTCACCTCTTGTTCGCATTGACGGCACTTTGAACAGTGGACGTTACATTTCAGATATGTTTCGACCCGTGGCTCTACCTTTCATTCGATCCCAGAGAAACCCTACATTTCAGCAGGATAATGCACGAGCGCATGTTGCAAGTCCTGTACGGGCCTTTCTGGATACAGAAAATGTTCGACTGCTGCCCTGGCCAGCACATTCTCCAGATCTCTCACCGATGGAAAACGTCTGGTCAATGGTGGCCGAGTAACTGGCTCGTCACAATACGCCAGTTACTACACTTGATGAACTGTGGTACCGTGTTGAAGCTGCATGGGCAGCTGTACCTATACACGCCATCCTAGCTCTGTTTGACTCTACGCCCAGGCGTATCAAGGCCGTTATTACGGCCAGAGGTAGTTGGTCTGGTTACTGATTTCTCAGGATCTATGCGCCCAAATTGCGTGAAAATGTAATCACATGTATAATATACACTCCTGGAAATTGAAATAAGAACACCGTGAATTCATTGTCCCAGGAAGGGGAAAATTTATTGACACATTCCTGGGGTCAGATACATCACATGATCACACTGACAGAACCACAGGCACATAGACACAGGCAACAGAGCATGCACAATGTCGGCATTAGTATAGTGTATATCCACCTTTCGCAGCAATGCAGGCTGCTATTCTCCCATGGAGACGATCGTAGAGATGCTGGATGTAGTCCTGTGGAACGGCTTGCCATGCCATTTCCACCTGGCGCCTCAGTTGGACCAGCGTTCGTGCTGGACGTACAGACCGCGTGAGACGACGCTTCATCCAGTCCCAAACATGCTCAGTGGGGGACAGATCTGGAGATCTTGCTGGCCAGTGTAGTTGACTTACACCTTCTAGAGCACGTTGGGTGGCACGGGATACATGCGGACGTACATTGTCCTGTTGGAACAGCAAGTTCCCTTGCCGGTCTAGGAATGGTAGAACGATGGGTTCGATGACGGTTTGGATGTACCGTGCACTATTCAGTGTCCCCTCGACGAACACCAGTGGTGTACGGCCAGTGTAGGAGATCGCTCCCCACACCATGATGCCGGGTGTTGGCCCTGTGTGCCTCGGTCGTATGCAGTCCTGATTGTGGCGCTCACCTGCACGGCGCCAAACACGCATACGACCATCATTGGCACCAAGGCAGAAGCGACTCTCATCGCTGAAGACGACACGTCTCCATTCGTCCCTCCATTCACGCCTGTCGCGACACCACTGGAGGCGGGCTGCACGATGTTGGGGCGTGAGCGGAAGACGGCCTAACGGTGTGCGGGACCGTAGCCCAGCTTCATGGAGACGGTTGCGAATGGTCCTCGCCGATACCCCAGGAGCAACAGTGTCCCTAATTTGCTGGGAAGTGGCGGTGCGGTCCCCTACGGCACTGCGTAGGATCCTACGGTCTTGGCGTGCATCCGTGCGTCGCTGCGGTCCGGTCCCAGGTCGACGGGCACGTGCACCTTCCGCCGACCACTGGCGACAACATCGATGTACTGTGGAGACCTCACGCCCCACGTGTTGAGCAATTCGGCGGTACGTCCACCCGGCCTCCCGCATGCCCACTATACGCCCTCGCTCAAAGTCCGTCAACTGCACATACGGTTCACGTCCACGCTGTCGCGGCATGCTACCAGTGCTAAAGACTGCGATGGAGCTCCGTATGCCACGGCAAACTGGCTGACACTGACGGCGGCGGTGCACAAATGCTGCGCAGCTAGCGCCATTCGACGGCCAACACCGCGGTTCCTGGTGTGTCCGCTGTGCCGTGCGTGTGATCATTGCTTGTACAGCCCTCTCGCAGTGTCCGGAGCAAGTATGGTGGGTCTGACACACCGGTGTCAATGTGTTCTTTTTTCCATTTCCAGAAGTGTAGTTTTCCAATGAATTCCCCGTTTATTATCTGCATTTCTTCTTGGTGTAGCAATTTAAATGGCCAGTACTGTTTTTATGATCTGTACATTGATTCGTATGAGATCCTGGAGCCCTGTGATAATACCACTCCACTTCCGGTCAGCTGGTACGGCTATTACAGCCATTCATACTTTGCGTAGTAATAATTCAGTCGCCACACGCACAGGCTAGTTCAAGTGCGATGCTTAATACTCGGGGCGTGCAACGTGAAATTTAGCGCAGCTTTGTACAGCGTTCGTAAATATGAGCAACCACAGCTAATCGATTACACCGCTCGAGCGTAATAAACACCGGGGCTCACCGAGATAACATCTCCGCACATATAATGTATCTCCAGGTCGCACGGTCGTTGGCCGCACAGCACAGCGCTGCGCCGGTGAAACAGAGTCCCGCGGGATGGGTAGGGCATGCCGAGATGGGAATTTGGCGATAGCGCTTCGGGCACGTGCCATCTGATCAATGTGGGCGCTGCCTGCGAATTACAGCATCCGTTTAGGCGAAAGTGTGCAATGTGGCGCAGGTGGGTCACGTAAGCAGTCGTCTTCTTCAAGATCAGTAACCACTCTACGTCAAACACGATAACCATGCATATGTATGTGTGGTAGCCATCAAGGTTCAACTATCACCTTCAAAAAGGAAAGTTCCGTAATAAATTTTTGATTTATATTTCGATAGGTCTCTGCAATAGTGGTGTACAGTGAATTTCCCGCTGAACAGTACTGTAGTGCGTCACTAGGAGAGCCAAAAAATGCAGCCAACTTCCAAAGTGGAGTACTGTGCGATAATTCGTTTTTCTTGTATTTGAAGGGGAACAGCTCAGTATCAATCCAAGCTAAGTTCGTGGATGTATATAGAAACAATGCACCAATAACATAACCCAGTGGATACGCTACGTGGACGCTCCGAGTGCGGTCAAGCACGTGAGAATTACAAAGAACGGCTTATCAGATTATGTCTCTCTGACGAACCGGTAATTGCTGGTGAAGTGAACGCCCGGGTACTCCAACACCACTGAACCCAAATCCTGAGTAGTAATGAAAAGACTGAAAATGAGGCCTGGATCATTTAAAGTTTATTTTATCGTAGTAAGAGGATCACATCATGCCCATATAAGAGAGGAAAACCTAGGTCGTCTGTCTTTCTTGCAGACAATGTGCTGGGATCAGTCACACACTAATCAAGATCCCTGTGGTTACTTATGTCAGAGAAGTTTCTTTTTTAAGGATACGATCAGGATCCAGGTATCTGATATGGAAGAAGTTGAAACAACAGAAGAACGCTTAAAACTGCACAGAAAAGTAAGGTTAGCTTACTTCGTGAAAATATTGGAAAGCTAAGTAGAAAGGTAGATGACTTTCTTCTCTGTATGGAAAATTTAGAGGGCTCTAGAGAGATAGACATTTGGTGCCTGGGTGAGCTCCACAGGGTTAGAGATGTTCAACATAAAAATTACACTCTAGCATATTTTACATCTGTGAATAACATGGGAGAAGGAAGAACTGTTAAATGTTTTAAGACAGAACACAAGTTCAAAAACATTGAGACAAGCACGGTTTGTATTGCTAAGTGCATCGAAGTGTGCGCTTGTGAACTAATACTGAAAAATATTTCGCTTTTAATTACAACTGTATATAGAACTCCACCGAGATACTTTGAACTATTTATGAGCAATCTGGATAGCTTACTATGTTCTCTGTCCTATAAAATCAAGCAGTTAATAGTTAGTGGTGAACTGAACATAGATTCTCTAAAGGAGTCTGATACGAAAAACATAACTTTATTTGGATTCCACACTTTGATTTCAGTAATTAGCTTTCCAGCACGGATGGATGAAGACAATATGATCCTACCTCATGACGTTTTCTACGATGAAGCTCAGAGGAAGAAAAGAACCGAATACCCACAACAAAAGATCTTTCTGATCATGATGCACAGTTACTTAGGACAAATAATATAATTCCTTACAGTACTAATACCCCTCAGTGGAAGCCAGTTAGAATTATTAATGACTCCAGAACAAAGGCTTTTAAGAACAGTTTATAAGAGATGATCTGAGAATAAATTTACAATAAACCAAATGCTGCTAAACTTTTAGTATTATTATGGTAAATGAATTTTATTATTTGTTAACAGCTTTCTACCTAAGCTAATTAGAGAAGAAATTAAACTGAAGTGCAAAATCCCATGAATCACTAGAGGAATGAATGTATCTTGTGAAAGGGAAAGGGAAATGTATCAATTGACAAAAACAAGCAGACCTCCTCCAGTGGTTGCACATGACAAAGAAATCAAGGAACATTCACATTATGTCATAAGTCAGTAATTCTGACAATAGGCTTAAGCTTAAATGTAGCCAGGACCGAATGGGATAACATCGCTACTGAATTAAACGGAAAGGCTGTGAATGATAAGTCACAGGCAGTAAATATTTTTAATAGTCGCTTCTTAAATACAGTAGAAGATACAGGGATAGGCAAATCAAGAGGGAAACCACCACATTCTTCATAAAATAAAATCTCATATGCATTTAAAGTGTTTGCAATAGAATGTTGAAGACTCGGTCACACATAAGAAGCCCTGCCTTTCTGAAATAAGTAATGCAGCACTAAAGGCATTTTTCCAGAGAGACTGAAATAAGACATTGTTGAACCCCTTTACAAGAAAGATGATAGGACAGTTGTTAATTACTGTCGACCTGCTTCAAATATTGTAAAATTTTTGAGACGGTGGTGTGCTCTAGAGTAGTATCGAACCTGAGTGACAATAATATTCCCAGTAAATCACAGTTTGAATGCCAGAAGAGTTGTTCTACTCATAATGCTATTAAACCTTCACTAGGCAAACCTTAACAGCATTAAACAAGAAACTAGTACCAACTGGTATTTTCGGCGACCGTGTTAATCACAATATCACCCATATAAACTGAGGTTTTATGTGCTTGATATAGAGACAACCAACAGAAAATGTCGTACCTAACCACATAAATGCAGCAAGTACTTCATTCCACAAAATAAAGGAAGGTTCAGTCATAGGTCAGCTATTATTCCTTATAAATATAAATGATCTTCCACCTCACGTACAGTAAGCAGAATTAGTTATTTTAGCGGCTTGTCCTCATATTGAAATCAGTTCTAGCGCACGTACAGCAAGAGATGAAATGATAAACAATGTCTTAAAGGTATCATTGACTGTTTTCTGTCGATGGTCTCACTCTTAATTTTGCAAGACACAAGGTAGTCGTTGAAACTTATGAGATGCCCATGCTGATGAGAATTTAAACTGAAGAAAGCAAAATTTGTTAATCCCAAAACACACTATTTCAGGCACATTTGCACTTAAATTCATTGTAAATCTTCGGGAGATACAAGCCAGTAACTTGGTATATTACACATATTTTCATTCGGTAATGCCGTATGGAATCATATTCTGGGATAACTAATCAGTAAGGAAAAAAGTCTTCATTGCTCGAAACGTGTTGTAGGAGTGATGAGTAGTACTCGCCCACAATCATCCTGTAGACATGAGTTTATGGAGTTAAGCATCTTGACTACTGCTTCACAGTATATGTCGTCCATTATGAAATTTGTTGTATATAATCCACTGCAGTTCAAATAAAACAATGACGTACATTATTACAATGTTGTGGTTATGGTATTCAGTCCTGGGACTGGTTTGATGGAGCTCTCCATGCTACTCCATCCTGTGCAAGTTTCTTCATCTCCCAGTACCTACTGCAACCTACATCCTTCTGAATCTGTTTAGTGTATTCATCTCTTGACCTCCCTCTACGATTTTAATCCTCCACGCTGCCCTCCAATACTAAATTCGTGATCCCATGATGCCTCAGAATACGCCCTACCAACCGATCCCTTCTTCTAGTCAAGTTGTACCACAAATATCTCTTCTCTCCAGTTCTATTCAGTACCTCCCCATCATTTATGTGATCTACCCATCTTATCTTCAGCATTCTTCTGTGGCACCACATTTCGAGAGCTTCTCTTCTTGTCTAAACTGTTTGTCGTCCACGTTTCACTTCCTTACATGGCTACACTCCATACAACTACTTTCAGAAACGACTTCCTCTCACTTAAATCTATGCTCGATGTTAACAAATTTCTCTTCTACAGAATCGCTTTCCTTGCCATTGCCAGTCTACATTTATATCCTCTTTACTTCGACCATCATGCGTTATTTTGCTCCCCAAATAGCAAAACTCATTAACTACTTTCAGCGTCTCATTTCCTAATCTAATTCCCACAGCATCAGTCGATTTAATTTGGCTACAGTCCATTATCCTCGTTTTGCTTTTGTTCATGTTTATCTTATACCCTCCTTTCAAGACACTGTCCATTCCGTTCAGCTGCTCATCCAGCACCTTTGATGTCTCTAACAGAATTACAATGTCATCGGCGAACATCGAAGTTTTAACTTCTTCTCCATGGATTTTAATTGCTACTCCGAATTTTTATTTTTTTTCCTTTACTAATTACTCAACATACACGTTGAACAACATCGGGGATAGGCTACAACCCTACCTCACACCCTTCCCAACCACTGCCTCCCTTTCATGTCCCTCGACTCATAACTGCCATCTGGTTTCTGTAAAAATTAGCCGGCCGTGCTGGCCGAGCGGTTCTAGGCGCTCCAGTCCGGAACCGCGCTGCTGCTACGGTCGCAGGTTCGAATCCTGCGTCGGGCATGGTTGTTTGTGATGCCCTTAAGTTTAAGTAGTTCTACGTCTAGGGGACTGATGACCTCAGAAGTTGAGTCCCATAGTGCTCAGAGCCATTTGAACCATTTTTTCTGTACAAATTGTAAATAGCCTTTCGCTCCCTGTATTTTACCCCTGACATCTCAAGGATTTGAAAGAGTATTCCAGTCAACATTGTCAAAACCTTTCTCTAAGTCTATAAATGCTAGAAACATAGGTTTGCATTTTCCCAATCAATTTCCTAAGATAAGTTGTGGGATCAGTATTGCCTCACGTGCTCCAACATTTCTACGGAATCCAAACTGTTCTTCCACGAGATTGGTTTCTACCAGTTTTTCCATTCGTTTGTAAAGAATTCGTGTTAGTATTTTGCAGCCGTGGCTTATTAAACTGAAATTTCGGTAATTTTCACATCCGTCAACTCCTGGTTTCTTTGGGATTGAAACTATAATATTCTTCTTGAAGTCTGAGGGTATTTCGCGTGTCTCATACATCTTGCTCACTATATGGAAGAGTTTTGTTGGGTCTGGCTCTCCCAAGGTTGTCAGTAGTTGTAACGGAATGTTGTCTACTCCCGAGGCCTTGTTTCGACTTACGTCTTTCAGCGCTCTGTCAAACTCTTCACGCAGTATCGTATCTCCTATTTCATCTTCATTTACATTCTCTTCAATTTCTATAATATTGCCCTCAAGAACATCGCCCTTGTACAGACCCTCTACATACTCCTTCCACCTTTCTGTTTTCCCTTCTTTGCTTAGAACTGGGTTTCCATTTGAGCTCTTGATATTCATGCAAGTGGTTCCCTTTTCTCCAAAGTTCTCTTTAATTTTCCTGTAGGTAGTATCTCTCTTACTTCTAGTGACATGCGCCTCTACATCCTTACATTGTCCTCTAGCCATCCCTGCTTAGCCATTTTGCACTTTCTGTCGATTTCATTTTTGAGACCTTTGTATTCCTTGTTGCCTGCTTCATTTACGGCATTTTTGTATTTTCTCCTTTCATCAATTAAATTCACTGTCTCTTCTGTTACCATAAGGATTTCTATTAGCCATAGTCTTTTTACCTACTTGATCATCTGCTACTTTCACTATTTCATCACACAAAGCTACCCATTCTTCGTCTATTGTATTTTTCCCCCATTCTTGTCAGTCATTCCCTAGTGCTCTCCCTGAAGCTCTCTACAACCTGTGGTTCTTTCAGTTTATCTAGGTCCCATCTCCTCAGATTCCCACCTTTTTGCAGTTTCTTCAGTTTTAATCTACAGTTCATAACAAATAAATTGTAGTCAGAGTCCACATCTGCCCCTGCAAATGTCTTACATCTTAAAACCTGGTACCTGACTCTGTGTTTTACCCATATATAATCTGTCTGATACCTTCTAGTATCTCCAGGCTGCTTCCATGTACACAAACTTCTTTCTTGATTCTGGAACCAAGTGTTAACTATGATTAAGTTATACTCTGTGCAAAGTTCCACCAGGCAGCTTCCTCTTTAATTGCTTCCCCCCAATCCAAATTCACCTACTACATTTACTTCTCTTCCTTTTTCTATTGTCGAGTTCCAGTCACCCATGACTATTAAATTTTCGTCTCCCTTCCCTATCAGAATAATTTCTTTTATCTCATCATAAATTTCATCAATTTCCTCGTCTTTCTGCAGAACTAGTTGGCATATAAACTTGTACTACTGTGTAGGGCATGGGTTTTGTATCTATCTTGGCCACAATAATGCGTTCACTAAGCTGTTTGTAGTGGCTTACCCGATTTCCTATTTTCCTATTCATTATTAAACCTACTCCTGCAATACCCCTATTTAATTTTGTATTTATAACCCTCTATTCACCTGACCAGAAGTCAGGTTCTTCCTGCCACCGAACTTGACTAATTCCCACTATATCTAACGTTAACCTATCCGTTTCCCTTTTTAAATTTTCTAACCTACATACCCGATTAAGGGATCTGATATTCCACGCTCCCATCCGTGGAGCGTCAGTTTGCTTTCTCCTGATAACGTCCTCCTGAGTAGTCCCCGCCTGGAGATCCGAATGGGGGACTATTCTACGTACGGAATATTTTACCAAAGAGGACGCCATCACCATTTAACCATGCAGTAAAGCTGCATGCCCTCGGGAAGAATTACGGCTGTAATTCCCCGGAAAGGCTGCTGCCCCTCTTCAGGAACCACACGTTTGTCTGGCGTCCCAACAGATAACCCTCCGTTGTGGTTGCACCTACGGTATGGCTATCTGCATCGCTGAGGCACACAAGCCTCCCCACTAACGGCGAGGTTTATGGTTCATGGGGGGCATAATTACGATAACAGATGAAAAAATAACATTCATTACACCACTTTAAGGTTGCTGTTAGCACTGAAGCGGATGCACAATACTGCAACCAAAGTTCTTGATCACCTTGTAACACACACTAAGGGCACTTACCAAATTGGCAGTGGCCTTCTGTGAAGGGTTCAACCTGATCGTGGCTGTGCCTAACAGCAAGGAATAGGACTATAATACAGTAATCGCGAAATAAGTGAAACAGTAACGACAGCAAAGAAACGGGTTTTGAACTGACGTTGTATTAATACGAAAGTAAACTGTATATATATATATTGCATGGGGGCTTAATTAAATACGATTGAAAATATTTTTAGCTTTTTAGTAGCTGTATGTCCGATTACGCTGTGTCTCGTAAACGGTTGGCCCTGACTAGTTTTATTACGCTATCTGACTGCATAGAACAACAACAAAGAATGGAATGAAATTTTCGTTAACACAAATAATTAATTAAGTCCCCAGCAACTATAAAACCTACAAAACCAAAGCACAAATGTAACTGTTCTGTATGTGGGAGTGTGACTCAACGTATACATCTGGCACGGTTCTTCTCCAACAAGACAAGAATTTTTAAATACCAATTATACTAACGTGATAAAAGAAAATTACAAATACTACAATTGCGTAAGGAAAGCAGAATTAAACTCTAATACAAGAACACAAGCCAGATGCTTTGTTGACTGAACCTGTAATAACGCATTATTTAAAACATGGAAATAAT
Organism: Schistocerca americana; assembly: GCF_021461395.2. Taxonomy (NCBI): domain Eukaryota; kingdom Metazoa; phylum Arthropoda; class Insecta; order Orthoptera; family Acrididae; genus Schistocerca; species Schistocerca americana. The sequence goes on from NC_060124.1 coordinate 49,671,669, forward strand.
GAAAAGACACGCAAAATTTTACCTTCATATACATTGGCGAAAAGCACTCTGATCGTCACAGTATTTTCATTAGAATAACATCTGCTATCTCTCCCATCAAATAACTGCATAAAACATGGAACAACACTCTCCACTATCACATCTCACTCCGACTTCACGACAAGCAGTGACCACCACAACTTCTCGGCAAGAACTGCCTGCCGCTACCTCTACCTCTCAATAATCACAGCCAGTGGAGGCGGCGGAACAATACTCTCTGGCGCGATCTCTGGCGTGGTGGCTCAGTGTAGCCACCTTTCATATGCCCCTCCTCCACAGGCCAGAATTTGATGGTATTTTTGCCAGCATTGATGGTGAAAATACCACCAAATTCGTCCACAAAAATACAGACAAATATAAAAGATAATATTAATATCTAAATACCACATAATTAGATAAAATTTTGGCTTTGCACTGACCTTACAATAGCCTAATATATAAAATACAGTAGGCAATACAAATTTTTTCATACATGTGGCTTTACATAATAGTTCACACAATACACAAAAAATCAGTTTATACAAATGTTCACATAAAATGCTTTCAATGATTAGTTTATACAAAAAAAAAAGACACCAACAGGTGACATCTTTTCAGTAGAAGCAGTCCATCAGTGACACCCAGTAAAGTTTAGCAGGTACACCCAGCAACAAGTCACATTAGTTCAGTAGAAGCAATCCATCAGAGGCACCCAGCAATGTTGAGTAGGTACAGACAGCAACAAGTGACTTCATTTCAGTAGAAGCAGTCCATCAGTTGCACCCAGCAATGTTGAGTAGGTGCAGACACCAACAAGTGACATCATTTCAGTAGAAGCAATTCATCAGTTGCACCCAGCAAAGTTGAGCAGGTGCACACAGCAACGTGTCACATTAGTTCAGTAGAATCAGTTCATCAGAGGCACCCAGCAATGTTGAGTAGGTGCAGACAGCAAGAAGTGACTTCATTTCCATACAAGTAGTCCATCAGTTGCACCCAGCAATGTTGAGTAGGTGCAGACACCAACAAATGACATCATTTCAGTAGAAGCACTCCATCAGTTGCACCCAGCAATGTTGAGCAGGTGCAGACACCAACAAGTGACATCATTTCAGTAGAAGCAGTTCATCAGTTGCACCCAGCAAAGTTGAGTAGGTACAGACACCAACAAGTGACATCATTTCAGTAGAAGCAGTCCATCAGTTGCACCCAGCAATGTTGAGCAGGTGCAGACAGCAACAAGTGACATCATTTCAGTAGAAGCAGTTCATCAGTTGCACCCAGCAAAGTTGAGCAGGTGCACACAGCAACAAGTCACATTAGTTCAGTAGAATCAGTTCATCAGAGGCACCCAGCAATGTTGAGTAGGTGCAGACAGCAAGAAGTGACTTCATTTCCATACAAGTAGTCCATCAGTTGCACCTAGCAATGATGAGCAGCTCCAGAGAGCAGTCCATGATATTCACTATCACTGATCACACAGTTCAAGCATGAACAATAGTTTGAATACACATACTAATCACACTGTTCATCAGCAGAAATTAAACATGTCCTAGTGGCACCAATCATGTACAAAAAGTACAAGTAGCAGTCCATAATATTCAGTATCACTGATCACACAGTTCATCAGCAGAAATTAATCATTCCTAAGTGTCACACATTACGTTGAAAAGTGCAGGTAACAGTCCATAATATTCACCATCACTAATCTGACATTTCAGGCACGAACAATAGTTTCAATACACATACAAATGCTTTTACAATGCTAAACATATAAATTCTAATAAACACAAAAATGATATCACATAAATGTCATATTAACTATTACAAATACTCAAATATCAGTAAACCTATAATATTTATGGGTGTCAGTGCAAGCCACTACAAACAAATAAAATAATGTTCAGGAGATAGGTGGGTAGGATTAGGAAAGAAAAACACACAAAACACACTCAGTCATCTTTCATCCACATTAAGTACTACTGTGTAATTGAGTAGTGTTAACTGTGTAAATGTAATTCTGTCAAAATTTGATGTTCATCATGTGTATCAAGTAGTAGTGGCAGCAATGTATAACAGTCAATAGTAGTTAAGTCAACGTCATAGTCATCATGTCAAGACCAATGTTTGCCAAGCCAGATCAAATGTACTGTTGTTGAACAACTGTCAGTGAGCCAAGATATGCAAATACTTCCTCTCTTCAAAAAAAAGTATATACTGCTTAATGATTTAACAAAGTGTGTGTATAGACTATCTTCCTTCTACTTAAGTGTTCTAGTCTGCTATCTTCATCCTCCTTGTTCCATAAGACCAAAAAAAAAAAAAAAAAAAAATATGCTTCTCACTTACTTTACCTCTTATCCACCAAAACTCCAATAATCATCAACTTCACGCAATCTCAATAATACCTCTTCAATGCGTCGATACATATAAACCTTATTGCCAATATGTGCTCCTCACTTACTTTACCTCTTATCCACCAAAACTCCAATAATCATCAACTTCACACAATCTCAATAATAGCTCAATAATACCTCTTCAATACGTCGATACATGTAAACCTTATTACCAATATCACTTCACTTCCATAACAACTCTTTCGTCTAGTCAGTCTCCTCGAACAAGTACAGATAAAATTCTAATGCAAACCTCATCATCCTATACAATCCGAAGACACATTGTCAACATACAACCTCTGTGTAATCCATCTGAGCCAAATCTTCTGCTCATTATGAATTATAAACAAAGAAATGCATACATGACCTCTAACAGACTTAGTTCGAATAATTCTCAGTAATTAAGTACGATTACGGAGTGTGAATGATCATTATATTTCACAGTGTGTACACCACTTCAAGAATTATGGCAAACAGAAGCAAACATGTGGAGTATTTTTTGTGTCAATTGTCACTTCCTATTTCAATTGCTCACGAAGAATGCAGTGTAATAATTGTTAATGGTCTAAACCTAGTAATGGTATGTCATGTCGTTAGCTTCCTTCCTATTAGCATAAAGTTATACAGCTTCCATAAAACCTCCAGCTCATGTGACTTCTATGAAGTTTCTTGTACTAATGTCGTTCGTCGATTTATAGCAGTTCATTTTCTTATCTTAAAAATATAAGGCACTGAGCGTAAGCAAAACAAGCAATAGCGAGTAAATATACCAGTAGAGAACAGAATGTCAACCAGTGGATGCAGCACAATTCCTACAACGAGGCTCTGCCAAGCAAACAATCTATAATTAATACAGTAGTGTGACCTAAACTCTATGTTTGTACACAGTATATCAGCATTTCTATATACCAAATTAAAGAGTAGTTATGACAACAAAACAGAAATGTGTAAATATGCAATCCATAAGCAAGGCAGCAAATATGTTATCTAACATAATAAACAGGTCATTAGCATCATATCAGCATAAGCAAATAAATGATCATATGTAATCTTAATAAGTAAACATGAAGGCGCAAGCAGATAAATCACAAAGTATAACTTACATACATAATCACAGTCAGCACAATTAATCAGGTTACAATTATAATTTAAATAAATAAGCACAGTAGGCACATAATTAAAAAAAATATGACATCAGTGAAAAAGCAGTGCAGCCAAGCGATGCATAATATATACAAGTTACAACCCAGTTCATTAATAATCATTGTCAAAATCAGTTAACGTACGCAAGCACGTCGCTTCGCAAGTAATTTCATAGAACATGAAATTAGCACAAAGTATGAATCACGTAATCGCGAGCAGCAAATTACGTCTAAAGTACGTACCTAAGTGGAAATATGTTACCTGAAAAATAAACTCAATTAATAGTTACCCTTTTTAGTTCATTAGTTTCTTCTTGGAAATTACATTCTTCCCGAAAATATCTCGATAGCAAGTTCTCTTAACGTCGGAGACACACAGAATTTACCTGTAGTTCTTAAATATTTTATACAACCGTGTCCTGAAAAATACTGAATGTTAATAACATAATTCATCAAGTCACTATAGCTGTATACTGAATTTAGTCGGAGAAATTAAACTGTGTATTTGTTTACGGCTGTCAGTGCATTCGCACTGAGCGCTCGATCAGCTGTAGGCGCGTGACGTAGGAGGCAATTGTTCGCGGTCAACGACTGCCTTGTGCGGCACGCAGACTTGACTGTTGCTTTGAGTATATGCCGCCGCCAAAACACAGCGCGGTATCCTTGTACTCTCCGCATGTTTACATCTAGCTGTTGGTTTCTCAAAAGTATGTCATTCCACAAAAATTTTAACGTTTGATATATGATGTATTCCCTTAGAGCGTCGTGATTTAAGAGTTTCTACTTCAACAGTGTTATCATGAATAATTTTGCGAATTCTATATGGACCGTTATAAAGCAGAAAAAATTTGCGACACAAGCCTTTTCCTTTGTGAGACAAACGGTGAGACTTAATTAACACCTTCTGACCAACTGACAAGACTTTTGAACGAACAGGACGCTTAGCTGATTTCTCTCTTCTAGCAGCCGCAGATGCAATATTTCGTAGAGTCAGGTTGACAACTTCAGAATGCCGCAGTTTCCGTGAAGGCGGAAAAGGAACGATTTCAGATATGCGATTTGTCGGTGCTTTATTTTTTAATATCATTATAGGCGGTAAAGAAGTTGAATCATTAGGGAGTTCATTCAGAATGTTTTGAAAAATATGAAGATACTGATCCCACGCTCTGTGATTCTGATGGCAATAAAGACGAGACAATTTATTGATTTCCTTCATCCATCTCTCTGAAGCGTTAGATTGAGGCTGAAAAAGTGAAATGAAAATTGGTTTAATTTTACGATGCTGTAGAGTACGAAGCCAAATTTTAGAACGAAACTGTGATCCATTATCTGATATAACCTTATCAACATGACCAACTTCTTTAAGAAAATGTTTGATGAAAGCGTTAGATACTGAACGAGCTGTTGCTTTGCGTAAAGGTGTAAAACACACATATTTTGATGTCAACTCCACTGCTACGAAAATGTACGCAAAACCATTAGTAGATCGAACCACTGGACCGAACAAATCAACTGCAGCCATCTCCTTTAATTTCGCTGGAATGATAGGAAACAACGGTGCTCTGTGAGAAACTGTTGGCGGCTTAGCCTTTTGACATAATTTGCATTTGGCCAGAACAGATCGAATGCGTTTTTCCATATTACTGAAATAACAATTTTCTCGTAATTTGTGAAAGCATTTTCTGGGACCAAAGTGTGCATAACTGAAATGCGTATACCAAATCAGCTTATTAACCCACTCATCAGGAATACAAACTAACCAAACAGAGTTGTCGACCGATTTTCGTTTAAAAAGAATGTCATTGCGAACTAGATAATGCTGTCTAATCGCTACGCTTTCCTTTCTCCTCCACTTCTCCTTAATGTCCTTCCAGATTGGATCCTTATTTTGCTCCTTAGCGATGTCCTGGAGCGAAGACGAAATAAAGTTCTCAAACGCAACACCTTGAATATACATCAAACAATAATTGTTTTCCTTGCAGTCCTCTTCAGCACTTTGTTTCAAACCCATAGGTGCACGCGATAAAGCATCGGCAACAATATTTGAAGAACCCTGTATCTAAACAATACTAAAATCAAATTCCTGTAGATACAACGCCCATCGTGCCAATCTGCCGTGAGTTAATTTTGTCGACATAAGAAATTCCAGAGCTCGATGATCGGTGTAAACCTTAGTATGTCTGCCAAACAAAAATGTCCGAAATTTTGTAAAAGCCCAAACAACAGCCAAAGATTCAAGTTCCGTAATCGAATAATTCTTTTCTGATTTAGAGAGAACGCGACTTCCAAATGCAATAGTCTTCTGTACTACAACGCCGTTTTCTTCTATTTCTTGAAATAAGTGTGCCCCTAGGCCCTTGTATGATGAGTCCGTCGCCAAACAAAATTCTTTAGGTAAATCCGGATGTGAAAGAAGTGGAGCAGCAACTAAAGCATCACGAAGCTGTTCAAATTCTGACTGAGCTTCCTCATCCCAACACCAATTAGATTTCTTTCCAGATAGTTCACATAAACGAGGTGTGGCCAAATCGTCCAATTTAACAAAGCGTCTAAGAAAATTACAGACACCAAGGAAACTACGAACATCACGTTTTGTGGTAGGAACAGCATAATTACGAATGGCGTCTAATTTCTCTGGATCAGGAAGAATACCTTCTGTAGAAATAATGTGACCGAGAAATTTCACCTGAGAACGACCAAATTCAGATTTTTCCAAGTTTACTGTAATGCCAACTCTTGCAAAGACACGTAACAATGAATCCAAAATTTTGTTGTGCTCACTCCAAGAACGTTTAGCAATAAGAATATCGTCAACATATGAAGTAATGTTGTCACGAAGATAAACAGGTAAAATTTCATTTAAGCTACGAATGAATGCTGCAGAAGATACGGTAAGTCCAAACGGTAATTTCCGAAACTGGTAACAGTTACCAAAGGCTAAAAAGGCAGTATATTTTCTACAATCAGGGTGCAGTTCTATTTGCCAAAAACTTGCGCGCATATCAATCGTGGATAAAACTTTAATTCCATGGAAATGTTGAAGAAGGTCATCTAAATTTTGTGGGCGGTCAGTTTCAGGAATGATGATGTTATTTATCTGTCTGGAATCCAGAACCAAACGAATTGACTCATCCTTTTTAAGAACAACGTGTAATGGGCTAGTATAAGGACTGACTGCAGGCTCAATATGCCCTGATCTAACATGTACTGAATTTCATTCTTAACCTTGTCTCTGTAAGCCAAAGGAATAGCATACGTTTTCCCGCGAAACGGTGTGTGTTCTTTTACTTTAAATAAATATTGTAAGCCTTGTATAGTTCCTGTGTGATGACTAAACACTGTAGCATGTGAAGTCAAAATTTGGTGCAGCTCTTCTCTTGCAACGTCATCTGGCACTTCAGCTTTCTTAACCTTTTCACTAATTAATTCTTCACTATTAATTATATCATCCGTCGCGTCTCTGTATCTATTGTCATTATCGTGAATAAACACACTGTCGTCATAATGCTCAACGAAAACATCCGAAGTAAGAAACCTTAAACATTTTGTATCTGACTCAGATCTTGTTAAACACTCGAAAAATTTCAAACATTTCGGCATTCCGGCAACAGTCAAATTCACACTTCCTTCTGTAAAGTTCAAAATTGCCTTATGTGCGTTAAGAAACTCCATACCTAATATGATTTGGGTACTGAGTAATGGAACAATAATAAAATTAGCAGAAAATTCGTATCCCTGACAAATGAAATTTAAATTGGTCTGTTGTTTGACTTCCACACTTTTTCCAGAAATCGCTCCTCGAATTGTAGTTTCAGAAATAGGTAACACAGGACAGGCAATAGTTTTTTCACATATACGAAAAACTGATTCACTAATGACATTCAATGGGCTCCCAGAATCTAAAACTGCAGTGAACTTATTCTTAACCACACATACTTCAATAACAGGATGTAAAAATGCGTCTACATTATTTTCCTTTTCGTCTAACAAAATGTCTCTCATGTCTTCCAGGCGTACGTAGTGTAAAGTCGTAGTGTCATTACTTTCTGAACCGTCTATATTGCTGCCAGAAGCCGAAGCTGTAAGTCATTGTCGATTGTTTGCGTCACGTCTTTGATTATTCGCGTCATTTCGCGGATCAATTTCTACTATTTGCACTTGTCTCTCTGAAGTTCTGTCACGTGGAGGATGCCAATTAGGTCCCTCCTGTCTGTTAGATGCAAATTCTGGGTTGTGTCTGTTATTAAAATTTCTGTTTTCCTGTCTGTCTGCATAACTACTTCTTGTGTAATTTCGACTGTCATTTCTGAAATTATTGTTGTATCTACTACCCTGGTTATTTCTGTAGTAAGAATTTCTATTACTGTATGAATAATTTCTGTCCTGATGATACCGATTACTGTTTCCGTATGATTGATCATTCCGGTACGAATTACCGCTATTGTCTGTGTAATTTCTGTTAGAACGTCTGTTATTGTCATAAGGCTGGTATCTGTTGTCCTGTCTGTTACGTCTGTCATTCTCAAAATTACCGCTATAACGTCCGTTCCGACCACTATCCCTTTTCTCTGAAAATCTATTGTAATTACTGTTACTGAAAAAGTTACAAGAAGTCCCGTCGTCGTTGTCATACTCAAGTTCTTGCAACAAAGTCTTAAAAGTCTCGATGTCGTCCTTACATCTTCCAACTGAAGCAATTTGTCTTATGGATTGAGGCAACTTAGTTAAACAAATGCGAATTAATTCAGTCGGGCTATATGGGTTGGACAGGAACTGATTCTTTCGAATCATGTCTTCAAAATATTCCGCTGGTGTGCGGAACTCAGACTGTTTAAAGTTACGCTGCATAATCAGACTATGTTTGACTCTGTCTTGTGTGTTTTCGGACCAATATGCCGATAGAAATGCATGATAAAAATCATTCAGATTATTACAATCTCTAATGAGTGCCCGCATCCGCGTCGCCGGTTCGTTTTCTAAAGATCCACACATAAATTCCAGTTTGTGACTTAGTGGCCAATTTGGTGGGAGTGCGTACATAAATTGATCTAACCATGCACATGGATGTATGTCATTCTTAGAATTGCGGAAGATCTTAAATTTCCGGACAGTCAAAAAGTGTTTATAGTCAAAGTTTTCGCCTCGTGTCGACAAAGACCTACCGCGTCTGTCCCTTTCCGAATGTCGATTATTGTAAAGTTCGCGCGCCTGGCGCTCTCTTGTTGCATCCCGTAAATGAAACAAACTATTTTCTTCAAGCCCCTCTGCTACCTGTGATTCTAAATTTCTTCTGCTATCTTTTCCTACAATTTCGCCTTCGATCTGTTTGACTTGCTTTCGTAATGCCTCAACTTCCCTTTTAACGCGTTCATTAAATTTTCCCTGATTTTCAACATGTTTATTTATGTTCTGGTACTCTTCGGTTTCTGCGCATGGTAATGGAGCTGTATCATCCGAATCTCTGTCCCCATGTAAACTAAGATTTGTCAATTTACCTGAAATTTCCTCAACTCTTTCCGATAAGTCACCTAATTGTTCTTTCTGTTTATTTACGTCTTCCGTAAGTGTCGTGACTCGGGTTTCAGTATTGACACATTTGGTAGTTAACTGTTCATATTGTTGTGTTAGGTTATTTAATCTGTCATTTGGCACGGATTCCTCGATTCTCTCAAGTATTTCTTCCTTATCCTTTGCACGTTGTAAATTTAACTCTGAAAAATTCTGTACTATCACGCGATCTTTTTCTTCCTGTTCTCTATCCTGTTCCCTTTGTCTAATCTCTACTGCAATTAATCTGTTATTGTGTGCATTCAAAATCGGTTGTACTTCTTCTCTGATTTCTTTCTTTAATCCATCTTTCATGTTTTTGAAACATGTCCCTATTCGTGAGTCTAACCGTGTTTCCATTGTTCCCATCCGTGTTTCCATTGTTCCTATATCAGTTTTTAATTCAGATCGTAAAGTTCCCATCTCAGTTCTAATTGTTCCTATTTGTGATCCCACTGTTTTTAATTCAGATCCTAACTGCTCCATTGTTCCCATCTGTGTTCTTAACTCAGATCCAAACCGTGTTTCCATTTTTAATATAGCACTCATCAACTGCCCCATAGTAACTGTTTCAAAATTATTTTCGCCCCTAACATTTCCCGCAAAACCAGTTTCTTTCGTCATAGCTGTAAAGCTATCTGTGTTCGATACTATTTCAGAATCTTCTATCGTTAATCTCGGATTCTGTGAATTTTCTGATTGAGAAAAATTTTGAAATGGTTCCGGACTATTTTCTCGACTGATTAAATTGTTTTCCACTTCATTATTCATGATACTGTTCTCCCCTGTTGGCGAGTTCGCCATGTTAACAATTTCGTCATTCTCACTATCCATCATTTTTGCCTTTTTCATTGATCGCGTAATCATTTACAAAACATAAAAAAATTCGTCACTGTACGAAAATTACACACAATGACTCTTTATCTCCAACAATACTATTCACACGAGATGTTTCCCTCAAACACGATTAACGAACAATTGAAATAATTGCACTAGATTTTCAAACGCGTATACAAGACAACAACAAAAAAATAAATATCAAAAATACCATTAGAAGAATGCCAATTACCAAATCTACACATCAATACAGACTACAATTACTGAACTACAAATTACTACAACAATACTACAGTCTACTATTTTTACAATCAGAAGAATCCAAGGGACGATCCGAAGCAGCGGTCGCCACGTGCATGGGGGCTTAATTAAATATGATTGAAAATATTTTTAGCTTTTTAGTAGCTGTATGTCCGATTACGCTGTGTCTCGTAAACGGTTGGCCCTGACTAGTTTTATTACGCTATCTGACTGCATTGAACAACAACAAAGAATGGAATGAAATTTTCGTTAACACAAATAATTAATTAAGTCCCCAGCAACTATAAAACCTACAAAACCAAAGCACAAATGTAACTTGTAGTCAGAGTCCACATCTGCCCCTGCAAATGTCTTACATCTTAAAACCTGGTACCTGACTCTGTGTTTTACCCATATATAATCTGTCTGATACCTTCTAGTATCTCCAGGCTGCTTCCATGTACACAAACTTCTTTCTTGATTCTGGAACCAAGTGTTAACTATGATTAAGTTATACTCTGTGCAAAGTTCCACCAGGCAGCTTCCTCTTTAATTGCTTCCCCCCAATCCAAATTCACCTACTACATTTACTTCTCTTCCTTTTTCTATTGTCGAGTTCCAGTCACCCATGACTATTAAATTTTCGTCTCCCTTCCCTATCAGAATAATTTCTTTTATCTCATCATAAATTTCATCAATTTCCTCGTCTTTCTGCAGAACTAGTTGGCATATAAACTTGTACTACTGTGTAGGGCATGGGTTTTGTATCTATCTTGGCCACAATAATGCGTTCACTAAGCTGTTTGTAGTGGCTTACCCGATTTCCTATTTTCCTATTCATTATTAAACCTACTCCTGCAATACCCCTATTTGATTTTGTATTTATAACCCTCTATTCACCTGACCAGAAGTCAGGTTCTTCCTGCCACCGAACTTGACTAATTCCCACTATATCTAACGTTAACCTATCCGTTTCCCTTTTTAAATTTTCTAACCTACATACCCGATTAAGGGATCTGATATTCCACGCTCCCATCCGTGGAGCGTCAGTTTGCTTTCTCCTGATAACGTCCTCCTGAGTAGTCCCCGCCTGGAGATCCGAATGGGGGACTATTCTACGTACGGAATATTTTACCAAAGAGGACGCCATCACCATTTAACCATGCAGTAAAGCTGCATGCCCTCGGGATGAATTACGGCTGTAATTTCCCGGAAAGGCTGCTGCCCCTCTTCAGGAACCACACGTTTGTCTGGCGTCCCAACAGATAACCCTCCGTTGTGGTTGCACCTACGGTATGGCTATCTGCATCGCTGAGGCACACAAGCCTCCCCACTAACGGCGAGGTCTATGGTTCATGGGGGGCATAATTACAATAACAGATGAAAAAATAACATTCATTACACCACTTTAAGGTTGCTGTTAGCACTGAAGCGGATGCACAATACTGCAACCAAAGTTTTTGATCACCTTCTAACACACACTAAGGGCACTTACCAAATTGGCAGTGGCCTTCTGTGAAGGGTTCAACCTGATCGTGGCTGTGCCTAACAGCAAGGAATCGGACTATAATACAGTAATCGCGAAATAAGTGAAACAGTAACGACAGCAAAGAAACGGGTTTTGAACTGACGTTGTATTAATACGAAAGTAAACTATATATATATATATATATATATATATATATATATATATATATATATATATATATGTGTGTGTGTGTGTGTGTGTGTGTGTGTTATTCAAAGAGTCACAAGTCTGACTGGCAACAGTATGAACTACTATTATTTTAATTAACTATATAAATAGATCGTGATCTGAAACAACACTGATTACCGTAGGCTTCAGCTATTTGCACATGAAGTTACTCTGTACAAATGGGCAGTAAATTTATTATTTATGAGAAAAGTTTTGGTGCAGAATAAATGATTGTACTTATTTCTACAAATGCTCAGAAGAAGCCAACACTTTCATTGATAGCAGTAGTTAAGTAGCTCATGGGTTCCCCTAAACTGGTGTGGTTTCAAGAACCATAATCAATTATAAATAGTAACAAACAAAATTAAGAAAATGGAAAATGCTTTTTTATTAACACCGTTAAGTATAATGAATAATGCAAATTAGTTCAACAGTTAATGAGGGGACCTAGCAGCTATTCTCTCTTAGGACTCAAAGTGAAACTGGTTTTGTAAATAAATACACAACTACAAAAAGTATTTTAAAACAGTATACACAAAGAAGCAAACAATTACAAGTATACAAACCGGCTAAAGATGAAATAACACTGTTATTTTTTTATAACTCTTACATACAAACAAGATCTAAGCACTTTACATTTTTGTCATTGATTAATGTGATGGTAACTTCTTATTTAACGAAAAGCTCTGTTTATGAACACAGTTTAGGAAACTTTAAGATGAAAAATTATATGGAGTAAATCATGTACTACAGTACAGAAAACAAACCGAACTTCATACTCCAAAGTTTTATTAAAACTGGATACTCGGAATTAATGCACTTCGAAAGGACCCTGTATAGGAATGTGACTGGGGTTTAATCACGGGTGTGCACCGGTAAGTTAGAAGTTTCACAAAAATTTATTATTGAAACTTAATACCGGGTCAGTTAGAGGTACATATTTATAAAACAGTTCTGCTGAAGGTGGTGGTGCTTGTACCAAATTATAGTTACTATAATATTGGTCGTAAAGCAGTCATCTTTCTTGATGCTTCCTACGCCCTGAAATATATCTTGCGGCCGGAGTGGCCGTGCGGTTCTAGGCGCTACAGTCTGGACCCGAGCGACCGTTACGGTCGCAGGTTCGAATCCTGCCTCGGGCATGGATGTGTGTGATGTCCTTAGGTTACTTAGGTTTAATTAGTTCTAAGTTCTAGGAGACTGATGACCTCAGAAGTTAAGTCGCATAGTGCTCAGAGCCATATATATCTTATTCGACTCGTAAATATAAACAAATAAAGCCAATAATGACACCATGGTCGATAGGGCACATTCCTTCCGAGGCTATTTTACATGCTCGCAAGCTCTTCTTCCCTCAATTTATACATCCAAATTAACCACAATAGCTGACCAAGGCTGCCACTGACCACTCAGTATCACAGTCAGAACTCGAATTGCCACTCGCCGCAAAGCAGTCAAGAGCCTCGAGCGCCAAGTCCACCTTTTGCAGCCCCGCCAAACCACTTTGGGAGCGGCGGGGCTTTACAAGAGATTTAACCTTTAGCTTCTCTACTTATGGAACAGTAAAATAAACAAAGTTTCTTACAAATTATTACAATTCACGGAATATTACACATACACTCCTGGAAATTGAAATAAGAACACCGTGAATTCATTGTCCCAGGAAGGGGAAACTTTATTGACACATTCCTGGGGTCAGATACGTCACATGATCACACTGACAGAACCACAGGCACATAGACACAGGCAACAGAGCATGCACAATGTCGGCACTAGTACAGTGTATATCCACCTTTCGCAGCAATGCAGGCTGCTATTCTCCCATGGAGACGATCGTAGAGATGCTGGATGTAGTCCTGTGGAACGGCTTGCCATGCCATTTCCACCTGGCGCCTCAGTTGGACCAGCGTTCGTGCTGGACGTGCAGACCGCGTGAGACGACGCTTCATCCAGTCCCAAACATGCTCAATGGGGGACAGATGCGGAGATCTTGCTGGCCAGGGTAGTTGACTTACACCTTCTAGAGCACGTTGGGTGGCACGAGATACATGCGGACGTGCATTGTCCTGTTGGAACAGCAAGTTCCCTTGCCGGTCTAGGAATGGTAGAACGATGGGTTCGATGACGGTTTGGATGTACCGTGCACTATTCAGTGTCCCCTCGACGATCACCAGTGGTGTACAGCCAGTGTAGGAGATCGCTCCCCACACCATGATGCCGGGTGTTGGCCCTGTGTGCCTCGGTCGTATGCAGTCCTGATTGTGGCGCTCACCTGCACGGCGCCAAACACGCATACGACCATCATTGGCACCAAGGCAGAAGCGACTCTCATCGCTGAAGACGACACGTCTCCATTCGTCCCTCCATTCACGCCTGTCGCGACACCACTGGAGGCGGGCTGCACGATGTTGGGGCGTGAGCGGAAGACGGCCTAACGGTGTGCGGGACCGTAGCCCAGCTTCATGGAGACGGTTGCGAATGGTCCTCGCCGATACCCCAGGAGCAACAGTGTCCCTAATTTGCTGGGAAGTGGCGGTGCGGTCCCCTACGGCACTGCGTAGGATCCTACGGTCTTGGCGTGCATCCGTGCGTCGCTGCGGTCCGGTCCCAGGTCGACGGGCACGTGCACCTTCCGCCGACCACTGGCGACAACATCGATGTACTGTGGAGACCTCACGCCCCACGTGTTGAGCAATTCGGCGGTACGTCCACCCAGCCTCCGGCATGCCCACTATACGCCCTCGCTCAAAGTCCGTCAACTGCACATACGGTTCACGTCCACGCTGTCGCGGCATGCTACCAGTGTTAAAGACTGCGATGGAGCTCCGTATGCCACGGCAAACTGGCTGACACTGACGGCGGCGGTGCACAAATGCTGCGTAGCTAGCGCCATTCGACGGCCAACACCGCGGTTCCTGGTGTGTCCGCTGTGCCGTACGTGTGATCATTGCTTGTACAGCCCTCTCGCAGTGTCCGGAGCAAGTATGGTGGGTCTGACACACCGGTGTCAATGTGTTCTTTTTTCCATTTCCAGGAGTGTAAAAGCAGAGGTACAGTAACAAAATAATTCCTTAAAACGCCTAAATAATTAACATAATTATTGCACATTTACAGAACCAAAAATCTCGAAATGCTGACACGCAAGCGTACATTGTCAACTGAGGACTTATACGGACCATACATAAATCTATCGATTATTGGTGTTACAATCCGCCCAGTGTATAAAATGACTGACAGACATCCAGTTAAAATTTGAAAACAAAAAATTGCCTCTATTCCGTGGATGACTATCTGTTGTTATAATGTTTAAAGGGTGGTAGGCAGGAATAACTGATTGACATTTGCATTTTTTAAAGGATAATTTGTAAATAAAGTGTATGTAACCTTACAGGTACTTACAACATAATTGGCGATGTGAATATGAAACGACTTGCTCCACTATATTACGATTTCGTGAAAGTGTTCCATGAAACATAAAACTAACTAATTAACTGAGAAAAGTTTTTTCTAGCTGTGTCAGGTCAAAGTAAATGGCTTATTTTTGTCACCATCCAGAGACAAAAGAGCAAAGAAAGCAATGCCAACATGTGGATGCATCGCCGCGTAAAATTTTGGAGTCCCATCTACCATTGAAAAATGTGAAGTGGCGTTTACTGGCACTGACATGAACTGACGTTAAAAGCTTATCTCGCAGGAATGAAACCGTAAAAAGAAGAAACCGCGGAAATCGTATGACGACGTTTCGGGAGTCTGCGAAAACGAGGCGCCATAGGGAGTTGAACATGCTGGTACTTTTGCTCGATAACACCACCTCATCTCGTTCTTCACGGTACAATGACATGTGTAGCTTCTCTGGGTTACCGACAGATGAAGATGGTTTTAATGTCAGAGTCAAATGTGTTTATATTGTATTTTGTTTCATGAACGCCGCGGTTGTGTTGGTTGACGTTTTAGTATTTTAACCTGATAGTATTACAACCTGATAATGAAAGCGCTGTTTCGAGAAAAGCGTTATTGGGCTTATGCTGGAAAGGAATATGTTCGAATGCTACCAATTACTAACGTAAAAAAGTAACAGTCAGTACCTCACATACTGAATGAATAATATTAAACAAACTTATTAAGCAAACTTCACATTGAAAGTCGGCTATGTGACGGAACTATACCTTAATCCCACTGGCGTGTTTAATTGGAGCAAGAGAGAAAACAGTAATAAATTTTTAGAAACTGATGATTATTTAATTGAACAAACGTATATGTACAGTGAAACTTAAACCCATTAAAATAAAATGGGACCCCTAACGGAATACATTCCTAGTTTTCTAGAAAATCAGTAACTTAACGACTGCTTGTTAACAAATGCATTCCACTTACTGACTCTGCAGGACTGCAAAATTCCCTATTTTTACCTTCAGTTAAAAGGCTCAGTAATACATACGATATGATAAAGCTTAGTTTTTGAAACTGTAATGCTTCAATAAAAAATTGAGCTATCTCTATAAGAAACGTGAAGATAACTAACTTTAACAATTACCCGTTATTTAAAGTCAACCGGCTCAGAAAAACTGATAACTATAACAAAATGGCTCTGAGTACTATGTGACTTAACATCTGAGGTCATCAGTCCCCTAGAACTTAGAACTACTTAAACCTAACTAACCTAAGGACATCACACACATCCATGCCCGAGGCAGGATTCGAACCTGCAACCGTAGTGGTCGTGCGGTTCCGGACTGAAGCGCCTAGAGCCGCTCGGCCACCCTGGCCGGCGATAACTACAACAACTTTCATAAAACTGTACAATCACCTTGCTATACCACCGCAGCCCGAGACGTCTCCAAACACTTCTTCGCTAGTCATTGGGTCTGAGTTCGAAGCGCGATTCATCACTGAAAACAATATTACACCAGGCAATGAGATTCTCGTCAGAAGGCGTGGTTGGAGGCGGCCCGGACTGCGGAATATCAAGCCGACTATCGTCGGCCATACAGCCCGAGAGTCAGGAGTAAGGGTCTGGGATCCCATTTCCATGAATCCTTTTCTTTTCATCCGCAGCACCCCTGCAGCACAGCGGTAAGTCGGTGATATTGTGCGCCCCGTCTTGCTTCCCTTCATGGAAAGCCATCTTGGGCTTGCATTTCAGCAAGATACACTATGTGATCAAGATTATCCGGAGACCTGGCTGAAAGTGGCGCCCGCCAACGGTAATTCTGGATTTTAATATGGGGGCGCCCCACCTTAGCCTTGATGACAGCTTCCACTCTCGCAGGCATACGTTCAATCAGGTGCTGGAAGGTTTCTTGGGGAATGGCAGCTCATTACTCACGGAGTGCTGCACCGAGGAGAGGTATCGATGTCGGTCGGTTAGACGTGGCACGAAGTCGGTGTTCCAAAACATCCCAAAGGTGTTCTATAGGATTCAGGTCAGGACTCTGCACAGGCCAGTCCTTTACAGGAATGTTTTTGTCGTGTAGCCACTCTTCCACAGGCCGTGCATTACGAACAGGTGCTGGATCGTGTTTAAGGATGCAATCGCCACCCCCGAATTGCTCTTCAGCAGTGCGAAGCAAGAAGATGCTTAAAACATCAATGTAGGCCTGTGCTGTGATAGTGCCATGCAAAACGGCAAGTGGTTCAAGCCTCCTCCATGGAAAAAATACGACCACACCATAACACCACCGCCTCCGAATATTATTGTTGGCACTAAACACGGTGACAGATGACGTTCACCGGGCATTCGTCATACCCACACCCTGCCATCGGATCGCCACATTGTGTTCCGTGATTCGTCACTCCACACAACGTTTTTCCGCAGTTCAATCGTCCAATGTTAATGCTCCTTACACTAATCAAGGCGTCGTTTGACATTTACCCGCGTGATGTGCGGCAGCCGTTCGAACATTAAATCCAGGTTTTCTCACCTCCCGCCTAATTGTCATAGTACATGCAGTGGATACTGATGTAGTTTTGAATTCCTGTGTGATGGTCTGGATAGATCTCTGCGTATTAGACATTACACCATTCAACCGTCGGCGGTCTCTATCAGTCAACAGACGAGGTCGGCCTGCAGGCTATTGTGCTGTACGTGTCCCTTCACGTTTCCACTTCACTATCGCATCGGAACCAGTGGACCACTCGCATACAGACACATGACAGAAGTGGCACCCAATCACCTGATCACCTTATAGGTTCGTGAGTTCCGCGTAGCATCCCATTCTGCTCTCTCACGATGTCTAATCACTACTGAGGTTGCTGATACGGAGTACCTGATAGTAGGTGGCAGCACAATGCATCTAATATGAAAAACGTATGTTTCTGGGGTTGTCCGGATACTTTTGATCACATAATGCATGGCCTCTGTGGTACATGATGAAAGTCTATATCGATTTACTTATTTGCCAAACCCGATTTTCGCCAGAAAGGTTGGGGAATCTGTCCCCAAGTGAGTACGTTTGGAACGTTATGGGCGGGGCCCTCTAACCGGCTCTGGATTTTGACGCTCGAACGGGCCAGTTGGGCAGAATGTGCCACGATATCCCTCAGGAGAACTTCCAAAAACTGTATCAATCAGTACCATTCCCAATAAGGACTTACGTAATCGCCACAGGTGGATCAAGTCATTATTGAGTTGCTCAATTTGTGAAGCCCCTTCTCTTGTTTACAACATAAGTTTAAAAAAAATTATAATCTCTAATTTGTGTGTTCATTTACATCAAATTCATCCATCCGTGTGACATCTTGTGCAATAGGTTCAGCGTTAAATGAACATGGTTTACTGTAAGAAAATGTTTTATACCAGAAGATGACAGCAAAGGCAGTTGAAACTGGTTGTCTTGAATAATAATAATAATAATGATAATCATCGAATGAAGGCTTTCACGGCAGGTGTTGTCATTACTTAACACTTACGGGCTGAGATACCGCTTGTCCTTGGAGGCGAAACGTCAGGGGAGAGTTTTATGTATGGACCACGCCATCTCAGCCCGGAAGTGTTAAGTGATAGTAATAATAATATAAATATTTCGTGCGATCTTCGGTTTTGAATGGTTTTTAACTATCGATTTCCATTCTACTCGGATAACTCCTTCGTGATGCACCGGTTTATTTTCTTAGTGTAAAGGTTTTTTTCCAATGAGCAACTACAGTTCTTAACTGTGCAACTCAACTGACAACACCATTCTTATTGGAAACTCAGCAATTCGTTGACTCGTTGAAAACAAATTAACACAGAGTAGTCATTAGTCAATTCGGGCACTTAGCCGGCTCCCTGCCCTTTCCATTTTCCCTTACCAAGTCTGTTAACCGAATAGCCGTTCCCCACCTGCCGCTTATACCTCTATTCGGCAGTTCACCTGGCTGTTTCGTGCATTCAAATGGGTCGAGGTCTGCTCCGAGGACTCTTGGCAGACTCCCTGCGTTCCACACAGTGGGGAGGCGACGATTCCTGTCTTGACTTTGCTAGTCACGCTGTAGCTAGTCGAGTCCTCAACACACTGCCGTGCACCTCCCCCCCCCCCTCCCCCCTTCACTGACTTTCCACAAGCAACGAATGCCGCTAGCCAAAGACCCTCACCAACATCGTAGTGCCAACTTCCGAAAATAGTTCCAGAATGGGACCATCTCCTGTTGGCACCTTTACTCGTACACGCATCGTTAAGCACTTACACGAATAAAATAATCTTAGTTAAGCAGCAGTCTGCTAGGTTAGCTTATTTCTTTTCCGGGGAAATGCACATCATATCATAAGAAAGTCGCTTAGAATCGAAGATAAGTCAACCAGAAGTCTTGCTTGGTGAGAAAACTATGCAAGGGCTGCACAGACATTTGACAAAGAGAGAGACTCGGCGCTTTCGTTTGCTGCTGTATGGACGTGACGACGTGTTAAGTATAGACGCTTTGTCTTGTGACAAAAGAAATGGACACATTCAGGCAATATTGTTCCGAATTTTGATGAGATGGTGGCCTATTCGCACAGCCTGTACGTAATGATACGTCACGTGTGTTCCGCGCGAGTGTATGATAGCGCAATTTAATATTGATATAGCCCTCTGGTTGGCAGCATAACTGGCGATGGTAGAGTCAGTGCGATTTTCCGCCTCCTGAAAGAAGCGCGTCGACGATGAGGTCGATTTAAGCTCAACAGCGGGGGGACGGTTGCTCTCTCTCTCAGAGGCCGACTGTCTAGCGGTTTGTGTGGCGATGGCGGGTAGTAAGCACCGTAACGTCGTGGCCGATAACATCCATGGGTCACTGCTGCATTTGGAATGTTAGCCAGAGCGAGTTACGTGATGTGCTGTGTCGGCCGGATAAGTGAAGACTGCACTGTGGAGCCCGTTATTTCAGTATGTTGCTTGACCACCTACTGGTACTTGGATGTAGATTACTCCAAAGGAGCCAATGTGTCCACCGTGATATCGGGATGGTCTCCAGTGAGCGAGCTAGAGAGAACTGAACACGAGGGCGATGGGTGGATTTGCTGAACATTGATTGGCAGGCATTGGTTGGCCTGAGAATAATGGTGACCATTCAGCTACAATCTCAACCGTTATACACTGAACAGCCAACGACATTGGTGCACCTGTCTAATATCGTGTAGGGTCACCACTTGCATGCAGAAGTGCCGAAACACTCAACAGTCAACTAATGTCTGAAGTAATGCTGGAGGGAATTGACACCACGAATCCTGTAGAGCTGTCCATAAATCCGTAAGAGTACGAGGGGGAGGAGATCTCTTCTGAACAGACCGTTGCAAGGCATCCCAGATACGCTCGATATTGTTCACGTCTGAGGAGTTTGGTGACCTGCGGAAGTGTTTAAATTCAGAAGAGTGTTTTGTGGACACCCCAGACAATGCGGTGTCGCATTGTCCTGCTGGAACTGCCGAAGTCCGTCGGAATACACATTGGACATGAATGGATGATGATCAGACGCGATTCTTACGTACGTGACACCAGTCAGTGTCGTATCTAGAAGTATCAAGGGTGTCATACCACTCCAACTGGACAGCCCCCACACCATTACAGAGCCTCCACCATACTGAACATTCCTCTGTTGACATGCGGGGCCCATGGATTCACGAGATTGTCTCCGTCCCTGTACACGTCCAACCGCTCGATAGAATTTGAAACGTGACATGTCCAACCAGCCAACATGTTTCCAGTCATCAACAGTCCAATGGTGGTGTTGACGGGCTAGGGCGAGGCCTAAAGCTTACTGTCACGCAGTCATCCAATATACACGAGTGGGCCGTCGGCTCCGAATGACCATATCGATGATATTCCGTTAATTAGTTCGCACTCTGATACTTGTTGATGCCCCAGCATTGAAATCTGCAGCTCTTTGTGGGAGGGTTGCAGTTCTGTCACGTTGAACGATTCTCTGCAGTCGTCGTTGGTACCGTTCATGCAAGATCTTTTTCCGGCCGTAGTGATGTCGGAGATTTGATGTTTTCCGGATTCCTGATATTCTAGGTACACTCGTGAAATGGTCGTACGGGAAAATTCCCACTTCATCGTTACCTCGGAGATGCTGTATCCCATCGCTCTTGCGCCGACTATAACACCACGTGCAAATTCACTTGAATCTTAATAACCCATCATTGTAGCAGGAATCTAACAACTGCGCCAGACACTAGATTTCTTATATAGGTGTCGCCGACCGCAGTGCCGTATTCTGCCACTTTAAATATCTCAACATTTGCCTATAGCAGTTTCTTTGGTGTTTCAGTGTATTTAATTTGTTAAAAGTCTGTTCTCTTACTAGCCACCCTGGTTACACATCGACGTCTGTAAATCAGTTTTTGTGAACGTTTCAAGTGAACCCCTTAACATCATTCTCAGGTAGATTTTTAATTCTAAAACTGATAATGTGGAAGCCTCTGGCCAGGCTCTGGTCGCAAGAACTGGCGTCATCCAAATTGGGCAATACAAAACACGACATCATCGGAAGACTCGCTTTTTGCATATTTTCTCCAGTGTCTTTCGGCGCCGTAATTCGTTTATGAGCTTGTTAACCAGTAGTTTATGTGTTACAGCAGAGCAGGAGTACACATATGGTTTCTATTGTGAGTTCCGCTAAAAGGGTCTTGACTGAAAGAAATGGCCAGTCCCAAAGTGGTTGCTCTCCTTCTTAACCGTACTAAAGTGAGAGCCTAAGATCTCAGTTGGTCAACCAAGTTGTGTGTTTTTTGGTCCTACAGAGGCACCTTGTCTGCACGAAAAACAGACTGTATTGTATGTAATCCTGTCAACAATCTATGTTCTTGGATTCCTGGTTTTTCCAAATTAAATGCAGTTTGCTTCATGTTAATTGCCTATTAATGATTTGTGTAGTTTTCTTAACCTTAAATTTGGAAAGTATTATTAAATGCCACGTTTGTGATGTTATTAAACACCTGTGGTAAGATTTGGATTTAAAGTCAGGATTTCAGAAAAAATTTCTTAAGATTACTTTTTTTAAATTTTTAAGGTTTTGCAAATTTTGCCACCAGCTGCCTTGCTGCCACAGAAAAAGTCACTAGTAAATTAACTACTCGTGGTACTTGCTGAGATTTTTTGGTCTGTTTGATATGGCAATACGATTTATTTTTCATTAAATTTGTTAGTAAATTTATGGCCCAGCATCCTCCCACTCAACACTAGCCTCGAACTGCATTTCAATGTGGTTTTTCAAACTTGTTTCTCTGAGGCATTTTGCAGTTGTATTTAAAATGGGCAATGCTAATTACCTGATCAGATTCCCGTTTTCTTTATAACAGTTGAGAATTAATATCGACTTTCTACTCATCCAGGCTTGGACGTTTATCTGTATGCTTCTCCACTCGTTAAGTAACATTATGCGTTTTAGTATGAATAAAGCGTAATTTCTCGCTGTCTTCTGTAATTGTATGCTAAAGTAAAGGCACGTGGCCAGTTGATGGGCACCCTTATACGTATGACATGAAATTTTGTAATCATTTTCTGAACAGTATCCAGTTATTGGTTCGACATTCATTAATTTGGGATTCTTGCTAAGTTATTTTTCACTCTTCTAATCCGTATAGATATCGTCACTTGTGTTAACCTAAGATTTTTCTTGGTTTAGTGCAAGGTAAAACTCCCTTTAATAATTCAGTTACGCTGTGAGAATGTCCACGTCACTCTACTGTATCCCATAATGTTAATCAGATTGCGTTTTGTTCACTTGTAGGTCGGATTTCATGTAAGCGATAAAATTTCAGTCCATTAAAAACTGTGGATCATAAAAGACTTTCAGAATGCAAAATTAAAGTTTTTCTTTTGTTCGCGTTACATATGAACCCTCTAGAGATAATCTTAAACCTATATTCTTCTACTGATAAATGACGGTACCTACATTGTCGTGGTGTATATGCTGCTACAAAATAGGTTGCAGAAGCAAGCATATAAACAAGTTAGGGAAGACGACTGAATATTTAAACAGAAAAATTTTATTAACTGTTTGTGCTTGGTGAAATTTAGTCGATTATGTAATTGTTCGCCTTCATTATGTAAGGGAATAAAACAGCGCCACACTTTACACTAACGTCGAATATACAGGGTCTTCAACGTACAGCGGAAATACCACCGCCAGCGTTGCGCAGAAACTGATACACTCGTTATCGGGTTCTGATGGCCGCATACACTTCGGTACAATCCTCGATCTGTTGAGTACCGGCCCGGCGGTTTTATAGCCGACAGTTAGGAGCAGCCATGGAAAGAGCTCCGAGAGAATCGCTGGGCAGTTTAGTACATCCGAATGGCATGTCCTTAGAATCTGATTGGATAACGATGCATGAAAGCAGACTGAAACGTCTATAAATAACGGTACTTCATCAACTGACCAAATTATATACTGTTGTTCGAACTCAGTACGGCAACCGGCTATTACAGTCTGCGTGTGACGGAAAAGTTAATACCGAAATGCTGTTTTCCTTTCTTGTTGTAGCATGGCTGAATATATGTGGGTGAGCGATAAAATTTAACGGAAACGTTGCTTCCTTTGCAGCACGACAAAGGGATGATTGCAGACCGAAGATATGTCAATATACATGTCCACCACTACTTTGCACTGTGCAGGCTGGTTACCGAAGTCAGTTGACAACATGATCCGAAGATGAAATATCTGCATCTACGCATCCGTACTCGTCTACATCTTCATTTATATCCCGCAAGTAACTGTACATTACATGGTGGACTCTACTTAATACCAAAATTAGTTCTACGTAATACCAAAACTGGATCTATTTGAAAGAGAGAGAGATAACTAGATTTTCTAATATTTCTTACTCTTATGATCAGAACACTTGGTTGTATCTGATAGAGGCTACGGAACTGTTGCACAGTCTTTCTTGAGTGGGATGTACTGAGACGTTACTTGCGTATCTGTGAATTTATTAGGTGTCTGCTGCCGCACCTTTTTGATCATGTTCTGTTTGTTCTCAACTTAATACTTCATGTATTTGCTGATACTTCATTCCTGCATAATGTTAGTCTCCTAATCAGCTCTTACATGCTTCCAGCTTTAGTTTCAACCCTGAACTCTGTCTCAGACGTCCGCTCTTTCCTTGTCTCCATTGCTGTGTCAATCAAGAGACAACCACGTCCCATAAATTTCTTCATATGTAGTTCCACAGCCTTGATATAATTTCTCACTTACAAAACAATTTTAAAAGTCCATCGTAAGCTGCCAGATCTACTATGCAAGATTATTTTCATTGGGTCACATCTATTACTGCCCAGTTTCGGCCTGTTGTTATTTTCGGTTGTATTTGCGCCGTTGAAATGTGTGTCACCGACGCAGACACATTTGGAAATAACCAGAGGTCGAAACTGGACTAAAATGTCATAAATATACATTGTTTGAATGGTTATCAATAATTTTACGTTATAAAAGTAAGTGTACAATGTGCGTGCCACTAAAACTCTTTAACCAGTCGTGGTACTATCAAGGGAGTTTTATGGTATAGTTCCCAATTTCCCACTCTAGAAATTTCTAGAACATTCGAGAGTATTCGACAACATTACAGAACATTCGAGAGCTCTAATAGCACACCACAACGTTCCAAAATGTTCCAGAATGATCTACAACGGTCTGGCACGTTCTGGAATGTTGAGGAAAAGTCTGGAATATTTGTCAAGATTCCGGAATGTTTGGGAAATCCCGGAACTTCTCATATCAGTGCATATCAGTGTGGAATATGACAGAGAGCTCTCGAATGTTGTGAATTGTTCTGGAAAGTTGTTGATCATTCGAAGCCTTTTTGGCATAGTAGCCACACTTTAGAAAGAGGTCGAGCTGTCCATTCCGTTCTACAACTGTCTTTGAATATAGTCGAAGAACAATATCGGTACTGTGGGGCGGCGGGTTAGTAACAATATTAAGAAGTAGCAAAATCATAAAATTCTTTGCCGTCTCTTACAAGAGCCTGGAAACCATTATCGTGTCAGCCAGAAACCAATGGAGAACATACTGACAGTAGTTCCCAGTCGACAAGTCCACATTCTTGTCCAGTCCACTGAAGGAAACGGTTCAATTCTTTGTTTACTCAGCAGGGTCAGGAAGTACGATTATAAATGAAGATTTGAGTTCTAATTGATAGATACAAATTTTCACACGCACAGTATCGTAGTCTTCATGATATTAATACTAATGATAAATCTCTGTAAACTAAACAGCACTATAAGCACTTCAGAGGCGACCTCTACCGTAAGTTCCCATTAAATGGTCTTTTTCCATGGCTTATAATAATCAAAAGTAGTTCCTCGTCACAAAAGTGGAAAATAACTATCACCACAGGCCACGCAGATTTGTTAACATTTTCTGTGGTACACTGACAGTTACCTCCTCGAAATCTAAGCGATTCAGAACGGCGTACAGTTCTCGCGGTTTCACTTCCTATTTGTACCGAAAACCGGAGTTATTGTGAGGTCTGGCTGTGACGTCATCCGCGGCGTATGACTGACGTGATCCGCACGGTAGCTGGGTGCGAAGTGAAGTCTCGCTTCTCAGGCCGTATATATATATATATATATATATATATATATATATATATATATATATATATATGCGAAGCGGATGGCCTAGGAACACCTGCTGTCATCCGGTCTATGCCCCCGGTAGTAGCCTCTCGAGGTCACTTTCTCGGACACTATATTTATTAACACTATTGTGTATTACTTTAGAATCGTAATTTTTGTATGAATGTAATAAAGTTACAGAATTACAGAAAAAGTTACAGAATTACAGAAAATGTTTTAACTAACCTGCATTTAAACTTTTCCGTCTAGAATTTTTAAAACGGAACTGACAGTAGAATATGACCTCTGAACTACTATTTTATGAGACCTTTTATTTGTTGATATTTACATCCAGGCCTTGAAATTTGTTATAGATCTATTATTATTTCATAGGTTTCATCACGTGCTGTATCAGAACTTTCTAGCATTAATACAACGGATAATGTACTACAAATAACGACGGTTTTGTTCCAAATTTTGATTCCGGTAAATTACGCGAAAACTAACCTGCCACGTCAGGCGAGAGCGCTAATACGCAGCTTCCTGGACTCGGGTAGGTGAGTCGGTATCGGATCGAATCCGCCCGCTGGGTTACCGATGACGCCCAGTGTGCCGACTAGCCTGGATGTGGTTTTTAGGCGGTTTTCCATATCCCCATAGGTGAATAACGGGCTGGTTCCACTCGTCCCGCCTCAGTTACATGACTCGCAGACATTTGATACATGTTGACACTCTTTTATGATTTACACTAGTCGCAAACAGCTGGGGTACACTGATTCTTTCCCGGGGGGTTACGGGGTGGCGGCAGGAAGGGTATTCGACATGCTCTTCATCCTACCCATGCCATATCCGATTGCAGCCACGCCGACCCTGCAATATGTGCGGGAAAAGGCGCAACCAAAACAAGAAGAATGATGAAAACTATTAGAGATAGCTCAATGGGATCACGTAGTGACTATTTTTATGTTGACCTGAAGCTTCATACAAATTTTCGTATTTCTAATATTTGGCGCCTTCACTTCTTCTTAGAAACGGGGATTCTGACCAAGATATTGCTTTAATCACTTTGAGACTTGCACCAGAATTCTGACATACATGTTCACATTGTGACCAATTTTTGGGTACCTAGTTGTATCATTTGTCGCCACTATTTTTTCTTAAAACCATGTATTTAGGGAAGATGATGTCTGGTAAATCCGAGATTTGACAGTTTAAGCATTAATATACTAAAACACATGCTGACAAAATTAGGAAAATCAACTTTAAATTTTAGTTTTGTGTTTAAATAATGGTGCAAAACCTCTGTGCTACGCACATACGCGTTGTGGTGACCTGGCGCTACTAGCAATGAAGTGGGGTAAGCCCCAGCTCACTGGCTCGCCTCTGTATCCCTCAAATGATACAGGGTTTGTTTCACCACAGTACGTACAATATTAAGAGCATCTGGTCGGAGAAAACTTAGAAAGCATGCTGAAAGTACCTTCTGGAACGAATCCACAGTGGCACGAAAAAAAGTTCACTCGGAGCCATCGAAAGAACAAGACTTGCAAGGAAACTCTGAGGGGAAGGGAGCAGCTCTACTCATAGTCTCAGGAGACTCTCGACAAACGATTCCAGTTATCCCGAAGTCAACATCAGCAGACAATATCTGTGCGAGCTGAAATAAATTAAATCTCTGGCCACAGATTCAAATACAGCGACTAACAAAAAATATGAGAGTTGAACTATAGAAAGGCGAAAAAAGAGCAAGTTAAGCTTAACAACTTTTACAAATTGGCGAAGGCACAGATCCTACTAAACAGATGACCGGCCTCATTAAACTCAACAGTGATTTCTGCAACGCATCCGCTGCTGAAACCGAACTCACTAACCAAATTTATCCAAACACTGTTCCCATCTATTTTCTTTCTTGAGTCATCAGTTTTCTGACAGATTTGATGCGGTCCGCCATGAATTCTTCTCCTCTGGCAGCCTCTTCATCTCAGAGGAGCACTTGCATATACTACGTCCTCAATTATTTGGTGAATGTATTGCAGATTCTAGTATCACAGAAGTAATTCGCTTATGTCGTAAGAGATGTATCATTCTGTCCCTTTGTAACAACAACAACGCTGTACTATTGTACATATAAGTAAATTTTTTTCCAGCTGATTTTTCGATAAATTAGTGTAATCGATGTTCCTATTTCATTTCTATTTTTTTTTTTTTGTTTCATGTCATTGTGTTAAGAAAACTGTAAACAAATTTCGATGTGAATATTAATGTTTATGTCAAATTTCAAGTAATATTCCAATAGAATTGAAGTGTAACAATTGTTGAGACTGTTGTAAGATGTTAAAATTATAATTGTGCGTCTGGTCCATACGTAGTCAATGTGTTAGGATATGTAGAATGCAAAACCTCGGGTGAATACCCTGTCTGTTTGTAAACCACCTTGAAGCTGTACTGGCCCATTTAACAACCAAAAACAAAGAAATAGTGGTTGCTGGTGATTTCAATGTAGCTTTCCTTAAAGACTCTCCCAATAAGAACCTATTTGAGTTAGTAACACTATCATTCAACTTAATTCCCACAGTAAAGTTCCCCACTAGGATAACCACTTGCTCACAAACAGCCATTGATAATATCTTTATAGAAAAGTCAAATGAACAAAATTATATTACAAAACCAATAGTCAATGGCCTCTCAGACCATGACATGCAGTTCCTTCTGTTAAATGTTAATACTGAACAGGATATAAAATCTGTTAAATCTGAGCTCAAGAGGGTAATCAGTAAGCCAAAAATTGATTATTTTAGGACACTCCTCAGAGACATTCACTGGACTGATGTTTACAGTGCTCATGGCATGAATGAAAAATATAACATTTTTGCTAATAAAGTGCTTACCTTATTTGAACACTGCTTTCCCCCAAAACTTACCAAGGTTAGAGCAAAGTCTACAAAGAAGCCATGGATTACTCGAGGAATAGGGGTATCTTGTAAAACAAAAAGAAAACTGTATCTGTCAATCCGAAACATTTCCAATGTTGATGCTATAGCACATTATAAGAAATACTGCAAAATATTAAAGACTGTAATACGGATGTCAAAGCAAATATATTGCAATGAAAAGATAGTCATATCAGATAACAAAATAAAGACAATATGGGATATAGTGAAGGAGGAGACCGGTAGAACCAGACATGAAGAGGAACAAATAGCATTAAGAGTAAAAGATGCATTGGTGACAGATGTGTATGGTGTTGCAGAACTTTTTAACAAACATTTTATAACTGTTACTGAAAAGATGGGGTTGTCAGGTTCGGTAGATGCTGCTATGGATTACCTTAGACCAGACATTTCAAGTAACTTCCATAATATGAATTTGACCCTCACTACCCCAACAGAAATAACGTCCATCATAAAATCTTTAAAATCAAAAACATCTAGTGGGTATGATGAAATATCAACAAAGTTAATTAAAGAATGTGATTCTGAGCTAAGTAACATATTAAGCTATCTGTGTAACCAGTCGTTTATCAGTGGAATATTTCCCGAATGGCTGAAATATGCTGAAGTTAAGCCACTGTTTAAGAAGGGAGATAAAGAAATAGCATCAAATTTCCGTCCAATTTCACTGTTGCCAGCATTCTCAAAAATTTTCGAAAAAGTAATGTACAGTCGTCTTTATAACCATCTTATCTCAAATAACATACTGTCAAAGTCACAGTTTGGATTTCTAAAAGGTTCTGATATTGAGAAGGCTATCTACACTTACAGTGAAAATGTACTTAATTCATTAGACAAAAAATTGCAGGCAACTGGTATATTTTGTGATCTGTCAAAGGCATTTGACTGTGTAAATCACAATATCCTTTTAAGTAAACTAGAATATTATAGTGTAACAGGAAATGCTGCAAAATGGTTCAAATCTTATATCTCTGGCAGGAAACAAAGGGTGTTATTAGGAAAGAGACATGTATCAAGCTATCAGGCATCATCCAACTGGGAACTAATTACATGTGGGGTCCCACAAGGTTCCATTTTGGGGCCCTTACTTTTTCTTGTGTATATCAATGACCTTTCATCAGTAACATTACCAGATGCCAAGTTTGTTTTGTTTGCTGATGATACAAACATTGCAATAAATAGCAAATCAAGTGTAGTCTTAGAAAGATCAGCCAATAAAATATTTGTGGACATTAATCACTGGTTCCTAGCCAATTCTTTGTCACTAAACTTTGAAAAAACACACTACATGCAGTTCAGAACTTGTAAGGGGTGTCCCAAGAGTATATGTCTAACATATGATGACAAGAAGATAGAAGAAGTGGACGGTGTTAAATTCTTGGGATTACAGCTTGATAATAAATTCAACTGGGAGGAGCACACCACAGAACTGCTGAAGCGTCTTAACAAATCTCTGTTTGCAATGCGAATTTTGTCAGACATAGGGGATATAAAAATGAAAAAGCTGGCATACTATGCTTACTTTCATTCCATAATGTCATATGGGATTATTTTCTGGGGTAATTCATCAAGCCAAGCTAAAGTTTTCCGGGCACAAAAACGTGCAGTAAGAATTATATGTGGTGTGAACTCAAGAACATCCTGCAGAAGCCTGTTTAGGGAACTAGGGATACTAACTACAGCTTCCCAATATATTTATTCCTTAATGAAATTTGTCATTAAAAATATATCACTTTTTCAAACCAACAGCTCAATTCATGGAATCAATACTAGAAATAAGAATAATCTTCACAAGGATTTAAAGTCACTTAGTCTTGTACAAAAAGGTGTGCATTATTCAGGAACACACATTTTCAATAACTTGCCAGCAGCCATAAAAAGCTTAACAACCAATGAAATTCAGTTTAAGAGAAGCCTAAAGGATTTATTGGTGGCCAACTCCTTCTACTCCATTGATGAATTTCTTAGGAAAACCAACTGATTTGTATATAAGTACAACATAACTTCTGCACAATTTCAGTGCAGTAATGTGTTCACTGAAAATTTGTGTGTGTGTGTGTGTGTGTGTGTGTGTGTGTGTGTGTGTGTGTGTGTGCGCTTGGGTGTGTGTAAGTATGCAAGTATAATCTAACTTCTGCAC
Organism: Schistocerca americana; assembly: GCF_021461395.2. Taxonomy (NCBI): domain Eukaryota; kingdom Metazoa; phylum Arthropoda; class Insecta; order Orthoptera; family Acrididae; genus Schistocerca; species Schistocerca americana. The sequence continues at coordinate 49,702,651 of NC_060124.1, forward strand.
CATTTCAGTGCAGTAATGTGTTCATTGTAAATAAGTATTACAGTAGTTGTATTACATGTTTCTTACCTTATAAATAAATAAAAAACTTTTTTATTTTAAATTCAGTGCAATAGTATTTATAAAATGACTCTTAGTGTTCATTAAAAAATGACGATCATTCCACTTGGGACCTGTGGAATGGTACATTAGCTTATTTGTTTTAGTTGTAAATATTTGTCATGTATTGTTGCTTTTCTGACATGTTCCACATCCTGGAGGACCTCCTCACTACGGATCAATTGGAATGAAAGTAAATCTAATCTAATCTAATCTAATCTGTAAGGGAGCGGTAAAAGGTGGATGGCAGGCGGGCGCGGGAAAATGCATGCGGGAACTGTACGGCGCAACGGGCTCAGCAGTGGTAGTCGGAGTTGGGCTTTGGTCTGAGCAACACGTTCTGGATCGAGGAGGCTCTCCTGGAAGACGTAGTTTCATTGAGCCTCGGATATGCCGTTCCGACGCCTATACAGCATGGCAAAATTCCATAGGCACTAAATGGAAAAGTATTGCGACGCTATGAAGAAGTAAAGTGCCGATTCATCAAGACCCATTGCTGTGGTTGTATGTGTGCAAGAACTTTTTTTGTTAATGAAGTAATAGACGAGTAACAAAGGTCTGACAAAGTTGAAAGATAATTTTGATATTGATTTAGTAATGAAGGTTAATTATTTCGAGACAGATATAATGGTATTTAAATGAGTAGGAAATAAGACAAAAAGAGTAGTAAATCATATATTGGAAATCTTGAGGGCATAATGATTACAGTAATTAATTGTTTTAATACAGTGATCATAACAGTTTCAGGGTCCCGCCCCCCTTTTTATTCATTTGAATTCTGAACTGTTCTAAACTGATTTGACCATCAAAGTCAAAGCCTAAATAGAAACCAAAATTTATCAGTGTTATACCTTTATCAAAATTGACATTGTGTGTGTGTTTCGAAAGTACTATTTCTAGGGTAACCTATGCCCAATTTTAATCAGATCAATAGACAGTACAAAGTTTTGTAGTAAACATTATAGTGTAATGTTATGTATTTATGGTTTATCCATATTAGTACAGAAAGTGAAATTATCAGTTCAGTAGATTTTCTGGTTCTAAAATTTACCATATTATGCAGTGTTATTACGTGTTGTTTTGTATGAACGTACATCAACTTGTACAGGGAAGAAATTCAGTTAATGCCTAATTAGGCTGGCGACCGTATTATTAGCAAATTGGTAGCATATTCTGTGTTGTTTCTTGTCCATCCTGACGTGAAGTTGCATTTCGGACTTGCTTGACGTACCATTGTTATTACAGAGTTGGTGTAGGTCTGATTTGCCTCCATTCATGTACACGCGGTCAATTTCTACACAAAAATCCTTTCTCATAATGTGAAGCCCGTCAACTTACCATAGTACAGGCTTTAATGAGTATCGTGTGCACAAGCGCAGCGATTACAAGTGGCTCCCGGTGACAGGACATCCAGTTGTTGTCGGTCACAAATTAATGCGAATACCGAACAGTGGATGTTCAGTGGCACGTATTGCAATAATATTTAATAAAGTAAATAGCAGTGAACGTCAAGTACGGTGGAGAGGTGTAATTTGCATTCAGTATGGACAGGGACGTAGACACAGTAAATGTGCCGAGCGTATTGGAAGATGCGGCTGGCAATAGCAGGAGTTTACGCGGCCAAATAACAGATGGCGTTAGTGGTAGACAATAGGCGTATGTACAATATCACGAACATGTTAACGAACAGATTGAAATGTCGGGATTGCCTCGAACACAGCAAGGAATAAAACAGGAAGTAGAAAATGACTATGTAGGTGATAGTGGGTATGTGAACGAATCCACTGAGATGTTTGATTCACCATAGATAAAGAAAGAACCGAAAAAAAATTTTGGTGTAGGATCGGAACACACCGATTTCGTAGAACAAAACAACGTGAAAATTTTAAGCATGAACGATTTATTTGAACAATTAACCAAACAAATTGCAGGATAGAATGATCAGCTTAAAACACTTGTTGATAAGCACAAATCACAGAATGATCAGCTTAAAACACACGTTGACGAGCAGCTCAAAACACAGAATGATCAGCTTCAGAAACAAGTCAGTAATCAGGTTAGTCAGCTTAAAACACACGTAGATCAGCAGCTCAAAAAACATGTTGGTCAGCTTAAAGCACAGGTCGAAGAACAAGGAATTAAAATTAGTAAACAAATAGAACAGGCAGAACAAAAAGTGGGTAATTTAAGTTCTGTGGTAAATACTATGAAATTTGAAATTGACACAATTAATAAAAATATGGATACTATGCAGGGGGAAACTGACAACATTAACAGTAGGTTTGATGTTGAAATTCTCAACATACAGGAGAAAGTAGAGCCTCTGGTTGAAACAAAAGTAGACGAAAAAGTTTTCGGTCTTAAAACTAAGATCGTAAACGAATGTCAACACTGAATAATATAGCTGAAAAGGGTAGTTTCAGACATTGAAAGAAATTTAGGCGAAAAAGTTACCGGATGTGTACAAAAGTGTGAACAAAATACATCGAAAATTCAAGGCAAAATTTTCGATCTCGAGAGTAAAATCAAAGATAGGCCTGGTGTTGTCTGTAATGGCATACCACTTACGAAGCTGTTGGAAGGTGAGGAACGCTTCGATCCCGCCAAGAAACATAACGGATGGCATCTGTTGGATTTCATGAAAAATTGCGAGAGAATGTTTCCTGAACACTTGTCTGGTCAGGAAAAGATAAACGTAGTAATTAGCGCCTTAGCAGGTGACACTAAGCGCTGGGGAATTAATTTGAATACCGAACAAATGACGTTTGAAGAATTTAAGGAAAAGATTACGGAAGAATATTGGTCCGAACAAAAACAGGATCATTTGTGGCGCGAGTTTATCATGGCCAAGCTTCATGATAACGGGGGCAGGAATTCTTTGAAAGATTTCTGCGAATATTGGTACCGAAAATTGACACATTTAAGAGGGAGAAGATCCGATTCTGAAATCATATGGGAGCTATATAAAAATCTTCCAGAAGATTCAAAGAGATACGTGGGAAGCAATCATCGTAGCTTCCAAGCATTTCTCGAAAGGGTCGAAGACGAAGACCACTGGCGCGAAAGTCGTGCCAATTATCAAAAATTTGGTAACAGAAATAATCGCAATAATGACGAGAGAAATGACGGCGATGGGTTTCGCATCAACGTGATACAAAGAGGTAGAGGCAGAGGAAGAGGAAGAGGGAGTTATCCAGGTCGCGGTAGAGGTACGCCGCGCAAAATAATAACGACGCGGGAAACTGATTTCCACAAACGTTGCGGGCCAAACGAAAGCGGACAGAACATACTGGCCCCGATTTAAGAAATGTTACTGGACTGACAGTAAAGTTATGAGACAGGTTAGAGACAGGCGTGGAACGACGCAACGTGTCGTTCGGAACGAGCGTCAGGTGCGCGCACAGATGACTCATCTTCGCTGCGCAGAGCGATACATGTTAACAGGCGAGTAGAGCCTCAGAGGGCAACGGCCCAGCCTAGCAGAACAGCTGTTCAGAGAGAAGCCGCTAGCAATGCGGCAGCATTATGTACGAACATTGCCGTAAGAACTGGTGAATACATTACGAGTGGTAATTCCGTGGCGAAGGAAATAGTAGATGGAACAGTGGATACACAGATAGGTACTTTCCTATATGCTGAACCAGACATTTCGATATATTTTTGGATTTCTTGACATTTCTCCTTCAGCCATATCTTCTCAGCTTCCCCGCACATCCTATTTATTCATTTTCAGCAACTTGTATTTCTTTATCCCTGAATTTCCCTGAACATTTTTGTACTTCCTTCTCCTATCGGTCAACTGAATTATTTCTTCTGTTACGCTTGGTTTCTGCTTGGTTTCTTCGCAGTTACCTTCTCTGTACCTGTATTTTTCCTTCCAACTCCTTTGGTAGGCCATTTTAGAGATGCCCATTCCTCTTCAACTGTACTGCCTGTTGAGCTATTCCGAATTGGTGTATCTATATCTTTAGAGAACTTCGTTTTTCCTTAATACTTCCGTATCCCACGTCTTTGCGTATTGATTCTTCCTGAATAATCTCTTAAGCTTCAGCCTACTCCTCATCATTACTACATTCTGATCTGAGTCTGTGTCTGCTCCTGAGTACGCCTTGCATTACAGTGATTTCGGAATCTATGTCTGACCATGATGCAATCTAACTGAATCCACGTATCACCCGGCCTTTTCCAAGTATACATCTTCCTCTTGTGATTCTTGAATAGAATATCCGCTGTTACAAGCTGAAATTTATTACAGAACTATCAGTCTATCCCCTCTGCCATTTGTTGTCCCAAGCCCACAATCTTGTGTAACCATTTCTTCTACTCCTTCCGCTACAACTGCATTTCAGTTGCTTTTGGCTATTAGATTTACATCTCCCTTTTTTTACTGTATTACCCTTTTAGTATCCTCGTATACTTTCTCTACCTCTTTATGTTCAGCTAGAGAAGTCGGCATGTATACCCGAGTTATCGTTTTCGTCGACTCTGATAAGAACAACCCTATCAATTAACTTTTCACAATAAAACACTCTCTGTCCAATCTTCATACTGATAATGAATCCTTCTACCATTATGTCTTTCCTGCTGCTGTTTATATTACCCTATACTCACATGACCAGAGATCATTGTCTTCTTTCCATTTCACTACAGTGACCTCTACTATACCTAGATTGAGCCTATGCATTTCCATTTTCATTTCTCTATCTTCCATACCAAGTTGAAGTTTCTTAAATTCCACACCTAGACTCGTAGAACGTTATCCTTTCGTTGATTATTCAATCACAACTATAGAAAAGGGAATTTCGCAAACTAAAAATAATATGGTCGACGATATCAGTTTTAATATTCAAATGAAAATTCCCGGTGGAGAGAGGTTATAAACGCCAATCAACAAGATGGTAAACGTTGAGGTTAAGTGTGAACTTCCCTGCAGTATTACTAAGCTCTTTGCAAGTACCAGGAATGCTATTACACTGCCTTCGACTTAAAATAGAATCTCCAGTCACACTACTCAGAAATCTCCACCCACCAAAATTATGTAACAGAACAAGGACGACTGACAAAAAGCTATCGAACAACATCATCGAAACCGAACTTATGACTGGAAACTACAAAGGACACACACTATTTCTCCCCCGAATATCACTGATCTCTACTCAACTGCCATTCCAATTAAAAAGACATTAATTTCCAATCCAATTAGCCTATAGTTATTCAATCAACAAATCTCAAGGACAAACTTAAAGTATTACGGCATCTACCTCAAACCCCTATGTGTAGCTTGCTCTCGAGTAGGAAATTGAAAAACATTTTACATACATGCCCAGGATAATAAAATGAAAAATATTGTTTAAAAACAAGTATTGTACATAGATCATACTTTCATTAAAAAAGTTTTATCTCTTATGCTTTTACAAATATTGTAAATAGTTAAAATGTATTTGCTATAAAATTTTTTTATCCCTGATACTTTGAAGTTTTCCTTTCATTCTAACTACCACACAGTCTCATATCAACATCTTGAGTGACGTCTGGTACCAAAGCTAGTCTTGCATAATAGGACTGACTGCCTATGGTGTTTTTCCTTTTTAACCGGGTCATTCCCTTCAAGGGGTTACTTTTGATTAGGCTCCTTTCTCCTGATCTTCCGTTCTCCTTATCTGAGACTGGCACTCAGTAGTATCTCCACAATTCATCTCTACCACCAAAAATTCTTCTCGGAAGCTTGCTGTCATTTCTTTCCCTCTTCCCCAACGTCTAAGTTTCATCTATATACGTGGTCAATGTTCCCTGGACTTGCTGTCAACGTAGATCTTTAAGAATCATATTTGTTAATAGTAAGTCACAGCATGAGGTCAGTAGGATTATTTTCACGATAACAAAGTCTTTTTGCTTGCTTGGTGATTCGAGCTTTATTATCTGTTGTAATCCTATCATCCGCTTGCACACAGCTTCCTAGATACCACAAATTATTCACATGTGCTATGTTTTCGTCCTCAAGGTGCACGGCTGCTGTTTGTTTTTCAGTTCAAGTCCATTTATCTTGCTCCTCTCTGTGGTATGATTCATATGGTGATAGTATTTTGTAACTTGTACTCATTTTTGTCCAATAACGTACTGCCATCTGAAAAAAAATTATAGTTTTGAAGTACTCACCGCTAAATGTTTCCACTTGCTAATGGTTTCTGTGAATTTCCTCGCTGCATTTTCTGATTAAAGGTTAAATATTAGCGGAGACAAGCCATGTCACTGCCTTGCATGTTTTCAGGAAAAAACCAACGTTTGGTCCATCTTCTTTTATAACAGCATACTGATTTCTGAAGAATTACATAATTTTTATCTTGTCCCTGCTGTCTGTTTCTGTAAGACAAGAGCCTTTGATTAATTTGTTCCATTTAAGGATATCGACGTTTTGATGGTCTCTAAAAGCTATCAAGAGCGGTGTGCCGAAGTTCAAGAAACATAACTGCATTTTGGCTATGTCAACACTCTGTATTAGAATTGGACGGCTTCTGAAACACAGGAACTACGATTTATAAGATATATTTTCTGTAAAGGGCAGGTTTAGTTTCAGACGAGCCGTTCTCACTGAATGTAATCGGATTGCCTATTAGATGCCACTGTAGCTTTGGGTACTGACTTTTCAGTGTCTTTCAACTGACAGCAGTTGAACGGAAAACGTATCCATCGGCATGTTAAGACGGAGAAATGTTCAAGAAAACTATAGGATAAAAAAGAAAACGATAAATGATTGCTCATTTGTTAATACACTGTATTTCAAGTTCCGTAATTAATATTTCAGCAGATGGTAGTATAAACTGATTTCAATTAAACATTAGATATACCATGTGTACAGTTTTCATCGGTTACAGAGGTACTGATGCTAGAATGCCATCCGAAAGAATACTCACACAATCTACACGTTCAAAGGCAAATCATTATGTTCTGAGCCGATATTTGTAGAGTCTACCTTCCTTCGACATGTGCTTTGGAATAATCTTGAAAACACCAGATGGAGGTCTTCTGAAATTGACATGGCGTTCTTCTGTGAGATGAGCGGCGTCCTGTAAAACGATACAGTAACGCACGATACCCAGACGACTGACTATCTATCAGAGCACATCGTACGTTTACTTGGAAGCGTTCTTGAGTATGTGTCTTCAACAGACATATGGGTTGTAGATATCGCCTCGAGTAAATGTGGCTTCCACACTTAAAATCATTAACAGCATTAGAAGGCGATTTTGAACTAGTCAACGACGTAATTCCTATCGTCTACCTTCATCTTCTTCTTGGAAGTAATGAATTCGCATTAAATCATAAGAAGAGGGGGCGTACATATGTAATGTGGAAAACGTGCAGCAAGAATTTCTACATTTGTTGAAGGACTAAATCTTATCAACTAAATGTCTTCTACTGGAGACAGTCTGTTCGTTTACACTTTCAGTTGCAATACACCATCTGCCAGAACATTATGACCACAGAACTGCCATCGATAGCAAGCCGTTCAGGCAATAGCTGCATCGATAGAAAGCCGTTCAGGCAATATCAGCATCACCTGGCGAGGAATAACTGCTAATCAGACACACGTACGTTGCATGAGGGTGCTTCCTGTCTGTAGATCGGGCAAAGCGCGCACTCTGTCTGAGATTCACCGTGGGCTGATTGTGATGACCAAGAAGCACAGCACCGGCATTACGGGAACTGCATGAACTGTCGGGTTTTCGGGGAGTGCTGTGGTGAGTGTCTTCCACACGGGGCGAAACCAGTGTGAAACGACTTCCAGATGTCATGGGGCTTGGCAGCCAAACCTCGTTACAGATAACGGACGCTGCAGGCTGGGTAGACAGGTATAATAGGACAGGCCGAAAACTGGGGCAGAACTCACATCAGACATTCATGCTGGAAGGAGTACAAGCTTGTCTGAACACACAGTGCACCGAATCCTCTTTATGATGGGCCTCTGCAGCCGACGACCCATGCATGTGCTCATACAGGGTGTTTCAAAAATGACCGGTATATTTGAAACGGCAATAAAAACTAAACGAGCAGCGATAGAAATACACCGTTTATTGCAATATGCTTGGGATAACAGTACATTTTCAGGCGGACAAACTTTCGAAATTACAGTAGTTACAATTTTCAACAACAGATGGCGCTGCAAGTGATGTGAAAGATATAGAAGACAACGCAGTCTGTGGGTGCACCATTCTGTACGTCGTCTTTCTGCTGTAAGCGTGTGCTGTTCACAACGTGCAAGTGTGCTGTAGACAACATGGTTTATTCCTTAGAACAGAGGATTTTTCTGGTGTTGGAATTCCACCGCCAAGAACACAGTGTTGTTGCAACAAGACAAAGTTTTCAACGGAGGTTTAATGTAACCAAAGGACCGAAAAGCGATACAATAAAGGATCTGTTTGAAAAATTTCAACGGACTGGGAACGTGACGGATGAACGTGCTGGAAAGGTAGGGCGACCGCGTACGGCAACCACAGAGGGCAACGCGCAGCTAGTGCAGCAGGTGATCCAACAGCGGCCTCGGGTTTCCGTTCGCCGTGTTGCAGCTGCGGTCCAAATGACGCCAACGTCCACGTATCGTCTCATGCGCCAGAGTTTACTCCACCATCCATACAAAATTCAAACGCGGCAACCGCTCAGCGCCGCTACCATTGCTGCACGAGAGACATTCGCTAACGATATAGTGCACAGGATTGATGACGGCGATATGCATGTGGGCAGCATTTGGTTTACTGACGAAGCTTATTTTTACCTGGACGGCTTCGTCAATAAACAGACCTGGCGCATATGGGGAACCGAAAAGACCCATGTTGCAGTCCCATCGTCCCTGCATCCTCAAAAAGTACTGGTCTGGGCCGCCATTTCTTCCAAAGGAATCATTGGCCCATTTTTCAGATCCAAAACGATTACTTCATCACGCTATCTGGACATTCTTCGTGAATTTGTGGCGGTACAAACTGCCTTAGACGACACTGCGAACACCTCGTGGTTTATACAAGATGGTGCCCGGCCACATCGCACGGCCGACGTCTTTAATTTCCTGAATGAATATTTCGATGATCGTGTGATTGCTTTGGGCTATCCGAAATATACAGGAGGCGGCGTGGATTGGCCTCCCTATTCGCCAGACATGAACCCCTGTGACTTCTTTCTGTGGGGACACTTGAAAGACCAGGTGTACCGCCAGAATCCAGAAACAATTGACCAGCTGAAGCAGTACATCTCATCTGCATGTGAAGCCATTCCGCCAGACACGTTGTCAAAGGTTTCGGGTAATTTCATTCAGAAATTACGCCATATTATTGCTAAGCATGGTGGATATGTGGAAAATATCGTACTATAGAGTTTCCCAGACCGCAGCGCCATCTGTTGTTGAAAATTGTAACTACTGTAATTTCGAAAGTTTGTCTGCCTGAAAATGTACTGTTGTCCCAAGCATATTGCAACAAACGGTGTATCTCTATCGCTGCTCGTTTAGTTTTTATTGCCGTTTCAAATATACCGGTCATTTTTGAAACACCCTGTATGAACACCACGATATCGACGTCTAGAATTGAACAGGTACTTGACCACCACACTGGACGCGGCACAGTGGCAGAGCGTTGCATGGTCTGATGAATCCCGATACCTCCGTCATCGTTCCGATGGGGGGAGGCAAATTCGTTGTCTTCCAGGGGCACAGCTGCTTGACACCTGTACTGTGTGATGGAGACAAGCTGGTGGCGGTTCCATTATACTCTGGGGAACATATATGTGGGCATCTTTGGATCCAGCGGATCTCACGCAAGGCACCATGACAGCCAAAGAGTATCGTATGCAAGTTGCAGACCGCGTGCACCCCTTCGTGAGATCATGTTTCCCAACAGCAGTACCACTTTCCAAGAAGATAATGCCCCCACTCACAAGGTTAGAAGTATGATGGAGTGGTTCAACTAACACTATGGTGAGTTTCAGTAGATATGCGGGCCACCGATCTCACCAAGTCTGAACCAGATCTATCTTGGATGTGACTGAATATGGCGTCAGAGCTCATCGTTGCCTCCTTACTCCCCCCCCGGAATTCACGGGAATTAAATGACTTGAGTATGCAGAACAGGTGCCAATTCCTTCCAGCGATCTACCAAGGCCTTATTGCTTCCATGTGACAATGCGTCACTAATGTTATCCATGCTAGTAATGGACATTCCAACTATTAAATATGTGGTTGTAATGCTCTGGCTTATCAATGTATGACTGCTGGGAACTGCACCAGGGTCTTTCAGTTTAGTGCAGGTATGAATAAGACGGCCGGTGTGGCCGAGCAGCTTTAGGCGCTTCGGTCCAGAACCGAGCGACCGCTATGGTCGCAGGTTCGAATCCTGCCTCGGGCATGGATGTGTGTAATGTCCTTAGGTTAGTTAAGTATAAGTAGTTCTAAGTTCTAAGGGAATGATGACCGCAGATGTGAAGACCCACAGTGTTCAGAACCATTTGAGCCAAATATGAATAAACACTCTTGAATCTGGTTCTCTGTGGACAGGAGATCGTCACCCACACTTTCTGCAAGTTACAGCAGAGTTTTTGTAACAAAATCTGTATGCAAATATTGAGAGAGGAGCGGTTACTTTCACCTGTTTCTCGTATACAGAAAATTATTAAAGATTCTGTTACAACCTTACACACCTTGAGCAAGACTCTAGAAAGTTAATGGCCTGAACAGACGCTGATGGAGCCATGTAGGGCACTAAGAGCATGAGCTATTTTTATGGTGCTTGTTGGAAGTTGAAAGCAATTGGCTGCGAGCTCATCCCTCAGTAAATCTTGGTGGACAGGCCCACAGCCGTACAGGGCAGACAGAGCAGCTCCTAGTGTAGAGAGGTCTCCAGCAGGACAATGCTGCTATACCTGCATTGCGCCAGCCACAGGCTGGGCTGGGGGTGATGGACTGAAGGGACACGTCTACACAGTGGAGTCGTAAACTGGGCATTCTGTGCAGAGCCATAGGTAATAAAAATTGACGAGTTTTCGTATTCACCGATACTGAAAGTATGCCTGTGATGCACTTCCATCTGCACCCTCGGTTGTATAAGAAACTCCGGCGTCTGAGACACGTTTAGAGGTAGAATCTTTATTACGCCTTGTAGCTAGGACTAACATGCTTCAAGGTACAGGTGAATTAGATGAAGATCTTTAAGATTGTATTTGTTCACTTGTTGCCACGGGAAGTCACACGGCTTTGGAGAAAAACACCTTCTCCCTCCGTGAAAAGTTAAAAAACCAGTAATTGGGGTTTCTTTTTTTTCCGGAGATGCAGGTTTCTTAACTTTCCCGCTGGTTCGACATAAGTTTGTGCTGTCGTGTAGGAGGGGAGATTTAGCGCCTCTAAAGCCCTGTGATTGGCTGAAGACGGGGTGAAGGCAGCGTCGTTCATGGAATTTGAGGAAAAACGAAATTTTTTATCTGGAGAGGTGCGAGGCACTCAGGTTCTGGACTTCGACCTAGAAGAATCTTGTGGTGGAAGCTCTGGCATGTGTGACTGGTGCTTGGGACCTGTCCTGACGCTGACTTCACTTGCAAGTAGTTAGACTGGAGAGCCTGTGGTGAATTTCTTTCTGTACCAATAGTATGACGTCAAATGTCTCGGACTACTCGTTCGCCAAGGGCACACTTATTCGTTTTTGATATACCAGTCTTGACGTTTGGTATCCTTGTGTGCTCTGTCTTATAAGTGAGCCAAATTGGTCCTTGGTACGACCAGTGAACGGGTGGGTCACATACTGAAATCTACCAAGATTTCAGGGCTATGGTAGAGAATAAATAGCGATCCGTCTGCCTGATCACTAGACCGTGAGATTTGGCATTTCTTTCATAGGTGCAGCCTTACGCCTCGCCTCCGCCACACGCATCTCGCCACCTGCAAGTTACATTGCTGCACGAAGCAAGTAGGGTAACGTACAGCTGCTGCGGCCTTGTCTGGGCGCACAGATCTCAATCGCCACTATCCGTCAGCACCGCCTAAATGGACTTCTGTAGGTAGTCAATCAAAGTCTTCTCAGTGTCAGATCAATTCAGGTTGCATTATCCAGATTTTTAGGGACGGAGCAGTTGACTCACTTCTGCCACCCAGGATCGTTGTCCATTGTTCTCATACCAACTGTTAATTGTTTACGTATTCAATAAATTATTTATTGTTTTTCTTCAAAAAAATAAATGTTTTAGTAAATTTTACTACATTCTCAATCATTTTATATAGTCAGCACCACGGGTAAACTTTCATTGTGGGGTCCCATGCAAGGATAACTATCAATGTAATATCAGCAGAACCAGGATTTGTAAATACATGGAACATATTTAAACTATACAGCTGAACTGGCCAACAAACGACAAACAAAATCACATTTGAGAAATTCAATTACGTAAACATGAGAACAGCTTCACAATTGGACTTCAAAACAGTCGATAAGTACACTCTTAGCAACTAAGGTAGAAATGAAATCTTGTGTCTGTAATGCAATTGTAACCAATGAAAATCAGTCACACGTTACATGAAATATTTTGTTTGAACTAATCTATACTACGGACTCCTAAAATATTTTCTACAATCTACTTCGTCAGCGTCCACACTGTATCCAAAGCAGAAAAGACTTGGTGAGCAAACAAAAGGGATCATGTGATGCCTATGGTTTGTTGCCTGACCCTGTGACCAGCGATAAGAATTGCTGAGAGCAGCAGCAGAAATTCTCTCACAGCGTAAGTGCATTTTAGTCTTGCTCTTCCAGTCGTTATGGTCGGTGTATGAAAACAGATCTCAAATTCTCTTTCCGGCTGTTCTCCAACCGTGAGTTTGAGTAACACTCTTCCGAATTCTCCTGAAGATGAAATGTCGCTGGAAACGCTGATAACCAAATCTAGGTCCTTCATATAGTTGCAAACTTTCACCACCTTTCACAGGACAAAAATCTAGCTTTTTCAAGTGGCTATTAAAATAACTTGAATGAGCTACACTAAGAGCCGTTTCCATGTAAACGTGCAGAGCTGAAAGTGTTTGCTACCCTACTTATGTATCACGAGGAAGCTCAAATTAGGAGATGTGTTTCCTGGCAGAAAATAAACTACTGAGACGAGCGTAGCTACAAGTAATGACAGTGAATAAATGGTCACTACATTATTAATTTATTTTTCCATCCATTATAAAAAGTGTCAGAACTAATTGCTCATATAAAACATTTTCAGCAGCCAGCCGAACAACGTTGAGGACTACTATTAAATAATGGAATTCGCGAATAATTAAAATAACCAAGAGGTAATGAAATGCGGTGAATGATAAATTAACAGATATTACGGCACTAAAGAGACACAGTGCGGACTAAAAACGTAAATGAAAAATGAGTGTTTTATGAAAACTCCCATCACTGAAAATTTCAAGTATTTGTATCGATGTACTGGGCTGGTATCAATTGCTCCCCGCTTGCAGTAGAAACCAATTTCGAGTAAAATGTTTAGTGAACCACGTAATTTGTAATCTCTCTTGCGTGTAGATCAGAGATACGCTCTTCTCAGATAACGAAATCATATTTTAAAGTCTGAATTACTATCTAAAACACATGGATGATTACTTGATAGAGAAGCATATAACACAGAAATTGGGATGCCATTCTTTAGACTTGTGGGTACCCCTTAGTTTGCCAGGTGATAACCATTTTTAAAGGTACAACGTTTATGAGGAGGAGTAATAGTTTACTTAGCAATCTGTGTCACAGCTACTGTTTTGGTGCCAGCTAGGTTCCAAGGAGAGCGAAACTGATGTCAATAATATTAAATAATAAAAGAACCTCACGTTCTGCGAACTTGTGTTATGTGGTTTACGAACCCGATTTTAGCTTCTTATGCCAGCTTGGAAACACAGTTACAGACCAAGAAACATATCGGTCCAGTAACACCTCACTGCACAAGTGGACGTCTCTGTCGGTGGTGCTGATACGCTAGGCCACTAGTTAGGGTACTAAAGGATGCGTGCCCACTGGATGCCTCGCTGCTTAACAGAAGATCACAAACAGCAACGAGTTTGCTAAATGGAGGATGCACTCCTCGGGAAGCTCTACGTTGGAGATGGGGAGGTTAATGATTCAGCAAGACATTAGATCCGACGTTGACCAGCAGAGTGGTTACCATGAGGGAATACAATTCCTCACAGCCAGATGGAGTAAGGCTGCGGCTCTGAACAGTGGGTATGTTGAAAAATACGAGCTGCAATTTGCATGAAAATACTGTGAGAAGTAGCGGACGTTTGGATGCGCTTTAATAACTTTTATTACACCTTGACTACACTTTTTTAATTTCAGAAACACCTTACGCGTTTCTGCTCTCCGTCATTTTCACTGCCCTTAAAAATGACGAAAATTCGAAAAGCGTGAGGCGTTATGGAATTTAAAATAAGTGTGATAAAGACACAAGAAAAGTTAATAAATTTAAAATATGGTTTTGTAGCCGAAGGAGTGAAAAATAATATTATCATTGGAACCCTGAATAAATCCAACCAGCTTCCAGGAAAAAACGTGTTTCATTACTTATTGAATGACCTCGGAGATTGAAACTGTAAATTCCTTTCTTCCATTGTAAGAAGTATCAATGTATCATCACATAAAAACACATTGTTCCTGTTCTTAGTTAATGCAACTATTTCAGCGTGAAAAGAAGTATAATACTTTAGTATGTAAACACTCTAGACCTCATCTTTCTTTTATCTTTTGTATCTTCTATCAAAATACTATCTGTGAGAGTTGCATTTCATTGTATCTATGTCTGAACATTCAGCAGTCACCCAATGGCTGTTTGTGACATATAAATATAATTTTGCAGAACTTTAGGGATGTTTCCGGTTTAATATTATTACCATGGTTTACCAAACACTGACGGAAAATTAAGGTAAATAGATACGGTACTTTAAACATAGCTGCGCTACAGCAATGGTTCCACGTAAATCAGACTAAGAACAGCCGACCAGTTGCAAAGGATAAAGTAATCTTTACCTAGGTTTCAATAGATATAAATCTATCTTCTTCAGAAGACGCAGTATTATAACAACATGAAGTGATATGTCCTTATCGTTTAGGCAAACATCTGCATAGTTACATTAACCATATAAAATATAGCCCTGACAACAGGGTTTGTCAAACAAATAAAATAGGTACATAGAAGTTGCAGAGATACCATGCAACGGTTAGCAATTCACTCTCGCATATACGCGAAACCAGAACGAAACATGTTCAGTACAGCAACTCTTGCGAGCATTTCAGTTGAATTAATCCGTCTTGGAAATATTGTAAAAAGAGTATGGACAACTTTCAACTGTGAAATACGGGAACAGTTAAAATACTTTATTTTTTTTAATTTTATGTTCAGTTAGCTACACAACAGTATGAACAATGCCAATACACAATCCTTAGGTAAGTATATGATCGTCAATGTTAAAATCTGTAAATCTAGAAAAACGATTAATTAATATCAACTTCGTATTCATGTACTTGCAATTAAAAGGAATGACGTCTTTTCCGTCGAATGTAAAGGGAAGAGGACTACGCTCTGTAAATGTTTATTCAGCGTATATTCGGAGATGTATGTGCTGTCACACTTTTCTGAACTGAAGACGTATAAGAGGCCACTGCCCTGTTTGTAGTATTTACAGATTAAAACCTCTATGAGAATCACCGAGCCTAGTCATTCATCCTATACCATACTCAGTTCGTATGAGGTATTAGGACTGTGTAAAACCGTACAAGTTTGAACATCAGCACTAACTTGTACTAAACGTTTACAAAAGCTATTCTTATTTTCTAAAGGGAATCGCACAGCCATGTAAATAATGGTATTTATGTAGAAACCAGAGCATAGGTTCGTTTACACGAAATCCTCCGTTAGATATCCTGTCCCCTTCCGTGGCGCAGCGTTCAGCCTATCTGGCTGTGGAGGGCGCGAGCTCGATTCCGCTACTGTCAGTGATTTTTCCTCGGTGACAGGACTGGAATAGGATCCACTCAGCCTCGTTGTGCCAATTGGGGAGCTATCTGAACGATAACAGGCGCCTCCACGACCGAGGGAGCCGACAACGGCTGGGAGCGCGGTGTGTTGATGTCATATGTTCCCCACTGCTTCCAGTGACGCCACTGTTGGAGGGTGACACGGATGTCGGTCGGTCCCGATTACGTCATCAGATCAGAATGCGGAAGTTTGCTTTCCTCCCTTTGGATATCTCAGGGGCTGATGGTCACTTACAGCTGATATCTTGCTTGGTATATATAGGGTCTGATGGAGAGTTTATTTGCGTTTGCATTGTTCTCTATCCTGAAGGGTAAAGTAGACATTTCGAAATAGTATCCATTGAACAGCATAGTTCTTTCGTGCCAAATACCACAATACGCGGAGATGAGAGGGAATTGAATCATTTGAGATGTGGTATTACCATAGTGAACGGTCCCTCTTTCTCATAAACAGAAAGAGAGCATGAAGATGTGAAACTTCTTTGAGACTATTTGTGACCCACATCTATCTAATGAAAATGACAGTTGCTACTCATCATATAGCGGAGAGGCTGAGTCGCTGATAGGCACAACATAAAGACTGTCAAAAAACAAGCTTTTGTCGAAAATAGACGACAAACACCCACATA
The DNA here is from genome assembly GCF_021461395.2 of Schistocerca americana. Taxonomy (NCBI): domain Eukaryota; kingdom Metazoa; phylum Arthropoda; class Insecta; order Orthoptera; family Acrididae; genus Schistocerca; species Schistocerca americana. The sequence goes on from NC_060124.1 coordinate 49,719,410, forward strand.
CACACCCACTCAAACGAAGCTAACACACATATGACCACAGCCCTGGCACCTGAAGCCCGACTGCTATATACGATTACCTTACAAACAAATAAAAATAAAATACGTCCCAAGAACCATCCCGAACATAAGAGAGGGGACTAAATTACGTTCAAAATAGGGAGTGCATATGGGAACCTAACCCAGAGGCAACAACTTCAAGTTCACAAAACTTTATTATGATATATTGCGTTAAATAAATAGCTGTAACCAAAAAACTCCGTTAATTACAAAATGTATTATAAACGTGTACAAAAGGGCCCGAGGCTCCAAACTGTGCCTACAGCTGCCGCCTGGCGTATCATGAGCCCTCTGATTAAAGGATGGTACAGGAAACTAATAAAACAAGAAACTAGCATACGTAACAACAAACGTAATGATTTCACAAGCCCCCAACCCACACCGAGCTCTAGATTTTAACAAAATGGCAATACCTACAATTAATAAAATATTTTCCTAAATAAGAAAACTTTAAAGCCTGATTTTAAATAAAATCCACATGGTGTCAGTTAATGGTGCCGCAAAATTACTAGGCAGTTACTTTGTTTGGAAGTGTAACACACACTCTAGGCTATAACCTTCCAACAGCCAACAGCTAGCGAACGTTTGCTGTGAGACACTAATAGGCTAGTGACAGCAGATTTAAGTTTATGAAAAAAGAGTGTTTTTTCGGTAAAATCGGTCCGTTTAGAATAATTCAATAAACTGCAAATCACACAAAAGCTTTAAAATGAACTTCATACAACATGAAAATAAAAATAACTTTGTTTCAAAAAGCAACCGGGAAACTGACATTGCAGATTAATATACGGCTAATAAAGCTCTGGACTGTCAGGAGCAGGGAAAACTCGCAATACCGTTAAAGTACGAGTGAAGTTTGACAGACCTGCAGATGCTTACCTATATCATGCCGAAACAATATTGAATTATGTTAATCGACAAAGCATAACTTCCCACCAGCGCACAACGCCATCCCAATGTTACAGGGAAGGTAGATGCTAAGCGCTGATCGTATTCCACTTTTAGCAAGCGGCCAAAAGCCGTCGCCCAGTACGGTTACAGCGGCCAACTCAACCCGCCGGAACGAGTAACTTCCTCCGCGCCGAGCGCCCTTTCTCCATGTAAGGCCGTACACGACGGATTACTAACACGTCGCAAAAATTACCGTGTTTCCACAGCTGTCTTCTACAAGATTTAAAGTAGGCCTCGGCACCACACCACCCCGTGCCTGCCGTAAAGTAAGCTTCGACGAAGCTCTGTAATCCACTCGGTGGTACACCACCAGGTTCACTTGCCCGTCGACAACTCTCTCCTCTGCTCCGGGCTTTCCTCCTTAATGTACAGTGGAACTATAGCAAGACTTTCTGCAGTTGACTACGGACGGTCTCAATGGGATGCTGAAAATAAGGTAGACTGATCAAATAAGAAATGAGAATGCTTTTGCATTATCGGCGAAGAAACGACCTTATGGAACACAATGGCAAAAAAAGGGAGACGGCGATAGGACATCTGCTAAGAGGTGAGAGAATAACCTCCGTGGTACGAGATGCTGCAGTATGGGGCAAAAACTGCTGATGAAGACAGAAAGGTAAGGTAAATCGTGTTGCATACACCCCTTGAATGGACTGTAGTATGACTGTATGTAGAGGGCAGCCTGTTTCTTCTCCCTAGCACAAAGAGTGGAAGGGCAGCCAAACTATCGCTCAAGCCACATTTTATCCCAGGAAAGGATGTTGTTGTTGTTATTGTTGTTGTCGTAGTTGTGGTCTTCAGTCCGAAGACTAGTTTGATGTAGCTATCCGTAATACTCTATCCGTTGCAAACCTCCTTATGTCTAAGTAACTTCTGGAACCTACATCTTTCTGAATCTGCTTACTGAGTCATCTCTTGGACTCCCTCTACGATTATTATTCCCCCCCCCCCTTTCGCTACCCAACGGTACTGAATGGGCAATCCCTTGATGTCTTAGAATATGTCGTACCAACCTTCTTCTAGTCAGGCTGTGCCGCAAATCTCTTTCCTTCCCAATTCTGTTCAGTACTTCCTCATTAGTTACGTGATCTAGCCATAAAATTTTAAGCATTCTTCTGTAGTACCACATTTCAAAAGCTTCTATTCTCTGTTTGTCTAAATTGTACATCGTCTAAGCTTCACATTATATTCATGGCAACACTCTATACAAATATTAAAAAAAAAAAAAAAACTTCCTGACACTTAAAATCTGTACTTTGTTTTAACAAGTTTCTCCTCTTCAGAAACGCTTCTCTTGCCGTGACAGTCTACATTTTATACCCCTTCTACTTCGACCCCCGGCGGTTATTTTGCTGCCCAAATAGCAAAACTCATGTACTAATTTAAGTGCCTCAGTTACTAATCTAATTCCCTCAGAATTATCTGATTTAGATTTAATTTGACTACATTCCATTATGCTGGTTTAGAATTTGTCGATGTCCATCTTACACTACGTGATCAAATGTATCAGGATACCCCCAAAAACATACGTTTTTCATGTCAGGTGCATTGTGCTGCCACCTACTTCTAGGGACTCTGACCACAATATATTGGTTATGAATTGTAGATTAAAACTGAGGGATGTGCAAGAAGATAGGGAGGGACCTGGATAAGCTGGAAGAGTGTCAGGTTTAGAGTGCTTCAGAGGGAGCAGCAGGGAGTGATTTACAAGAACAGGGGAAAGGAATACAGTAGAAAAAGAGTGGATAGCTTTGGGAGATGAAATATTGAAGACACCAGAGGATCGAATATAACTGACGAAAATGTAGTAAATGTAGCAGTGGAAAGGGACTATAAACGACTAAAAAAATGAGGTTGACAGTAAGTGCAAAATGGCTTGGCGGGAATGGCTTGAGGACACATGTAAGGATTTAGAAACATTTATCACTAGGGGAAAGGTAAATGCCACCTACAGGAAAATTAAAAAGACCTTGGGAGAAAAGAGAACCACCTGTAAGAATATCACGAACTCAGATGGAAAACTAGTCCGAAGCAAACATGGGAGAGCAGAAAGATGCAAGGAGTATATTAAGTGTCTATAAAAGGGAGAAGTACTTGAGGGCAATATTATGGAAATGACGTAGATGAAGACGAGATGCGAGATATGCCATTGCGTGAGGAATTTGACAGAGCACTGAAAGACCTAAGTCGGAAAAGAGCGACACGAGTAGACAACATTCCATTAGAACCACTGAAAGCCTTGGGTGAGCCAGTCAAGGCAACACTCTTCCATCTGGTGCGCTACACATATCAGACAGACGAAATAACCTTCGACTTTGAGAAGAATATAGTAATTCCAAAGAAAGCAGGTGCTGACAAGTATGAAAATTACCGAACTATCAGTTTAATAAGTCACGGTTGAAAAATACTAACACGAAATCTTTACAAATGAATGGAAAAACTGTTAGAATCCGATCTCGGGGAAGATCAGTTTGAATTCCGGAGAAATCTAGGAACACACGAGGCAATTCTGACTCTACGCCTTCTCATAGAAGATAGGTTACGGAAAGGTAAACCTATGTTTATAGTGTTTGTGGAGTTAGAGAAGGCTGTTGAAAATGTTGAATGGAGTACCTTATCTTAAATTATAAACGTGGCAGGCATAAAGTACAGGGCGCGAAAAGATATTTAAAGTTTGTACTTAAACCACATGGCAGTTATGACAATCAAGGGGCCTGAAAGGGAAGCAGTAGTTGAGAAGAGAGTGAGACAGGGTTGTAGCCTATCCCCAATGTTATTCAATGTGCATACTGAGCCAGCAATATAGAAAACGGAAACTTTGGAATAGAAATAAACTCCTGGGAGAGGAAATAAAAACAAAGAAGTTTGCCGATGACATTGCAATTCTGTCAGAGACGGCAAAGGGCTTGGAAGAGCAGTTAAACGTAGTGGAAAGTGTATTAAAAGTAAGATTGGCACTATGTGATCAATAGTATCCGGACACCTGGCTGAAAATGACTTGAATGTTCGTGGCGCCCTTCATCGGTAATGCTGGAATTCAGTATGGTGGTGGCCCATACTTATCCTTGATGACAGCTTCCACTCTCGCAGGCATACGTTCCGTCATGTGCTGGAAGATTTCTTAGGGAATGGCAGCCCATTCTTCACGGAGTGCTGCACTGAGGAGAGGTATTGATGTCAGTCGGTGAGGCTTGGCACGAAGTCGGCTTTCCAAAACATCCCAAAGGTGTTCTATAATATTCAGCTCAGGACTCTGTGCAGGCCTGTCCGTCACAGGGATGTTTTTGTCGTGTAGCCACTTCGCCACAGGCCGTACATTATGAACAGATTCTCGATAGTGCTGAAAGATGCAATCGCCATCCCCGAACTGCTGTTCAACGGTGGGAAGCAAGAAGGTGTTTAAAAAATCAATTTAGGCCCGTGCTGTGATAGTGCTACGCAAAACAACAACTAGTGCAAGCCCCTCCATGAAAGACACGAAAACACATCATAATTTTACTGTTGGCACTACACACGCTGCCAGATGACCTAGCCGGCCGGTGCGGCCGAGCGGTTCTAGGTGCTTCAGTCTGGAACCGCGCGACCGCTACGGACGCAGGTTCTAATCCTGCCTCGGGCATGGATGTGTGTGATATCCTTGGGTTAGTTGGGTTTAAGTAGTTCTAAGTTCTTGGGGACTGATGACCTCAGATGTTAAGTCCCATAGTGCTCACGGTCAGATGACGTTCACCGGGCATTCGCCGTACCCACACCCTGCCATCGGATCGCCACATTGTGTCCGTGATTCATCACTCCAAACAACGTTTTCCCACTGTTCCATCAGCCAGTGTTTACTCTCCTTACACCAAGCGTTGCGTCGTTTGGTATATACCGGCGTGGTATGTGGTTTATGAGCAGCCCAAGTTTTCTCACCTCCCGCCTAACTGTCATAGTGCTTGCAGTGGATCCTGATGCACTTTGGAATACCTGTGTGATGGTCGGGATTGACGTCTGCCCACTTCACATTACGACCCTCTTGAACAGTCGGTGGTCTCTGCCAGTCAACAGACGAGGTTGGCCAGTACACTTTTGTGCTGGAAGTGTCCCTTCGCGTTTCCACTTCACTATCACACTGTGAGCCGTGCGTGGCTCGTGTTCGTGTCATGTTTTTGTCGTACTGCTACCTCGTTGTGTTAGTTTCAATTACTTGTGTCACTGAGTTGCTGCTTCGGCTGTCCATGAGTGGCAGCAGCAGCGCTTATCGATATAAGCCCTGCATTATTATTTTTGCTGAACTGCTATGACTTCCCGGTCGTCGTGTGTCGACCAGTCAGTTGGAACGTGCCAGCAGTTGGTTCGGACCTGGCAGTGTTTGAGTTGGCACGTGGCACAAGTTCAGTCAGGGCGCGGTAGCAGTGAGGCCCCGACCGTCATGACTCGTCCGACGGTTGCCGATGGACATTATTGGATGGCGACGACTTTGGTTAGTTGTCGGTCGGTCGTCTTGCTGGACGACGTGTATTTGGCCGGCGATCGCTTATGGGTTGGCTGTGTGTGCCGGCTAGTGAATCGTCCCTGTTATTGTACAGTCACTGCCGTTAACATTGTCTGGTTCTTCATGCAAGTGTTCGTGAAACTGTGTGTAGTTTGTGTGGTTTGGATTGACAAGTTATTTTGAATGTTGTCGGTGTACTGCCTCTGAGGAGTCGGTCAGTTGGTGTGGATCAGCCAGGAAATCTCCGAGCGGTGCAGTGGGCCGGACCCACTGGCGGTCTCTACAGTGTCGGAATGTGTGGGAGCTGATCCGATTGCTACTAGGTTCGTGGCTCACCGACCCAGGACATCAAAGTTGAGTGGTGATTTAATTACTAAAGCCAGTCTGTTCACATTGCGCCTTTGGTTTTCATGGTTGGCTGTTGGGGGTATTCCCGTAAGCAACAGCGAGTATTTGAGTTGGCGAAGGTTTGGCTACCATCTGGTGGACTGTAACTGTATTTTGGTTATTTGAAGTCCAAGTGCACTAGCGGAATTTTCTGCCTTGTGGCTGTTAGAGTTCCAGTTACCTGCCCTGGCCGCTGACGTAAAATTCAGGCAGTGTCATTTCTTTACCGTGTTGTCACTCTCCACCACGTGTGTGTAGTTTTGACAGCTTATGCATACTTGGTTGCGACGGCTACGCCTTTCACGTTTTGGCTTTGGAGTTCCTTGTCTACTGGTTGGGTGAAAATCAAGTCGTCTCGTCGGTGGGTCCGTTGACTGGCTCTTGGTTGGGTTGCTGGCGGATCGGATATAGTTGGGCCGACTACCTGTCTCCCCTAATCGAACATTAATATTTCAAGTGCAGACCGACCCCTGGAAAGTTCTGAGCGCCGCTGGATGTACTGCCTTTTCTTATTGGTGTTTGATTGTGTATTTTAATGGCTCATAGCCGATGGTCTGACTTTGTATACTTTTAGTTAGGTTTTAAGTAATGGGCCTTCAGACGTTTTGAAATTGAAGTTCCTTACTTGTCAAGTCTTGCATTGTTTGGGCCTTCACCCTCATTGAAAATGTTTTTGGATAAAGCTTTGGGCCTTCTGCATTTTGAAATTTTATTTTGGTTGTGTTTCTCAGTCTGGGGCCTTCAGCCGTCTTAAAATTAAAATTCCTTATTTGCTAAGTCTTAGAAAGTTTGTGCCTTCAGCCTCATTTAAAATTTTTTTTTGAGGATAAAGCCTTGGGCTATCTGCCTTGTAAAAATTTATTGTAGTTGTGTTTTAAATCATGTGTTTTTGTTGCATATTCAGTCGATAGTACAGCTCGGAAATTTGCGCTGTGTTGTTTGCGCAACCAAATAAATTTATATGTGTTCGAGTGGGCAACCAAATAAAGTTCTATGTGTACGAGTGTAATTGACAGTCGCTCATTTTTTGCCCCTTTTCCACAACTCCGACTGCCTGTTCTGCCCTACGGCTTTAACCAGGTGTTTCATATTGGAAACAGTGGATCTAGGGATGTTTAGGAGTGTGGAATCTCGCGCACAGACGTATGACACAAGTAACACCCAATCACCTGGCTACGTTCCAAGTCCGTGAGTTCCGCAGTGCGCTGTATTCTGGTCTCTCACGATGCCTAATGACTACTGAGTCCACTTCAGCCCTTTAAATGTCTTACAATTTAATATCTCGTTCCAAAATCTCTGTCTTACCATTATATAAAGAGTTATAAAGTGAAAGATGCCCTATTATCATATTAAAAATCTTTATAGAGAAGCCCAAGAATTGCAAGGCTCTAATGACACATTAGGACCAGATATTATTACCATTTAAACCACAGAATGTATATTTTTTTAAGAAAGATCACGACTTGGGAAAAACATTTGCGGGCACGAAAATGTCAAACACATTTTCGACAACTTTTGACAAGAACTATAAAAACTTTCCTCACTGGGTTGACTCAACATTTAAACTACCATGAAACTATGGCGCAATGTCCTGAAATTTTACCATTAAAAATAAAAATGAAAGTATTACCTATATGAAATGTGAGGACTAGACGCTCCCTCTGTATCTCCTGCGAGAAACAAATTCTGGCACAGTATCTAATCTTGGAAATCAATGATTAGATAAACAGATTTAGTGTTTAGCGCTGCAGTCTTTTCTTTCCCCACCTTTTTGTTAAAAAATGAAAAAGTTCGGCAGCAATGAACTCTACCTGAAGCAAGACCAGTCACAGTTGGCAACACGTGGCCAGAAATTTCGGCAGAGATAAATCCCTTAAGCACTAGGTTTGAGGCACGCAATGCAGATTATGTGGTTTTCCACTGACAAGATTTGACTAATAAAACCAAACAAAACAAACAAGACGATAACCTGACAAAATAAGAAACAACCAAAAACAATCTGTTTGCATTTTGGCACCGCGTCTACGAAATACAGGCAACTGTAGCCAAACCAAGCTAGACCTGCGCAAAGCTAGTGATGTTACAGCCCCTGACGTTAAAAGAAAGGTGGGGAGGGTGACTGCCACTTTAAGTAAACTACTAAATCAAAGGAATGAGCGGTTTACAACAGGAGTAGCTTCCCATACTAATTGAAATACTTGGCCCAGTTTAAAAGAACATGCTACACTCTTAAAACAGGGGGGTACCAAACTGGCATAGTATAAATTGCCACTTAGACCCATACAATGAGAAAAATAGCACTTACATGAGAGAGTTACTAGATTACAAGTTACTAGTTACGTAAGTCACGGAACGTCAACCTGCACTGGCTGCTCAGGCCTTTAGACTAAAGAAAACAGCACTTATATGAACCAATTGATGGATTACAATTACGTAACGTAGCGAGCGGCGATCTACTCGGCGAAGATTGTGCAGGCCGGCGTGGCGTGTAGAAGCACAGGTGCAAACGCGCTACGGCCCGAGAGGTCCATAAGGTGGTTATTAACACTGTCCGTGACGCGTGAACAGACTAAAAGCACGTCCAAGTCAGGGCCACCACCGCACGCTCAACACTGCCGCAGTTACACCTCTCTGTGAGATGGCTAAGGTTGAGTAAATATGTTACAGTGCACACGCAATGTAGGTATCACAAAAAAAAGATGGTAGAGTAGAAAAATAATTCCAGAGATACTGCCGAGAGTGGAGCTAAATAGCCAGAAATTGGCAATTCAAGTCGGCTCATTTTCGATTTAGGAAGGTTCTGGGCCGACCGAAGTGGCCGTGCGGTTAAAGGCGCTGCAGTCTGGAACCGCAAGACCGCTACGGTCTCAGGTTCGAATCCTGCCTCGGGCATGGATGTTTGTGATGTCCTTAGGTTAGTTAGGTTTAACTAGTTCTAAGTTCTAGGGGACTAATGACCTCAGCAGTTGAGTCCCATAGTGCTCAGAGCCATTTGAACCATTTGAAGGTTCTGGGAGCAAAACAGGCAGGGCAGTGAGACTCTTAAACGGCCGAAAAAAGTCACACTCACTTGCAATAGTTCAGTCCACCCTTTCCAAGAAGACATGGGTCTCTCAGAGCCGAAATTCATACTAGGCGACACAAGCAACCAGGGGTCTCAATTCCGTGGCCCCGAATCAGCCGTCAGGAGCAACTGGATTGCCATACGGAAAATTAATCAACAGAGGAGCGCTTGACTGAGCTCTTCACCCAGGAAAAGCCTGACCTCAGAAAGCTATTTACACATACAAACTCCCAAACGCACAAAGTCAGTATGCCTCAGCCCAATTTAGATCCACGTGACTTCACTGACAGCGAGAGGAAGAGGCCATTGCGACACCACCACCACGCCTCCAAATGGTCAGCGCACTCTATGCCGCGGCCGCGAAGTCATTTGGACGATACAGTTAATTGGTAAAAGGAAAGGAAGCCGACAAACCTCGGTTACTTCCGTAGAAAATCAATTAGTAAGGACCAAAATAGTTTATGTGTTATTTACAATTAGCGTGAATAAAGAAAAATAATAGTAACAGCGAAAAAAAAAAGAATTAAGATACACCTAGAGCCACAATAAAATCCGAGCCCCGTGTGTCCATTGGGGGACTTTACCTTGATCGAGTTTTCAGACACTATCAACGAAACGGGTGCCTCTTTTGTCATGTAACAGACACACCGAAGTAAATAACCTCTCTCCCTTGCGGAAGCACTGTCTCCTCGAAACTTGAGATCTTCTCTATGCTTATAAGTATTAAGGCAAACAACTCTCCCTATTATCTGTCATGTTAGTAAAGATGAAAATGAAATTGTGTTTAAAATCTCAGTTCTTTTCAAAGAAGAAAATCTTATTTGACTGACAAAAGCTGGTTTCAATCTGAAGTCTCTTCGAAACAGTTAAGAAAAGATGCAGAAAATGTAACCTCTCCTTAATAAGTTAAAAGTGTTTGAAGCACTTAATGTCTACTCGATGACGCGATGACGTAGGCCCGTGTTAAAGCCAAAAAATATTTGGAAATTGAACAGAGGTAGAGTACGAGCATACTTCGCCAAATGTGTGATACCTTCCGTAGGACGGTCTGGCAGACCACCACAGGTATGTTGAATGAAAATACAGGGTGTTCGTAAAGTCCGAGGACACTTTCAGTTATTTATTGCATAAGAACCATACATTGTGCAGGTATGATACATATGTCGTTTTGAAGAGAAACCCTGAAAGTTGTTTTCATGTATACCGCCACAGCGTAGTTTGGTAATTTGCCGATAGTCAGCGCTAGCTGCAAACATGACGGCCGTGCTACAGAACGGGACAGTTGTTTCATGAAATGGCCTCCTCGATGACCAGATATCACTCCGTGTGACATTTTTCAGTGGGATGCATTAAAGATCTGTTGTATGTACGGCCTCTACCACGTGATGTAGTACAGCTCCGGGAGAGAACACGGGAAGCGACTGACACAGTCGGGTATGGCAAGAATTCAATTACCGTACTGACGTCTGCCGGCTAATTCATGATTCGCATATCGAATCTTTGTAGAAAAAAATACTTTCAAGGGCTTCTGTTCTAAGTGCAACATGTATTACATCTGTACAATAGTTAGTTCTTGTGCAATAAATAATTGAAAGCGTTCCCGGACTTCATGTACATCCTATACTTCCTCTGAGGCTATTAAAGCCCTTCTTTGGGCACGATCGATTTGACCTTTTCAAAATGCATCATTAATGGGCTGTAAGAGCCTGCGTGGAATTTCGGCTGAGGTTGCTGTCACTTTAAAACTATGCTTTGACCAAAAGTACACAAATGACGAAAGAGCTTTAGTTGGTTCAATAAATAATCTTAAATTTTCGTTGAGCTACTCTAAGATGAAAAACTAGGATGAGTATAGCAACTCATGAGGGGCTGCATCAAACCAACCATGCGAATGGGAGGAGGGCAGAAGGACAACCAAGCAAAACAAAGCACAGAGCTCTGGTCCAGATGGTCCAATGAGGGAGGAACAACTGTGTCGTCCACTGCCAAGAGGCAGCCAGTTGATGTTTGATGGTTCGAGCGGTTGCGGTTACAGCCAATCGGCGAAAACCAATTATAGATGTTGGTCACTGATGCATCGTGTATCCAGGTAGTGTTAACCCACTGAGCATCAGATAAGGCCAGAAGATAGTGCACTGAAGCACGGAAGCTGGTAGCCATACAATAAATGACATCATTAGGACGGCTGTAGATGTTTCATTTTGTTACATACTGCCAATGGCGTCATTCGGATGAGGTATGGAGAGGCGTGGGGTCAGCAATCTGCTCTCGCGGCCGTTGTCGTTTTTTTTTGAGCTTGGAGACGCTACTTCTCAATCAAGCAGTTCCTCAGTTGGCATCAAGAGGGTAAGTGCACCCAGTTCCAGTCCTCCCACCGAAGAAAAATCTCTGTCAGTACCGAAAATCGAACTACGGTCCTTTACATAGCAGCCGCACACAGTGAGCACTGAGGTACGGAGGCGGAGAGAGGAATTTCCAATTGGAAGTTAGCTGGACTACCACCTCAACGTTAGTGAGGAGTTTCGTGTGCCTCAGTGATGCATTGAGCTATGCTGGTGGGAGCCATGTGTTCCTTACAGGGTCACTCAAGCAAGACTGGTCAGTTGACGAGATTCTAGACAAAATGTAGTCCCTTATTCAGCTACTTAAGAGTACGTGGGTGGCAACCGTACTGTCCCTTAGTTAAGTCTTACAGTACTTCCATTTACTAGTGTCACGCTTTTGTTTCATTTTCTATCGGCTTCCCTTGGCAAAATCCTATTTCTCTCTACCCCAACGGTATTATGTTTCGAAGCCCGAGGGAGCCTTTAATTTTCGGTTTCTATTTCCAACGATGGCAACAGTGGAAATGATGGACATCAGTGGGGTAGGAACGGCTGAGGGGGCACGTTAGGGACAAAAAATAAAACGTAGAGACTCTTAAGTCCAACAGTTTAGAGGGCGTTAACCTAATATCGAGTTTAGAATAAAACGCATAGAGGGTTGAGCCCTTTCGTCCAATACGACAATCGCTATAAAAGAAGAAACCCTTGATTAAAAATTACCTGGTCCTCCACTTTGGGAGCTGAAGCGTTCGAGACTGCTCCCAGTCACTCGGAAAAATTTTAAATTTGTGGTAAGGTCTTATGGGAACAAACGACTTAGGTCATCGGTCCCTAAGCCTACACACTACTTAATCTAACTTACGCTACGGACAACACACACACACACATGCCCGAAGAAGGCCTCGAACCTCTGACGGGGAAACCCGTACGGACCGTGACAAGGTGCCCCTGACCGTGCGGCTACCCCACACGGCTTAGGAAAATTTCTACCTGCAAAAAATCCAAGAGTACAGCCTCTAAACCGGATCGCAATTAAATGGAAGTGGCGCAACAAATTAAAGTGGTACATGAATTTTCATACACTGAACGCTCAGGACATCGCGACTAAGAAAACCGAAGTATTCAGCGAAATCTATCACAACAGTATAGACGTAACTGCTCGAACAGATACAGAAAAGGAAGGTAATAAAGTAGAATAAATGGATAATTATATTCACATTTACAGTTGAGTGTACAAAGAGTGTTAGACAGAAAAGAGGTTACCTGTTGCGGTGTACGATAAGTGAAAATGCTGCATTAAGAAATGGAACTGTGTGAACGAATTTTGGATAAAATAATTTCTGGTATTGTGTCATGTCATTGCAAACTACCAAAACAACTAAACTGCTCACGTTTCGGCCGACTTGCTGCTTTCCTCGACAGTGAACTGCCCTGAAGATTATCGCAGCAAGACGGTCGAAACGTCGGCGGTTTAGTTGTTTTAGCCGTTTACAATTACGTAGTCCAATACCCAATATTATTTTATCCAAAATGACACCGGCCGTGGAAGCGCACGACTTACATACAGTATGCGTGTGAATGTCTAAACCGTGTGGACATGAAGCTGAAAGGATACAGTATAGCGATGGCTGCAGCATATGCATCAACAGATAATGCTACTGACATTGAGACAAGTAATTCCTTTAATAAGTTGATAAACGTCCTAGATACCATTAACAACAGGAAGGATCTGTATCTTTTAGGAGATTTTAATCGGCGTGTGGTCAAGCAGTTTGCTAGCAAGGCAGTAGGAAAATTTTGGGAGGATACTGTGAATGAAAATGGTGAGAGGCTGGTAGAAATGTGTGGAACTTACAGTCTTAGGTTATGGAATAGATTTTTTTTCCAACACAGGGAGATTCACAAATATACATGAATACATCCTACAAGAAAATTACGCTCTGTAATTCATTATGATGTAGGGATAGAGGAAATCATACTAAAGTGGAGGATTGCACAGTCTATCAGGGAGCGGATTGTGGATCTGACATTTCATGCTTCTAAGTGCATTTTTGTACCCCTCTTAAAAAATAGTCCATTGCAACCACCTTCAGTTGAATTCTTATACAAGCTTAGATTGAATGCTGCATCAGTAGTGTACAAGACAACTGTCAGACCAGTTCATGAAGCTCCAATGGCTCTAAGCATTATAGGATTTAACATCTGAGGTCATCAGTCCCCTAGACTTAGAACTACTTAAACCTAACTAACCTAAGGACATCACATACACCCATGCCCGAGGCAAGATTCGAACTTGCGACCGTAGCAGCAGCGCCGTTCCGGACTGAAGCGCCTAGAGACGCTTGGCCACAAGGTAAGATCCTTTCCCGAGAATTGAGAAAGAAATTGAGGATGCAGAAAAACAGAGTGGCTTCCGAACAGGTAAACCTTGTATTGATAATATCTGCAGCATTGAGCAGGTGACTGACAGGAGAATGGCACATTACTTGAAAGCGCACTTCGATTTTTATAGACTTGCGTAAGTCCTAATTTCTTCATAAAGCGGACTAGGAAGTCACGGTGCAGATGATTACACGTCAGGCAAATTTAAAAGCGATTGCTGAAATGGTGATACTGCAGTAAAGATGAAGGAAGATAAGGATACGTATAACAAGTAGCCTATGAATCGTAAGACTGATGATAGGAGTAGGTATGTACGTCAGAGGGGAGAGGCACCGAAGAATGCTGTGTGGGAATTTAAATATGAAGAAATAAGTAACTGTATAAGAAGCTAAACGTGATAATAAGCCTGGAAGGTGATAAAACAGCTAAGACAAAAGAATGAAGTGGAATAAACATACAGCTGATAAACCTAGATGGAAGACATACTACGAAGAACTGTATAAAGAAGATCGATCCGATTTTCAAGATACATGATCCTTTGCATGTAACGATTATGACAGAGAAATGTATAACAACAGAAGTGCAGAAGACAGTTAAACAATCGTATAATGGTGAAATACAAGGAGCTGGAGATGTATAGATGGATGTATTTGTGGACAGCCGTACCAAACGGATTAGTTGAACATCCTTTCTTTCAGGAGTGCTAGTTCTGCAAGATTCGCAGGAGAGCTTCTGTAAAGTTTGGAAGGTAGGAGACGAGATACTGGCAGAAGTAAAGCTGTGAGTACCGGGCTTGAGTCGTGCTTCGGTAGCTCAGACGGTAGAGCACTTGCCCGCGAAAGGCAAAGGTGCCGAGTTCGAGTCTCGGTCGGGCACACAGTTTTAATCTGCCAGGAAGTTTCATATCAGCGCACACTCCACTGCAGAGTGAAAATCTCATTCTGGATCTCGCGAAACACTTTAAACTCTGTCTTAGTGAGGAGGAAATCTCTGTCAATTTTAAAGAAGAGTTCATCATGAAGGTATTCAGAAAGGAAGCAAGGATGACTGCGAAAATTATCAAAGCATCAGTGTTCTCAGTGGTATATCGAGACCGTAGGGTAAGATCCATAAGCCGAGAATTGAGAGAGAAATTGAGGATGCAGAAAAACAGAGTGGCTCCCGAACAGGCAAACCTTGTAATGATAATATCTGCAGCATTGGGCAGGTGACTGACAGGAGAACGGCACATTACTAGAAGGCACACTTGGATTCTTATAGACTTGCATAAGGCCTAATTTCTTGTATGTGGGAAGACATGAATACCAAGAACATTCAAAAATATTATGTGCAAGACGTTAGAAAGCTGCATTCAGATAATATTTGTTGTATTGCACTTAGTAAGTTACTATAACAGAAATGTAAGATTAGGAAAGGTCTGAGACAAAGTTGCTACTTATCGACTACTCTCTGTAAACATTTTTGCCCGCATCTCGTGGTCGTGCGGTAGCGTTCTCGCTTCCCACGCCCGGGTTCCCGGGTTCGATTCCCGGCGGGGTCAGGGATTTTCTCTGCCTCGTGATGGCTGGGTGTTGTGTGATGTCCTTAGGTTACTTAGGTTTAAGTAGTTCTAAGTTCTAGGGGACTGATTACCATAGATGTTAAGTCCCATAGTGTTCAGAGCCATTTTTTTTTTGTAAACATTTTTGAAAGAAGCACTGAAAAAATTGGGGAAGGAAGTACGAAAGCAGGGGAGTTACAGTAGGGTAACGACGCACTTTTCTCCCTTGATATCGCCGACTGTCAGGTCCTTTTCGCAGAGGAAAATGGCTTTTCTGTTACTTGACCTATCACCTTACTTGATGCAGACGTGTCCATGCAAGGCAAAATTTCACGATCGTATTTACAAAGAGCCACAGCTGAAGCACAGGCTATACCGACGGAGATCTGCTTAAATACGTTGAAAAACACTATACAAGGGATAGCGGAGGGTACTTCATACCAACATTACGGATTTTCTTTTGAGCTCCACTTGCGTATTGAGGAACCAAATGACTCTCTACATTCCTCTGTGCACTCGTAATCGCTCTTATAATCATGACCACTAAATGAGATACAAGGTGGTGGCAACTTAATGATCGGTTAGCCATATTCGAATACAAGTTCTGCACATCTGCCCCACAGGGCGTCTCCAGAACTACGTCTTCTTCCTTCCTAGAATTCTCATTTATGTTGCAGAACATCTCCGTTACCCTTTTTGTGGGCTGTTCTTACCTGAGAGGATCCAAGCACAGTGTCTCTGGATTTGTTTCGCGTCATGTCCTTCTGACAAAGGCTGCAAACTTTGGAAGGATACTCTGTAACTGGACACACTTACATCTTGCAAGCGCTTTCCTTTACAGATGTACTGCAGTTTCCCAGAAACATTCCAACAAATCTAATGCCTCATCTTCCCTGATACCGATTACAAGTGATCGTCACACTTCATATCTCTTCTTAGTATTATTTATGAACTTTTTTTTTTTTTTGAGTCATCCCTTTACTGACTGCTCTGATGCGGCCTGCAACGAATTCCGCTCCTGTTTCAAAATCTTCAGCTCAGAGTAACACTTGCTAGGTATGTCCTCAGTTATTTGCTGGATGTCTCTTTCTCTACAGTTTTGCCCTCTACAGCTCCCTCTAGTACCTCGGAAGTCATTCCCTGTTGTCTCAACTGATGTCCTATTATTCTGTCAAGGTTTTCCCCATACTACTTTCCTGTCTGATTCAGCGAAGAACCTACTCATTTCTTACCTTGTCACCATAAATCCTGATGTTAAGTTTTGCGCTGTTCTTATTTGTGCTACTTCTCATTATTTTCGTCTTTCATCGATTTACTATCAGTCCATATTCCGTAGTCACTAGAATGTTTATTCCAGTCAGCACATCATGTAATTTTTCCTCACTTTCACTCTGGATACCAATGTCATCAGCGAATTGTGTCACTGATATACTTTCATCTTGAATTTCAATTCCACTCAAAAATGGTTGGTTCAAATGGCTTTGAGCACTATGGGACTTAACATCTGTGGTCATCAGTCCCCTAGAACTTAGAACTACTTAAACCTAACTAACCTAAGGACATCACACACATCCATGCTCGAGGCAGGATTCGAACCAGCGACCGTAGCAGTCACGCGGTTCCAGACTGAAGCGCCTAGATCCGCATCGCCATACCGGCCGGCAATTCCACTCCTGATACACTCTTTTCTTTCTATCAATGCTTCTTCGATGTACAGACTATGAGTGGTGGCACACCTTTACAATGCACACAGTGATTTGCCCCCTCTCATATTTATAGCTTACTCTGAGTAATTCGGTTAAGTATGGCCGAGTATTGTCATTACAAGGATAGTATTGAGAACTCAGAAAATATGAATATTTTCCTCTCTAATTGCATGTGGTGTAAAGTTGCTATTGCTTCACATGTGGACTTTTCACGCAGCGTCTCTAATCACCCGGATGGTTCGGTGACAAACGGGTACTGCTGATCTTGAAAGGGTTATGCCGACTGATGTTAGGGAGTCGATTGGATGCTGTCCATACGCCGACATTGTCATAAGAGTGGGGGCGACACGCCCACAGGGGCCGAAGGAGCGGCTGGGGCTAGAGATTCCATAACTTTGTGAAAACACTTTCTGACGAGCTACCAGCGAAGCGTGGGAATGACTTGTTTTCCCAGGCAGTCTTGGCGGGCATATTCCCGCGTTTTCTGCAAAATCATAACAGTGATTGGCTTGCTCAGGGGATAGCTCCGTGACACAGCAAAATCGGCGCAGAAATTGGCGCCAAGTATCTCCATTGGTGGAATAGTAGTGCTTCGGCAATAGAGTGGAAATATACTGCCGGTTTTCGAGTTGCTGATTGGCACGTTTAACCACGGCCACTGTCGTGGGGGCGGGAATGTTCTGTGTTCGGCTTTTACGTGTGATCTTGACGGAGTCAGCTCTCGCCTTTCGGTCGGAGTAGGTGACAAGACTAAGCTCTCACTGCTCTGGACAGCCTGTCTACCGTTGGCTGTCTAATATACTTTCATTTAATTGTAACTGTTTGACGAAGTTGCTGAAGTTTCGAATTCAGCGTAACTTTCTGAGTACAGTTGGCAATTAAGCGTTCTGCATACACGCGGCCTATGTTGTCTGTCTTGAGCAGTTTTGGCTAAAGTTGACTTTATCGGAATTATTGTGTGACTTCGCTTGTTGCAATCAATCACTGTACCGTCAGTGATTGTGTAGCGAGCCTTCTTCCTCAGAGGTGAATCTGTGTTGCATGGAAGTCTTTAGTCTGGTACAACCAGACCATGATAATTTGTTTCGGTCTATACTCGCGACATTATCATCACCACGACGGGACATGGAAGCAACAAGCCACCGCCTCCGGTACGCCATATCGTGTCCTTGCAGTTAAGAAGACAGTTTGGTAATGTATGTACGCAGCACCAGCAGATCAGAGAATTTTGCCATGTGACAATCAGAGCTCAGCAGAGCGCGCCTGTTCCCATCTTTTCTAACATGGTTCTGTCTTGGGTGTTCATTGTCTGAGTTCTCACTACTGTAGCAGCAATTAATGTTGGATTGGCTGGGTGTTTCTCTTAAGATTTGAGTTGCAAGGAATTGGCTGCACATACCACTTCGTCATAAATATCACAATTTAGTTTATGGACAACTTCACCTTCACAGCATTTATTTGAGCATCCAATTTGACGTATTGTAAATGTTTCATGTGTTTTGTTTATTATTTTGAGTTTAGTCATAATAAATCAAATTGTTATTTTGGACAGAACTTTCATTCTGTTGATCGATAGAGCAACCCTTTCATTTCGCACTATGTTAATGAAACTTTCCTTTATGAAATTAAATTCTATTAAATTAAATTATGGCAGGTGACAAACCCTTTTCTACTCCACTTGCAGGGTCGATTACAGTCAGTTCTCGTTTCTTCTTAATCCATGTGAAACAGCAAAAGTCAGAGTTAGAAAAAGGAGGGGGGGGGGGGCTTAGAACATCATTTCCATATGAAGATTCTAGAAGAATTTAGTGTTAAATTCACTGCTAGCTCTGGCACCTCGCAACTGAACAATAAGGGCGAAAAACTACATCCGGGTCTTAAATGCTTTTTAATCCGAGTATGTCGTTCTTGGTCATACAATGTTATTATTCCATCCTGGTTCTGGTACATATTGTACATTACCCGTCTCTCCCTCTAGCTGACCCGTATTCTTCTCAGAACTTCGAACATCTTGCATCATTTTACATTGTCGAACGCTTTTTCTAGGTCCACAAATCCTATGAACGTGCCTTGATTTTTCTTTCTCTGGCTTCCATTATCAACTGCAGCGACAGAATTTGCTCTCTGTTGCCTTTACTTTTCTGTAACTTCACTGATCGTCATCTAACACGTTCTTGAGTTCCTTTTCCATTCTTCTCTAAATATTTCTTGTCAGGAACTTGGATGCATGAGCTGTTAAGCTGACTGTGTGGTAACTACTGAATACTTACGCGATATGTCATGCTCCATGTGATCACTAACACACTTTTAATATAGTTCTCTGTCATTGGTATAGGAACTACTTACATTAGTCTGAATTTGAAGAGAGCTGCCTCCACATCCTTCATGAAATCTTTACTATGCCGAATGGGTGTAACTTGATGTATATAACAAGAATGTCCGAGAATGAATTAAACTAATGCATATCCGGTTTGAAATGTCTTTCTTTTTTATTTATTTATTTGCTTTATTTTTGAGCCACCAGTCGTCTAATTGGTTTGATGCGACCCACCACGAATTCCTCTTCCATGCCAACCTCTTCATCTCATGGTAGCATTTGCACCCTACGCACTCAATTATTTGTCGGATGTATTCCAAATTCTGTCTGTCTCTACAGTTTTTGCCCTCTACAGTTTTGTCTTGTACCACGGAAGTTTCTCACTAACATCTTAACACATGTCCTATCACCTTGCCCTTCTTATTGTCAGTGATTTCCGTATATTCCTTTCTTCGCCGATTCTGCAGAGAATGACCTCAGTATTTACCATATCAGTTCAACTAATTTTAAACATTCCTCTGTATCACTACATCCCAAATGCTTTGATTCTCTTCCGTTACTGTTCCCCAGTACCCATTGTTCACTGTCATAAATTTCTGTGTTCCAAACGTACATTCTCAGAAATTTTGTATATTTTAGTACACTGAAAACGTTAGAGGTGTTATTACGCTTCGTTGGGACACACACAGACTTACGCATTGCAACAGCAAAGAAAAGACCGAACACAGCACTTCGCCATGTTAGTCGATGAAGTGATACCGGAGTTGGCAGCAAAAGTTGTGGGTAATATCTAGCTCAGTTTCTATGACGTAATGATGACTTTATGTATTACCTGACTCCTTCGTAAAACTTAAAAGAAAATTAGTTTGTATATGCGTTGACACATACATATTGATCTCTGTTTAGTAAAACTCCTTCCCTCCTTTTCTCTCCTCGATTCATATTTTGTTTACTATTACTTTTAAAAGGTTTCATACTCACATTACAGGAATGTCATTTTAAACGGATCTGAAAACAGATTATTTGTAATTCTAACCCGGTAATATTTTAATATACGCTCTCATTCCAGATTTATAAACAGAAGCCTGTATTGTAAACAAACTGTAGAATTTTAATAAATGTGCATTTTGATTAGTTTGCTCTGCAAACATAGTATGCATTGCTTGTTGTTATAAATAACGCTTTATCTGATGGTTAAGTAAGCTTCTTTTGTTCGGCAATATATGACTAAATTTTAACTAGTATTTAAGTGATATTTTTGGCGAGGTGCTGCTAGTTATGAGCTAATAACATCTAAAGAATCCCAGCACTGTTTTTTAACATGAAACTGTTTTGCTATTAACACTTATCATATGAACTACCTGAAGCCGTTGAAATAGCCAGACATTAAATAAAGCCGAGAAATAAATCACATGCATTCATATATTGCTCTGCAACATTAAATCACTCTTCCTTCAATGTAAACAGTGTGGCATAGCTCTCAGTCAATGAATGGTAGGCGAGAAAACAATTAGTTGTTGCAAGTCCTAGAAACAATTATTTTTTAATTGAATACACGTCTAGCCAAGACACTTTCCAAATATTGACATCCGGTGAAATTCATTAGGAACATTATTACTGTTTGCAATTAGCTTAAACACCAGAATACCGAGAAGAGCAAATCACAGCATTTAATGCTGCTAAGTCAGAGGCTATACACACTCTGTCCTGCAGTAGGCCACCCACGTACACACACACACACACACACACACACACACACACACACACACACACACACTGGCACCACATGATAGCGTCAAGAGGGTAATACTGTTGATAGATGTCAGGGATATCGGTCTGGTAATGTTTGACAGAAGTAGAATACCTAATATTTCCTAATTGAATGAATGAAACATTGACCCTAATGCAAAGAATGTTCTAAGAGTTGCTTTGACCATGAATCCGTATTTCAGTCTATCAGCAAACTACAATAGGATCGTTTGTACAATAAAAAAAATCTAATTTATGAAAATAGGCGCAAGAAATGATATATCAAAATTGGTAAGCCTGTATGCTACATACAAAAAGGAATTCACACATTGTTGCGACCATGTAATTTTTGACAATTCTCCTATACATCCCTAGTATTTATTTTACATACTTTAATGTTAGTGAAACTGCATTAAGCTTCTCTTCGTTCGCAAAAATACAAGATAGTTCACTACATTTAACTCACTCTGTATGGTTTATTAATAATGCAAACAGTGGATACTCAAGAAAACTGATAAAAATCAATAAGCATGTCATCAGCCTTCATTAGATGCATTTAATAAAGCAACGTTTAAGCGTAACACTTTACATCTTATTTCACCAAACATGGCATTTAAACGTTACTCATTTTGTGTACTTCTGCAAGCACATTTATTAATAACTGATCTGTTTATACTCATTAACACACTGACTACAAACAGTGTGCTTCATACTTCGAAGTGTCAGTGTGAAATAACAGTCGTCTATTAATATTACAAGATATGCAAGGCTTACTCCAAAGATTTACAACACCTTGAATATCATAGACCTTTATCTGTGCACTGTTTTGGGCTCCCCTTACATGCAGATAGTTCTAGGCAGAACTTTACATAGCTTATATGTAGTAAATCATACACATTGTAGGACAGAACTCGATGCACTTAATGTTGAATATTCCATCAGAAAATTATACGCTTTCATTTTGCGAACATCATTGAATCTATAAATATACTCTATAGTCGATTACAAACAGTACTTCTTGTGTAAAGCACGATATTTTTAATCTACACCTTATTTAATTAGAAATAATACTTCTTGTGTGAAGCACTATATTACTATAATAAGGAATCAAAAGCATCACATATACCCTCTGAACTATTTGCAAACTTTGGTTACATAGCTTATTGTATATTGATACTGGTCATAATCAGATACTCTAATCAAGTTATACAATAGAATGACACAATACTGCAGGCAGAATAACATTTTATGACTTAATCATAACCAGTTTCTTTCTACAAAGGCGATTTCCACATGCTGCAGGAAGAAAGAAAAGAAATATATACGTTAAGATCTTCAATTGTAAAAAACCTTTAGAAAGTCGACTTATGAGTTACATAAATCATAAGTAACGTATATGTGGTTCATATCTACTCCTGGTATATGGACTTTGGTGAACAAAATGTTCTGTAAATTATGGTGGCGGTTTTTTCTTTTCTTTTACTTTTCTTCATCTTTGTGAAATAAAATAATGAAATTTTGGAATTTAATTACAACCATATTTTTTAGCCAGTCTCTTCTACCGGGATTCTCTGTTGACGAGTATAATTCTGGGACGTCATTTACGCCTAAGAGCTATCTGACTTCGTTTTGCAAAAGGTAAAATATTAGGTTCTATTTTGAAAGCAGATCAATCGTTTTCCAGTGATTGGTGCCGTTAGTACGCTTTCATTCACCAACAGACATCCCAACAGAAAGTAAACCACTTTTAACTATCAGATTCATGAAGAAAACTGAGGAAAAAAGTATGATTAGTCGTAATGATAAACGCAATGAAATTAAATAATTACTATTACGAGAAATGAGCACAAATAATGGAATGTGTACTTAACTGCGACCGTAACGGACAATGGCTGACCAAAAAGAGAGAGAACAAAAGGTAGCCAGTCCGATTCATTTCAAATTACATAGATCATATTATTACAGAGTTGTGTTATTGTAATCCCAGTGTCTATTAATCAGCGATAAAATACTCTCAGCGCTACTGCGCGAAAACACACAATGACGAAATCCTCCAACACTTGGGGGACCATTACACAGCCCCCAAATTTTTAAAAGTTTCTAAAGTAGTAAAAAGTTTTAAAAATTTGCATCGCTTCATTAAGCTTTGGTCTTTAGCTTGTCCTTTTTTTCATAATTTCATTCGATTGAGCTGGAGCCTGTTTTAGCTTTGCCAGGAATGTAATTTGCGTTCCCATTCGGGTGCGATCCTGCCAGAAACTGGCGTAACGACGGGAAAGGCATAGGCATCCAGTTCCTTTCTCATAGGATTTAAAAACGTTACACATTGACAAAATCATATCATTTAGTACAATTAATCAGGATGGACAAATTACACGGTCAGAAAAAGACATTACGGTAGTAATTTTTAGCAATCATCGTATGGGTTTACGTTACAAAAATGCGTGGTTTTTTTTATACAGTTTACAATAATCACTCAGTTGCACATTATTCATTCTTGGTCGACGGTTTTAAGGGCAACGCATTGTAGGCAAAGTCAGTCGGACTACAGAGTTCGCTGTTGTTGTGGTGTAGACCGGTCACGGCGGCGTGCTCGCGATGTTGACAAATCTGCATACGTGTGAGCTGCGACGATCTGCGATGGAGCAAGAAGAATGCGGATTTCTGGACCGGTTGTGCTCGACAGGACTGTCAGCTCAGGATACAGGGTTACATGAATCATTTGTAGACTGGGGCCAGTAACACAGTTTTTAATACACAGCCCCTAAAAAGAATTTAATTATTAGGTAGATGCAGTCACTCGCAACACTAATTTACAACAGTTTGTTCGGTGATAGCTGTGGGTTACGTAGTATACATGTCAACATTGTCATACAAAAGGTTTAATGGGTGTTCATGCATTTTACTGTCAGTTGACATCAACATCGTTTCTGCGCAAAATCAGTAATGTTAGTTTCGGTTTCCACACATTCATTAATGTCCGCAGAATACCGTACATTACACATGTTTATAAAAGTTTTAGCTTCTTAAGCGCTTAGCTTCGCTTCGGCGTGCACTAGCCACACGTGACGACACATTCATATAGTTCCAGCGCTACAGTCTGTTCCACAGTTTAAGCGCGATACACAATATCTGATACACAATATCTATTTTCCACCTCAGCGGATCATCACATTGCTTCAATGCTGTCACATTGGTAAGCACACAAATTAAGTTCACTTGCCACAAAGTGTTCTGTCCATTCGACGTTAGTGCAAAGTGTATGTATGTATTTCACCAGGTGAAATTGCATTATCAAGCGTATAACGTCTCTTGATAACACATATATCTCCTTGCTCTTGTATAAAGAGTTCTCCTGTGAAATGCAAATTTACGAGCACTGCTTCACCACTGACAGATCTGTTTGCCATTGAAAACTTATTACTCAGACCCTGTCGGTACGTGTCATGTTGTTTTACAAATGTGCTCAAAGAAAAACCCACAGCTTATGTACTCTGTTGTTGGTACCAACTGTATCTATGTTCTATAACTATCTAACTTTTTCCTCTTACAGTTCTTCGGGACATTAATTTCGTTGTGTGGGTGTTTTTATGGTAGTGAAGCCTAGCTGTACAGTGTTTTGACAGTATTTAGTGCGAGTTTATTGACTATTACTGGAGCTAAGGACATCACTGACCGTTGTTACCTCAGACAAACTGGTGTGTACCGTTTAAACTAGTAGTGAGAATTAGTGCAGAATACGAATCTGATTATGGGACAATGTTGCCGTTTCATTACTATCGGACTAAAATCTCAGTAGTTCTATCATTTCATTTTATAAACACGACCCACGGTAGCTTGCTCATTATGTTTGCAAACTACATACTAGACATAAAAAAATATTTTATACCACTAATCATTTCATCTGTACAATAGAAAACTTTATCATCTGTATGACCTCTGCCTTACTGTCTTTACTTAGAATTGCATAGCAAAAGAAATGAAATAACTGCATCCATAAAAATGTTACTAAGATTACATCAAAATAAGATTGTTGTTACTTTTTTCTTCATCATAGTAATGAAATGATTTTAATTAAAAGATTATTTCTGAACTTCCACGACTAATGTGAAAGTTTGTTGTTCAGAAAGAGGTTTACTTAAGACATACTTATGGACCTGAAGAAAATAAATTTGTCTTAAGACTACTACGTTCACTGTGAAATGTCTTACATACGTCAACGTATTTACATATTCTAATAATATTTTACATAGGTACATCCTCTCTAGGAAATGTTTACTCAGTAAAATATTTCTTTATATATTGTTGTAACACGCGACGAATTTCATCCTATACAGCTCCTCTGTTGGCTCATGGGACAGAACAGGTAGAGTGGCAAAATGTTTCGTCAGGCTTCAATTGCATTGTATACGCATATCCGTTAATTATACCTGACTTTTCATCAAAAACAGATATATATTTGTTTAAAAGGTCAATCAGTTTGTTTTTTTGAACATTGTTTAAATAATCTTATTGATAAACTTTGCTTCGTATTTCCTGTCTGCAAGACTGTACATCAAATTCCTGTTGACTGGGATGTATTTGATCTGGGAATAAAGGAAACTGATTGTCACATAAAACTACATCTGGTTTTATGTATTTGATTCGGAATCCTTGACATAGTTTACTGTGAACCGGCTTGTTTTTAATGAGTGGTTAGGCTATTTCCTTACCATTCATCTTGCAACCACGTTTACCACAAGAAAGGTCAATTACTGCATCTCTTTCTTGTAAGAAATCTGCTACCCACATGCAGCTCACTGATAAACCTTCACGAACCAGGAAAGTGCTCTCTATAGCTTCGTTACTTGCCTTAATTAATACATGAGTCTGCATACGTACTCCCTTTGAATTATTTCCAAACGCTCCAATGATCCTACAATTGGGAACCGGCAGCGTATGTGGTGTCTGATGTACAGAAATCTTATTATAGAATTCAAAAGCAATAGAATTTGTAGCCGCGCCTATGTCAACAGTAACTGTGGTTGGCATTCCACCTACTACTGCGTGAAATGAAGCTTGGATTGTTTCCTTTTCTGATAGTTTACACAAATGGTTTTCTGCGCAAAGTTCAGCACTCAGATTTTTGCCCCGATTATATCTTAAAAAGACACGCTCTCACGACATTTGTCCGCAGCTTCTTCCGCGACCGCCATATGAGGGCTGTATGAGGTCGCATTTAGCTTAAAGTCTCTGAAGTGCTGGGCGTATTGTTGCCCACCACTTCTATATTTCTTACTGGTGGCTGTTTCCTCCAGTCTTGTCCAGAACTATGCGTTCAGCTGCACTATTCGGTGGTGCAGGAGCGCCAGCTGATTGTGTTTTGGTTCCTGTGTTAGGATGCCTACTACCGTTTGAATGCTGTGGTATAGGTTGCAGCGATTTGGTTGATTACTGTTTTTGCTACCGTAATTACTGTACCCAGAGTTATATCTATTGTCTTGCCTACGCCTCTTATTAAAAGGAGGAGAATTCCTTCCGTCCCTTTGTCCTAGGTTATTATTACCATTGTAAGATTTTATGGAAACTATTCACATTTTTATCACCCTTACCGTTTTTATTGCGATATTTGCAATAGTTATTACTGTTGTTATTCCATACTTGATCATTGCTGCCTCCGTTCAATTTCGGTTCTTCATGCAACAGCAGGTCAACAGAATCCAGCGTTGACATGAAAAGTTATACATCTGAATCTGATACATGAAGTAATTTTTCTTTTATTGAGACTGGTAATTTTGATTTTAAAAGCCATATGACTTCTTCTTTGGGCATTGGTTCATCCCAATATTTTATCTTATTTATACATTTCTCAAAATATTTACGAAGTGTAGCTGCTTTACTGTTGTACATCTCGGATTGTATACCTAACGACTTAAAACGTCCTTTTGTTTTTGCTGACCAATACTTGCTTAGAAAAGCTTTCTCGAATTCCTCATACGTATGGCAATAATCTATTACTTCATTCGCCCACAAGGCTCCATCACCTTGAATATGGGTAGTGACAAACCGTATTTTACATTTATCGTTCCATGATTTTGGTAGTATACCACGGAAGCTTTTGATAAAAATGACAGGGTGTGGTATTTTGCCATCAGGTTCCAAACTTTGCAATTGTCTGTATTTTAATAAACAATCCTCCACAAGTATGTCTGAAAGAGAACTGGCTGCTCCCTGTTCACAAGCTACGTGAATGGGTTACGGGCTAAGCATGGTTGCCGAACAGCTGTTTGGTATTGCTGCTCTAAATGTCACATTCTGCGTCTCAGGCAACTTACTGACACGTAAATCAGCCTCGATTGCTGCGTTTTTTATCGTTGCCAGCTTCCTTTTTAATGTGTCTACTCTTGTGTAAGTGTCTGTTTCCATTCAGAAACCTGTTCGGTGTTTTCACCTATCATGTTTGTTGCAGACAAAGCTTCGTTTGTTACTTTCTTTACGGTTTCAGGTATTTGTTCCGTAAACATTCTTGAAATTGTTTGTCTTTCATGTTCAACCAGTTGACAAAGTCCAGGGTAAACTGATTGCCTCTCTCTACAAACTTCGCTTCTACAGATTTCTCCTGTTCCGTAGCAAGTGTCTGTACCTGCGTACCTATTTGCTGCACCGAATTTTCTAATGCATTTTGTGCTGCATTGACTTGCGCGAACTGCTTGGTTACATCATTGACAGCTTTCGGTAAGTGCTTGTACGTTTTTTGCATTTCGTCAAATTTTTCACTAATATTTTTGAAGTTAGTTTCAATTTTGTTGAATTTTCTATCAAGGTCGTCACGAATTTGTGTGGCGACATTTTCTTACATCTGATGGGCAATGGCGTTCAAATTTTCGTTTACTAAAATTGTTATATTATTTTGAATTTCAGTGGCCGCAGATTGAAGTTTTCTACTTAAACTGTCAGTCTGATATTGAAGTTTTGCGTCTAAGCTGTCAGTCACATTTTGTAGGTTGATTCAAATTATCAGCCACATTGTGCAGTTTTGCGCCTAAACTACCACTCATACTAGTTTTGATTTCAGTGGCTGCGCGCGGGATTAGCCGAGCGGTGAAAGGCGCTGCAGTCATGGACTGTGCGGCTGATCCCGGCGAAGGTTTGAGTCCCCCTTCGGACATGGGTGTGTGTGTTTGTCCTTAGGATAATTTAGGTTAAGTACTGTGTACGCTTAGGGATTGATGACCTTATCAGTAAAGCCCCATAAGATTTCACACACATTTCTTTTCAGTGGCTGCTGTTCGCATTTTTTCATCTAAACGTCTGTTACTTTTTTCTGAACTTCTATAAAGACTGCATTTTGTTCATGAACAGTGCGATGTAAGCCTTGCATCTGTTCTCTGAAAAATGTGAATTGTTCCGCGAAATTCCTTCAGGGTGGGCTCTTCACTATGTTCGGCCGTAGCTGCATTTTCACCCACTGATAATTAATAATTTTTAGTTTCGTAATTCGCCATATTTTGGTCGTCACCGTCTACGACTGATTCTACTCCGGGCGGTGTACCTATTTAAATTTTTCAACTGACTTTGAACATTAATTAAAACTACAACTCGCTGAATTTAATAAAATAGACTGTTAACTCTCCTCAATTTGCAAACGGGAAATGTTATGTAGTAAGAATTACTGTTAATGTATAGCGATTTACAATAAAACAATCTAGCGACAATTATTAGTCGTTCTAGAAAGCGGCCATCTAGCCGACATTACGCTTTGAAAAATTCGCAATAAAAATTGCAATCAATTGTGAGGAACTTTTTTTAGAATTTAACGCGCTCTAACTGACTTTTGCACACCAGGGCAGAGGAAAACAGTAATATCCTTACCTCCTTTCTTACTGCACTTCAGCAATGTCTCGAGTCGTGGCTTTTTCTTTTAAGGATTGTGATACACATCGCGTATAATCCAGCTCATTGAAATTGTGTCGAATTTCGTAACAGTGGTTTTTCATGTAACACAAACATAAAAATTTAGTTTTACATACACAATTCGTAGTAATACGTATACATACATCTATATATACATAAATGAGTCCTGTTGTGGTCGCCATTTTTATGGTGGTGGTTTTTTCTTTTCCTATATTTTTCTTATCTTTTCGAAATTAATATTTGAATTTTGGAATTTAATTACTACCATACTTTTTAGCAAGGCTTCTCTACTGGGATTCTCTGTTGGCAAGTATAATTTTGGAACATGATTTACTCCTAAAGCTATCGGACTTCATTTTGAAATTGCAGATGCAGGTTTTATTTTGAAAGCAGACGAATCATATTCCACTGATTGGTGCCGTTATTCACCAACAGACGTCCCCACACAATGTAAACCACATTTACTTATCAAATTCATGAAGAAAGTGAGGGAAAAAGGTATGATCAGTCGTAACGATTAACACAATGAAATTAAGTAATTATTATTACTCAAAATGAACACAAATAACAGAATCTTTACTTAACTGCGCCTGTACCAGACAATGGCTGATCAAGAAGAGAGAGAACAAAAGGTTGCCGGTGTGGTTCATTCCAAATTACATAGATCATATTATTACAGAGGTGTTTTATTGTAATTGCAGTGTCTGTTAAGCAGCGATAAAATCCTCTCAGCGCTACAGTGCGAAAACACACTGTCACGAAATCCGCTAACGCTTGGGGGAACATTAGAACATGCGTTGTCAAACAGAACTAATAATAAAAGCCAGGGAGATATGGAGGACAAGAGTGGCCGGCCTTCTCTACTTTTTGCTTTAGATGCACTTCCGCAGTATGCCAAATTTTTTAATGTAAAACGCGTGACAGTTACAATGTAAGTTCTAACGGCTATTGGTTATACGGTCTGTTATTGTCAACGATCATTTTAATAATCCATCACATTAAAAATGACCGTTTTTTTATTGTATGGTATGTTGAATAAATCCCGTAGATTTTTGGCTGGGGCTTCTTGACACGTGTACCGGATCCACGAGTTATGAAGCGGTTAATGCTCTGAAGATAGTACTTAAAAATGAATATGACCCTGAAATTGTGAACATTGTATACAGCAAAATTAAAAAGAAGAAGCTGAGAAAGAAACAATATCCACAGCTTGCATCAGGTATCGTCAAGTACGCTACGATGAACTATAGAGGCCAAACATCGGACAAAGCTCAGCATATATTCCATAAAAATGTGAATAAAATTGTCTTAATATGGAAATCAATTCCTTCTGAAACCAGGGTCGCTAAATTTATTTCATGATGAAGGTTTTCGACAGAAGCTTGCTGTTATCATCTGATCTTCAGAAATTGAAAGTGTGTAAATTTTAATCACACAGCGGGAACGCCACTCGTAATGCACCGTAAGCACATTGGTTTTTCAGTAAAAAGAAAATGAAAATGTCAAATATACATAGTGCCAACGTATTCGTTTTATTGACATAGACAGTTACGAATAATGTGCTTCATTTGCAAAGTTTCAACGTGAAGTAACTGTGGTCTATGAGTTCTACATCACACGCCAGGCTATAGTACTCCGAAGATTTACTAACACACTATCATGGCCTTTTATCTATGCACTTCACGTTTTTCGATTGCCATTACCTGCAAATTATTTCGCGCAGCGCTTTACGCAGTTCATGTGTAGTGTAGCACACACATTCTGGGACAGGAGCTGGTGCGTTTATACTTACAAATAAAGTTGTAAATACACAAAATCTATGTAGGAACTCCTACTTTGAAGTCGGCGGTTTACGACACCTACGTCAGTTCACCGAACACAATGGTACCATATCTATTTCATATTTTCATTTCGTTATTACTGATAAATCAATGTGCATACATTGTGTTATGAGTGGAATGTGTTTCTGCTATTTCATTGATATATATATGCTCTTTAAATTTCCGAATATCACACGACGACAGCAAGGTTCTGTCGAAACCAGTCGTGGTGAAGTAATTAATATTTAGCGCTCTTGGCTTCAGAAGAAATGTCTTTCCAATAAACTGACAGATCGTTTGCCCCACTCAAAGATACGAAACCTATATAATTCACTTACAGACGGCTGATAATATAAAAGGACCACCATAACTTGCCACATAAGAATAATAAATTAGAAACATCTGGGGTCTATAAAATTTCACGCCAAGACAGCGATCAAGCTTTCAGGTTTAAGGAGCACATCTACGCTAAAAATAAAACAGCATGAACTTGCCTATTCAAAAAAAGCACATACTGATGACTCTGATCAAAATCTATGAATTTTACTCAATGTAAAAACAAAATGAAGGATTAGAAATATTAGAAGAATCGGAAATCTACATTGCAATACGGAAGACATCAGCCGAACTCCTCAACGAGCAGATGACCTTGTAATGGATGTATACTTCGATATTTATTGCTGTCTGTTTAGATGAGATGGTCGCTGCGCAGTGTACGCAGTGTGTCCCTGTTCCGCTAGGACTGCTTGTGTTAAATTCCAAACTACAACGCTCTCTCTTGTCGAGATGCCATCCTTGATGCTATAAAAACAGTTTTCTATAGAAAATAAAACCGGTAGGATTCCTGCAGCATCCATC
Source organism: Schistocerca americana (assembly GCF_021461395.2). Taxonomy (NCBI): domain Eukaryota; kingdom Metazoa; phylum Arthropoda; class Insecta; order Orthoptera; family Acrididae; genus Schistocerca; species Schistocerca americana. Next base: position 49,750,932 of record NC_060124.1, read on the forward strand.
CTGGCGGCGAATATAACAGTACGTGTCTGACACCCGTCGTAAAATTATAGTGGTGCAGTGAGACAACATCAAACTGTTTGATCCCTCCAGCGTTTGTGGACTAGAATTTGTCGAATTCGACTTGAGTGCCGAAACACAATTTGCTATTTACCTCACCTCAGCTCACAAAGTGAACAAATGCATAGCCGGGCGGTGTGGCCGTGCGGTTAAAGGCGCTTCAGTCTGGAACCGCGTGACCGCTACGGTCGCAGGTTCGAATCCTGGGTCGGGCATGAATGTGTGTGATGTCCATAGGTTAGTTAGGTTTAATTAGTTCTAAGTACTAGGCGACTGATAACCTCAGAAGTTAAGTCGCATAGTGCTCAGAGCCATTTGAACCATATTGAACAAATGCATAACAGACTTGGATCACCCACAGTATTCGCCGTATTTGGCCCTAGCCGACTTCCCCAAATTTAAGCTGGCTATAAAGGAAACTGTTATAACGCTGAAACTTCCTGGCAGATTAAGACTGTGTGCCCGACCGAGACTCGAACTCGGGACCTTTGCCTTTCGCGGGCAAGTGCTTTACCATCTGAGCTACCGAAGCACGACTCTCCTAGAGACGAGATGCTGGCAGAAGTAAAGCTGTGAGTACCGGGCGTGAGTTGTGCTTCGGTAGCTCAGATGGTAGAGCACTTGCTGGCGAAAAGCAAAGGTCGCAAAAGTCCTGAGTTCTCGGCCACACAGTTTTAATCTGTCAGGAAGTTTCATATCAGCGCACACTTCGCTGCAGAGTGAAAATCTCATTCTGTTATAACGCTGTTAAGGAATTAAGGACATCCAAGATAATTGTACTTCAGTACTAAAGGCATCTCCAAGAAAGGACTAGAGTAGCAACACTTTGAAAACTATTGCGGCTGTGTTTCGATTCAGGGGGAGACTATTTTAACTAAGCACAGTGTTTTGTGAAAATAGCATAATATAGTTCATAGCAACAGTCCTAACAGAACTGGGACACAGCTTGCATGTGTGCCCCAGCTGTTGGTGAGATCACTATGCGACGCAATGCTCCACTGTGGCGACCTGGTCGCGTCGTCCCTTGTGAACATACGGCCTCAACAGTTCTCACCCCAAAGCGCAGCGCCGTTATCTGTCAAAAATATGTAGCACAGCCAGAGCGCTACTGTTCTTGTTGCTCAAACCCATGTTTTAAACGAGGATATATTTCATCACCGACTTTTACTCTGCATTTGGATATAACAAATAACTTTCGTTGTACCTGTGCTATATTTTATGTTTCTCACACTTTTATTAAAATAAGTTTGACAATTCATGTAATGATAATTTCATTCAACAAATGTCACCAATGACAAATAGTTACGAGCAACATATACTTAAATTTTGCTGCACTCAACTGACAAGTTAAATGGCTGAAGTTTTGCATGTTTTGAGATAACCGTTTAAGCTTGCCTATTTTTTCGTATTATAGTATATGAACTATGGTTGTGTAAGGTTTTCTTATCTTATTTTAGCGTACTTTTACCCCATCCTAAGACCAATGGCAAGACATGTATATTATTAGCTGATTAGTTCCGGTTCTGGCACGAAGTCTGCGCTTATTGTTTGGCTTCTTTATACCATTTCTGTGCAGACACTATGAACCACATGTAAGCATTTACGACCTCTTTTCGTATTACTGGATTCATTATAGTACTACTTAGGACTTATGTATCCTTTTAGGACCTCATCAATGCACTGCATGCACCTTATTAATGATAATTTCAAACAGTGCAATATTTAAAAGTATGTGACATTATTTATCTTTAAATTATTAGAAATTTTTGAACCTTTCGTCCTTAATTTTAATATTCTTACCTATTTCCAACTTATTTCTTGTCTTTCTTTCAGCCTTCTGAACAAGGGCACTAAATTCCAGAAAACGGTTAAAGAAATAAAATTTCTCTTTGCTGATTATCTCGATATAAACTCTCTATAGTTTCTGCATAATTTATTTTTATGGCCTCATTAACTACGTACTCCATGCTCTGACATCCAGTCGGCACCTATAGTTAGTGACTCACAATGCTGTGCAATTACTATCGCATCAGTATTATGTTTCATCTCTCCCAATTCATCTGCCAGTAATATATGCTTCTTAATACTCTTACTTTGTTATTCCACAGTTCCTACATCCTATAATCCAGAATCGGGTAGTTACGGAATATCTGCATATTTCTTCAAAAAATTATCATAACTTCTGTTACTTGATTTGCGTAATCCAAAATAATATATGTTTCTTTCCAACAGACTTTCGCTCTCATTTTAATAAAGGAGTATTAGCTTCCTTCTTAAATGTTCTTTCATGTTCTTGGAGTAATTTTTCCTGCTGATCACTCAAGCCATTTGATTTAAATCGTGTAACTTGTCTCGTTTACTTAATTTCTGGCGTGATAGTTGTGAAATAATGACCACTTGCGCTAAGTTTTGAACCGCGTCCTATTACGAATCACTACTCGTTTTACAAGGTAAATAAAAATGTTGAGTGAGTAGGGCCTTCCGTCGGGAAGACCGTTCGCCCGGTGCAACTCTTTCGATTTGACGCCAGTTCGATTACTTGCGCGTCGTTACGGATAAAGTGATGATGATTAGGACAATACAACACCCATTACCAGAGCGGAAAAAATCACCGAACCAGCCGGGAATCGATCCCGGGCCCTTTGTATTGACATTATGTTGCGCTGGCCACATTTTGATTTTTATTTTTTTTTAATCTCATTTTGTTCGCTTTTGTACGTTTCATCTGCTCGTGGCGGACGTCGTAAGACACCCGTTGAAGTTCGTTTTTGATCGATTAACCCAGTTTTTTTTATTACGGAGTGCAAATAATCCTCTGACCGAACACACTGAGCTACCGTGCCGGCTAGTTCTTGGCCAATTCCTTCTTCAAATTTTCTGTCAGTATTTCGTCGGCCTCTCGATAATATTCATTGTTATACAACCCATCTACAATGCTCAAATTTAGCGTACGTAATTGCTCCCTACTGCTCAAGAACCTAAGAGTCAGGCAAGCTAACACTTACATGTTCAGATTTAATCATCAGCCGCTCTTTCCGAAGGGACATGAACACTTTCCTCAAGGGTCATATAAATTCCTGCCAATTTTTGCTAAAAATCAGCACATCGTCCAGATAATCGCATACGATTAGAACATAATTTCCTATACCTGCGATAACACCGCTGCACCAATGATTAGTCCAATAGGCACCCTATTAAACTCCAACATATTGCACTTAGACGTTCTGACACGTTCCAAAAATGGCTCTCAGCACTATGTGGCTTAACGTCTGAGGTCATCAGTCGCCTAGAACTTAGAACTAATTAAACCTAACTAACCTAAGGACATCACACACATCCATGCCCGAGGCAGGATTCGAACCTGCGACAGTAGCGGTTGCGCGGTTCCAGACTGAAGTGCCTAGAACCGCTCGGCCCCTCCGGCCGGCTGACACGTTCCGTTTCATAATCTAACGAAATATGAAAATATGCCCGATTCGAGTCCAGTGTACTAAAATTAACGGTGCCTGAGAACCAGCCCATTAAGATGTGCATATTAGGCAATGGAACGGATCAGAGGACTACCTTATTATTAAGTTCTCTTTAAAAACTTCCTGGCAGATTAAAACTATGTTCCCGACCGAGACTCGAACTCGGGACCTTTGCCTTTCGCGGGCAAGTGCTCTACCATCTGAGCTACCGAAGCACGACTCACGCCCGGTCCACTCAGCTTTACTTCTGCCAGTATCTCGTCTCCGACCTTCCAAACTTTACAGAAGCTCTCCTGCGAACCTTGCAGGACAGCACTCCTGAAAGAAAGGATATTGCGGAGACATGGCTTAGCCACAGCCTGGGGGATGTTTCCAGAATGAGATTTTCACTCCGCAGCGGAGTGGGCGCTGATATGAAACTTCCTGGCAGATTAAAACCGTGTGCCCGACCGAGACTCGAACTCGGGACCTGCAGAGTGAAAATCTCATTCTGGGAAGTTCTCTTTATTCAATTACGAGTCCTAGGTTGCCGGTGCTTCAACGTATCTTCCACTAGACCTTTCGGTTTCTCCATGCACAGAGGTGACAGCGAATATGGCGGTTTCTTCACTGACACAGTTACGGTTAACTCAAACGGGTACTTAATTAAGCTAGCCTGCCCTAAACTATCCATTAAAACATTGCTAAAATCATTTCACATATTGAGTACTCGCTCCCTCTCACGTGGTAGCAGATGATCTAACTGTACATCACCTTTCCCCTTTCCTCTGCCGTACTGCTACTGCTACTGGCCTTTCCAAATGAATGCAGACCAACTTGGGATCAGTTCAGTTCTCCTAATCACGTCCGACACCAAAATCAATGTAGTCAGTAACCACTACATTACCGTTAACTTTATTTTCCATGTAAAGTCGTGAATTCTCAATTTATTCAGGACCAATCACACATCCTAAGGTACTAAAATTTGCAGTTACATATGGAATGCCATCCGACAAGAAACTCGACCACCTGCACACTGCCTGGTGAGTAAGAAAACATTCGTAACTTGCATGAATGACTTAGCTTCCTTTATCTAATTGCCCACATACTGCTTCGTCATTAATTTCACAGCAGGCAAATGATATTCTAGATACGTCAGTTTATTTGGTATACTACGTAGTTCATTTGGAATGTTTACCACTTTGAGCATCTTTGCAAGCCAACTACAAGAGTGGTACATATTCTTTGGCTGCCAGAAGCTGTAGCGTTGTTGAGTGAAAGTCAAGCGAGCAAAGGAGTAAAATGAAGTTCTCGGACAAAGAGTGAGAGACGGTTGTTGTGTCATAGAAAATGAGGAAGCTGGATGGCGGAGGTGCCCCAGAGAAAGGAAAATATTTTCAAATGCCCTCTAGTGTGATTGGGCATGGAAAGTGCATTTGACATGATTTTATAGGCAAACAGCACTTCTGGAAGAAACTAACGTGCACATAGTGTAAAGAATTCATTGGGACTAACTCTACCTATGTGTTGGTGAATTATTAGTCGTCTGTTAAGTATTCTATTTACTTACCTCCCACCAATGTTAGTTAAAAGTACTTCTACTGGAATTCAAGAGAGTAAATGTTACGCAATCTAAATTTACGTACAAGCAATATTAGGGTATGTAGAAATGCTGAGGTGGACAAAACTGAGAACCAGTAATTGTTCATTTTACTTAGAGTTTCTTTTGTGTCTTTAAAAGGAATGAATATAATTTCAGACTACTTTCCTATTTCTTTATAAATCTTTCACTAAAGTTTATCCTAACTGCTTAAATGAAAAATGTGCTTGTTAAAAATATTGCACTGTCGCGCCTTGCACCATTGCGCGAATAGTGATTAGTAATTTTGAAGATGACAAATAAGGTATTTATTACAGAAACTTGATTAATAAGATAACAGGCAAATTGCTACGCAGTGATACATTACAGCTCATAACTCAGTTCATCCTTTTTGCAGTGCAGACTAAGCAAAGCCGAGTTATACGTTGCCAAGGTAAGAACCAGTTTCCATGTACCAAAATTTTCTCTTAAATTCAACTCTTGTTCACAACCGTAATGTACAATCAATTACCGCACTGCCGGCACAGCAAGTACTCTTTTAAACAGCCTCTGGTGATCTCTCACTGCGGTGTCTCCTTCTATTATGGCCTGCATTATCGTACGTGTCAAGATATTTCAAACGCTAGAGTGAATCAACTACAAAAGTTCCTTGTCTTACAACCGAGACACGTTCCTCTTCTCTATCTACCGCATCATATTATAAAAACCTTTCACTATATCGATAGTGACTCAACAAAGAATTCCTTGTTAGTAAACATTGCTTCTAAAGGGTGGATAACCGTAACAAACTGCTTTTTACACGCTTATCGTACCTTCCGGCTGCTCAGCCTTGTCATGTTGTATTCCCGTACCTTCTACTGCTATGTTCAAGTCCGCCTGGCTACCCCTCTCGAACTTCAAACTAGAAACTTGCAAGGTAGCCAGCAAAAGCAATTTTGGAACACGGAACGATAAGTGACGTCGTGATCGCATCATCAGAGGACTACCATCCTGTTTCAACACATTTCCCTAGACGAACGAAGATTTATGCGACATACTCCATTCCTCCGCGCATCTAGGGCATAAAATCTAGTCTTCACTTTCATAACTACGGTGATTCTAAGTTAACAACATATGTTTATGTGGTACTACAATCTCCATGTTTACATCTGATTGTCATATGGCCTTTTCACGGAGTTAGTGGCGGAATGAGGTGTAATTTCACACGTCAAAGAACGCTGCTATGCCTTTCTCCCTTTCTTTGTAAGAGGTATTGCCCGATACTAACGATCACTTTATATTGGACCGATGCGAGCATAGTATAATTTCTGAATCGTGGTCGGATGTGAATAGTGGGGGCTATACACATCTGGAAAGCATTACTGTACGTGCATCACAAGGTATCGATGTCTCAAGGAAGTAGTTTCACATTTTATAGTTTATCACCACAGTATATCGTAGACAAACCTGCGACGAGAATGTATGTCATGCGCTGGAAATATATTTCCTAGACTGGAATAGTAACAGCGTTGCATTTCATACGACTAACAAGTCGGAAACCGGAACGATCAAACAGTAAAGTGTGTATTAAGTGCAAAACATTGTAGGCGTAGGAGTGTATGTGTTAATGATCTCTCTTACCAGTACCTTCTTGGTAATGACCCAAGACACTAGAACTAGAATTGCTAACGCAATTGATTTACGTATAACGCCGCAAACTCCGTCCGTCTGGAGCTCCATCATGCACAAAAACCACCCGTTTCCTGTTCTTAACCGTCTGTTATACCGGCACAACTGTTTCATATCTAATGTACACCGATAAGTGATGCTAATCTTCTCGACATTCGTGCATCTGGAGAAATCTTGTGCTCTTGAATGGGCGAGGGACATTAGTTACAGCCTCGGTTCACACTGTTCCTACACGAAACGTGGAATTTAGCTGTCTACTTCTGGTCTGCTGCCGGGAGCGTTGGCCAAAGACAATGTGAGGAGATCTTAGGGTCTCTAACTTTCTCCTATGACTGCCAGTCCTGGGGTCTAGGGGCAATGTCTGTCATGCATAATTTTAACGTCTTTGGTCCCGGGTTCGAATACGCCTGCTGCGTAAATTTTGATTAATATTCAGCATTGGCGGCCGAAATATTCCGGCATAAAAAGTCACCCTCTTCCTGCTAACGGCGTTGCCAAACTGGGGTGGGAAACTGCCCCTAAAGAAGGAAGAATCAGTCATGATCAGCGGCATGAGGATGCAGAAGGTAATGGAAACCACTGCATTACAGACATATAACGTGTATCAAATAAATGCAAATAAATGGTTCAAATGGCTCTGAACACTATGGGACTAAACATCTGAGGTCATCAGTCCCCTAGAACTTAGAACTACTTAAACCTAACTAACCTAAGGACACCGCACACATCCATGCCCGAGGCAGGATTCGAACCTGCTGCCGTAGCGGTCGCACGGTTCGAAACCGAAGCGCCTAGAGCCGCTCGGCCACACCGGCCGGCTATAACGTGTATCCACAGGACATGTGGCCTGATGATCTCTACGTCTAAAGATTCGGGAACAGTCCCCAATTCGTATCTCCAGGAGGTCAGGTTACCACGAGAAAAAGATTGATTAATCATCGGAAGGATCGCATTCTACTAATCGAGGAGTGGACTCTCAGAAGCTTGAACGTGGTATGGAAACTCGAAAAGCTGAAAAGGGAAATGCAAAGGCTCACTCTATGTGTAGTAGGTGTCAGTGAAGTGGAAAGAAGACAAGGATCTCTGGTCAGATGAGTATAGGGAAATATCAACAGCAGCAGAAAGTTGTACAACGGAAGTAGGATCTGTTATGAATAGGAACGTAGGGTAGAGAGTGTGTTACTGAGAACAGTTCAGTTTTAAGGTCGTTCTTATCAAAATCGACAGCAAACCAACACCCACAATGGTAGTTCAGCTGAAGATGAAGAGATAGAGAAAGTGTATGAGAATATTGAAAGAGTAAGGGAGACGAAAATCTAATAGACACAGAGACTGGAATGCAGTTGGAGGGGAAAGAGTAGAAGAAAGAGACAGAAGAATATGGGCTTGGGATAAGGAATGAGAGAGGAGAAAGACTAATTGAGTTACGTAACAAGTTACATCTAGTAACACCGAATACTCTATTCAATATTCACAAGAGGATGAAGTTTCCTAGGAAAAGGCCAGGTGATACGGGAAGATTTCAGTTAGGCTACATAATGGTCAGACAGAGATTCCGAAATCAGATACTGAATTGTACCGCATACACACGAGGAGACATAGACTCAGATCACAATATAGTAGTGATGAAGAGTAGGCTGAAGTTCAAGACTTTAGTCATGAAGAATCAATATGCAAAGAAATGGGACAGGGAAGTACTAAGGAATGACGAAATATGGTTGAAGTTCTCTGAGGCTATAGATACGGCAATGGGGAAAAGATCAGAAAGCAGTGCAGTTGAAGGGGAACGGACATCGCCAAAACGGCCCATCACTGTATCTGGGAAGGAACCCATAGGTACAAAGTAGGTAACTGCGAAGAAACCATGGGTAACACAAGAAATACTTCAATTGATCGACATCGAGAAAGTACAAAAATATTCCGGGAAACTGAGGAATACAGAAATTAAAGTCGCTAAGGAATGAAATAAATAGGACGTGCAGGAAAACTAAGACGAAATGGCTGCAACAAAAATGTGAAGACATCGAAGATGTAATGATTGTCAGAAGAACAGACTCAGCATACAGGAAAATCAAATAACCTTCTGTGGCATGAAAGGCAAGTGTAATGATTGTCAGAAGAACAGACTCAGCATACAGGAAAATCAAATAACCTTTTGTGGCATGAAAAGCAAGTGTGATAACATTAAGAGTGTAATGGGAAGTCCACTGTTAAATGCATAGGAGAGAGCGGATAGTTGGAAAGAATACACTGAAAAAGTTCTATGACAGAGAAGATTTGTCTGATGTCATAGCAGGAGAAACAGGAGTCGACTTAGAAAAACTAGGAGATCCAGGATTAGAATCAGAAATTAAAAGAGCTTTGGAGGACTTAAAATCAAATAAGGCAGAAGGGATGATAACATTCCATCGGAATTTCTAAAATCATTGGGGGAAGTTACAACAAAGCGACTATTCACGTCGGCCGTATATTATGGAAGAAATATCATGGAATGTACACCTGGAGTACAGCATTATATGGTAGTGAAACAAGGTCTGTGGGAACAGAAGAACAGAAGAGAATCGAAGAATTTGGGATGTGGTGCTACAGGCGAATGTTGAATATTAGGTGGACCTGGTAAGATGAGGAATATACGGATATACGAAAAACCCTGATAAAGAGAAGGGGCAGGATGATACGATATCTGTTAAGACATGAGCGAATGACATCCATGATACTAAAGGGAGCACTACAGGGCAAAAGCTACAGAGAAAGACTGAAATACACCGAAAAAATAATTGAGGGCGGATTTTGCAAGTGTTACTCTGAGAAGGAGAGGTTAGCACGGTAGACGAATTTGTGGCACGCCCCATCAAAACAGTCAGAAGACTAAAAGACTGATGACAGAAAAGTTCGCTGATGGGTTGTACAGAAAAACACTCACAGAACGTTCGATAGACCTAAATGGATCCTGAGGGACATGGATCTTGTTCGATGTTGAGTCATCCTAATTTTCCCAGCAAGAAACACCACTAGTCACTTTTCGTACTCTCGTCGTGTTGCAGGAGCAGGCTTCATTTTACACTGAACTTACAAGTCGTACAATGGTGGCGGAGCTACGACAACATTTTCCCACTTCCACTGAGTGTCAGAGCACGCTCCCGTAGGATTAACTGAGCTCACTCTGTTTCTGGTGGATACTGGTCTCTCAGGCTTCTGGGTAAAATTGCTAAAATTGATGTCCCTATCAACTGCGGTGTGTATTACAGTACATCGCTCCATATCAGCGGCATATTTCCAATCCCGACCGTCCACTGGGTATGCTGTTGATTACCACATAACGATTGACTGACACTACTCCGTTGAGATGGAGGGAACCTTGACGGAACACTGAGTATCTGCTACATGTCTCTGTAGAGCATGGGAATATATATAGAAGTCATCACCTTAATACAGTTGTTTGGAAGCATTCCTCATTGCTGCAGACTCGTCCTATTTCCATATTCTGTGATACCCTACACAAGGTTTTTATTTTTATACTTTTCCTTCTTTTCACTATAAAGGTGACAGTACCTATTTTTATTTTTGCTACTTCACGCTTGTGGTGAACAACACCTTCCGGTGATGGTCAACACCGGAACAGTAATCATGTACAATGCTTATCCAAACGGAGTACAGAGACTTCCGCTACCCTTCAGATGGGAAGATGAGATTAACTGTAACTTCTAATAGTTGTTGGAAGTGCTGTGAGAAACATCGTGTCTGTGTTTTATTTCTACCAGTATGTGGAGTAGTAGCTGTATCGTTAATGCCATACAATGTCATAGTCTTCTGTGAGAGCCAGAGGATCGAAACGTGTTAATTTCGGTTTAGCAGCTGCTGACACTGGCCTCTAAGTCATGGTAGAAGAAACAAAGCACTGGGTGATCAAAAAGTCAGTATAAATTAGAAAACTTAATAAACCACGAAAAAATGTAGATAGAGAGGTAAAAATTGGCACACATGCTTGGATTGACATGGTGTTTTATTAGAACCAAAAAATAAAGCACCCCATATTGCTAGACACGTGAAAGATCTCTTGCGCGCGTCGTTTGGTGATGATCGTATGCTCAGCCGCCACTTTAGTCATGTTGGCCTCTTAGGTCCCCAGACCTCAGTCCGTGCGATTATTGGCTTTAGGGTTACCTGAAGTCGCAAGTGCATCGTGATCGACCGACACCTCTAGGGATGCTGAAAGACAACATCCGACGCCAGTGCCTCACCATAACTGTGGACATACTTTACAGTGCTGTTCACAACATTATTCCTTGACTACAGCTCTTGTTGAGGAACGATGGTGGACATATTGAGCATTTCCTGTAAAGAACATCATCTGTTGTCATTCCAAGCATGTGTGTCAATTTATACCTATCTACATTATTCCGTGATTTGTTCAGTTTTCAAATTTATACTGACTTTTTGATCACCCGATATATGGCACTGTACAGTGATTGCGTGTGTTGCAACCGAGAAAAACGATGTCTTTAACTGCTTACCAAGGAGCAATACACGAAACCCTCTCATGTGATTGATAGTCTGTTGGATATGGTATTCCTACAGTACAGGTGATGAAACTTTACACCGGTCTGTGGAAGCAACTTCAATCACGAACCACCTGCTGTATATCTAATAGGATCGTTACATATGTGTGGGAGATAGACATGAATGCACTCTGAGAGACACAGATCTCCTTCGTAATGACCTGTATGTAGTTTGGAGATGTGTCGCAAAATCTTTGTGTTCCCTCCATGCCATGTAAGATGTGTAGTCTTCCTAATTTTCCCAACAAGAAACACCACCGTAACTGCTCGTATTATCTCCTCATCACTTCTACTGGGGAATGCTTCGGTTCTCGCTGATCTTACACGAAGTACACAATTGGGGCGAGCTGCTACGGGTAAAGGGGAGGGGGACCGTGTCGGCTGTGGTGGTCGCCGGACACAGCCGCTCTCTGTTCGGGAGCGGCGTATGGCGGCTCTGTTGCTATATTTTAGATGAACAAGTTGCACTTGAGGCGTTCGTCCTTTTACCTCCTATTGTTTAGTTGACTATACACTCTACCGGGTTGGCATAGGAGCGTCGCCTTAGGCTTAAGGCGACGGCTACATGGAGGAAAGTCGAGTTTTGAAGGCCATCTGGAGTGTTCTCAGGATGGGAGGGGTTGTGCTACTTAATTTCCCTTTTATGTTGTCTAGGACCTTCGTCTGAAGGCATTCCGCGTATCATGAGTGGCGCAGAGGGGGTAGGAGGATCGCATTATGGTAGCGGCCAGCATGAAGGTAGCCAAGTGTGGGCAGAGGCCTTAGAGTGTGGTAGCGGCTTCGCGAGACGCTCGTTGGAGCGTCCTAGAGAGGGGGAGGGAGAGTGGGAGGTGTAAGGGAAAGTGAGAAGGCCTTGCTTTTCGACTGTTTGTGATTATACATTGCGAAGAATGCATGTTCAGCTACCATCCTCCCTGCATTCTGCAGTCTTTTAAGACGATGATTTTCTCCCAGTACATGTGCTGCATTATGACCCGTTCATTTCGAGTGCTGGCTCTTTCATGACAATTTCGAAGTGTAATTAGAACTGTTTCGCATATTTTCCATCAATCGTGGTAGCATGTATTGGCTTCAAATTACCTCGGCGGCAGGGTGGTTTTTGAGCAGGCATCTGCAGCGAACTCTGACGTCAAAGAACGATGGATGGTTTATGGTTTCAGGCATTTTAAACTCCTCTCTGGCCAACACCAACATCTCAGCAGTTGAATGAATTTTCCACCTGTCCTTTTTCCCACCAGCTTGTAGGTGTAGGGTAAAGTTGGAGTAAGGCTGTCGCTAGTTTCGAGTGGTATTGCAATTTTTTTTCCCAGCAGGATAACACCAGTAGTATGGTATCGTCAGTTTTTGAGTTGTATTGCGATTTTATGTCATCCATGCGTAGCACTATCCATAGAGTTGTGTAATTAATACCGAACTTTTGTGAATAATTGTGTAATGAGGATCGATCTTTGCATCAATTTCCCGACCAAAATAAATGAAATACACTAACCTAACCTTCGTCTCCCATATCTGGATAGCTTCCATGTGGTAGGGGCTGCACTTGGCCTTTCCATCCAGTAGAATCTGGGTTCGAGTCCTGTATAGGGCACCGCCATTTTCAATTTCTCATCAATTCCAAGCACCTCTGGTGGTATAATTGTGTTATGGGTGGTGCAATTTGGCTTTCTGTCCTGGATCTCCAGTATTCGAGTCCCAGAAAGGATATTACGAATTTTAATTTCTCGCCAATTCCCTGGTGAGGATGGAGTGGGATGTCAGCACAGCCCTGGGACAAATAAATTCCAGCAAAAAACGAAATTCTCTCCAAAATTCGAAATTCTTGCCAAAATATGGAATTCCCACCAATAGGGTAGTTTGGTTTTGGGGAGGGGCGTGGTGTAGGGGAGGTGGAGTGGCTGGGGCCAACATGCAGCTGCGAAAATTAAGAAATGTCATCCAGGGGCGGGCGTGATTGGGGGCGTGAGTCGGCTGGAGTGGGGGTAATTAATTGATAAATTTAATTAATTTGCATATCAATTTGATATCAATATTGTGCCGATGTGCCCATCTCTTTACTACTTTTTAGTAGAAAGATACGTTTATTCAATATTTCCTCCTAAGGAGTATCTTTTTGTCTTTCCTATTTTCCCCGTTTATATTATGCTTAAATCATATCAAACTCTCTTTAAAATTACGATAACATAGGATTTTTGTGCTTGGAGATGGGACGCAATCACACATCCCTGCCAGGACCCAGTACTGGCTCTCATCGCCTCTAAGGGGAAACGGAACAATTAAATGGGGTTTTAACGGCAATTAAAAGCAGAGAGAAACTGAAACCTTAAATCATACAACAAACCTAATACAGCTCCTCACTGTAGCCGTCTATGACTTACCCCACAAAGGTGTAATTCGTGCGATGTAAATGATTTTGCACTCTGTATCCTACATCACTGAAAAAGCATAAACAATCTACGTTGCTTTATAAGCTTCCTCTCTGCAAAATCGTATCTTGAGGTTCAGTAACAACACTCACTTATCAGTATAGCTGAAAATGTCATTGGAAATAAAAATCTCATCACTGCTGAAGGCAGCTTGTTCCTCCTCTCCTTTGAATGCCGTTGAAGCATATGTAGTACATTCGAGACCGTAGTTCTTAAGTGAACATGTGTGAGCATATTGAAGACGTAGAAGGATAGTAAAAACCAACCTGAGTGATAAATAAGTTAATAAGCATCCCAAATTACATTCATTCTTAATGCATTGTTCGTCAGTTGAATACAAAATCTAAGGTTTCATAGCAACTTACAAGCTCGGGTGATTGAATAAAAAATTGGACATATACTCCCATGAGTTCTAACAAGACTGTAAACCCGAACAAAGACTTAAGGCTGCTCAAACTAAATAAGACTGCAAACTATGTCGCGTAAAGAAATCTAATGTTCCATAATTAGGAGAAACGCGTACCGTATATTTCCGTACACGCAGCACAAGCAAGCAGCCAGTAAACATCCTTCCATAATCCAGAGCTAAGTTTCGCCTACTTTTTCCCATTTCATTATCACGAGACAAATATCTATACTAGTCAGATCATCACGTCCTCACAGTGACATGTGGAAGGAGAAACTGTTTTGGCTGCTAACTATGCTGACTCGCAAACTGACCCTGCCGTCGAGCTGACTCGAATCGAACCTCAGCACACTTCCTGAGGTAAAAGTCACAGTTTTCACCAAAAGGTAAGCTATCCTAGCAGAATGATAAATGACTACAGCTTCTTCGAAGAAGACAAGCGCTTGAGTAGATGGCATGAAATAAGTCAAACAGCTGACGACTTACAAAGTCTCGCTTGTATAACTAATGAACACATGAAGGGTGTTCAAGGTCCCGTCGAGAACGAGATCATTTGAGGCGAAGCACAAGATGGGATGGTTTCAAGGATGGGGAGGGAAATGAGCAGTGTTGTTTCAAAGGAACCATTCAAACATTTACCTGGGACGATACGGGGAAATACGGTGAAGCCTAAATGAGACGGTCGGAACCGATCTAGTGAGCTAACCAATGAAGCACATTACTCGGTCTTAACTACTGCGCCGGCCGCTGTGACCGAGCTGTTCTAGGCGCTTCAGTCCGGAACCGCGCTGCTGCTACGGTCGCTGGTTCGAATCCTGCTTCGTGCATTGATGTGTGTGATGTCCTCAGATGTTGAGTGCCATAGCACTTAGAGCCACTTGAATCATTTTTTAACTACTGCATTCTTCGGCCTCAAACTGCTTTTGTACTTAACCGTTGCTCTCTGACAACTACATTTAGTCGTCCCCCTCACCTTACTGCCTTTACAAATTAACTAATTTTTTAATGCCATAGGGTGTGTCCTGTTGACTTGTTCGTTCCTTTAGTCAAATAGCGGCATAAATTTCTTTTCATCTTGAGTCGACTCAGTACCTCTTCATTACTCACGAGATCGTCTCATCCACTCTTAAACATTATTGAGTTCATCCTCGATTAACGTTTGGAGTTGATAGAACTGAAAGACTTATAGAGTTTCGTGATTAACTCACTTGTCACAAACAATGATATTGTCATTACAGGTCACGTGCTAGGCTGAACGTGGGAATGAACAGGATGAACTGTGACAAGGTGCTATAGGGTTTTTTTCGCCTTTGCTCGCATCCGCCATTGCTCGAACCAGATCCTATCAGAAGAGGAACTAGCACAAGGACGCAAATCGAAGCTACATCGGCGATACGCTGTTATACTTCGTTGTGTGTGTGTGTGTGTGTGTGTGTGTGTGTGTGTGTGTGTGTGTGTATGTGTTTGTGTGTGTGTGTGTCGGCTTGCAAGTCCACGTAGCGTGTTTTGTGCTGCTGGCAGCCGACGGGATTTCCCTGTAGCGGCAACCTGATTACAACGCGGCTACGCCCGTTGCCGCCCTGATGAATCTAGGGCGCGCTGCTGGTCTTCAGCTGCGGGCAGCAGAGCCAAAGTTTGTCTCTCTCGCTCCCTCCCCCGCCGCCGTCCATGATTGCTGGGCAAGAGTCGCAGTTGTCAGCAGAGCACAGCAGCTGTTAAAGTTGGACACGCATTTCGAACGCTGTTTACGTAGAATTTTGAACTAACTACAGACTGTAGGATGAATTCCGCAGAAGAGTGAACTCGATTTACCAATCTTTCTATTCCTAGACACAGAGAGATTGATTTACGGTAAAAATAAAAAAGTAAAAGTAAAAAATCTATTAAAATAAGTCAAAAATTTGGTTCAAGACAAACTGTAAGTGCCTTGAATGCAGATTAGAAGTGCTGAACAAAAGTGGAAAGTAGTGATTACCGAAGTGCAAAGGACAGCTAAAATATTAATATGTTCAGTAAA
Organism: Schistocerca americana; assembly: GCF_021461395.2. NCBI lineage: Eukaryota > Metazoa > Arthropoda > Insecta > Orthoptera > Acrididae > Schistocerca > Schistocerca americana. The sequence goes on from NC_060124.1 coordinate 49,767,111, forward strand.
CGAGATAAAGGGGCTGTAGCATCATATCTCAACGATGACCTCGAAACATTTAATTCTAGTCAGGAGCGTGGAAAGCAACGCTGGCTCTAGTTTAGAAGAACAGTTTTCCAATCACTTGACAGATTTCTACTGTACCCTGTAGATATGTTCACGATGCGAGTAACATTCCATAGTATGTAGTCCCTGTAAAGAAACTTCTTAAAGCAACTACACAAGTGCGTTGGGATAGAGGCAGGAAGATGGAAAATTTTTGAGGCTTTGGTAGCTACTATTTAACTTATTCCCTCTTAGCTTCTTTCTTGTGATCTTCGGCAGACGATTGCTTAACGGTTAAACGATCTTCGGCCCAAAACCACGAGACAGAAACCAACAGGCGACACGTCAGATAGAAATATCCTAAATGAAAAGTGTTTAACTACCATAGCGGAATCTTATCGCATTACCTATCGCAGAACATAAATTAACCTTTTTCGTACGTATTGGCTGTCAATAGCAGAATAGATAGTGTCCAGACGGTCGAGGAAGACCAAGGAACTAAAAGTGAGTGTAGTCTGTTAAAAGCAGATCTCCTGAAATCCTTGAAACTAACTATAAAACAGTCTAGATCGCAAGGCACATTTTTTGAAAGGTGATCGGTTTCCATCATTACAGTATCATCTTCAGACCTTGAACTGTGATATAATTAAGAATATAAAATAGAAGGATGAGTAAAGAGAAAAAATAAGCTATACTCTTAGAAGACTTAGATATACCCACATTGCTACCAAAACCAACAGGAAGTTTTAAAGTCACTGACATGGGACTTATTGCAGACAATAATCAAATTATTAAAATAACACAAATCTGGCGACAGCCTTCACAACTAATAACCTGCTAGAAAATCAAGTCAATCACACAATTTACGAATTTAATAAATGCCAAAATTCTGGCATGTACGAAGTACTGTGCAACGATAGCGATAAATAAATCGTTGAACACACCGAGATAACATATGTCATACGTCTCACAGAGCATACTACGTTGCTGGACATACCAAATTCTTGTTTGGTCAGCTTCTTGATGAAATAACCATTCTGATGAATGTATTTCTAACAACACGAAAATTTTACATATTACAACTTAAATCCTATTTCCTAATACATTAGAAGAAATCGAAATCTATTCATGTTACAGTATTTAACCTTTATCATTTGTAAACTAGGAGCTAGACATCAAAGACAAACGTTTCTTTGAGCTTTTTGACGATCTGCTTTAGAATGCCTAATTTAATGTATTGATTTTACAACTGCATAAATCTGTTTCAAATCCTTCTTCACATTCTTTTCATTGTGACCCATATTATTGTGCTTATTTGTTATTTCACTTGAATATAGTGGCTAATCATAGTTTTTTTAATATCATATATATTCTTACATTTTTATATATTGTTATGGCTTTTATTAAAAAGCTGGCACATTATGCCAGTCTTAGCACTGGATTTTTAATTTGTGCATGTTCTTCATTGAATCGTTTTAATTAATTGCTTATCGACATTATTTTTTTTCCCAAGTTATCACGTGATATATTTTAGAAATAAGGGAACGTATCTTTCATCAATATTGATAGCTACTCATACCACTCCTGTTTTATTATACATCGACACATACATTAACAACACTGCCTATCTATATCCCGGGACTGCGTCTGTGGAGGATTCTCCACTTCCTTTATCGATATTTGTGGCTGCTTCAATGGGAACAGCCCAGTATCAGCATCTACCATCTTCATAGTAACAAACTACATTCATGCTCATAAATTAAGGACAATTGCAGAATGTGGTGCCACATAACGAGGCACTACACAAAACTGGGTCTAATAGCGTAGGCAAATAGGGAACACACACGACACAGACCTGTAAGTCCACGGTATTGGTGATAAGTTGAGAAAACCGTACCGAAAGACGTGTGCCACAAAACGCCACTGTTTCCTGCGCATGTACCCCGACATCAATATGGGATATGCTCACCATGCACACGTACACAGGCCGCAATACGGGTTGGTATACTCTGGATCAGGTGGTCGAGCAGCTGATGGGGTATAGCCGCCCATTCTTGCACCAGTGCCTGTCGGAGACCCTGATGTGTCGTAGGGGTTTGAAGACGTGCAGCGATACGTCGACCGAGAGCATCCCAGACGTGATCGATGAGGTTTAGGTCTGGAGAACAGGCAGATCACTCCATTCGCCTGATATCTTCTATTTCAAGGTACTCCTACACGGTGGCAGCTCGGTGGGGCCGTGCGTTATCATCCATCAGGAGGAAGGTGGGACCCACTGCACCCCTGAAAAGGGAAAATGACGTCCTGATACTCCTGTTACAGTTCCTCTGTCAAAGACATGCAGCGGTGTACGTGTACCAAGCATAATCCCACCCGAAACCATCAAACCACGACCTCCACACAGGTCCTTTTCAAGAACATTAAGGGGTTGGAATCTCGTTCCTGGTTCACACCAGATGAAAACCCGGCTAGGATCACTGTTCAGTCTATATAGGGACTCGTCCGTGAACATAATCTGGGACCACTGTTCCAATGACCATGTACTGTGTTCTTGACACCAGACTTTACAGGCTCTCCTGTGACCAGGGGTCAGTGGAATGCACCTTGCAGGTCCCCTGGCGAATAAACCATGTCTGTTCAGTCGTCTGTAGGATGTGTTCCAGTGGTTGAAATAAGATCCCGAGAAAGGCCACCTGCAGTACTCCGTGGCCGTCTGTGGGCACTGATTGTGAGATATCGGTCTTCTTGTAGTGTTGTACACTGTAAACGTCCCGTACCGTAGCGCCTGGAAACGTTTCCTGTCTGCTGGAATCGTTGCCACAATCTTTAGATCACACTTTGTGGCACACGGAGGGCCCGTGCTACGACAAGATGTGTTTGACCAGCCTCCAGTCGCCCTAGTATTCTATCCCTCATAACGTCATCAATATGTGTTCTTTGAGCCATTTTCAACACACAGCCATCATTAGCACGTCTTAGAACGTCTGCACACTTACTCAGTGCACTACCGTGCGACGGCCGCAGATCAAATGCACCGCATGGTCATACCCCAAAGTGATTTAAACCCGCAAACCATCCACAAGAGCGTTGTTTCACCATGTATCAGATGAGATCCCGAAGGCCACGGTTCACTCAATCAAGTGGATACAATAATACTTGACTCCCGATAAGCATTTAACATACTAACACTCCAGAATTTATTAATGACAGTACAATTATTAGGGTCTGAAATATGTTTTGTGATAGGATTGATGATCCCATAAGAAGGAAGAAACAGCAGCTTATGTTGGTGAATAGTCAACGACAGATGTAGACTAACTTCAGGCATGTTGTAGGGAAGCGGCTTGCTGTTCACGTTGTATAACAACAGTCTGGCTAACAATATTAATAGTAATCTCGGACTCTTAGTAGACGGCGCAGTTATCTAGACCGAAGCACTGTCTGAAGAAAGTTGCACAAATGTACAACTATATGGGTTCACATTTTAAAGTATTACAATGATTGACAACTTTCATGAAATGTTTAGAAATGTGCCACGATTCACTTCACATAACATAATAATGCAGAATTATTGGAGCAAAATTTCAGTGAGTCACAAGTGGAAGCAGGTAATTGATAGGAATACCAGGAGGTTACACTACTTGGGATACGAAATGGAATGGTCACATCGGCTGAATCATGCGTAAAGAACGTATCAGACTCTAGTAATTGTTAAGAGACTGTCTACATTAAGCTTAGTCGTCCTCTTCTGAGTATGGCCGCATGTAGTGGGATCGTTGACATATAGGATAAACGGAGGACTCCGAAAAAGTTTCCAGGCAGAGCACTTACCAGCGAAAAGCAAAGGTCTCGAGTTCGAGTCTCTCTCCGGCACACTGTTTTAATCTGCCAGAATGTTTAATGGAAAAAGTTGAAAGAAAGGCACATCGTTTTCCATTATCACGAGATAACGCAGAGAACGTCACGGATATGACACGTGAGTTGGAACTGTAGTCACTAAAACACAAGCACGAAATTTGAATCGCTAACTGGCTCCCCCGAATATAAAAGCAAACCGTGGACTGCTACTTACACAGGGACAAATTACCGTCGTAATAAAATCAAGGAAATCGATCAAGGGAAGCTGTAGATGTTCATTCTTACCACGTCGTATTGGTGGAATGGTCGAGATTGTCAAGCACTTAATTGTGAATTGTGTAGTATTCAGGTAGGTACATGGAAAATGTATCCGATCTACGAAGGAAATGTTTGGAATTATACTCGTCCTAACCATCCAATAATATAGCTAAAATCTATTAGAGCCATACCAGGCAGGACTAACAGAGAATATGGAATGTGAAATTGGTTTATTAAGTAGCAAATTTCAGTATTCCATTTTACAATCCCTTTATCTCAGTTATTCCGTATACTGGTAATCATAGGATTGCTGCGAAGATGGTTCTTTATACAGCGTCGACTATAAATACTTGTTATGTTTGGAGTTTAGTCAGTGAAGGTTTACGGAAATTATGCTGCGCACTTGAGGATGAACGGGGTAATGAAAGCTCTTTCTGCTGAAAAAGGATGTTGTAACCGGCTTTCGAGTACATACTCTGTGTGTTATGTGAGAAAAACAAGACGTGGTTCGGCGTTGAATGTGGCGTCCATGAGGTACTGTTCGATGAGACGGTTTCACGCAATTTGGTTGTCTGTAGGCAATGCACATCTACCATATCGTTTTGTTAACCATTCATGACGTACTTGCATTTAACGGTTAACTTTTCACTGATCCACGTTGCGAAACTGCTATGAATCGTATTTCACATGTCTTGGTTCTTTGTGAGGCTATAAGTTAAGAGGCTTGGTATAGAAGCTTTCTTAAGTTAACTAATCCGAAGGGTATCACCATCAATTTAGTCACTCGTTACATAAGTTACACTTTCTAAACGGCTTGCGACTTTACGGATTTCTGTTTATATAGATTTTATTTATTTGAACCTTATGTGCCACGGGTTGCTCGTGCTCTGATAGGATATGTTTTTCTATGTTTACTTGTTACTGTAGTGAAATTGTATGAGACAATATTTAAATATTTTTTCACTTCAGTTTCCCTGTTCACTTACGTGTTATTTAAATGCGCTGGTGAGACTTGGATTCATAACCGTTTTAGAATCGCACAGTGTAAAGAGCTACATTTGCCTTCTATAATTGATGATTTGCAGCATTTTCGTGTGGTATTTTACATCAAAGTTAACATTCCCTATTCTGAATCTATTCTGAATGTTACGGCGCAACGACAAGCGCTGGCATGAAGATCAAGAACGATACTGCAGAGAAGGCTGTGAGACGGCGTCAGCAAGTAGCGCGCTGACTAGGACGTTACCACGAGCGGCCTCTACACGAAGAAAATAAAAGCGACTCGCCGTCTAGCCTCGGTCTCACTAGAAGAGCCGTGACTTGTGATCCATATCAATTAATTGCATGGAAATTATGTACACTCCTGGAAATGGAAAAAAGAACACATTGACACCGGTGTGTCAGAACCACCATACTTGCTCCGGACACTGCGAGAGGGCTGTACAAGCAATGATCACACGCACGGCACAGCGGACACACCAGGAACCGCGGTGTTGGCCGTCGAATGGCGCTAGCTGCGCAGCATTTGTGCACCGCCGCCGTCAGCGTCAGCCAGTTTGCCGTGGCATACGGAGCTCCATCGCAGTCTTTAACACTGGTAGCATGCCGCGACAGCGTGGACGTGAACCGTATGTGCAGTTGACGGACTTTGAGCGAGGGCGTATAGTGGGCATGCGGGAGGCCGGGTGGACGTACCGCCGAATTGCTCAACACGTGGGGCGTGAGGTCTCCACAGTACATCGATGTTGTCGCCAGTGGTCGGCGGAAGGTGCACGTGCCCGTCGACCTGGGACCGGACCACAGCGACGCACGGATGCACGCCAAGACCGTAGGATGCTACGCAGTGCCGTAGGGGACCGCACCGCCACTTCCCAGCAAATTAGGGACACTGTTGCTCCTGGGGTATCGGCGAGGACCATTAGCAACCGTCTCCATGAAGCTGGGCTACGGTCCCGCACACCGTTAGGCCGTCTTCCGCTCACGCCCCAACATCGTGCAGCCTGCCTCCAGTGGTGTCACGACAGGCGTGAATGGAGGGACGAATGGAGACGTGGCGTCTTCAGCGATGAGAGTCGCTTCTGCCTTGGTGCCAATGATGGTCGTATGCGTGTTTGGCGCCGTGCAGGTGAGAGCCACAATCAGGACTGCATACGACCGAGGCACACAGGGCCAACACCCGGCATCATGGTGTGGGGAGTGATCTCCTACACTGGCCGTACACCACTGGTGATCGTCGAGGGGACACTGAATAGTGCACGGTACATCCAAACCGTCATTGAACCCATCGTCTACCATTCCTAGACCGGCAAGGGAACTTGCTGTTCCAACAGGACAATGCACGTCCGCATGTATCCCGTGCCACCCAACGTGCTCTAGAAGGTGTAAGTCAACTACCCTGGCCAGCAAGATCTCCGGATCTGTCCCCCATTGAGCATGTTTGGGACTGGATGAAGCGTCGTCTCACGCGGTCTGCACGTCCAGCACGAACGCTGGTCCAACTGAGGCGCCAGGTGGAAATGGCATGGCAAGCCGTTCCACAGGACTACATCCAGCATCTCTACGATCGTCTCCATGGGAGAATAGCAGCCTGCATTGCTGCGTAAGGTGGATATACACTGTACTAGTGCCGACATTGTGCATGCTCTGTTGCCTGTGTCTATGTGCCTGTGGTTCTGTCAGTGTGATCATGTGATGTATCTGACCCCAGGAATGTGTCAATAAAGTTTCCCCTTCCTGGGACAATGAATTCACGGTGTTCTTATTTCAATTTCCAGGAGTGTATTTCGGAGAACGCTGATTATATGCAAGTCGCCAGTTGCTTGCGACACAATCTTATACATTCACAAGCTAAGTATTCTTAGTTCAATTACTGTAACAAACTCCATTAATATGATTTGCTTGGCCGGCCGCGGTGGCCGCGCGGTTCTAGGCGCTCCAGTCCGGAGCCGCGCTGATGCTACGGTCGCAGGTTCGAATCCTGCCTCGGGCATGGATGTGTGTGATGTCCTTAGGTTAGTTAGGTTTAAGTAGTTCTAAGTTCTACGGGACTGATGACCACAGCAGTTGAGGCCCATAGTGCTCAGAGCCATTTCAATCATTTTGATTTGCTTGTATCTTTTCCTGATATTCGAGGAAACAGTTTCCAAGGCGCCCTACAGGAGACGAATGGGCAGGATCCAGCACGGAATATTATATACTCTGTTCTTTCTGTGATTTTATGGCAGAGAAGGTAAGCCTTGGCGCTTTTGTAGATTGCAGAGACGTTGTACCTCGTTCAGCATAAGTGTATACGTTCGATGCATTTTATTTAACTGTTACTGTTGCAGGCTTAGGCTAACATTCACAATGAGTGTCAGCTGGCTACAAGCCACGTTGCTGTAGAATGTACATGAAATCTCCTATTCACTTAAATTCAGTCTCTTCTTGCTTTGCCTGTTATTAAACGTTGTGCTCTTAAAGTATGTGTGTACTGCTTAGGAAACTTTCAATTATCACGTTTTAGTAAGATTGCGTTCCTAAAATTCACCCAAGGATCAAAACGTTGTGTATTAATGGACATAGGTGTCAAAATCATGACAAGTTAAGATTTACTTACACTACCAATCAAATTTTAAGCAGATTAGTCCGCTTCCAGTGCGTACAAAGGGCAGAACCGCTGATCAAAAGTTAGTCTGATCTACTGGAGAGCATCACGAAGACGGTGAAAAAACTGAACCGGCAGTTGCTTTCAAATAGAGGTGGATTACTCCACGAATGCCTGTTTATAGAGTCCAGCAGCGACCGAGAAATCTAGGAATATAAGCCTCATGTTCATAGCTTCGACAGTAACGCAAAAAATATGTTTGCAGTGTCTACTATCGTTTGCTACGTCTATCTCGATGTGGCAGTATGTTGGGTTGCATGCAAACAGTATTATTTCTGGAACTGTAACAAATGTTAGTCATCTAATATAACTTTGGTAAAGTATGGTCACATCACCAATGAGACGTGAAACACATGTGGAAGTATTGGACGAAAGGTAGATGGTAGGAATCCTTCGGGATTGTTAGCACATATAATGAAATCTGTAGTGTCTGTGCGGCCTTTTACATAAAAATGTTTCTGCTGCCCAATATTTTGTTGGATATTTTCTGTATAACAGTTATACACACACCAGCAGATGTGAAGAGGCCGAAGCACGAATAACCATGCGGCTAGTGAAGTGGTCTAAGAGGACTGGTATGAGGGAACCCTGGTGTTTAATACACTGAGAAGTATGATATGATCAAAGCGTCATTTATTCCTGACATTTGTACATATATTTCTTGCTATGAGAAACTAGGTACTGACTCTCGACTGCGTACATCTTCCTGATATGGATTGTCCGTTGCATTGTACAAAATGATAACGCTTAAATTTCCGGCACAAGGAGTATAAAATGAAATGCGGATTTCCCCAAAATAGTTCTCCAGAAGTTAGAACAGGAATATAACTTAACGAGTGAGTTGTCTCATTATTACAGATACGAATGGCTGTCTCCTGAAGAAAAGGCAGAAGTCGAAAGATATCGGAAAAATAACTGACGTAATAATCCGATGCAGTTGATATGATGTATCAGTGATCAACAAAGTTGAATAAGCACCACATCTAACAGAAACCTAATCTGGAACTTCTAAGAGAAGTAAATGAAAACAGCCATCTCCTAGAGAAAACAGCGATCCCCTAGAAGAGATGAAAATAAGGAAGTTAAGATTAACACATCACATACAAAATACTGGAAAGAAAGGATGCAATTAGTCCCAAAACCAATTCTTCGACACCTTTAATGCCACAGAGAGAACAACTTGGTGAGAAAAAGTGGAGAGTAACCCCAAGGAAATTTTTCGTATGACACAGCGTAGCCAGGAGAAGGTGAAACGCTATGTTGTCACATTAAGTGGCGGAATCAATCGATCGATAAAACTTTAAATGCAATTTAAAGGTAAGATTAAATGAGGGAGGAAACGGTGAAGCCTCACGTAGCAAAAAATTCGTGGCTGCTAATTTATATAGCGGCAGAAGCTGAGGGATGTAAAACAGCAAAACAACATCTCTTCGGCCATCGGCCAGCCGATTTATTCACGTTCCTGTGCCGGGCTAAGCTTTCGCCTACCGGAGTCACGGTCGCCGATAAATGGGTATGTGAGGTGTTAGCGAAAGGGGCACAGTAGCGGTCCAGATAGCTCGGCATCAATTTAAGCCGCGCTGCTATTCCTCAAGGTAAAATATGATGCAGGCGAGCCGCCGCCGATGCCGCCGCTTCCTGTTCTACGTGGCTCGGTCGTGGGTAGGAAGAGGGCGGGGGGGGGGGGGGGGGGGGGGGGTAGGATGAAGGGCTTAGCACGGCGCGCTCGTGCACCCTGTCGCCTGTGTAATCCTCCACTGTCTGGCCGGCCGGCCCGCTCCCAGGGTCCCAGATCCCCTTTCGGTCTTCGATTACTCCCGCTCGACACGACACCGCCTCTGCACAGATCGAGCGGAGACGAATCGGGGCCATTGTCCTGATCAGGATCACTGGCCTCTGCCCGCCCTTACAGCGTCCCGTACGGATATTATTTCCAGACGTAGTCGGCGTGGGGATAATGTTAGACTTTAAACCTTTTTGTATACACTGAAGCGCCAAAGAAACTGATATAAACATGCGTATTCAAATACAGAAATATGTAAACAGGCAGAACTCGACAAGTGTGAGATGCAGTCGATATATCGGGTACTTCTGCTACAATTGTAGGTTACCAAGATTCAAGTGAGTTTGAACGCGGTGTTATGGTGGGCGCACGAGCGATGGCTCGCTGCCACCGGATAAAAATCCTGCAACAACGGGACCAATGAAGACTGAGGAGAATCGTTCAACGTGCCAAAAGTGCAACCCTTCCGCAAATTGCTGCAAATTCCAATTCTGTGCCATCATCGTCAGTGGGCGAACCATTCAACAAAACATCATCAATATCGGCTTTCGGATCCGAAGGACCCCGGCACGAAGTTTTGCGCTTCGCATGGGCTCATCAACACCGACACTGGACTGTTGATGACTGGAAACATGTAGCCTGGTCGGACGAGTCTCGTTGATATTATATCGAGTGGAAAGACGCGAACAGCCCTGGAGACAACCTCATGAACCCATCGAGCCTGAACGAAACCAGGTGACTTTCAAGCTGATGGAGGCTCTATTATTGTGAGAGGCGGGTAAAGTTAGAGTGATGTGGGAGCTCTGATGCGTCTAGATATGACTCTGACAGGTGACACGTCCGTAAGCATCCATTCATGTCCATTGTGCATTCCGACGGACTTGGTCAGTTTCAGCAGGACTGTGAGACACCCTACACGTAGGGAATTACTACAGAGTGGCTCCAGGAACACTCTTTCGAGTTTAAGCACTTTCGCTGGCCACCAGACTCGTCACACATGAACATTACTGAGTATATGTGGGATGCCTCGCCAAATTCTGTTCAGAAGAAATCTCCATCCCCTCGTACTCTTACGGATTTACGGACAGCCCTGCAGATTCATGTTGTCATTTCCCTCCAGCATTGCTTCAGACATGTGTCGAGTCCATGCCACGTCATGTGGCGGCATTTCTGCGTGCTCGTGGGGGCTGTACACGATATTAGGCGGGTGTATCAGTTCCTTTGGATCTTCCGTGTATAATCCTGTAGATCACTACGTTGACAGTCATTCACTACTAATCTCGTTTCAGTAATCAGCCATCTTCAGATCTGAAATGTTGCATAAAATAGCACATAAAGGAGAAAGCAGTGTAAGGCACCAGAGGCTACCTTCAGTTACATACAAAATGACTTCATATAACTGCATTTTAATAAAAAGTTGTTATTTAGTATTTAAATATTCAGATTCTGTGTATTTGAATTATGTCTGAAGCATTGTAAGCATCTTGTTAAGGGACTTATCAGCTTGTAGATTCTGTATAAGATGCATGACGCTCAAATGCTGACTTTATTAACATTTCATTCTGACCGTTTTCGTTTATAAAACATGACCACTGTCCTGTGCGTAATAGAAAGCAAAGATCATGTCGAAATATAGAATCTAAATGGCCTAAAAGATCACAAAATTATTTAGAATGTAAGAACGGAAAAACTACTTACATCGAAAAGTTAATCTGCTGTAAACATTATACGTCAAAACCAAAAGTAACGTTGATTTCGAACAGTACAACTATGATATATGGTTAAACAGCAACTATCTGAAAAGAACCAACACGCGACATGCATTGGTATTACAGGCCAGAACTCATAGTGAAAAGCTCAAAGATCAAAGACTGTAAAGATATTACATTCATAGCCAGGATAAAGATAACACAAATCATACATCTTTTAACAAAATTGTATTCCAACCAAACATTATCAAGAAGACAAAATAATAAACATTCAAAATTACATTACGTAAGGGCCTTTTTAAAAACTTAATTACTCTACAATTACAACATCCTTTGTTGTCATAAGAACTATATAGTAACGTCTTCACAGTAAAATTCAATGAAATTATGAAAACGGAGTGAATACCATATTGCGAATACCCAGTTTATGCTAACACGTGTAGTTAAAAGGGGAAACAGAGTTTACAGATTCTTACCAAAAAATTACTATTGTTGAAAATATTTTTCGGATTAATCATTAAAGTGTTAGTGGATGGTACTCTTTTCCTAAAATATCTGTAAACTGATTTGGTATATTTCAACTACGTGTCTTAGCATGAAGGGGATATTTGTATTATGATAAGTTTGTTACATTTTATATATAAGGAAAAGAGAAATTCTTTGGAGATAGCACTTCTAGTTCCGGTTAACAATTAGTTTGACTGCTACCGGAATTAGAAGGTGAGCTTTTGCGAGTTTTAGAGCAATGTAGAGTGCAGAAGATTCGCAGTAGAAAAGTCAAGTGGAGAAAAGAATTCTACAGCTACAAGGCAGTCATGAAAAAGTTGTAGGACAAATGCTGCAGGAAAGGATAGGTGCAGAATAACAGGCCACATGCATCGTGAAACCTGGTACCTAACTTAGGCAGTGATGGAGAACATGGGTGCCTTGTGGAGAGATTTTGACGGACACGATCAGGTACTTTTAGTAGTAGCGGCTGGAAAAAATCTATCACTTCAGACCACGGCATTAAAGGTGATCTGGGAGAAATAGGAGCAGCAACAGCACGCATTCTCAGGGGTTTGAGGAGATTTCGCAGCGCCGTGACCAGCCCTGGGTTAATACAGCTATCAGTCGTGCAAACAAAGAGGTGTATGAATTATTTTGAATGAAACTAAGTCTCGTATCTCTGCTGTACCTGTTCCTACAGTTTGGAGATGGCGATATACAAATCACGGCTTGTACTTGAATAGGAGGAGGGAGGGTAAAGTAGATGAGATTCTTGCATAAATGTAAGGGGAGGGGAGCACAAGCACACAAAGCAAAATCCCTATAGTTACTGAATTAATAGGACACATTTTTAAGTAAGTATCGTATTATAAACACACTGCCTTGAAAAAAAATAGAATCTAGTAGTGACAAAAAACATGTAACAGCTTACAGAAAAATAAAATTGATTTGTTTCATAGGAAGATAAGGGAGCTGAGAAATAACACAGATGAGCATCTTGTATGTCTAGAAATAGTAGAAGTGACAGATGTTGTGGGTCTCTCTGAGCACCATTTAAGTATAGAGATTGGGAACATAAATATACGTGACTATAGACTAGCATCATTTTTTTTCACTGACAACACGGAAAAAGACTTGTCACATATGTCGAAACAGGATGCAAAGTAAAAAAATAATGAACCAAACAGGTTTTGGATAGATCAAACTGTAGAAGCATGTGATTGTGATTTCTTATTGCTGAATACTTCTCCCGTAACTGTAACAATCCACAGATCGCCTCTAGAAGGGTTCAGTTATTTGTAAGAAAACTATATGCATTATTGAGCTACCTGTCAGAGAAGAAGAAACATTTTGGTGTTCATTGAGAATAAAATGCGGAGTTCTTGTAAGATACTAAGAGCAATAGTGAAGTCTAATGATTACTTGGGTGCGGAATTCTGATTGCAGTAGTTAATTTTCCAGTGTATGTGCTGGAAGATAGTAGGAAACTGACTGGTAGCGTTTTTACAGATAATGCTCAGTATGTAACAATTAATGTCTACCCAAATGTTAATGGAATATCTGATCGTGATCCACAGTTAATGAAAATAAACAGTATCGCACCTTACAGTTATGAGACAAATTCATACAAGCTCTAGGCATATCAGTGAGCACAGGATACAACGTTTTAAGAGTAGACCAAGAGAGATGTTACTTAGCGAGGAACATAGAGAAAGAGAGGGTAGTCTCATATTCAGCTTACTTCACAGTAATTTGTGTATATACACTCCTGGAAATTGAAATACGAACACCGTGAATTCATTGTCCCAGGAAGGGGAAACTTTATTGACACATTCCTGGGGTCAGATACATCACATGATCACACTGACAGAACCACAGGCACATAGACACAGGCAACAGAGCATGCACAATGTCGGCACTAGTACAGTGTATATCCACCTTTCGCAGCAATGCAGGCTGCTATTCTCCCATGGAGACGATCGTAGAGATGCTGGATGTAGTCCTGTGGAACGGCTTGCCATGCCATTTCCACCTGGCGCCTCAGTTGGACCAGCGTTCGTGCTGGACGTGCAGACCGCGTGAGACGACGCTTCATCCAGTCCCAAACATGCTCAATGGGGGACAGATCCGGAGATCTTGCTGGCCAGGGTAGTTGACTTACACCTTCTAGAGCACGTTGGGTGGCACGGGATACATGCGGACGTGCATTGTCGTGTTGGAACAGCAAGTTCCCTTGCCGGTCTAGGAATGGTAGAACGATGGGTTCGATGACGGTTTGGATGTACCGTGCACTATTCAGTGTCCCCTCGACGATCACCGGTGGTGTACGGCCAGTGTAGGAGATCGCTCCCCACACCATGATGCCAGGTGTTGGCCCTGTGTGCCTCGGTCGTATGCAGTCCTGATTGTGGCGCTCACCTGCACGGCGCCAAACACGCATACGACCATCATTGGCACCAAGGCAGAAGCGACTCTCATCGCTGAAGACGACACGTCTCCATTCGTCCCTCCATTCACGCCTGTCGCGACACCACTGGAGGCGGGCTGCACGATGTTGGGGCGTGAGCGGAAGACGGCCTAACGGTGTGCGGGACCGTGGCCCAGCTTCATGGAGACGGTTGCGAATGGTCCTCGCCGATACCCCAGGAGCAACAGTGTCCCTAATTTGCTGGGAAGTGACGGTGCGGTCCCCTACGGCACTGCGTAGGATCCTACGGTCTTGGCGTGCATCCGTGCGTCGCTGCGGTCCGGTCCCAGGTCGACGGGCACGTGCACCTTCCGCCGACCACTGGCGACAACATCGATGTACTGTGGAGACCTCACGCCCCACGTGTTGAGCAATTCGGTGGTACGTCCACCCGGCCTCCCGCATGCCCACTATACACCCTCGCTCAAAGTCCGTCAACTGCACATACGGTTCACGTCCACGCTGTCGCGGCATGCTACCAGTGTTAAAGACTGCAATGGAGCTCCGTATGCCACGGCAAACTGGCTGACACTGACGGCGGCGGTGCACAAATGCTGCGCAGCTAGCGCCATTCGACGGCCAACACCGCGGTTCCTGGTGTGTCCGCTGTGCCGTGCGTGTGATCATTGCTTGTACAGCCCTCTCGTAGTGTCCGGAGCAAGTATGGTGGGTCTGACACACCGGTGTCAATGTGTTCTTTTTTCCATTTCCAGGAGTGTATTTGAAAACTTTTTTAATGAGAGTTATCGAGAAAATCCATTTAATAAGCAAGTTAGCCATGGATAAGTAAAGCTATTAAAATTTCGTTTCACAAGACAAGAGAAATTTATATAAATGCCAAGGAAAGTCAGGATCTGGCGTCACTTTCATAGTAAGAAAAATAAAGCAATATATTAACGAAAGTCATTAAAATGTTCTGAAGTATGCATGTCCTGAGAGAAATAACTAATGCTAATGGAAAGAGTAAAACTATATGCGATGTTGTCGAGCAGGGAAAGGTCAGACAGTCAGTGTACAATATACCATAACCACTATACTAAATAACAATGTTGTGAATGATAATTCACAATTAGTGAGTACTTATAACCATCATTTTATAAATGTAGCAGCAAAGATAGGAATAAATGGTCCAATTGAAAAAGCAAGAGAATACATTGCAAATGTCACTTCTGAAAACTTTAAGCAACTAGAAGCAACAGCGTCCTGCACTGAAATTAACAGAATTATAGAAATTATGAAAACCCAAATATATGTGCTGTCGATACAATTTCAAACAAAATTCTGAAACGTGTTTTAACTTTTTAAGTCCTTGGTGATATATGTAGTGCATCACAGGCACAGCGAATTTTTCCTAATTAAAATATTCAGTTGTTAAACCTCTTTATAAGAAAGATTACTAGAAATACTTCAATAATTAACATACGATCTCCTTGGTGATATCTTTTCCCAAGATGTTCGAGAAAGAGCGTTTCACATTTTATTAGAGGCAGCGAACTTAATACAGAAATTTAGTTTCCAGAAGGGTTGGTCGGCTGAGAAGTCTGTTTATACATTGACACATAAGTTATTAGGAGCCTTAAGTGATAAAATATTGCCAGTTAACCTGTTTTATGTTCTTTCCAAGGCGTTTGATTCTGTATATCATGTTACCCCCTCAGCAAAGCATAAATTTTATTTGAAATGATAGGTTTAAACAAAACTGGTTAAATCGTAGTTGATAAACAGAATGCAAAATGTTGTGATGAGTAATTCGGACAATGCTGGACGAGTACAAAAGTTTAGTGACTGGAGAGAAGTCACACATGGAGATCCACAGTGTTTAATTTTAGATCCTCTCCTATTTCGTATAATGTAAGTGACTTTGCAATTAACATTCAACAAGAAGAATTGGTACGTCTTGTAAGTGATTCCAGTGGTGTAGTAGATCCCATTAGAGAGAAAGCAACAGGAAAGTTTGCAAGCTTGCTACTTTCTTTTGTAATCTGGATTTTAATAAAAATGGCAAAGGTAACGTTAATCAGAACACAGGGAGGTGTTGTGATCTAAATAACAATAGATTTATTCATTCCTAACATCAAAAGACAAAAAAAATGACTAAAGAAACATGACACAAACATTTTCATTTGACAAACGCTTTCACTAATATGGTGTCTAGGGTGTACAAACTGATCAGTTGGGGATCGACACATGACACTAACCAGAACACTAATAGCTCTATCTGACTTCATAATTGTGAAACCGGGGTATTACACAAAAACTACCCCACAATCAAGCATCTATACTCTACTATTCTAAAAAAGAAAAATATGGTTTGAAAAAACAGGGTGGTGAGAAACATATATTCCAGCCCTGCGCCGTACCAATGTATACTTTACCCTTCTCCTGGTCAGGGCGGCACACAATGATGCGTTCGGTGACTGAAGTCATGGACGGCAGAAATCTGTAATTGATTGCGTGCGCGTGAAAAATTCAAGTACGCGGTCTTGAGTTAGGGTTAATTCGGAATGCATATACTTCCCTATGAGCCACAGAAACTCCGGTGGGTTCCAGCGCGCAGGTGGACCCGTTTGCTGGTCTGCCGAACAAATTTGACTCCGTCCCACGACTATGCGTGACGGAGTGTGTCCAATGTTTAGATGGCCGACTCTAAGTGGCACACTAGTATAGGACACAAGTCTCACCGTTTAGGTAGAGACCTGGATATTTTTACTAGCGAACCGCCAGTACAAGAAAGACCTCGTCTCATTCTCTCGGCTTTCCTCGCCAGCTCGGTACCAAAGCACTTTTACATTTTAAACTACTCGCACTTTTTAGCACAAGCTAATCACGATCTGGGGCGTCACAGTAGAAGATAAGACACTGCTCCTTGCTCTGCATATACCAACTGGACCAATCAGAGACATTAAAGTTAATTGGGAGAAAAGGTTAAAAGATTGAGCTTCATGGCCTTTTCCCCACGTGTTTATCTTGTGTCTTTTGCTAACTACATGACCAGAATGGAACCATACCATTTCTATAAATAGATCGTTATCTCCCCTGTTGCGTCCATTTCGAAGTTTCCGAAGAATGGCCATAAACTCTCTAAAAGCCTCGTGTCCTCACAAACATGTTTTTGTAACAGAGTCTGGACGTCTGGGCGCCAGTGACTCGTCCCACGGAAATTCGCAGAACGGCCATAGTCGTCTCATCTACTTCCTGCATAACAAGCACACATCCTCTGCTTTATTGCCGGTCTTCAATGCTTTGGCCATTGTAGCGGTGTCTCCTCGGTGCTACTCAGCCTATCTGGGCCCGACCCAAACGTGTCTGAACAATCGTCTTTCTTTTTGTGTCAACCAAAAATTTCTCAAGGACTTTGGCCATATTGTGAGAAGAGATGGAGACAACGTTGAGGCCACCGAACTTGGCAGTCTGGAAATGTTTTCACCCAGATCCCGCAGAAAAAACGCGCATCCATTGGCCATCAGTCGCCATATGCTTTTACTGCAGTGGTTTAAATCGGCGTCCTATTCCTTTGAACGCAGGTAAAGCCTTCCGCTATCCTTTCATTAGAGGCAAGAAGCAAGACCGTTAACTACTGCCCACAATTTCATCACGATGTATGAAGTCCGACAGTAACAAAGATCATCCTCCCTAAGAACGTTAAGTGGCATGACACTGAATCAGAAGTGAGAGTGCCCTGAAATCTATCAAGGTTTATATTATTGTTTCCTAAAGAATTAACGATTCTGAGAAAATGAAGTCTCCCTGAATTTTTAAAGAAAACACACTATGTTTGATTCTGTGCAGCCGGTCGTGGTGGCCAAGCGGTTCTACGCACTTCATTCTGGAACCACATGACTGCTACAGTCGCAGGTTCGAATCCTGCCTCGGGCGTGGGTATGTGTGATGTTCTTAGGTTAGTTAGGTTAAAGTAGTTCTAAGTTCTCCGCGACTGATGACCTCAGATGTTCAGTTCCATAGTGCTCAGAGCCATTTTTAAATTCTGTGAAACAAATAGATTAAAATCAATAACTGATGTAGCACATACCCAGAAGTCAGTAAATGTGGTAAAATGCGCTTAATTTTTGGATGTAGTTATTGAGTAAAACTTGGAATGGAAGAAACATATTACTGAGCTTCTCTTAACAATTAGGTTCAAGTACCCAGTCTTGGAAATAAATTCATCCACCTCCAGACGTGGTCTGCATATTTTCAGTCAGTGATGTCTTATGGAATAATTTTCTGCTGTAACTCATCACTTAGGAAAGCTTGTGTTGTACACAATCGAAAAGTAAGTATAATGATGTGTGGTGTTGACCTGTGATCTATGTAGCTGAATCACGCAATATAAAAAAAATGGTTCAAATGGCTCTGAGCACTATGGGACATAACATCTGTGGTCATCAGTCCCCTAGAACAAAGAACTACTTAAACCTAACTAACCTAAGGACACCCCAGGATTCGAACCTGCGACCGTAGCGGTCACACGGTTCCAGACTGAAGCGCCTAGAACCTAACGGCCACACGCAATATATATCTCCTAATGAAATTCATCTTATAAGTAATTCATCACAATTTGAGATGAATAGTGATGTACATACCAAGAACAATAGAGCGAAAATTGACCATTATTACTCCTTAGTAAAACTGTCAGTGACTCAGAAATGCGATCGCCATGCAGCGAAGAAAATTTTTGATCCTTTTCCTGAGAAACATAAAACGTCTGACAAGAAGCAGAGCAAGTTATACATCCGACCTAAAACCAATGGCCCAGGAAAATTCGTTCTTCCCCATGGACGAATTTCTTTTTAAAAACTATTACCCAGAAAAAAAAACTAGTAGGTGAAGGACTAATATATATATAATACTACTGTACGTGTGTATGTCACTGAACAACTCCTAAACGGCTGGACCGATTCGAATGAATTTTTTTGTGTGCGTTTGAGTGGCGCCCTGGATGGCTTAGGTTCACAAATCAGCCCTCCAGATGGCGCTGCAGTCGTAATCTAAGTTATTTATCTATACTGCAACTAAACGGCTGGATCGATTTGAATGAATTTTTGTGAATGCATTCAGGTGGGGGCCTGGATGATTTAGATTCACAAATCAGCTCGGCAGATGGCAACGCAACGAACGCCTTCGAGCTAATGCATTGAGACAAAGACTGGCCCGTCAACGAGTCACGGACACATTCAGAACACGTGAACAACAGCGTTTGCAAGTGTATCGCACATTGACACGTGCATCACTTCTTCACCTTGCGTTTGAATATGAGTCGGACATCGACTATTTGTCACATTCACAAATTGTAATCGGTGCTATGAACAAACAATGCCAACACAGTCATGCACTCAAATACAATGGTGAATCTGCCGGTTTCTGCTGCGCGTCTGGGAAAGTTGTATTGCCACCATTGAATTCGCCGCCAGAACCATTGCAAACACAGTTGGCTGGAGCTACATCTCAATCTAAATTGTTTTTGCGTTAAATTCGCAAATTCAATGAAATCATTTGGAGCAGCAAAAATCGTTCAGAATGAGGATGGTCGCAATTTTCAATCAATGTTTAAGATTCAGAGCCAAGTGTATCATCTAATTGGTTCTTTCATGCCGATGCCTGATACCGATTCAAAATTTCTGCAAATCTACTTCATGGGTGATGAGGAGCAGCAAATAAATGCACGCTGCCAGTACAACCATATCGAGTAGATGTAGGAGCGAGAAATTGTGAGTATTTTAGAACGGTTTTTACAGAATAACAACCAGTTGGTCCAGTTGTTCAATACCGTTCCAAACACACTGCAAAACGACAACTATAAGATCGTCATCAAAGCAGACGAAGTACCATCTGGGCAGCACGCGGGCCGATATAATGCACCGACCATTAATGAAGTTGCAGTTGTTATGTTTGGCGACGCAGTTGAACGTCGAGATATACGAACCGAACGCAGAGCTAACACAGTGCATACGATTGAAGACAGTCATCGCTCTTACGACGCTTTGCAATATCCATTGATATTTTGGGAAGGAGAAGATGGTTATCATTTAAATATCAAACAAAGAAATCCACCAACAGGTACAATCTACACATGTCTTTACCTAATGTTTTATTTTTATGCACGATTAATTTCTTTTTGTCTTAATTATATTTTTACTCTGCAGGTGCAGAAACCAGCAAGAAAGTGAGCGCGATGAACTTCTACGCATATCGGTTGATGATTCGTGCCAATGAAGACAATACTATTCTCCGATGCCGCCAGCTGTTTCATCAATATATCGTTGAAATGTATGCGAAAATTGAAAGCGAGCGATTACGATACATCATGTATAACCAAGCGAAACTTCGAGCTGAGGAATACATTCATTTGCGTGATGCTGTTGTTGGTAACATAGATGGAATAACTAATATCAACGACATAAGTACTTCATATATTCTTCCATCATCATATATAGGTATCCCACGTCATATGCAAGAATATATTCAAGACGCCATGACTTTTGTGCGTGCGCACGGGGAACCGGATTTTTTCATTACGTTTACGTGTAATCCAAAATGGGTTTAAATTAAAATTGCGTTATTGCCATGTCAAACTGCAATAGATCGGCACGATATCACTGCACGTGCCTTCAGACAAAAGTTAAAATCGTTGACGAATTTGATTATACATTCCTCTGTGTTTGGCAAAACACGTTGCTGGCTGTATTCTGTTAAATGGCAAAAACGAGGTTTGCCACTAGCGCATATTTTGATTTGGTTGGTCGACAAAGTACAGTCTGAAGAAATTGATAAAATTATCACTGCAGAATTTCCGGATCGGAATATCGATCAAGAACTGTATGTGATTGTTACCGCTAACATGATACATGGTCCATGCGGTGCTATAAACATGACGGCGCCGTGCAGTACTAAACGTTTTCCAAAAAATCATATAAATGATACAATCACTAATATCAATGGTTATCTATTGTATCGTCGTAGAGACACTGACCATTGTGGTCAATTACGCATGTCAAACGGGCAACAATTGACATTGACAATCACTGGGTGGTTCCGTATTCACCATTGGTGTGTAAAATCTACAAAGCACACATAAACATTGAGCTCTGCAGTTCGATGGAGTCCATAAAATATATATGCAAATATGTCCATCAGGGGAGTGATATGGCTGTATTTGCTGTTCACAGTGTTAACGAAAATGATGAAATAACACGGTATCAAATTGGCCGATAAATCAGCAGCAATGAAGTAGTTTGGCATATTTTTGGTTTTAAGATACACGAAAAGACCCTGCTAATATACATTTGGTCGTGCACATTGAAAATGGACTGCGTGTTTATTTCATGAAAGAGACTGCTCTACAACGTGCATCAATTGCCCCAAAAACCACATTAACTGAGTTTTTCGAACTATGCAACCGACCAGGTATTCCCGGTCAATTCGCAAAGACATTAATGTATACTGATGTGCTATGATATTTCACATGGAACAAACAGTCAAAAAAGTGGGAACCACGAAAGCGCGATGTTCCGGTTAAAGGATATAACGGCATATTTATGGGAAGTACAATAGGCCGATTAAACATAGTCCATCCAAAGCAACGCGAATTTTTTTTCTTGCGTCTATTGTCGGTTAATGTTCCTGGACCGATGTCCTTCCAATACTTGCATTTTGTACGACACACATCACGATGCGTGTCGCGAATTACATTTGCTGGAAGATGACGAACACTGGGATATCACAGTTGCAGATGCAGCATTGAGTTCCTCTCCTCATCAATCTCGCCAATTATTCGCCATATTATTGACGACATGTTTTCCATCTCAAGCTTCTGTCCTCTGGGACAAATATATAGATTCCATGAGCGACGACATTCTGTATCGCATGCGGATCGCTGATGAAGATCCCAATATCAATTTTTCGCCGGAAATATATAACGAGGCGCTAATAAAGATTGAAGATATTTGCATTCTGATTTCGAATATGCCACTCATTGATTTTGGTATGGTCCCCCGTTACCGCCCAGCAACAGAGATCATTAACAGCAAGATTCAGCGCGAACAACAGTTCAATACGGTCTCTTTAACTACTTTCGTTAAAAATAATGAGCAATTACTCAATGATTAACGAAAGAAGGTATACGATCGAATTACTTTGTCATTTGTAGCAGAACAAGGTGAATTTTTTATTTGTTATTTTTTTTGACGTACCAGGTGGCACTGAAAAAACGTTTCTCATATCCCTAATACTTGCGCGCATACGATCACAAAATCATATTGCGTTAGCAATTGCTTCATCAGGTGTTGCAGCCACTATGTTTGATGGCGGACGGACTACACATTGAGCACTTAAGTTGTCGTTGAACATTCACACAAATCCAGACGCAGTGTGCAACATAAAAAAGCATTCTGTTATGGCTAAAGTTTTGCAAAAACACAAAATTATTATCTGGGATGAATGCACTATGGCCCATAAGCATTCGCTTGAAGCTCTCGATAGAATGATGAAAGATCTAAATAATAACTCCAGGCTTTCCGGTGGTGCCTTACTGCTGCTGTCCGGCGATTTTAGGCAGACATTTCCGTTCATTCCACGCGCTACATATGCGGATGAAATTAACGCATGTATAAAACAATCTTATCTATGGCGAAATGTCAGTACATTACGTCTTACCACAAATATACGTGTTCAACTGCAAAACGATCCATTGGCACTATCATTCTCCGAGCAATTGCTCAACATTGGAAATGGAAAAATACCATTGCATGGAGACACACAATGCATCAAATTGCCAGACAATTTCTGAAACATGGTAAATACAAAAGATGCTTTGACTGAAAGCATATTTCCAGCTTTACAAGCTAATTATATTAATCATGCGTGGCTTCCTGAACGAGCTATTTTAGCCGCAAAAAATATCGATGTAGACGCTATTAACTTCATAATACAACAGTCGTTGCCCGGCAATGAGACATTGTTCAAATCGATCGACACCGTTACCGAGCCTGACGAAGTCAAGTATCCTGTTTAATTTTTGTATTCATTGGATTTACCAGGAATGCCACCACATAACTTGTGATTAAAAATTGGCTCACCTATCATTTTGCATCGGAATTTAAATGCACCTAAGCTATGCAACGGTACAAGATTAGTCATAAAAGAAATGTGGGCAATATTCTTTAAGCTACAGTTTTGAACCCAAATTTGAAGGTGAAGTTGTTCTCCTGCCACGAATCCCAATGATCCCTTCAGACTCACCCTTTCCATTAAGATGTCTGCAATTTCCAATTAGCTTGGCATCTGCCATGACTATTAATAAGTCATGAGGTCAAACAATGTCGATTTGTAGGTTGGATCTAGGAAATCCGGTCTTTTCACATGGCCAACTATATGCAGCATGTTCTCGCGTTGGAAAACGTCAAGTTTATTCATTTATACTCCTCAGGAATTGAATAAAAATATTGTTCATCAACTCGCATTAAGATAAAATTAAACAACTGTAACTGATTACAACGAATTGGTTTTAGAAAAAATTGATGTTATTTGAAAGTAAAGAATAATGATATTATTATTATTATTATTATTCACGTTTGGGCCCTACTGGACCACGCGAAGTACAATCACGGGGCATTCAGTTATTTTCTTTTAGACTTTCTCTCTGCCCAAATTGTTTTCATTCTCTCGGAATGATCTCTTTTCCTTTCATCAGACCATGTGGTTCCAGTTTTCTTTGGTTTTTCAGCTTGACCAACTACCCAGTCATGAATTTTTTGCCTAAATAATTTTCTGTCTTGAATTTCATCTTGTTTTATATCTGCCTCTTTCATGTCCTCTTTTATAGCAGCAATCCATTTTATTGTCTCAGATTTAGCTTTACTTCGATTTTCGTAGAATTCCACTACTTGTTTAGTTAGTCTGGTAGCATCCATTCTTTTAATATGCCCATAAAATTTTAATCTGCGTTTTTTCATATCCGAATATATGCTGGTGTATTGTTGAATTTCACTATTTGCTCTTAGCCTGTACGTTCCTTCTTCAGTATATTTTGGACCTAGAATTTTTCTGATTACTTTTCTTTCTCTTTTTTGGATTTCTTGAATGTCCTTTTTTCTGTTTAAAATTAGCGTTTCAGCACCATAAAGGCACTCTGGTTTTATGACCGTGTTGTAATGTCTCAATTTAGAGTACCTCGAGAGACATTTTTTGTTGTAGATGTCTTTTGTAAGTCTAAAAGCTGTCTCCATCTTTTGACAACGAATTTCATTTCCAATTTTTTCTAGACCAGTCTCTGAGATTGTTTCACCTAAATATTTGAATTGCGAAACTCTTTTGATTTTTCCATATTTAGTTTCCAAAAGTTTGGGTGCCAGTTTGTTGCTAGTCATATACTGTGTTTTTTCAAATGAGATTTGGAGACCTACTCTTTCTGCTGTTTCTTTAAGAATTTCTATTTGTTTCTGAGCAATTTGGATGTCCTTCGTTAGAATAACCAAGTCGTCTGCAAAGGCCAAACAGTCTATTCGAATATTTGTTCGTCCTAATTTCACTGGTTGGTCAATTTTGAACTCCAATTTTCGTTCGCGCCACTCTTGTATTACTTTTTCTCGAACGCAGTTAAATAGCAACGGAGAGAGTCCATCACCTTGCCTCACGCCTGTTTTTATTTCAAAGGATTCTGAAATTTCTCCTCTGAACTTTACTTTTGATTTTGTACCAGTTAGCGTGTCTCTGATAATTGCCGTGGTTTTAGGATCCAGGCCTTGTTCTTTCACAATTTGGAAAAGAGATTCACGATCCACTGAGTCATAAGCCTTTCTAAAATCTACAAAGGTACAAACTAGTTTTTTATTGTAAATTTTTTGATGTCTGAGAATTAGTTTGAGGACTAAAATCTGTTCTGGGCAAGATCTATTTGGCCTGAAACCTGCTTGATATTCGCCAATTTTCCATTCAAGTTGTTGTTGTGCTCGGTTCAGAAGACATTGAGAGAGGATTTTGTAAAATGATATTATTATATTATTTGTCTTTCATTTCATACTTTGTTTAATATCCTAATCGCTTGAAATATCATACAGGATAACGTCTGTAGTGTCCGCTAGTATATACAGGGTTATTACAAATGATTGAAGCGATTTCATAAATTCACTGTAGCTCCGTTCATTGACATACGGTCACGACACAGATACGTAGAAAAACTCATAAAGTTTCGTTCGGCTGAAGCCGCACTTCAGGTTTCTGCCGCCAGAGCGCTCGAGAGCGCAGTGAGACAAAATGGCTACAGGAGCCAAGAAAGCGTATGTCGTGCTTGAAATGCACTCACATCGGTCAGTCATAACAGTGCAACGACACTTCAGGACGAAGTTCAACAAAGATCCACCAACTGCTAACTCCATTCGGCGATGGTATGCGCAGTGTAAATCTTCTGGATGCCTCTGTAAGGGGAAATCAACGGGTCGGCCTGCAGTGAGCGAAGAAACGGTTGAACGCGTGCGGGCAAGTTTCACGCGTAGCCCGCGGAAGTCGACGAATAAAGCAAGCAGGGAGCTAAACGTACCACAGCCGACGGTTTGCAAAATCTTACGGAAAAGGCTAAAGCAGAAGCATTTCCTAAACAGGAGATTGGAAAACCGATGGATGGGTCGTGGTGGAGATCATGATTAACAATTCATGCCATGGCCTCCACGCTGTCCCGACTTAACCCCATGCGATTTCTTTCTGTGGGGTTTTGTGAAAGATTAAGTGTTTAAACCTCCTCTACCAAGAAACGTGCCAGAACTGCGAGCTCGCACCAACGATGCTTTCGAACTCATTGATGGGGACATGCTGCGCCGAGTGTGGGAGGAACTTGATTATCGGCTTGATGTCTACCGAATCACTAAAGGAGCACATATCGAACATTTGTGAATGCCTAAAAAAACTTTTTGAGTTTTTGTATGTGTGTGCAAAGCGTTGTGAAAATATCTCAAGTAATAAAGTTATTGTAGAGCTGTGAAATCGCTTCAATAATTTGTAATAACTATATATATATATATATATATATATATATATATATATATATATATATATATATACAGGGTTATTACAAATTATTGAAGCGATTTCACAGCTCTACAATAACTTTATTATTTGAGATATTTTCACAACGCTTTGCACACACATACAAAAACTCAAAAAGTTTTTTTAGGCATGTACAAATGTTCGATATGTTGGTATATATATATATATATATATATATATACCAATCGTGTACAGAAATCATGTAAACTGTCTTGTTCCACATCATATTGAGAAAAGAACAGTTCAAATGATCTATGGAACATCTGTGAAATAACTAATTAAATAATAAATCACTTCGAAATCCGTTCTAATGCTAAACACCACAAGCTCCTGCATATCAGGAACTGGTTGACGGAAGATGTTCCTTGACATTGGCACCAGTGCTTAATTTGTAAATCTGACTGTAACTTGACGATATTTCATGTCAATCATCAATTGATTTTCTGGTGCCAACTGCCCACATCGATAAGACAAGATTGTCAAGGAGATTAACGGTCATGGGGTATTTATTTAATGAAAAGACTTTCTAGATCCCAATATACTTACCATTTCACATTTTACAAAGCATTTCGGCAGACTGCCGTAATTCGATTGTGTCACATAAGTATCATATTTCATAACAGAGTCTAAGAAATCAAGACATTACCAAATGGAAAGAAATGATCAGCGGAAGATATCTCATCAAGTGAGACTAAAGTATACAAATACATATAGGCAGGCAAAGCAATCCAGCATCCTGAGTCGTTTACAGCATATGAGTAGCAACGCTTACTTAAAAGCTTTAACTGCTATCATATTTATCTTCAAACTTCAGTTTCAGATCACTACATGTTTCGATGGGCGAATTTACTAATACACGGCAAATACGAGAACTAGTAATACGATCGAAAGAAGCAATGTGATAGGAAAAATACCGGGACAAATTCCACGGCTCCAGTGAACATGACTGCCCTTTTATCGACATCATTTAACAGGCAGAATAACTGTTCACGAAAAGGATAACAGATCACATCAGTACGTTAAAAAAACCACTGTATTTAAAAATGATACTACATTCAGGAAGTCAAATACCCAACACTGCTGAAGGAATTAACAGAGCGGTATTCTAGAAATTACCGAAGGTCCTCTTCCATCTTCTTGTAGTTAATATTAACTTGTCAGCAATTTCCTTGGGATGTGTTAGCTGCAGTATGCTTAAATGTCTACCGCTGTCTCAAGCAACACGACGATAATTTAATGACATGCATAGTACAACAACTAAATAATGACCTGAATTTTTGTGTGACTATACTATTCGCATGTTTCGGCTGCATTTATTCGATCAAGAGGCACGAGTGGCTACTTTCACAGTGGTGCTTAATTTCTTTGTAAACATCCAATTTGTTTTTTCTGAAACTTGTCTATTTCACACACAGAGTGAATGAATTTTTCTGGCATTTTTAAAACTAGTAATCCTAGAAACATCTCTCTGAGACTTTCCTTGCTATCCTTGAAGTCCAGTTCTGTGTCAAGAGAGCTATGAAGCTTTTAGTCTAACTGCCCGTAATACGTCTTACTTCTGCCTCTCATTTTTCAACAATAAATTTAATCACATGAACAACACGATGTCACTGGTACACCGTGTAGGTATTTTACGGGTTCGCATTCCATGCTTCTACTGCAGGCTACGGACAACTGGGTCCTGGAACGTAGCTCTTCCCAATCACGTAACAAAGTTAGTTAACTGTACCACCGCGCCTACGGTTCGCTCCGTCGAGGAATATACCCACCCAACCACCCACCCACCCACCCACCCACCCACACACACACACACACACACACACACAACTTACTGCCATAAGACGAACTTGCAAATGTTGTTCTGGGATACCTTCTGATTATTTTGGCATAAGTAACCCACGGTCATGGGTGGCTCACCACAAAGTTGTAGCATTTCGTTTGCTATCTTGTCCCTTTCAGCTTCGTATCAGCACTGCAGTGAAAATAGAGCACAATACTGCAAATATCGACTGTACGGGCTGTGTGCCTTGTTTCCATTCGCTCACGGTAGATACTTTTGACAACAGTAGTGCCCTCCTCACACAGATGCCCACAAGTCTGCATTCAATACTGCTCGCATTTGTTTTTCGGCAGTGCACTGATGAAAAGTTTCTGCATTGTTTCACTAAATGCAAAGGATAAGCGTCAGAACAATGCTATTCTGACTGTTTCCGCAGCGACGGCAACCAAGTCATAGAACTTTAGAATCAGAGTTGTTGTATTACTCTGAGTTCTCGTTACACGGTTTGGTTACTGCGTATTACAGGCTTACTAACTGTTATTAAGGTATATTAACAGAAACAAGTGCGACTGCTGTAACAAACCGAATAAAACAATATTATATAACCTCTGCAACTAACCGTCGGAGACCGTGGGTCCATCATACCAAAATACTCACATGCTATTATAATATGTCTCTCTAGTGGGCAGGCATGTAGATATCTCTGCTCAACCTCTTCCTCTTAATAACTTTATGACGCAGAGCCACCACTTCAGTGACACTACCATGAAACCATGCATAAGGGATATGAATGCAAATGACTACTAAACGTGGCCATGTTTAGTGACACTGCAGATGTCACATTGCATTTCTCACGGCAAGACTCGTTTTATTATCTCCCATATAAGTAAATAACACTATTAAAAGTTACCAGAGGGTGTTGTGTACTTTAATGAAACAAAGATCTACTCACACAACATATGTAAAATATGGAATGTGTGTCAACGTAACTAATATTCATAAAGCCGAATGATCTGATTTGCGTTTCAAGTTGAACCAGGGGCGATGACTCGACTTCAGTTGTAACTTTAAAGGATAACATTATGTATCTGATTGTGACCAACACGACTGACAGTGACTGTGAACTTAATTTGGAAACAAGATAATGTGCCTGGGTCCGACTACAATTGCTGCTGTCGTGGGTGAAACGTAAAGTTGGAGAATTTTCTCTCGAGATTTCTACCGCCAGTGCTGCGCAATGCTCGTCATACATGTAGATTACTCGAGATATGAAGCATAATGCACCTCGGCGTCTGGCTGCTTGGTGGACCTCTCGCTCGCACTTGCCCTTGGAGCAAGTCCGAACACTGTCCACACTATTGTTTGGATCACACTCTCCTCTTCCAGACACTGTCTCCCAGGGTTCAGAGAGCTCCACGTTAAGTTCTTGCTCACTAACTGAAACAGCTAGTCGAAAACTCGGAAAACACTCATGCGCCAATTGTGCACCCGTTCACGTACAGTACGGCCTCCCTCCATTAAACGCGAAAAAGCTGACCTTCAAATCCCAGTGTATCGACAGGCTACCGCAGTGACGACTTCTTACGTCAAGGACTGTGGTCCAGTCAACAAACCGTTAATTTTCGTACGAAGGAAACCACGATGATCAGAACGCCTGCGTGGTATCGAAACAACGCTATAGCCTCCTCAGCCACATAGTCTCTGGCCACAAGCTTTGTTTTCAAGAAGATTTTCACCCACAAGCAGGTACCAATCTTAGGGAAACAGGAGACATTATGAGGTCTCCTGCTGAAATACAGACTGCACCTTGCTTCGCCGAGGAGCAATTGACGCTCTCACGCACCTACGCAACTTCTGCGAAAGAAATTGTGTATTTCCCTTGTGGCTGTAAACACAGTACAGCAGAGTGCCTACTGCTGCCTCTTCACTCTATGTATAAAGTGTTTCTCTGTGGCGTTCGGGTTCCCGGCGGGGTCAGGGATTTTCACTGCCTCGTGATGACTGGGTGTTGTGTGATGGCCTTAGGTTAGTTCGGCTTAAGTAGTTCTAAGTCCTAGGGGACTGATGGCCATAGATGTTAAGTCCCATAGTGCTCAGAGCCATTTGAACCCGAGCCATATCAAAGTGGCCCTCAGCTGTCCTTTACATACCTGCAAGCTGTAGCATTTTAAGTACTCGCTGCTCAGACTCGTCTGCCAAAGCCGTGGCTGCCTCCACCTGAAGTGAATGCATGCATCTACCAACCACCGCATTCAACATTACAGCTACTGCCAGTGCTCTCCTATAATTTCAGTGACCTTACAGTACTTGATTATCAGCTCGACTGAGCAAATAAAGTGGTGTAAAGAAGGGTTGAAAGGACCTTCCGTCGTCCAGTTTCCATGTACAACTTCTGAAAGTACGGAACTGGCCCATCCCGTTTATATAAGTTACAGGCTGCTCTACAATCTTTAGTGCTTTTGCAGCACCACCCCCAGGCTCGTTACCTTATGCCTTTCAGCCTCCAGCTGCTGGTCCAACTCACCCAGCATTTGCGACATATATCCTGTAACACCATCACCACCAACAGCAACAGCAATAAGAATTGTGGTTTACTATTAACAAAAATTCCGTACTTCAAAATTTGGACATACTGCTAAAAACACATACTACGAAATTTTTTAATATTTACTTACGTGACAATTGCTCCAAGTAGTCAGAGTGACAGGGACTCTTGCCACTGCCACTGGCGCTGTAGATGTTGCTTCTTGAGCGCATCATTTTCATTCAGTTAGAGCTGGGCCGGATACGCTAACAACGAACATGACTGCAGACCAGAGTGGGCTGAGGAAGTGTGTGTGTGTGTGTGTGTTGGAGTTTATGTACAAGGTGAGTCACTAACTATGGCCACCTAGAATACTTTCGAAAGTATGACAGTAGCTGAAAAGTTTGTGGGACAAATGTTGCACGGGACAAAGAGGGGCATAACATGACGTTGGTTTTTTTGTTGTTAGGTGGGGTCCCGGGATATGACGATCAACTTTATTAATTTTGTTAATGGGATGCTATAGTTTGGTACTTATTTTCTAATAGCGGCTGTCGAGACGAATTCAGCGAAGTGTGATAGTAAGGTCTTTGAAAGTCAATGAAAGTCAAAAAAGGTGGCATAAACGTCCATTTACAGAGAGTGTTCGAAGTGATGACCATTGGTATCAATACAGAGCTGCAGTCTTCTTATCATGGATTGAGTGGCATTCCTTATCACTTCGGCACTTATCGAAGCACATAATCTGACAATTCTCTCTCGCATATCGTGCAAATAGTAAATATTCGCGGAATACGGCGTATCCATCTAAATTGCCACTGACATGTAAACACCATTCGATGGCTCAAAAATGGCTCTGAACACCATAGGACTTAACATCTGAGGTCATCAGTCCCATAGAACTTAGAACTACTTAAACCTAACTAACCTAAGGGCATCACCCACATCCATGCCCGCAGCAGGATTCGAACCTGCGACCGTAGCGGTCGCGTGGTTCCAGACTGAAGAGCCTAGAACCGCTCGGCCACTCCGGCAGGCCCCATTCGATGGTTTCGCAGTACAACAATAATAGGAATGGGAAGACTAGTATCGTCGAATCAAGCGAATGTGAATGATGAATTCCTTCGAAGAACAAGTCAAATGCTTCTCATTTACGGAGAGTGCCAACGAAATTCAGTGAGAGCTAGAGACTTATACGCTGGAAGATACCCTCTGCGTACTCACTCTACACGTCGTGCATTGAAACATGTGCTTGATAAGTTGAGAAGAACTTGATATTTAACGCATCTGAAACATATCCGACAAAGGAAAGTTACTAACGAGGAAGCAGAAATTGGTACTCTTGCCACTGTGATTCGAGATCCTTGTGTTAGTTCGCGTCAAAACGAAAGGGAATCTGGCATGAGGCAAAGTAGTGTTGTTCGTGTTCTGCATCGCCACAAATATTATCCTCATCATATCAGTCTCCACCAAAAATTAACTGGTACGAATTGTATGCGTCGCTTTGAATTCTGCCGGTGGGACCAACTTCAGATTCAGAGGGATGACACATTTATTAATTTGATTTTATTTACTGACGAGGCTACATTCACGAACCATGGAAATGTTAATTTGCATAATATGCATTATTGGGTAACTAAAAATCCACGTTGGCTGCGGCGAATTGCACATAAAAAACCGTGCTCGGTGAATGTATTGGTGTGGGATTCTGGAGGACAGAATTATTGGCCCCTACTTCATCGAAGGAAATCTTAATGTTAGGAAGTACACCACATTCCTGCAAGAAACATTAGGTCATTTATTCGAGGAAATACCTTTAGGAACAAGGATCATAATGTGATATCAAAACGATGGGTTTCCGGCACATTTTTCGCTGATTACTAGAAATGAGTTGCAGAGGCAATTCCGAAATCGTTGGACTGGACACAGAGGAGATGTGTCGTGCTCGGCTCGTGCGCCAGACTTGACACCTCTGGATTTTTGTGTCTATTCGTATAAGATATTGTTTATTAAGATGTTCCAACTACACCTCAAGATATGCGAGAGAGAATTGTCAGAGAACGTGCTTTGATAAGTGCTGATGTGATAAGGAATACCACTCTATGTATGATAAGAAGATTGCAGCCCTGCATTGACACCAATGGTCATCACTTCGAACTCCTTCTGTAAATGGACGTTCATGGCACCTTTGTGAACTTCGTTGACCTTCATAGACCTTACTGCTACACATCATTGGATTTGTCTCGATAGCCACTATTAGAAAATAAGAAATCAAACTGTAGCATCCAATTTAAAAAAAAAAAAGAAATTAAATTGGCATTCATAGCTCTGAAGTGACCCCACCTAGCAAAAAAAAAAAAAAAAAAAAAAACAAAACAAAAAAAAAAACAACCCAACGTCATCTTATGGCCCCCGCTGTCCCATGCAACTTTTGTCCCACAAACTTTTCAGCTTCTATCGTACTTTTGGAGTTAGTGACTCACCCTGTATGCTCAAGCCCAGCCCATTAATTTGGCAGAAACCAATAGCAATGCTGTATACTTGGCAAAATCCATGTCTACAGGATGAGAGACTTTTGAGAGCGTCGTTAAAGCTTTCTGGAGACACATATGTAAGAGTCCTTCCAGGAATCCCTTCTTGCATTGTCGACATCTTTCAAGTGCCCAGGTGTTCCTGGAATCCCTCACCTCTTTGTTTATATCTTTCAAGTGAGCTGCTGTTCCAAGAATCACTTCATTCTTTGTAGACGTTTTTTCAAGTATTCAGGTGTTCCAGGAATCATTTTGCTCTTTTTCGGTATCTTTCATATAGGCACAAAATGAATGTTGCCTTGCCTTCGGCTACCTAGTTTCGGCTACTTTTCAAGATCATCCAACTACCCTGTATCTGCATCCGAAATACGTGTGAATAGGTCATCGTAAATAGCAAAAATTTCAGGACTTTTATTGGGTAAGCAAATGAGACAGTCAGACATTCTAGCACAAAAACTTTATTAACTTCTATAAATACATTAATACAAAAAATACAACCATTCCCTTATGTTTGTTTGGTGTAGTGATAATAACATCCAGCGGATGTGTAACTGACGCAGGGAACTTCAGGCCAATCTCATTACTGTGCATAGCCTACAAACTGTTTGAAAGGATACTGTTGGAAAGACTTAAACCAGTACTGGAGGAACATCTACCAGTGGAGCAAGCAGGTTTTAGACAAGGAAGAAGCTGCTGCGACCAGGTGCTGGCACTTACCACACACACGGAACGAGGCTTTCAGGAAAAGAAGAAAACAGGGATAGTCCCTATTGACCTGACATGAGCGTACGACACTGTATGGCTAAATGGTCTCAAAACTCGCAAAGATAGTCAAATGCAAAACAACGTTGAAGCTCATGAACAACATGCTGAGTGAAAGGAAGTTCAGGGTCAAAGTAAATGGTGAAACCAGCAAGTGCCATACCCTAAAAAATGGCCTTCCGCAAGGATCAGCCTTAGCTCCCTGGCTCTTCAACATCTATATAGCCGATTTGCCTGATCTCCACTCACGTAAATTTGCCTACGCAGATGATTTAGCTATTACAGCCAGAAGTAACTCATTTGAAAACCTGGAATCAGCACTAAATGAAGATCTAGCTACATTGAAAAAATACTATAACACATGGCATCTAAAAATGAATGTGACAAAAACAGTAAGTACAGTCATGCATCTAAACAACAAGGAAGCGACAAGGGAACTGCGCCTGGTTATAAATGGTAAAGCTGTCAGCCACGAGAATTTCCCAAAATATCTCGGTATTAAGCTAGATAGCAGCATGACTTTCAGACAACAGCTAACTGACATTGCCCATAAGCTAAGGACGAGAAATTACCTGCTCAACAGACTGGCAGGCAGCACTTGGGGTTGTGATGCTGCCACTCTACGAACTGCTGGACTGGCACTGGTGTACAGCGCTGCAGAATACTGTGCCCCAGTCTGGAGCAGAAGCCCGCACGCCTAAAAAGTTGATGTACAACTAAATGCCACTCTGAGAACCGTCACCGACACTCTCAGGCCAACTCCTGTTGAGTGTCTTCCGGTGTTGGCAAACATCGCTCCTGCTTCCATACGTAGAGAGAAAGCAACCTGGGACGTAGTAGAAAAAATTGAAGCAAACCAAAGGCTACCCATACATGCCGACACGGGAGGACCCACGAGACTCTTCTGGAGCAGAACATTGGGCACAGGGGGTCTAGATGCTGAATGGAAGAATGCATGGCAGGGTCTGAGAATGAGAAGAGGCGTCGTAGAAAAACAGCACCTAATCCACGACCCAAAATAAAGGGTTGAAGACTTCAATCTCAACAGGAAACACTGGTCGGCTCGATACATGTTTCGCACGGGTGTTGAACGATGCAGACAGCAAACAACCAAATGGGGCTAT
Organism: Schistocerca americana; assembly: GCF_021461395.2. Classification (NCBI taxonomy): domain Eukaryota; kingdom Metazoa; phylum Arthropoda; class Insecta; order Orthoptera; family Acrididae; genus Schistocerca; species Schistocerca americana. The sequence goes on from NC_060124.1 coordinate 49,802,111, forward strand.
ACAGACGATTCGTGTTGTGACTGTGGCGAGGTACAAACAATGGATGATCTTCTGGTTTGTAACATTCATGGTTTCAGAGACGGCTCTCTGATGTGGCTCCACAAGTTAACGGACAATGCCAGGAAATGGCTCCATAATCTTAATGTTACTGTGTAATTAATTGTCTTCAGTTTACGTGACTTTTGTTCCATTTAATGTAATAATGTAGTTTCCCTGACATAATTGTTATGAAGTAACTGATATAATTTGTTTCCACATTGTAAGTTCCAAACGTTTATTGCGGTTTATATTAATTTTATCTGTTCTTTGTAAAATGTATCTGGCAGATCGAACGAGACATAAATAATAACATCCAACTTAACCCTTAACTTATAATTTACATGTACACTGTAATCTAATTCTTTCTCCAACCAGTAATTTCACAGACATAAAGGAGGTATGTTCTCTAATTCCAATAAATATTTAATTTTTTTTCTGAAACTATGTATTAGCTCTGATACTTCCAGTTATTTCAGACAAGAGCATTGGCTGATTTTAACCGTACCTCTTATTTCTTGCGTAACATTGTTGCTATAACATTCCACATCTTTCTGGCTGTACGCTACCATCTATTCCGCTGGCATTCTCATAGAATTGCCAGACAGAACTTCATGTTTACAACTTTTACAAATGAATGTTCGTTAAATATTATTTTTCTGTTGGTTTTAAGTCTGCAAACGGTTGTTCTGTTCCGAGGTGCACAACATACAGTCCAGGACCCTTGGATACAGTGTAGCGATCCTTCTTAAGTAGATTCAGGAGCTTTAAAACCAGGATTTTTGTGTGCCCTTTGATGTAGTAAATGCGCTCCAATCGATGATATTTGGCCAAGACTCTAACATTTGACCACTTGCCAGTTCTTATAGGTATATTCAAATACTTTATGTTGCGCAGCTGCTGCCAGATATAGCCAGTCACTGCGCTTAAAGAGATATGTAATTTTGTAATAGCTTTTTCTTTTTCCGTTTGAAATTTATACTCATATTTTGTGACAGTTGCATTTTCCTCCAGGTTTTTAGCTTCGATCTCTTCCATTCTTAGTTTTCTTTGTTCTACACATGCCACATTAACTGCACTTAAAGGCCTAATTTCTTTAATGGGGAGTGGCTTAAGCCTGTGTGATACATTTACTCTTTCTCTTAGCACTTGTGGAATAAAATTGTTTATGAGCACCGTATCTATTTCTGACGGTAGTATGGAGAACACTGTCCTGGATTGAGAGAAATATATTTCTCCTACTATAATATAGCAGTTCTGTGTAATACAAATGTCGTCCTTGTTGGTGTCAGTGTTTAGAATTTCTGTATAGTTTACAGGTAGGTAATTAAAACTGAATATGGACAGAACGTAATATATAAGATTTCCTCAGTCTTGGGTGTCTGCCATGTTTATTTGTATATCAGTAAATTTTCGTGTATACTTCTTATCCCAGTACACGAACTGCATGAAGTTGTTAAATACTACAGACACTTGTCTGCAGACAAGTTCATTCCCTTTGTCCATGTTCTATAAGTTATCAGTTAGTAGGATCTGCATGGATGTGACTGGCGCAGAGTACTGTGGAGCATGTTCTAAATACTGTTTATTGGGTTTGTAAACACTTCAGCTGTTTTGCACAGGGTCAAACACGTAGTCCGTTCTGTAGTTCTATATTTTAGCATTCAGTCTTTCTTTAGCCAAAATAAATGTAAAAGTGTTTTTAGGTTGCATGGCTGGGCACTTTACAAAACCTAAAAGGTGATTTTGAAGTCTAGGCTTGTGATCTGACAAATAAGTTTATTACGAGGGTGAGTCAAATTAAAACCTGAAACTTGTACTAACAAATATAAATTTCGCGCCGTTATCCTGTAAGTTGGTAAGCGTGCTACAAGCAGCGTGTAGAATGTCCTGTAGGTGGCAGCATAGTGCAGTTGCACACATACTGTCGCAGTTTCAGTATAAAGTTGGCTGCCCCAGTTGCGACTTGCACCAGGGAAGAACAGCGTTCTGTTACTCGGTTTTTGCGTAGTGAAAGTGTGAAACCTATTGAAACTCATCGACGAATGAAGGTTCAGTACGGTGATGCATGTTTGTCACAGCAGCAAGTCTACGAATGGAGTAGGAAGTACGCAAATGGTGTGACTTCAGTGGAAGGTGGTCCTCGTCCAGATCAGGCACAACGAGTTGTGACTCCACAGAACACTGCAGCAGTTGAAGCCATAGTGAAGGAAAACCGCCGAGTGACACTGAATGACATTACAGTATGTTTACAGATTAGTCATGGGTCAGCACACCACATTGAGCGCGATGTGCTCCAGTTTCACAAGGTGTCTGTCAGATGGGTGCCACGGCGGCTGACTCCTGAAATGGGAGAACGACGTGTTGATGCTTGTGAAGGACTTCTTCGGCACTTTGAACGAGAAGATGATGGCTTCCTTGCAAGAATCGTTACTGGGGACGAATCGTGAGTTCACTTCCAGCAACCGGAAACGAAGAGAGCGAGCAAGGATGGCGCAATTCCTCATCACCAAAACCAAAGAAGTTTCGAACAGAACCATCAGCAGGGGAGGTTATGCTGACTCTCTTTTGGTGAAGAGGTATGCCACGGTGGTGCATGAGTAGTTGCGCGGACTACAAAAAGAATTATTTTCTAAAGGAATTTACGCACTTTTTATGCGCTGGAGGACTTGCATTGAGCGTGGGGGAGATTATGTTGGAAAGTGATACAGCTTTGTACCACTTCCGCACAATAAATAATATTTAAAAAAATATTTAACATTTTTATTTGACCCACCCTCATACATATCTTCACTCTTCAATTAGAAGCATCCACGTCAAGGAGTCTATTTCAACTGTCTTATCGTCGCCCACAATCACGCTGCTGCTTCCATGGCGGTCTCCTTCGATGCAGAAGTTGTGGTTCTTTTGGAAATTTGTGGTAAGGTCGTATGGGACCAAACTGCCGAGGTCATCGGTCTTTGAGCTAACGCACTTCATAATCTAACTTAAAGTATCTTACGCTAAGGACAACACACACACACACACACACACACACACACACACACACATGCCCGAGGGAGTACTCGAACCTCCGACGCAGGGAGCCGCGCGGACTGTGACAGGGCCCCTAGACCGCGCGGTTGTTGTGGTTTGATATTAAGTAGTCCCAAATCTCACTACTGTTAAAAGTTCCAGCTTAGTCTTGCATTGCGTCCAAATACGAAAGATAATACCCGTATACACGTAGCTGCTGCAGTATTCCAGGGAGTCATCTGTTATATTGTCCAATTGAACTTTAGCTAATTCTACATTGTATGCTGTAGCCACAGGATGCTTATATTTCCTCGAAACCGTTTTCAGTGCTTTCTTGACGATTTTTTACACGTATTTTCTTGTTGTCATACGGTCGTTCCGTGTATGAAAAAAGGTACCTTCATTTTGACACCAAGCCTCCAGCGACAAACTTGAAGAATTTACTACATATATAATAGTTAAACCATCCCCACATCTCCTTTCTTAACATTACCGGCCATCCCTCCTCTAACGGTTCCTGACATTACCGGCCATCCCTCCTCTAACGGTTCCTGACAGTCCACTTGGTCACAGATTTTAACAAACATAAAATTATCGTGAAACAGTCCTGTTATTGGTGTATGCACAATTAAAGTCTTCTTTCTAAGGAGCGTGTTATTGTTATTCTTATTTATGCCACCGTTAGCAGTAACAAGATTGTCCATGTTCTCGAGCAAGAACCACAAACCGCATCATTTGTTAGGTGCTCTTGTCTTCCTTCCGTATATCTGGGGGATGTTAGGCACTTTGGAGGAACCCATACTCACACTTTCAGCTACCAAAGGAGACTGATCAGTTGCAGCTATGCAGCTCTTAGGCCTAATTTTATGCTCTAAAGATCCAAGATGTGGCACTTCCAATCATGTAATCTTCTGGTCATACATTCAAAATTTGGTTTCACTTGCAATCCAGTTGTAAACTCTTAGTCCACGTGCACAGTTCTGAATACAAAGCGTTCTCCAGTGGTGGTACTGGGGGAGTGTGGTTTGAATTCTCCATCAAAATCAGAATTTGCAATAAGTTTCCGTTATTATTATTATAATTATTATTATTATCATATCCTCTGCAATGTAACACATTGAATTTACCACGAAAATTTGAGGTTGCCGAGAAAATTTTAATTTACCACAAAAATTTGAATTTCGACCCAAAATATGGGTTTCAGTGGCCAGTGAGAGTAGGGGAGGGGAGGGAAAGGGGTATTTCCCAGGGGCAAGGGCGTATTTCCCAGGGGGATGGGTGATTGATTGATCAATTTAATTAATTAGTCAAACAATTTGATACCGGCTTTGTCCCATTATTGTAGTATTTGTTCTGTTACCCAAGGCTACTTCGGAGGTACCTTTCTTCTACCTCTATCTGACTGCCCAAAATCTGTGATTCATCGTTTTAGAGTTGTTTACTCCTCTACATTCTTAGTGAACTTCAAACATACATTCCTCAGTAATTCATTATCCGATTTCCTTCCACATTGACTCTTACTGACGACCCTTTTAAACTTCGTTTTGCTCTTCATCTTTACTACAGTTTGATCCAAGTCTACATCTGCTCCCGGGTATGCTTTAGAACAGAATATTCGATTTCAGGATTTGTGTCTGGCCGTGATGTAATCCAGCTGGAATCTTCCCTTGACTCCGGGTATTTTCCAACTATGTCTCCTCCTCTTCTGATTCTTTAACAGAGTATTCGCTATTCCCACCCTAAATTCATTGCTGAACTCTATTAGTGTTTCTCCTCTCTAATTCCTACTGCCTAGACCAAATTCTCCCAAATTCCTTTTTTGTGCTCCTTCTCCTGCAGCCCCATTCCAATCCAACACGATTATTTGTTTTCATCTCGCTTTACATACTGATTTACCCATTAAATATCCTTATTACTTTTTCTTTCTTCATATTGTGCTTGTGACGGCCGCATGTATACCTGAACTATCGTTGTCGGAAACGAAATAATATACATACATCGACCCTATTGATAAATAAAACTTTTTAAATGTATGAAACACTGTATGGTTAAGCTTTTACAGGCTATATGTATCATCGTACAGGAAAACGTGGCTGACAGTGGCATAAATATCCACAAACAAACACATTGATTTAGGCTAAAATATAAAAATAGTCACTATCTCGTTCATTGGTCACAAAGACTTTTATCAAAGAGAGTTTGGAATATTGATAACCGCCACCAAACCTACTTCACACTCGGTACTGCTTAAACCTGGGCATGAGTCAAACTGTAAAAATAGATATCATGGGCTATCACGGAAATAATCTACAGATTTATGTATTCTTTGTATTCCACAACATTAGATATGTTCAATAAATAGCTGAATTTCGATGCGCTCTGAACATACCCATTGTGCAAAAACAGAAAACACTCGTCCAGTCCACGAGAAAAAGCAACCTAAATTTGGAAACATAAATGCATATTACACAAGCGCTGCAAACGCTAGCATTATTAAAGATTAATGAAAGGTAGGACTTGATATCCTCTACTGCTCACGTTAAGTCATGGGTGAACGAAGGCACCAAGCGTCAGCTCCCCACAAATCATAAAAAATACAAACATACAACGCTGTATCTTCGACAGTTATAGTTCGCAAACTTACTTGATACATCGAAATCAATTTCATTTTATAAGGTGCACATGATGACAGACTTTATTTCTATAATCTATCAAAAACCATATGGTTGCAAACCTACTCACTCACAAATCAGTTGGCCGGCACGGTAGCTCAGCGTGTCCTCCGGTCAGAAGGCTGGTTGCTCTCTGTAATGAAAAAAAAAAAAAAAAACTAAGCGAAGGAGTCAACGATCAATTTGAACGGACCTGGGAGGCTCTGTAATAAAAAAAACCTGGGTAAAAGGATCAACAATGGACTTTAGTGGATGTCATGTGACGTCCGCTACGACCAAATACAACGAACAACAACGAATAGAATGTAAAAAAAAAAAGTGGTAACCTGCTTGCCTCCCACACAGCGGGCCCGGGTTCCATTCCCGGCCGGGTAGGAGATTTTCTCCGCTCGTGGACTGGGTGTTGTGTTGTCCTCATCATCATTTCATTCTCATCACCGGCACGCAAGTCGCCCACTGCGGCGTCGACTGAAATAAGACTTGCACTCGGCGGCCGAACTTCCCCACATGGGGCCTCCCGAACAAACAATGCCACACGCTCATTTCATTTTCTTCCTACCAAAAATACAATAATACTAAATATGCACAATACACTATCCTTACAAAAACTGGAAGGATTTTCCCCTAACATCCAAACCGCTGAAATAAAAACTATTAACTGCAAATATCATATACTATGTACATCCAAATATCTCAATCCAGAAGACACATCCAATCTCAAGGGGTCTCATCGTCGAATTTCCTACACCGGATGTACCATAACCACTCTCACTTTCCATTCGGAGAAGAGGTGAGCCACCAAGGAAGATCACAGTACAAACTACCAACTTTACTGTGTCTACCGGACCAAGTATCTGATCTAACAGTAAAGTTAAACCTCCCTACCTTTCACCTATTTGTCAGATATGTTCTAGCAAACTATAGCTACCAGATATCCTTATGAAACTCCCAGTCTCACATTTCAGTTACACATGTTAAATTTTGGGATAAGAATATAGGGAGGATGCAGGTACACGAATATCAATGTAAAAACTGAGAATAAAATGACTCAGTTCTTGCTTAGGGCCTACTACCACTGCCTGCAGATAGTGAGTGACAAGAAAAACCATAAATGACTCATATAACAGAAAAATATATGAGAATGATCAGGCAGATCAGAATAAAAACAGTACAGGTGGTATATGAAATGTTTTATTCGAATTAGTCTATACTACCACCACCGAAAATATTTGTACTGCTCCTGAAACACCCTCCATATCATATAAAAATTTGAATTTGAATTATGTACTAAAACAAAATTACATGCTGCACCTACTGATTGCAAATTGAACACATTTTACTCCCATATGCATGTACGAAATATTGTCATAACATGGAACATACGTAAACAAAAGAGGATACAGTAATCTCATATAAACATAAGCATATGCAAAACTACAGACATGAAACACACAAAAGTAGCAAGCACATATACAAATACGAACTATTTATTCTGTATTAAAATACGAAGGTTACGTTTTAACGTACTGGAGCCAGCGCGGTCTTTACAGACGGAGCACAATCTCCGATTACGAAACGATGAAAAGGGAAATCGCACGTGACATTTTCAAAGGAACTATCCCAGCATTCTCCGGACTGCTTTAGGGAAATGACTGAGAATCTAAATCTGGTAGGCCAGAGAGGAATTTGGATCGTCATCGTCATCCCTAAAGCATTCAGTGTGCTAACCAATGCATTATATCGCTCGATCTGGGTATTAAAGGGTGTAGTTGAGTAGTGTTTACCGACACGTCTTGGAAGCCTGTCATGTTTTGTGTGAAAGTGTAGCATAAGGATTAAAGAAAGGGACTACAAATGATCATTAACGTTCCTATATGCTGAACATGAAGCAGAAAAAGTTGAAGGTGTACTTAGTTTGTACAAAATGATGGTGGTGTTTCCCGATTACATGAAATAGACAAGATGTACTGCGATAGCATATTAACACCTACATCTACATCAGTACTCCACAAATCCCCTCTACTGCTAACAAACGACGAGTGGAAGGAATGAATGTCGGTAAGCCTAAGTATTAGCTCTAATTTCTCGAATTTTCTCGTAGTGGACAGTTCACGATACGTATGTGGGAGGAAGTAATATGTAGCCCGACTTTTCCTAGAAAGTGCTGTTGAAATTTCTAAAGTAAAGGTCTCCGTGAAGCAGAATGGTTCTTGCAGTGTCTGCCACGTGATTTTTTTGGGCATTACTGTAACGATCCCGCGGTGACCAAACCATCCAGTAACGAAACGTGCCGCTCTTTGTTGGAACTTCTTTCTTATATCAGTCCTACGTAGTAAGGGTCTCAGATTAATGAAAAATATTCGAGAATCTGCGGAACAAATGCCTTGTTAGCCACTTACTACGTGGATGAATTACATTTCCTTGAGATTCTTCCTTCGGCTTTTCCTATATTTGTTTTATGCGGTCACCCCACTAAGGTCGTCTGGACAGTTACTACTGGATACTTTACGGTACTTACTGTTTATATCACTGTGCTATCAATAACAAGTTTGTTCAGTAGTGCGTCTCTTTTGCTGTGAATGCATAATATGTCACACACGGTGAGGATCAACTGCCAGAGCTTTCATCATTCATCCATCCTCTGCTGCACATTCTCCAAATCGATACTCTTTTCTTTTGATGCTTCATTCTTGTAGACAACCACATCTGTGAGCTGTGAGTAAGAGCTTCCGGCGCTTTCTACCACAACATTTATATACACTATAAAGAGTATAGCGCCCTATAACACTTCCTTGGGGTATTCCGGAAAATACCTTTACATCTGTCGACTTTTGGCAACCGCTTGATTGGCGTTACAGACGTTGTAATATATAAAGACACAGATATGTCGTATCTTCAGGTAACAAAACAAGGAAAAAAATTATAGTACAATAGATGGAAATTGGAGGATATGCATTTCAGGCGTTACAACGTTATCGTGTGAATTTTTGATGAAAGTTAAAATGAACGGCGTGTAGCTTTAGATGAATTTCTTCTTTAGCTTGCACCTAATACTTGAATTTGCTAGTGAATGCCAATCGTGTACGGGAACAAAGATTTTCAGGTTCGTAATTGCCAAACGAGTTATTCATTATTGCTATCTCGCTACAGTGTGTAATATATTCACCGCTCTTATGACTAAGTCAACCATTGTGAAACGTTGTTCTAAACTATGCTTCTATATGTGAAATCGGTTTCCTAAACTGAATAACCTTTTCGAATTTATTTTTACAATAAATTTGACGTAATCAGCGATAGTAAAATGTCTCCAGGTGTTCAACAATATTATTTAAATTACACCTACACTAAGGAACCGAGAGTAACTGTCAGTACAGCATCGCCTAAACAGGAATAAAACTATCGCAGAATGAAATGTAAAATTTGCTTCATGTTTTGTTGTAACCGTTAATAAATGTTCCTGAAATGAATAACGTGCGAGGCTAATTTGCGGTCACTCTGTCGATTGGGTACATCATATTACATTTCAGAGTGGCTTTATTACAGATCGCGGTATTGGACGAAATTAACAGACCTTGAAAGGACGCACATATCCGACAAAACTTCGATGTTTCACTGACAAGTCTGTTAAACATTTAGGAAACAGAGACAATTTTTCGTTGCTCAGTTTTGGCGAACGTTATTTTCGAAACAGTTTTGTTCAAATTCTGAAACAGGTATCAATGTTGTTTGTTGTCTTCGATCAGATATCAATATGTAGAAGAAGACTGTCATTGAGATAAATCATTGTTATTTTAAACATAAGACTATCTACCAGTTGGACGCAATTCTTATGGATTCTACACAAGCACGTTATCTTGATAAAAACTCCACCTATTAAAAGTCATTAAAATTTACGAAACTCGAGAGATGGAAAGAATTTCATCTGGACGAATGGATATTGGCACAAGTGTCTCTTTAATTGTGAAGAAATCAGTCCTTAGTTGGTGCGACGTTTTGTCCATAAGAAAAAGTATTGAGTACGAACGTTTCAAAAACTTTAATATATTTTACTCGTGAATAAGAAGAGGGCACATTGTTACGTTACAGACACAAAACAACAATTTGTACAACGTGGAAGTGTTGGTCACTTGAGCTCTTGATGTTTCTGCAGTGGCTTCTCTTCTCTCCAGCACTTTCATTAATTTTCTTAGAAGCGTAATTTCCCTGTGTCCATGAACGTTTGTACTTCTGAGTACTCTCCATCCCCTGGCTTATCATTCTTAGCCAGTTTGTACATTTTCCATTCTCATGCTTTAGATGTTTCCATTCACTTTTGCCTCTTTCATTTGTTATTGATCATAATTTATCCGCTCGTAACTGTGTTATGTCGTTTACTAACGAGGTATTTCTTCTGTGCCTCGTCTTAATTTCGTCTGTGTCCTTTATCGTCTGCGTTATTCGATTTCCAAGAACTAGTTATCAATATTCATTTCGGTTCTGCTCTATTTCGGTTAATCGTCACCTTATGCTCCATATAAAATCCTGAAAAATCTCTGATGAGCTCAGTCGTTCAGGTCCCATTTCTCTATTTCCTACCCCTTTGCAATTTACAATGTCGCTGCTCTCTTACTGCACGGAGGTGATTGGACGTAAGGTACTATCCATGTGCTCATATTTATTCTGTTCCGTATAGGTCTGGGTGTATGACTGGGCCCTTCTTTTGTAGTTTCCCGAACCATTAAATACTGCAGAATCGTGATTATGTATTTAAGTGCGTCTTCTTCCCACAATCGTATATTGGAGTGAAGTAGATTCCATTAAATTTTTCACTGAGATTGTGGCATAGTTTCCAGAATACTATAACAGTGATTTGACTGTACTGCAGAATGACTGGATCACCCGTAATATTCTTGTCCTTATTCAAACAGTACTTTTTGGGAAAATTTCTAGTGGAAAATATGAGCGGTTTCAATAAAATACTTTTTAAAATTGAGTTAAAACCAGTCTTGACGGAAATAAAATATTTATTAGTAATGCTAAAAGGTTTCGGTCAAAATGTGACCTCCTTCAGACCATAAACACTAAAATATATGTGTGAGATGGATTTAGAGGACATCTGCTAATAATAGTAAAGTATAAAGTACATAATACATAATAAGTACATAACAAAGAAATAGTTCCAGTGATAGCAGACGATGGTGGTGAACGAAGCAGGTATCGTAGATCTACAAATGTTAACTTTCGAACTAGGCAGCGGAACTGTTGCTTAGGTACACGATGCTGTGTCCACCGCATACCACATGCCGTCAGTAATAGCTAATCAGACATACAAGGAGTAAAAGTGTCATTACGATAAGGTAGAAAGAGAATAGTATCACAGAAGTTAGTAACAAATGAAGAAATATATACATTACATAATAATGTAACAACAAATGAAGAAATAGATACATTACAATGCATAATGTAATGTAATGCGTCTATTTCTTGATTTGTTATTAAATTTCGTATAACTTTTGTATAACTGCTATTACAATAAGATATACACAAAATAGTTACCCAAAACTTAATGACAAATGAAGATATAGATACCTTACATTATACAGGGTAGTCCATTGATAGTGACCGGGCCAAATATCTCACGAAATAAACATCAAATGAAAAAACTACAAAGAACGAAACTCGTCTGCTAGAAGGGGGAAACCAGATGGCGCTATGGTTGGCCCGCTAGATGGCGCTGCCATAAGTCAAACGGATATCAACTGCGTTTTTTTAAATAGGAACCTCCATTTTTCATTACATATTCGTGTACTACGCAAAGAAATATGAATGTTTCAGTTGGACCACTCTTTTTGCTTTGTGATAGATGGCGCTGTAATAGCGACAAACGTATAAGTACGTGGTATCGCGTAACATTCCGCAAGTGCGGAAGGTATTAGCTTCGTTATACATTACCCTCTTAAAATGGAGCGTATACCAATTGCGGAAATGGTCGATATCGTGTTGATGTATGGCTATTTTGATCAAAATGCCCAACGGGCGTGTGCTATGTATGCTCCTCGGTGTTCTGGACGACATCATCCAAGTGTCCGCACCGTTCGCCAGATAGTTACGTTATTTAAGGAAACAGGAAGTGTTCAGCCACATGTGAAACGTCAACCACGACCTGCAACAATTGATGATGCCCAAGTAGGTGTTTTAGCTGCTGTCGCGGCTAATCCGCACATCAGTAGCAGACAAATTGCACGAGAATCGGGAATCTCAAAAACGTCAGGGTTGATAATGCTACATCAACATCGATTGCACCCGTACCATACTTCTATGCATCAGGAATTGCATGGCGACGACTTTGAACGTCGTGTAGTTCTGCCACTGGGCACAAGAGAGATTACGGGACGATGACAGATTTTTTGCACGCGTTCTATTTAGCGACGAAGCGTCATTCACCAACAGCGTAATGTAAACCGGCATAATATGCGCTATTAGGCAACGGAAAATCCACGATGGCTGCGACAAGTGGAACATCAGCGACCTTGGCGGGTTAACGGATGGTGCGGCATTATGGGAGGTAGGATAATGGCCCCCATTTTATCGATGCCAATGTAAATGGTGCAATTTATGCTGATTTCCTACGTAATCTTCTACCGACGTTACTACAAGATGTTTCACTGGATCACAGAATGGCGATGTATTTCCGAGATGATGGATGTCCCGCACATAGCTCGCGTGTGGTTGAAGTTGTACTGAATAGCATATTTCATGACAGGTGGATTGGTCATCGAAGCACCATACCATGGCCAACACTTTCACCGGATCTGACGTCACCGGATTTCTTTCTGTGGGGAAAGTTGAAGAACATTTGCTATCGTGAGCCACCGACAATGCCTGACAACATGCGTCAGCGCATAGTCAATGCATGTGCGAGCGTTACGGAAGGTGAACTACTCGCTGTTGAGAAGAATGTCGTTACACGTATTGCCAAATGCATTGAGGTTGACGGACATCATTTTGGGCATTTATTGCATTAGTGTGGTATTTACAGGTAATCACGCTGTAACAAACAACATGCGTTCTCAAAAATGGTAAGTTCAGAAACGTACATGTATCACATTGGAACAACCGAAATAAAATGATCAAACATACCTACGTCCTGTACTGTAATTCAAAAACCGTATCTGTTACCAACTGTTCGTCTAAAGTTATGAGGCATATGTTTATGACTATTACAGCGCCATCTATCACAAAGCGAAAAGAGTGATCCAACTACAACATTCATATTTCTTTACGTATTACACGAATATGTAATAATAAATGGGGGTTCCTATTTAAAAAAAACGCAGTTGACATCCGTTTGACCTATGGCAGCGCCATATAGCGGGCCAACCATAGCTCCATCTGGTTTCCCTCTTCAAGCTAGACAAATTCGTTCTTTGTAGTTTTTTCGTTTGACTCTTATTTCGTGAGATTTTTGGCCCGGCCTCGATCAATGGACCACCCTGTATAATATAATTTCATTATATAATGGAATGTATCCATTTGTTCATTTGTTTTTAACTTTTGAATGATTATTCTGTGTGCACCTTTCTGCAAAATCACTTTTACTTCTTGTATGCCTGAATGGCTGTTTCTGGCGTAACGTTGTACATGGTGGGCGGAGTATCGCATTACTGAAGTTGGATCCGTTGCTCTCATCAGCTGCTAATGTTCGTGTATCCACGATACCTGCTTCGTTCACCGCCACCGTCTGCACTCATAGGTGTGACTTTGTAAGTAGGCTGTTTATGTTTTCTTTATGTAAGTAGGCTGTTTAGGTTCTTATATTGGTAACGCCGCCGCCACGTAGCGCTCTCTGTATGAAAATGAAATCACTGGCTGTGCTGTGTGCAGTCTGTGGCTAGTTTGCATTGTTGTCTGCCATTGTAGAGAGGCAGCTGGCTGTGAACAGCGCGTAGCGTTGCGCAGTTGGAGGTGAGCCGCCAGCAGTGGTGGATGTGGGGAGAGAGATGGCGGAGTTTTGAAATTTGTCATGAACTGCTATATTTATATATGATGACATCAAGGTAAATACATTGTTTGTTCTCTATTAATATCTTTCATTTGCTAACTATCCCCATCAGTAGTTAGTGCCTTCAGTAGTTTGAATCTTTTATTTAGCTGGCAGTAGTGGCGCTCGCTGTATTGCAGTAGCTTGAGTAGCGAAGATTTTTGTGAGGTAAGTGATTTGTGAAAGGTATAGTTTAATGTTAGTCAGGGCCATTCTTTTGCAGGGATCTTTGATAGTCAGATTGCGTGATTGCGTTGCGCTAAAAATATTTTATGTCAGTTTAAGCACAGTCATGTATAGTTGTTCAAAGGGGAAGTTTCAACTTTTTTTATTTAATGTTTATTACAGTTTATGTAATTTTTACTTCAATATTATTGTCAGTCAACCCTCGAAACGCAATTTAAGTTTATATTTCAGCGTTTATGGTTTGAAGACGATCACTTTTGGCCGAAACTGTTTACCATAGCAATAAATATTTTATTGTACTCAAGACTTTTCAGTTAAGTTTTAAAACCTCTTTCAAATGGATTTATCCTGGTGTTTTACAACGGCTATCACAGACAGTTGTTCGGTTTTTGATTTCTATTTTTTGAGTTATAAAATTTTATGACCTTGCATTGGTCGATATTATACTTCAAATTTGTTCCAATGCGTTTAGTTGTTGTTGCTATATGTTTTTCATATACATTGGTGTTTTAATCTATTATAACGGCTCACCATTTGTTATATGTAAGGCTGTTGAGAGCACAGCATCCTTATAATATAATATTGATCATTAATAATGTGCAGGAAATTACACTGCTGTGCAAGACATAAAGGCAAAATGTGACTTTCACATGATGTGTCGCTCCCAAGTAGCATAGCCCGATGAAACGCGGACCATACATAGAAAGAACCGCTACGGTATGGCACAGAAGGTAACTGAAAGGAGTACGCAGTGAGACGAACTGAAATGACACTGCCGGCCGCGGTGGTCTAGCGGTTCTAGGCGCGCAGTCCGGAACCGCGCGACTGCTACGGTCGCAGGTTCGAATCCTGCCTCGGGCATGGATGTGCGTGATGTCCTTAGGTTAGTTAGGTTTAAGTAGTTCTGAGTTCTAGGGGACTGATGACCACAGTAGTTAAGTCCCATAGTGCTCAGAGCCATTTGAACCATTTTGAAATGACACTTTTATTCAAAGTCAATAATTATACTGCGCGGTGACTACCACGACTTATGGTGGTCCCTGGTCGTAACAACAAGTAAGTAATGGTTGTTAATAGGGTGTGTGACCACCACGGGCAGCAGTGCATACTCTGCAACTTTATCCTCTGCTGGACGCAGGGTTGGCGAGGAGCTCTTGTGACAGAGAGTTCCATTCCACCACCAGCGCGGTTCACAACCGCCTGTGGACGTGCCGCAATACGTCCTCCGATAGCATCCCACGCGTCGTTGTCGGGATTTAAGTCGGGGGGAACGGACAAATCAGTCAGTTCGCCGAATATCCTCTCGTTGCCAGAACTCTTACACTTTCGCTATCGGATGCGGTCGTGTATTGTCATCCATAACAAAGAACACCGGAGCGAATCCATTCCTGAAAAGATTCACATGGGGAAGGAGAACAGTTGATCGATGACTTTGCCGTGTTCAGGTATTTGGAGACCAGTACGCCCTTGAAAGATTATGCCTCCCCCACGCCATGACACCTGGACAACCGAAACGATCATGGTCGATAATATTCCTGGGTGAAATACGCAATTGAGTACCTAACACACATAAGGAATGCTATACTAAAACACCAACACTTCCCCGCCTTTTGGAAGACGGCCAAGGTCCTGACGTTCAGGAAGCCGGGGAAAGACCACAGCCTCCCACAAAATTACCGACCCATCAGCCTTTCTTCCCTCTGCTCTTCAAAACGCTACCCTCACTCGCGTTTCGTCCACTATCTATCACCTGATGGACCGTTTTAATGCGTAGCCTTACCCAGACGCACGGACAACATCACAGCTCAGCATCCTGTGATCCACTTACTAGATATCTAACATGTTTGCGGAGGTGACAGTAGAACTTTTGGTTTGGGCACCACGTTGGTGCGGGCGTGGAGGGGCCCCATCTCTATACGTTCCTTCACCTGCTGAGAGGCGGGAACACTTCAATAAGAAATCATTCTAGCAACGGTGCAGTTACAAATGAGGAGATCTACTGACACAAGAGACTTTGACAAGGGGCAGATTGCTGTGACCGGACGCCTGTGAACGAGTATCTCGCAAATGGCGAAGCTGATCAGCTGTTCTTGTGCTACTGTGAGCTTCTAGGGAAAGTGCTGGGGGAATAAGCAACAAGGCGTTGGATGTCCATACGTCTTCACACTAAATAAGTTGCAAAACCCCACGGTATAGAATTTTCCTTAACCCTCCAAAACTAATTGCGAGGATGCCATCTCTTTAAGAATTAACCTCTAAATTCTTTTGCCCAGAGTTAAAAGGATAATCCGGAAAGTACGGCCCTAGACATAGCTCTTAAAGTGGGGAATTTTCATAAAACTTGTCTAACGCTATGTGACTGGAATAGTGCGTTGATTTATGTTCTTCAGATGGTTGCTAATATCTTCCAGGGTACAAATTAAAAGCCTACAACTTAGAGTAAGTGAAGGAACGAAGAGAAACAATGATTAAATTCAGTACTCACATTTATTCGTAATCACATTTCCGAAATAGACATATAAAATGATTAATCCACATCCTGTGACATTTGCATGAACGTCAAACAGAAAACACTACCTTGTCAGTTAACCCTCTTCTTGTCCTGTTAAGAGTTTATTCTCTACTGAAGTAGAACGATAACTGACACCTAGACTATACTGTAATTCTTAATCGGAACAATGACTGAACGTCGGTGTGTAAAACCCAGAAGCTCACACATTTATCACCAGTGGAAAAGCAGATGAGACAGACGATCGTCCTGGATTCCACAAATAAGAAATGTAACTCATCTGCTCTGCCAGTGCTGCGAATTATGATCGCCTTAAGGATGACAGAGGCGTCGAACAGTGTGCTTTGCGAAGACGGAGTCGTCGGCACCTTTGTGGAACTCCGAGATGTTGCAGCGTCTAACACGCTGCTCCAAGTCGATCAGAAAACCGCGGCATCTTAAATCTAAATTGAAGCAGACACACTCGCATACTAGCCTGGACTGCTTCCCTTGTGGAGCTCACTTACGCCCTGCCTATTCCTTGCCGCGAAAAGGCGTGGGTCGCCAATCGCAAAATAACGAGCCAGTCTAGTCACGGGGATTCCCTCGAACAGAGAACCCCGCCAGATGTAGTACTTCTTATTCAGCCTTCAGTGATATCGTGAAACTCTCCCCTATTATCAAAAAGCATTTATTTCAGCATTGCGATCTGACGATACACATCCTAATGCCAACCGCATATTCTCCCGCCATTAGCCTCAGCCTCACAACTGGGTTCGAAAAATTCAGAAAGGACCGCTACGAGGCTAGAGTTTGATTCCTGTGGTTCTCACATTCTATAGGTGGCAGATGATTATTCTCAAAAGTAGTCATAAAGTCGTGGAAAGTAATGTGTTGGTGCAATGCCTACCGCCCCCTGTGGATTCCGACAGACCTCACTTCCAAGAATCTTACAAAACCTAGGCGTCGGTCTCGTCCATCGGTCACTTACCTGCTTGGCCAAAGTGTTTCTTGTTGCTCTGTCTCAAGTACAATGTGCTACACATTCACACGTGCCCCAGAGATGTTCATAATCCGTTAAAAACCATCACCCAATTAATAAAGCCAGACGCGCAAATCACACTGGGCACTCTACTGCCAGTCGCCGTGGTTTATAATGCCGATAATACTTTCATACCGATTTTCACCATAGTAAGACTTAGAATGATAAATATATTCTAGTGTTCGATGAAACAGCCATGTAAAATGCTTTTAAAGTAAGTAAGGTCGTATGGCATGAGTGGTGGGAGATCTTGAAGTGCAGGTTCAGCCGCCGAATTGGAGAGGTTTCTCCTATCCTCTAAGAGCGCATCCACCTTTCCTTTGTGAAGTAGAGACCTTTGCACGTAGGTGTATCTGTTACATGTGGCTGTATAAGGGAGAAGGAGAACCCAGTGTGGACCATACCTTCTCTTCTCGGAGAGTGATAAGGACTTAACGTGCCCATCCATTGGACGGAACACTTTCAACAGCATCCCATGCCCTCAGTTCTAGAGACACTGTGTAGAGATTTCGAAATAAGCCCAGGACACTATGACTGGTTATTGGTGATATAATGTCACCATCTCTCCTGCCCTGTGGAGTAAAGGGAAAACTATCAACAGTGCTCATCACATCCGGACGGTCACCCATCCAAGTATTGGCCACGCCCAGCGGTGCTTAACTTAGGTAATCTAACGAGAATCGACGTATCCACCTCAGCACGGTCCTGATATCACAGTAAGTGATCGGAAGCTTGTCCATCCTGTAAAGGATCTGCCTCAGATTTGAAGACGACGTGGTGCAGGCACAAGACGGTTTCAAAATGGTTCAAATGGCTCTGAGCACTATGGGACTTTACATCTGTAGTCATCAGTCCCCTAGAACTTAGAACTACTTAAACCGAACTAACCTAAGGACATCAAACACAACCATGCTCGAGGCAGGATTCGAACCTGCGACCGTAGCACAAGACGGTTTAGAGTATGTTGTTTAGCATGGGGCTCCGCCGTAGCTACTTCTAAGAGATTCCGTGTTGTCCCAAGGAGACTGTCAGTTACGATTGGAGTGCAGACACGATCATCGACACTGGGCTATAATTCTACGTAAATGTGTCATCTGCCCACACGAATCACGTTTCTTACTACACCAGGTATTCTTCGATTCGGATACGCCATCATCCAAGTGAGTGGAAGTTCGTAACATGCACTGCACCATGGGCACAGGTGAGGAAAGTATTTTCCTTTAAAGGACATACACGTGGGTTTCCATTGGATCTGTGGCAGCAACCGAGTGCAGCTTGAAGACTGCGTGAACATCACTGCAGATCACGTATTTGATGTCTTCCCCAATGGCCATGGCATCTCCCAGTAGTGCCCTTGTTAGAAACCCAGAATTCTACTACTGTGGTTAGGGAAACGTTATAGTAAACTCACGTTGTTACCTAGGTCAACAAATTCTCTTGACCTCAATCCTATGAAACACATGTGGGTTGTAATCAGGCTCCAGCATCGTGCTCTCAAACAACTGGGGCATAATTTACGGCAATTCTGTCACCGGTGGGCATAAATCTGCTGACACGTATCACCAAATATCTCAAGCGTGTTACAGATTTCACGTCAAGCATAGCTGCTGCTTTATTGTGTTTCTAAGGTGTACCAACACTATATGAAGCAGGTGGTCGTAAGGTTCTGGCTTCTGAGTATACGAGCCACTCTGCACAGCAACTGGAGCAGTTGGTACATGTTGCTTGCTCTTTCTGAATTAATCATATTCAACTGGGAAAATGTATGATGAAGAAAAGGTAACAGACTAACAGTGGGAACGATGTCTTTTGCGACAGCATTGTTGTACGAAATATTCTCCGACTTCTTGCCGCGTTAGTTGAGGTTAAAGCCCTTAGCTTTGGATGGTTGTGTTCACCGTTTTTATGAGGAGCAACTGACTGTCAAAACTGCTGCTGTGGTGGCCTTATAAATCCCATAGGCGGCTTCTGATTGGTCGACAATTACGTAATGCTGCCACAGATGGTGTCGACGTCTACGCTGGTGGCGCCACCGTTCTCTTAGTAGAATGTACGTTGTGGCTATTAGCTCTGCCTCTTCTCTTTGTCTTCTTGCACATTCTTATTTCCAGCACTTCTTTAATTACAGAGTCTCAATATGTATGAGCCTGGGACAATGGAACTTCTGTTTCGTCATACAATATTGTGTTCGTTTGTGAGGCTGTGCTCAGTGGCTGTAGTTTTCTCTAGTTCAGAGTTTTAATGTGTCATTGATGTTCTGCACAGCGGTCGGAAGCGGTGTCAACGGTAGGGATTTCGAAATTAATCATGTAAAGTACTTATTCCAAAAGAATGGTTACAGTTCACGTGAAAATGTCGACAATTCACGTGACTATCCACCGGTTCTATTCCTTCCTTTCTGCGGTACTACATCCTACAAAACGGGCACAGCTCTGAGAAGGCGAGGTATAAGATCTATTTTCCGAGCCCCTAAGATGATGAAGGATGTGGTACGCCTTGTTAAAGAACATCTTGGTCTCAAGATCCTTGGTATTTATAACATACATTGTGAGTGCGGAAGCAATTATATCGGTCAGTTCAATCGTACCGCTCCTTACCGCTATGTAGAACACCGACAGAATATTGAAAATAGAGAATTGGAGAAATCTGCAGTTGCCGAGAACAACCTCGCAAACAAATTCAAAATACTGTTTGATGAAACAAAAGCTTTGTCCGAATCACCACCTACTGGGATTCCGCAATTAAAAAAACTGTGAAACTAAAAATGTCCGAAAGAACTTCAACGGTTACAGCGGATGGAATATCAAAGGTGCATGGAAGCAAGCACCCTAAGCAGAGAGACAATGTACACGCTACTATGGAAGTGGTGGCGCCTAGAGCGCAGATGTTAACATCATCTGAGACAGCATTGCGTTATTTCCAATCAGTCAGAAGCCGTCTAAGGGCCATATGAGGTCACGATAGCAGCAGTTTTGACAGTCTGTTGGTCCGGCCGAAGACAATAGAGGTAAACGTCGGAAAGTCGAGGTGTAACCCTGTATTGACGCGGCAAGAAGTCCGACAAAGCTTTATACAAAAGTGATAGTGGATTAACTGAAGTTCGGGTTACTGATTTTCCATTTAAAAACTCGGTTGGTGGCCAGCTCTTTCCCGTGTTTTCCACTGCCCTGTCATCCCAGCGATAATCCCCATTCACCGCACGGGGGGCGGTCGACAGCCCTGCTTGCAAAGGCCTCCCGCTGAGCGATCCTTTCGCCGGCTGCTGAATACACGCGGGGCGGGTACGCGGTCATCTTTTGTCTCTGCGCTGCGTCACTGTTACTGTGTGGGCCGCTGTCATGTGCCTCGCTCCTGTCATTAAGCTGTCGCCGTCAGTTTCACATGCTCCCGTCTCTTCACTCGGCGCCCTCATATATTACAACACACATCAAACATTGCAGCACGATGCTGTGTAGCCTTTTGTTCTGATGACATACTAGTCAAAACACGAGCATAAGAAATAATGGCACTGTAAATATAAAAACAAATTGAAGGTAATGGTTTCATGTGATTTTAATTAATTATATCGACTGAAGAGAGAATGCCTAAAGTCGAGAAAAGAAAGACCGATTATGATTTTTTTACTCGAGCATTAATATTATGTCTCTGTATCGGGATGTCTGCATTCTTTTTCTAACTGCTATCCTCTTTAGACACAAGCAGTCGAACCACAGCTCCTATGATGTTGTAAGTCTCACTTGAACTTAAAAGCTGATTTTAGTTACGAAACAGGCTTTACTGTCTTCACAATACTTTCTGATGATTCAGGGGCCTTACCACGTAAAGAACAAAGAAATAACAATGAATTTAAAAAAGTTAAAAAAAAAGACAACGCTGGTTCCATGTCTCTCCTGCCTCAAGGGTGAGTAAGTCATTTACGGCCAAATGCTGAAGAACACCTATACTGACAGTCCAAAACGTTTAGCTACTGATTTTATTCATGGTGTATAAGTGAAGTAGCGAAATACCTACGGTGGCAGCTTGAACTAACAACAGTAAACAACAGTTGCGCAGTAACTAGGGTGGCAGCTTGAACCAACAACTGTAAGCAACAGATGTGCAGTAACTATGGTGGCCGCTTGAACTAACAACTGTTAACAACAGATCTGGAATCGATCATTCAGCTCTGAGCAGGAAGTGCTAAGCAGTGACCGTGTGTCAGTAGTGTGTCAAAGTTGCTGTTTCACAAACCACGGTGGGGCAAAATCTCTAAATGAGTGCTGAAGACATTCTCCAGCATATGAAGAAGAAAACGTTTACAAAGATCGTCTCACACACCTCAACTCTCACAAGGGGAGGCTACGACGCTGGGATTTATTTTAAACTTTGTACATCTTTAGTACATATTAGTCTGAACAGATAGAGAAAGTGTATGAGGATATTGAAAGGGTAATGCAGTATGTAAAGGGGGACGAAAATCTAATAGTCATGGGCGACTGGAATGCAGTTGTAGGGGAAGGAGTAGAAGAAAAGGTTACAGGAGAATATGGGCTTGGGACAACGAATGAAAGAGGAGAAAGACTAATTGAGTTCTGTAAAAAGTTTCAGCTAGTAATAGCGAATACCCTGTTCAAGAATCACAAGAGGAGGAGGTATACTTGGAAAAGGCCGGGAGATACGGGAAGATTTCAATTAGATTACATCATGGTCAGACAGAGATTCCGAAATCAGATACTGGATTATAAGGCGTACCCAGGAGCTGATATAGACTCATATCACAATATAGTAGTGATGAAGAGTAGGCTGAGGTTCAAGACATTAGTCAGGAAGAATCAATACGCAAAGAAGTGGAATACGGAAGTACTAAGGAACGACGAGATACGTTTGAAGTTCTCTAACGCTTTAGATACAGCAATAAGGAATAGCGCAGTAGGCAGTACAGTTGAAGAGGAATGGACACCTCTAAAAAGGGCCATCACAGAAGTTGGGAAGGAAAACATTGGTACAAAGAAGGTAGCTGCGAAGAAGCCATGGGTGACAGAAGAAATACTTTGAAACGTCCCCTTTAGAAAAATTACAAATGACTGTGCTTAAACTGACACACAATATTTTGTTAGCGCAACGCAATCTGACTTTCAAAATTCCCTACAAAAGAATGGCCCTGACTAACATTAAACTATACCTTTCACAAATCACTTACTTCACAAAAATCTTCGCTGCTCAAGCTACTGCAATACAGCGAGCGCCACTACTGCCAGCTAAATAAAAGATTCAAACAATGGAAGGCACTAACTACTGATAGGGATAGTTGGCAAATGAAAGATATTAATAGAGAACGAACAATGTATTTACCTTGATATCATCATATATAAATATAGCAGTTCATGACAAATTACAAACCTCCGCCATCTCTCTCCCCACATCCACCACTACTGGCGGCTCACCTCCAACTGCGCAACGCTACGCGCTGTTCACAGCCAGCTGCCTAACACTACAATGGCGAGTATTACAACAATGCAAAGCAGACACAGACTGCCCACAGCACAGCCAGTGATTTTCATACAGAGGTGGCGTTACCAATAAAAAAACCTAAACAGCCTACTTACAACTTCAGTTGATTGATGAAAGGAGGAAGTACAAACATGTTCCGGGAAAGTCAGGAATACAGAAATACAAGTCGCTGAGGAATGAAATAAATAGGAAGTGCAGGGAAGATAAGACGAAATGGCTGCAGGAAAAATGAGAAGACATCGAAAAATTGGTTCAAATGGCTCTGAGCACTATGGGACTTAACTACTGAGGTCATCAGTCCCCTAGAACTTAGAACTACTTAAACCTAACTAACCTAAGGACATCACACACATCCATGCCCGAGGCAGGATTCGAACCTGCGACCGTAGCGGTCACGCGGTTCCAAACTGACGCGCTTAGAACCACACGGCCACACTGGCCGGCAGATGACATCGAAAAAGATATGATTGTCAGAAGGACAGACTCAGCATACAGGAAAGTCAAAACAACCTTTGGTGACATTAAAAGCAACGGTGGTAACATTAAGAGTGCAACGGGAATTCCACTGTTAAATGCAGAGGAGAGAGCAGATAGGTGGAAAGAATACATTGAAAGCCTCTATGAGGGTGAAGATTTGTCTGATGTGATAGAAGAAAAAACAGGAGTCGATTTAGAAGAGATAGGGAATCCAGTATTAGAATCGGAATTTAAAAGAGCTTTGGAGGACTTACGGTCAAATACGGCAGAAGGGATAGATAACATTCCATCAGAATTTCTAAAATCATTGGGGGAAGTGGCAACAAATCGACTATTCACGTTGGTGTGTAGAATATATGAGTCTGGCGATATACCATCTGACTTTCGGAAAAGCATCATGCACACAATTCCGAAGACGGCAAGAGCTGACAATTGTGAGCATTATCGCACAATCAGCTTAACAGCTCATGCATCGAAGCTGCTTACAAGAATAATATACAGAAGAATGGAAAAGAAAATTGAGAATGCGTTTGGTGACGATCAGTTTGGCTTTAGGAAAAGTAAAGGGACGAGAGAGGCAATTCTGACGTTATGGCTAATAATGGAAGCAAGGCTAAAGAAAAATCAAGACACTTTCATAGGATTTGTCGACCTGGAAAAAGCGTTCGACAATATAAAATGGTGCAAGCTGTTCGAGATTCTGAAAAAAAGTAGGGGTAAGCTACAGGAAGAGACGGGTAATATACGATATATACAACAACCAAGAGGGAATAATAAGAGTGGACGATTAAGAACGAAGTGCTCGTGTTAAGAAGGGTGTAAGACAAGGCTGTAGCCTTTCGCCCCTACTCTTCAATCTGTACATCGAGGAAGCAATGATGGAAATAAAAGAAAGGTTCAGGAGTGGAATTAAAATACAAGGTGAAAGGATATCAATGATACGATTCGCTGATGACATTGCTATCCTGAGTGAAAGTGAAGAAGAATTAAATGATCTGCTGAACGGAATGAACAGTCTAATGAGTACACAGTATGGTTTGAGTGTAAATCGGAGAAAGACGAAGGTAATGAGAAGTAGTAGAAATGAAAACAGCGAGAAACTTAACATCAGGATTGATGGTCACGAAGTCAATGAAGTTAAGGAATTCTGCTACCTAGGCAGTAAAATAACCAATGACGGACGGAGCAAGAAGGACATCAAAAGCAGACTCGCTATGGCAAGAAAGGCATTTCTGGCCAAGAGAAGTCTACTAATATCAAATACCGGCCTTAATTTGAGGAAGAAATTTCTGAGGATGTACGTCTGGAGTACAGCATTGTATGGTAGTGAAACATGGACTGTGGAAAAATGTTAACAGAAGAGAATCGAAGCATTTGAGATGTGGTGCTATAGACGAATGTTGAAAATTAGGTGGAGTGATAAGGTGAAGAATGAGGAGTTTCTGCTCAGAATCGGAGAGGAAAGGAATATGTGGAAAACACTGATAAGGAGAAGGGACAGGATGATAGGACATCTGCTAAGACATGAGGGAATGACTTCCATGGTACTAGAGGGAGCTGTAGAGGGCAAAAACTGTAGAGGAAGACAGAGATTGGAATACGTCAAGAAAATAATAGAGGACGTAGGTTGCAAGTGCTACTCTGAGATGAAGAGGTTAGCACAGGAGAGGAATTCGTGGCGGGCCGCATCAGATCAGTCAGTAGACTGACGACCAAAAAAAAAAAAAAAAAAAAAAAAAAACATCTTTAATAGGTGAAACTTCCTGGCAGATTAAAACTGTGTGCCCGACCGAGACTCGAACTCGGGACCTTTAGTAGTTGTCATTAAAATAACAAAATGCACAATTCTGAGAAGTTTTACGCTTCTATTATGTAAATGATGTATCTGTGTGAAGGCGCCAGGTGTAAATTGGTTAGTGATCGCATTTTGCAAGAGAGTCATGCATGACGCTTCGGTTCGAATCGTTATGACATTTATTATCTGCAGTAACTGAAGAACAGGGAGTAACCTTTCACCTTCATTTTTGTAGTACAAGGGTAACCTCGGTGATATTAAAAAGAATTGCCCCTACACTATTCGTTCTTGCTACATTAGCAACGTCTAACCGCTACGCAGTCCGCCCATGATAGCTGAGTGATCAGCGCGACGGAATGTCATATGTAACGGCCCGGGTTCGATTCCCGACTGGGCCGGAGATTTTCTCCGCTCAGGGAGTGGGTTTTGAGTTGTCCTTATCATCCTCATTTCATCCCCATCGACACGCAAGTCACCAAAGTGGTATCAACTCGAAAGGTTGGCACCAGGCGAACGGTCTACCCGACGGGAGGCCCTAGCCACACGGCATTTCCATTTTTACCGTTACGTAGGTTAACTGCCAGATGCTGCCTGCCTCTGTGTCTGCAGCTCGAAGCGTCGAGATGAAAAATAGTTCCGGGTACCTTACCACATTGCGTGTATAAGGGATTTCGTAAATCAGCACAAGCATTCATTTTCGGGAAAATTTGATGCGTTTCTCCATGTACTTTGGAAATTGGAAATTTGTGGTAAGTTCCTATTAGGCCAAACTGCTGAGGCCATCGGTCCATAGGCTTACACATTGCTTAATCTACCTTAAACTAAGGGTAAGGACACACACACACACCCAAGCCCGATGGAGGACTGAAACCTCCGACGGGGGCAGCCACGCGAACCAAACAAAGCGCCGTAGACCGAGCGGCTACCCCGCGTGGTGTAAATGCGTTTTTTCTAACAATTAAATTTACATAGAAACATTAGGTAGCCAAATAATGAAATTCCCTATAACTTTATACAAACATACGTGGTTTTTAAAGTGTCACATAAATTAAATAATAAGACCAGAGATGAAAAAAATATAAAATGAAAGTTATGTTAGAGAGGGAACCGAGCCGTCGCCTCATACACGTTCGTTTTAAGAAGCTCGAAGGCCAACCACATTTTTATTTCTTTTTCTTTAAAATTTTGTTTGGTATTGTTCGTTTCGTTTCGTCTGTGCAGATTTCTCATGACATCCGTCCACGTTGATCGCTTATCCCTTTACTGATTTTTTTTTTTTTAAGGAGGACAATCGGCTCTGAGCTATCGCGCCGGCGTTTTACTGACTTTTATCTAGCTGACTGAACAAATATATCTTTCTGCCTTTTTAAAATCCTTTGTACTTTGGTAATCCTCGTTGCCACAACCGCATCATGGTCACCGATACCAGTTTTGATGTGGACATCCTCAAAGACGTCCTGTCTATTTGTTGTCATTAGATCGAAAATATTTCCATCGTGAGGTGGGTTCTTAATTGTCTGTTCCAGGTAACTTTCAGAGAAGGCATTCAGTAAAGTTTCACAGGATGTGTTGTCATACACACCAATCACAAAACTATAATTTTCCCAGTTATTTGTTGTATGAGTAAAGTCTCCATTTACCACTTGATCATTATGAGCTGTGACGTGCACCAGCTGCGCACAGATACATTAGCCACATAACAGACACGTAAAACTTCTCTTGCGATTTTTTAGGAACTGCCAAAGTAGTGCACCTTACTACCTCCACATTATGTTGTTTTAATGGCCTACTGAAGGTGTACAAAGTTTGTAGTAAATCTGTGATCCCAACGTCGTGGCCTCCTGTAGTCAGACAAAAAAAAAAAAAAAAAAAAAAAAAACTGAGGCAGGATTCGAACTTGAGACCGTAGCAGCAGCGCGGTTCCGGACTGAAGCGCCTACAACCGCTCAGCCACAGCGCCCGGCAGACATTTCTTTCTGGAAAAAATCACTACGTGTGGCGATACTTGGTGTTTCCAATACGAAGTTACCAAAAAGATGACAATGCCCAGGAATTTACATCAAGGGTCAACACCTTGATGGCAAAAGCTGCAATGAAGGCCATGTGACGTGCGAGTTGAGCAATATCCCAAAGAAAGACTTTCGTGACGGTTTGACATGATTGTATGTACGTTCTCTGCGTTGGACTGAAGCGGGTGTGGGTTAATTGGGGGGGTGGGGGTGGGGGGGAGGGACGATGTGAGCAATTAAGGTACAAAGCCAACGTCTTAACTTTTCATTTATCCTGGCTGGAAATTTTTTGGAATGGCGCGTTACAAAACCTTTTCGTCTTTAATTATGTATAGTCATTGTACTTACGAGTGTCGTTTGTACTAAATATTTTGAAACAGTAGTAAATATTAGAAGTGATTTATGTATCGCATACTACAAATCAGGGACTCTGCATCCCCTTTTTTTCTATGTCGGCAATTCCCAATAATTTTAGAAGAAGAAATAAAAAAAAAATTGAAACTCATTTGCAATCTTTTACTGTAAAGAATGTAATAGTCCTCTCAAATAGGTTCAAATCCAACATTTGTTGCCCTTCAACATCCCAATAGTTCGTAATAGGCCCATAAACGCTTTTCACGTCTCATAAAATCCTGGGGTTGCTTTCCTACTGTAACTCCCCACTGATCCGCACGCCACAGTGTAGTTTCAGCAGTGGTGAGCCTGAGCCAGCAGGGAAACAGATGGCCTGTTTCTGTCCTTGGGAGTTGCAGCACATCAGCAAACTTCCAACGAGGCCACGGTTCCAAATGTCCTTATTAGATTGTCCCTCTCTGCAGATACGATTTCATCGCTTCTTAATCGGCTGTCATTGAAATAATTTCCTTTCTCACTATTAGGTTACGCCTTACCGTCCACAAACAACCATACCTACATTCATATTTCGTCCGAAACCTTAAACATACCGATTCATCAACTAATTTTTATGAGGGTAGAGCTTCGAGGAAACGTATTTTCATGATCGTAACTACATTTTACGTTTACGTGAACTGTAAAATTAAACTGTTTAATGGTTATTACGTGTTATATGTCTTTTGATGTTTCAAGGTTGACTGAGCGTACAGTACGTCGCCATTGCAGTATAGACTGTTGGAAAATGAATAGTGTAAATAATTTACAAGTTAGAGTTTGCCAGCTTCCTGATAAGGAGAAACTGTAAAGATACTTGGAAGACCATTACCAAATAATATTTAAGAGCGATATTTAGGAAAAGTTATTGTGAAGTTAAAAATGCATTTCTGAGTTGTTTCGTGGGTTACACTCAGGATCCAAGGTTTGAGCTATGGACACCAACTATTTATTTATTTAATTATGCATTTATTTTACCTGGCAAGATTAGGGCCTTCAGGCCATCTCTTACACCTAACCAGGCAAACTCAGATTCAACAAATTTCAGTTTCTACAGAACATTAAGGACATATAACATGTTACACAGTATTAATGTTAAAGAAAAAAATAGAGATTATAAAAGTAGTACAATGATAATTATAACAATCAAAAAATAATTATAACAATCAATAATAATAATAATAATAATAATAATGACTATGTATATGAAAGTAAACATATTTTTCTTTTATGAATGTCAGTCCTATTGCTAGTTGGGAATTTTCTCGTTATAATCTTGCAGCTTGTGAGTTATTCTCATCAATCAGAGACATAAGACGATGGAATGGGGTGAAAGACATATAGAAGAGGTAGATAGGTTAGAGGAAGAGAAATAGAATGGTAAAATTCGAAGCTATGATGGAGAGGAGAAAGAAAAAGATGAGAGGGGCACAACAATGGTGGCTATACCGTCCCTAATATGTAAGTCTTAAGTTCCCTCTTGAATGTTGAGTGGTTTTGGATAAGACGCAGATCACAGGGGAGCGCGTTCCATAGTCGTATGGCTGAGATGGAGAATGACACGGAGAAAGATTTTGTGTTATGTAAAGGTACAGCCCAGATGCTAGACGTATCCGATCTGGTATTGCGGTTGTGGAATGATGATAGGTGTTTAATGTGAGAAGATAAGTATTGGGGGCACCAGTGGCTATGAAATCGATGAAGTAAGCACATCGTGTGGAGATCGCGTGCCTTATGTGGGCGTATCCAACCTAGCTGGGAGTATGAAGGACTGATATGATCATACAACCGTATATTGCACACGTATCTAACGCAAGCATTCATCACTAGCTCGAGGCATCTCGAATTTTCACTATTTGTGCCGTGTTGAACTACATCACAGTAGTAAAGATTAGGCAAGACTAGTGTTTGGACTAATTTTTGTTTAACATGGGTTGGAAATATTTTTCTAAATTTTTGAATTGCATGTAGGGAGGAGAGCGATTTCCGGCAAGCTGTGACTGTTTGTTCTTCCCAGTTTAGGTGTTCATCCAAGATTATTCCAAGGTCTTTTACTGCTTTTTGGTATGGTAGTTGGGTATCATTGAGGAGTATTTGAGGGACTGTTTCGCGAAAGTACCGACTGATTACCTTTGGATGAGATATAAGTATGACCTGGGATTTCTTGGGGTTTAGATTCAGACCTAGGTTCTGTGCCCATCAAGAAACAGAGCAAAGATCTGCGTTCATACTCGCTACTGCGTCAGAAATGTTCTTGGGGCTTGCACTTATGTACAGTTGAATGTAGTCAGCATATAGATGGTAGTTGCAGGAGTGAATCACTGAAGAAATATCATTAATGTACAGTGAGAAGAGTAATGGACCAAGGACGGAGCCTTGGGGAGCTCCAGAGTGCACGTTTTTCCATGATGACTTTTCCGACCCACAAATGACTTGTTGACTTCTGTTTTAGAGGTAGCTGTCGAACCAGTGTATTGCGCTGTTTGAGAAATTCAGCTGCTTCATTTTAATTAGTAATATATCAAAGTCAACTGTATCAAAAGCCTTGCTAAAGTCAAGCAGTGTTAGGATGGTAGCTTCACGTCTGTCCATAGCATGTTTAATGTCATCAGAGTCCTGGAGCGAATGTGTGATTGGCGCGAATTATTTTATCTGGTCGCTTTGTTGCTATTATATCTATGCGTGTATGGCTGTGTGGCGTGTGATGAGTTGGGTAAGTACTGAAAGAAGGATATATAAATCTTCAGCTTTTGGCATGCAGAAGTGTTGAATGTGTAACATCATTGTGACTGTGACTGCCAGGAAAATAATACTGAGTGTGTGAACCGCATGTCGAAAAGTGATTCTCTAATCAGTGAAACTACATTTTGAGACTCTCTTGATCATAAAATGTTATTTGTAGTTCTAATTGATGGTGGGAATCCTTCCGTAATATTATGTCATGAGACGCGAATCTTTTTGGTCAGTTACAATATGCAGACACTGATGCGTTTTCTGCACATAAGGACATGTCAGCCTTGAAAGTAAATATCAAAAATATCCAAGAAGAGACTGACCTCACCAGCCGAATTAAGCTACTGATTTCTTACCAAAGGAAAGGAAACTGGGCAAGACTGAGTGGGAAAGAGAAGCACAAGAAGAATGCGATGTCATCTTGCAGCCTCATCATTTTTTTCTGTCACAGACATTTCCCTCTTATTTTCTATCCTCCATGAAGACATCTTAAAGACAATGTGTTCTGTGAGTATTGTAAGTAGGCTGTTTATGTTTTCTCTATGTAAGTAGGCTGTTTATGTTTTCTCTATGTAAGTAGGCTGTTTATGTTTTCTCTATGTAAGTAGGCTGTTTATGTTTTCTTATTGGCAACGTTACGTAGCGCTCAATATGAAAATCACTGGCTGTGCTGTGTGCAGTCTGTGGCTGCTTTGCATTGTTGTAATACTCGCCATTGTAGTGTTAGGCAGCTGGCTGTGAACAGCGCGTAGCGTTGCGCAGTTGGAGGTGAGCCGCCAGCAGTGGTGGATGTGGGGAGAGAGATGGTGGAGTTTTGTAATTTTTCATGAACTGATTTATTTATATATGATGATATCAAGGTAAATACATTGTTTGTTCTCTATTAATATCTTTCATTTGCTAACTATCCCTATCAGTAGTTAGTGCCTTCAGTAGTTTGAATCTTTTATTTAGCTGGCAGTAGTGGCGCTTGCTGTATTGCAGTAGTGGGAGAAACGAAGATTATTGTGAGGTAAGTGATTTAGTGATTTGTGAAAGGTATAGTTTAATGTTAGTCAGGGCCATTATTTTGTAGGGAATTTTGAAAGTCAGATTGCGTTGCGCTAACAAAATATTGTGTGTCAGGTTAAGGACAGTCGTGTAGAATTGTTTAAAGGGGACTTTCAAGTCAAACAGAGCTTGGATGGCGTGTACAGGTACAGCTGCCCATTCAGCTTCGACACGATACCACAGTTCATCACGAGTAGTGACTGGCGTATTGTGACGAACCAGCTGCTAGGCCACCATTGACGAGACGTTTTCATTTGGTGAGATATCTGGAGAATGTGCTGACCAGGCAGCAGTCTAACATTTTCTGTATCCAGAAAGGCCCGTAAAAGACCTGCAACGTGCGGTCGTGCATTATCCTGCTGAAATGTAGCGTTTTGCAGGGATCGAATTAAGGGTAGAGCCACGAGTCGTAACACATCTGAAATGTAATGTCCACTGTTCGAAGTGCCGTCAATGCGCACAAGAGGTGACGGAGACGTGTAACCAATGGCACCCCATACCATCACGCCGGGTGATATGCCGGTATGGTGTTGACGAATACACGCTTCCAATGTGCGTTCACCGCGATGTCGCCAAACACGGATGCGACCATCATGATGCTGTAAACAGAACCTGGATTCATCCGAGCTGATAGTCCATGCTGCTGCAAACGTCGTCGAACTGTTCGTGCAGATGGTTGTAGTCATGCAAACGTCCCCATCTGTTGACTCAGGGATCGAGACATGACTGCACGATCCGTTACAGCCATGAGGATAAGATGCCTGTCATCTCGACTGCTAGTGATACGAGGCCGTTGCGATCCTGCGCGGCGTTCCGTATTACCCTCCTGAACCCACCGATTCCATATTCTTCTAACAGTGATTGGATCTCGACAAACGCGAGCAGCAGTGTCGCGATACGATAAACCGTAATCGCGATAGGCTACAATCCGACCTTTATCAAAGTCGGAAACGTGATGGTACCCATTTATCCTCCTTACACGAGGCATCACACCAACGTTTCACCAGGCAACGCCGGTCAACTGATGTTTGTGTATGAGATATCGGTTGGAAACGTTTCTCATGTCAGCATGTTGTAGGTGTGGCCACCGGCACCAGCCTTGAGTGTGTGCTCTGAAAAGCTAATCATTTGCATATCACAGCATCTTCTTCCTGTCGGTTTAATTTCGCGTCCGTAGCACGTCATCTTCGTGGTGTAGCTATTTTAATGGCCAGTAGTGTACATTATCTAGAGAAAGTACGATTCCTCATTGTCATAAAAAACTATATATTGGGAAAGAAACGTTGTTTAACGAAAACTGTTTCAATACTGAAAAAGTAAGCTCTGGCCACTGGGATAACAGTGCACATTAAAGTGCCCGTTCATGGTCGGGGAGTTTTGTTGGACCCGGATGGAAACCGCCCGGCGGATGGACGCCGAGAGTCGCTGCCAATCTAGTTCAAAATGGTTCAAATGGCTCTGAGCACTATGCGACTTAATATCTGTGGTCATCAGCCCCCTAGAACTTAGAACTACTTAAACCTAACTAACCTAAGAACATCACACACATCCATACCCGAGGCAGGATTCGAACCTGCGACCGTAGCTGTCACGCGGTTCCAGACTGAAGCGCATAGAACCGCACGGCCACACCGGCCGGCTACCGATCTAGTACGGATCTCAAACACTTGTGCACTAGTTAGGAATAGGTCACAGCAGAGTCCTATATATGGTCTCCTTTACCGGTGAACCACTCCCTCCCAGAATTCCCCCAATGAACCGAAGTCGACCATTCGCCCTTCCTACCACACTTCTTACAATCTCATTCCATTTTATATCGCTTTGCAAGTATACACCCAGATATTTAAACGACTTGACTGTATCAAGCAGGACGCTAGCAATTGTGTATCAGAGAATTGCAGGTCTGTTCTTCCTACTCAACTGCATTAAGTTAGATTTTTCCACATTTAGAGAGTTGCCATTCGTCACACCAACTGGAAATTTTGTCTAAGCCGTCTTGTACCCTCCTACGTTCACACAACTCCGACGTCTTGCCGTACACCACTGCGTCACTGGCAAAGAACCGCAAACTGCTCCCCACTCTGTCCGCCAATTCTTTAAGAGCGGTCCTATCAACTTCCCTAGGGTACTCCTGACTATACCCTTGACTCTGACGATTACTCATCGTCGAGGACAACATACCGCTTTCTATTACTTAACAAGTCTTCGAACCTTTCACAAATCTAAGAACTTATTCCATATGCTCGTATCTTCTTTAAGAGCCTGCTAGGTGGGCACCGTGTCGAACGCTTTTCGGAAATTTAGAGACATGGAATCTGCTTGTGGCCACTAGCAGTGTGTCATGTGAGAAAAGGACAAACTGTATTTCGCACGAGCGATTCTTTTTAAAACCATCGTGATTCAGTCTCAAGAAAGTTTGTTACTTTCGTGCTATCATGTCTGTTTCTGTATAGATTGCGTTGTGATTATGTTGTAATAGATCTTCGGCAACCGCTAACTAAAAAACTGTGTTTTCGGATATGAGAATCTTTCTATTACACCTTTCTCCTCTTCGTGGGTTCTATCCACATGATAAGAACTCTCATCCACGATATACCACATACTGGACTGTGCGTGCCAGGACCTTTGCCGCATGTACTCCTGCGTTCAGAGCCCCGTTCATGTCGTGACCATGGTCGATACTGGCTAAGACGCCTGCAAATAGCCATTTCAATCAATCATGATGCAAAAAATGCATTCATTATGAACTCTTCCTCCATGCTTCCGTTTTTGTATTACATGACCCCTTTAGTTTGGAAACGGAGACCACACCATTTAAAGTCTTATACGAATTATTCGCCTCTTATTCGGATCTTTTTTCCATGTTCCTGACTGCGAAAAATATTTTGAGGCCTATACACTACCCTCAGACTATACTCAAAATCGAAATAGTACCGCCGGAGGTCAATTTTCCTTTCTCATTAAGGGACTTCAATAAAGTTCATTCTAATGGTCATCTCCCGTCATCATCGTTAATAAGCTGAACGATATAGTTCAGTTGTGTGAGAAATTTATGACTTCCATAAAATGTCAAAATAAACTAATATTTATTAAATTAAATTATAGACTAGTTTCGACAAATTATTTTGCCATCCTCAGACTATGATTTAATTTAGCTTACATCGGACAGAACTCGTCAGGCAAACTCTGGACAATAGAGTCCAACAAAAAATGAATATAAGATACGAATTTAGTGATTACCAGGGTTGGAACACAATTAACAACAGTTTGATAACAATCAGTGTACAGTAATAAACGCATTATAAACGTACCTTCGTTAATATTATTACATAGTACTGTAGAACGAGGATAATGGAATGTAGTCAAATTAAATCGGGTGATGCTGAGGGAATTAGATTAGGAAATGAGACACTTAAAGTAGTAAAGGAGTTTTGCTATTTAGGGAGTAAAATAACATGATGGTCGAAGTAGAGAGGATATAAAATGTAGACTGGCAATGGCAAGGAAATCGTTTCTGAAGAAGAGAAATTTGTTAACGTCGAGTATAGATTTAAGTGTCAGGAAGTCGTTTCTGAAAGTTTTTGTATGGAGTGTAGCCATGTATGGAAGTGAAACATGGACGATAACTAGTTTGGACAAGAAGAGAATAGAAGCTTTCGAAATGTGGTGCTCCAGAAGAATGCTGATGATAAGGTGGGTAGATCACGTAACTAATGAGGAGTTATTGAATAGGATTGGGGAGAAGAGAAGTTTGTGGCACAACTTGACTAGAAGAAGGGATCGGTTGGTAGGACATATTTTGAGGCATCAAGGGATCACAAATTTAGCATTGGAGGGCAGCGTGGAGGGTAAAAATCGTAGAGGGAGACCAAGAGATGAATACACTAAGCAGATTCAGAAGGATGTAGGTTGCAGTATGTACTGGGAGATGAAGAAGCTTGCACAGGATAGATTAGCATGGAGAGCTGCATCAAACCAGTCTCAGGACTGAAGACCACAACAACAACAACAGTACTGTCACATGGCTAAAAGATAACGCAAAAGATGCAAAGATATGGTGACCAAAAAAACTTCGCATTATAAGTAAATATTTAAAAGAAACTGAAAAACGTATTGTTTCATAATCGCGAGGTCTGTGGATCGAGTCTCACTGCCGACTTTTCATTCTTGTTTTATATTCCCACGTAATTCAAAAAACGTATGCGCGGTACGCCACCAAACTAAGTGATGACCGAGAACTATTTACGAATGTAAACCAAGTTTGTTTTGCAATATAAACACTGAAAATAATTCGGCGTTAATTGCAATCCCTGTATGATGCATTAATTATTGTTTGCCCTGTTTCAGTGATCTGTATAGCCATAATCGTGCAGTGCTCCATAGGTTACAAATCACACTTGTCACAGATGTATGTAGAATAATAAAATGACTATACTGATTTGATTGAAAATCGTTGCGTACTCCTTTTGTATTTTCAGTTTCCTTGGAATACTCTTTTTCTTTTTTTTTGCGGGATGAAGACTGTGAAAATAGCAAAGTAATTATTAAATGTTTATAATTTACACAGTGGATCTTGTGCTTTAGAAACCAAGCGCTTACTCGCTAAGCTGCTACCGACGGCCCAAAGTTTAAAAGTACGCATCAAGTTTTCAAAAAAATTCCGAAAACAGTTGAGTGTCGAATTTTCCCGTTTACATACGTTGAAGTCCTAGTCGTGCCCCACAAATCCTGCAAATGTGAGTCAAATTGGTGATTGACTAATAAACTGAATTATTGTGATAAACAGATGGAAGATAGCTCGTGGTGTAGTGTCAGCTTTTCCTAAGACATACTGAAAGTCCCCTTTAAACAATTCTACACGACTGTCCTTAACCTGACACACAATATTTTGTTAGCGCAACGCAATCTGACTTTCAAAATTCCCTACAAAATAATGGCCCTGACTAACATTAAACTATACCTTTCACAAATCACTAAATCACTTACCTCACAATAATCTTCGTTTCTCCCACTACTGCAATACAGCAAGCGCCACTACTGCCAGCTAAATAAAAGATTCAAACTACTGAAGGCACTAACTACTGATAGGGATAGTTAGCAAATGAAAGATATTAATAGAGAACAAACAATGTATTTACCTTGATATCATCATATATAAATAAATCAGTTCATGAAAAATTACAAAACTCCGCCATCTCTCTCCCCACATCCACCACTGCTGGCGGCTCACCTCCAACTGCGCAACGCTACGCGCTGTTCACAGCCAGCTGCCTAACACTACAATGGCGAGTATTACAACAATGCAAAGCAGCCACAGACTGCACACAGCACAGCCAGTGATTTTCATATTGAGCGCTACGTAACGT
The DNA here is from genome assembly GCF_021461395.2 of Schistocerca americana. Taxonomy (NCBI): domain Eukaryota; kingdom Metazoa; phylum Arthropoda; class Insecta; order Orthoptera; family Acrididae; genus Schistocerca; species Schistocerca americana. Next base: position 49,838,877 of record NC_060124.1, read on the forward strand.
TGCCAATAAGAAAACATAAACAGCCTACTTACATAGAGAAAACATAAACAGCCTACTTACATAGAGAAAACATAAACAGCCTACTTACATAGAGAAAACATAAACAGCCTACTTACATAGCCCCCATGCTCCCCACAAAAATTTTTACAAATGGTGTTGGGCACTGGCCAATACAGATTTGACAAAAATTTTTCACAATTACAGTAACAAAGATATAAAATGCGCACACTTATTGATACAACGTTGGTCAAAAGCTCAAATTTTCTCACAGTCCCTAAAGACAGTCCTAATCGTACATAACAGGAGAATAGCAGTGTTTGTCTCAAAGTCTGAGCAGTAAAAGAAAATGCACACGGAAGTAGTGGATTTCCATGCAGTCTTGAAGAAGTAGTGTTGTCCTTCCAACGGAAAGACAGTGCTGACTCTCGACATGCAGACAAGTATTGGGTCACAACAGAGCAAACCCACTGCAGAGTCAATCGAAGTTTTGATGAATATTGGTAGGTCATCACAGAGCAGACCCACTGTAGTCCTGGTAGATATTACGATATTGGTGGGCCACCAGAGGCGCAGACCCACTGCAGTCCTTGTAGAAATAATGGTACTGATGGATCATCAAAGATGTAGACCCACTGTAGTCCTTGTAGAGATAATGGTATTGGTGGGCCACCAGAGCTGCAGACCCACTGTAGTCCTTGTAGAGATGGCCAGCAGCCATCTGTTGCGATTGTGCAGGTGCACAATCACCACTGAAGAGTCTTGCGGACAATATAGCAAGTCCATAAACCACCACTTGTGCACTCACAAAGTTTTTGAAATTGTTCTTAGAACCAGCAATGCTGTTATCCAGTCCCTTGCTGAATTATTAACACACGTGCAAACACTAACAGTCCCTACTTCTCACATATTGTCCATATACTATGACCAACAGAAACGTGTGCAGTGAAATGTAACTAACAAGTTAATAATATCATGAACTGGTGACAAGTACAATTTTATAACATAGGAATACAATAACAAAGGTACAAAATACATCATTAAAGAACATAACAATATAGATAACATTTGTAGTAAAACAGGCGTTACAAAAGAATAGAAATAGACATATACGTCAGTGTTACAGGAATTATGACATGAGTACATACATAGAAGATCAGAATAATTATTGAAACATCAACTTCACACATGAGCATTTAAACAGAATGGAATTAATAATGTCTAACATCTTTACAAAGTAAATAACATATTATTAATGCCAATTATATTCGAGGATAACAGTATTCCTCATCATAGTGAATGTAGCTTAATATTAAAAGAAAAAAAAATTCTATGAAACTACACAGAGACAGGAAGAAAACAAATACACAAGGGTACACACACACATAGTGGGATAACACCAATAGGAAAGGACAGGGTTCGTTTTCAGTGTAACATGTGGTACTGCAGTCCAACCCAAAACTTCATATATCTTTCGTCTTATTTCATCCTTTGTTTCCACCAAAAAAATCCTATCCAAGCATGCTTTCTGTATTTATTTCACATATTTCTTACCTCATTATTTATTTCCAAGAAAATCCTACCTATACCTGCTTTCTGTACGGTTTTCGTATAGATTCTCAATGCATTTCTTCCAATTCATCGCAACTCATTCTCTTCTATAGACTACCCCCTCTTAAGCTAACTTAAATCTACTGAGCTCAGATGCTAAACTAAGGGACGAGGCAATGCAGCAGCACATAAAACAATTAACACAAACAGCAATGAGAAAAAAAATGGAAATTTGCAAAGCAAGCTACAGTAAATCTAAATTAACAAGCAATGCAACATTACAACTAATATGAGCCAATGCGCAGTAAACAAAAAATTAAATCTGGCTTAGCAGAGTAACACAAATTAAAATTCAGTAACACGATGCCTGGCAAACAGCAGTAACTTATACCTAAACGTGACATAGCTCAAGCAGAAAAAATATTACACTAAACAACAATGCAGATAAGGGAAATGTATCATCTTAATGTCTATGTAATTAAAGTGGTGCACCACAAGAAGTTATTCTACCAAAAAGTTACCAATTACTTGAAAAGAAAATTATGAATGCAGTTACTAGTTCCTTCTTATTGTTCTTTCCTTTCCAAGTGCTCCTTTTTTTAAAGAATGTGGATCATAAAATAATTATTTAATAGATCTGTTGACAGAAAGTGTTCACATTAGCAAATGCATTTCATTTTATAAAAGCAATGCTGCAACACAGCTGGAAACCAGATATCAAGTGAAATAAGCAACTACGAAAAGCAAAGTATAAAAATATCTTCATAAGTTAGTAGCTCTCAACTCTCGTAGAAAGACGCTTGTCGTAATCAAGTGTGCAGATGTACGAATATTTCCCATCAATTCATAAGCATTTCAGCAATTAGCACAAAGTGCGAGTAATCATATGTTTTCAAGTAACGAGGGTGTCGCATTAGCGATGAAAGGCACACCCTAATGGCTTGTTCTCCAGGTGTTTGACACGTCCCACGTCCCCTTTTTTTTTTCTACCTGTGCCGCTGAAAAGGGCTCGCAATAATGGCTTTTTCTCCAGGCGTCTGACACAGCTGGGTGCCCGCGACGCATTACGTGCAGGTGGTCACTTAACTTTCGTACGGAAATATTTACGACAGGAGATTCTGCTACCGTGGTAGTCTCATATAAAAATATTTCACAGGTCAAGAATTAGCGTTGCAAATCTGTAGAAACAAAATCCTATAAATATAAGTGTCCAAAAAAAATATTCGTCAGCATTGTGATACAGTCACACATTTCATAACTCTTAAAGTACGTTTCTTGGTTTCCAACATCCTTTTTCACAAGTCAGCGTCCCTAACCACTATTCATTACTCCTTACCTTATTCGTCGACACTTCTTCAATATTGCATCATAATAGATAAGTATCATAATCAAATAACTCGTATAGCATCAGCCTATTAATCATAAACATACCTCAGCAGCATAATACACATCGTCGTCGTAAAAATAACATCATAACACCTCAGTCAAATCTCAAAATCGTCGTAACTTCCTCCAATAATTTCTAAGCCTAAAAAAATTCTCTGCTCATGTCAAAAGTGTCATCTGCCTCAAATGTACTTTAAAAATCATGAATCCATACCAAATACATCATTCAAAGCTCTCATAGTATCACAATGGTTCCAAAAAAATATGAACAGTTTACAAAGTACAGACAAAATACAATTTCGTAAGTGTGAAGTTATCCAACGGTGTAATTATGTAAACACCTGTCACTGATGTAGTAAAAAAAAGTTTCTTTCTCTGTTAAATGATCAGATAGCTGTGTAATTTGTGTGTTAGAGAAATATGGTACCGATGTGTAGAGTTGTATAAGCAAATACCATATTAGCTAGGGTTCCTTGTGGTTGCCACACACATGGTACACAAAGTAAGCGTGTACCCCCCTGAGGATTAATGTAATTATACCCTCAGGTGTTACAGATTACAGCAATGGAATGAAATATATCACGGAAAACTTTCTTTGTAATTCAAAAATCTTTAAAAATAAATGTTTTAAGTATAAAATTGATCACTCAAATACGTGTACTGTAGCGCTAAACTGTGCGTCTTGTAACATAATCTCTGTGGAAGTGTCGTAGTTATCGTCCTCCGAAAGCTAAGTTCTGCAGAAGTCAATGTACTTACCTCATGAAACACAAAAGTGAAATGCTTTGCGTATAGATATCGTAGTTATTATGCTTATTGGCGTGATGAAGAAAGTACTGTGCTGTAACGTATTGTTGTGCTACGGAAAAGACAATCTCATTGTTGCTGTACCACAAAAGTTACTACTAAAACATGTTTTTCTTCCTAGAAGAATTCAGAAAACTGTGCAGATATAAAACAGAAACACCGCAAAAGCAACATTGTAAATTGTCACTCATTAGTAGCGTCGTGATAAAAATCGTGTAGCTGTCACATAAACTAACCTCTGTGTCATCTGGTATCTCTCAGAAAGCACTTTAAATTCAGAATGTATTTTCAAATAAACCAAAATGTTGCATTAAAATCTCATTAGCAGTACCAGTATGTGTCCTAAGTATGTAACCCTGATAGTCGTTACGTAATCGTGCAACTGACAAGCAAGAATGTACAAATACAACACTGTGTCATCTGTTCACTATAACAATGCATTCGTAATTTCGGTTTTAAAAATGTTCCCTAGGTTCTAGACTGGATATTTAACTTCAAACATTGTTGCATGTTAACAGTTTCTTAAGTCTGACAAAGCATACTAAAAATGTGAAGTGAAAAGTTATATGGCAAAGACAAAGTTAAAAAGCAGATTATCTCTCAGTAAGCGGTTTTACATGTGAAGTGTGGTGCAATCCTTTACTCTTCCTAGTACGCAGACTTTCAACTTCAAAGCAATTATCACGCGGTATTCGTCCGTAAAGAATACTGTAATTTTGCTCAAGGTTAGCGTCAATGTTATTTTTCTCTGAGCCAGCCGGCGCACGCGGCTGCCTGCGGTGTGAGTCATTGTCTGTTTCTTTGTTGGCGCGCGTCGTTACTGGGATTAGGAGGCCTAACTTCCACAAATTCGCCTTGCCGAGAGGGCCCAGCTCTGTTTAAAGCTCGCCAGTTCTGATGAAATTGACGTCTGACGTTATGATCATATCGTCTGTCGTCATGTCGGTAGATTCCGTAGTTTCTTCCTTGTCCGTCACGTGGTGGAGAATTTCTCCCTGAATCGTAACTGTGCGCCGAACTGTTGCGTCTGAAGTTATTCTGCCTCCCTTGATAATATTTATTTTGGTTCCCGTATTGTCTGTTTCTCTGATTGTCTCTGTGATAGTCATTACTACGGAAATGCGATCTTTCTCTGTAACTGTTACTCTGCCAATGGTTGTCATATGGGTGGTGTCTGTTTTGGTCACGATTTGCGTTGTAAGAATAGCCTTGTCGTGTCAAGTTATTACTTCTTTCATCGCGGAATTGCGACGGATGTGACCTGTAATTGTTGTGTTCCTGGTTTCGCGTTCCGCGATTGTCAGTGTCAATTTCTAATTCTTGTAAAAGTCCCTGAAATGCTTCAATGTCGTCTTTGCAACGCCCTGCCAAAATAATATGTCGTAAATGTTCAGGTAATTTGATTAAGCAAATGCGGATGAGTTCTGAGGGGCTGTATGGGTTTGACAGGTACTGATTCTTGTGCAACATGTCTTCAAAATATTTCACAAGACTGGAGAATTCAGATTGTTCGAAATGTTTCATCATTATGATGCCATGTTTTACGCGGTCTTGTGTGGCTTGAGACCAATATGCTGAGAGGAAGGCATGGTAAAATTCTCCTTCACTGTGGCAATCGTGAATTACCGATCGCATTCTTACAGCTGGTTCATTCTCCAAGTAGCCACACATAAATTCTAATCTGTGCTCCAATGACCAGTTGGGAGGAAAACAATGAGAGAATTGATGGAGCCATGCTTGTGGATGAATGTCGTTGCCAGAATTCTTAAATGTTTTGAATTTACGTGTAGTAATGAACAGCTTATAGTCAAAATCATCATGTCGTCGAGTCGCATATCGGTCATTGTTAGGTCGTGTCGGCCGTTCCATCTCAAAATTCGGTGCACATTGCCAGTTTCTTTCATAACTTCCGAAATGCCCTGTGTTATTATTTTGTGGCTGTTCCGTATTTCTGTATCCCTCTTCCCGTGTTGTAGCGCGAGTGTCCTCTGAAATACGTAATTCTTGTATTAACTGTGTCAGCTGATCTTGTACTTCCCGGATTTCTCTTTGGTGTTGCGTATTAATCTGATTCTGATTTTGTTTGAATTTCCTAATTTGTTCGCACTCTTCAGTGTCAGTGAAGGCTACAGGTCTTGTGTCATTCAGATCATCATCTACCTTTGTAGATAAGTTAGTGACCTGATCCGAAAGTTCGGCTACTTTCTCCGATAGTGAACACATTTCCTCAGTGTGTTTTTCTGAACCAAGTTTCAGAATGTCCATTTGTGTTGAAATCGTATCTACTGTGTCCTTAAAGTTTTCCTGAGTTTTTGCAAGTTGCGTAACCGAATCGGTAGATGCAACTGAGTCAAATTTAGCTTGCAAGGTCTCATGATTTTCATGAACAATAATTTGCAGTTCTTTTATGGCTGCTTCGTGATTCTGTAATGCATTTTCATGCCGCGAAAAAATAGGTTGAAAATGCTCACAAATTTGTGTTTTTACGTCATTACAGACTTTTTGACATTTCGATTCAATGTTATGTAACTCACTAGTTAAATCTTCACGTGTTTGTTCAAGTGTGGTGTCTAACTTTTGAAGATTTTGTTCCATTGTGTCTAACTTTTTGAGATTTTGTTCCACTGTGTCTAACTGTTGCTGTGTTTGTCTCTGGTGTTGTTCCATTGTGTCTAACTTTTCAAGCTTTTGCTGTGTTTGTCTCTGATTTTGTTCAAGTGTTGTGTCTAACTTTTGTAGCTTTTGTCCCATTTGTTGCATTAACTGTAATAACAATGCACTGGTGTCTGAAACATGTTCCTCAGTGCTTTTCGGCAGTGAAGTTGCACCGGCAACATTCACATTTTGACAAGCGGAAAATGTGTCTTGACTCATTTGAGAAAACGGTGAGAACCCAAAACCTGAGTCTGCAGTATTTGCAATATTGTGTCCTGTCATTCCCGATTCCTGAGGCAAGCTGTTGCCGACCGATCGATCGATAATGCGTCCCTCTTCACTAATTGTTTCACTGTCCACGCCATTGTTTGCCGCCTGCTCCATTTCCCTATGAACAGTTACCAAATTACTACTTTGAACATCAGTTAATTCATTACTCGGTGGCGCTAACACACTGCTTTCATTTTCACTGTCATTTCTCAGTTTACTTTGGAGCCTAGTATTACGTTTTTCACACGCCATAATTGTCACAGTATTTCACACGACAACACAGAAAAACACAATTTGAAGATCAAAAATAAGAGAACACATTAACGTAGCACTGAAAATAATATCTAGTTAATTGCAAGCGCAGCTGCGAAAAACTTGCTGCAAATCTACATGCATGCCACAACTGTTTTACTGTACAACAATGAAAAACTACAACTACAAAGGAAATTCTCTCTATAATTACGCGCTAGCAATAAACAAAATCTACACTAATTACACAAACTACAAGAAAAAATCAGAAGATTCCAGTGAGGTATCCTAGGCTAAGGGTCGACATATGAAAGTCCCCTTTAAACAATTCTACACGACTGTCCTTAACCTGACACACAATATTTTGTTAGCGCAACGCAATCTGACTTTCAAAATTCCCTACAAAATAATGGCCCTGACTAACATTAAACTATACCTTTCACAAATCACTAAATCACTTACCTCACAATAATCTTCGTTTCTCCCACTACTGCAATACAGCAAGCGCCACTACTGCCAGCTAAATAAAAGATTCAAACTACTGAAGGCACTAACTACTGATAGGGATAGTTAGCAAATGAAAGATATTAATAGAGAACAAACAATGTATTTACCTTGATATCATCATATATAAATAAATCAGTTCATGAAAAATTACAAAACTCCGCCATCTCTCTCCCCACATCCACCACTGCTGGCGGCTCACCTCCAACTGCGCAACGCTACGCGCTGTTCACAGCCAGCTGCCTAACACTACAATGGCGAGTATTACAACAATGCAAAGCAGCCACAGACTGCACACAGCACAGCCAGTGATTTTCATATTGAGCGCTACGTAACGTTGCCAATAAGAAAACATAAACAGCCTACTTACATAGAGAAAACATAAACAGCCTACTTACATAGAGAAAACATAAACAGCCTACTTACATAGAGAAAACATAAACAGCCTACTTACAGACTCAATGCCCAGACGTATCAAGGCCGCTATTTCGGACAGAGGTGGTTGTTCTGGGTACTGATTTCTCATTATCTATGCACCCAAATTGCGTAAAAATGTAATCACATGTCAGTTCTAGTATAATATATCTGTCCAATGCATTGCATCTCTTCTTTGTGTAGCAATTTTAATGGCCAGTATTGTATAACAGCTGTAACTTGTTTCTTCCTCATATTCAGTGTCCCTTGTGGGAAAACACTCGTGCGGAAAATTATAAAGTTTTCATGCAACGTTTACAAGATGTCGCGAAAACAAATCTACAATACGACGATAGTTTACATTAGTATTATATGAGAGCTCGGCAGGATTCGCTTAAGAACTTGACCCGTACGGCGCGGTCGCGTGTTTCTTTTTTCTTTTTCAGGTAACAACTTGTTTTGTACGGTGCTGCCACCTCTTTTTCTTGTTCCTCGCGTCATCCGTCTTCTGACCGGTTTGATGAGACCGTCACGAATTCCATTCCTGTGCCAACCTCTTCATCTCTGACTAGCGTTTCTTCAATTATTTGTTGAATGTATTTCAATATATGTCCTCCTCTACAGTTTTTACTGTCTACTGCATTCTCTAGTACCATGGAAGTTATTCCCTGACGTCCCTTCATCTTGTTTGTGTTTTCCACATGTTTATTTCCTTGCCGATTCTGCACAGAACGTCCTCATACGTTACTCGTACTTTGTCATCCCTCCTAATTTTCAACATATGTCTGCAGCATCACATCTGAAATGCTTCCATTCTCTTCTGTTCCGGTTTTCACCACAGTCCATGTTTAACTACCATACAATTGTGTGCTGCAAACGTAGCCTCTCAGAAATGTCTTCCTCAAATTAATGCGCATGTCTGATACTAGTAGACTTCTGTATGCCAGCAACGCCCTTTTTGCTAGTGCTACTCTGGTTTTGACGTCCTGCTTGCTCCGTCCGTCACTGGTCATTTTGCTGCCTGGGTACTACAACACTTTATCTACATCTACTTCTCAACCATGAATCCTGATGTAAAGACTCTTCACATTTCTGCTGCATCTCATTAATTTCGTCTTTATTCGATTTACTCATAAACCATAGCCCTTACTCGTTAGACAGTTCTATTCAGCAGATCATGTAATTTTCCCTTTCTTTCACTGAGGATAGTAATGTCATAAGCGATTAGTATCATTAATAACCTTCCGCCTCGAATTTTAATTTCGCTCATGTACAATTCTTTTATTTCCACAATTGTTTCTTCTACGTATAGATCGAAGAGAAGGGGTGATGGGTTACATCACTGTCTTACAGTCATTTTATTCCGTGTATTTCGTTCTAGACCATCTATTCTTATCGTTCTCTCTTGGTTGCTGTACGTGTTGTACACGTTGTCGAATGCTTTTCGCAGGTCGATAAATCAAATGACCGTTTCTCAAGTTTTCCTTAGTCTTGCTACCATTATCAAGTGCAAAGTGAGAATTGCCTCTGTTGCTTTTACCTATCCTTAAGCCAAACTAATCGTCATCTAACACACACTCACTTTTCTTTTCCACTCTTCTGCATATTATTCTTGCAAGGAACTTGGATGCATGGGCCGCTAAGCTGATTGTTCGAAAACTCTCGCACTTCTTAGCTCTTGAAGCTTTCGGAATTGTGCGGATGATATTTTTCTGAAAGTCACATGATATACACCCAGACTCATACATTCTACACACCAGAGTGAATACTTGTTTTTTTTTTTTTTTTTTTTTTTTTTTTTTTGAGGGAATTTTATCCATCCCTTCTGCCTTATTTGATCTTAATTTTTCCAGAGCTCATTTAAATTCAGATTCTAACACTGGATCCCTTATCTAAATCTACTCCCTATTCATCTTCTATCTCATCAGACAAATCTTACCCTTCATTCAGGCCTTCAGCGTACTCTTTCAATCTATCTGCTCTCTCCTATACACTTAACAGTAGAATGACCGCTGCACTCTTAATGTTACCACCTACATCTACATCTACATCTATACTCCGCGAGCCACCTTACGGTGTGTGGCGGAGGGTACTTATTGTACCACTATCTGATCCCCCCTTCCCTGTTCCATTCACGAATTGTGCGTGGGAAGAACGACTGCTTGTAAGTCTCCGTATTTGCTCTAATTTCTCGGATCTTTTCGTTGTGATCATTACGCGAGATATATGTGGGCGGTAGTAATATGTTGCCCATCTCTTCCCGGAATGTGCTCTCTCGTAATTTCGATAATAAACCTCTCCGCATTGCGTAACGCCTTTCTTGAAGTGTCCGCCACTGGAGCTTGTTCAGCATCTCCGTAACGCTCTCGCGCTGACTAAATGTCCCCATGTTACCACCCTTGCATTTGATTCTACCGAAGGCTGTTTTTTCCTTATGCTGAGTCAGTCCTTCCGAGAATTTCTTTTTCGATTTCTTCGCATTTTTCTTGCAACCATTTCGTCTTAGCTTCCCCGCAATTAGTATTTATTTCATTCCTCAGCGACTTATATTTCTGTATTCCTGAATTTCCCTAAACGTTTTTGTGCTTCCTCATTTTATCGATCAACTGAAGAATTTCTTCTGATACCTACGGTTAATTTCCCATTTATCTTCTTCGTACCTATGTTATGCTTTCTGACCTGTGTGGTTGCCGATTTTTGGAGATGTCCATTCAAATATATTCCTTATTTCATTATCTACAGCCCTTTTTTTTGGTCATCAGTCTACTGATTGGTTTGATGCGGCCCGCCACGAATTCCTTTCCTGTACTAACCTCTTCATCTCAGGGTAGCACTTGCAACCTACGTATTCAATTATTTGCTTGACGTATTCCAATCTCTGTCTTCCTCTACAGTTGTTGCCCTCTACAGCTCCCTCTAGCACCATGGAAGTCATTCCCTCATGTCTTAGCAGATGTCCTGTCATCCTGTCCCTTCTCCTTATCAGTGTTATCCACATATTCCTTTCCTCTCCGATTCTGCGTAGAACCTCCTCATTCCTTATCTTATCAGTCCCTCTAATTTTCAACACTCGTCTATAGCACCACATCTCAAATGCTTCGATTCTCTTCTGTTCCGGTTTTCCCACAGTCCATGTTTCGCCACCATACAATGCTGTACTCCAGACGTACATCCTCAGAAATTTCTTCCTCAAATTAAGGCCGGTATTTGATATTAGTAGCCTTCTCTTGGCCAGAAATGCCTCTTTTGCATTAGCGAGTCTGCTTTTGATGTCCTCCTTCCTCCCTCCGTCATTGGTTATTTTACTGCCTAGGTAGCAGAATTCCTTAACTTCATTGACTTCATGACCATCAATCCCGATGTTAAGTTTCTCGCTGTTCTCATTTCTACTACTTCTCATTACCTTCGTCTTTCTCCGATTCACTCTCAAACTATACTGTGTACTCATTAGACCGTTCATTCCGTTCAGCAGATCATTTAATTCTTCTTCACTTTCACTCAGGATAGCATTGTCATCAGCGAATCGTATCATTGATATCCTTTCACCTTGTATTTTAATTCCACTCCTGAACCTTTCTTTTATTTCCATCATTACTTCCTCGATGTACAGATTGAAGAGTAGGGGCGAAAGGCTACAGCCTTGTCTTACACCCTTCTTAATACGAGCACTTCGTTCTTGATCGTTCAGTCTTATTATTCCCTCTTGGTTGTTGTACATATTGTATATGACCCGTCTCTCCCTATAGCTTACCCCTACTTTTTTCAGAATCTCCAACAGCTTGCACCATTTTATATTGTCGAACGCTTTTTCCAGGTCGACAAATCCTATGAAAGTGTCTTGATTTTTCTTTAGCCTTGCTTCCATTATGAGCCGTAACTTCAGAATTGCCTCTCTCGTCCCTTTACTTTTCCTAAAGCCAAACTGATCGTCACCTAGCGCATTCTCAATTTTCTTTTCCATTCTTCTGTATATCATTCTTGCAAGCAGCTTCGATGCATGAGCTGTTAAGCTGATTGTGCCAAAATTCTCGCACTTGTCAGCTCTTGCCGTCTTCGGTATTGTGTGTATGACGCTTTTCCGAAAGTCAGATGGTATATCGCCAGACTCATATATTCTACACACCAACGTGAATAGTCGTTTTGTTGCCACGTCCCCCAATGATTTTAGAAATTCTAATGGGATGTTATCTATCCCTTCTACCTTATTTGACCATAAGTCCTCCAAAGCTCTTTTAAATTCCGATTCTAATACTGGATTCCCGATCCCTTCTACATCGACTCCTGTTTCTTCTTCTATCACATCAGACAAATCTTCACCCTCATAGAGGCTTTCAATGTATTCTTTCCGCCTATCTGCTCTGCATTTAACAATGGAATTCCCGTTGCACTCTTAATGTTACCACCGTTGCTTTTAATGTCACCAAGGGTTGTTTTGACTTTCCTGTATGCAGAGTCTGTCCTTCCGGCAATCATATCTTTTTCGATGTCTTCACATTTTTCCTGCAGCCATTTCGTCTTAGCTTCCCTGCAATTCCCATTTATTTCATTCCTCTGCGACTTGTATTTCTGTATTCCTGATTTTACCGGAACATGTTTGCACTTCCTCCTTTCATCAATCAGCTGAAGTATTTCTTCTGTTACCCATGGTTTCTTCGCAGCTACCTTCTTTGTACCTAAGTTTTCCTTCCCAACTTCTGGGATGGCCCTTTTTAGAGATGTCCATTCCTCTTCAACTGTACTGCCTACTGTGCTATTCCTTATTGCTGTATCTATAGCGTTAGAGAACTTCAAACGTATCTCGTCGTTCCTTAGTACTTCCGTATCCAACTTCTTTGCGTATTGATTCTTCCTGACTAATGTCTTAAACTTGAGCCTACTCTTCATCACTACTATATTGTGATCTGAGTCTATATCAGCTCCTGGGTACGCCTTACAATCCAGTATCTGATTTCGGAATCTCTGTCTGACCATGATGTAATCTAATTGAAATCTTCCCGTAACTCCCGGCCTTTTCCAAGTACACCTCCTCCTCTTGTGATTCTTGAACAGGGTATTCGCCATTACTAGCTGAAACTTGTTACAGAACTCAATTAGTCTTTCTCCTCTTTCATTCGTTGTCCCAAGCCCATATTCTCCTGTAACCTATTCCTCTACTCCTTCCCCTACAACTGCATTCCAGTCGCCCATGACTATTAGATTTTCGTCCCCCTTTATATACTGCATTACCCTTTCAATATCCTCATACACTTTCTCTATCTGTTCATCTTCAGCTTGCGAGGTCGGCATGTATACCTGAACTATCGTTGTCAGTGTTGGTCTGCTGTCGATTCTGATTAGAACAACCCGGTCACTGAGCTGTTCACAGTAACGCACCCTCTGCCCTACCTTCCTATTCATAACGAATCCTACACCTGTTATACCATTTTCTGCTGCCGTTGATATTACCCGATACTCATCTGATCAGAAATCCTTGTCTTCCTTCCACTTCACTGACCCCTGCTATATCTAGATTGAGCCGTTGCATTTCCCTTTTCATATTTTCTAGTTTCCCTACCACGTTCAAGCTTCTGACATTCCACGCCCCGACTCGTAGAACGTTATCGTTTCGTTGATAATTCAATCTTTTTCTCATGGTAACTTCCCGCTTGGCAGTCCCCTCCCGGAGATCCGAATGGAGGACTATTCCGGAATCTTTTGGCAATGGAGAGATCATCATGACACTTCTTCAATTACAGGCCACATGTCCTGCGGATACACGTTACGTGTCTTTAATGCAGTGGTTTCCATTGCCTTCTGCATCCTCATGTCGTTGATCATTGGTGATTCTTCCGCCTTTAGGGGCAATTTCCCACCCCTAGGACAAGAGTGTGCCCTGTACCTCTATCCGCTCCTCCGCCCCCTTTGACATGGCCGCTGGCAGAATGAGGCTGACTTCTTATGCCGGAAGTCTTCGGCCGCCAATGCTGATTATTTATCAAAATTTAGACCGTGGCGGGGATCGAACACATGACCGAAGACGTTTTGATTATGAATCAAAGACGCTACCCCTAGACCATGGGTGATATGTATAGCGTTATAGAGCTTTAAGCGTGTCTCTTCATTCCTTATTACAACCGTATCCCACTTCTTTGTTTATTCCTGACTAATCTATTAAACTTCAGCCTACTCTTCATCACTACTACGTTGTGATGTGAGTCCGTATCTACCCCTGGGTACGCTTTGCAATTCACTATCTGATTTAGGAATCTCTGTCTGACCATGATGTAATCTACCTGAATTCTTTCCGTATCGTCCGGCCTTTTCCTAGTATACCTCTTCCTTTGTGATTCTGGAATGGATATTTCGCTGTTACTAGCTGGAATTTATTGCAGAACTCAGTTCGTGTTTCCCCCCTTTCATTTCTAGTACCAAGCCCAAGTTCAGCTGTGACCCAATAGTCTTCTTTTTCCCATATAACTGCATTCGAGTTCTACGTGGTTTACGGGTAGTGTCTTTGATCAGTAACCACAACGAGCTTGGTACTGGGTCTGAAACTTTCCATTGCTTGGATTTAGAACAAGATCAGCGTTTTCGCCAGCAGTCGTCCGGAGTAAGAAGACACACTTATTCTACCAATGACCTTGCCAAAGAGGGCAGAGGAATGGGCAGATGTGCAGCGGATTCTCTTGCCCTTGGGTGGGACACTACCCTGAAGGAGGAAGAATCAGCAATAGTTAACGGCATAAGGATACAGAAGGCAATGTAAGCCACTGATTAAAGACACATAATGCGTACCCACAAGACATATGGCCTGTAACTACAAAAGTGTCGTGATGATCGTTCCATTGGCAAAAGATTCCAGAATAGTCCCCCCTCGAGAAATTCGTGAAAGGACTGCCAATGGGGAGGTCACCATTAGAAGTTTGAGTACCAATGAAATGACAACGTTCTAAGAATCGGGATGTGGAATTTCACAATCTTGAATTTCATTTGGGAATTTGAAAAGCGAAGTGCAAAAGCCCAGTCTAGATGTAGTCGGGGTCAGTGAAGTGAAATGGAAACAGACAAGGATTTCTTGTCAGGTAAGTATAGGATAGTATAAACAGCACCAGAAAAATATCTAACAGGACTAGGTTTCGTTAAGAATAGGAAGGTAAGGTAGAAATGTGTTCGTGTGAACAGTTCAGTGATAGGTTGTTCTCATCGGAATACACAGCAAACCTACACCGACCACGATGGCTCATGTATACATGCCGTCCCCTGTGCACATGAGGGTGCTCAGGATGTTTTGATTCTATACTGAGCACAATCAATGGATCACTGATGTAACTAACCTATTCGTGATATGTCTTTGAGTGATTTATGGACTTATCACGAGTTCTTGATTTTGACCAGAATGTATCTCCCGTAAAACCGGGTAAACAGCGAAGCAGATACTAGTCTAGCTTCAGAATTGTGAGGGTTGAGGATGTAACACACTTTCTGAAATACGCATAATTACATGAGAAACGGAAATAAGCTAGTTTACCAAGTTGTATTCCTAAAACAAAAGCTCATGGTGGGGGCACCTCTTACCAATGTTACCCCTTCCATAAGAGCCCAGGGGATTTACTCTCTTACAGGCTACGCAAGAGAAAAGACGAGAACACCTGAACAGCTTGCCAGTCTACCTCGAACGTCAGTTTTGTAAATGAAGCGAACTGGACTACTTTGTAAGCTTGCTATTCAATTTCCTAAAAATCTTAAAGGAAGTATGATCTTAGAGGTATGCCTAACTGCTCAACCGACACCTCACATAATGTTAGCTCTGTGCCACCATTTTCGAAGCTGGGAGTCCTCTGATTTACAATGTCAATTCTTAGATCAACAAATATACTTTTGTTAACTGGTAGCCAGGAAATTTGCGACCACTGGGAATGGTCTGATATCAATGACAATTTTTGGATATCACTACGACATGAGTTTATCTTCCCTGTTTGAATCATTTGCTTATTGATGACACTGTAGCCAGGAAAGAAGATAGGAATACCACAGCAATAAACGATCGTGAGGAATTTAACTTCATATGTGTCGCATACACTGTGCCAATTTTTGCTTCTCTTAGTCAGTCACGCTCTGAGTCTCGACGTTGCAGTGTTGGGGGATTTATTTAGTTGTGTTTGTGTTATCGGTAGGAATTCATTGTGTTTTATGGGGTATCTAGGTTAGAAATTTGGTAATTATGGGGAAGTGTTTCTTTTGTATCAGTGTTTTGGTACGCCAAGGTTAACCTCTGGTCGTGCACATAGTGTACGAAATGTGAGTACGATTTTTAGGAAAGAATTGTTAACTTAGTACGAAGGTCAAGCAAGGCAGTTCACAGAGTATTGAGGTTAAATTAAGTCATGAGAGTAGTTTGAAAGGTCTGTAGCGACGGACAGGAATTAAATAACGTGTGGATGTAACAGTGAACAACCCGATCGGACTGGTTGTTTGAGGTGATTGTGACAACGTAACAGAAAACGGAGAGCTCTGTAGCTGCTTGGCGTTATAAAGTGACACAGAGTTTTATCGATTGTGTTCCAATTATTTTTTCACCGTCTCATTTAAATCTTCAGTCCTTCCTGATTGAGATGGTGTTAGCAAATAAAAGGATGTACAAACGTTGACAAGAACAGCAGAAAGAGGATTAAGATACCATAAAATTGCGAAATAACATCAAAAAAATGAAGTTTAGTGGCATAAAAATACGAACGAGCTTTTCAGAAAGACAAAAGATAATTTTGCAGCACTCGCGCAAATCAATAAAAAGCAAGATGAAAAGGACAAGGCAAAATTCAAAGATGTAGAAGTACTATTTGTGGAACATAAGGGATGTTTCGAGAAATTAGAGCGTCAGCTAACGGGTCATGCGCAAGGGTATGACGGAAAGATGGTAGAGTTGCACCAAAATCTGAAGGATGATAACGCAGTGAGCATGGTATGGGATGAGGAATATGGTGGACCCATTCTGGGACAGTTTATTAAAATAAAATTAAATCAATTCAAGATTTTACACTTGACTCGAATGGTATACTTATGGTATTCAAAAATCTGAAGTTAACAGCTACAAAAACGAAGCTTAAAAACTGACAATGGAATTAATCCTATTCAAAACTTGAAGCAAGTACCACACATACAAACATTGGTTCAGTGCGTAATGTCAAATACATAATTTTCAGTTACATACTCAGTCTTTGTCAATATATATATATATATATATATATATATATATATATATATATATATATATATATATATACATGTTTTTAAACTTCAGTAATTCTGACATGAAGGAAGCTCTTTTTCCTTAAAGCAACATAAATGTAAAAGCAACTTTAAACTGAAATAATGTACCTGGTTAGGAGCACTTAACAGCTTTGACACTGCAGTTACTAGCTATATGTAGCACATCCCATAAATTATGTAACAGACTAATCATCATAGTAAAAAAGCATCTGGTAAACAATTAGTGAATTCTTAATGGCATTTGGCATTATTCAGAACAGGGCAGGACTTGTTATTCTCAGCCAGTCAGCGACTAACTTATACTAAACACGAATACGTAATTTTTCCTTATATCTATTCTACATAATTCTGTAGCTCTCAGTTCGTTCGCGCAATCAATCATTCATGATAGGAAACACAGTCATAGCTCACTCACTCAAAATGATCCTGAAATTTTACTTGTTAGAATGAAATCAGGCGATGATTCTTCTTCTCTGCAGGCTCGTGCTTTGCGGCAGTCTGCTAATCTGTACAAATAAAATGCCTCGTAATTTTGGGAGCGTTGTATTATCAGTCGGGAAACCTCATATCAAGCGGATATTTGGCTTTGATGAAGTTTAACCTTCCGAAGAAGTAACGGAGCTCTTGGATTATTAAATGCAGGTTCGTATCCAGTCTTTCGGAAGTTCCCTTCTGATTAACAACTACGAAATATATCGATAAATATCATTAATTCTCAAATTTCAAATACACACCTTTTATGTGAAGGAGCAATCTATATATATTTCCTCTTAATCGTACAGTTCGTATCAGTTATCTTCTGTGATAAATCTCAATAATCAGATTACAGTTCTTCCAAACGAAGCTCAGGCTAATCGGCACGAAGACAATCTCGGAAGCTCCCTTTCTTTTTTTTTCTAACAACCACCAGAGTGAGCACTACAAAGAATACTTATGCGCTCATGGCATAGCTATTGTAAGAACTACTTTTCCCATGGATTCTGCGAGTATGAAGATAGAAAATTAGTAAACGTCATTCAAGGGTAGAATTGTATCTGAATAATTCATCGAATATAAAGAGATATTACAATTGCCCCTCGCAGCGAGCAAAGTTAATGATAATACACTTTGCGAGCTAACCGAAAAAAATTTATTGGATTGTTTATTCAAAAGAGGTATATTTTGAATTTGTAGAATTTTACTATAGAGAGTATGGGTAACATGTTAAGACAATACGTTACGAGAATACCTAAGCTGTAGCTTTTACATGTACCGGGGTATACCCGCATCCCGAGTACATAACCAGGGAAGATGTAGATTGGTGTAATTACGAAAAGTCTACCCATTTGGGAACTGGCCTTCACAGGGAAACCCTGGAAAACCCGGAAGAATAGACCCCAGCTCAGGTATTAAAGAAAATAGGAAATCCTAAATCCAGTAATTTTGAAATATATAGAAGCTCCATAGATTAGATCGAAGGAAAAGTGCCTCATAACCAAAAAAAATTTTACAATATTGCAAAAAAAAAGTTTTCAAAATTCTTCTTTCGACGATGCAGCTGGCGATCTTGTTGTGAAGTCGATGGAACAGGAACACTGGGTACGGACACCGGGTAGGCGACGTACAGCGTTTGGTGGAGGCGGCACGGAGGA
The DNA here is from genome assembly GCF_021461395.2 of Schistocerca americana. Classification (NCBI taxonomy): domain Eukaryota; kingdom Metazoa; phylum Arthropoda; class Insecta; order Orthoptera; family Acrididae; genus Schistocerca; species Schistocerca americana. The sequence goes on from NC_060124.1 coordinate 49,857,587, forward strand.
CAGGCGATGGTACAGGATAGAAGCTGGTAACGTGCCGTAGAAACAGGAAGATGATCTCAGGAACAGATGGTCAGGGACGTGAACATGAAACAGGTTTAAAGTGGAATAAGAAAAGGTTCTGACTGAATAAATCCCTGGAAGAGAGTAGATTAAGGCAACGAAGTCCATATTTCATCGTTGAACTCAGAATCGGAGTGGATTCTTATATTCTTCCATCTGTACTAGACTGGAATATCCACCAGTCCTGACAATCACGAATTTTTTTGTAGTCCTCAATACCAAAGTTGTTTTGCATTACAACTGCTGATTGTCCAAAACATTGCCAAATACACTGTGGGCAATTAAATTTTGTAGCTCATATGGAACGTATTCCTCTCAAAAAATTTTTAATCTAATCTTCGTTTTGTTATAGTGCAGGTGGAAGTAGAGCATTGAATCTGTCCGAGGTTTGCTTTCAATTACGAAATTATGGATAAAATTTAAGTTTACACCTGATGAAAAATTTTAAAGATAGGCATATGACACTGAATCCACAAAAGGAATAATTTGAAAAATTTTCATTATTCTTAAAATTAATTGACTTATAGATCCACTTGCAAATAAATATCATTAATCATGACGTATGTTCATTTAACAAATCATCCACTCGTAGAATCTTCTTCATCCTCTCATGAACATTTATGGAAATATATTTCAACAATTATGTCCATAATATGAAACACACAAACTGCTATTCTTAAAATGTTAATTAAAATTCTTAAATTAATTCTCCTGGCAAAGAAGGCATAATGAAAAATCCAAAAATTATAATAATTTTCTCTCGCGCAACCAGAGTTTCTTCAATTGTTTGCAACAGTGACATTATCGACTGTTGCTTCATTTCACAGTTCATTTGTTTTCTTGCGTGAACAGCGCACATCATACACACAGCGTATTTACCTACATATCCCGCACTGTTCAAGTTTCTCACGCAATTCTCACATAAGTGCCGTGTCTTGGGGAAATGTAGATGCACTTTCATTGTATATCACTATGGCTTCTGCTTATAGTCCACACTTACAAACACTAGTATTTAACAATTTCTTCCACCTATCTTAAAATTTTTTGCGAAACTATAACAGGAGTAATCTCACTGTCTCTTAACCTATCACAGGAGTAATCTCACTGTCTCTTACCCTATCACAGGAGTAATCTCACTGTCTCTTAACCTATCACATGAGCGATTTCACTGTCTCTTAACCTATCACAGGAGTAATCTCACTGTCTCTTAACCTCTAGACAACATAAACTTCTTGATATTTATATACACATTCGACTCATAGTCAAATTCCACTCTAAATTCTTCTCCATATTTGGTATCACAGATTTACGATCCTTCAAAAAATTTCTTAACATCATTATGCGGGAATAATCCCTTTATTCTTTTCGATTCGGGATATGCCAACAAGTATGATCCAGGATTTGGTATATTTACAATAACATATGGTCCGGTATAAATAAGATTCCATTTCTTTATGTTCTTCATCAGTTTTGAGGAATGGATGTGTCGCCTCAATAAAACCTTTTCTCCATATTATTTTATTAATTTCTCTCGCATCCAGAACTAATCTTACGTTGCCTCCAGGTTTTGGAACGACTAAGAGCGGAGAACAATATGGACTAGTTGGCTCAATCAAGTTCCATTCTAACAATCTATTTATCTCCCTTTGAACGGATTGTTTTAATCGCCAGGGGATCGGATAGTACGTGTAACAGTAAGTCTGATGTGGCATCTCTTGTAGGTGAGAAATACACCCTTTAATAATTCCTGGTTTCTCATCAAAAATCTCTTCATATGCCTCTAACAGATAATGAAGCTGCTGCCTTTGTTCTCCGGTAAGCTGATTTGATTCACTAGATTTTATCATTGTTGTTTGGTTAAAGTTCTCCTGTTGTATCAAATCCCTTGAAAGCTCCTTCCAAAGACCGTTTGTAGTGTAAATTAATTGAATTATGGCACCGCGACAATATTTCTCATGCACCGTTTCCTTTCTATTTAAATCCAGTGCTATCTCTTCTCCATTTAATCTGAATTTAACTATTCCTTCCAAAAAATCAATCTGACAATCGTACTCCTGCATACACCCAATACCAAGAATACAGTCCACTAATAACTTCTCCACTACAAGGAACGTGCATTTTATTGCTACATTTCCCATTTTTAACTCTAATTGTGTTTGTATTTTACGTTGGGAGAGCGTGCTCCAACAGCTCCGATGATTTTGCAGTTCTGTACTGGCAAGATTGGTACTTTCTTCTTCCTAATAATTCTCCGAAAAAGAGCGCCTGAGATGACATTGGCGGAAGCGGCGGTGTCCAATATCACATTCGTTGGAAGTTCCTCTATTTCAACAAATACTTCCGATACCGGAACACTCGATCTGTCATGATGACACGTTATTAAATCCTTTGTTAACTCTTCAGTCAACAGCTCACCATCATTATATCTTAACAATTGTAGTTTTACTGTTTCGCCCCTAACAGATCCCCTGACCGCTCCTCCGGGGCACGATGCGGACATGTTTAGTTTGACTGATTATTGGTCCGATTGGTATTTGTCTCTTCAGCTACTTCAGTGATTATCGGCTGTTGTGGTGAATTCTGTCTATGTTGTCTTGCTTGATTCGTGTAATTATTGTTGTTGTTCTGCTGGTGTTGGTAGAACTGTCCAGTGTTGCCATACATTGGATTATATCGATTTAAATTCCTATTGTTCCTAAAATAGCCCCTCGCTGCACCATTACTAAAGTTTCCCTTATGGTAATAATTATTGTTTGCATTTTGTCCATTTCTAAGTCTCATCGGAGAATGTAGTTGGTTATGATTATTGTTACTGCTACCATTACTGCCATTCCCATTCGAGCTGCAGCTCGGATTCGCTTCTGTTACTCTTCTTTGATATGACATTTCTCTTGCCCTTTTATTGTCCTCCTCAATTATATCAATATGATCAAGCGTAGTCATAAATGAGTCTATATCCTTATCATTTATATATAACAGCTGATTCCTTATACTGGTGGGTAGTCTGGACTTGAGTATTCTAAGTATATCCGGCAAAGGAATCGGTACATCCCAATACAAAGATTTATTAATGTATTTCTCAAAATATCTCTTTAGAGATCCTCTAGAAAATGAGAAAGGCTCAGGATATAATACTTCCTGCCTAAGTCTTTCTTGTACTCCAGCAGACCTATATTTTGCTAGAAAAGCCTGCTCAAATTCCTTGTAACATTTACAAGAAGATGTTTGTTTGGATGCCCACAATGCTCCTGATCCTTGTATATATCCAGATACAAAACTAATCTTTTGCCATTCTGTCCAAGATAGTGGAAATAGACCACTGAAACTTCGAATAAAGACTACAGGATGAACATTCTTTTTGTCAGGGTTAAAGATTTGAAATTGTCTCTGTTTAATCATCTTCTCCTCAACGCTACTACGATTCCAAAAATCATCCTATTCGTACTTTTCCTTGTGGCTATCCGTTATATCGAATCTAACTTGTGACGTTCCAGTTCTGTCTACATCGGATCTTGACGTGGACGGAATGTCACGCGCAGATGGAGAATGTTGTTTCCTACTTCTCGGTGTTTCTAAATCCTCCTGCGAGAGATTTAGTGATCTTTCGATATTTTCTTTCCAACGCGAGAAATCTTCGCCAAGTTGTTCTCGAACTTCCTTTAACCCTTTGTTAAAAAAATTATCCTCGGAACTCTCTGAAATTGACTGTAAAGCTACTTTCACAGTATCTTCTATCGTTTCCGAAGGAGAATTTTGCTGCTCTAATGTCATTTCTGAAAACTTTCCCGCAAGTACATCCATTCTATGTTCCAATGTCTCCTGTTTTTCCTTCACTTCGTCAAATTGCTTCTTTAGATTATCTTGGGATTCTGTTATTTCTGGTATCATAGCTACGGAACACTGTATGTCCTTTTGAGCTTGTATTACTTGAGGAAACAGCTCTACTTGCTTTTGTATCGTGTCAATTATGACGGATACATATTCGGTTAGTTCTGCTTTTAATTTACTATTGTTTTCTTGGCACTGTTGGCGGACCTGCTCAATTCGAGCAATAAGATACTGTTCGGTCCTTTCTGCCCGTTCCTTTATTTCCTGTGTCTGGGTATTTAATCTCTGATCTAATTCGGTAAAGGTTGCTCTTAACTGATTTTGTAATTCTGTTTGATTTTCGGCTAGTTGATTTTGGAGTTAATTTTATATAACCGATAAGTCTCGTTTTACCTCCGCTTGGCCTTCAGCTAATAGAGACAACTGTTGCATATTAACAACTAATGTGTCAACAACAGTCTGATCAGCTGTTGTATGAATTTTTTCTGAACCAGCGGGATTATTTATATTGCTACAGCTAGCCACAACAGTCTCAGAATTACTATTCGTGGCCTCTGCTCCTGCGCAAACAGCTGAAGGCTGTTGCACTTCTCGTTGCTGATTCAATGACATTTTAAATGCCGCTCTCATTCATGATAGGAAACGCAGTCATAGCTCACTCACTCAAAATGATCCTGAAATTTTACTTGTTAGAATGAAATCAGGCGATGATTCTTCTTCTCTGCAGGCTCGTGCTTTGCGGCAGTCTGCTAATCTGTACAAATAAAATGCCTCGTAATTTTGGAAGCGTTGTATAATCAGTCGGGAAACCTCATATCAAGCGGATATTTGGCTTTGATGAAGTTTAACCTTCCGAAGAAGTAATGGAGCTCTTGGATTATTAAATATAGGTTCGTATCCAGTCTTTCGGGAGTTCCCTTCTGATTAATTCTCAAATTTCAAACACACACCTTTTATGTGAAGGAGCAATCTATATATATTTCCTCTTAATCGTACAATTCGTATCAGTTATCTTCTGTGATAAATCTCAATAATCAGATTACAGTTCTTCCAAACGAAGCTCAGGCTAATCGGCACGAAGACAATCTAGGAAGCTCCCTTTCTTTTTTTTTTCTAACAACCAGCAGAGAGAGCACTACAAAGAATACTTATGCGCTCATGGCATAGCTATTGTATGAACTACTTTTCGCATGGATTCTGCGAGTATGAAGATAGAAAATTAGTAAACGTCATTCAAGGGTAGAATTGTATCTGAATAATTCATCGAACATAAAGAGATATTACAAATACATTAAAAAAAAGGATACAACGTGGTACTCTATTCTAGTACACGGCCTCCTACCACATGCATTGACAAGGAACACGGATCAGAACCGCCACTAAGGCATTCAACGTTATGAAAACACCAAAAATGTCATTAGAACAAGACGATTCGAGTAGTACTTCAACACAGCGAAGAGTAGATCATATTGAATGGCCTTTACCGAGTCCACAGGGCCGTTCAGTCGCTAGGCCTGGAATATTTAATGGATCCGCGGTTCCTTACTGTAAGATAAGCACAATTCACTCACACAGTCAGGCAAAGAACCGATAGCCTCCGAGTGCGACCAGCGAGTGATATGATCGTGAGGTGCAGTTGAGCAGTGGAAGAGTGGAGAGTCAAAAAATGGTTCAAATGGCTCTGAGCACTATGGGACTCAACTGCTGTGGTCAGCAGTCCCCTAGAACTTAGAACTACTTAAACCTAACTAACCTAAGGACATCACACACATTCATGCCCGAGGCAGGATTCGAACCTGCGACCGTAGCAGTCGCACGGTTCCGGACTGCGCGCCTAGAACCGTGAGACCACCGCGGCCGGCAGTGGAGAGTCAGTCCTACTATCGTAGCGGGAGGAGGTACATCGTACCGGCAGTGTGTCCCCACAGCCATTGTTAATCACAAGCAAACCGAAACACACTGAACGGCCAAAGAAACTGGTGTAGGTATGCTATTCAAATAGAGAGATATGTAAACAAGCAGAGTACATCACTGTGGTCGCCAACGCCTATATAAGACAGCAAGTGTCTTACACAGTTGTTAGATCGGTTACTGCTGCTACAAAGGCAGGTTACCAAGATATAAATGAGTTTCAACGTGGTGTTATACACGGCGCACGAGCAATGGAACACAGCATCCCCGAGGTAGGATGAAGTGAGTATTATTCCGAACGACCATTACAAGAAAGTTCTGAGAATATCAGGAATATGGTGAAATATTAAATCTTCGACATCGTTGCAACCGGGAAAACACCCTGCAGGAACGGGACCCACGACGACTGAAGAGAATCGTTAAACATGACGGAAGTGAAGCCCTTCCGTAAACTGCTGCAGATTTCAATGCTGGGCCATCATCAAGTGTCAGCCTGCGAACCAAGCAACTAAACATCATCGATATAAGCTTTCGGAGCCAAAGGCCCACTCGCTTATCCTTGATTGTGCATTTCGACGGACTTGGGCAGTTTCAGCAAGACAATGCGACACCCCACGCATCCAAAATTTCTACGGAGTGGTTCCAGGAACACTATTCTGAGTTCTAACACTTCTGCTGGCCCCACACGCGTCCAGAATTTCTACGGAATGGCTCCAGGAACACTCTTCTGATTTCAAACACTTCTGCTGGTCTCCAAACTCCCCAAACATGAACGTTATTGAGCATGTCTGGGATGCCTTGCAACGTGCTGTTCAGGAGAGATCTCCACCCCGTCGATACTCTTACGGATTTATGGACAGCCCTGCAGGATTCATGGTGTCAGTTCCCTTCAGCAGTACTTGAGACGTTAGTCGAGTCTATGCCACGTCGTGTTGCGGCACTTCCGCGTGCTCGCGTGGGCACTACATGATATGCGGCAAGTGTTCAAATGGTTCAAATGGCCCTGAGCACTATGGGACTTAAAATCTTGAAGTCGTCAGTCCCCTATAACTTAGAAGTACTTAAACCTAACTAACGTAAGGACATCACACACATCCATGCCCGGGGCATGATTCGAAATTGCGACTGTAGCGGTCGCGCAGTTCCAGACTGTTGCGCCTAGAACCGCATGGCCACTTCGGCCGGCATGAGGCAGGTGTACCAGTTTCTTTAGCACTTCAGTGTATAAATAACTGCTACAAATGTTTTCGGCAGTAAATGATTATAAATATGGATTGTCAATATCACGTATTTGCGTCTACTGCACCGTCCATTGAATTGAGGTGAGGATGAAGCATGCCGAGTATTACATCGTCATGTAACAATATATCATTGTATTTCACCTATGTCAAGGTCATCCATGAACAGATGTGACTGTCTCGTATTGCGTTTGACGAGAATATATGACTTTCCTTTGTGGAAACATTTTGACACCATGATTAATGTAAAACCTCTATTTCTTGAAAACAGCATTTTAGAGCAACCAAAATCCGGCTGAAACAACTCCTGTAGCGGTCAAATTGACTAGCGCATATTCATTTATGTCATGGTCAGTTAAATTAAACGTTAGGCTGCCACATTATTTGACAGCTAACAATACCATTACCTCAATGGGGAGTGACTCAACTCGCATCTGAAAGCAACAGTAACTTTCCATGTTGACGACACGTGACATGAAGCTGCTCTTCTGTGAACAGTAGTTATTCAGTATGTAGCTTCATCTTGGCTATGAGTCCATATAACGTAATTTTGAAAGTAAGAAATCGCGAGAACTAACTTTATCATATGGACTGTATAGTGTAATAACGTCTCAAATGTCGTGATTAAGGACTGTTTTCATCATACGAAACAATAGGAGCAGTGTTAATGAGCAGTGTTGTAAAGTATGTTCGCGAAAATCCGTGTGAAAAACTGTGTAGTTCAAGTGCTAAAGATAGACAGGTGTGAACATTATTACGACGAAACATGTCAAATTTTCGCCACAGACATATCAGAGAAGTATTCTCTTCCAGTTTTGTCCCCGAAATTGCTTTCTGAACGGTTAAAATCGGTTGATTTTTCATGGACCCATAAACCGTGATACGCATATTATTTCCGACAGTGGCAACAAAATTGATTAGTGACATCACACAGGTATGCATAGAAATTGAACCAAATAATAGGAAGTAGCAGAGTAATTCTACATACCTCTGAACCTGCACAACAAAATGTTTACATCAAAGACGAACTACACCATGTCGTGCTATACTAACGTCTTTCAGCGGCGAACCAAACACTCACCTCGACGTCTAGTGGCGAATCAAACTGATCAAGCAGCAGAATCGCCTGGCAACGGACCTGCAAACTACCAGTGCCCACAGCTCCACCGTGTGGCTGACCCTTGAACTACGACACCATGCTGAACAACAGCATGATTCGAGCACCAAGCAGCGTGACCGACAGTGCTCTGGAGACAGATAGGTCATGTGGCATGACTGGCAAAATGTCAACTAAGGCACCTCCAAGCCAGACATCATACATCGTTACCTGTGCTTATGTCAGTCGGTGTGTGAAGAAGATCTGCTGGTGCTATAGTAACCAAAATTAAGCACTCTTCAGTGAATTGCCCCAGAAGGGTCGGGCGAAAAATAGTTCAAGAACCGTCGGGCTGGGTCTTTAGGACCCAGCAAATCAAACACTTAAACAAGTGACGAACAGTATACTTACTTCAAATTACGAATTCTTATATTTTTCAGGAATTACTAAATGCTACATTGACATTAATTTTACTTTCTGAATTATACAATAATTGTATACAAAAATTGAATAATATGCTACTTTGTAGTACTAAATGTAAGCAAAGAGGAAATACAAGTAAATTTGATTGAAATACGACTGTAAATGAGAATAAGTTGTAGAACTAAAAAGCAAAACTGTTGAATTTTCGTTATATAAATGGAAGTTGTGAATATAATGGACATTTGTGAGACATAGTCCTTTAAAATCATCATTTTTCAAAACAGCCGATGCAAACCATTTCAGCATGCGTTCATGCATGACCACACTTTGCAAACTTTGCAAAAGTATTGAGTTTTGCCGTCTGAGGTTAAAGGCAATCCTGTGAATTTCGCACAAGAGGTTTAGCTTGATTGCACGCATTGTCAAATATAGTGATATGATAGACTATGCTAGGGTTCTGTGCTATTCTCATCTAACTCAAATGTTTTTATTTACTTTGAATACAATGTAGCCATTGAGAGCTTCAATATTCAACAACTGAAAAAAGAAGCAGTGAGGAACAGTATGTTCACCACACATAGCATCTACGACATCTACGCCGCCCTTTGTTTTGTTGTAGCACATTACTATATTTGGTTTTTGTGGTGTGCGTACTGTAAGACTTCCGGTACACGCACCATCAGGTTATTTGACTTGTCGCTCTAACAAAGTAGGCGAGTGTCAGCAATATGTCTGGTGGTCTTATCGTGGCGTGTTTATCTTCTGCCGTTAGGTCAGACAATAGAAATGCCACTTGCACGCTTAGAGTAGCAGACTGCCGGTGACAAACTTTAAACAGAACTTGATTAATTCTCACACACATTCATTAAAATAATAAAAATCATATACATTACGTAACTTCATTCTGGATGCTGTTTACAATTGACAATGTGAAGGTCCTTTGGTCTTGGTATGTCAATCTTATTCTCACATATCTCTGATACATGACAAAAGTGTCTATACATTTATTTTAATGGCTGTGTATAGGAATATGGTAATCTTATTAGGCGCAGACTTAAACTTGACTGTAGACTGGTACAGACTAATGCAGACTGACTAATCGGAGGTCTGTACACTCTTTATAATACCTCACTGTGCGAGTGTGATCTGCGAGGAGAAAAGATTCTACATTAGCAACAATCTCATTGGCTGCGAGACATGTTAATACGCGGATTGGCGGAAGCAGAATTTGGTCCGTCGCTAAATCAGCGCCATCTCGTAGTGCGGAGATGGACGAACGCAGCGCCTGCGCTGTTGTGCTTAGCGGGGTGCGTTCTATTGGGAAAGTTGTGTACGTGCTGACTACGTGGAACTATGTACACAAACGCCTTTTTTTCCTTTCACCACTGTAACTGTCAATCTCATCATCATGATACTTTGACGAAATGAGCAGTACTGTTTTTTTTTCCAGATGGTAGTAATACTTAAGGATTACTTTTTAGATTTTATGGGTAAGAGCTCAACTCTAATTTCTGGCTTATTTTCCTTTTAACGTAGAAACAACAGTAATATTCTTTCGCTGTAGTACTTTCCAGACTATTAGGTAAGAATTAAATCAAATATCTACCGTTAGATTTCTTCCAGAACATTTTACTGGGTCTACAAGATGCAAAACAACATCATCTGCTTTTTTGATTTTGTACGGTCCTTGTGGTTGTGCACCTGCATAGTCTTCCAAATGTTTTACATAGTGCGTTTTAGAACAAGCCAGGATGAAAACCTTGACGCCATACTTCGCAGCTTCATTGGGGATGTACATTTTGAATCTGCACCTACCTCTGTATGGAATGAGCATTTCGCCCAAAGTAACGTTTTCTGAGGTAGCGAAATACACATTGCAGTTGAAGGAAAATATATCAAAAATGTATTTTATGGCAGGAAGAATATCTTGGGTTTTTCTTTCTTCCTTCGTATGGATGTTGTCAAACCTGATACAACGAGTCAAAAATCTGAATTTTTTTCAATGACATACTTGTCCCAAAGATTTATGTTCCGGTGCCATCTGTAGTCCAGAAGTCTTAGATATTCATTTTTCCGCCATTCAATGATCCATCTAAGTAAAGAAGGGCAGAATATGCCTTCATTTCATCAAAAACTTGCAGGCATGGTCATATTTAGGTCACTGTTTCGATCTTAATGCTTCCATGGAAATGCATGGTAGCTATGTTGTCACGTCTTGTTCGAACACTTTGTGGGAAACAAGTTTCTCTTAATTTAGGTGCTTCGTTCCTTCCTTCATAAAATCGCATAAGATACGTACCCAAGTCAGTTATGGGTGATGTACTAGAATCAACAACAGTAGGTGCATCTGTGCTGGCAAAAGCCTGAACATCTATCTCTTCAGCACCACTTATTTCACTATTACCGTATTGATCACTGTTTATTTGGAAGCCTGGGTCGCGTCAGAACTGCCTACTTCATTGTCATCATCACATAAGATTCTATAAATTTCACTCTATGAAAGATTTTCTTTTGCCATTTTAAATTGTAAACTATTGACAGTGACAATAGACAATGATAATTCGGTTTAAGGGCATCGTAAAGTAAGTCAGTGATAGACCTACACAACAAATAAAAAGGGATCGCACTGGCGGAAATTAGCAATGTAAACGGTCAAGCTGGGTCTGACAGACCAGCGCGCTTTCTGGAAGGCTACCAAACAATGACTAAACAAAAAAAAAGCTCATTCACGATTTTAACGCTTTCTCTTGGATGTTACAGGAAGCCAGAAGAGCGCTCGAGTCAAATCAGCAATTATAAGAACGTAAATTCAGTGAATGAAAAACTAGTGCGTCTCACAGAACCAACACGACCGTTCCAGGGCTAAGGCAGATATTTATACACAGTGTCTTCAGTACTTTTTGAAATGTGACTCTTAAGTGTTAGATGCTTAGTATACATATTTATACAACTGAGCAGTGACTGCAGCAAGAACATCGATTTTTCAGGCAGTGTTCATTGAGAATTAGATGATGATGATGTTTGGTTCATGGGGCACTCAACTGCGCGGTTATCAGCGCCCGTATAAATTCCCAACCTTTGCTCAGTCCAGTCTCGCCACTTTCATGAATGATAATGAAATGATGAGGACATCAAAAACACCCAGTCATATCGAGGCAAATGAAAATCCCTTACCCCCACCGGAAATCGAACCCGGGACCCTTTGCTCGGGAGGCTAGAACACGTCCGCGAGACCACGAGCTGCGGTCGGGGAATTAGAGGTTAATATGTTTATTTATTTATGATATATTTCTCACCAAAGTATTTTGTGCAGATGTGTGAATGTTGGTGTTAGTGTTAGATTTTTGTGGGCTTGTGCTTACTACTGTGTTCAGTGATGATAGCTATTCTGTTGATTTGTATTCAACTAATTAGTACAGTAAGTGCTTACTTAACTGAATCTTAATTAGGAGATGTATTCGGATTACCGGTATTCTCTAATAACACCAGCCAGTGGATTATAAATGGTCTGGATGTCTTCTGTTTCAAAGAAAGAGGTTGAAGACGTAATAGCTGTGAAAATGGAGGTAACACAGTGGTTGTGGAATGTCAGTTGAGATAAACTGAGATAAACTGAGACCTCAGTGAAAACACCGAAAGAGAAACCAGATATCTATGGGAACCATTTTGAATCGATGTTGGAAACGATCGCAGGGGAACAAAGAAAACTTGGAGAACCTATTACAAGAAAGAAAAAAATCATCTAAAGAAAGCTTGGAGAAATTATCTAACGAATATCAAGAAATCAAGAGGAAAATACCCCAAGAAAGTATGGAGAAAATATCCAGACAAAAAGGAAAACTTGAAGACAGAAATACACCAGTTTGAAGAAGGAATAAACAAATTTCGTGAAGAGAGAATTGTCAGACTGCAGAAGCGTTCTGATAAATTCAGAGATGATATAAATAGCCTGAGAATGGAAACAACAGGAAAATCTGAGAAAGGTGTTAGGGAAGCTGAAATAGAACTAGAAGACGAGATTAAAGAAGTTGAGACTTGTTATTGCCAACAGATTACAAATGTCACGTAGATGCCACAAGAAAGGAGTATCACCATTAAAGATTAATAAATTGAGGAAACTGAATAGCTGTCAATTTAAGTGGGGAAACCGTATTGCAGATGCAGTGCAAGAATAAGCAAGTCGGGTAAGAAGTTAACCATTTTCTAGAAGATATATAAGAACAGGTGAATAAAGGTAAACGAATTAATAAAAAAAATTAACAGTGTACCAAACAGTGAGGGACCATAATATAAATACTGTAATAAACAGTGATAATAAGTACATCAGGCAGGTCCACGGCGAAAGTATAAACCAAACAGCGAACTGAACACTTGTTGTTTACCAGATGGTTAAAACGAATTTTCTCTGCGCACTTTAAAAATGTAGGCAAAATCCCATTTGCAGTAGACAGTGTGGAATGCGAATAATTCACTTGCAGAGTTAAGAAGAAAGATGAGGTTAATATTTACTGTAAATGTGAGGATGAATTTCTGATGAAATGGTGGCCAAAAGTTATCAAGATACATAATTAAAAGGAGTACTACATTAGAAGTTCCTTAACATTTAAGGCGATAGCCCACATGCCAGATTACTATCAAACAAGGCACAGGGAACTAACAACTTTTTTGCTGGTATACCATTTGGAGACTGGTAGGCTCCTTCCTGCGTGAGACATTACTTTGTTTCAAGTCTCTCTCTTCTCCCAGCTTTCCTTTCCAATATCCGAAGTGTAAGAAATCAGTAGCTGTTAAATAGACTACGCAGTGGTAGCAAAGGTTGAAACACGTATGTAACATAGCAGCGATGGCGAGGCATTGTAGCATCTGTGACCAGAGAGTATGCGCTTGACCGCGCGAGTGTTGCGAGCGGTTCTCAGTCTGTCAGTCAGTCGTTGCGAGTCTGTAGCTGTGTCTAGTGGAGGGCAGTACTCTGTCAGTAGTCGTCGCGAGCAGTAGCTCTGTTCAGTGGCGTGCAGTACGCTAGTAGTCGTCATGCAGAGCGGTCGGTCAGTAGTAGCAGCCCAGTGCGGTTGTGTGATGTAGGCGGTCGGCAACGCTGGTCAAGATGCTGAATGAGGTATACTGTTAATTAATATAATCATTAGATAATGTAAAAATTTATTTATTGTAATTATTCTCTAACAAGTGCCCCAATAATAATTTTTATTTCAAAAGCATTTTTCCAAAAATTTTATTTTTTATGGAACTAAAGATTTCGTTGCACTTCCCATTTCATTCCACTTCTTTTAAAGAAAATTTTCAGTAAAATCACAGAAAAAAGGAATATTATCATTTGCAATGCAGTTCCTCCAAGCCGTGCAGAAAGATAAGAGCAGAAATTTGACATCCATTTATTCTGAGGTAAGACTTCAATTCTGATTGTTTTGCACAGGGTCAAAGACCGATATTTCGGTTTAATTGAATTTTCTTATCACTGAATAGACTTTAATTTTTGTGAAGAATTTACATTTGAGTCAGATTGCGAATTTCACATTTTTGTTGCCATTGTCAGTACATTTCATTGTGGGCAGGTTACGCTTAGCGCAATGTCCATTAGCATTCATAATTAAATATTGTCATATTCTTTCTTTCAAATTTTTGTGAGGAGGTTACACACGGCTCCCATTTGTATTAAGTATTGTCATTGCCTTTTAAATTACGGTGGGGAGGTTACACTTGGCGACACCCAGTCCAGGATCGTATTTCGTTGAGAGTCTTTTGAAAAACAGTCAGATATCTGCTCTTATTTGCTTAGATATAATTAGGATTTGGCGCAACGCTTTTATTAACTTGTGACTTTCTTTCTACAGGTCAACGGCAATTCGTTGCTCTATTGTATTTGTGTGTTGCTTTTGCATTGTGCTTATTTGTTTTGTGAATAATTGTGACTACTGTAAAAATGCCGCGAAAGACTGTGAATAGTGTATCGCGAGGTATTGTGAACGAAATTACCGACTTAAACAACGTGACTGATAGTAATTGTGACACGCAGTGTAATGATGTCAATCCTGCGTTCACTAACAATCAGTGTATTCCAACCACTAATGATGACTTTTGTCTTAATGATGAACAAACGAACTCGATTGTGTCTTGTGTTGATTTGACGACAATTGATGACGCGGGACGCTCCATTGTAATGAGCGCTACCCAGCTTAACACAACCGGTTTGGAAAATTTAAGTAACATACAAACAAATTTTTCGAATGAAAATGGTCAGTGTAGTGAAAGTACGACGGATTTATTTAATTCCGAAATAGGGTCTGACAGTGTATGTTTAACTGGCAAACCTTTTTGTAAATTACAGAATGACCAAATGGTCACGCAAAACGAGACAATTCCAGATCGACCATTGAATAGCACAGAGAATAGAAATGCTAATTTTGAATCGGATCCAATTATGGCATTTTTGCGGCAAAATTTCAAACAGCTTAATGAAAAATTTGATAAAAATGACGAAAATCTCAAACAACTTAGCGAACAGGTCAAAAAACAGAGTGTGGATCGCAAACAAGATAACGAAAATCTCAAACAACTTAATGAACAGGTCAAACAACTTAGGGAAGATAACAAACACTTAAATGAGAAACTTGACAATAATGACGAAAATCTCAAACAACTTAGTGAACAGGTCAGACAACAGAATGAAAAATTAGACGACAATTCCAGACCGCTCAGTGAACAAATTAGAGCCGTTGCCGCGCAGTGCCATGACACTAAGGAACAGTTGCGAGTGGAAATTGAGGCTTGTTCACGAAAAAACAGCGAAGAAATAAAGTCTGTTGCGCAAGAATTAAGGGAAATGCAAACAGCCGCAACAGAAACACTCAGAGACGAAATTAGCGGAGTCGCTAAACAATGCTCTGAAAAGGCTACACAATTACGGGACGAGTTTAAAGCAATGACGGTAGAACTTTCGCGCACTATGGACGCAAAGATAGACGCGAAATTCGACCAGCAGAACATTCAGATTAACGAGCGCTTTAATCAACACATACAAAACAGTGATACGCGTTTCCGCAAATTTATTCAGGATCAAAATAAAGTCAAACGTCAGGTTATGGAAACAATCACTGCACAAAGACAAGAAGACAAACGTAAAATGTTCGCGAAAGCGAAGACGTATGTAGACAATAATATTGCTACAGTGTCCGACAAAATTAATACCATAGAACAGTTGAACGCGGAATTACGTGACGAAATTTCTGATCTTAAATCAAAAACAGATACACACACAGTAAATATTCAAACAGTGACAGACAGACTCGAACAATTAGAACTAACACAGGATTCAGATGTTGTCAAAACTGACGTTAAAAAACTGAACGAAACCACGCGTAAGTTGCAAAAACAGATTAATGCGTCTGATTCTAAAACCGATGATCAGGTTAAAACACTGACTGAAAAATGTGATGAATTGGCCAGTCGTATTGATGTTATCGAAAATACTAATGACAATAAATCAGACGATACTTCACCGGTTTCATTTAACCAAACACCTGAATTTCAAAATTTACAGCAGACAATTAATGAGATCGATTCATCTAACAACACGTTACGTAGGAAGTTATCAAATTTACAACAAGAAGTAACAGAGATGAAAAGCATTTCAGTTAATAACATACCACAACAGACGCCACTTTATGAACATGTGTCAGACTCACGCAGCGCGTATAATTTGGGTAATCTGCAGAGAGTACGGGACTTAGATTCTGATCAACCACAGTTCAATAGATTCTCTTACGATCCTGAACCTGTTCCATCACACAGAGATGATAATTTCGATTACAAACATTTTCTGTCAGTGAGAAAGTTTAAAGTTTTTAAAAACGGTAGAACGCAGATTCACCCACTGGATTGGATTCAACAATTTAGCTTTGCTCTTCCACTGACATGGCCTGTAACGCATAAACTTGAATTTATTTGCAGTTTTTGGGAAGGCGAACCGGCAACTCGTATGAGACCGATCGCGAGACAATGTTACTCGGTAGAGGAATTTCAGAATGTTTTTCTGTCAGCGTACTGGTCGAAGACGACACAGCGCGGAATTAAAGATCAATTGATTAGTTTGCCGAATTACGAGAACTCCAATTTTCCCAGCGTGACGCAATTTTTTGAGCACATGGTACAACAAAATCAGTACCTAAGTGAACCATACAGTGAATCTGCACTTATACAATTATGCATTTCCAAATTACCACGGTCATTACGAGTGTCACTTCTAACGGGGCAGCAAAAGGAAAACATTTCAGCATTCAGAGATCTTTTACAGCTCTTGGAAGTACAGCAATCCGATTATTCTTTTGTAAACAAAAACTTTTCTTATAATAACCAAGGTCAACGAAAGTACAGCAATTATGATCAGACACGTAATTTCAATAGGAAAGATAACAGACGCTTTAGGAACGACAACTACCAAAATTCTAATAACAGCCAAAATTCTAATTATCAATATCGTCAAACTTTTCAGAAACAGGAACAACACTTTAGTAACAATAGAGGTGTTTCACAACAACAACATCAAAACCAGCCGGTTAGCATACCTAACCAACAATGGAATACACAAGGTCAACCAGGCTTTAATGTTTCGCCGCGTGGACGTATAGTCCCTGGTCCAACAAATAGTAACACACGGGAGCAGAGAAACAACTATGTACAAGGAAGACAGTATTTCAATACCCATCGCAATACACCGTATAGGAACGACTATTACGACAGACGTAAAAACGATGAGCACAATTACCAGCGTACATATAATAACAGTCGGTCTCACCAACAGCAAAATCATGCGCAAGAACATATTCTTATGAATGAACCCGACAGTAGGTACCATCCAGAGCGTAACACGTCTGGAAGAAGTAATAGGACAGTTCAAATAGTCGAAATGCCACAGAATCCTCCTAATAATAATAACACGTCAGATAGAATCTGACTAGATAATGTACAGGACGCATCTTCCAATAATACAAGCACTACCTTAGACACGCAAAATGTTGTTCACGAAAATGTAATTACTTTTGACGACATCAGAGACACTCTTTTACAGGAAAGACCAGTTATTCAGAAAACCATTTCACATCCTGTTATCGAAATTAAAATTGGTTCATCGAAATTCTCAGCAGTAATTGATTCCGGATCACCAATATCAGTAATAAATGAGGAGGCTTTTAATGAGTGCAACAAAGAGAATACCTATCCGACATTACCTTTAGGCAAAACAAAAGTGAAAGGAGCAGTATCGAGTAAAGGTGTAGACGTTAAATTACAGACGCATTTATCATTTTGTATTGGAGGTCATACTTTCCACTCTAATTTTTGGATTGTTCCTTTATTGACAACAGACATTATTTTAGGCACGAATTTTCTGGTACAACACGACGCAGTTATCGATTTTCAGAATTCTTATTTAATGGTAAAGGATGAAAATGTACAATTGGCTTTAGAATTTCAGCACTCTTTATCTGCGGAAGAACAAACAATTAACCGCACAGAGGTCATTTCCGCAACACGTAACATAGACTGTAATCCCACATTGTTCACGGATACGTACGTACACAACTATAATACTCCAGACGAAGTTGACTACGACGTAATACAGATGATTTCTGATAAGGTTAAAGAGAGCAGTGCAACTACAGACGACGAACGAACGCAATTACACGAAATTCTCTTACAGCAAGCTCCAGTTTTTGACAATGTTCCTGGTACTATGTCCGGATTTATGTATGAATTTCAAGTGAAACAGCACGATACATTTAAAGCAAAGCATTATCCTATTCCATATATCCACAGAGAACAGGTTAAAAAAGAATTGCAGGATATGCTTGACCAAGAAATTATAGAACCAGCAGTTAGTCCGTACATAAATCCGTTGCATATTGTTAAGAAAAAAGATGGCTCACTTCGCCTTGTACTTGATTCACGTCACATTAATGACATTATTATTAATGAAACAGATCGACCACAGACATTAGAGGAACTTTTACAGAAATTTCACGGTACAGCTATTTATTCTACACTAGATTTGAAATCGGGATTTTGGCAAATTCAACTTCATCCGAATTGTAGAAAATATACAGCTTTTCTCTGTTTTGGCGACTGTTATCAATTTTGCAAATTACCGTTCGGCTTAACTATTTCTTCAGCAGCTTTTATTCGCGGTTTGAACACAATACTTCCGACAGAACTTAAGGACAGAATTACGACGTATGTAGACGATATTCTTATCGCAGAAGCTAACTGGTCTGAACACAATCTGATTCTTGAACAACTGTTACAAACTTTCCATGCACAAGGACTTACAGTTAATCTTAGTAAATCGCACTTTGGCAAAACTTCTATAAAATTTCTTGGACACGTAATTTCAGCAGAAGGGATTGCACCTGATCCGGAAAAACTTCAAGCTCTACGTGACATTACCGTTCCTACGACGAAGAAACAATTACGCAGTTTTTTGGGCTTAATTAACTTTTTTCGTAAATTTATTCATCATTCTGCTTTAGACACGCCTAGACTATGCCAATTAACAGGTAAAAACAGTATTTGGTCTTGGGATAAGCAAGCACATTCTGAATTTGTGAACCTGAAACATGCTTTGTTGAATGCTCCACTTTTATCGCACCCAGATCTTACTAGAAATTTTTCCATTGCCACCGACAGTTCTAACACCGCTTTGGGCGTACACATTTTCCAGGAAATTGAAGAAGATGGCTCTACAGTAATTAAAAACATCGCATTTGCAAGCCGCATTCTGTCACCTGCTGAACGAAATTACTCCGTTGCAGAATTGGAAACATTATGTGTTGTATGGGCTTTTACGAGATTTAGGCACTTTCTTTATGGCAGACATACCACCGTTTACACAGACCACAGAGCGATACAATTTTTACTTTCGGCCAAATTCACTCACGATAGATTAAGTAGATGGAAACTGTATTTACAGGAATTTAATTTTACGATTGTTCACATTCCCGGTACACAAAATGTTATAGCAGACGCACTATCGCGTTCTCTCGGCAGCAATCAGCAAGACGTAGCAACCAACTTCTGCAATACAAATTTCAGTGTCATGTACATTCAGCAAGTTGCATTTGAAAACTTTATTTCATCGTCATTACAGGACATAGCACGAGAACAAAATAAAGACAATGTGTGGAAAGAAATTAAACACCTTTGGCAAGATAAGAATAATGTTACGATTAGGAACCACTACACTGTACGCAATGACATTCTGTTTCGCCGCTCTCATCCTGACAGCAACAACTGGTTATTATGCATTCCTGACGAACTGGTTAACAAATTAATTTGGTACACTCATTTAAGTTACGCACATTACGGAGCACGAAAATGTTTTCTTATACTGAGACAGAACTGTTATTTTTCTAACATGGAGAAACGTATAGGACGAGTTTTAGCGTCTTGTAAAATTTGCCAGAAAGCTAAATCAGACACCACTTCACATATTCCTCCTTTATATCCCATTATACCTGTTAAATTAAGATACATGGCTGCAGTAGACATTTTTGGTCCGATTCCGAGAACTAACAGAGGTTTTTGCTACATCTTTGTCGCTGTTGAGCTCACTTCAAAATTTGTTACTTTCACTCCGTTACGCAAAGCTACTGCCAAAACTGTTTCGAAAGCATTTGTAAAACATTTTCTATTTCATGTAGGGCATGTAATGAAAGTAATTTCTGACAATGGATCTCAATTTCGTAGTACCGTATGGACACGCATGTTACGAGCCAGAAACATTTCTCCGATTTATATATCCAAGTACCACGCTTCTTCGAACCCCTGTGAAAGATTAATGAAAGAAATTGGTAGGCTGTGCCGAATATACTGCCACAAAAGACATATTGATTGGGATACACACATACTCTCATTCCAAGATGTAATTAATTCCATACCAAATGAATCCACTATGCTATCTCCGACTGTTATACTGAAAAACGTTGAACCACCGAACAAAATTAAAGAATTAGTAAAATTACCCAAATGTAGGCGACTAAGACACCACGAAATAATTGACATTGCGCTGAACAATATCAAACGTGCCACAGAGCGCCGGAGAAGACAGCAAAAACAGGTTTGTAGACGCCGAGACTTTCACGTTGGACAGAAGATATTAGTACGTACACACTATTTATCCAGCAAATTAAAAGGTAAGTGCAGTAAATTTGAACTTCTATACGCAGGTCCATATCGGATTCGCAGCATCCCTCACCCCAATGTTGTACACGTCGAAACTTTGAGAACCAGAAAATCGAAAGGCAATCACCATATCTCAAACATTAAACCGTTTATTGAGTGAAACCACTGTATGATTCAACACACTATGATGCCATTTACTAATGGAATTATTTCACCTGACTAATTACTGATGATTATCGTATTTTTTCTTGGCAAGTGCCCGGCAAGGTAAGGTTAGCAGGTCGCTTTTCTTGTCGTTACACATCAGACCGTGCATATTTTTCACACTTACGTATTTTATGACTAATTATGCAATGTTAGCTAATGACATGTTAATTTCATTACATTTTTTTTCATTAAAGTCTTTAATTCTCGCCTCGATTAACTACACTACATACAAGCTGAACACAACGAACGTCACATTTTGTCTTTTTTATGTACGATTGTATCCCAGTTTTGTTTATATGCACTGTGAAATAGTTAAATAGTTAAGATATACCACACACCAGTTGGCTTTGACATTTTTTTTGCCCTATGATATCTCAACATCGCGACTGTTTTACATTTTTGCTGCTGCATTGTATCATTCTGTGTACATTTTTAGCTTTGAACACTGTCAATGTCTTTGACATACTACGTTTTCTGTCATGTTATGCTGTATGGTTAATTGTGTCACCATAAACCAGTCATTATTTAGTGGGTATATGATTTAAATGCAGGACATTAATCTTTGTTCATCAATTTCAGAAAGAAATGATGCGTGTAAGAAATAAATTCAAGAGAAATGGGAATTTCACCTACGGAATAAACGAAAGGAGATGCAATAACTTTATGGGGAAAAGTAAATGGATCAGGATTAACAAGCATTAACAAGAATATACTATACTCATCGTAGAATAGCAGTCTCAACTAATTTTTTCTTTCAGAATACAAGGTGATTGATGCAGGCTGTCAGACAGAACTACACATCTTAGTTTTTAGTGATGAAATATGCTAGAGATAAGGAATAGTTGGATAATGAGTAATGAAGTGATTTTTTTGCAGATGATAATGAATACTGATGAATAATGATGAAGGATATGCTGTTATGAATAATGAAGTTTTTCTTTACAGCTGATGATGATAATGAAGTTATGATGATATGGATAATGAAGTTTTTTCTTTACAGATGAGGATAATGTTGAAGTTATGTATTTATGCTACGTAGTTATTTAAGTATTTGTTGCAGTTTGCTTTGACAGCAGGTGTTACATTGCATAGTAGGATGACAGAAAGTTTTGGAAAGGACAGCTATGGAACACATTTTATACACATTTCACTACCTGTTAATTCGAAGTTCACTACTTTTCAGCATAGTGTGCGTTTCTTCTTTCAGGTTAATAATCCATTTTGTATTTTTTTCAGGAGAAGCTTTTCATGGTACTTACTAAACCTGTTACTTGTTATACCTGTTCTAGTACATGCATTTTTATTTTTTACCCATTTGTGTCTATCATTTATAAATGTGATCACATATACTGCCTTGTTACATAACCTTGGTACAGCTGACTCATGACGAATGACGTTACCTATCCTCATTTGCAGCAATAGGTCAAAAACAAATAGTGTTATGCCTCAGCAATTAATTATCGATCCCAACGCAATGCATTGCTAACAAAAAAAAAAAATGTATTCCCAGTCCCAAGTAGTGATACCAGTTTGAGAAAATTCTGAATAATACTGATCAACTCTGAATAGTATGTCACTTGAGTAATGACCTCTTAATGAGACAAAAGTATATATATTTAATAATGCTTTGTCACTGGCTAATAACTGCCACTGTTTATTGTAATGAGACTATTTATAATGCGCATGATTATTAATGCTATGACTGTAATTAACTGACTTTAATAATGACTTTGTAATGATCTGAATACTACTGAATGAGGAACACTGTTTATTGTAATGAGACTACTTATAATGCCCATGATTATTAATGCTATGACTGTAATTAACTGATTTTTAATAATGACTTTGTAATGATCTGAATAATACTGAATGATGAACTATGTTTTATTCTATTCAATACTTGCTGGCCACTGATTGCCAATAATTAATGTCACTCGATGAATTGTTGTTAATTATGCCATTAATTAGCTCTTGTTTTCAATGTTCATACTTTGTAATTAGAAAGCTAATGAACCTTAATTACTGTTTAATAATGCTATGTAATTAGGAGAAGGCTAATGATGCTTACTAGATTGGAATGACAAATGATTAGTTAACTGTAATTAGGAAAAAGCTAATGATTATTACTATTGAAATGACAAATGATTAATTAACTGACACACAATTAATTAACTATGATATATTTTGTAACCGGAAATGAATATGATTCTTACTATATTGAAATGACAAATGGTGCTATGCTTTGTAATTAGAAGGCTAATGAATCTTAATTACTGTTTACTAATGCTTTGTAATTAGGAGAAGGCTAATAATTCTTACTATATTGGAATGACAAATGATTAATTAACTGTAATTAGGAAAAGGCTAATGATTATTATTGGAATGACAAATGATTAATTAACTGACAAATAATTAATTAACTATGCTATACTTTGTAACTGGAAAAGAATGCGATTATTTCATAATGCTTTGTAACTAGGAAAAGAAGGCTACTGATTCTATGTAAAACAATTAATGAACATTTTTCTGTAATACTACATACTTGGTACAGAAATGTTCAATAACTGGGCTATGAATGCCACAAACTGCTAATTAAGTCTCTAATTGTCAATATTATGTGACTTGATGTCCTTCACCTCATAAGCTGACTACCCTGAATTATTGCAATGTCCATTTGTCCTGTTTATCCTAGTGATCATGGAGCACTATATTTGGTTTTGCACTAATTCTACGTTGGTGTGCCTTGTAAGAGCGTGGTGTTGACACGACATGCTGTCCACCACCGTGAGCGATGAAGACGTTATTATGGTCCCACTGTTTGGTGTACCTAATGTACTGCCAAAATGAAAACATGGAACGTTACTACAACAGTTCAGTGTCTTGGCTACACTGATAATTTCTGATGGGAAAAGAACATCAAGTTGTGTCACTTAGTGTTGTACTTCTGTGGAAAGATATGGACTTTCAGAGCAGCTGTGTGCAATCTAAAGTGCTACAACCATGATGCAATCCTTCCCTTTCCTATCCTAATTCTTGTCACATAGTGAAAATCATTTTTTGCTAACGTCATTTATGTTCATGGCTATACATTTTTTTTCGATTCGCTGAACTCCAGTGCGAGTACACTTATGTCACTGGTCGACATGATGTTTTGTCATTATGTTTATTTATTGCGAAAATGCTAAAGACATTTTTTTTGATTTGTTCTGAAGTACAGTATATGTACACTCTTGTCTTTTATATTGTATATACGGTTTTATTTTAATGATATGTTCTGAACTACAGTACATGTGCAATAATGTTAGGCGTTAATATGTTTTCTATTGAACTTCAGTGCCTGTGCACTTTTCTCATTTTTCAATATGATTTGTACTATTCTGTATATTCAATACTTCAATGCGTATGCACTTATGTCATTTGTTACTAATTGTATATACGTTTCATCATTTACTGATATGTTCTCAACTGCAGTGCATGTGCACTCGTGTCACTTGTCAACATAATATTTTTTGCCAGTCGGTTTGTTTGTTCTGAATATGCCAATGAATTTTTTCAGTGCCTCTGCACTTTGTTTTCTGTCAAATAATTTGTATATACATTTTTCTTATTTGCTACTATGTTTTGTACTCACATTTTGTCTTTGTCTGATATATTTTGTACTTAGTGCGTGTGCACAACATTTAAATATTCTGTAAGTTGTAGAATTTTGTTAATTAAAGAAAAATTTTGCCACGCTTGGTAAGTCCAAATGACTCACCATCGCTGCCAAATTTTTGCCCCCCCAGTGGAGGGTTACGAAACACGTATGTAACATAGCAGCGATGGCGAGGCATTGTAGCATCTGTGACCAGAGAGTATGCGCTTGACCGCGCGAGTGTTGCGAGCGGTTCTCAGTCTGTCAGTCAGTCGTTGCGAGTCTGTAGCTGTGTCTAGTGGAGGGCAGTACTCTGTCAGTAGTCGTCGCGAGCAGTAGCTCTGTTCAGTGGCGTGCAGTACGCTAATAGTCGTCATGCAGAGCGGTCGGTCAGTAGTAGCAGCCCAGTGCGGTTGTGTGATGTAGGCGGTCGGCAACACTGGTCAAGATGCTGAATGAGGTATACTGTTAATTAATATAATCATTAGATAATGTAAAAATTTATTTATTGTAATTATTCTCTAACAAGTGCCCCAATAATAATTTTTATTTCAAAAGCATTTTTCCAAAAATTTTATTTTTTATGGAACTAAAGATTTCGTTGCACTTCCCATTTCATTCCACTTCTTTTAAAGAAAATTTTCAGTAAAATCACAGAAAAAAGGAATATTATCATTTGCAATGCAGTTCCTCCAAGCCGTGCAGAAAGATAAGAGCAGAAATTTGACATCCATTTATTCTGAGGTAAGACTTTAATTCTGATTGTTTTGCACAGGGTCAAAGACCGATATTTCGGTTTAATTGAATTTTCTTATCACTGAATAGACTTTAATTTTTGTGAAGAATTTACATTTGAGTCAGATTGCGAATTTCACATTTTTGTTGCCATTGTCAGTACATTTCATTGTGGGCAGGTTACGCTTAGCGCAATGTCCATTAGCATTCATAATTAAATATTGTCATATTCTTTCTTTCAAATTTTTGTGAGGAGGTTACACACGGCTCCCATTTGTATTAAGTATTGTCATTGCCTTTTAAATTACGGTGGGGAGGTTACACTTAATACAAATGGGAGCCGTGTGTAACCTCCTCACAAAAATTTGAAAGAAAGAATATGACAATATTTAATTATGAATGCTAATGGACATTGCGCTAAGCGTAACCTGCCCACAATGAAATGTACTGACAATGGCAACAAAAATGTGAAATTCGCAATCTGACTCAAATGTAAATTCTTCACAAAAATTAAAGTCTATTCAGTGATAAGAAAATTCAATTAAACCGAAATATCGGTCTTTGACCCTGTGCAAAACAATCAGAATTAAAGTCTTACCTCAGAATAAATGGATGTCTAATTTCTGCTCTTATCTTTCTGCACGGCTTGGAGGAACTGCATTGCAAATGATAATATTCCTTTTTTCTGTGATTTTACTGAAAATTTTCTTTAAAAGAAGTGGAATGAAATGGGAAGTGCAACGAAATCTTTAGTTCCATAAAAAATAAAATTTTTGGAAAAATGCTTTTGAAATAAAAATTATTATTGGGGCACTTGTTAGAGAATAATTACAATAAATAAATTTTTACATTATCTAATGATTATATTAATTAACAGTATACCTCATTCAGCATCTTGACCAGTGTTGCCGACCGCCTACATCACACAACCGCACTGGGCTGCTACTACTGACCGACCGCTCTGCATGACGACTATTAGCGTACTGCACGCCACTGAACAGAGCTACTGCTCGCGACGACTACTGACAGAGTACTGCCCTCCACTAGACACAGCTACAGACTCGCAACGACTGACTGACAGACTGAGAACCGCTCGCAACACTCGCGCGGTCAAGCGCATACTCTCTGGTCACAGATGCTACAATGCCTCGCCATCGCTGCTATGTTACATACGTGTTTCAAGGTATATCAATTAATAACATTTTAGCAAAGCCTGTGGTATATTCATCACAAAAACATAAAGTCAGCGTTAAAGTAGTAATTGAGATACCAACAAATCTATAATTTGTGTAATTTCTCAACGATAAAACTGCACAAATACTAACGCCAAAAAACAGAGTTGGTGCCAGACCTGGAAAGAAACATGTGTCTAAGGAACAGGAGGAAGATATTAGTGTTTAACATCTTGTCTACAACGAAGTCATTAGAGTGTAGCACAAGCTCGGATTATGGAAGCATGAGGAAAGAAATCGGTCATGACCTTTCAGAGGAGCCATCACAACATTTGCCTCAAGGGATTTTGGGAAATCACGGTAAGCCTAGGTTTGAATAGCCAGACACGGGTCTCAACAATCATCCACCCAAATGTGAGTCCAGTGTGCTAACCACAGCACCACCTCCCTCGGTAAATTGTCAAAATTTTGAGTGAAGCTAATTAGTATCAGTAACGAGTGTTACATAATTGGGGAGATTTGTACCATGAGTCAGGTAAGTAGAAAAACAGTAAAAAATTGAAATGACGTATCAGCTGATGGTAGTAATAACTAGGAAACATATAAAATGGCATTAAGATGAAAAGTTACTAGTTTTCATGAATAATATACAGTATAAGGATGATCATTGTAATTAGGGTCATGATGAGGAGCAGGAGCTATGGAATATGAAGAAATTTCCATGTATTAATTGAGGTGAATAAGGAGAGAGAGTGATATCTGTAATGGAGACTTATGTGAGATGGAAGGTATATGGAATATGAAATATTTTAAGAGCTAATATTTGATTAAAGTCATGTTCTTTAACACAAATTGTCATAGTTGTTTCTATATATATTTATGAGTAAGTAATGATGAAAACAAGTAATTTGTGAAAGGTAAAGGAATGATAATGAAGATGATCTAGCTACCTGTTGACACTGAAAATGCAATAAATAGTGAGCGTCAGAAGTACTATCCTGGCACCGTCCAGTGGAAAATGAGCACCAGCACTTGAAATTTTGGGTCATAATACGTCAGCCTATTAGGAAATATTATACCTATTTTATTGGGAGCAATAATATCTGTATAAGTACAATAAACATTCTATGGCTGAGTAAAATGGCCATTTCTATGAAATCACATTAGTTGCAATTTTTTGTAATTGTGTAAAATATGTCTAGAGCATTAAGTTACCATCTACATCTTGACTTATCTAACAGAAGGTAAAGTACTGTTCATGATATGTACAGTCGTAATCAAAAGTATCCTAAGGACCTGCATTGCGTTTCGAATGATTCGCTTGCAACCGGTATAACACGGCTGTCTAGCAGGTCCTCTAATCGCCCCTAGGTACAGTCGTTTGACTATTGAAAGTGGTTCCAACAAGTCACCACTAGAAAACACTGCTCTGTATCGCAGTAACTCAAGATGGAAAGTAATACCACGATGCTACAAATATCAGGGAACACATTAATACAGATAAGACTGTTCTTAAGGTTTGTAAGCTCACATTTATTACAATAAGTGATATACCTGAAATGTAACCACTCTCATTATTACGTCAGATAGGTAACGCACGTAGTGCGTTCGTCGTATTCAAGATTTCCTCTTCAAAGTAACATACAGTACTTATTATTAAACAGAAAATGACATTGAAAATTTAAGTTATCCACGAGCAGCTAGTTGAGAATATGTATGAACTTGAAAGAACAAAATGTCACAGAAGTAAGCCCTTTTTCCACAAGCGACTATTTATGATTGAGAAGTGAAGGGAATTATGTTCAAATTTACAATAGATTGGTAACTTCAGCAGACAGCAAAATTGCGTTTTAAAAAAATTTAGCAGTAAATGTAATGGAAGTCGCGCCATTTTATCTGTGGTGCACGACACTTACCATTACGCTACTAGCTGACACATACCTACAAGCGCTACAGAGCTGAACAATTTCTCCAAAACTTCCGCATACCACAGTGCTGCGAGACAATGCAAATGGCCGGGTCTAGACTTCTGAGAGAAACAGTTACAGCTTTTCTTTTGGCTGCACGACGTTTTCTACAAACAGATTGCGCAATAGAATAGCTCAAGTGGAAAGGAACACTTCCTATCTAAATATCTGCACCCCACACTATTGGCAGTTCTGTGTATGTGGCAGTTACGTGATTTTATCTCGGTGATTACAAAATAGAGTCGAATGTATGCACTGGGTAGCTGAGGTAGCTAGTTCATGGTGATTCGGTCATCCAAGTAAATGAATTTACTGAACAAGCTGCAATTTACTACAGGGAGCCTGTGTGTCAGAATTTTCATCCAGTGTGGCGCAGCCGTGTTATGGTAGAAAAATGAGTAACGGAAATGAGGATTTGGTGGTCTGTTGGACTGATGGTAGGTTCCTATACCTGTGGTCTGGGTCCGATTCCCACTTTTGTCAATGATTTTAGATAGGGAGAGAAAGATTCCAGTCTCTTCTGGCTACACCAAGTGAAGAAGATATAATGGCAGTGTGGTCTGAAATTCACATTAAAGATGATATTCCTTCGCTGCCAAGTAGACGTTAGGTTGAACCACAATAAAGTCTGGAGTAGCGACATGTAGAAACTATCACCAGTAACCTTTCTTATACTAGTTATTTATTTCTAGTGACGAAACAAACGGTACGTAGGATCACAGGACACTTATTCCATCTTTTATCTGAGCTTCTGTAGGTCGATAAAATTGGTTCTGAACTGGGAATGCAACTCAAACCGCCCTTAACGCGGAATTTGATCCCTTCGTGACAAGACAGCTCGGCTACAATTTGTTGTTTGTTCAAAACTGCAGATTCCTCAACATCTCCACATGTTACGCGTGAATGGGTTCGAATCCTGGCCCGGCACTAAAGATTTCATTATGTGTTATCAAGCTCTAGCATGAGAACACCTATCTGCTGGTGGATAATAATTTTGATTTTTAACGTATTTTCATTCGTTGTCAACGCTAACGATATCTCACGTTTTTGACTCCCAGTGAGACACAGAACTATTTGCGAGATCACTGTAAGTTCAAGATGTTATTCCGAGCTGCTGGTGGAGAAAAATTCGGCAGCTGACGTCTCTTTGTGTGTAGTCAACAACGATATGTGTGGGGCTCTATTCCCTGTGAGCACTGAACTCTTCGTCATACTATTTCTAGTTCAAACATGCTCACATGTCGCTGCTGGCGCAACAAACCCATATTTAACGTTCGTTTTCTCTAGAATATAGCAGCGATAGGTGTCGGATTGGAGTCCTGAGAAGGAAAAAATTAATGCTTCGTCTCATCATTTCAGTTAAATTATCTAGCTACTGCCGAGAAAATCCGATATGTCACAGTTGGTTGTGCTTCGATATCAATCCGATTAGGTTCTGGGTTTGAATCCCTGTCCAACACGAAGTTTTACTTCCCGGAATTTCACGTAAGTTACTTGTGAGAAAGCAATATTTAACATCTCTCATAGTTCGTTAACAGGGACAAGAGATGCTGGGTAGTAATTCGCGTCCGTTAAAAATGTTTGTGTAACTTAAAGTAGATATTTGCTAACTGATGCTGTCTAAAATCGAGGTATATCACTCCTTGTATGCCTAATCAGGAATGACTGTTAGTTTGCGTCAGTCACAAAATCTTTGCTTAGTCCGCCTGATCTGGGTTTGAATCCATATGCAGAACGATACGGTTCTTCGTGTTATTTGAAGTTCATACATATTCTCAACTAGCTGCTCGTGGATAACTTAAATTTTTAGTCATTTTGTGTTAAATAATAAGCACTGGATGTTACTTCGAAGAGGAAATCATGAATACGACGAACGTACTACGTGCATTGCCTATCTGACGT
The DNA here is from genome assembly GCF_021461395.2 of Schistocerca americana. Lineage (NCBI taxonomy): Eukaryota > Metazoa > Arthropoda > Insecta > Orthoptera > Acrididae > Schistocerca > Schistocerca americana. Next base: position 49,887,949 of record NC_060124.1, read on the forward strand.
AATAATTAGAGTGGTAACATTTCAGGTATGTTATTTATTATAATAAATGTGAGCTTACAAGCCTTAAGGACAGTCTTATCTGTGATAATGTGTTCCCTGATATTTGTAGCATCGTGGTATTACTTTACAAGTTAAGTTACTGTGATACAGAGCAGTGTTTTCTGGTGGTGACTTTTTGGATCCATTTTCAATAGTCAAACGACTGTATCAAGGAGCGATTAGAGGACCTTCTAGATAGCCGCGTAATGCCGGTTGCATGCGAATCAGGCGAAATGCAATTCAGGTTGTTCGGATACTTTTGAGCATGACTGTACAATTTCGTGTATTATGAATTGTTTCTCGTATTTCGTATAAATAGCTTCGTAGAAATGACAACGAAAACGTTTTAAAATTGTGGCAGTTCTCCTCTACCTCTCATGTGTAGTGTCTGAGTTCGGCTGAAATGACGTTCTAGTATGGATGGCAAAAGCCCCGCTGAGACGACGGAAACAAATGGGGTTGCTGAAATACGTGAGTGCTTCTGGTTTTTGACCTGTGCTATGAATGAAGTTACTCAGCGACGATTACGTTTTTCATGCCCCACTCAGACTACTGGAAAGAAAGAGTAATTAAATGTATATCCAAATGTATGGACGTATTTACTATTGTTCCGTTAATGTGTCGTGAATTTTCGTACGGTGTATTTGCAGAGGCAATTCACTACCAGAGTCCGAGGGAGTTTACCCAAGATACATTGTAACCTTTATTGTCTGATATTGAATTTAATATTCTTCATATTCTTTTTGTAATCTTTAGTATTTTTGCTATTTCATTTTCCGCCTGTGGCTCCTAATAAATATTTTAGAGTGATGATGTAAGAGATGCCGGTATTTCACTGAAAGTTAAGCGTATTACATTCGCACAGGTGCCCTGTGAGTGATATAGTTGGAGCTACGCAGTGAACAAACAGAGTTATTGGTCGTAATGGGATAGCGAGAGGAGGAATATAGTACCAGCACAGAGTGTGTCGCCATCCCTTTGGGTTGATACCTAACAACCCGAATTACACTAGCTAGAGAGAAAATGTTCTTACTAAAACGGATTATAAACACTGAGTGCCGAAACTACACTTTCACGTTTACCGCGCCTGCCAATGGATTTCAGTCAAGATGACGCCTGCCGATTGTTATAGTAGCATGTGACGATAATTCAGTACACACTGACGGAAAACGATACCAATACAAAAAAAAAAAAAAAAAAAAAAAAAATCTGTAGAGTAATGAAATTTCGGGAATACAGTTGTCTAGGTGAGTTCACAGATTAATCTAAACGAGATAAACCTTTGCAAATGTAAAATGCTGGTACGTTAATAGCCGGTGTAGCCACCAAATGTTGAATGCAAGCTTGCAAAAGTGCATGCACTGTGCTGTAGAAGTGCCGGATGTCCGTTTATGGCATGTAGTTCCATGCCTGTTGCAGCTGGTCGGTCAATACAGGGATAGATACGATGGGTTTGCCGTCCGATGATGTGCCGTATATGTTCGATTGAAGACAAGTCTGATAAAAATCGAGCGGGCAACATCTGCAGAGGATGGTCGGTTACAACAGAAATATATGGAAAAGTGCTATCCAGTAGGAAAGCATCCCCTGGAATGCTGTTAATGATTGGTAGCACAACAGAGTGTATCACCAAATTCACATACATATTTTCAGTCAGGGTGCGTGCGATAACCACGAAAGTGCTCCTGCTGTCATACGAAATCACAACGCAGACCATAAGTCCAGATGTAGGTCTAGTGCGTCCAGTATGCAGGCTGGTTGGCTGCATGCCCTCAACTGGCCTCCTTCTAACTAACACACTGCCAGCAATGGTAACAAGGCAGAGCCAGTTTTCATCAGGAAACCTAACCCAACTGCGCCCTGCTCTCCAATGAGCTCCCGTTTGACACCACTGAAGTCGGAAATGGCGGTGGTGTGGGGTCAGTAGAAAGCATGATACAGGTTGTCTGGCTGGAAGCTGTCCCTCTAATTGCAACAGTTTGTTCTGTTACTGTACTGCCAACTGGTACTGAAATTCCTGTGCAGGTGCTGCACAAAGCGCCAGAGTCATATGCCATACACTGAGTAGAATGGTCTTCCCACTTGGTTGTGTCATATGGCCTTCCAGATCCTGGTCTTCTTGCCACCGTACATTCAAAAATGTTCAAATGTGTGTGAATTCTTAAGGGACCAAACTGCTTACGTCATCACTCCCTAGACTTATGCGCTACTTAAACTAACTTATGCTAAAAACAGCACCTACACCCAAGCCTGAGGAAGGACTCAAACCTCCGGCCGGAGGGGCTGTTCAATCTGTGACATGGCGCTTAAATCCGCGCGGCCACTCAGCACGGCACAGTACATTCGTGGCCACCGCCACCAGCAATCATGTACAGTGACTGCCAAGTCTTTCTGCAATATCACAGAATAAATACCAGCTTTTCGTAACCCTATTACACAACATCGTTCGAACTCAGTGAGGTGCTGATAATAGTGTCGTAGTCGTCTTAAAGGCATGCTTGACTAACACCAACTCACTTCTGAGTTAACGATCACTCACGACAGTTACAGCGTGTATTTCAAGTAACCATGACATTCATCCCCACAGTCCCGCTGCTGGTGGCTATCTTATATGACTGATCTGAAATCTCAAAGTACAACTTTTGTTTATGTTACACAACTCCTTTTTTGTGCTGTTATTCTTTTCTGTCAGTGTATTTGAGAGAGGACAAGTTACCCTCTCACCTATTTTCACACATATGGAAAATTATTAAAGATTGTATTACAACCTGGCGCATCTTGAGCAAGACTATAGAACGTTAATGGCCTGAGCAGACATTGATGGAGCCTGGTAGTGTGCTAAAAGCATAGATATTTTTATGGTTCTTGGCTCATAGGAATGGCATGTTGGGAGTCGGAAGCAATTGGTGGCAACCCCATCCCTTAGCAAATTATGCCAGACAGACCCACAGTCGTACAGGGCAGACAGGGCTGTTCTTGTCGAGGATGGTCTCCAGCAGGACAATGCCGAGCTATCTGCCGTGGCACCAGCAGAGGCCAGGGCTTGGGGCGATGGTCTGAAGGAATGGATCTACACAGTGAATCCGTAAGCTGGGCATTGTGTGCAGAGCCAAGCATAATAAAAATTCACAAGTTTTTGTGTTCGCCGATGCTGCAAATAGGCGTGTGAACCACTTCCATTGGACGCTTCGATTGTATAATAAACCCCGGTGTCTGAGACATATTTAGAGATAGAATCTTTATTGCACCTCATAGCCAGGACTAACAATCTCCAACGCACAGGTGATTTAGATAAAGATCTTTAAGGTAGTATCTGTTTGCTTGTTGCTGTGGGAAGTGACATGACTTTGGAGAAAATCATCTTCCCCCTCTGCGAAAACTAAAAAACCCAGTAATTGGCAGTTTCTTTTTTTCCAGACACGCAGGTTTCTTAACTCTTGCCCTGGTTCGACTTGAGTTTGTACTGTCGTGTGGGAGGGGGATTTGACGCCTCTAGAGCCATGTGATTTGTTCAAGACGGCGTGAAGGCGGCGTCGTTCGTGCACGCTATGGGAAGACGCACTTTTTTCTGCTGAGGTGCAAAACACTGGGGTGCTGGACGTGGGTCTGGTGAGCACTTCTGGTCGAAGCTCTGGCATGTGTGGTTGGTACTTGAGACCTGTCCTAAGACTGACTTTATTTGCGAGTAGTTTGGACTGGGGAGTCTGTGCTGATGTTCTTACTGTACTGACAGTGTGATTTCAAATGTCGCGGACTACTCGCTTGCCGAGGACACAATTTTTGGTTTTTGGTTCACCAGTCTTGACATTGGGTATCTTTGTGCGCTCTGTCGTATGAGTGAGCCAAATTGGTCCTTGGTACGACCAGCAAGTGGGTGTGTGACACACACAATGAAATCTAGTGTGACTTCCGGGCTCTGGCAGAGAGTAAACTGCTCTCCGTCGGTCTGATCGCCAGATGGTGAGATTTTTGCATTTCTTTGGTGGCCGCGATCGATTAGCAGCTGCCGCCTCACGTCTCACCTCCACCGCACACATCTCGCCACCTGCAAGTTACATCTCCGCATGAAGCAAACAGGCTAACGTACGGCCGCTCTGGCATTACCAGAGTGTACAGATCTCAGTCGTCACTTGCTCTTAGCTGCACCTACGTAGTGAAACTACAGTAGGTTTGATCAATCGAATTCTGCTCAGCGTCATATCAATTCAGATTGCGTTATCCACATTTTTAGGGCCAGAGTAATTGACTCACTTCTGCCACCCAGGATCCTTGTCCAATGTACTCTTAAGCCATCTGTCACTTGTTTACCGTATTCATTCAATAACTTGTTTAGTGTAATTGCTGTCTCGTTTAGTAAAATTAATGTTGTTAGTAAATTTTACTTCATTCTCAATCATTTTTGTGTAGCTCTCACAGGGTTACCTTCCATATTTGACCGTTTTCGATCTTCGCTGTGAACAGAAATCTACGACATTATTAATGACTGTCTTCGCACGTTTCCAATGAGAACATATATCTTTATTTTGTGGAATATTTTGTGTAGTTGATGACTGAAAAAAGTTCTCTCTTTTGAATACACCATTATTGAGCTGTTAAAATCCAAGGAAAGAACACGATAAACACTTATCCATTAGGTTACGGTTATTCAAATAAAATGTTAGCCTGTTACATTATTCGACCGTTAACAATACCCCAAACAGAATTGACGGTGTTTCATAGTGACCGCAGTTGTTGAGGCTCTCTTCGTTGTTCTCGAACCACTACTGGGCTGCGTCGTCCGAGAAAAGCTCACTTTACCAAACCTGATTGTTGTGTTTGGCGACTATGGAATTCCACCAGCCATTTCGTCGGTCCATGAACAGCGTCTCCGAAAAACAGCGATTAATGGCCGATGTGTAGCTGACTTACTCCTGTTCTTCGAATTCACTGATCTGGCAAGTATACAGAGGGTGGGAAGAATATACTGCTGTTGTTCTGGCTCTTGTTCGCGTAGGTGACGACTTCTGCAATGCCTAACTGCAGCCACAGTGATGTAAATGTTTTAAAATACCCAGCGTCTTCACCAGACAATATCATGTCATAAAGAGAATCAAGTCCAAATCCTATAGTATGATCGTGAATGAAGTACATCACCTAGTGCTAAAAGCCCATCTTTTTACGAATACCAACGCACAGCCAGAGTAGAACAGAACTGAACTCCTAGACCGAAAGTGGATCTATTAACGCGAACATCGAATATTTCAGAATATGCAAACAGTACAATCGTAAGGACTTCCTAGAACGTTCCAGAAGTGATTTTATTTATTTATTTATTTATTCGTATGGCTAGGGCCCCCCGTTGGGCGGACCGTTCTTTCAATTTGACGCCACTTCGGGGACCTGCAGTCGATGAGGATGATAGGAAGACGATGAGGACAGCATAACACCCAGTCCCTGGGCGAATAAAATACCCCGACCCAGCCGGGAATCGAGCCCGTACCCAGTGGATTGACAATACGTCATTCTGTCCAGAATTCATAAATAATAAGTAATAAATAACTGCGGGTGATTGGGTTTGAAGTGACGACCAGCAGCACAGTAGGCGGCAGAATATTTCCCGAAAAGATGGCGGAGAGAGTATTAAAAATAGTTTTGAAATCGACCGCATAATTTAATATTCGACATCTATACATGTTGCTGAAGGTACGGTTATGGTGAGCAACCGAATTTTCCATACCTTCCGCCAGCAAGAATGAAAAAGGAACATGGAGAGCTCTCATCAAAATTTACCATTGCTGCAATACACTATCACCTTCTCCCCAATTTAATACGGTGGATGTTATGTAGCGGCCGTAATTAGCTGACTGTATACGCCTACCGTGCATAACCAGGACGTAGACACTTGTTTCGAAGTCTGTCTTTGACGGTGTTTCTGAGGGACTCGTCATCAGATTTGCAGAGCAGTGTCAACAGTGCGACCGCTGGGCCTGAATTCTCTGGCTAGAAGCATGAGCTCCAAGTTCGGCCTGAGATGCGGCTACTGTGGACGTCAGATTGCGGAACCTGCTTGGACCAGCATAAACAGACATGCCAACAGCCCCGGGCGCTGCCTGCGAAATAACCGGAGGGGGCCGCTGTTTGTCCTGGGCTGTTAATTGGTCTCCTGCTGTTGGCGGACCGAGCGCCGGCGGCTCGGAGCACACGCCGCGCGGAAACCACTTTCCTCTTCCGGCTTCATTATGCGTGAACTATATTTTTAAACGCAATAGTCGTGAAAACCACTCGGGTTTGCATACAGTTCAGGACTTTATTTTCACAAAATCACAAAAACTACGACGATTGTGGAACGAATAACGTTTTATTGATTACGGAAGGTTTCGGAATAACTTAATTCCATCTTCTGGCATACAATAAACCGAATTCAACTCCTGTGCCAACCTCTCCATCTCGGACTAGCACTTACACCCTACCTCCTCAGTCATTTGCTGGATATATTCGAATCTCCATCTTCCGCTACAGTTTTCAATCTATACAGCTTACTCTAGTTCCACGGAACCTCTTGCGTGATATTTTGACGTTCTACAAACCTGACCCTTCTCCTTGTCAATGTTTTCCGTATGTTCCTTTCTTCGTGGGTTCCGCTGAGAACCTACTCATTCATAACATAATCAGTCCTCCGTAACAGCTTATCTCAAACGCTTCTGTTCTTCTCCGGTTTTTCCAATAGTCGATGTTTCACTACCATATAATGCTGTGCTTCAAACCTACACTTTCTGAAATGTCTTCCTCAGATTAAGGACTATGTTTGACACTAGCAGATTTCTCCCGGCCAGAAATGCTATTTTCTCGAGTGTTAGTCTGCTTCTTATGTCCTCGTTGCTTCGTCCATCATGGTTTATTTAGCCTCGTAGGTAGCATAATTTCTTAATTACATCTACTTCGTGACCATCACTCCTGTTGTTAAGTTTCTCGTTATTCTTATTTCTACTACTTCCAATAACTGTTCTCCATATGATTTATCCTCAGTCCGTATTCTGAACTCTTGAGGACGTTCATTATATTCAGTAAATCCTGTAATTCTTCTTTACTTTCACTGAGGGTCCGGTGTCATTACCGAATCTTAACATTGGTATCCTTTCGCCATGAATTTCAATTACACTCTCGAACCTTTATTTTATTTCCGTAATTGCTTTTTCCATATATAGATTGAAGAGTAGAGGCGAAAGTTTAGGTCAATGTCTTACACCTACGTTCTTGTTGTTTCACTCTCATTGTTCCATCTTGGCTCTTGTATATACTGTATATAATAAATCTAACCTTGTAGCTCAGCCGTGTTTGTCTCAGAATTTCGAACGTCTCGCAACATTACGCACTGCTGAACGCTCTCTCCAGGTCGACAAATATACTACTGGCCATTACAATTGCTACACCACGAAGATGACGTGCTACTGACGCGAAATTTAACCGACAGGAAGAAGATGCTGTGATAAGCAAATGATTAGCTTTTCAGAGCATTCACACAAGGTGCTGACATGAGGACTGTTTCCAACCGATTTCTCATACACAAACAGTGGTTCACCGGCGTTGCCAGGTGAAACGTTGTGATGCCTCGTGTAAGGAGGAGAAATGCGTACCATCGCGTTTCCGACTTTCATAAAGGTCGGATTGTAGCGTATCGCGATTGCGGTTTATCGTGTCGCGACATTGCTGCTCGCGTTGGTCGAGATCCAATGACTGTTAGCAGAATATGGAATCGGTGGGTTCAGGAAAGTAATACGGAACGCCGTGCTGGATCCCAACGGCCTCGTATCACTAGCAGTCGACATGACAGGCACCTTATCTGCATGGCTGTAACGGATCGTGCTGCCACGTCTCGATCCCTGAGTTAACAGATGGGGACGTTTGCAAGGCAAGAACCATCTCCACGAACAGTTCGACGACGTTTGCAGCAGCAGGGATTATCATCTCGGAGACCATGGCTGCAGTTACCCTTGACGCTGCATCACAGACAGGAGCGCCTGCGATGGTGTACTCGACGACGAACGTAGGTGCACGAATGGCAAAACGTTAATTTTTCCAATGAATCCAGGTTCTGTTTACAGCATCATGATGGTCGCATCCATGTTTGGCGACATCGCGGTGAACTCACATTGGAAGCATGTATTCGTCATCGCCATTCTGGCATATCACTCGGCGTGATGGTATGGGGTGCCATTGGTTACACGTCTCGGTCACCTCTTGTTCGAATTGATGGCACTTTGAACAGTGGACGTTACATTTCAGATGTGTGACGACCCGTGGCTCTACCCTACATTCGATCCCTGCGAAACCCTACATTTCAGCAGGACAATGCACGACCGCACGTTGCAGGTCCCGTACGGGCCTTTCTGTATATAGAAAATGTTCGACTGCTGTCCTGACCAGCACGTTCTCCAGATCTCTCACCAATTGAAAACGTCTGGTCTATGGTGACCGAGCAACTGGCTGGTCACAACACGCCAGTCACTACTCTTGATGAACTGTGGTATCGTGTTGAAGCCGCATGGGCAGCTGTACCTGTACACTCCATCCAAGCTCTGTTTGACTCAATGCCCAGGGGTATCAAGGCCCTTATTACGGCCAGAGGTGGTTGTTCTGGGTACTGATTTATCAGGATCTATGCACCCAAATTGCGTGAAAGTGTAATCATATGTCATTTCTAGTATAATATATTTGTCCAATGAATACCCGTTTATCATCTGCATTTCTTCTTGGTGTAGCAGTTTTAATGGCCAGTAGCGTACTATGAACGTGCCTTGATTTTTCACTAGTCTTGCTTCCAATATCAAACGTTGCGTGAGAACTGCTTGTCTGTCGGCTTTACTTTTCCTAAAGTAAAATTGAGCGTCATCTAACACGTCCTTATAGCACCGTACAATTACCGCGTAAGATGGAGAAAAGACACCTGAAATTGCTTTCAGTAAAGATTAGGTAAAGCTGAATCTACTAAAATTTTCCGGATGACCATGGATAGGAGAAGCACTGTTGTGGAGCTTTGGCTGTAAAAAGGTAGCTGGTTATCAACTAACGAAAGGAGGTTTCTTCTGTAAGCGAATGTTTATAAGTGTATGTAGCTGTGTGGTTGCGTCTACTTAAGCTGTTTCAACGATGTCAGTTTTGCTCCTGCGTTGGAGGTAAGAATTGCGAGTGTTTAAATTTTAGTAGTTAATTTTTTAGTAGGTCGCTTAACTAGCTTTGCTTAGTTTTGTGATACATATAACCAATTTCGATTATACGACATGTGCACTGCAGCTGCTTTTTTGAATAGTTCATACAGTGATTCTACTTATATACCCAGTCAGTTGGTTTTCCGAGCAGTAGGATTTGGACGCGAGTGTCGGACCTTGTGGCTCAGCTACTTTGAAAGAGATTACGCAACTCTAATCCCAGACCGAATTAGTCTGTCCTGCGTTCTGAAGGACCTATTCTGGTCATGTCTAATGCCGAGAAGAAGACTGCCTCGTTTCGTCCACGCTCTTGTGCAGATACTACAGTGAACAAATAAGTGGATGAGACTGTCTCAGTTTATTTTCCGTTGTGAGGCTCAATATGAGAGGCTAGGTTACACTGGCGTCGCTTGGCTACGATTACTCTGCTAGCAGAGATGGAGTCGTATTCTTACGCGCAGTAAAATGGTTTCCCACAGGTTGCGCATATTTAGCTCAATGGAAGCTGATAATAGCGTAGTAATTCGTCGATGCTTTTCGTCGTGTTGCAAACTCAAGATTCCTATCCTCTTCTGAAGTAGAACTTAGTTTTTTGCTCGTTAAAGAATTAAGAGATGTGGACGTGATGTTTCGTTTGTAGGTTTGTAGGTTTGCATGTCTGTTTCAGTTTGTTTATTTGCTTACTTGTGTGCTGAGATAATGCACAGATTTACAGGAAGTTATTTGATTGATTTAAAAATACATTGCAATGCCTTGTTATTCGATGCTTCGGATTAGTGCCACGACTTGGCAGCCATCTTGTTTTTCATGTTAGCTAAAAATGGTTCAAATCTCTCTAAACACTGTGGACCTTAACATCTGAGGTCATCAGTCCCGTAGACTTAGATCTACTCAAACGTATCTAACCCAAGGACATCACAGACATCCATGCCCGAGGCAGGACTCGAACCTGCGACCGTAGCAGCAGTGCGGTTCCCGACTGAAGTGCCTAGAACCACTTATGTTAGCTAACAACACTACTCGGATGGACTCTGATGAATAGGCAGTCTCCTGTCGAGTGGTCTCTGACAATGGTTAATAATATGTTGTTCTCCCCTGCGTGATATTTGGTTTCTGATACAGAAACAGGCAGGCCGCGAGGTGCTGCTTTGTTGATTGCTGTGTAGTGGGTAAAAAAAAGAGAAAAAGAGTAGGAAAGAAAAGGTTGAATATGTGGGAGGAAATGGTGAATAAAAAGGTGTTTTAAAATCGTTAATGACAGTGAAAAATGGAAAAGAATGAAATGCAAATCGGACTTCGTATTACAGAAAAGCTATCGGACTTCGTGATTCGGAAAAGATTTTGTTGGGGTGGTCCTTGTGGCGTTTCTGAGCAAAAGTCAACCAATTTCCACTACAAAAATTTTTTGAAAGAGTACAGAGAATAATAAATGTGATTATCAGGGGGAAATGGCGTAGATAAGAGTTCATTCATTATCAATGTAATACGTCTTCTCTCGTGCGGCGTCCATTTCCTGTTCTCCAACAATTTCCTGCTTCATTTTTGCATGAAAAGTCGCAGCTGCCCCAAAATATTGCTGTAAATTTCATCGTCCAGGAATTACTAACGTCTACAAATTAAATCCATCTTGGTATTGAATGCAATGTATCTTATGGCTGCTTCCATCCTCCAAATTTCATACAAGCTTCCACAATACTACGAGTGTCTGCACATGAATAAGTTTTTACGTCTGAATCATACCAAGACTAGTGAATAAGTGAGTTAAGCTTCCGCTCTCAAGAGACAAGAGCGGGTTGAAAACAAAAACTGTTACAATTTTTGTACCTTCACATTCTTATATATTTTCACTGCCGTCGAGTGCTCATACAGCTGCGGCGGCATAGTTTATATCTGAGGGAACGCCGAAATTCAAAGTCCGGCTGCATCGCCCCCTCGACTGTCACGCTAAAGCATGTAGCGTGGCAGGCTAGCAAACAATGTAGTAGATATACCTAAATGTCAGTATATACATATTTTCATAGGAAAGGCCACGTGCATTCATAGGGGGTAATCTTTGTCAATACTTACTTTCTAAACTTATACACTAAATACAATTGTAACAGTTTTGATCCATTTTACAAAATTAATATACATGTATTTACATACAGTTTGTTTGAGCAAGCTGCTCGCTAGCGCTGTTAATGTTGTGTGTTTCCAGCGTTGGTTTCCCAATGCATCTCTGGCAGCGCGTAGTCTTTGCACATGTGCAATAGCATCACTGAATTTCGCGTGCGGCAGTTTCAAAATTGCTGTGTTATGACAGTCTCGTACAGTATTCACTTTCACATAGTGGTCATTACAAGTTATTATTCTAGCATAAATGGCATCTTGAGTCCGGAGACACCATAAGATTGAGTGTGTGCGTGATCGGAAGCAGTGTCCATGTCTTCTGTTACGACACAACACTCCAGGTCCTTGTGCGTTTTCATGACTATTGTTCCCGTGGCACATGTGGTCGATGTAGTTTTAGGCTCCACATCGCCTACGACACGTGATGAGTTTGTTGTCTCCAAAGCATCTGAAGGCCGGCCAGGTACCACAGCGTCGAAGTTCGCAAAGGTAGGTGATTCATCATGTTGTTGACACTCGCCAACAAATGTTCATTTCCACTGCGAAGATCCTCATTATCATCGAAGCAAATTGCAGTTTATATCGGTGTACAAACAATTATTTGGTTTATGCACCATAAGTTTCACAAATACCACAAAATTCGTCGTTTATAACGTTTACAGTTTAACACAGTTTGGAACTCTTTTTACCATATTTACATTTTAACAAAGTTCACTGTGTCCCAGCATGTTGACAATATGGAAACTTTTAACACAAATACATGTAAATTTTCAAGAATATGCATGTGAAATATGTCCCATTGGCTTTCTCTTATTGGGGTTTATGGTCATTTTAAGTTTCTTTATTCAGGTTTGGGCGTGCCAAGGGATATAAAACTTAATATTTAAAGCACGGCTTTCCTTCATTTATTATTCATTTCTTTATTTTGATTCCATATCTGGTTAGTGGTTGACCAGGCTTGTAATGCCATCAATAATCCTTTTTCAAAATACTTAATTTTCTTCATATCTTTTTATTCATACCTGAAAGTTAACTGTCACACAACATACTCTTACATTCCACAAACAAACAATACCCAGCTGCAGGAGGTGGTAGGATAATGGAGAAAGAAAGAAAGATAGAGTGGAAGAAACTATTCACTACCTATAAACTACCAAATTCTACAGCTACACATAACAAAGAACATAATACACTATAACGTTTGCATCACCTTCAAGGGGTGTGTGAAAGGAGGTGCTTACAATTTACCAAATCATGGGTAAATGTAAGTGTCCTTAAGTCAAGTCTGTGTAGTGTAACACAATGACAGATTATCAGTTTGTGTTCCGACTGTTCATATGACTAAGCGTATTATATCTTAATAAGTCCTTGCATGAGTAAATCACATATCTGCTCAGTACTTCCTCGATATCTCCACTTCTTGTGGATACCTTCTATACAAATGGATAATATATCTGACAGAGATTCTCTCTCTCATAATGTGTATTATGTAATAACGTACCAAATTTCCTCTCACGAGTTCAACCATGAACTTCCTTCTACTTTGGCAAAGGTTAAACATCATGTATGTGTGTATACACATTACTTCTTTCCATAAAACATAAATAAAGAACATAGTATTATAATTGACAGTAAAATATCTCTGTCTCAGCGTCCGTTGCTCAACGTTGGCTGCACTGGTGGTCACTGCTCCTTTGCACCTAACTTGGTTTAACCTGAAAAGTCAAGTGTTGTCTTCAAAGTAGATGTAATTTTGTCATGTGTTCGCTAAGTGGAGGTGTTGTAGGAGTCGCGAAACGGCCTTAATGACACTCTTATCTTTTGCTTCCTCAGGGTTTTCCGTCGTGTGTAAGTATAATAAAGGCTAACTTGGCACTAAATTTAACTTTCGCATTTTTTGTATGCAAATGTATTCACGTGAACACTGTGTAAAAACTATAATGCAACTTAAGTTCCTTAAAATATCATTCTCCTGTCTGTACACGAACTATAAATGTTTTCCTCTACACGGTGGCTTAAAAAAATTAACGAAAGGTTACTAAGTTACACTTCTGAAATAAATTGAAGCTAATGTGTTTCCAAGTTACATTCTTATTACGCTTCTTTCAACAGCTGTAATCTTCATTATGTTCGCTCTGCTTTTCTTGCATTCGTTCATTTTCAAGGCCACTGAAAATAGATTCACATTTAACGTCTTGTACTCACGAGCTCTAACTCATCACAAATGTTTTCTTTCAAACTGAAATTCTTAAGTAATATTAAAGATGTAGACTATTTTCTCACTTCTCTATGTAGCACAATATTACCAAAACATTCTCACTCATTTCTTACTCACGTATTTCTCTTATTCATCGTAATAAATATATACATTTATATTCTTATACATTAAGCATATTCCTCATCAAACATTAATATATCACATACGTGGGGCTATCTGGCACTTCCATTCTCATAAAAATCCAATAATATCTTCCTCAAATAGTCTTTTTTCTCCATCAACTACTTCACAGTAACTTAACTTCTTATATTAACCTAAATATTAACTCATTCATACTGATCATTCATTCTTACATCCTCATTCATTCTGCTACATACCGATGTCATTACTGATCTCAATAGCTATTATCTCCTCTCATTAGAGTGCCTTGAAATAACTAAGTAGTTGTTGATTCACCTTACAATTTACAATTAACAACAAATGCAACCTGCGTAGATCTCATTCCAATATGAATATACTTTCTCATTCAGTAAGTGTACTTACCTGGGCTTACATTCTCTTCATAATTACGTGTTCAAGTGTAACTGCAGTATATAATTTCTAGAAATTAACATTTGTGTTCTTAGGCTGTATAACTTAATGTTCGTGTATTCAATACAAATATTTACTATCTCGTTTTCACAGCTAATTGCTCATGTTCAAATTAGTTGTCATTATAATATATTGTTTTAGTGCACAAAGGGTTTCAAATGCCTGTGGGTTTGTGAGATAACGGGTATTCTAGGCAGTAACAACCTGGGCGAGGTATGCTTGCTATTCTGAAAGGACCTGAATATAATAGCTGCCATTTTCTGTTCAGTTGTTTTAATTTTGTAGACTTGGGATGTGAACGCAAAAGAACAAGGTCATCAACCTGATAGGTTCGTGTATTTGTAACATGTTTGTCATACTTCTCTTTCCTGATCTTGGCTTAATTGCACAACGTTGTGTATGCCTATCTTACATTCTCTTCCAAAGGTACCTGTGTTGTGGATGCGGTTAGCTTCGGTATGGGCATAGCCCACTTGTTCTGTTCAGGTTTGTTTAATAATAATTCCGGTGGTGGGTATCCTGTTGAGGCATGAGGCAAATTGTTCACTATCTGCTCAAAGGGTGCTAAAAATTCGATTCACTTCGTGTGTTTCCGAGGTGAATGTATTCTCATGAATTGACGAAACTCTCAAAAAATCCTTTCAACTAGGTTCCCTTCCAGGTGAAATGCGTTATCCATGATAATGCTGTGGGGTTTGCCAAACCTTGCAAAGTAGCTGTTAGTCAAACGTCTAGCAACAGCAGATGTGTCGACAGTGCGGATAGCATTCAATTTTAAGTATTTTGAGAAGACGTCAAGTACAGCAACGGTGTATTTCACACCGCCACGAGCTCTGGGATAAGGTCCGGCGATATCTAACGATACTAATTACAAACGTCGGGTTGGTACAATAGGATGTAATTCATTCAAAGATGATCGGCTGGAAAATTTTGCTTTTTGGCAGATGATGCATTTACAAACAATTTGCAACACTCTCCGACACAAATTGGGAATATAACAATACTGTACTACTTTATCAGTGCATTTGGTGACTCCGTAGCGTCCCCATGTTTTGTGTGTGAGCAGAATAAAATCGTCAACACGTGCGTCTGGTAGACAAACACACCAATGGTGCGAGTCTGGGGTACGCCTACGAAAAATTGCATTTTTGTGTATTGTGTAATATTTTTGCAAGTGGGAAGAAGGATCCGTACGTAATTTATTTTTGATGTTTGACCACTTGGGGTCGCTTTCCTGAAGTGAAGCAAAGTTCTTGCACATATTGCGGTCGTATGGGGCGTACGTACCATCGTACATAAGTAAGATGTTAAAGTCTGATGTTGTCTCGGAAAGTTCCGAAAATTCCTGTATGCCTTGCGGCAAACTGGACAGGGCATCGGCTACTACGTTTGATTCACCTTTAATGTAAATAATTTTGAAGGTGTACTCTTGGAGCGAAAGGCACCACCGGGTGAGCCGTGAATGAAGCAATTTGCATGATAGCAAGAAAGAAAGGGCTTGGTGGTCTGTGTATATGCGAGTATGTTTACCCCAAAGAAAGTAGCGAAACTTACGGAATGCCCAAACAATGGCAGGAGCCTCCCGCTCCGTCACCGAGTACGACCTCTCGCGCTCAGTGAGCGTGCGGCTCGCAAAACTGATCGGTTTGATGACAGATTGTCTTGATTCGGATTGAATTTGAAATAGAAAAGCTCCAAGGCCGTATGACGACGAATCCGTGGCTAGGCAAAGATCTGACATCATGTGAGGGTGGCAGAAAAGGGGTGCGTTCACCAATGCATCTTTAATAGCCTGAAAATCAGCTTGGCAAAACTCTGTCCATCTCCATATTGCGTTCTTTTTCAGTAGAGTTAACAGGTGAGAGCTGTTCAGAAGCTGTTATGAAACAAACTTCCGAAAGGAAGAAAAAATCCGAAGAATGCTTTCAACTGTTTGCGGTTTCGTGGAGGAGGGAAATTACAAATAGCATCAATCTTCTTACAATCGGGACGAATGCCTTCCGGCGAGACAATATGGCCTAAAAACTTGATTTCACGCCTTCCGACTTCGGAAGATTTACTGTGACTCCAGCTTGTAAAAATTTAAATAAAATTTGCTGTAACAGATCAATATGTTCCTCCCACGTATTTGTTGCCACGACAATGTCATCGACGTACGCCGTGACGCGTGACAACAAACACGGGCCGAGAACGGCGTCAAGCGCCTCGACGAACACGCCCGCGCTTACGCGCAAACCAAAAGGCAACACACAAAACTGATAACTGCGTCCTTCACAAAGGAAAGCAGTGTATTTACGACTGTCATTGGGAAGGGACACCCGCCAGTACGATAAGCAGAGGTCAATATTAGTTAGGTATTGTACATTATAAAATTTTAGCAACTGTTCGTCCAAGTTGACGTGTCTTGCGTTAACAGGTATAATAATGTAGTTGATTTCAAGTGCATTTAGCACCAATCTGACATTGCCATCTTGCTTGCCTACCGCCAGAATAAGGGGAATGTCATTTTTCTATGACACCCCAGGCCAACATACTCTCTATTTCACGTAAAACTGCAGGTTTCTTCGCCCATGGAATATTATAATGTGTCCTACGGTAAGTGTTATGTAGCTTAACATCCATTTTGTAGCTATAACGTCTGATTACACCAGGCCTCTCACTGAAAACTTGTGGATAATCACATAATAATTTGTACAATTCTTCTTGCTGTTGTTTCGTTAAATAGTCAGATTCAACACATTTTTGATACAATAAATCCTGCTCAATCTCCTGATAGTCTGAGTCTTCAAGTGTTAAATTACATTCACTACTATGGTAGGATATACCAATTGAAATTGACTTACTTCGTAAAGTTTTTGTAGTGGTTCAATCGTATTGTTAAGTTCAACACTGATTAGTTGTTCTTCCACAGATAATTAACATATGCCATTAGTTAAATCTATGATTGCTTTGTGTTCATTCAAGAAATCCGTCCCTAAGATGGAGTGCACAATAAGCTTGTCTACAATCAGAAAATTACACTTGAACTGTGTATTGGAAAATGTGGATTTAACTAGGGCTTGCATGCGTATGTTCTTAGATTTAGTACCTGTGGCACCAACCACGTGGCAATTCTGTACGGGTAAAGTAGGTATGTTTATAATTTGTTTCAATTCATTATAGAATGCGGTTGACATCACACCTGCAGCTGCACCAGTATCGAATAAAATTTGTACATCATAATCGTTAAACTTAACCCATGCCGTAGCTTGTATGAATTCTTTAACACAACTGTCTGATTTAATGTTTTTCTCGTCGGTTAATTCCCGTTCTGCTGTCATTTTGTCGTCGTACCTGAGGAAACAAACCGTCTCAGCCGTTGCGCTCTTACAACATCTCACGACCGAAGCACGAGCGCTTAGCTCGGTCGTCGACTGTTTTCCGTCGCCTGCTGTGTTTGGCTGGGTTCATTGACCAGCTCCACTATGTTTACATTCCGGCCGGTTGGCGCCCACGCGTCAGCTGATGGCGCGCCGCAATTGTTATTGCTACTTCGTGGCGGGGAGTGCATAACTGTACCGGGGAACGCAGGCGGATTCCGTGGAGGGTTATGATTTGTCATGCGCGAATTTTGTGTGTTCCACATATTCTGTCGGTGATTGTTGGGATTCCTGTTGTTTTGGTGGTAATTATGTCTGTTATATGGCATGTTCCTGTCAAAGTAGCCCGGGTTGTACTGGTTATTCTCACGTCCCCTATTGCGGTTGTTGTTGTACTATCTGTGATTTTCATTTTGCATGTAGTTACTATTTTGATATGTGTGATAATTATTGTTGTTATTATTATTATTCCACGAATTCCTGCGGTTGTTCCTACCATCATACACGATTTCATTTGAATATGTTTCGGGCGCAGGTTTCGTATTGTGTCTCGGCGCGGACGGATGGTTCCACCAACCACCGTCACTACGGTTCCTTTGGGATGGGTGCTGATTTTGGTTACTAATAAGAGTAAAATTTGAATGGCGTGAATCGCCTCTGTAAACTACGTCCATTTAATCTAAGAAGTTTAAGAGAGTCTTAATGTCATTCTCCGGTACTCCTATCAATCTGTCCCGTTTTGGAAAGGGTTAATGGCTTTTTAAAGTGTCAATTTTCGCTGGCAAGTCGGCTGGTTTGGACCAGTACATTGTCTTGTATAGGTACCTCTCAAAGTATTGTCTTAATGTCTCTTTTTTATGGTCATAGGTCTCGGGGTTGCACACTTCTCTCCTTAGACTCTGTTGCTCATTCTCGGACCAGAATTCGTCCAGAACGGCTCCTTCGAACTGTTCAAAGGCAACGCCGTTTCATAGCGGCACCCCACTTAACTGCTCGTTTTCTCATGAGATTGGTGACGTATCTGATTTTATCGACTTCTGACCATCTACGTGGAAAAACACCGTCAAATGATCTAATAAACACAATAGGGTGGACTTTGTGATTTTCCTCACTGGAAAATGTCTGGAAATACCCATGCCTTACAAACGTGTCATCGACCATGCCGGTTGGCATAATTGTATTGATGTGGTTTGTGTCACTTGCTACTCTAGGTGTTGTACAGTAATATTGCTCGTTTGGTGGAAAAGAATGCGGCACATTGTAATTTTGATTGGAAATGGGTGATTCCACAATAGATGTTCTGTTTATGTCATTAGCCATGGTTTTAAATGTTCTGTCGTTCCCTGACGATGCGTTTGCACCCATCGCCAAACACGGCACAACATTGTCTCGTAATTTTGTCACTTCGTCTTCTAAGTATTTTGTCTCGTCTTTAACATGTGTCTTTGTTTTTGAAAGTATGTCCTGTGAAATTGTTTCAAGTTTTTGTCCAGATAGTCGTCACACAATTTACATTCATGTACGATTCTATCGGCCATGTTGGTGTCGTTGTTTAGTGACGCGGGGTCCACTCGGTCTTCTAATTTTTCTATCTTTTCTTTGAGGTGGGTTTGTTCAAGAACTACCATTGTGAGCTGTTGGGTAATATTTCCCACTTCTTCAGTCAGCTTTTCTTGGGTGGAGCTAGCTGAAGTGTGCGCCTGAGCTAGCTATTCCACACGGGTGTTCACTTCCTGCTGCACATTAACTATTTGAGGTAACTGATTCTCACATAGGGTGATATTGTTTTTTGTTTCATGTGTGAATGTAACCAAAGTTTCTTCCTGTTTAGTGACTCGGCCGGACAATGTGTCAAATCGCTGGCTGAGCTGTTGAGTGGTGTTATTTAATTCTGTCATCTGTTTTGCCGTTCGTTCAAAATTTTCGGTCATAGTACGGTTTCATACGTCAAATTTTTCTTCGCTTTTATCTAGCCTTTGCTTAAAGTCCTGACCAAGTGCGTCCAGATTTGCGTCAATTTTCTGACTAACGTCTCGTTTGAGGTCTGCAAATAACTCTGGTAGTCGGTCCAGTTTGTCAGTCTCCTGTATCCGTTTTTTGTCACGTTGCTGAATTTGTTTCATATTCGGTTCTGACATTGATGTTAACAATAGCGCTGACGGTCTATTCTCGCGTCCATTCCACATTTCGTCATTTAAAGTCGCTATCTGTGTACTATCAAAAATGTTGCGAGTTTGAGGCAAGATCATTGCACTGATCTGTGAACTCGTCCGTGGAGGGAAACGCGGAATTTCTAGTTGGTTGAGCGATGAATCTAGTTCACTTAACTCATCTGCCGGAACTATCTCGACCTTACCGCGTTCCATTGTAATAGGATGTATAACCGTAAGTCAAAAAGGGAATGATGTAAGTCTGATTAATAAAGATTTGACCCAAATGTAGGTTGAAATATTTTCTCGTCAATGTAAATAATTGCTCTATTGCAACAATGGTTTGAGAAAGATGCAGCAGGCTGGGCAAAATTTTTCGTAACAAATGACTGTTTGGCGGTCAAATTCACGATGTTCATGTGCTACAACAATACTATAATTACCACAAACTACAGTAGAGATAGATAATTTAGGAAAAATCTAGAAGAAATCTACAGAGTGTTTGGAGTGGAAAAAATGGATTCTGCAGTTGACTACTGTATGTTTGAATGAAACATAGTTATGTGACTCATCGTTAAATTCTCTGTCTTGCAGTGGCTGATCAATCACTTCTGCGTTAATCGTATTAGTTAAAATATGGATTTTCTTAAGACATCTCCATCGGATAATCACCAAAAGGTCTCAAAATAACAGTTTTGCATCAATATATGCCATAAAAAGAAAAACAGATTGAATTAGTTACAAAAATTCTTTAAATTATTGTTGTATAATCATTTGCTTAGGTACAACCAAATTGGTCTTTTAGTTACCCTTTAAACTTCAGGATTTTTGGTTATTCTCTGTTGGGAAGAATACAAAAACGACATATCCGAAAATTGCGTTCTGTCATGGTCGCCAGTTGTAGTGGGAAACAAAAAAGGGAAAAGAGATGGAAAGAAAAGGTTAAATGTGTGGGAAGAAATGGTGAATAAAAAGCCTTCATGATAGTGAAAAATGGAAAAGAATGAAATGCAAAGCGGACTTCGTATTACAGAAAAGCTATCGGACTTCGTGATTCGGAAAAGCTATTGTTGGGGTGGTCCTTGTGGCGCTTCTGAGCAAAAGTCAACCAATTTCCACTACAAAAATTATTTGAAAGAGAACAGAGAATAACAAATGTGATTAACAGGGGGAAATGGTGTAGATAAGATTTCATTCATTACCAATTTAATACGTCTTCTCTCGTGCGGCGTCCAGGTCTTGTTCTCCAACAATCTCGTGCTTCATTTTTGCATGAAAAGTCGCAGCTGCTCCAAAATATTGCAGTAAATTTCATCGTCCAGGAATTACTGATGCCTACAAATTAAAACCATCTTGGTATTGAATACAATGTATTTTACGGCTGCTTCCATCCTCCAAATTTCATATAAGCTTCCAGAATACTAAATGTCTGAACATGAATAAGTTTTTACGTCTGAATCATACCAAGACTAGCGAATAAGTGAGTTAAGCGTCCACTCTCAAGAGACAAGAGCGGGTAGAAAACAAAAAGCGTTACAATTTTTGTACCTTCCCTTTCTTATATATTTTCTCTGACGTCGAGAGCTCATACAGCTGTGACGGTATAATTTATATCTGAGGGAACGAGTGTAGCGCGGCTGTCTGTAAGACATTGTGGCACCTAATCCCATTCACTCTTATGGTGCTACGTAAGAATGATAGACAGGATTTAGATAATTATTCAGCTTATTAATTCATTCTGCACCAAAATCTACGCTTGCGCAAACGATCAGACAGCCTCGTTGCACAGCTGTACTCCATATGCAGAAAGCTATGTACAGTGTAGTCAATTGGCCCTAGGAAGCACTGCACTCCTAGTGCTATATGCAAATATAAGATATGCAGGCCCATTTCGTTTCGTTGCGCTGGATTTATGAAAATACATGTGTTGGGTCACTATTTTATATTCAATTGACATGTCAAATGCCGTTTCAGAATTGTTTTGTGTCCCAATTGGAATTATTCGTGACGCATACCCATATTGTATGAGGATTTCAAAAGTATCCTCATGTACATCTACATAAATAACCTTCGAAGTGCCTGGCAGAGTGTTCATGAATCACCTTCAGACTAATTCCCTATAATTCCACTCTGGAATAGCGGGCGTCGAAAACAAATATCTTTATCTTTCCGTGCGAGCTTTGTTTTCCTCGGTTTTATTACGATGTTTGTTTCTCCCTGGGTAGGGTGGCGGCAGCAAAATATTTTTACATTCGGAGGAGAAACCTGGGGACTGAAATGTCGTGAGAAAACTCCGCCACAATAAGAAACACCTTTGTTTTAATGGTGACCACCCCAAACCCTGTAAAGTTTCAGGGACACTCTCTCTCCTATTTCGCGATAATACAAAACGTGCTGCCATACTTTGAACTCTCTTGTTGTGCTACGTAACCGTATCTGGTAACGACCCCACACCGCTCAGCAGTATCCAAAAGAGGACGGACAAGCGTAGTGCAGGCAGTCTTTTAAGAGATCTGTTGCATCTTCGAAGTGTTAACAAAACGCAGTCTTTGATTAGTCTTCCTCACAACATTTTGTACTTGTTATTTCCAGTTTAAGTTGTTCGTAAATGTAATTCATAAGTATTTAGTTGAATTTATGGACTTCAGATTTGACTGATTTATCGTGTAACCGAGGTTTCCCACGCTTTCCACTATTTAGGGTGGATTGCCAGTTTTCATTCCATACACATACGTTTTATAAACTTTTTTCTATTTCTTTTGATCTTCTGATGACTTTACTAGGCCATAAACGACAGCGTCACTACAAACAACCTAAGACTGCTGCTCAGATTGTCTCCTAAATCGTTGATATAGAAAAGGAACAGCAGAGGGCCTATAACACTACCTTGGAAAACTCCAGGAATCACTTCTGTTTTACTCGGTTACTTTACGAAATTTACTACGATCTGTGACCTGTGCTACAGGAAATCATGAATGTAATCGCATAACTGAGAAGATATTCCATAGGTCAGGAATTTAATTACAAGCCGCTTTTGATGTACGGTGTGGAAAGTCTAGAAATTCTAGAAATACGGAATCTATTTGAAATCCCTTATCAATAGCAATCAACACTTCGTGTGTATAAAGAGATTGTTGTGTTTCATAAGAAGGACGTTTTCTAAATCCGTGTTGACTATGTTCCGATAGACTGTTGTCGAGGTAATTCATAATGTTCGAACACAATACACGTTCCAAAGTCCTACTGCATGGCGACGTTCGTGATACGGGCCGGCCATTTTGTGGATTACTCAGAAATGGCTCTGAGCACTATGGGACTGAATACTGGAGGTCATCAGTCCCCTAGAACTTAGTACTACTTAAACCTAACTAACCTAAGGACATCACACACATCTATGCCCGAGGCAGGATTCGAACCTGCGACCGTAGCGGTCGCGCGGTTCCAGACTGAAGCCCCTAGAACCGTTCGGCCACACCGGCTGGCTGTGGATTACTCCTAGTGCCTTTCTTTAATATTGGTGTGACTTGTGAAATATTCAACTCTTTGGGTCCAGATATTTCGTCGAGAGAGTGGTTGTAGATGACTGTTAAGTATGGAGCCATTGCACCAGCATACTCTGAAAGAACCTAATTGGTATTTAGTCTGAACCGGAAGAATTCCTTTGATTTAAGTGAATTAATCTGCTTCACTAGACCGAATACATCTACTTCTATGTGAGTCATGTTGGCAGCTGTTATCGATTCGAATTCTGTAATATTTACTTAGTCTTCTTTGCTGAAGGAATTTCGGAAAACTGTGTTTAATAACCACTTCATCAGCGCTGTCATCGATAGTATTTCCATGGCTCGCCGCTTGCATAGTTTACATACGACCAGAATCTTTCAATGTTTTCTGTCAAATATAGAGTTTCAACGTGGAAACTATCAACAGCCTCTTGCATTAAAGTCTGTGCTAAATTTCGAGCCTGTTTAAAATGTCGCAAGTCTTGTGGATTTTGCCTTTGTTAAATTTGGTGTGCATTATTCGTTGTTTCTGCAATAGTGTTCTGACCTGTTTTGTGTACCGTGGGGGATCAACTTCGTCGTTTGTTAATTTATTTATATAAGTTTCGCAATCGCTGTCGATTATACTTTCCTGAATTGAAGCCACAACTGGTGTAGAAGCACATTGTTAATTTGGAAATAGAGGAGATTGTCAGTCAGGATGGCAGGAAGAGAACTTGTATCTGCTTTTCTTTGTATAGATATATTTTTCGTTTAATTCCGGAGGATTTTGGAGTTACAGTATTCAGAGTCACTATGGAAACCGTGAGTTCAGTAATCCCTGCATCCACTTTGATGCTCGTTATTAGCTCAGGAATCTCTGCTACTACGATGTCAAGAGTGTTTTCTGAAACATTTATTATTCGAGTGAGCTCATAAATTAAATGCTCCAAATAATTTTCAGAGAATGTGTTTAGTACATTTTCGCATGATGTTTTATGCTTATTGTTGTTGTTGTTGTGGTCTTCAGTCCTGAGACTGGTATGATGCAGCTCTCCATGCTACTCTATCCTGTGCAAGCTTCTTCATCTCCCAGTACCTACTGCAACCTACATTCTTCTGAATTTGCTTAGTGTATTCATCTCTTGGTCTCCCCCTACGATTTTTACCCTCCACTCTGCCCTCCAATACTAAATTGGTGATCCCTTGATGCCTCAGAACATGTCCTACCAACCGATCCCTTCTTCTGGTCAAGTTGTGCCACAAACTTCTCTTCTCCCCAATCCTATTCAATACTTCCTCATTAGTTATGTGATCTACCCATCTAATCTTCAGCATTCTTCTGTAGCACCACATTTCAAAAGCTTCTATTCTCTTCTTGTCCAAACTATTTACCGTCCATGTTTCACTTCCATACATGGCTACACTCCATACAAATACTTTCAGAAATAACTCCCTGACACTTAAATCTATACTCGATGTTAACAAATTTCTCTTCTTCAGAAACGCTTTCCTTGCCATTGCCAGTCTACATTTTATATCCTCTTTACTTCGTCCATCATCAGTTATTTTGCTCCCCAAATAGCAAAACTCCTTTACTATTTTAAGTGTCTCATTTCCTAATCTAATACCCTCAGCATCACCCGACTTAACTCGACTACATTCCATTATCCTCATTTTGCTTTTGTTGATGTTCATCTTATATCCTCCCTTCAAGACACCATCCATTCCATTCAACTGCTCTTCCAAGTCCTTTGCTGTCTTTGACAGAATTACAATGTCATCGGTGAACCTCAACGTTTTTATTTCTTCTCCATGGATTTTAATACCCACTCCAAATTTTTCTTTTGTTTCCTTTACTGCTTGCTCAATATACAGATTGAATAACATCGGGGAGAGGCTACAACCCTGTCTTACTCCCTTCCCAACCACTGCCTCCCTTTCATGTCCCTCAACTCTTATAACTGCCATCTGGTTTCTGTACAAGTTGTAAATAGCCTTTCGCTCCCTGTATTTTACCCCTGCCACCTTTAGAATTTGAAAGAGAGTATTCCAGTCAACATTGTCAAAAGCTTTCTCTAAGTCTACAAATGCTAGAAACGTAGGTTTGCCTTTCCTTAATCTTTCTTCTAAGATAAGTCGTAAGGTCAGTATTGCCTCACGTGTTCCAGTATTTCTACGAAATCCAAACTGATCTTCCCCGAGGTCGGGTTCTACTACACTCCTGGAATTTGAAATAAGAACACCGTGAATTCATTGTCCCAGGAAGGGGAAACTTTATTGACACATTCCTGGGGTCAGATACATCACATGATCACACTGACAGAACCACAGGCACATAGACACAGACAACAGAGCATGCACAATGTCGGCACTAGTACAGTGTATATCCACCCTTCGCAGCAATGCAGGCTGCTATTCTCCCATGGAGACGATCGTAGAGATGCTGGATGTAGTCTTGTGGAACGGCTTGCCATGCCATTTCCACCTGGCGCCTCAGTTGGACCAGCGTTCGTGCTGGACGTGCAGACCGCGTGAGACGACGCTTCATCTAGTCCCAAACATGCTCAATGGGGGACAGATCCGGAGATCTTGCTGGCCAGGGTAGTTGACTAACACCTTCTAGAGCACGTTGGGTGGCACGGGATACATGCGGACGTGCATTGTCCTGTTGGAACAGCAAGTTCCCTTGCCGGTCTAGGAATGGTAGAACGATGGGTTCGATGACGGTTTGGATGTACCGTGCACTATTCAGTGTCCCCTCGACGATCACCAGTGGTGTACGGCCAGTGTAGGAGATCGCTCCCCACACCATGATGCCGGGTGTTGGCCCTGTGTGCCTCGGTCGTATGCAGTCCTGATTGTGGCGCTCACCTGCACGGCGCCAAACACGCATACGACCATCATTGGCACCAAGGCAGAAGCGACTCTCATCGCTGAAGACGACACGTCTCCATTCGTCCCTCCATTCACGCCTGTCGCGACACCACTGGAGGCGGGCTGCACGATGTTGGGGCGTGAGCGGAAGACGGCCTAACGGTGTGCGGGACCGTAGCCCAGCTTCATGGAGACGGTTGCGAATGGTCCTCGCCGATACCCCAGGAGCAACAGTGTCCCTAATTTGCTGGGAAGTGGCGGTGCGGTCCCCTACGGCACTGCGTAGGATCCTACGGTCTTGGCGTGCATCCGTGCGTCGCTGCGGTCCGGTCCCAGGTCGACGAGCACGTGCACCTTCCGCCAACCACTGGCGACAACATCGATGTACTGTGGAGACCTCACGCCCCACGTGTTGAGCAATTCGGCGGTACGTCCACCCGGCCTCCCGCATGCCCACTATACGCCCTCGCTCAAAGTCCGTCAACTGCACATACGGTTCACGTCCACGCTGTCGCGGCATGCTACCAGTGTTAAAGACTGCGATGGAGCTCCGTATGCCACGGCAAACTGGCTGACACTGACGGCGGCGGTGCACAAATGCTGCGCAGCTAGCGCCATTCGACGGCTAACACCGCGGTTCCTGGTGTGTCCGCTGTGCCGTGCGTGTGATCATTGCTTGTACAGCCCTCTCGCAGTGTCCGGAGCAAGTATGGTGGGTCTGACACACCGGTGTCAATGTGTTCTTTTTTCTATTTCCAGGAGTGTAGTTTTTCCATTCGTCTGTAAAGATTTCGTGTTAGTGCTTTGCAGCTGTGGCTTATTAAACTGATTGTTCGGTAATTTTTACATCTGTCAACATCTGCTTTCTTTGGGATTGGGATTATTATATTCTTCTTTAAGTCTGAGGGTATTTCACCTGTCTCATACATCTTGCTCACCAGATGGTAGAGTTTTGTCAGGACTGGCTCTCCCAAGGCCGTCAGTAGTTCCAATGGAATGTTGTCTACTCCGGGGGCCTTGTTTCGACTCAGGTCTTTCAGTGCTCTGTCAAACTCTTCACGCAGTATCATATCTCCCATTTCATCTTCATCTACATCCTCTTCCATTTCCATAATATTGTCCTCAAGTGCATCGCCCTTGTATAGACCCTCTATATACTCCTTCCACCTTTCTGCTTTCCCTTCTTTGTTTAGAACTAGGTTTCCATCTGAGCTCTTGATGTTCATACATGTGGTTCTCTTATCTCCAAAGGTCTCTTTAATTTTCCTGTATTCAGTATCTATCTTACCCCTAGTGAGATAAGCCTCTACATCCTTACACTTGTCCTCTAGCCATCCCTGCTTAGCCATTTTGCACTTTCTGTCGATCTCATTTTTGAGACGTTTGTATTCCTTTTTGCCTGCTTCATTTACTGAATTTTTATATTTTCTCCTTTCATCAGTTAAATTCAATATTTCTTCTGTTACCCAAGGATTTCTACTAACCCTCTTCTTTTTACCTACTTGATCGTCTGCTGCCTTCACTACTTCATCCCTCAGAGCTACCCATTCTTCTTCTACTGTATTTCTTTCCCCCATTCCTTTGAATTGTTCCCTTATTCTCTCCCTGAAACTCTGTACAACCTCTGGTTCTTTCAGTTTATCCAGGTCCCATCTCCTTAAATTCCCACCTTTTTGCAGTTTCTTCAGTTTTAATCTACAGCTCATAACCAATAGATTGTGGTCAGAGTCCACATCTGCCCCTGGAAATGTCTTACAATTTAAAACCTGGTTCCTAAATCTCTGTCTTACCATTGTATAATCTATCTGATACCTTTTAGTATCTCCAGGGTTCTTCCATGTATACAACCTTCTATCATGATTCTTAAACCAAGTGTTAGCTATGATTAAGTTGTGCTCTGTGCAAAATTCTATCAGGCGGCTTCCTCTTTCATTTCTTATCCCCAATCCATATTCACCTACTACGTTTCCTTCTCTCCCTTTTCCTACACTCGAATTCCAGTCACACATGACTATTAAATTTTCGTCTCCCTTCACTATCTGAATAATTTCTTTTATTTCATCATACATTTCTTCAATTTCTTCGTCATCTGCAGAGCTAGTTGGCATATAAACTTGTACTACTGTAGTAGGTGTGGGCTTCGTATCTATCTTGGCCACAATAATGCGTTCACTATGCTGTTTGTAGTAGCTTACCCGCATTCCTATTTTCCTATTCATTATTAAACCTACTCCTGCATTACCCCTATTTGACCTTGTGTTTATAACCCTGTAGTCACTTGACCAGAAGTCTTGTTCCTCCTGCCACCGAACTTCACTAATTCCCACTATATCTAACTTCAACCTATCCATTTCCCTTTTTAAATTTTCTAACCTACCTGCCCGATTAAGGGATCTGAGATTCCACGCTCCGATCCGTAGAACGCCAGTTTGCTTTCTCCTGATAACGACATCCTCTTGAGTAGTCCCCGCCCGGAGATCCGAATGGGGGACTAATTTACCTCTGGAATATTTTACCCAAGTGGACGCCATCATCATTTAATCATACAGTAAAGCTGCATGCCCTCGGGAAAAATTACGGCCGTAGTTTTATGCTTATAGTCGGCGTAAAATGCCATGGCCGGTAGATGAGCAGTCAGCAGGACCACAAATAGGGAGAGCGGTACTGGTGGAACCTGTAGGTAGGCGCTGTAGGGGAAATGCCGAGAGCTGGAGTGGAAATGCCGTTCTAAACTGAAGCCTAATTTCATATAGTTTTGCAAATATTTAGTAGAACCTCTCCAAGTTCACAGTTGCACGGTGACCAGTAAAAAAATCAGTCATTCAGCTTCGATTAGTATCTAAAAAGAATTCCGCTGAAAGTGCAGCGATTTATTTTCACTTGGCTTGTTAACCATTGGTAACTTTCAGAGAAGCGTCATAAGTGGTAAATTTTGAGTAAATTTTACACATTTCTCTCGTTGCCATATTAAAATTTGCTTCTTTTGCCAAAACACAGCCGAGTGTACACAGTGTGACCTCTCTTACATCTTGTGCAGACGCAACTGCTACAGAATTCTGAAACAGGGTTAATTAAGATTATTAAGTGAGGAACTGAGTGAAAGTAAGGTCAGTACTTTATTAAAAATGCACATCCTTGGTACAAAATAAATGATGTTTTATTCAGTTATGCTGGTCCAAAAGCCATAGCATTTCTAGTTTCACCAGCTATCAATGGCCCTAAAAATTACAGGCTTTCATCGAATACGTTTGTACAGTAGGTAATTTTTGCATCATAACCATATATTAAAATACTATCTTTGTGTTCTGTCATTTCCCAAAATCTTATGTCGATATATCAAACCGTTTATGAAATATGAGGACTGTTGTGGGCACTTCATTATGGATTCATCGCTGGCGTGTCGCGATCGCAAGTAAGTTTGCTACGTTACATCAGTTTTCTAGAGATTGGTGACAGATAGAAACCTCCACCCAAGTCTAAGGAAAAATTCGATATGTTAGCTAAATTCCCGGTAAAGAGTAGTGTATTATGTTATTTGCACTAAATGCAAAATCATAGCGACCCACATTTTCCATTGAAACTTTTTAAACTTCCGCGCTGTGTGTTACTTCCATGTAAATATCCCAATAACTGCGATCATTAGCGAAACGATGGGCTCATCATCATGAACCAGACACACAAATCTACAAGAAACGCAAAAATAATTTTTTTTACCTAGTAGTTTCGGTAAAATCGTTTGAAGAAGACTGCAGGACGTGTGCCTCGATTCTGTCATCGAAATCCGGACTGACTGTGGCAAACACCTGTCGGCCTCCCCATCCCAACAAGCGACTGAACTCGCGCAGAGAACCGGAGAAACGGAAAACTCCGGCTGCCAACTCACCCTGTACTAGCCCGTTCTCTCCATACAGCAGCCACAAAGAAAACATATTTATCTATAGGCAATTTTTTCACAGATTTTTATATTAGACGGGTAAAATTTTAAAATCTAAGCTTCTAGGCAAAAGATCAAAAGAGTTTAAACGCAATACCTGTCTCATCTGTGTCCAAGTCAAAGTTCAAGTGAGTTTTTCTTGACGACGTAGCAGTTCACTATAGAGTGACGATCAATTGACAGGAATGCTTGTAAATTTAGAGAACTTATTAGAATTTTCTATCATTTCCGTGTTCTTATGCTATTGGTAAGAAGTCTACTATAACGAGTGTTTCTGTGTTGCATAGCCTGTCCTTGTTCGAGACCACAACGCGGCCAGAGAGGCTGGCAGACTGTTGCTGTACGGTTCGTCTCAACAGATCACTCGAATGTCCAGGCTGCAGGCAACCTACAGCAAGTTTATTCGTCTGGAATCTAATAATGTCCCTTTCTGTAGAGTTCTATTAGTTATAGATGCATATTTAAGAAAAAAACCATGTGTAGATTTGTACTGATTTCATGAGAGTATTTTGAAACTACTTGGGGCGTGCGAAGACTTTTTTGTGTATTGATTTATGGTTAGGAAACGCGCCCAGTGGAGAATGGAACGGGAACAGAATATAACGCACAACATTCAATCAGTTGAGGAGGCCCGTTCCTCTGATAGTTCAGTAACTGTAATGACCGCAGCTAGGACTGAGGAGTTAACGTTAAAGATCTTTCACTTACTATATGCCAAGCGTTGCAGACGTTAACAGCAAATCAACAATCGATGTCTGCTAAAGTGAAATCTGTTACAACTGAACAGCTTAGGATAGCTTCCGCACAAGAAACAATGGCAGCGGAACAAGACAAAATTTCCAAAAAAAAAAAAAAAAAAAAAAGAAATGGTTCAAATGGCTCTGAGCACTATGGAACTCAACTGCTGCGGTCATTAGTCCCCTAGAACTTAGAACTAGTTTAACCTAACTAACCTAAGGACATCACAAACATCCATGCTCGAGGCAGGATTCGAACCTGCGACCGTAGCGGTCTTGCGGTTCCAGACTGCAGCGCCTTTAACCGCACGGCCACAACGGCCGGCACAAAATTTCCACTGTAGTTCATACTGTAGAAGTAGAACAGGCAAGTCTCTCTGCTAAACAAGGCGGTCTCGTTAAGCAGCAGGAGGCACTAGTAGCTGAGCAAGCAAATATCAGGCTAACTATGCTACATGTTATTGCTATTGTCGAGTCATTGCGAATCAAACAAGATTGTGAGAGTTTGAAATGGGAAGTGGATTATTTACGCATTCATAAAAGTGACATTGCTACGGAAATAGAAAATCTTAAGCTGTCCCAGGAGAACGTTATAGAGGAAATCTCTATGATCCAAATCGAAGTAAAAGATGTGACCGCCACCGTAAATTCTGTTGTGTCCGAACTGGAACTTGTTAAATCAGATTGTGTCGAAGTTATAGAAGAGAGGGTGACACAATGGGGTGATGAACAATTGCAACTAGTTGTGCAAAACGTTCAGCTGGCTAACGTATCGGACTCCACAAGGATCCAGATTGGTAATGATTTGAAAAGCCAACAATTTGGTAAAGAGTTCTCGAAGTGAAAAGGCAATATAACCAAATCGACTGAATAATGTTCCAAGTCAATCAAGGAAATAAGAGCGAGTGGTTCTGACACACTTGTCACATTTTCCGACAAACTCAAACAAAATGTGATTAATTCGGCCTCAGTGATGAGTAGCACGATGCCTACAACAAAAAGTGCACATGTGGTGTCTGACCCGATTTATGGCAATATACCACCAACAATGCGTAAGCCCAAATGTTGATGGAGGAGAAGCTGCTAGAGCACCGGCAGTTTGAAGCCTTTCTGTCCGGAGAAGGAAACTGTTAACCCCGTGATTTTCATTCGCACCTTCAGAGTTGTTTTGCCCCGTGCATGGACTGATCCGCAAAAGATTTCTTTTGTCGCTGGCTGCGTACAAAAGGTGCACCCATGTTATGGAAACCTGTGGCACCTACGATGATTTTTAGTGATCGTCGTTCAGTAGGTATTGGTCTAAGGGAATTCAAGAACGACTGAAAAAAGTGGTTTATAATCTAGAACCCTTTTCAGTGAAGAGTGGGAACTTGCGTCGGTACTTTGAGCAGTACCTGAATTAAAGCCGATATTGGGAGACTCCAGTCCTACAGGTGTACACTTTTAAGATTATTAAAACAAAGTTACCGGTCGAGATACGTGAAAAACTCATGTATGCTCCCAAAGACAATGTCGAAGACTTTCTCTCTGCCATCGACACCATATACCTACTAAACGAAGGCTTAAGAGCTACAAATCAGGAAATGGGTCTTGGACTAGTATAAACAAGAACTTTGTGTATCATCCAAAACCAAGTGGCAATAATAATAGTAGAACGCAGCAGAGCTCAGGCTTCCAAGCTCATAATAACAGGTTCCACAATCAATAATTATCGGAGTTCACTTTCATCACCCAACAATCAACTGGAACCTTGGGTAACAGTTAGCTTCGTTATCGGTGTGTAGTCGATGTGGCGTGGAGTTCGCGTTGAGGCAGCATGAACATTTGCACCGTGAACGTTGGTTTCTCCACAGCTACAATGTTATTGACGTGACTATTTACAGAAACAAAATCACCACTCTCGTCCACCTTCCGAGGAAAGGGGGCAGTAGGAACCAAAAATACCGTTCATATTGCTTGGAGAGGACGGGGTTGGGGGGGGGGGGGGGGCGCTGATAAGAATCGGTGATGCACGGGTCCTTTTACTGCTGAGGTTGGGTAACACTGGATCAGTATCAACTGCACAGACGTACAATCGACGAATTCAGAATCTGTCCGTTGTAGCGGCACTGGAACACCTCTTTTGATGGGCCCCGACTTCTGGTGATAAGAGCTGGCGGTAGGGTTCTAGTGTGGCGCAGACCAGACACAGACACAGATTGTGAACAAAGCACTGTGCAAGGTAATGGTGGCTTCGTAATGGTGTGGGCTGTGTTCAAATGGATTGGACTGGGTCCTCTGGTTCAAGTGAACCATTATTGACTGGAAATGGCTATGTTCGGCTGCTTGGAGGTCATTTTCAGCCATTCATGGACTTCATGTTTACAAACACCGATGGAACGTTTATAGATGGCAATGCGCCATGCCACCAAGCCACAATTGTTCGCAGTTGGTTTGAAAATATTCTGGACAATTCAAGCGGACTTCGGCCACTCATAGAACATTTGTGGGACATAATGGAGGGATAGGTACGTACAAAATTCTGCATTGGCAACACTTTCGCATTTCTGGACTGATCAAGTTTCTACTGTGGTCTTCCAACAATTTATTGAGTCTTCGGCACATCGGGTTGCTGCACTCTGCTGGGCAAAAGGATGGCTGTCACTATATTAGGAGGTATTCCAAGACTTCTGTGACCTCAGTGGATAGCAGAAAATACTGCAACACGGCGAGCGAAAGAGTTGATTTGGCTCAGAGGAGACTATCTGCCACACATTGCTTAGTAACATAACAAAATTTAGGACTAGTACGACAGTGTAATAGTTTCTTGTTGCAACACATGTAACAAAGTCGCACTGCCTGTACTTTTTCTGACCAGTCTGAATAGATAAGAAAAGGCAGACGCTGATAAGTGTTATATATTTGCGATATGAACTCTTTTTTTCAACAGAAATTCCGTTCACAACCAAAGCTGGGAAGCTCAGTGACCCAAGAGGCATGAGACAGCTCTTGTTATTTTAGAGCCTTGTGGAATAAAGGAGTGCGGATAGCGATATAAACGATTCCTTAATAAATAATACGTGTCCTCAAATGAAAGATCTTAGAATTAGACC
This sequence comes from Schistocerca americana, assembly GCF_021461395.2. Classification (NCBI taxonomy): domain Eukaryota; kingdom Metazoa; phylum Arthropoda; class Insecta; order Orthoptera; family Acrididae; genus Schistocerca; species Schistocerca americana. The sequence continues at coordinate 49,921,722 of NC_060124.1, forward strand.
TAATATTAAAACACATAAGCGAACACCCACGAACACACACAAACACACACACACACACACACACACACACACACACACACCGCGCGCTCGTGGCTGAGGAAGTTCCAGTGCTCCCTCGGTCATGGGTGTATCTGTGGTCCTTAGCGTAAGTTAGGTTAAGTAGTGTATATGTCTAGGGACCAATGAAGTCAGCAATTTGGTGCCTTAGGAGCTGACTACCACCACACACACACACACACACACACACACACACACACACACACACTCCATTACATGCCACCTCTGAAAATAATGTACTGCTTTGTCCCCCAACATGTGGGCACACAACTTCAAAAAATTACGGTCAATATTTCTACTTCTGCCTCATCATCATAGTCAGTAGATTTCACCTCTCTTATGCGTATACAACATTAAATTTCCGCTCTCTCTCTCTTTCTAAAGCGCTTATTTTTATGAGACAGCAATATTACAATATGCTACAGAGGAAATGAAGGTAGGCGCCCAAAGAAAAAATACTGTAGTATAAAATTTATCATTTAATTGTTTTACATTTTAAGACAATAAATTGCAGTTAACTTTGACTTGCAGCAAAAAGTTTTGTCACCTTATCCTGACACAGTGGATACATACTAATTTACTGATCACTTTCAGCACTTTATTGCAAACAGAAGAGTGTTACAATTTGAGTATCTTAATAATATTAAAATGATACTGAACTGCATTTTGTTGGAAAATTGTCTACACTATGAGTTATGTATCCTTAATGCAATATTCTACGTCTTTGGTGTACTGATACAGTAACGATTCAGTGTAATTAAGACATTCATACACATAGAACAGTTCAAAAACTATAAATTGTATAGAACCTATGAAGAACTCCCTTTAAAAAAATCGTATTATTTTCACATTGTAGCGTGAAATAATAAAAATAAAGGCTCTTTACTCTGGTGTGGTTTGTAATGACTGTCAGTATAGCACGAAATATACTTAGTGAAAACTGCCCTGCCTTAAACACGTTTTAGTTTAAGAATGCAAATTGTACCTTTAATGACTTCACTTTTAAACAAACTTTGAGCGAAATTTCTTTCAATGTTGCTATTAAATGTTCTCGCAGATCTGTGGAATTATTACCTTTTTTGTCCCGCACCAGGGGATACAAATTCTTTGAAAGTTGAGATCTGTTACTTATCTAAGGCATATTGTTAGATGTATGTGTAGATAATACACGTTTCATTTGATTAAGTTATTTGAATACCATTTATTCAACGCCATATAAAATTTCGCCGTTCCAGCTGCCATTCGCCAACATAATCGGCATACACAACCCACACAAGTGTAATTTGAAGTCAGATCTGATAATTCTTACGACTGTTATTCAATATTTCATTAGATGTTAAGAATTCGCCACTTCTCTTTAGCAAAATTTAGCTTTCAGGGTCATATTTAACAACTTAATATCATGCGCGGTAAAGGCGGTCAACAGTGTTACCTAATAGTCTACTGATCATAATGTCGTACAACCAGGAAAAGACGATACTTTTACAAAAACCAAATAATATTATATTGAACACTACAACAAAATATATGTTTCCCAATACAAACGAACAATCTGTTAATTATTACAGACCTTAAGAGATACACATTGAGCAAAATGTTTGTGTGCGCATTAAATTCAGCGTTACTAGCCACAGAGAAGAAGCATTTTATTAAGCAAAAAAAAAAAAAAAAAAAAAAAAAAAAAAAGAAATTTGCTATCTAGTTTTTTGTAACGGCTTTGTCTCTTTCTGCGACGCCACACACACACTCACTTCTTAATATTAAGTCTTTGCTTCGATTCACGTTGAAAATTAGGTACGAGTATTCTTAACTTGCAATTAAGATCTTTACTAAAGTCACTTCCAAGAGACGGTACAACATTAGCTGCTAGCCAAAACGAATTACAATGAATGTGAGAAACATACCGTCTTTAGAGAAATAACATCACCTATTGGAAAGGCGTTCAGTAAGTGATGCAAAAACTTGTTCCTCGGCCAATTTTGGTTGAAAAAAATGTGGGATATCATGGAATGTTCGTCTTTACCCCCCAATTGTTGAATTAAGTTCCGGCAGATGTCGGCGCGAAACGTAGCCTTGAAAATGACGTGTGTAACGGAACTGTGTTCCTTCTTTCGACGGAGAACCAGAGCTTAGTAGATACTCATAGGTACTTGCAGAAGCAGCGTGAGTCGTTGTAAGAGGTGTTTGTCATTATCGCAACAAGGTTTCCCAAACCTTTCTGAAATCCGTCGTGCCGGCCGGCTGCGCACAGCTGTAACTCATACAGCGTTGGAATATATGGAGACTTTCATTCGATGCAGGAGACCGATCACAATAAAATACCTCGCTGCTCAACTGGACGTCCCTGTTAGTAGTTCTGGCACACTCATCTACCAGTTGGGTACCCAAAGATGTGTGTCCGGCGGGTCCCTCACCGCCTAACACAAGACCATAATGAGCAACAATCTGTGCGGGATCGCCTGCGCGTTACGCGGCTCATCGTAACAACTTTCTGTCGAACATCGTCACAGGCGATGAAATGTGGGTTCATCAATTGGAACAAGAAACATAAAGACATCCATTGTGTGGCGCCATACCATCTCTCCTCCAAAGAAAAAGTTCGGAGCCGCATCTTTAGCCACTAAAAAGGCTACAGCCTTCTTGAGCTACGAAGGGATTATTCTGTTTCCTGTCCTCCCTCAACGTCCAATTATCAGCTCTGAAGCGTGTTGTGCTGCTCTGAGGAAACGGAAGAAACGACTTTAGGGACAACGGCGCCACAGAAATGGAAGCGAACTTCTTCTGTTCCATGACAATGCAAGCTCTCACAAAAGTCTCCGTACCCGAGAGAAGTTCACAAAAATTCATTTGACTTTTTCATGCCCCCTTCAACCTGGATATCCCACCTTCAGATTTCCGTCTGTTATGCCCAATGAACGACCCGCTCTGGGTGGAATAGCACGTGGATGGTAACGAGGTTATTGATCAGCAAGACGTTGGCTCTGACGTCGACAAGTAGAAAGGTACCATGCGTGCTTGCAGGCCCTACCAGTGAGGTAGCGCAATGCAACCGCATTGAGCGCAAACTCGGCTGAAATAGTGGGTCTTGTAGCCAAGAGAGTGGGAATAATAAGGTGAACTGGAATCCTGATTGAAATCAGTTTGCTTTAAGAAAACTTATTGAACGCCCCTAACAATTCCACTATGGCTTACACTTGGATGGGTGACTGTTCAGGTCTGCCGACCGCTGTTGGTAAGTGGTTTCCACTCAGCCCTATTGAAGAGCTACTTGACTGAAAAATAGTGGTCTGTTACGAAGTTGACAACGACTGAGAGAACAGTGTGCTGACCACATGCCCTCAACATCCACGTACAGTGATGCCTTCGGCTGGGACGACATGGCAATCGGTCTCTACCGTTGGGACTTCCGAGGCCTGTTCGGGCGACGAGAGGGAGAGAAAAAGAGAGAGAGAGAGCGAGATGTTACGGTATCTCCTGGTTTCTGATTTCGGATGGCTGTTGAACGTTTTAATGTTGAAAGAATTCCAAACGATTCACACGCAAGACTACATTTTAACATTTTAGAGTTGGATCTGAAATATCTTGAGTGTATTCATGATATTCAAAATGGCTCTGAGCACTGCTAGACTTAACATTTGAGGTCATCAGTCCCCTGGGACCTAGAACTACTTAAACCTAACTAACCTAAGGACATCACACACATCCATGCCCGAGGCAGGTTTCGTAGCTGCGACTGTGGTGGCCGCGCGGTTACAGACTGAAGCGCCTAGAACCGCTCGTCCACAAAGGCCGGCTCATGATTTCCATCCAGATTTGTCCATTTGCTCAGAAAAATGTCACTACCATGTGATCATAAGATACCAAAGACCTTGTGTGGTAAGGCAAACTGTGTTATTCATTACAGACGACTGAAACAATTCTTAAAAGTTAAATCAGATTTAAGAAGAATTTATGGGATTTTATCAATTAGGGGAGCTCCCTTCTTGAAGCCATACAACGAGAAGTCAGATATGGAGTAGCTACATTAACTGCCAAAACTAAATTTTGAAAGGAGGGATGTTTTTAACGACAATGTAGTTGCCATTCAATTAAACAGGCTCAATTGCAGTAGGGATGTCTATCGTGGACACCTCGAAAACCAGTCTTACCTCTTTTCATTGTGGATATATGTTAAACAAGCGTATTGCAGATCATGTATAATTGTTCTATACAGACACCGACAGATAACTTGGTTTACCTAACTGAAATTGCAAGTAATTACAGGTATGTCAGAAATAAGGTCCACACAACGTATAATACTTGGGATTCCTTTGTTAATAAGGGATACGTTATTCAGTCGGTAAATAAAAAAGGGTTTCAGTTGATGTAATACGAAATGAATGGTGGAACTGATGCAGCATTTGTTGTTCCACTAGCAATAGTGTCTGCACACAGCACCAAATTTGGATGCTGAGTGTATAGATCAATGGGTGTGAAACCGTCTCCTGCCAATAGGCTAAACATCGAAGAAGAGTGCTAGCAATGTGTGTTGGATTGAGAAGTTAAAAGCAACTATCCAATACGTAACTCAATTAAAGCGTCTGGTAGTTCTTACTGTTAAACATTTCAAATTAAATGTAACTGAGAAATAATAAATAATTTGTATTTCTGGCTAGAGTAAATACATTGGCTCGAGGTCATCATAAACCTAAATAGTAATGATGATGATTATCCTTCCTGAAAATAATGTAAATACCTGATAAATGTACAATGAGTTTTAGTGACAAATTTAAATTGTAGATTATAATTTTGATTGAATATTTAAACTGTATCTGTTGCTCTAAATCGTAAATTGGGGCTACTGCCATCCTTGTAATTGATGTCAGTTCATATACTCATGCGAAAATAGTGTTTCCTGGTAGATAAGGTAAACTCAAAATTGGGAGGATAATATATTCCGATAGTCTCGGGTTTATTGGATTTCAAGTAGAAGTTAATGTAACTTAATTTGTTCACGAATGTTTCTGATTAAGAAATGTCTACAATAATTTCTCCGACAGTGAAAATGTAATTTTTAGCTGATTCTACAGTATGCATGGATAATGTTAAAATTTTAAATGTGGAAAAATGTGCAACTTGTACTCTGAATTTCCACGAAATAGCTACAGAGTCTGTAGTATGCTCTGCTCAATGGTTTATATAAATGTGCGCAGTCAACCAAGTGTAAATCTAACTTCCATTTGGAATGTTATATTTTCTTGTGATAAATGTTGTATCTAGAGTGGTTTGTCTGATTCTTATCCTTCCAACCCCTTCTGCAATATATAATATTGCTTGTGTTACTTGCGAGTAAGCATTACACAGAGAGTGGCAGATAGAATTTAACATAAAATTAGTGGAGTTGATATGTACCGCCTCTTAGCAGCTGACTGGGTGTGCGTATGTCTCTGAGTGTGGCGCCAACTAAAGTGAAGTTTTGTGTTTTATGAGATATAAGAATGTTATACCTTTGAACATGATGACATTTTACGCACATCCGAGGCAGGTATCTTTAAAACTGGTTTCGGTTTTGCCTGTTTCAGGTGAAGTTCATGTAATATTTTAGGAAAATGCAGCTGTAATGACCAGTAACTTTGTATATGGCACCATTCTTATGAAAACCAAGTGAAACGTACGTAGTCTGACAGCCATACTGCTATTGGCTATCCCATTCTAATACCCAATAGAACAATACACTATTATTAGCTGGAGAAGCGATATGGAGGGAAGAAGGAGGAGGCAGAACGGAGGGGTTGCGTAAAACACAACTGGTCTAGTTCAGTCATCTTGCATAACTAAAATTCCGGCCACCAACACCATCTTGCAACTTTTTAATATCACGCTCCGGCCACCACATTTTCATATTTTCCACCGCTTTCATCTTCGATTTTGTGGCGACTTCAGTGACGAATAACATCGAATATTGGGACAATACACCAGGAACTACTTTGCTACGCTACTACTATTGTGTGTGTGTGTGTGTGTGTGTGTGTGTGTGTGTGTGTGTGTGTGTGTGCGTGTGTGTGTGCGCGTCAGGTAGTGTGTTGTACAGATTAAAGTCGATGGTTTCCTTGACTTACCTTTGGAACGAGGGGATGGGGAGATGGGTAAGAAAGGGGGTGGCTGTGGACAGTAATCACTTTTCAGCTATAGATATTTAAAATTTAATGTTAGTTGTACAACAGACAAAACAAAGAGAAGAATAGAAACATGACGTTAAATTCTATGAGGAGTGTGTGATTCTGATATAAAAATTAGAAAAATGAAGTAACTGACATGCAAATTGAACAATTGTTCAGCAATATATCGAAATTATTATTATGATTATACTATCATCTGACGGCTATGAGTGCAGAAATTGAGCAATTACTAACACTTCAATGTTATTGGGAACCAGGAGTGAAGAAACCTTTGGGACAAACTGGAATGTTCTTCGGAGCACCTGTTGCTGAGTGTAACTATTATGAATATAATAACTCTTGGAACAACGACGTAAGATAGTTACTATAATTTTACAGAAGAAAGAAGAAAACTGCTATTGATGTCTACCCATTACTATTTTTCAACTTCATTTCAGCAACTGTAAAATGGTCATGCTGTCCAATAAGTCTTATGTTTTCATTTACAAGCAGTTAGTTCCTTCCAAAGCAACTGCCTTATCGTTCACATCAAAATTAGATCGCAGCTGGTATTTACTATCTGTGAGACATTTCATATCAAATAATAATGAAAAGAGTTAAAATGCAGAAAGGTAATTTTTTGTACCAATTTAACGCAAAACAGCTGTGTCATTTAAAAAATACAATAAAGATTTCAAATATGAGTTAACAATCTAAACATGCAAAATTGTTATACAGTGAAAATGATGTGATGTGAAAGTCACAATTCATCTGTAAGTCCATAATCTGCAAGCTAAATTAGCAAAAATCATTTAAAAATGCTATGTGATACAGAAACGCTATATCTAGATGTCATACTGTTCAAGCCGGCCGCGGTGGCCGAGCGGTTGTAGGCGCTTCAGTCCGGAGCCGCGTCAGTGGTACAGTCACAGGTTCGAATCCTGCATCGGGCATGGATGTGTGTGATGTCCTTAGGTTAGTTAGGTTTAAGTAGTTCTAATTTCTAGGGGACTGATGACCTCAGATGTCAAGTCCCATAGTGCTCAGAGCCATTTGAACCATACTTTTCAAACCAATTATTTTCTTCTCCGAAATTTTAACCGCCTTGTATATGCAGTGTTTAATGTAACTTCCTCCTACTTATTACCCTAGAACACATTTCTCAGGTTGCCTAATCCACTTGTTTAAAATTGGTTTTTTTAGGAAAAATAACCCGTCAAACACGAGTAGGACTCGAGCCCACAGGGCTACGTGTATAGACAATAATAATAATAATTCCGAGCGGCTCAACGGCCTGGTGTATGTATTTCAATTGGACGCCATACCTAATCTACCCCTCGTACCCCACTTATCCAAGTGGGGAGAGGGGACCTGCAGTTTAACGTGGAATCGGAACTACGTGCTGTTTCCAGTGACTCGGCACATCGATTGTAGGTGAAGGCTACACTAAAGCGAACACTGGGAAAATCCGTGGTGCGGCAGAGCTTCGAATCCCTAAGCTCTTGATTTCCAGGTATTTTCTTCATCACTACGCAACCAAGCCCAACGTTCATAGAGATAGTTCACCTGTAGGGTTGTAACGTTCCATTATGGATTTTCCATTGTTTCATTTATATCTGTAGGTTTAGTTGAATGAGTTTCCGAGTATCAATAAATGGGATATATATATGGGCGCATCTTTTGACTGGACTGACATTCAATCTTAAATTATTTACACTGTCAAGGGACCATGTACCTTAGTATTTGACACACTTTTCAACTTGAAACCTTTAACCATTCCTGAGAAAATGGGTCTCTACAGACGGCCAAATCTTTTGATTGCACTGACAAGGGAACCTCCCCATCGCACCCCCTCAGATTTAGTTATAAGTTGGCACAGTGGATAGGCCTTGAGAAACTGAACACAGATCAATCGAGAAAACAGTAAGAAGTTGTGTGGAACTATGAAAAAAAAACCAAAATACACAAACTGAGTAGTCCATGCGCAGGATAGACAACATCAAGGAGAATGTAATCTCGGGAGCGCCGTGGTCCCGTGGTTAGCGTGAGCAATTGCGGAAAGAGAGGTTTTTGGTTCAAGTCTTCCCTCAAGTGAAAATTTTAATTTCTTTATTTTCGCAAAGTTATGATCTGTCCGTTCATTCATTGACGTCTCTGTTCACTGTAATAAGTTTAGTGTCTGTGTTTTGCGACCGCACCGCAATTTGCATATCACAGCATCTTCTTCCTGTCGGTTAAATATCGCGTCTGTGGCGCGTCATCTTCGTGGTGCAGCAATTTTAATAGCCAGTAGTGTACATACACTGGAATAAGGCGCTGAATGTAATAAAACGTGACCAGTATCAAAGTTACACAGAACCACAGACTTCATAGTGTGTAACGCACCACTTGAAGGGAGGAATGTAGAGCAAATAGGTTTATAACCACAGGTTTTACATGACCTGAGAATGTATTATGCTGGTGCATAAGTCTTGGTCTCCTTCGAAAAAGGATTTTAGTCATCATTAATATATTTTCCTTCACTATTTACAACAGTCTGCTAACGCTGAGGTAACGTCTCAATCCCCCCGACTGTAGAAATCACGTGACTTTGGGACGCAGAACTCGTCGAGCAATGTTCGGAGCGCATTTTCACCCGGAAACGAAGTTCCTTGAATGTTGTTTTACAGATGGCGGAAAAGGTGAAAATCTGAAGCCACAAAGTCAGTTGAATAACGTAGGTTCTAAATGACTTCCCTGTCGAACTACTGCATACCGTATTACGTCAGTGTAGCAGAACGAGGGCGGACGTTCTCGTGGAACAGCACCTCTTCACGCAGTTCTTCTGGTCGTCGTTCGTGGATTGCTTCTGCAGGAAGTCTCAGTTGTCGTGACAATACGTGTCGGCAGTGATAGTAACACCTATGGGAAGCAATTTTTAGTATACCACATTGTTAAAGTTCCACCGGATGCCAAACATTATATTTCGTGAATGCCCGTAGAACTCTGTACGGGAAGCTGCTGCTTTGTTTGGGCTCAACCTTTCGTTTCCTTTCCTGATCTTAGCATAAATACACCATTTCTTATCACTAGCTATGGTGCCGGATAGAAATGATCAGTGTTGTTCATAAGCCAGTTGATGACGATCAAGCAGGTACGCACGTATGTCCACCGACACATTCTTGTGATAATGGCTCAGCGCATGCGGTACCCATACACTCGATTTCTGAATCCTTCCTATCGCACGCAAATGTTGCGCGAGCGATAGTGGAATGATTACAGTTCATCACGTTTATCGGCTCTCAAGTACAATGACGTATATCATTGTGGATTAACGCGTTTAAACGTGGAAAGTAACTAATGACAAAACAATCCTCCGCAAAACGAGAAAACCTTTTTTTTGTCGTATCCTGTTTATTAATATTACCGCCATACACGGCGCAAATGTTTTTTGGCTGCTTCCGCTGCTGTTACCTCTCTATTGAACTCAAACACAAAAATATGTCTGAAATGTTCCGATTTCATCACACGGCAACCCATTTTCACAGCCTATCTCCAAATGACAAAATGACATTATGTTAACTCAAACAGCAACAGGTAACTACAAGTAAAAACTGACAATCGATAAATAACACCATAGGAACTGAAATACCAACATGCAAAACAAGAACCTATGAAAATGTGCACCAACCTAAAAGAGAGCTTAATTCAAAATGTTGCTGCTGTTCACCGCCTTACACACCCAGCCACAGCTGTTCTGTGATCGAAAAACTTTTCCTATAACTATTGACAGTATCTGTGACAATGATAAGCTCAGGGCAATACATACATTCTACGGAGCTTTACTGTGTGTCACTCTCGATCAGTAGCCACGAGTTTCAAGTTTATATGTTCTTATAACGGGGGGTACTGGTATGCAGATTTTTGTAATTAGCACAAGACACTGTAAAACAAAATAAAAAGTAATATGGTGATCTGATTAAACTTTCAATCATGATGAAGGTAATTAAAAACAAAAACTTCAAAAAAATTTATCAATAACTTTAATTCACATTCCTCACACCAGGATCAATGCATTTTTCCATTAAGTTATTACATCTGATACCTTTAGCTTGTAATGTATAGAATTCAAAATTGTTATTTTACTATAGCTGTGGTCTGTCTATTATAATTCACAATAAAAAATTATTTGAGCTACTGATTAGACTCGCGTTTCAGTGAATAGAGGGCGTTTCAGTAAATAGAGGCCGCTGTTTAACCTCTATTACCTGTACGTTGTTTGCTTGTTTAGCTCTGCAAACAGCACCCGCAGCTTGAACTAAGCTACGTACATAGAAAGGTCGTGGAACATTACGTGCGGTTATGACTCTACCAGGTGAACATGACTCGCTTCGAATGGTATATTACTTACTGGGAAGTCTCCAGTTCCCTACATCTATGATACTGATCTTGTTTTATGCCATCCAGTCTGATTCCTATGTATGTCTAATACTTTTATCACTGATGATAGCTATTCTGTAGCTGAAATCTAGATGTACGATGACGTGTAGATTGAACTGATTGTTGACTTCCGTCCTGTTTGTGCATTACATCACAGTTGTGGAGTATAGTGGTTCTGATGGACTCCAGGCTGATAATTATACTATAACTAAATAAAATTAGATGCAATAACCTTGTTTTCCTCTGTTGTTTGCAAGTGCAGTCCATCTTCCACTTGTTTTGACACTGTGATATAGATCTTTCATGAATTCCAAAAGCGTTAATTAAGGAAGTCCAGGAAACACAGAATTATTGGCCATTCACATTCACACGAAATGAAGAGATCGGACTTAGGGTTTTTTTGGCAAATATACTGCTGTGCAGGAGAACGACTTATTTAACAGGAGAACTATACTAATAGCTCCGCTTTTGGAACTCACTCAATAGCCAGAAGTAATTAAAAAACTGGAATCAACAATTCTGCAATTTTTCTAGGCGTGATAATGTATTTTAGTCGTGCACGATGTAAGCACCTTTCTAGTCTCAGTTTCGTTCCCTGTTCTACTTTCATAACTAAGATCAGAAATTTTCATCTCCTTTATTTTCATTTTACTCCAGTTTTCTTGTGATAAAACTCATTTTGTACATTTTTTCTTAACAGGAGCTGAATTAAAAGTTTGACATCAGCGGAAGTCATCTTGTTGTGGCGCAATTTTCTACCCATCCTTCTCAAATAAATTTTACTTTCATTTCATTCCTGTAAGATGTATTTGTTTGAAATGTTTACTTCTTCAGCATACACTGCATTTGCAGGCTGCAGGTCTGGTGTACAACTTTGGCTTAAAATGCTAAGAGTTGGGCTGAGTATTTTCCCACATCGATGGTTCATATTCAATACGGAAACAAAATATTTGCTTGAAATTCCTTATCATTAGTATAATAAATTTATTCATGGAAAAGGAATGAGTTACTCTGTTAACTCTACAAATTACTTTTGTTGGTACCCTCTGTTAACAGTCAAAAAATATCATTACCTACCTGTAATCACGTTTAAAGAAAAAGCTTCATGAAAACAGATATATCACGAAATTTCAGAAGCAGAGAGGTGAACAACTACACAATATACAGATACAACACACTAAACACATGAAGTCTGATAAAAAATATACTTACGCTATAGTTCCCTTACAAAAGGCTTTTATTAAACATTTTTATACCATCTCAATTACATTTATATCAATGTTTGTGCATCAGTAAGTTACAAACATTTGAAGCATCATTGCTCTTCTAATCTGACGTTATGATTTTACGATATTACAACAACAATACACTTATCCTAGTGAAACCAATAACGAACAAAAATTCAGTCATTTTTCTATCTGTCATTAAAGGTTTCCCTGATAAGTATGTAGTGATTACTTTTATTTCGCAAAATTGGCAGTTATCCTACTGTTCCACCGAAAAAGTTATTTGATAATTATAATGGTGTTAAGAAAGGATAGACAACGTATGGTGATGCATGGAAAGTTAGAACTGGGTGTCATGACTCAGCAGATCAGGTAAATTGGACGTAAGAGGGTGCTGCAACAGTAAATTAGCTATTGGTATTCTGTCCTAATTTGATCTTGAACTATCGGCTGAAGGACGTAAAGTTGCAGTACCCAATTCATGACGTCAGAAGCCATGACCCCCTTATCTTCTTCTGACAGAACGTTCACTACACACACACACACACACACACACACACACACATACACAACACATACACACTCAACCACCCACCCACCCACACACACACACACACACACACACACCCCTCACTGTAATTTCACATGGGGAACGTGTCTGGATGACAGAGACGGTTCAGGCGACTGCCCATGTAAAGAGTGAAAAAACGGGTTAGAGACCAGGTCCGGCGCAAATTTTCACCGGTCACCTAATTTACGTGCCGCCGATGTCTTCGTTTCACCTAATATCAGACATGGTTTTCTTAACCTGGAGAGGCAGTAATGCTGATACATATTTCCGTGAAAATGGTAACAGGAATTAAGCATCTCTGAGACTTTTTGTCATATTCAGTGCTATAATGCCCTAAGTACAGTAACGTCTGCCTTGTTATCTTTGGAATTATTTTTGAATGCTGAAACTACATTTACGAAATTCTTAAGTTTTCTCTATTAAGAACTAAAATTAGAATACTTTTTGTTACGTGACACTCTGGATGAAATACACATTAATGCTGTTTTACAGAATTTACCATCTACCATTACCTCCATTCTTTAAGTCTTTGTTGTGCTGATGTACTTGCGACAATTCTTTTGAAGTTAGTCGAAAACAATAAACTTCCTCGCGAACGTAAAAGCTGCAGCTGTGAAAAAGCAGCTAGCTCAGTGGCAGATAAAGTATAATACTCTTAGTTTGTGCAAAGCATTGTTCCTAAAGGCACATCACAGTGAGAACTTTTTTAATCCTTATACATTATTGATATCTGGGAATCGAGCCACGTAACCACGCCATCAATGTTCGTATTTTTTTCATGTTTTTTAAGTCACTTTTATACACACATGCGCTCGCACTCACGCACCCATGGACTCTTTATTTTTAACCCTATCCGTAAAACACACGCACACTCACACACACACACACACACACACACACACGCACATACACACACCAAAGGCACTTTTCAAAGCCGGGACCGCGCCTTGAAACCGCAGACGTGGACTGCAGCAAACGTCATTTTCAATCCGAAATGCGCCTTGGAAAACGTCGTCCAGGTACTTAACACAAATCATTTACTGGATGAAATTAAATCCACGTGAAAAAATACTCTGTTCAAAACTATTTTACGTTTGACACTTCGCCGGGAACCCTTGAAGGTGTGGAGACGAGTCGCTAGGTATCTCTCCATTTATCTCTCTAGGTATCTGCCAGTCAGTGCCAAGGCGGGTAATTGCTTACATAAGGGCCGGAGTTGGACAAGCGCGTTGTTAACTTCTGAATTAGTTAAGCTCTTTCTCTAGAATAAACCATACAATTTTACTGAAATCGTGACTTGTTTGTCTGTACCTGGTCATCACATTTCCCTATTGCCGTCCTATTCTTTTAATTCCTTCTTAGAGCCTCTTCTTTTTTATTTTTTCCCTTGTCTTAGAGTGTATTGCCATCGAATTCATTTGAATACATTGTGCGAAAGCAGTGGAAAGAATATAAGATTACTATTCGCTGCGAGGCAGACGCTGCCAGGGATCTCTACCACGAAATAATTTCATTTAAACGCGATGCTCTCCCGTCTGGTGACGAGAGGGACGTGGTGGCGAAATGTTGCTGCAAGCGGTCCAGAACGACGTCCTGCGTTGACGAAAGCCATCGCCACTGCGCACTCATTAAGGCCTATCTTAGATATTAGTTGACTGACTAGGACAACCCTCTTCAAGAGTCTTAGTCTGCCTTGCACGTCGTCCTTCGTTTATCTCATATATACTGGGTGTTACAAATAGGTACGGCCAAACTTTCAGGAAATATTCCTCACACAAATAAAGAAAAGATGTTGTGTGGACATGTGTCCGGAAACGCTTAATTTCCATGTTACAGCTCATTTTAGTTTCGTCAGTATGTACTGTATTTCCTCGATTCACCGCCAGTTGGCCCAATTGAAGGAAGGTAATGTTGACTTCGGTGCTTGTGTGGACATGCGACTCATTGCTCTACAGTACTAGCGTCAAGCACATCAGTACGTAGCATCAACAGGTTAGTGTTCATCACGAACGTGGTTTTGCAGTCAGTGCAATGTTTACAAATGCGGAGTTGGCAAATGTATATTTGATGTATGGATTAGCACGGAGCAATAGCCGTGGCGCGGTACCTTTGTATCGAGACAGATTTCCAGAACGAAGGTGTCCCGACAGGAAGACGTTCGAAGCAACTGATCGGCGTCTTAGGGAGCACGGAACATCGCGACTGGGGAAGACCTAAAACGGCGAGGACACCTGCAATGGACGAGGCAATTCTTCGTGCGGTTGACGATAACCCTAATGTCAGCGTCAGAGAAGTTGCTGCTGTACAAGGTAACGTTGACCACGCCACTGTATGGAGAGTGCTACGGGAGAACCAGTTGTTTCCGTACCACGTACTGTGTGTGCAGGCACTATCAGCTGCTGATTGGCCTCCACGGGTACACTTCTGCGAATGGTTCATCCAACAATGTGTCAATCGTCATTTCAGTGCAAATAATCTCTTTACGGACGAGGCTTCATTCCAACGTGATCAAATTGTAAATTTTCACAATCAACATGTGTGGGCTGACACGAATCCGCACGCAATTGTGCAATCACGTCATCAACACAGATTTTCTGTGAACGTTTGGGCAGGCATTGTTGGTGATGTCTTGATTGGGCCCCATGTTCTTCCACCTACGCTCAATGGAGCACGTTTTCATGATTTCATACGGGATACTCTACCTGTGCTGCTAGAACATGTGCCTTTACAAGTACGAGACAACATGTGGTTCATGCACGATGGAGCTCCTGCACATTTCAGTCGAAGTGTTCGTGCGCTTCTCAACAACAGATTCGGTGACCGATGGATTGGTAGAGGCGGACCAATGCCATGGCCTCCACGCTCTCCTGACCTCAACCATCTTGACTTTCATTTATAGGGGCATTTGAAAGCTCTTGTCTACGCAACCCCGGTACCAAATGTAGAGACTCTTCGTGCTCGTATTGTGGACGGCTGTGATACAGTACGCCATTCTCCAGGGTTGCATCAGCGTATCAGGGATTCCATGCGACGGAGGGTGGATGCCTGTATCTTCGCTAACGGAGGGCATTTTGAACTTTTCCTGTAACAAAGTGTTTGTAGCCACGCTGGTACGTTCTGTTACTGTGTGTTTCCATTCCATGATTATGGTGATTTGAAGAGAAGTAATAAAATGATCTCTAACATGGAAAGTAAGTGTTTCCGGACACATGTCCACATAACACATTTTCCTTCTTTGTGTGTGAGGAATGTTTCCTGAAAGTTTGTCTCTACCTTTTTGTAACATCCTGTATGTTTTCCTTCACATTTACCAGACTTTCTTCACTTCATCTGCCTGATGCTGAATTATATTGATGCTTCTTATCGATAATCTACTTTCCGCAACTCCTCGTTACTTTCGTCTTCCTTCTGTCAGTTCTGTACTTATTAGACTGTTTATTTCATTCGTCTCGTAATGATTCTTCACATTCAATGAGGATGGCAATGTCATCAGCGACTTTTATCGCTGAAATCGTTTCCCTCTGAATTTTAACCCGAGTCCTGAAACTTTCTTTTCATTCCATCAGCACTTCTTCGATGTACAGATTAAACTTTAGATGCGACAGTCACCATCCCTGTTGCACACCTTTTTTTATTTAATATTTCCTCCTTCGTCCTCCATTCGCAATGTACATTTGGGGGAAGTAGGATTCAGGATGGGGGTTCTGCAGACTGGGACTTACTTCGCCATACCAAAAACGTCTTTCTTGCCAGTCAACAGCAATATCACAAATGGAATTTAATGTGGCACAGTTGCCCGCATCTCGTGGTCGTGCGGTAGCGTTCTCGCTTCCCACGCCCGGGTTCCCGGGTTCGATTCCCGGCGGGGTCAGGGATTTTCTCTGCCTCGTGATGGCTGGGTGTTGTGTGCTGTCCTTAGGTTAGTTAGGTTTAAGTAGTTCTAAGTTCTAGGGGACTTATGACCACAGCAGTTGAGTCCCATAGTGCTCAGAGCCATTTGAACCATTTTGTGGCACAGTTACAGTTCATTAAACATGGTCACTGAAACAACAAAGTAAATCGATTGCAGTTCTTTCGTAAGAATAACAAAGTAATCTGAACTTATCAGCCGACTGGGGTGGCAGAGCAGTTCTAGGCGCTACAGTCTGGAATCGCGCGACCGCTCCGGTCGCAGGTTGGAATCCTTGCTCGGGCATGGATGAGTATGAGGTCCTTAGGTTAGTTAGGTTTAATTAGTTCTAAGTTCTAGGGGACTGATACCCTTACAAGTTAAGTCCCATAGTGTTCAGAGCCATTTTTTTTGAAATTATCAAACTGTTCGTTGTCTTCTGTATCGGATTCTTCATGCAACGTTTTTTTTTTTTTTTTGATGATTTTTCTAAAGTGTAGCTAACACGAGTGCTTGCTTAGTCAAAGCTTCACCTTCCGTAGCTAGTGGCGACCTGTAATCAAACTCATGGCCGTAATTTGCATGTACCTGTCGCGCCAACATATGGGGGCTTTTCCATGGTCATTGCCACCGTGGTACGTACCTCGCTGCCTCCACCTGTCGTTCGCCGTAGCACTGTAATCTGTTCAAGTTGAAGCCTCCACTTTCCTATTTTAGTTACTATCATGTCCGTGGATCTCTACAGCGTCCCTGAACAAGCAAGCGTGGTAGCTCTTCTCCACAGCAGTAACAGCAGCGTAGGCGAATATTATTAAGTGGTCGGTCTCACACAACGGTAGCTTCACCAGAAATGATCTATATGCCCATCTCAACCTTCAATAACATTTATGTTCGGTGATCCTGGTGTTGGTGGATCGTCGAGTCATTCGACCACACAATTTTGTACGTGTATACGGCAAGCAGTATATGCCAGACAACGCAAGTGGGACGCTTTTGTCCTTTGCCGATCTAAGAAAATCCTTGATCTTCTCGGTCACTTTCTAGTTAATCCTCACCCTGTGTTTTCGTAATGTACGGCCGATTCTGTCACTCACACTGGGAATGTATGGGAGAAAAGCCTAACCGATATTTGTTATTCAGGCGTGTCACTTTGACACTGCTTAAGCGGCTGATGGAATACCTTCTGTTCCTCAGAAAGCTTTACAGATGTTGCATATCGCATCCGATGTCCTGCGGCTCACAAATGTGTCGCAAACACGTTACGAGCATGAAAATCGTGTCTTTTTTTATGGCTAGGTGATTGTTTGACAGTTCGTGCTGATATCGATTCACGTGCTTCGGTTTTAGATTCCCGCTGAGCCCTAGATTCTCAGCATTCCTCGTCACCAACAATTATAGAAATTGTAGCTGTTTGTTTTGAATTGTTTAGTTTTACGGCACAAAATTACTACGTTCCTACATGCCCATGTCAGAACCATAGAACACTAAGATGAAAAAAAACTTAAACGTGAGCACATGTTAATTCCAATCGATGGGCGGAAAGAGAGCTAAAAACAAGGATTTCCTCGTGGAGAAAGATCCACAAAATATGCCGTAGAGACAACTCTCGAACTAAAGATTAAATGTCCTTCGCCAAATTTCTAAGACAAATAAAGAGCAAAACTCGGCTGACAGTAGGCGCACCGTTCGCTAGATCGACGGCAAACATACATTAGAACGTTGTTGTTGTTGTGGTCTTCAGTCCTGAGACTGGTTTGATGCAGCTCTCCATGCTACTCTATCCTGTTTAAGCCTCTTCATCTCCCAGTACCTACTGCAGGCTACATCCTTCTGAACCTGCTTAGTGTATCAATCTCCTGGCCTCACTCTATGACTTTTACCCTCCATGCTGCCCTCTAATACTAAATTGGTGATCTCTCGATGCCTCAGAACATGTCTTACCAACCGATCCCTCCTTCTAGTCAAGTTCTGCCACAAGCTAATCTTCTCCCCAATTCTATTCAATACCCCCTCATTAGTTATGTGATCTACCCATCTAATCTTCAGCATTCTTCTGTAGCACCACATTTCGAAAGCTTATAGTCTCTTCTTGTCCAAACTGTTTATTGTCCACGTTTCACTTCCATACATGGCTACACTCCATACAAATACTTTCAGAAACGACTTCCTGACATGTAACTCTATACTCGATGTTAACAAATTTTTCTTGTTCAGATACGCTTTCCTTGCCATTGCCAGTCTACAATTGATATCCTGTCTACTTCGACCAACATCAGTTATTTTGCTCCCCAAATAGCAAAACTCTTTTACTACTTTAAGTATCTCATTTCCTAATCTAATTCCCTCAGCATCACCCCACTTAATTTGACTACATTCCATTATCGTTGTTTTGCTTTTGTTGATGTTCATCTTATATCCTCCTTTCAAGACGCTGTCCATTCCGTTCAATAGCTCTTCCAAGTCCTTTGCTGTCTCTGACAGAACTACAATGTCATCGGCGAACCTCAATGTTTTTATTTCTTCTCCATGGATTTTAATACCTACTCCGAACGTTTCTTTTGTTTCCTTTACTGTTTGCTCAATATACATATTGAATAAAATCGGGGATAGGCTACAACCCTGTCTTACTCGCTTCCTAACCACTGCTTGCCTTTCGTACCCCACGACTTTTATAACTGCCATCTGGTTACTGCACAAACTGTAAATAGCCTTTCGCTCCCTGTATTTTACCCCAGCCACCTTCAGAATTTGAAAGAGAGTATTCCAATCAATATTGTCAAAAGCTTTCTCTAAGTCTACAAATGCTAGGAACGTAGGTTTGCCTTTCCTTAATCTTCCTTCTAAGATAAGTCGTAAGGTCAGTATTGCCTCACGTGTTCCAACATTTATACGGAATCCAAACTGATCTTCCCCGAGGTCGGCTTCTATCAGTTTTTCCATTCGTCTGTAAAGAATTCGTGTTTGTATTTTGCAGCTGTGACTTATTAATATGATAGATCGGTAATTTACGCATCTGTCAACACCTGCTTTCTTTGGGATTGGAATTATTATATTCTTCTTGAAGTCTGAGAGCATTTCGCCTGTTTCATACATCTTGCTCACCAGATGGTAGAGTTTCGTCAATACTGGCTCTCCCAAGGCTGTCAGTAGTTGTAACGGAATGTTGTCTACTCCCGGGGCCTTGTTTCGACTCAGGTCCTTCTGTGCTGTGTCAAACTCTTCACGCAGTGTCATATCTCCCATTTCATCTTCATCTACATCCTCTTCCACTTCCATAATATTGTCCTCAAGTACGTCGCCCTTGTATAGACCCTCTATATACTCCTTCCACCTTTCTGCTTTCCCTTCTTTGCTTAGACTGGGTGTCCATCTGAGCTCTTGATATTCATGCAAGTGGTTCTCCTTTCTCCAAAAGTCTCTTTAATTTTCCTGTAGGCAGTATCCATCTTACCCCTAGTGAGATAAGCCTCTACATCCTTGCATTTCTCCTCTACCCATCCCTGTTTAGCCATTTTGCACTTCCTGTCGATCTCATTTTTGAGACGTTTGTAATCCTTTTTGCCTGCTTCATTTCCTGCATTTTTATATTTTCTCCTTTCATCAATTAAATTCTACATTTCTTCAGTTACCCAAAGATTTCCACTAGCTCTCGTCTATATACCTACTTGATCCTCTGCTGCCTTCACTACTTCATCCGTCAAAGCTACCCATTCCAATTCTACTGTATTTCTTTACCCCATTCCTGTCAATTGTTCCCTTATGCTCTCCCTGAAAGTCTGAACAATCTCTGGTTCTTTCAGTTTATCCAGGTCCCATCTCCTTCAATTTCCCACCTTTTGGCAGTTTCTTCAGTTTTAATCTGTAGTTCATAACCAATAGCTTGTGGTCAGAGTCCACATCTGACCCTGGAAATGACTTACAATTTGAAACCTGGTTTGGCCGTAGATTACATGTACCTGTCGCGCCAACATATGAGGGCTTTTCCATGGTCATTGCCACCGTGGTTCGTACCTTGCTGCCTCCACCTGTCGTTCGCCGTAGCACTGTAATCTGTTCAAGTTGAGGCCTCCACTTTCCTGCTGTAGTTACTATCATGTTCGTGGATCTCTACAGCGTCCCTGAACAAGCAAGCGTGGTATTCCATCAGCCGCTTAAGCAGTGCGAAAAAGTCTAACACTCGACCAAGTGACATGCCTGAATAACAAATATCGGTTATGGCTTTTCTCCCATACATTCCCAGTGTGAGCGACAGAATCGGCCGTACATTACGAAAACACAGGGTGAGGATTAACTACAAAGTGACCAAGAAGATCAAAGAATTTCTTAGATCGGCAAAGGACAAAAGCGTCCCACTTGCGTTGTCGGGCATATACTGCTTACCGTATACACGTACAAAAGTGAGTGGTGGAATGACTCGACGATCCATCAACACCAGGATCACCGAACATAAATGTTATTGAAGGTTAAGATGGGCATAGAAATCATTTCTGGTGAAGCATGCGTTGTGTGAGTACGAGCACTTAATAATATTCGCCTACACTTCTGTTTCTGCTGTGGAGAAGAACTACCACGCTTGCTTGTTCAGGGACGCTGTAGAGATCCACGAACATGATGGTAACTACAGCAGGAAAGTGGAGGCCTCAACTTGAGCAGATTACAGTGCTACGGCGAACGACAGGTGGAGGCAGCAAGGTACGAACCACGGTGGCAATGACCATGGAAATGCCTTCGTATGTTGGCGTGGGAGGTACATGTAATCTACGGCCATTAGCTTGATTACAGTTCGCCACTAGCTACGGAAGGTGAAGCTTTGACTAAGCAAGCACTCGTGTTGGCTACGCTTTAGAAAAATCATCCAAAAAAACGTAGCGTGAAGAATCCGATACAGAAGGCAATGAGCAGTTCGATAATTTCAAAAAAAATGGCTCTGTGCACTATGGGACTTAACGTCTAAGGTCATCAGTCCCCTAGAACTTAGAACTAATTAAACCTAACTAACCTAAGGACCTCATACACACCCATGCCCGAGGTAGGATTCCAACCAGCGACCGGAGCGATCGCGCGTTTCCAGGCTGTAGAGCCTAGAACCGCTCGGCCACCCCAGCCGACTGATAATTTCAGATTGCTTTGTTATTTTTACGAAAGAACTGCAATCGACTCACTTTGTTGTTTCAGTGCCCATGGTTCACGAAATATGACTGTGACACATTAAATTCCATTTGTGATATTGCTGTTGACTGGCAAGAAAGACGTTTTTGGTATGGCGAAGTAAGTCCCAGTCTGCACAACCCCCAACAAGATACCAAACTGTTTCTCACCATGGCTCTGCACGACGAAGGTGCCGTCAACATACCCAGACCACACCTTAAGTGTGTGCCAAATCTATCTCCTGTTGCATGAGGAATCTGGCCACTTCTATACTGAATGGATTACCCATAGCGATGCTTTCCAGATAGTTATAGATATCACCATTCCACATGAAACAGCTCGTGGTACGACATACATGACAGAGCTTTGGGATGGCATGTTAGAAAATGGAAACGACGTGTGACAGAAGATCAGTCTCAGGCACTTTGGTAAACAAATAAGACAAAAAAAAACGTGAAAGCTTACGAAGATATCGTTTGGTTCCTCATCCTCCTCATTCTCCTGCAACCCTATGTCAGCTAAAATAGTGTTATACTGTTTTCGAAATGGGATAAAGTGAAATACATTATTTGACCTTAATTGTATGTTTTTTCACAAAATATACGAACTTGACATGCAGACTATTACAAGAAATCTTTATGAAGTCTCAAACTGTAGGTCATCGTCCTTTTCGTCATCTTTGCCTTCCTCTAAACTTTCGTTGCTATCATTTTCTTCTAGAGGTATAGAGGGTATGCTTGCGACCAATAGACAAACTGCCTCTTGCGAAAGTGGGACACTTTTCTTGCGATGCTTCGATCTGTTGCAACTTAAATATGGGTATGAAATTAGTAATAATGTGTGTAATACATCTCTCTTACAAGGCACACGTGAAAAAATTTTCGAACAAAATCTCTTCTATATTGCCTTACGTGCTTGATGCTGGGCTCAGCTGGTTCGTCCAAGTATTAGCCTATAGGCATCCGCCCCTTGTAGGTGAGTGGTCAGCGCGACGGAATGTCATACCGAAAGGCAAGCGTTCGATTCCTGCATGGCTCGGAGAGTTTCTCCGCTCAGTGACTGGGTGTTTTGTTGCCCTTATCATCATCATTTAATCTCCATCGACACGCAAGTCGCCGAAGTGGCATCAACTTGAAAGACTTGCACGAGGCGAACGGTCTATCTGATGGGAGGACCTAGCCATACGGCATTTCCATCTTAGCCTATAGGTGGAATTACTTAGATATGACTTCGGCACCATGCATTAAAACCTTGTGGAGAGCTAGTGACACAGGATACCAGCCATACAAATATGTATACATGTTTGTAGTTTCAGGTGCAATAGCATCAAATGTCTCAATATCAATTCTGTTGCGAGTAGCAATCACTTCCGGAATACTTTGAACCGTTTAACTAAATCCACATTGAGGCTTAAAAATACAGTACAAAGCTCTTCTGGTTAATGGCTTGACTGTTCCCAAGGAATCTGCAACAGAATAAACCAATTACTGCTATGTTGCACTAGTTTGAATGAATAAAAAAGTAAAATGGTCTATAAATGTGGACAGTGTTACTGTGTGTTAAACAATTGTCCTCAGTCTACATTTTATGGCTGTAGAAGAAATATAGCTCGATAAGACGTGAAAAGCAGCTTGAAAAATTGAAATATCAAGACTTTGTAGCAAAAATGTACCGATACAAATACTTTCTATAAAAGTACAATTCAAACAATAAAGGTATGATGTAAGATAAAGTATATACATTTCATTTTCATACTCAAGAGGTGTATGTGTCTAAACGTAACCACAGAAACGAGAGAAACAAACGTTACATATTAGACCGCATGATGAGCACTGTCTGCGACCGACTTTGCAACGGGATACATGAGCTTAGAGGAATGTGCTGGCTGCCGAAACAAATTAAGGTTAACACGTTTGGAAAGTATTTTAGAGTAACTTGGTGATTTCGATTTTTGACCAATTCTAGGAGCAAATGTAGAGACTCGCATGTGCCGCGCAAGCTGCTGCAGAGGCACCGGTGCCTGCTCCCTCCAGCCACACACTTGCGTGAGACCAGCGCTGATGCGGCTCTGCGGGACAGGAAGAACAATATGTGGGGAATTTCAAATTCACAGCGGTCCATCTTATTGTTCCCTATAGGACGTTGTGCATATATTGAGTACTAATCGGCTATCACTATTTTTTATACATCTTTCACAGAAAATTTCGATAATCTTACATCATTTTATGATGTCCAACCTTTTATAAACGTTGGCAAATCACAGGAACGTATATTTCTTAAGGCTTGGCTTCCACAACTAAGTGCAACGTCAAAGCAGTTCCTCTGTTGCCTTTACCTTTCCTAAAAACAAATTGATCGTCACCTAACAAATTCTCAAATTTCTTTTCCATTGTCTTGCATATTATTCTTGTTTGCTGCGCTGATGCATTAGCTGTTCAGCTTATTGGATGATAGTTTTCGCTTTTCCTTGATCTTTTTATCTTTGCCAATATGTGGGTGATATATTGGCTAAAATCTGATGGGATGTGTCTAGTTTCACACATCCTATATACCAACTTGAATAATCGTCTTGTCCTTACTTTCTCCAGTGATTTTAGAAATTCTGAAGGAATGAAATATTTGGCTTCTGCCTTATTTGATCGCAAGTCTCCCAAAGATCTGTTTAATACTAGACCTCATATGTTCATCCAGCTGGAATGTTTCCTCTTCCTCCTGTGATTTTTGAACATTGTATTCGTTATTACTTTCTCAAATTTGTTGCAGAACTAATTATTATTACCAATAACGAGCGCATGTTCTTCCGTAGCTCTGTCTTCTAAATGCTCTCTTCCCATAGCGTTCCAGTCGGTGAGTACCTTCGTATAATATCTCTCTTTACCTTCTGTTTCCGAGGTGCACATGTATGTCGAAACTATTGTTGGCGTACGTTTACTGTCGATTCTGATGAGAATAAGGTCACTGAACAGTTCACAATAACGCTCTTTTCCTTACCTTCATCATTATGGCGAATCCCACTCCCCTTACACCATTTTCTACTACTGTTAGTATTAACTGAAGCACTTATCTACTTTCACTTACTTGACTTTCTCTATATTTAGTATTAACTTTTCCATTTCCCTTTCACATCGTTCTAGATCCGCTACCGCATTCAGAGTTTTGACATTTCACGCCCCAATTTGTACAATGCCCTTTCGTATTTATTCAATCCTTTTCTAATGGTCTGTCTCCCCCCTCACCCTTCCTACTCCCTTTTACGTATATTCAAGTGGGGCACTAATCCCTAACCTTTCGTCAACGTAGAAATCATCACGAGACTTTGGGGCAAGAGGATGCCCCGTATCTCTGACCGGTCCTCAGTCTTATTTGAGAAGGCCATTGATAGGACACCACTGCAGCACCAGAGATATTCCGTCACCATTGCCGGTGATTTTTATTCAAAATCTAGGCTGTAGCTGTGATCGAACGCGGGACGCTGGAATACTATTCAGAGGCGCTGCCCCTACACCACGGTGAAATTGAAATGTAAGACATTTATAATTACCATCGCTTGTATTGCTTGGACTGAGAGACAAAATTAATATGGACGCATCTCCAACAGCAATGATAAACTCTATGCAGAAATCTAACTACAATCAGAAAGGTCAGAAGATTTAAGTGCTGGTATGAAAAACGTACAGTAATAACAGTCAGTACACCGACTTCTACTGGTTCATTGCAATTTCTGACGAAATCGGCACAAACAAAAAGGTACAATTCAAAACAATACCAGGAATAACACATTACAAGTTTCTATGTAAAGAAGGAACTAAAATCATAGAAGGTAGTCTGCCCCACCAAACAATAGCTACAGCTGCCTAACAGTTACAGCAGCCTGCTCCTACGAGGGCTATTTGGAAAGTAAGTTCTTGTCGGTCGGGAAATAATAACCACAGCTAAAATCAAAAACGTGTTATCTGAAACACGTGCTGCACCTTCCAACTGCTTCACATAGTCGTCGCTCTGACTGAGACAATCATCGAAGCATTATGCTAACTTTCCAATAACCTCGTCATGTGGTTCCTGACGATTCTCTACGCTGAACTGCAGCCTGTGTGCGCCAAAATGTTGTCTTCATAGCAAGCGATTCATGAGAGCAGAAATTAGAGGGATCCGAGTCCGGGCTATATGGTGGGAGATCCAACACCTCCCATCGAAAAAGGTGCAGGAGCGTCCTCATTGTCCATCCAGGGAGCGGCTGAGAATTGTCATGAAGAAGGAAATGAAAGACAGTTACGTTGTATGGGCTGCATGAAATCAGGTGAAACCTCTCACAATCACACATACAGGGTGTAAATTAGTTACAAACTACGACGTGCAGACCCTTTATTCAAGATGTAAACATCACTACAGATATTAGGATTTATGTTGTGACATGTTCGATATGCCTGCTGTCACTGGCGATGATATGGCACAGACGAATACCGAAATTCTGCATAACCCGCGGAAGTGTCATAACCTCCTGAATAGCTGTTTTCAACTCAGCGTTGGATTTAGGGTTATTGCGGCACACCTCATCTTGAATACAGCCCCACAAACCGGAGTCGCATGTGTTCAGATACGAAGAATGTTGCGGCGAACAGAGACCCATCCCAGTGGCTCTCGGTACCCCAGAGCCAGAATGTGGTCCCCAAAGTCCTCCTCCAGGACATCATATACTCTCCAGCGTCGTTGGGATCGAGTTGGGATCGAGTTCTGTCTTGCATCAACCACATCTTGTCGTAATCAGCGTCACTTCGCATAATGGAGATGAAATCATCTTCCAAATCCTTCACGTACCGTTCGGTAGTCACCGTGCCATCAAGAAATATCGCACAGATTATTCCGTGACAGGACACTGAGCACATCACAGCACCCGTTGCGGGTCAAGAGGCTTCTCGATCGCCAAATGCCGATTCTCAGTCTCCCAAATATGCCAATTTCGCTTATTGACAAACCCATCCAAATGAAAGTGGGCTTCCTCGCTAAACCAAAGCATGCAGCGCATAAGTCGGCCGGTGTGACCGAGCGATTCTAGGCGCTTCAGTCTGGAACCGCGCGACCGCTACGGTCGCAGATTCGAATCCTGCCTCGGGCATGGATGTGGGTGATGTCCTTAGGTTAGTTAGGTTTAAGTAATTCTATGTTCTAGGGGACAGATTACGTCAGATGTTAAGTCCCATAGTGCTCAGAGTCATTTAGCTTCGCATAATAATTCCCATCATGTCCCGTGGCCAACCTTGCAGTTTGACCGTTCTAATGCTAACCGTTGAGAAGTTATGACGATTTTATTTCATATAGTTCAATAATTGCCACCCAGTACTTGGCGGTACACACTATTACCAAGGCATCTTTAAATGCTGACTGTGCCATTAGAACTGATAAGAACGACGTGACACGATCGATGGGCATACTAGAGGCACTGTCCAACACATCTATTCAAAGCTTCATCGCATTGTCAGTGTGGTTTCCATTTTCACTATCGATCGGTCATTACTTTCTGAACAGCCCTCGTATTAAACACGTGCACATAAACTAAGCCGTATAACTTGCCTATAACAGGCGGAACAGCTTCCCGAAATCTTACTTTTTAATAATAGAACGCAACTCTTCTACGTTTTCCTAATAGGAAAAATAAATTTATAGACCACTGTGGATCAGTAACTAATCAGTAACACCATCACACGGCATCTCCACCCCAGAAATTTTAAAGCATTCAGGCCCCTCAACTAGGAACTCCCAGGAACAGTATTCAGTTCTCATTAGTCAACCCGATTGGACATTATTAGATCATTTCTTGTAAGCCCTGCCTCCAGCCAGGAAGCACCGCAATATTGTCTTGGTAGTGCGAGACTCCCAAAAGTTAGCGGATGAAGAGAAGAGGAAATCGCTAAACCCTAAACGACGACTAGTGGACTCCGAGCATAGCTTTTGGCATGAATTGCGAATATCCCTAACAGCACACTTGCTACGAAACCCGGAAGCAAAGTGCGTCAGCTCCGGGGCACTATTGAAGCACTAGCAGCCGACGCTGGCTCCTGCGTCTCTAACAACCAACTCCATGTTCTCAAGGCGCTGTCGTGTATCTGTTCACACAGAAAAAGGAAAGAAAATTTTGGACCCCATTAAAATGCTACGAACACTCGCACCTTTACGCTTTGCTTTAGTATAAGCAGGATGAATACTGATTAAAGCTTTCCTTCATATGGACATATTTTCAAACATTTGAATTTAATAAGACTACGCAAAATGTAGGTGGAGGATGCGACGACGTTGTGTCAAACTAAATGTAGGTGCAAAAGGTGACACTGGTTCCGTATTGACGACTACTGGTATAGTACATTTGTGAGAGTGACTCTGATTTAAATAATGAAACTTTCTGGTAAATTAAAAACATGTGCCGGATCGAGACCCAAACTCGAGACCTATTCCTTTCGCGAGCAAGTGCTCTACCAACTGAGCTACCCAAGCACGAGTGACAGAACGTCCTCACAGCTTTACTTCTGCCAGTACCCCGTCTCCTACCTTCCAAACTTTACAGAAGCTCTCTTGCGAAACTTGCAAATCTAGCACTCCTGGAAGAAAGGATATTGCGGACACATGGCTTTGCCACAGCCTGGGGGATGTTTCCAGAGTGAAATTTTCACTCCGTTGCAGAGTGAAAATTTCAGTCTCGGTCCGGCACACAGATTTAATCTTCCCGGAAGTTTCATATCGGCGCACATTCGGCTGCAGAGTGAAAATATCATTCCGATTTCAATACACTACATGATCAAAAGTATCCGGACAGCGCCAGAAACATATATTTTTCATATTAGGTGCATTGTGCTGCCACCTACGGCCAGGTACTCCATATCAGCGACCTCAGTAGTCATTAGACATCGTGAGAGGGCAGAACGGGGTGCACAGCGGAACTCATGGACTTCGAACGTGGTCAGATGACTGGGTGTCATTTGTGTCATACGTCTGTACGCGATATTTTCACACTCCTAAACATCCCTATGTCCATAGTTTCCAATGTGATAGTGAAGTGGAATTGACACGTACAGCACAAAAGCGTACTGGCCGACCTCGTCTGTTGACTAACAGAGACCGCCGATATTGGAAGAGGGTCGTAACGTGTAATAGGCAGACATCTATCCAGATCATTACACAGGAATTCCAAATTGCATCAGGATCAATTGCAAGCACTATGACAGTTACGCGGGAGGTGAGAAAATTTGGATTTCATGGTCTAATGGCAGCTCATAAGCCACACGTCACGCCAGTAAATGCCAAACGACACGTCACGTGGTGTAAGGAATGTATACATTGGATGACTGAACAGTGGAAAAACGTTGTGTGGCGATGCGATGGCGGTATGTAGATACGGCGAATGCCCTGTGAACGTTATCTGCCAGCGCGTGTAGTGCCAACGGTAAAATTAGGAGTCGGTGGTGTTATCGTGTGGTCGTGTTTTTCGTGGAGGGGGGTTTGCACCCCCTGTTGTTTTGCGTAGCACAATCACAGCACTGGCCTGCACTGATGTTTTAAGCACCTTTTGAGTTCCCTCTGTTGCAGAGCATCTTTCAACACGATCGAGCACCTGTTCGTAATGCACGCCTTGTGGCGGATTGGTTACACTACAATAACGTCCCTTTAATGGACTGGCCTGCACAGATTCCTGGCTTGAATCCTATAAAACACCTATATTATATTTTGGAACGCCGATTTCGTGGGAGACCTCACCGACCGACATTGATACCTGTCCTCAGTGCAGCACTCCGTGAAGAATGGTCTGCCATTCTACAAAGAAACCTTCCAACACATGATTGGCATATGCCTGCAATAGTGGAAGCTGTCATCAAGTCTAAGGGTGAGCCAACGTCATGTTGAATTCCAGCATTACCGATGGAGGGCGCCACGAAGTTGTAAGTCATTTTCAGCCAGTTGTCCGGATACTTTTGATGACATAGTGTAGTTTCCCGAATGAGTTCATGTAATAATCGGGTTGTATTCCAACAAAGTAATGCAGGGAACGGAATTTGATTGGTTGGAGCCGTATGACGTGCTCTCGTGATGATGTGATGACAGCGATGGAAATCAACTAAGTAAATAGTGGTCGATTTTGAGTTGCATCCAAACTAGGTAAGTCACTTCTGTGAACCACGTTACACATGAAGATCAAGATCAGCGCCAAGACAAGTAACGCGAGCTCAAATCTGTTCATTGGATCAAAACCAAATCGCCTTGAAAGCAACACAAACTATCAGATATACAGGTCGAAGGCGAGGGTCAGAAACTGGGACGCCCTTCTAACAGTAGGTTATTGTGGTACCCGGAACCAAACAAGTCCGACTGACTGAAAGACGTTTTCAATGAGGGAATTGTAATACACACAGGCCTATTTCATCAGCATCATGTTATTGTGGAATTACCGTTATGAAACATGTTTTCTGCTAACGTATTATGATGTTTTTGAGAAATAAAATCTCTCTGTGAAAATCAACATGGAATCCGTAAACAGAGATCTTGCGAAACAGATTGATCTGTTAGTCCATGATATCCAAAAAAACCTAAACATTGGCGTCCCGATTGATGTTGTGTTCCTTTATTTGAGGGGGGCATCTGATACAGTTCGACACTGTCATTTAGTGGACAAGTTATCGAATATCGGACCAGACCTGTGATCAAATTTACGATTTACTAGCAAAACATTACCCTTAAAGGATCTAAAACGACAAGGCAATTTCCGGGGTACCCCAGCGAGGTATAATACAAGTGCCATGAGGCTATCCGCACAGGACGCTGTTGTCTGTGAGAAGGTAGCAACACAAGAAGTGTATAGCGAACAGGGGAAGCAAGCAGACGATCAATGATTGGTGCACGGTCTGAGAGTAAATAAATATCACGTAGAGTGCATTAGTGGGCGAATATATTCACTCCTGTACCATTACACTTTTGAGGACACACTAATGGGGATAGTAACTACTGTAAAATACCGAGGAGTAAGTATCTGAAGCGACCTAAGGTAGAAGACCACCAAAAAATGCGCAAAAAGTCGATCCAGTCTCTTGTTGGAAATCTGGGTGGTGTGGTCTTCAATCGTAAGACTGGTTTGACGCTGCTCTCCACACTAGTAGTGTGGCACTGTGCGTTCTATGCAGAAAAGTGCTGACGCCAGCATTAGTGCCTTATTATCTTTGGCTGAGATAATTGTGTCATATTTTGCTGACATATACTCCCTCATCTCCAAGGTCATTCCAGGAATCATGGCATCCTGACAAGTGCCAAGGTCAAAGAGGTTTGGGCCTCCCCGCTCCCCTGCACTTCTGCAAATTTTGCAGGAAGCACCGCCTCGCCTCCTGCTTATTCGTAGGAGCTAGACCCCGCATAACATATTTGACTGACATCATCTCCTCCACCCCCACACCATGCACGTCTGAAAAGTTTCCATGAAGGGACACACTGTCCCATAACCCAAACATCCATGCACCCACACTCCTCCATGCCTCGCATATCTGCTCTGCAACTATGTTTCAATTGCTGACCTCCAACACTGCCTCACGAGTCCTCACACTGACAACTTTGATTTGAAGCAACATCACATTCACCATGAAATACTGCTATGAGTAGATTGCATATTTCTCTATAAACAATTAAGAGCCAAAATTTGCTTACAAATTATAAATAATAAAACAAGAATTTCTATTTGTTGGAAATTTGTTTTTTTGCCTTACATTCAATCTCACACGTAAGTAGAGGCAAGTCCACTTTCACATGATACCAGCTTTGGTCACCAGCAGGCGGCTGAACTGCAAAATGTATATTTGTTTATAAATAATTAAAATCCAACATTCACTTATAAAATATAAATAATTAATGAGGAATTCGTATTTGTTGAACATGGGCTTTGCCTTAAACGCCATCCCACAATCCCAGAGATCTGAAAATAGCAGGAAATCCAATTTTGCATTGAAGTTCCTACTGTCACCAGTAGATGGCTACAATGTAAGCATTGTGATTAGCTCAATCTTTGTATCACACCAGTAGCTCCACTGTTAAAACTCATACTTAGGATTTTTGTTGTACAATGAGCAAGTAGTTGCTGCTGTCACCAACAGGTGGCTCTACAGTAAAAAACACAAATGTGTTGTAAATTAATAGTTTTCCACAAATAAGATGTTGCAATGTTCCAAACTATCAGCAAAATGGTTTTGCAGCACAAGAAGTGCAATGTGTACACCGAGTTTGAGGTTAACACATGAAAAAGTGCTGTAAGACTCAAATCATACATGTGGAAGCATGGGAGCACGGGCACGTGTGGCGCAGAATGAATGGATGTTTTTTTCAGGGATGACATGTGTGTAAACGGCAATCGAGTCTTGCTCCCATGAATGCAAAGTGGATGGGGGAAGGCGGGGAGGGGGGGGGGGCGCTTAGGGCATGGGGTGCTTCATTGCTTCGTGCAGGATTTCCAGAAATACTGTGGGTTGGGAGGCCCTCACCTCCTTGACCTCGGCAGTAGGCGTGATGTCGTGACTCCTAGAATTACTTCAGAGGTAAGAAAGTGCCGATGATGACGTCAGCGAAACCTGACATCATCATTTATTTCGTCTGTAATATGACACCAAAACTAAGAAAGCACTGATGCTGATGTCAACACCTTTCTGCACAGAACCAGCAGTGACTCCTTACCCACGCTAGTCTATACCGTGCAAGCCTCTTCACCCCCGAATAACTACTGCAAACCACATGGATATCAACATGCTTACTATATTCGTCTCTTGGTCTCCCTCTGCAGTTCTTACCTCGCACAAATACCTGTAGTTCTCCCTCACAATTCAAAACGTGTTCCACCATCTTTTAGTCAAACTGTGCTTCAAATTAATTTTCCCTCCAGTTTTATTCAGTGCTTACTTAACAGTAACGCGATCTACCCACTTCGCCTTCAACAGTCACCTGCAGCGCCACCTTTCAAAAACTTACATTCTCTTCTAGTTCAAGTTTCACCAGCGTAGAAGGGTTCACTCGGAACACTCTCATAAAAGCCTTCCCCACACTTTATATTCGATGTTAACAGATTTCATTTCTTCAAAACCACTTTTCTGCCTATTGCCATTCTGCACTATATATCCTCCCTACTTCGGACATCATAAGTCGTTTTACTGCCCAAAGAGTAAAACTGATCTACTACGTTTCTTTTCTTATTTCCTGATGGATTTCCCTCAGCATCGCCAGACTCGATTCGACTAAATTCCATAACTGTGGGCTCTGAAGAATCTTTCAAATGCCAAGCTTGCTAGGTAAGACAATTATTAGATTTAGATAAACGGTTTCGGAAGGCTATGTCACCATCTTCGGTCTTGATGAAGCCGTTCGTCTCGATTTATTAAATGCTTTACTAGCGAACTTCACGCTTGAAAGATTCTTCAGAGTCCTTACTATTGCCTAACGCTGATACAGTATCAAGGATATGTACACTCCATTACCCTTCTTTTGCTATTGTTAATGTCCATCTTATATGTTCGTTTCAAGTTACTGTCGTTTCCGTTCAACTACACTTCCATGTTATCTGACATAATTACGATGTCATCGGCAAACTGCTCATTCTTTTTTTCTCACTCAATTTTAATTCCCTTTCCAAATTTCTTCTAGTAGGCGTCACAGCTTGCTCAATGTATAGACTGAATGACGTTGGAGGTAATATACAAGCCAGTCTCACTTCGGCCTTTGTGGCCGAACGGCACTAGGCGCTTCACTCCGGAACCGCGCTGCTGCTACGGTCGGAAGTTCTAATCTCGCCTCGGTGGATGTGTGTGATGTCCTTAGGATAGCTAGGTTTAAGTAGTTCTAAGTCTAGGTGACTGATCACCTCGGATGTTACCTCCCATAGTGCTTCGAGCCATTTGAGCCAGTCTCACTTCCTTCTAAACCACTGTTCCTCTTCCATAACATCTGGGTCGTGAAACTCCTGTATGGTTTCTGTAAATATTGTAAATAACATTTCCCATCGTGTATTTTACCCATGCAGCCTTCATAAATTTAAAGACTTAATTCCCGTCAACATCGCAAAATGATTTCTCCAGATCTACAAATGCTATAAACGTAGATTAGCCTTCCTTAATCTGTCTTTTAAGATAAGTCTTAGTTACCGACATGTTCCAGTATTTCTCAGGAACGCAAACGAATTCTATCAGATTTACTATTCTTCCGAAAAATATGCGTCAATATTTTGCAGCCATTACTTATTAAACTGACAGTTCGGTAACATTCTCATCTCTAGCATCTGCTTTCTTTGGAATTTAAATTATTCTATTCTTCTTGATGCCTGAGGTATTTCCCCTGTCTCGTGTGCTTTGCACACGAGATGGAATATTTTAGTCATGACTCGCTTTCGAGTTGTTATCAGCAGTTCAGAAAGATTATCGTCTTCTCCTGGGGCATTGTTTCGGCTTAGGCAGTTCAGTGCACCGAGAAATTCTTCTCGCAGTATATCTCCTCTTCCCTTTACATAATGTTGTCTTCAAGTTCATTTACGTTTGAATCAACATTCGAAACGTGATTCACCCACGGAGGAAGTGTATTAAGAACACTTACTCGACGCCGGCCAGAGTGGCCGAGTGGTTCTAGGCGCTACAGTCTGGAACCGCGCGTCCGCTACGGTCGCAGGTTCGAATCCTGCCTCGGGGATGGATGTGTGTGATGTCCTTAGGTTAGTTAGGTTTAAGTAGTTCTAAGTTCTAGGGTACTGATGACCTCAGAAGATAAATCCCATAGTGCTCAGAGCCATTTTGAACTTACTCGACGACTACACGAGAGTTGCTCATTCGTCTGATATACTTACGTGGGTTGATTAATACAATGCCTTAAAAAAATGAAGCATACAAAATAGAGAACTAAACGTGTTGAAACCTCACTGGTTTCAATGATTACAGCATCGACTCTAACGAACGTCACAGTATTAACTCATATATCAACATAAGTTCTACACTCTCTGACCTGATTCGTCTGAGACAGACTCTAAGATCCTTCTATTCTCTCCTGAAAGAAGCTGACCCACTACTGTTGTTATTGGTCCTTGTCACCGTGGTGAACAGCAGAGATGTCGTCCGATCTGGTCCTACATACGTTCTACTGGCTGCAGATATAGATCTCCTGCTGACTACAGGAATACCTCAACGTCATACAGAAAATTCGTAGAGACCCGAGCTACATGTGAACAAGCAACGGCGTTTTAGAAAACTGCACGACGATCCTGTTGCATGATAGGTAACAAGTGAGGACACAGTATGTCCGAGACCTACCATTTTGCTGTCAGATATCCCTCAACCACCACCAGCAATGACCTGAAGACATAACCCGTGGTTGCCCAACTATGACACCCGGAATGACACTGCTGTGCCTTTCCAAAATAATGGATGTTAACTCTCCTACATCGCACGCCATACGTCCCGATGACGGCCATCTGGAGTAGTGCAGCGCCACAATTCTCAGCTGAAAGCAATGCGTCACCACTGATCTGCAGTCCATGCTTGCGGGTCGCGATACTGAAACGCGTCCGTACGTGTTGCGTTGTTATCAGCAACGTTTGCTTTTGACGGCACTTTTATAGCATGCCTACGGCGAGGCTCTGACCATCGGTGCGGGTTGACACAGACTGTTGCAGAAATTCCGTTACGTCTTCATGGCTGGCAGTTGCAGATGGAAATCGATGCGGCTGATGTAGAATAAGATAACCCTCTCGTGTGGAAGTTAGAGACGCTCGAGTGGAAACTTCAAGACGAGTAGACCTACCCTCAGATTCCCATGCAGTTCAACATAGTGCCACTGTCAGACAAGAACGTCCCACAAATAAGAATACTGCACGATTCGACAAGGCTGCCAAACAGTGGCCCACAATAAGGCCTCATTGAAACGCCGTCAGGTTAATGCTGTCTCATACGAGTAAGTGGTATCTCTATTTCTTTTTCTATGATCTCTCAGCTCTTCACGCTGTTCACCTCCCTTACCAGGGCTGGTAGCAACGCAAGTCATGACCAGCGGGTGGTGGTGGCCATTATATTTGTCATACAGAACTGCAATTGTAGTAAATTGTAAACCCGCTGACGGTGCTTGTGGATAAACTTCCACTGACTACTGACCACGTCTTGTGGTCGCTTCATTTTCTGTCAGGAGGAGGAGGAGCTTAGTGTTTAACGTCCCGTCGACAACGAGGTCATTAGAGACGGAGCACAAGCTCGGATTAGGGAAGGATGGGGAATGAAATCGACCGTGCCCTTTCGAAGGAACCATCCCGGAATTTGCCTGAAGTGATCTAGGGAAATCACGGAAAACCTAAATCAGGATGGGCGGACGCGGGATTGAACCGCCGTCCTCCCGAATGCGAGTCCAGTGTGCTAACCACTGCACCACCTCGCTCGGTTCAAATTCTGTCACTTACAAGGGAACCTCCCCATCGCACCCCCCTCAGATTTAGTTACAAGTTGGCACAGTGGATAGGCCTTGAAAAACTGAACACAGATCAATCGAGAAAACAGGAAGAAATTGTGTGGAACTATGAAAAAATAAGCAAAATATACAAACTGAGTAGTCCATGGCCAACAAAGGCCACATCAAGGATAATGTGAGCACAGGAGCGCCGTGGTCCCGTAGTTAGCGTGAGCAGCTGCGGAACGAGAGGTCCTTGGTTCAAGTCTTCCCTCGAGCGAATAGTTTACTTAATTTATTTTTGCAAAGTTATGATCTGCCGTTAGTTCATTGACATCTCTGTTCACTGTAATAAGTTTCGTGTCTGTGTTTTGCGACCGCACCGCAAAACCGTGCAATTAGTAGACGAAAGGAGAAGTTCGTTTGCGTTTTTGTGGTGACGAGGACGCTGTAGTCGTTTCCTCAATTTCCCGAGGTAACACAATACACTTCAGAGTTGAACGTTTGCCGGCCATTGTCGCCGAGCGGTTCTAGGCGCTTCAGTCCGTAACCGCGCTGCTGCTATGGTCGCAGATTCGAATCCTGCCACGCGCATGGATGTGTGTGATGGCCTTAGGTTAGTTGGGTTTAAGTAGTTCTAAGTTCTAGGGGACTGATGACCACAGCTGTTAAGTCCCATAGTGTTTAGAGCCATTTGAAACATTTGTTGAACGTTGCATTATGATGAGGGGCGTCAAACAGAGTAACCCCCTCAGTCCTATAACATCGTCGTCGTCACTTTACCCACTAAGGATACGGCTTTGAAATATTTCTTCGCAGGAGAGGTAGTGTGGCGCCACTCTATGAATTCCTCTTTAGTTTCCGGTTCGCAGCGATGAACTCATGTTTCATCGCCTGTGGCGATGTTCGACAAAAAGCTGCCACGATTAGCCTAGTAACGAACAAGCTATTCTGCACAGATGATCCATCGATGCTCATTGTGGTCTTCCGTTAGGTGCGAAGAATCCAGCAGGCATACACCTTTGGATACCTTAACTAGTGGAAAAGTGTGGCAGCATTGCCAATAGAGACGTTCGGACCAGCAGCAAGGTGTTAGATTGTGATCTACATCTACATGGATACTCTGCAAATCACATTTAAGTGCCTGCTAGAGGGTTCATCGAGCCACCTTCACAATTATATATTATTCCAATCTCAGTATAGCGAGCGGAAAGAACGAACACCTGTATATTTCAGTACGAGCTCTGATTTCCCTTATTTTATCGCGGTGATCGTTTTTCCCTATGTCGGTCGGTGTCAACAAAATGTTTTCCCATTCGGAGGAGAAAGCTGATTGGTTATTTCCAATGAGAGTGCCCACACGTTCCAGAATTGCAGGTGTGTGCGGCCGCCAAGTACGAGAAAGATCGAACATGTTAGCTCGACCTTGTTTTGTGACGACGGACCCTCGCCTAACGACCCAGCATGCTTTGTTCACTGCCAGGTCTCCGTAGATACTCCAAAAGCGTCTATGAATATTTGCCATGTTCTGGTTTTCCGCCAAAAGATGCTCATTGAGAGCTCTCTGCTTGGAACGCACATCCGCTACAGATGCCATTTTGAAAGCTAAGTGTAGTGCCACTACCGATCGGAACTTCATGAAGCTTTAGGGTCTGAAGTGTAAATATTCCACGATGTCCCGAAACAAATTCCGCATTTTTTCAATCAAAATAGGCTAAGAAAAGAGTGTTGCGTTAGTTATCGAACGCCCCTCATATTGTCTCTAGAGAGCCTACGGCCAGTTCTGCGCTAAGTGTTTGCCGTGACCCCTGGAGTGGATTCTGGAATATAGATACTAATGCCGCTACTGTTTTTGTCACGTTCTATATCGCTGTGAGGTGTGATGGAAGGAAGAGTCATTATTCTCATGTGCAGAGTAACTTTAGCCTTTTTCTTTCTTTTTTTTTTTTTAAGAAAAAAATTTCGACGAGCAACAGTGATCGTCGTGATGAAACACGAGACGAAAGTACGAATAAAGACAATCCACGTCTAACCAACGTCCCTGCTGTTACTGTACTAAACGAGTTCTCCATTTACTATTCGAAGATGATTAAATAGACTTTAGTTAATATGTACCTTGAAAATAGTCACTCAATAGTCGACTGCAATTCTATTGTATTAAACGAAAAATATCCATTTCACAGCGAAAATTTCACACGGGTTTTGCTGAATCGTAAAAACTATTATAGCTATTTAAATGATCTGGTAAGTCAATGCTTGTGGAATCTGGGACCAGAATGTATGAATATTCATTCTTCCTTCCACTTAATTTATCAATTAAGTTGCCTTCTATCTTGTGTTACGAAAAGGGCACTATAAAGAATTTTGAATTCGCAACTATTCCTGGATTATTTTAGATGGCAATAATGTTATTGGATCATTCGTTTTCATTAAAGATTCATTTGCCGACCGTAGTGGCCGAGCGGCTCTAGGCGCTACAGTCTGGAACCGCGCGACCGCTACGGTCGCAGGTTCGAATCCTGCCTCGGGCATGGATGTGTGTGATGTCCTTAGGTTAGTTAGGTTTAAGTAGTTCTAAGTTGTAGGGGACTGATGACCTCAGAAGTTAAGTCCCATAGTGCTCAGAGCCATTTGAACCATTTGAAAGATTCGTTTACAGCAAGTTACGTCTACGTTCGAGTTGCTGACTCCCGCATATTGTCAATAGGACGCCAAAGAACCAAAAGGGTTTATAAAAAAATTATATGAAACGCATTTTCTTTCACCATATTCGATAAGGGATTATTATGTACTTGCACTAATCTCTTTCATGAGGGCCAAAGAACACACTCCATATTCTCTCAGAATTATACCGTAACAAACGTAAGTTTTCGTCAATAGTGCGTCCTCACTATGTGGGGCGTAGATGACAACACGCATACATCGAGGGAATTATGGGCGATACACGAGAAGACGTTAAACACGGACATGGAAAGTAATAAGATGCAATCTCAGAAATGGCCAATTAGGAAACTTTCATGTGCTGCTTATCTCAAATGCGATTTCAGTTTCTCAAGAGCGCGGTTCCTCTCACGTTGGCAGGTCGCTACCTTGTTGATTGTTGCAGTTAGCTGACAATTCAGGTCGAGTGCCACTTTATTTCAGACACTTTACTTCGTCACTCCAGCCAGATTCCTCCGGGAGTGGGTGCCAGGCACAGGAGTAAAGAGTTGTCCTTCACGCCTTCTTTATGGAACACATATATTTCCTCCCTTATTTTACCGCTTTTATATTTTCACGACATAGCCCCTCATTCCATTCGGCGCGGGACCATGTAGGCAGCAACGAGATATTAAATTCTCGGCGTTGCCCGGCAACGCAACTGCGAACGCCAGGCCCCACGTCCCTTTGCCGCCGCGTCCTTTCGCTTGGCACACACACACACACACACACACACATACACAACATGCACTAACACTCACACGCACTGACACACACTCCGTTGGTATTGGACCCCTGTCCGATACACAGGAAGCTGGTCGGCGGAAGCATGTGACTCCAGGGGCAGAGAAAGTTGCAGGCGCTGTTTCATTCCGGACAGCCGCCTACAATGCGCTGGGAGGGGCATCAGAGAGGGTTGTCGGGCCGCGTGGTTGTGGAAGGAGGGCTGGCGGGAGAGAGGGGGGGGGGGGGAGTGAGGAAGGCCTGGAATAAACCTGCCATCAGCCGCTTCTGCCCTGCGGACAAATGGGCAGCAGTGCACGGTGTTCCCTTTGATGCCGCCGACAAATTATATTTGCTGCAACAGACAATTTTTTCATATTTCTTTTCACGGAAGAAGGGGGACGGGGTTGGAGAGAGAGAGAGGGTGGGAGGCCCTTTGATGTCTTCCTACTGACGTTGCTGTTCTTCACTCAGCGGAGCTGTAAACTGCAAATGGTGTTGCTCAACCATCCAACACCACATCCAGTGTTCTCTCTGTGGGCCTCTGTTTCCCTCCACGTTAATGCGGCGGGATGATCGACGCCAGCAGGCGATGAGTAGTGGACTCTTCATCCCAACAGCGCTTCCTTGAGCTTTGCGGTAGCTACATCACTGGATTAAACTGTGGTTTGAGACAGAGATGAAGTCTCTTCTATCAGCTCTAATTTATGTTGCACTAATGAAGACTAATAAAATAAGACTAACATGTTGTGTGGTACATTTTCGATTTTAGCCAGCCCTGTAAGCTATTATCCCCCATTTAACATGGACTGCAAGCGCGGTTATTTACTTTGGGAATGTGTCAGACGACCGTATCAATTTTCCAGCCAGGTTATTTCGAAACTTGTATGGAAGATCTATATCGTTGATCTACGGACACCATCAGTATCGTCATCCTATATATGTGCGCAACTGGGAATGTCACGTCCATATCTTCTACGACTGTGCTGCATTCTTATCATTCAGGTGCACTCCTAACGACTCCAGAGTTAAGTGATTTCTAGGCATCTCAAGAAATTAACGCAAGAATGGAATGTGGCATCCGGCAGTTTTCAAAACTCTTTCGATAAATACTTGACTATTCCCCATCAGTCTGCGGCACTTACCAAATAGGGTTGATAGAGAAAGTAGAAACCACCCGAGGGAAAGCAAAGCACTTCGTCGTGGAGCTGCTAATCCAATCACATTGGGAGACGCTAAAAGAGAGAGTTACCCAACCCGGTCGCTCTATTTCCCTTTTACGTGCAAGGTCTGGGGCCGCTACAGGTCTGTACGTCGCCGCCCTCTGGAGTCTCTTTGACGTATCGCGGCTTCGACTGTTGTTGGGATGAGGTTTCTATGAGGCGAGGCGATGGGGCTGTTGACAGCGGAGTGCGCTAGGCGGTGGTCGAAGCAGCGTAGGCGGTTCCCTGTCCTGTCAGGCAGAGCACAGCAACGTCGTATTGGGGCTGTGGCTCGCCAGTGTTACAGTCTACGGATGGGGCTCAGAAGACTGATATTTTGAGATACGGTATGACCAGCGACTAATGTGATTCGCATGTGCCTAGGGGGATAGATTTTCGAGGAAGCACTTTAAGTTGGTCTATTGCTAAATGAGCCCTCTCTCCATCTCATTTACTTCGCTGTAACTTCTGTAACGTGTTTCTTAGACTGTTTAAATTGTTTTATATTCTTTATGAAAGTCAACCTGGTGGCTGGTGGCTATAGTTTTGTATTTGATACGGCTTCCTTTGGAAGAGCTCCAGGAAAATTGGCGACAAAAGAGAGGTGAACGTTCATTGACGTTTTTA
This sequence comes from Schistocerca americana, assembly GCF_021461395.2. Taxonomy (NCBI): domain Eukaryota; kingdom Metazoa; phylum Arthropoda; class Insecta; order Orthoptera; family Acrididae; genus Schistocerca; species Schistocerca americana. The sequence continues at coordinate 49,962,845 of NC_060124.1, forward strand.
ATATGTTGTCGCCCTGTGTTGAATACTGGACTGCTTCAGGTAAATCTCTGAATAAAGGCTAATTTCGTGTGAAATAGGATAATTGGTTGTTCTGCCGAAATTACGATGGAACCAGATGGACGTTTCATAGCTGCGCGATAGACGGACACCCACACCCGGTACCATCGAAGTGCATTAGAAAAATTTTCGTCTTTCGTAATTATGATGGTATATTTATATAATTGTTTCAAATGTCTAGTTTCTGCATGTTGCTAAAGTTTGTTATTTTATCCTCTCGAGAAGGTTGAGTAAGATATCAGTGAGCCTGCTTTTTATTGTACTGTTTTAAGAAAATTACTGTAGCTGAAACTGTGTTTGAGAAGTTGTGTTGTCATCTCAATATGTGTTCAAGATTCGTAATTGCTAACTAAATCCTAGCCTCCTTTCCTACCGCTCAGTACCGCTGCAACGGAGTGGTTTACTGTTAAAATTCCGAAACCATACATTCATACAAGAATCAATATACTGCTTTCTCCGATGTATTTCTCGTGGAAAGACCATAAAAATGAAATTACATACATTCGACGTTATACTTAGGCATACCAATAATGTGTTCTTCCAGGCACCCATTGCGTCTGAATCAAGACAGGAGGGAAGTGACAGGGTTACACAGAATGCCCACTGGCACACAGCACAAGCAGGCTTGCGGAGTACAGATGTAGATGTTCCTACGTTAAATTAGTCAAATAGAAAACAATTTCAGATTAAAATTCTTCCTAAAATCCTTTTAAGAGCTGTAATTGTATTAAAAAGTGAATATGTACGTACAAATTTACGGGCTGAGGTCCAGAGACATCTGCCGAGTAATTCCGCATTTTTGCCAATCTTGTAAAGTAGCGTTAGCTGTTTTGAAGTTATTGTAGGTCGTGGTTGTTAACTATTGTTGGAGAGTCTACTCGGTTTTTTTATTTTTATTTTCAGTGAAAGGATGCTACTTTCGCTACAGGAAGTTTGCCGGTAAAGTGAGTGAAATAATTTTGGCTTTAAGCCTAGCCACGATGTGGAGATCGGCAATGGCGGTATTGAATGTTCTGGTCGTGTAGATGAGAAGCTGATTGTTTTTAGGGTAACTGCAACAGTCTAGACGCAATATTTCAAGCCTCTTTTACTGCAAAGTCATGTATATAGGCATCTGACTATTATTTATGTGTCAATAAAAGCTAATCTTCGCAAGTGCAACAGAAAACAGAATCTTTAGTATCAGAAGGAAACGGTTTATCGTGGAAATGATTATTTGGCCCTATTTAAAAAGAAAAAAATGTTCCCTGGAGAGTCCAGATAATACGAACTCCTAGAATAATGAAGACACGCGTCGGAGGATCGAGTCCTTCTTCGGGCATGTTCAAAAAATGTTCAAATGTGTGTGAAATCTTATGGGACTTAACTGCTAAGGTCTTCAGTCCCTAAGCTTACACAGTACTTAACCTAAATTATCCTAAGGACAGACACACATACCCATGCCCGAGTGAGTACTCGAACCTCCGCTGGGACCAGCCGCACCTTCGGGCATGGGTGTGTGAGTTGTCATTAGCGTAAGTTAGTCTTAGATTAAGTAGTGCGTAAGATTAGGGACCGGTGACCTTAGCAGTTTGGTTCTAAGACCTTACCACAAATTTACAAATAATGAAGACCTCTCCAGAGGATATCGTCCGTGCCTTGCACATGTCTCTGCCGTTTGCATACTCTATAACACCCCTGAGCGTTGTTTAAATACACAAACAGTGATCTCCGAATATAAAACCAACTTTTGTGTGAGCATTTGGTGAGAGTTGATCTTTAGCGAGTGCTGGATGTGCTGTTGCACTTACCACCAGTCACCGTATCACCACTCGAAAATCACACAATGTACAGGGTTTTCGTGTTAACTGGAGACAACTAAATATTCGAAGACGACGCATAGTACGAACAAAAAGCTCTAGGTAATGAAGTCATCTATCTGTGCCACAACTGGCCACCTTCTTATAGCATCACCTAAGTCGACAGTGTAAAATTTGTATTTTGAAAGGAGGAACCAATAATTTTCACTGTATAATTAGATTCTTAGCAAGAACATACGAACGACTTTCAAAGCTATTATTTTCCTTTCGTTGTAGATGGCGCTGTAATCGACAAATATCAAGCGTGACAGTTTTTGCAGTCAATACCCTATGCATTTCATTCTTCTTTTCATTTACGATGGAAGCGTAAAACTTTCTGTTCTAACGTTTGATAGGTATGTTCGAAATTTACTTTTACATTGAAATTTGATTATACTGTAAAATAAGGTTAGCCGTTTCAATTTCTGGCTAGGAACTACGTTTAGCGTGATCCAGGAACAAGGACTTGAGTGTAATAGCTTCCTGTTCCAATCGGGATGTTGATTTCGGGGAGTCCCCTTGCCTCTCACCAACAGGGTACTTGATTTCCGTGAGTATCCATGGCAGGTGTTCCTGTCATTATCATTTCAAGAACATTTTACTTTTTACAGTAGTCCTGGTTTATATTCTACCGGTAGCGCAAGAGCTAAGCGGCCTGGATGGAAACACACACTAAAATCTTTTATGCTGATGGCGGGTTTCGAGGGCAGCCATCGAAATGAAACTTTTCCACGGTTATGGAATCACCATAATCTACTCCAGTAGGGAACACAAGACTATGTCACCATACAAGTAGCTTATTTGCCATAAATGTCAACTCTAGCCACATTATTTGTGCTGTACAATCACATTTGCAACACTAAAGTACAGTTTCAATATCAGCATGAACCGTTAGAATGCCAAGTTTACATTTAGATCGTGGCGTAGTTTCTTATTTGTCAAAAGAGTATCATCTGATATTTATGAATTAAAGCGCCACCTTGGAATGGAAAACGATGGTTTGGCAAAACCTTACATTTGTTTTGGCGCAGCATTCATATACGCAATAAAATGGGGCGGGGGGTTCTTCATTTGAATATACAAAGTTGAATCAGCACACACAGGAGGGGTGGCTATGAGGTAGCCAGTTATAGTACAGATAAATGTTCCGTTCACTAATATTAACCTTTCACATAGAACGTTTTTTCCTCAATGCGTCGTTTCCGAGATATTTATTTCTCTCAAGTTAAAACAAACACCCTATATAACAATATTTGCATCTTTAGGTATATGGATACCTGTTTTGCTAATAAATTACTCTGTAACAAAAACCTCTTCTTTTACAGGGTTGGCAGATATACACTGAAGGTCATTAATCAACATCGAAATCTAAACTAAAAACCAAAAAATAGGTCACTTTGCACAATGCGTAAATAAAGGTTCGCCCTATATGAATGCAGTCGATTGAACTTGCAATGCATCTCTTACGCGAAAAGCATGTAATGATCTCACCATCAGGTCTACAACAACATAAAGAGAATCCAGCACAATGACAAGTAACCGGCAACCGCGTTGTTGACCACAGTCAAGGCATAAATAATAGAATCAGAATCGGACTACGCCGAAATTCAACTTTATTAAAACTGAACCCGCGCAGCAAAGAGCGTGGTTGGTCTCCGCAGCCAAAGACCCTCCAGCGACAGGCGTCGGCTCTCTTAATAGTTCGAGGAGATACTGAAGGCCGTGTCTGCGTATACACGTAGTCGCCTCTTTGAATATGACAGAGCTGCGTCGTGATAATATGTCGATGAAACAAGGCGGAAGCAGACTCGTTTCATAGTACCGTAACTATTGTCTCACTCGATCACGGGAGATGATACTAGCAATGCGTAAGGGCTGAAAGAAATATTGTGTCGTATTGTCTAGACGGCAATTTTGCAGACGTTGTTAAAACATGCAAAAATGAAGAAGCTCTGTTTAATTTGAGTATCAACGACAAAGATATTAGCATTGCGTTAAATGCCAGAAACTTCATAAATGGAACAGGAACTTGCAGCCTGTCCGATTTTTTACCAAATGAGAGGTGGGGAAGGCTAACCAAAGACTGCATTTTTTGGCACGACGTTTAGAATATGTAACAGACCTACTAAGGAGACCGCCTACACTACGCTTGTCCGTCCTCTTTTAGAATACTACTGCACGGTGTAGGATCCTTACCAGATAGGACTGACGGAGAACATCGAAACAGTTCAAGGAAAGGCAGCACGTTTTGCATTACCGCGAAATATGGGAGAGAGTGTCACAGAAATGATACAGGATTTGGGATGGAAATCATTAAAAGAAAGGCGTTTTTCGTTAATACGGAATCTTCTCACGTAATTCCAATCACCAATGCGAAAATATTTTGTTGACACCGATCTACGTAGGGACGAACGATCACCACGATAAAATAAGGGAAATCAGAGTTCGTAGGGAAACATATAGGTGCTCATTCCTTCCTCGCGCTATACGAGATTGGAATGATAGAGAATTGTGAAGATGATTCGATGAACCCTCTGCCAGGCACTTAAATGTGATTTGCAGAGTAACCAGAGTAGATGTATATGTAGAGGGGCATTTAGTATCGAACATGACATGGATGCCACATTAACGCATGGGTAACCCGTTGTGTGTGAGGGAATGACAGAAACACCTCTACAAGAACCTTATCTCTGGTTTCAGTCAGAGTTGTATAGAAAAATGAATCATTTAGTGCATATAACCGTGATATAGAACGGTGGCATAAAAAAAGCTGCAGTATACCTAGCTTAGAGAATGTACGAACGGCTTTGCAATTCAGGTGTTCCTACATACGAGGGACGTTCAATAAGAAAAGAAACACTTTCTTTAAGCTGAAAAAAATGCGGAATGTTGAAAGGTGGCTACACTGAGCCACATCGCCGGAGATTGCGCCAGAGAGTATTATTCAGCCGCCTCCACTGGCAGTTCTTGTCGAGAAGTCGTAGTAGGCAGTGCTTGTTGAGATGTAGCAGTAGCGAGTCGTAGTTGAGAAGTTGCGGTAGTGAGTGCTTGTTCAGAATTTGTAGTATTGTTTTGATGGGCTAGACACCAGATGTTATTGGATTGGGGATGCTGTAATGATCAGAGTGTGCTTTCCGTCTATATATATGAAGGTAAAAAATTCCTTTTTTTTCATTATTTCAATGTCTTAAACAATAATGCCTCTTGGTCACAGGTTGAGTCAACAAAGCATCTGGCTCGTGTTCTTATATTAGACTGTATTTCTGGTTTCTGTGTGCAATTATAGTTGTTGTTGTTGTTGTGGTCTTCAGTCCTGAGACTGGTTTGATGCAGCTCTCCATGTTACTCTATCCTGTGCAAGCTTCTTCATCTCCCAGTACCTACTGCAATCTACATCCTTCTGAATCTGCTTAGTGTATTCATCTCTTGGTCTTCCTCTACGATTTTTACCCTCCGCGCTGCCCTCCAATACTAAATTGGTGATCCCTTGATGCCTCAGAACATGTCCTACCAACCGATCCCGTCTTCTGGTCAAGTTGTGCCACAAACTTCTGTTCTCCCCAATCCTATTCAATTCTTTCTCATTAGTTATGTGATCTACCCATCTAATCTTCAGCATTCTTCTGTAGCACCACATTTCGAAAGCTTCTATTCTCTTCTTGTCCAAACTATTTATCGTCCATGTTTCACTTCCATACATGGCTACACTCCATACAAATACTTTCAGAAATGACTTCCTGACACTTAAATCTATACTCGATGTTAACAAATTTTTCTTCTTCATAAGAGCTTTCCTTGCCATTGCCAGTCTACATTTTATATCCTCTCTACTTCGACCATCATCATCAATTATAGTATTTCAGTTTTATTTAATTAATTCAGTGTAAATGGTATTTAAAATATCTTGTCTTTTTGAGGAAGAACCGTGCCAGATGTGTACGTTGAATCACACTTCCACACACAGAACAGTTACACTTGTGTTTTGTTGTTTCGTAGGTTTTACAGTTGCTGGGGACTTAATTAATTAGTTGTGTTAACGGAAGTTTTCTTTCATTCTTTGTTGTTATTCAATGCAGTTAGATTGCGTACTAATACTAGTCAGGGCCAACCGGTTACGAGACTTCGTAATCGGACAGACAGCTACTAAATAATTAAAAAGTATTTGCAATTCTAAAATAATGAAGCCCCCATGCAATGTGTTGTGGGCCTTCGTGGAATATTCCCACTCTAGTCCATGAAGTTCCGTCAGATGACGGCGCTAAGCGTAATCTATAAATTCGTTCCAAGCAAGGAGATGTCATCGAGTTTCTTTCGCGGAAAACCAGAGCATCGTAGATATTCAAATGCGCTTGCAGAATGTCTACGGGGATCTAGCAGTGAACAAAACCATGGTGAATCGGTGACGAGGCGTCTACCATCACCACAACAATGTCGCGTGAACCTGTTCGATCTCCCACGTGCCAATCGGCCGGACACTGCAATGCAATGTTTTCATGTGGCGACACTTTCACTCGAGGTGAGCGGCGAATCACAGTCAAATAGCTTGCAGATCAATTGGACATCTGACATCAATTGGTAGTGCTGACACACTCGTCCACTAGTTGAGTTTCTCAGAGGTGTGTGGCTGCTGGGTTCCTCGCTGCGTAAAAAGCAACGAAGGATGAACTGTGCGAAATTGTGCTTCCGCGTTACGAGGCTGATTGTGAAAACCTTTACTGCACATCGTAATAGGAAATTAAACGTGGGATGTTCACTTCGAACCGGAAACCAATCTGCAATTCATGAGGTGGCGGCAAAGTCCTAAACCGCACTCTCAGTCGGTAAGGTCATGGCGGCGATCTTCTGGGACTCTGAAGGGGTTATTCTGTTCAATGTTCTCCCTCATGGTGCTACGATCAACTGTCAAGTCTATTTGTGCACCCATCAGCTAAAGGAAGAAATGACACCACAAAAATACTAACTAACTTCTCCACGACAACGCGAGGCCCCACACAAGTTTGTACACCGTAGTCGCAACCTTCCGACTTTCATCTGTGTGCCCCATGAATGGTGGATGATTAGTGATTGACGCAGTAAGACGTTGGCTAAGACGTCGACCTGTGGAGAGGGACCATGCGGTCATACAGGTCCTCACTGTAAGGTGGCGTAATGATGAATTGAATGGAGTCTATGTAGAAAAATAGGATTTTTTAGCTAGAAGAGAGGGGAGTAATATGGTGTGTTGCAGTCCTGAATAAAACGAAACTGCTTTCAGAAAAAAGGCGTTACATTACCTATTGAGCACCACTCGTACTCTAGAAAAGTGCAATCAGACTGATTTGTTATAGAATGAGTGGATGATTTAGCACCTAAGATGACACAGATGCTACTATAAATCGTGGATATAGCGTTCCAGATGAGGGCTTCTTTGTAACTTCCACATAACAAACAGGAAACTACAATCAATATGATTTGTTGCGAAATGAGTGAGTGTTTTAGTATCTAACATGACATGGATGCTAACATAAATCATGGATATCGCGTTCCACGTGGGTCCATGCCTGTAACACCTATACAAAGAACAAAACTCCGATTTCCGTCAAAATTCTATGTAAAAGTTTGCGATTTATTGTGCACAACTGTGGCATAAAGAATGCAGTGAAGGAAGCGTATGCCTGTAGAGTATAGGAACAGCTTTGCATCTCAGAAATTCCTACATGTGGAAATCGTAACAGGGTAAAATTAATTCGTATAAAAGAAACTTCAGGATGACCCCAATGGATGTTATAAAACTGTTACTGTCCGCAGTAACTGTTACCACTACAAGACAAAAACGAGCATTTATCGGAAGGGGGTGACAAATTAGATGAAACTCTACAGGTAGTGGCGTCATGTGATAACATTTCACAGATAAAATCGAGATAGATTTGCAACTGAATTGGCAGTATTAGCCCAATTATTAGCATAACTTTGCACCCCATGGGGCCTGGATGCATGCAGTGATTCTGTTGGAAGGCCTCGTGTGCTCTCGTGATAAGCTAGTCCACAACTGTTGTAACTGGCCCTCGATATCCTGGACACTGGCGTATAGTGTCGGAGATGACGTCCGAGTTGGCCTCACTTATGTTTTATTGGGAACACATCTCGGGATTTCGCTACCTACAGGAGTACGTCAACATAACATGGACACTTCACAGAGACATGTACCACGCACACACAAGCATTGTCCTGTTTAAAAGTGGCTCCACGACACTGTCACATGAAAGGGCATACATGGGCAGAGTGACCGTGACGTACCGTTGTCCAGTACAGGTCTGTCAGTCACTACCAGCCGTGATCTGACAGCACAACTCGACGGTCACTATAACACCATGAGGCCAGGAGCAACAGCACCGTGCCTCTCCACAGGTCGCCCCCATAATCTGTGATCTGCAGATTTTAGTGAGCAGCAAGCCCTTAGTTCCCGTTTGAGAGATATCATGTGGGCAATAAAAATCTATTCCTTAATAAGATATTTTGAATATGATGGGTGCGATAAATTGTGGTACCTTTCTGCTATTTCACGTCGCACTGTGAAATGATCCAACGGTGTTATGCCAAAGCAGCAATCGACAATGCGGGTCATTAAATAAAAGGGCGCTGACAAGAACATGGTGCCATCGTTACAAATTATTCTGTGCGCATTCTAATTAAATTGATGTTTTAAATTAATCTGTGTAGAAACATATATTTCACAACAGCTATAGAACATGTAGCATATTGTTCGTGTCAACGTGTTACCACGAAACACTCAGGTTCATCCATCCTAGGAATTGAGAAAGTGATTTTTGTCTGTTTTCGCTACAGATACTACCTATGTATCGGGTCGCAGGAAATCCAAGTCAGTATCAGAACCTCAACAGTAATTCCTCAGACTGGCCCAGACATACAGAAAATAACGACCAGAGGACTCCAGTTTATGTATGTAGATACTGAAGACAATATTTTTTATTTACTTACGAAAACATGACTACAACTTACTTTTTTTTATGTTTTCGTGCAGGTGTTTATATTAGCTGCATCAAGAGTTTGTGGATCATCAGCAGGAACGAGTTAAAATGTGTATTGGACCGGGATAGGAACTCTGAATAGCTTGCTTACGCGGCTGCATACTAGGCAATTGCGTTAACCTCTTCGTCCCTCGGACAAGGTGTTTATCGCAACTGCGTGGACTATCTCGGTACTTGTCCAAAAGAACGAACACCACTCATCGATATAATTGATTCGCCTCGATAGGCACTGGATCCACCACATTCAGTGCCGATACACAATTACGACAGACTTTCCGCGGGAATCTCGAAATAGCAAGCATGGAGGACTTGGAAAGGGACTGCGGATAGGTGGCACTAGGAGGGAGTGTGGGTTGGGAGAGATGTGTGGCGAGATATCCCGAGCATTCTCGATATCCCCCTGTGTGCAGGTAGCACAGTGGCTAACACAACTGCATAGTAATCACGATATCTTAGGTTCAAATCCTGATCCGGCACACATTTTCAATAGTCGCCAATGATCATGCTGAAAGTCCTGATGAAGTTCATATCAATTACCTCTTGCCTTTCCTGTCCTTTCTCCGCTTCTCTTCCTTCAGTTTATATAATATGTTTCACAGCAGCGGATTCCATCCGAAGGAACAGACACCACACAATAATATAATATAAATTTTCGTGTTTGTTCTGCTAATCACCCAGCGTTAATTCTCTTGATTTCATATCTTCCTTAATTTCCTTCACCCATCTTACTTGTTGCTTGATCTTCCTAATTTCCTCTACAAATTTTTTTGATAATTCGGTTCCTGCTGTTTCATAATGTGACCAAAAAACGAAATCCTATAGCATCTTTAATGGGTTCCAGTTCGCTGTACACTATTTCATTGTCCATATTTTTCATATTTTTTATTTATGCATGTGCTAGCTGTTCTTGGGTCTACTTTTAGGATGTTGTCCTTTTTGGGTGACTTTGAAAAGAGTTTCACTTTCGTATGTCACCTCTGGTTCAACCACCATCTTGTAATGTTTTAATTTCGTTTTGACTTACAGACATATTCCATTGTATCTAGACAATGTTAATTTTTGAGCTTTTATCATTTTGTTAGGTCTCACTTGCCACGCAGTCCCGTCCAAGTTACATATTAGAATTTCTCCTGGGTATTTAAATAGTTTCGGTGTTTTTACGTTGATGTTATTTACTGTTTTGCGCTTCATTACCTGTGGATCCGCTACCATGATCTCTGTCTTATCGAATATTTGGTGTCCTATTTTTTGTTCTATATTTTTTAGGCTTGGTATTTGATTTCTGGATTGTTGAATGTTATTGGCTAATAACGCTGTCAGCTGCGAATCCCAAGAATTTGGCATTTATTTTCTCTTTCTGGTTCCAGTTCTTAATTTATTATAATTTTCCTCGTACCATTCCGTCAATATGTACTCTCGTGCACAGTTGAAAAGTAACAGCGATAAACCATCTCCTGCCTTCATACTGTTTTAATCTTAAATTCTTAGACAATTCTCCTCTGAATTTAAGATCTGGTGTGTGTTCAAAATTTTTATTAATTTGGGACTGAGATCGAAATTCCTTATTATCTTCATCACTGTAGAACCCAAGATAAAATGATACTCCATTTTGAAGTCTACAAAGGTCATGTACGAATGCATACTCTGGCGTCGATATCCCTTACATTTTGTCTTCTTTTGTAGTAATCCATCAAAAATTTCAAGTGCATATTTGTTCTGAACAGCTTTTCCAGGGTCTAAACCCGCCTTGGTATTCTCTTAGTTCGAGTTCAAGTTGATTTTTACAACAATTGTAAAGACTTCTTGACATGATTTTACTCGTATATGTGGTATCAAAACGCAAAATTCATCTCTAATTGTCTCGTTTTATTTGTCTGCTCTTTAATGTAATTGAGGCATTAGAGCTCTAGTTCAGTGTTACGGTACATCTTCTTTGTTCCATTTTTCACTGTGCACAGATATAGTAATACCTCCACTGATTCTGCTGTATAATTCCAAAGCTCCGCATACTTTTGATCTTCTCCTCTTGCTTTGTAGCTTTTGAGGTCTTTAAAAGCTTTGTAGTCTTCATGGATTGCGTGTGGGTTTATACTTTTTGAGGTATTATAATCAGGGAACTTTTGTTAATTCGCTGTAATTCTGGAGGATTTTTGCTAAAATTTCGATATTTTTCTCCTGCTAAGGGCCGTTTTATTACTTTTAAATGTAAATTAAAAGTTAATGTTTGAGGGCAATATCTTGGTAGCTGTGTGCAAAATATATTTTAATAGCCCCCTGAGATAGATCTCTCGCTATTTGTTCCTATCATTAGCAGTACATCATTTTTATATTAGCGATTAACCATACTTACTATTTTTTAGGTTATCTTTCTTTGTCCTGTGAGCACCAGGTGTCATTTTGCTGTTTCGTGTCCAGGATACCTTAACCAGGCTTGGTGTTTATCTACTACTGTTTTATCAAGCTCAACATTTCATCACTGGTGTTTTTTCCTTGGGTTTCTTACTTAAGCTATGTGTTCGTTGGTTCAGCTATTTGCTTCAACTGGGGAATTGTTTCCTGTAGATAACTTGTTATTTTTATGTTTCTTGTTTGTTCATCGTAGTCTTGTTACTTATCCATTTGTGAGGGTCGTAGGTTCTATTCTCTTTGGGGATAGATATTTTTTCTTGTCAGTGACGTGAATTTAATTTTTACTTTTGTCATTTAATTTTCTGATCCAGTATCTGTCCCTCTCAGAACTTTCACATTGTAGATATCCTTGTGGTAATTTTTATCCGTACAGACATGTTCCAGCTGCCATTCGCCTTCTTTCCAGTCTGAATGTTTCCAAGTTTTGACTTTATTTGGCATTCTATTGAAATATTTGACTGTGAGATCGTATCACGGTTGGTGCAGAATTCCACTAGTTTCAAGCCATTCCTGTTTGTTCTCGTTTGTGCTGGGTATTTCCCTTGTACGTCTCTCTATGTCTTCTCCCTTCCTAACTGGGCATTAAAATCTCCATTTAAGATTTTGCTTTTAGAGTCAGTGTTGGTAGTTTCGGAGATAGTGATTTAAATTCTACTACGGAATAAATAATTTTGAGGCTGACCACAAATTACTATTCCGATATGTGGTTATTGCTTCATTGCTTTTTTCCTAGTATTCCCTTATAAATAGTATATCCTTGTGATTCTATTGGTTCCTTATCACGGTTCTCATTTCTTGAATAATTCATTTCATTTGTAAAAATTTTTAGTTTCCCTGGTTGTATGATGGAATTTATGTTGTGTGTTGCTATGTAGCTTATATGTCCAGGCTGGAGTCTAAATTTTTATCTTCTGTCAGTTTTGGGTATTTTCATGTGCCCCAAATCACGTAAGCTGTGTTTCAAGTGACTGTCAACCGTATCCGAGTCCAATCTTTCTTGACAACTTCCAAACGGTCGATTTTTCTGTAAAAGATTTCCTTCCATGTTTGACTTTCAAATGTAGTCAGCATTGCGTGGTGCGAGCTCTGAGTTACAACCGTAGAAGTTGTTCTGTGTATGGCCCGTGAGAGTTATTTTATTTCGCTCAAGTCCGCCAGCAAGCCGATTAAGACCCCTGTATCCGCAATCTGAGACGCGCCACGTTGAAGTAGCACCTCCCCGCCTGTTAAAACAGAGTAATAGGTTTGTGGTTTTTCTGTGATATAATTACAATTAAACAATTTTGAGACTTATAACTTTACTTTTATTGTGAAACCTTGCTTCTTCTCCAATTTCGTGATTCCAGGTCAACGGGAAGTCCCCTATAAGTTTTTATCGGCGAGTTATCGAATATCAAAATGCCGCATCTTTTACTGAATTGACTTAAGAGCTTAAAAAGGATACACTGACAAGGGACCATAGACCTTGATGTGTTATTTAAAACTGAACTTCATGACAAGAAACGTTGTTAACAGTCGGGCAGATTGACACACAGACAAACAGACAGGCAGACTGACGGACAACACATTGAATCACGGAATCCAAATATGTGAGTTTATTTAATTGCATGTGTGTTCCCGAGGTATGTTGAGTAGCGCAGTTATTCTACAAATAAGCAATGAAGGAATTTTGAACTTAAGCCATTTTTCAATAACAATGTAAAGCTTGTGAGTGATTTACATTTAAAGGAAAGGATTTCAATTTTGGCTTTTTTTTTACCAGTTAGACGCACCTTCAAAAGTATTAGTGAGCTGTTTGTTTTCAGAAGTATTGTTAGGCACGTCAGAACACATTCTGAAAGTTAGCCAAAAATTTTTTGTTGTCTAACTCTGGAAAATGAAAAAGATGGAAACCTTTATTTCTTTGTAGGGACTAATACTGAACAGTACTGAACAATGAAGTTAATTTATTAAGCTGAACTCAAGAGTCACTATGACAACTTTCGTTGCACGACATTGCCTCAGGTCATAAGTTCTGTGGCACTTTTTCAATAACAGTTTAAGATAGGATGTAGATTCGACTTTTAAGTTAACAAAATAACTTTGAATAATAAATTATCCTTTACTTTCAACAAAAGTATAATTGAAATTTTGGTAGATAAACAGTCTGAGTGATGTACTAGAATATTATATGTCATCACCCTCAAGTAATTTCTGTGGCTGATGAAATTCTACCGTGGCCCACAGCACGTGACACTGCAGGTCTTACGAGTGCCAGCAGCCGTCTCCGAAAGGGAGCGAGTGAGTTTAACGAATCTGGACTGCCCATTTAAATTCATGGAAGCTCTAGATATCAAATACAAACTTAAGACCTTCCATGGCTACTTTATAAGTTACGTACTGATTTCGCGTGAGTTCCGCACGGAGCCGAGCGTTCGGGAAGTGTGGACAAGTTAACTTGTGTGACGACTTGAGTTCGTTACGGGTCCAGTATTTCTCTTACGCATCGAATTCTACCGTGTGACATGCCATTATTTTGTGAAGCAACTAAAACAATTCTTGCACTACTGGTACCATTTTCATGAAGTTTCAGAAACAGTCCTTTCTCATCTAGGCAGACAAAACGATACTATGTAAGAAGAGATAGGAACCTCTTTGCAATAAAGAAGAACATAAAATAAAAAGGAAGAAGTATCCATATGGAATGTAGTCCCGACGATTAACACGGTCCTGCTTGCCAAAAAAATCTACCTGAAGGGTATTATCCATTTTCTAATACGTCCGAAGGAAGAACACAACGCTTATTTATAGCCAAGGGAAACTGGCTCACCCCATCAACTCCGTGGGACACTGAAGATCGGAAAGCACTCAGTTATCCACGTTACGTACAGGAAGAGAGTACGCTGCTTTGTGGAGTACATTATCGCCGCTAATATTGTGATGGGACATCTCAACCAGCAGACGACGGTCATCAGAAGTAATGCAGAACCGCGATTTATTGCTGGACAAACTGCGACGCCACTGATTAGCAGTCCATGCTTGTCGTCACGGAAACACTCCAAACGCAGCCATTTGTATTGTGGTGATAACGGCAGCCTAGGCATGCGACGGTAATTTCTTTGTCCGACTGCGTCTTGTCTCGAACCAGCGGTGCAGGATGATGCAGTATGTTGTCCGGTGTTCATTACATGTTCTTCGATGTGAACGGACTGCGATGTCTTGGTGCACTACACGGCGATCCTACATCTACATCTACATTTATGCTCCGCAAGCCACCCAACGGTGTGTGGCGGAGGGCACTTTACGTGCCACTGTCATTATCTCCCTTTCCTGTTCCAGTCGCGTATGGTTCGCGGGAAGAACGACTGTCTGAAAGCCTCCGTGCGCGCTCTAATCTCTCTCATTTTACATTCGTGATCTCCTCGGGAGGTATAAGTAGGGGGAAGCAATATATTCAATACCTCATCCAGAAACGCAGCCTCTCGAAACCTGGCGAGCAAGCTACACCGCGATTCAGAGCGCCTCTCTTGCAGTCTGCCACTTGAGTTTGTTAAACATCTCCGTAACGCTATCTCGGTTACCAAATAAACCTGTGACGAAACGCGCCGCTCTTCTTGGGATCTTCTCCCAATGGTCCAGAAATATGAATATTGCACGATACGACTTGCTGGCCGAATGGCGGTTACCAAATAACTCTGTGACCAAACGCGCCGCTCTTCTTTGGATCTTCTCTATCTCCTCCGTCAACCCGATCTGGTAAGGATCCCACAATGATGAGCAATACTTAAGTATAGGTCGAACGAGTGTTTTGTAAGCCACCTCCTTTGTTGATGGACTACATTTTCTAAGGACTCTCCCAATGAATCTCAACCTGGTACCCGCCTTACCAACAATTAATTTTATATGATCGTTCCACTTCAAATCGTTCCGCACGCATACTCCCAGATATTTTACAGAAGTAACTGCTACCAGTGTTTGTTCCGCTATCATATAATCATACAATAAAGGATCCTTCTTTCTATGTATTCGCAATACATTACATTTGTCTATGTTAAGGGTCAGTTGCCACTCCCTGCACCAAGTGCCTATCCGCTGCAGATCTTCCTGCAATTCGATACAATTTTGTAATGCTGCAACTTCTCTGTATACTACAGCATCATCCGCGAAAAGCCGCATGGGACTTCCGACACTATCTACTAGGACTTGTATTGGTCGGACGTGGTCGACTGGAACCCTGGTGGCGAGTGTCCCTGCCCTCACGTCCCAATTCAATCCAACATGCGACCACTGTCACATCCCAATGGTCCAGAAATAAGAATATTGCACGATACGACTTGCTGGCCGAATGGCAACCCACAATGAGACCACTTCCAGTTAATGCTGGATGCTGATAACGCTGTCTCATTTGAATATGTGGCGTCTCCGTGTCTTTCAAAGAGAACGCTCAATATCTGACGCTGTTCACACGTCGTACAAGCTTTACCTGACCTGGTAACAACACGAACAACTCTAATGCACTTTGGAGGACATTTTCCTGTCAGAGAGAGAGAGGCAGAGAATATACACTCGTCACCCAGAACATTAGACCATCGACCTAGTATCGATATAATGACTACTATTCAGACACACACCAGGTGAATGTAGTATCAAAGATCGCGCTGTCCGTGTGTAGAATGAGAAAGGAGCTTTATCTGTCTGAGTCCGACCTAGGGCAGATTGTAATGACCCCGAGGCTCGCCACGACCATATCGGAAACTGCACAACTTGTCGGATGTTCGAGGAGTGCTTTGGTGAGAGTCTTCAACAAGTGGCGAAACTGAGATAATACCACATCCAGACGTTGTGGAGCTGGATGGCCAGTCTTCTTTACAAATGCGGGGTGTTGTAGGCTCGGCAGGCTGGTAAAATAGGACTGACGTTGAACTGAAGTGTAATTAACATCAGGCTTTATCGCTGGACAGAGTACAAGTGTGTCCGAACACGCAATGTACCGAACATTACAAACGATAAGCCTCCGCACCCGACGACCCAGGCATGTGCAAATATTAAAACTATGACATCGGAAAATGCGATGGAAATGAGCATTTGGACATTGGCGCTGGACGTTGCCGCAGTGGCAGAGGTTAGCATGGTCTGATGATTCGTTCTTCACTATCCTGATGGGAGGGCGTGAATCCGTCGTCTTCCAGAGGAACAGCTCTTTCACACCTGTAATGCGGGACGGGGACAAGCTAGCGGCGGCTCCATTATGCTCTGGGGAACATTCACGTTCGCGTCCAGTGGTCCAGTGGAGTTCGTACAAGGCCCCATGACGGCTAAGGAATATCATGCACTGATTGTAGACAGTAAGTTTTCCGACGTTAGTGGTATTGTTCAACAGCATTATGTGCCATGTCAAAAGGCCAGGAGGGTGATGTGGCGGTTCGAGGAACACAGTGGCTAGTTACAATTTGTGTACTGGGCTCCTACTCGCCAGATAGGAACCCGATCGAATGCATCTGGGATGTGAATTAACGTGTGCGGATATGGTGCCTACTTTCTCCAGCGACCTAACAACGCCTCACTGCTTCCATGTCACGGCGCGTTACCACTATTACCGGTGACAAGGTGGACATACCGGCTATTAAGTAGGTGGTCGTAATGTTCTGGCTGATCGGTGTACGAACTCGACGATGGCGAACTCGTGTACGAACCTATATTCACATCCGAACACGTCTCCTGAATGCTTCTTCTTCACTGTCAGTTATATATGCTATGTGTTGTGTTTATGTGTGTGTGTGTGTGTGTGTGTGTGTGTGTGTGTGTGTCTATTCTTGGATGATGCTTTTACCTATAGAGAAGTTGCGAACCTAAGAAACTGTAGCGACATGTAAAAAGATTTAAACAACATAAATAAATGCAACGTTAGGCCCAGAAATAGGAAAAATGAATCTCTACTTTTCTATTACACAGCTTGGGACCATTCACTTGAAACAATCACAATCGTTAAAAGCTGTCATTATGGTTCCCGACGACTTAAACTGAAATGAACACTTATGGCTGTTTGTAAAAGAGACGCAAGAGATTCATTATAAGAATCCTATTGTATTGTATATTAACTGGGGCCTAGAAACGACGGAGAGGCTCCGTCCCCGCCGCAGCCGCAGTAGTCCACAACCCCACCACGACTACCGCAGTCCACTTCCCCCCTCCGCCGCCCCACACCGAACCACTCTGTCAGGGTTATTGTGCGGTTCGCCACCAGTGGACGTTCCCCCCACCCCCACCTCCCAGCACAGGGAACGTCTCATACGAGACGAGTGTAGCCCCTATGTTTGCACGTCGCCGACATGATATAGCTGAGGCGGAATAAGGGGAACCAACTTGCATACGCCGAGGCAGATTGAAAACCGTCTAAAAACCATCCACAGACTGACCGGCTCACCGGTCCTCGACACAATTCCGCCGGGCGGATTCGTGCCGGGGACCAGGCGCTCCTTCCCAATCCGGAAAGCCGTGCGTTAGACCGCACGGCTAACCGTGCGGGCAAACAAACCTAGGAAAATGTGAAGTTATAGCTAGTAAAGTCGTTGGTGTATTGATTCGAGAGCATCATCTATCAGTCTTGGAGCCATTCCAGCTGGAATTAATAGAGGAAAATTGGATTCATCCAAGAGCATCACTTGTTGATTTACGTTCGTCTAGTAAGCGAGAGAGCGTTACTGATTCAAAATCCTGGTTCATTGTCACTCTCTGGAATATTTGCTATTAAAATTTAGAAAAAATTCGTTACAAGAAGAGTCAGGCAATTACCTACCTTCATCCAACATCACACCAAATGACAGTGACAGAGAAAACCAGAAAATGTCGAGTCTGTCTACACGTACGTCTACATGGACTCTTCACAAGCCACTGCACGGTGCATGGTGAAGGATAACCTGTAGCACACAGTCGTTTACACGGAAGCATGTGGTCATTCTCTCTGGACTGCTTTCATAACTGGACCAAAGAAGACTAACTACAACGACATGGCACCGAAAGTAAGTTTCGCTCCGCTGGAAGTGAATACCACATAATTTTCGAAGTTCAAATACAGCAAAGGATTGCTGTGCATGCCAATTTAACTCTGAAGTGGGTTGGGCTGCGATGCTCGTTTGGCAGTGGTGTCTGGGGTTCCCCACCTGGGGAAGATCGGCAGCCGAGTCGCAAGTCTTTTAAGCTGACACCACACTGAGCGACTTGAGTGTCGACGATGATGAAAACATGATGAGGACAGCACAACACCCAGTCCCCGAGCGGAGAAAATCTCCGACCCGGTCACAAATCGACCTTCGGCCCCACTGCATGGCAATCAGACGAGCCGGGGATCCAACTAACAGGCGACGGTTTGGATGTGCCGATGCCCCAACCAGAGGACGGTCTAAGCGACATGGTAAAAAACACAGTAAAAGAATTGTGTTACCAGTAGGAATTTTCACACAGCAGTGGTTTTTCTGAAACTATATGCCAGATCGAAACTCTGTACTGGGCCAGAATTCAAACCTAGGACCACTGAATTTGGCGAGGATATCCTCTGTGTAATCAGTAACCCAAGCACGATTCATGACCCGTTCTCACACCTTCACTTCCACCAGTACCTTATCTCCTACCTTGGAAAGTTCACAGACGTTCTCCTGCAGAGTGAATTATCACTGAGAATGGGTTTCATGCGACGTTTTGAAACATCCTGGCCGATTATCACTGTTTTCTGGCCCTGACTATAACCTGGGGTCTTTGAAATTTACGGAGAAATGTTCTACTAATCTACAAGCATGACTTATTACGCATACTCGAGGCATCACTTCCACCAATACGTCTTATCCTACCCTCCAAACTTCAGAGAATTTCTCCTGCGTAGCTTGAGGGATTAGCATCGTATAGCCACTTCATAACCAGTGCGGCAGGGAAAGGGGTGGCTCTCGCGAGGGGGCGGCCGCCCTTCCTCCTCCCTCCCACAACAGACATCAGCCATCGCTCACCTGTACATGCTTTCATCTTTGAGCAACAGCATTCCACACACACACAGACACACACGCTTTGTCTCTTCTAATAATAAACTGCGAAATCAACAAGAGCTGAAATGGCGTAAAATGCTAATTTCTCTCTAACATAGGGGCAACCACAGAAAATTATGAACTGTTAAGTCTGTCCCTGACATTGGTACATACATTACATGTAAAATGTGCTGACTGCCATCAACAGGTGACTTGACCGTAAAGTTATAAAGTACCTGCCTATGTGTATGGTTCAAATGGCTCTGAGCACTATGGGACTTAACTTCTAAGGTCATCAGTCCCCTAGAACTTAGAACTACTTAAACCTAGCTAACCTAAGGACATCACACAACACCCAGCCATCACGAGACAGAGAAAATCCCTGACCCCGCCGGGAATCGAACCCGGGAACCCGGGCGTGGGAAGCGAGAACGCTACCGCACGACCACGAGATGCGGGCGCCTACGTGTAGTCGTATGCTTTTCACACATATCATGCAGTCGATGCCAAGGTTGCTGATTTTGAGAGTTCTCTGCATAGGGCTATATAACATTTATGTATATTCAAAGGTGTTTTGTTACAATTTCTGATGTAACTTGGAACATTTATTGCAGCTTTGCAGTAACATATAATATTTTGTGCAAGAAGTTGTAATTCTCTCTCACATACACACACTGGCACTGGAACAACAGAACTGTTAAGTTCCGTATAATGTAAAAATGGAGAAGCCACCACTGTCCTGTAAGGTCGGTGTCCCTCATGTCAAGTTCTGTTTCACTATTTATGAATGCATCCTATCCATAGACAGTTATTTACTTAAACTGGAGCTAAACGTTCTTCTGCATGCCCCTGCCCATAGCTAAATGTTTCCAGTTCCTCATCAAGAGCTGATTCTCGACTGCCTCTTTATGCAGATGACTGAACATGTCATTTGAACTTTAGTAATCTTAACAGAATGTTTTATTCGACATATTCGATGTTTTTGATGAAATGTAACACATTTTGGAGGTATAAATTTTCATTTAATATTACTTTTTAAAATCTGACCTAACATTCTAATATATAAAAGTAAGTACAAGTAGGCAGGTAATTTTCTAACACCATCAGGATTAGATGATACTACACATAACACTTTTATTGTATGTAAACCGGGGACCTAGAAACGACGGAAAGGCTCCGTCCCCGCCGCCGCCGCGGTGGTCCACAACCCGATGACGACTACCGCAGTCCACTTCACCCCTTCGCCGCCCCACACCGAACCCTGAGTTATTGTGCGGTTCGGCCCCCGGTGGACCCCTCCAGGGAACGTCTCACACCAGACGAGTGTAGCCCCTATGTTTGCGTGGTAGAGTAATGGTGATATATGCGTACGCGGAGAACTTGTTTGCGCAGCCATCGCCGACATAGTGTAACTGAATCGGAATAAGGGGAACCAGCCCGCATTCACCGAGGCTGATGGAAAACCGTTTAAAAACCATCCACAGACTGGCCGGCTCACCGGACCTGGACACAAATCCGCCGGGCGGATTGGTGCCGGGGACCAGGCGCTCCTTCCCGCCCGGGAAACCATGCGTTAGACCACTCGGCCAACCGGGCCGGCTACACATCACATTTACTGCCTGCTGAAGCACAACCTGCATTGAAATCAGCAGCAAATACTTCCTCTGAAAGTTTCTGATACCTTCCCAAACAGTCCATATGCATACTCCCGCCATCCAAGACCCTCATAAGCCATTTGTTACAGTTTTGAGGTGATTTGTCGCAGTGTGTGAGGAAAGGGGGTTTTGGAATGTATATCCCCCGCTCCATACAGAATACTGAAGATTCATTCCGTGTGTTTCAGAGTAGCCTTCATAAATTCAGACTCCTTACAACCTTGAATAACAATTAAGTTCGACGATTGCCGGAACTATTTCAGTACAGTTGGGCATATTTCAATCTGCTGCAACCAAGCAGGCTTGTAGAATTTCTCCAAGACTGCACACACTGCCGTTTTGCATCACATCTCCTATCATCCACTATTGTGACCAACAGAAAGAAGTCTTGTTCAAGTGCTCTTGTTGGAGGAATAATACAAGCATTCGTAGAAAAGTGATTAGAAATTCTACCACCCAATTAGTCGATTAGGAACATATTTAAGAGATCGTTCACATCTTCAGATCGCTCAACTGTCAGCATTAGAAGTCCACTAAATGTTAGATGTATTATATGTAACGTAAAACACAGTTTGTGTGAGGGATCACCTAAAAGTTAATTAAAAATGCAATTCTATCTGGGATGTTGGATCAGTACACAAAAAGTACACAAAAAGTATGACAGGAAGTCAGAATGCATTTAAATGAAGGTGAAATTTGAATTCCGCCAAACAGCCTACAGTTAAAATCATTGGTAGAGAATAATAAAGCCTCCCATCAAAAGAGCGTGCAGTATACCCAGCTGAGAATGAACTGAATTTAAATTGAAATCAATTGAACTAAACTGAGCTGGAAAATCGGTGTTAGTTAAGGGGTAACGCTATCACTTATCAAAAGAGTGTGTTGTCGGTATGGTACAACTAGCTGAGAATCTATGATTACGAATCTACAACTACTACTGCTACTTCTGCTACTACTACTACAGCCATTTGGGAACCTATTTCAGTGTACAGTATGAATCTACTGCTATTACGTTAGTGAATTAACCATGGCATCTAATGTTTGAATATGGAATCAATGTAACATTTCAACAACCACTAGTATTGTCAGCTAAGCTATGTCGCTCCCATATCTTTAAGAACTACTATAGCGCATTTTCCCACACAAGCACCCTTGTAATGTCATATAAGACTCAGTTGTACTACAGTGGTTTTAGGAACACTCGCATTGACGTGATTCATGTGTTAGCCATCAAATTTGTCTGATGCGAATGCATTTGGAACGCTTTTCTACAACTGCGGTTTATGGGGACTTTGTGTGTACATACAAAGTCAGATACCATGGAGGAACACGCTGTAGAATTGTTTTATATACATGCTCGACCCGCCAACAAACATAAGCTTGCGTGTAGAATGTCCTGTAAATCTTAAGAGAAGACGGTTCGGTCGCGCCACCCGCAAATCTGGACAGCAGAGACCTCGCTTTGGTAGCGTGATATTGGGAATCAGATATGCATTCTTCAGAAATAATTTACAAATCCTTTAAATATGTTTGACGTCTACGTCTCTCGCTTACGTACATTAACATGAGGAACATTCACTGTCCCGTATAACGGACTGTGCTCTCTCTTCTAGCAGGAAATCCGTAAGACTTGTCACGTCCATCTATTGTGTAGCAAGACGAAGACTTTCATCAATCGAAAGGGAAACTCTTCCACGAGCACAACTATTTGCAGATCTTACGGGTGCAAGATTTTCATCCCACCTTTTTTATCTCGCAAATAGTACGAACAACACGTTTTTATCTTAGTTCTTGCACTGTCTTAAGCAAGCCAGGAGATCAGTGAGACGATTCGCTGATGACATTGCTATCCTGAGTGAAAGTGAAGAAGAATTACATGAACTGCTGAACGGAATGAACAGTCTAGTTAGTACAGAGTATGGACTGAGAGTAAATGAAAGAAGGACAAAGGTAATGAGAAGTAGTGGAAATGAGAACAGCAAGAAACTTAACATCAGGATTGATGGTCACGAAGTATATAAAGTTAAGGAATTCTGCTACCAATGCAGTGAAATAACCAATGACGGACGGAGCAAAGAGGACATCGAAGGTAGACTAGTAATGACAAGAAGGGCATTCCTGGACAAGAGAAATCTACTAGTATCAAATATCGGCCTTAATTCGATGAAGAAATTTCTAAGAATGTTCATCTGGAGTACAACATTGTATGGTAGTGAAACATGGAGTGTGGGAAAACCGGAACAGAAGAGAATCGAAACATTTGAGATGTGGTGCTACAGATGAATGTTGAAGATCTGGTGGACTGATAAGGTGGAGGTTCTGCGCAGTATTGGAGAGGAAAGGAATACGTGATAAACACTGATAAGGAGAACCGACAGGGTAATAGGACACCTATAATTACGCCAGGGAACGAGTTCCATGGTACTAGACGAAGCTCTAGAGGGCAAAAACCGTAGAGGAAGATCGAGATAGGAGTAAACCCAGCAAATAATTGAGGCCGTAGTTTGCAAGTGCTAATCTCTTCTGACTGCCTTATCCAAAATTCTTGAAAAAGTAATGTATTGTAGAGTAGCT
Source organism: Schistocerca americana (assembly GCF_021461395.2). Lineage (NCBI taxonomy): Eukaryota > Metazoa > Arthropoda > Insecta > Orthoptera > Acrididae > Schistocerca > Schistocerca americana. Next base: position 49,986,397 of record NC_060124.1, read on the forward strand.
TCACACCTTCGTAAATACACTCCTGGAAATTGAAATAAGAACACCGTGAATTCATTGTCCCAGGAAGGGGAAACTTTATTGACACATTCCTGGGGTCAGATACATCACATGATCACACTGACAGAACCACAGGCTCATAGACACAGGCAACAGAGCATGCACAATGTCGGCACTAGTACAGTGTATATCCACCTTTCGCAGCAATGCAGGCTGCTATTCTCCCATGGAGACGATCGTAGAGATGCTGGATGTAGTCCTGTGGAACGGCTTGCCATGCCATTTCCACCTGGCGCCTCAGTTGGACCAACGTTCGTGCTGGACGTGCAGACCGCGTGAGACGACGCTTCATCCAGTCCCAAACATGCTCAATGGGGGACAGATCCGGAGATCTTGCTGGCCAGGGTAGTTGACTTACAGTTTCTAGAGCACGTTGGGTGGCACGGGATACATGCGGACGTGCATTGTCCTGTTGGAACAGCAAGTTCCCTTGCCGGTCTAGGAACGGTAGAACGATGGGTTCGATGACGGTTTGGATGTACTGTGCACTATTCAGTGTCCCCTCGACGATCACCAGTGGTGTACGGCCAGTGTAGGAGATCGCTCCCCACACCATGATGCCGGGTGTTGGCCCTGTGTGCCTCGGTCGTATGCAGTCCTGATTGTGGCGCTCACCTGCACGGCGCCAAACACGCATACGACCATCATTGGCACCAAGGCAGAAGCGACTCTCATCGCTGAAGACGACACGTCTCCATTCGTCCCTCCATTCACGCCTGTCGCGACACCACTGGAGGCGGGCTGCACGATGTTGGGGCGTGAGCGGAAGACGGCCTAACGGTGTGTGGGACCGTAGCCCAGCTTTATGGAGACGGTTGCGAATGGTCCTCGCCGATACCCCAGGAGCAACAGTGTCCCTAATTTGCTGGGAAGTGGCGGTGCGGTCCCCTACGGCACTGCGTAGGATCCTACGGTCTTGGCGTGCATCCGTGCGTCGCTGTGGTCCGGTCCCAGGTCGACGGGCACGTGCACCTTCCGCCGACCACTGGCGACAACATCGATGTACTGTGGAGACCTCACGCCCCACGTGTTGAGCAATTCGGCGGTACGTCCACCCGGCCTCCCGCATGCCCACTATACGCCCTCGCTCAAAGTCCGTCAACTGCACATCCGGTTCACGTCCACGCTGTCGCGGCATGCTGCCAGTGTTAAATACTGCGATGGAGCTCCGTATGCCACGGCAAACTGGCTGACACTGACGGCGGTGGTGCACAAATGCTGCGCAGCTAGCGCCATTCGACGGCCAACACCGCGGTTCCTGGTGTGTCTGCTGTGCCGTGCGTGTGATCATTGCTTGTACAGCCCTCTCGCAGTGTCCGGAGCAAGTATGGTGGGTCTGACACACCGGTGTCAATGTGTTCTTTTTTCCATTTCCAGGAGTGTATAAAGTTTTAACAAGATGTCAGTTTGGTTTCCAGAAAGGCTTTTCAATGGAAAATGCTATATATTCTTTCACTAGTGAAATATTAAATGCCCTGAGTAACTAGAAGTCACACGTTGGGATTTTTTGTGATCTCTCAAAGGCTTTTGATTGTGTAAAGCATGTAATTCTGCTCAAGTACTGTGATGTGAATGGGAGAGCGCTCAAATGGATTAAATTGTGAGCGTGGGGTTGATATGCTATTCTGTTATTCTGCGTCACGGATTAATCTGATATGTACCCTTTACCCTGTGGCTCCTGCAAGATGCATTTTCCACCCCCACACTACGACAGAAGTCAGACAGACGCTTATAACCTTCTAAAGAGTTATGCCACAAAAACTTCCAGCAATAAATATCTTCTGGTGTCGTCCGCTGTAAGGAAATGACACAAAAATTCACAGAATTTATTACGTAACTAGTGGGATACCTGGGTACTGGAGTAGTGCTAGTTAGTGTAAGAAAAACATGAAAGTAACGAAACTTATTATTTATTTTGCAGCCGGCCGCGGTGGCCGTGCGGTTCTAGGCACTTCAGTCCGGAACCGCGTGACTGCTATGGTCGCTGGTTCGAATCCTGCCTCGGGCATGGATGTGTGTGATGTCCCTAGGTTAGTTAGGTTTAAGTAGTTCTAAGTTCTAGGCGACTGATGACCTCAGTAGTTAAGTCGCATAGTGCTCAGAGCCATTTGAACCATTTTTTATTTATTTTGCAAACATTCTGACATATCACAATGGTACTTTTAGTTATGAATTGAACAAGTTATATCCTGGTTCTCTTCGGAATGTGAAATTACCTCTCAAGGATAGGATTCGCTAATGACATTTCTATACAATGTTTAAGATTCTTATTGACTTGGCAGAATGGCTGAGAGGTGCGCCTACTCAACTTGAATAATGATCCTTTAGAATGTTGCTAGGTACGGTCAAGGCAGTCGCGTGTGAAATGCAGTGAAGTGTACTGTTGTGGAGGAAATATGGGGCTCGCAATAGCTGTAGCGCACAATACCGTAAGCTGCGATGACTGCTGTATGGGCCACTGCCTGCTTACAAATAAGATAACTCTGGATTGACTTTTGCCAATCAAACTCTCCCTACGGCTTGATGAAGTCAAGGACTCCTATTGGCCCCTAGTCTAACTATTGGCGTGGTACACCGGTCAGATAACCAGTCCACCCCGATGCTACTCAAAAATTCGCTCGCAGGCGTTTAACCATTACTCTGTCCGTTCACACCGCACAATAAGTGTGTCGGCCAATGCAGTGAACAACGCTTAATCGCAAGGACTCTATGTAGTGTCACACTTCGATTCGCTCTCGACAGAGGTGCTCTCCCAGTGAAGTACTGAGGAGACACTTGTTCCTCGCTCTCTCCTTGAGTACATGTGCGAGCGCGCACGCTCTAGTTACATGTTCTCACTCCAAGAGCGACAACGGAACGGCGCCTCTCCACGCCTGACGTGAAGGGGTATATCTTTCGGTCTCTTCCATTACTCCTTCAGCTGAAGGCGTCAGAAATATCGTCTGCCACTCAGCATTGCTCTTCTGAAACGGGAGAATGACGTTTTGTTTGGGCGACCAATCCAGAAATCTGTAGTATTGGCGTTTGGCGTTTGCTGTCTCCCTGTGAAAATGTCTGAAACTGCGTGCTATGTGTAAAGAATGCATAGGTTGGACGTTGCCACACAATGTAGCGGAATTTGCTTTTAAGCCAAACACGGGGTCGTTCCCCCTTTCACTCGGGTACATGCTGTCTGCTCCACGGGCGGCCGAAGTTGACTCGTCCTCTGAAGGGACCAACTTCCCGGTGTGTGGTTTGCCTCTCTCGAACTAAAAGCTCCTGTGACCGTCGTGTCTGGAATGGATGTGTGTACGCCAGCCTCGAGTATTTCAACTCTGGTGCGCATTTGTTATTTCCATATCGTTTACATGAATTCATACAACATTGACCATATCTTATGGAGTTCGGGTTCGAACGAGGCGTCTTGATGTGCAGAATATGATTGTGAGGACGGAATATGTAAGCAATGAAGGTCTGGAGACCACGACGTCTTACAAAATCATACCTAACTGGAAGAGTGCAAAAAGTTGAAATAAGCAGTTCACATAATATGCAAAAAACTGGCGATTTCTCAAACTGCGGAACAATCAAGAATGGGGTGCCGTTGGGCTTGGTCTTGGGTCCTCTGCTGTTCTTAATATATATTAATGACATGCCATTCTATATTAACGAAGATGCAAAACTGGTACTTTTTGCCGATGATACAAGTATAGCTATCACACTCAACAGACATGAATTAACTGGTGAAATGGTAAACGATGTTTTTCAGAAAATCATTAAGTGGTTCTCTGCAAATGGGCTCCCATTAAACATTGACAAAACACAGTACATACAGTTCCACACAGTAAATGTAACGACACCATTAAGAAATATAGACTTCGATCAGAAATCGGTAGATAAGGTAGCATATCCAAAGTTTCTAGGTGTATGCACTGATGAGGGGATGAACTGGAAGAAAACACACTGAAGATCTGCTGAAACGTTTGGGTTCAGCTACTTATGCTATTAGGGTCATTGCAAATTTTGGTGATGTACATCTCAGTAAATTAGCGTACCACGCCTATTTTCATTCTCTGCTTTCGTATGGCATCATATTCTGGAGTTAAGTCATCATTGAGTAAAAGTGTGTTCATTGCACATAAGTGTGTAATTAGAATAATTGCTGGAGTCATCCAACATCATCCTGCAGACACTTATTTAAAGAGCTAGAGATCTTCACTGTAGCCTCAATATAAATATAAATATAAATATATATATATATATATATATATATATATATATATAGTTTTACAAAAAGGTACCGCCAAACTTTCAGGATACATTCCTCAAACATAAATAAAGAAAAGATGTTATGTGGACATGTGTCCAGAAACGCTTAATTTCCATGTTAGAGTTCATTTTAGTTTCGTCAGTGTGTACTTCGATTCACCGCCAGTTGGCCCAATGGAAGGAAGGTAATGTTGACTTCGGTGGTTGTGTTGACATGCGACTCATTGCTCAACAGTACTAGCATCAAGCACATCAGTACGTACCATCAACAGGTTAGTGTTCATCACGAACGTGGTTTTGCAGTCAGTGCAGTGTTTACAAATGTGGAGTTGGCAGATGCCCATTTGATGTATGGATTAGCACGGGCAATAGCCGTGGCGCAGTACGATTGTATCGAGACAGATTTCCAGACGAAGGTGTCCCGACAGGAAGACGTTCGAAGCAATTGATACGCGTCTTAGGGAGCACGGAACATCCCAACCTATGACTCGCGACTGCGGAATACCTAGAACGACGAGGGCACCTGCATTGGACGAGGCAATTCTTCGTGCAGTTGACGATAACCCTAATGTCAGCGTAAGAGAAGTTGCTGCTGTACAAGGTAACGTTGACCACCTCACTGTATGGAGAGGGCTACGGGAGAACCAGTTGTTTCCGTACCATGTACATCGTGTGCAGGCACTATCAGCAGCCGATTGGCCTCCATGGGTACCCTTCTAGGAATGGTTCATCCAACAATGTGTCAATCGTCATTTCAGTGCAAATGTTCTCTTTACGGTTGAGGCTTCATTCCAACGTGATCAAATTGTAAATTTTCACAATCAACATGGGTGGGCTGACGAGAATCCGCACGCAATGGTGCAATCACGTCATCAACACAGATTTTCTGTGAATGTTTGGGCAGGCATTGTTGGTGATATCTCGATTGGGCTCCATGTTCTTCCACCTACGCTCAATGGAGCGCGTTATCATGATTTCATACGGGATACTCTACCTGTGCTGCTAGAACATGTGCCTTTACAAGTACGACACAACATTTCTGTCGATGTGTTCGTACGCTTCTCAACAACAGATTCGGTGACCGATGGACTGGTAGGGGCGGACCAATTCCATGGCCTCCACGCTCTCCTGATCTCAACCCTCTAGACTTTCATTTATGGGGGCATTTGAAAGCTCTTGTCTACGCAACCCCGGTACCAAATGTAAAGACTCTTCGTGCTCGTATTGTGGACGGCTGTGATACAATACGACATGCTCCACGGCTGCATCTGCGCATCAGGGAGTCCATGCGACGGAGGGTGGATGCATGTTTCCTCGCTAACGGAGGACATTTTGAACATTTCCTGTAACAAAGTGTTTGAAGTCAACCTGGTACGCTCTGTTGCTGTGTGTTTCCATTCCATGATTAATGTGATTTGAAGAGATGTAATAAAATTAGCTCTAACATGGAAAGTAAGTGTTTCCGTACACATGTCCACATAACATATTTTCTTTCATTGTGTGTGAGGAATGTTTCCTGAAAGTTTGGCCGTACCTTTTTGTAACACCCTATATTTATATATATATATATATACACTCCTGGAAATTGAAATAAGAACACCGTGAATTCATTGTCCCAGGAAGGGGAAACTTTATTGACACATTCCTGGGGTCAGATACATCACATGATCACACTGACAGAACCACAGGCACATAGACACAGGCAACAGAGCATGCACAAAGTCGGCACTAGTGCAGTGTATATCCACCTTTCGCAGCAATGCAGGCTGCTATTCTCCCATGGAGACGATCGTAGAGCTGCTGGATGTAGTCCTGTGGAACGGCTTGCCACGCCATTTCCACCTGGCGCCTCAGTTGGACCAGCGTTCGTGCTGGACGTGCAGACCGCGTGAGACGACGCTTCATCCAGTCCCAAACATGATCAATTGGGGACAGATCCGGAGATCTTGCTAGCCAGGGTAGTTGACTTACACCTTCTAGAGCACGTTGGGTGGCACGGGATACATGCGGACGTGCATTGTCCTGTTGGAACAGCAAGTTCCCTTGCCGGTCTAGGAATGGTAGAACGATGGGTTCGATGACGGTTTGGATGTACCGTGCACTATTCAGTGTCCCCTCGACGATCACCAGTGGTGTACGGCCAGTGTAGGAGATCGCTCCCCACACCATGATGCCGGGTGTTGGCCCTGTGTGCCTCGGTCGTATGCAGTCCTGATTGTGGCGCTCACCTGCACGGCGCCAAACACGCATACGACCATCATTGGCACCAAGGCAGAAGCGACTCTCATCGCTGAAGACGACACGTCTCCATTCGTCCCTCCATTCACGCCTGTCGCGACACCACTGGAGGCGGCCTCACGATGTTGGGGCGTGAGCGGAAGACGGCCCAACGGTGTGCGGGACCGTAGCCCAGCTTCATGGAGACTATTGCGAATGGTCCTCGCCGATACCCCAGGAGCAACAGTGTCCCTAATTTGCTGGGAAGTGGCGGTGTGGTCCCCTACGGCACTGCGTAGGATCCTACGGTCTTGGCGTGCATCCGTGCGTCGCTGCGGTCCGGTCCCAGGTCGACGGGCACGTGCACCTTCCGCCGACCACTGGCGACAACATGGATGTACTGTGGAGACCTCACGCCCCACGTGTTGAGCAATTCGGCGGTACGTCCACCCGGCCTCCCGCATGCCCACTATACGCCCTCGCTCAAAGTCCGTCAACTGCACATCCGGTTCACGTCCACGCTGTCGCGGCATGCTACCAGTGTTAAAGACTGCGATGGAGCTCCGTATGCCACGGCAAACTGGCTGACACTGACGGCGGCGGTGCACAAATGCTGCGCAGCTAGCGCCATTCGACGGCCAACACCGCGGTTCCTGGTGTGCCCGCTGTGCCGTGCGTGTGATCATTGCTTGTACAGCCCTCTCGCAGTGTCCGGAGCAAGTATGGTGGGTCTGACACACCGGTGTCAATGTGTTCTTTTTTCCATTTCCAGGAGTATATATATATATATATATATATATATATATATATATATATATATATATATATATAGCCGTGTACATAGCTACAACAGAATGAGAAAGGATCATCTTCACTACTCAAGGTTAAATCTAACTTTGACTCAGAAGGTGGTAAATTATGCTGCCATAAAAGTCTTTGGTCACTTATCTAATAGCATGAAAAGTCTGACAGATAGCCATATAGCATTTAAAAGGAAATTAAAGATTTATTAGTGGCTACTCCTTCTACTCATTAGATGAATTTTTGGATATAGTAAGTGAGTAATTTACCCAACCCCCTCAAAAAAATATTTATTATGTGTCATGTAATATTTTGTGTAATGTAATATCTGGTATAGACACCTTTTATTAACCTGACACGTTCCACATCATTACGAAGTGTCGTATTCTTGATCTATGGAATAATTACTAATCTAATCTAATCTCTAATCCACTCTGAGATGACGAGGCTAGCACAGGAGTGGAACTTGTGCTGGGCGGCATCAAACCAGGCAGAAGACTGATGACAATAAAAAGTACACTACTTATGTTCATCTCCCTTACGATGACGTTGAGCTCAGTGGTTGACAGATGTACCTGACTAAACCGCTTTAGAAATGCGCTGAAGACGCTGTATATCCTACATACAGTGCTAAACACTTATAACACTGAACAACAAATTTTAAGTGAAAGTGTGCATGCTTCTCATCACCTTGTATGATTCCATCAAAAGTATAGTCTCCGAAAGGCTCTCAAATGTGTGCACCTACAAAGATGACCTCCTTTACTTTGGTATGACTTAACTGAGGGAATATTTGCCTTAAATACTTAAACGTGTCACTATCATTGTTCATTCCCTTAACAAAGTTTTACATGAGACCCAATTTGATGTGCAAGGGTGGCATCAGAATATTTTTATGGTCTGCTAGATGTTCACCCTTAATGTTCTTTATACTTGTTTGAAGAGATTTTCTGGTTTGCCATTCATGTTAACTGTAATGAAATGCACGAGCTCGGCTATCCCATTCACAGAGAAAGCAGCAATATTTAGTATATCCTAACTGCATACTTAATAGCAGTGGAACCACTTTCAAGTCAGCACAAATCTGCAATTGAACTTGATGGCTTCTGGCAAAAATTTCATGTTTTGACATGACTCATTTATATGCACACTGTGCGCAAATGGTTCATATGGCTCTTAGTAATATGGGACTTAACATCAGAGATCATCAGACCACTAGACCTAGAATTACCTAAACACATCCATGCCCGAGGCATGATTCGAACCTGCGACCGTAGCAGCAGTGCGGTTCCGGAATGAATCACCTAGAACCACTCGGCCACAGCGACCGGCCACTGTGCGCAACTGAAATAGAAAGATGCTCATTATCAACATGTAAAAGCGCTGCCTATATAGTCAACTTCGACGAATCAATAAAGATTCTCCATTCATCAGGGTTGTAATTAATTCTGAGAGTGCTAATTAGACCATTTATGTCAACAAATGCCACAAGACTATCTTGCATCTTTAAAAAACTGAGTGAATTGGTGCTACCTTCTGCGGTAAAATGAAACATTTCCATTGTATTCCTGAAAATTGCGCTGCTGCTGTCTTGATGTAAAATCTCAGCCTTAGCTTTAGAGAGCTGCAAATCTCTAATGAGATAACTTAATTCACTTTGAGACCATTTTTGTGGATCATCAGTTGATGACATATTTGGAAGAAACTCCGGATCTTGTGACGTACATGGTTCAGGACAATCAGAATCCCCATCAGAAGTACTCTCGTACTCGGTCGTTGGTTCAGGTATTGGCTATCCTTCCCCATGTAGAACTGGACGTATGGCAGATGGAATGTTAGGATAGATCACTGTCCGCTTCTTCTTCTTTGGTATTCGCTTCTTGATAGTAGCAGTCACTGACATATTTAGTAGGCTCACGCCAGATCATGGGCACTGCAAAGGGCGTTGAGCGTCAATTCACATGCATCCAACTCCTGAGGTTGCTGGCACAGGTGTTGCAGATCACATGTGGAGCCCAGGGTTTATCCTGAACACCTTTGTATGTTGCACCCAAAAATAACAACTGTAAGGTTTTTTAATAAGTGCAGTTACTCGCTGCTTTTGTGAAGCAAATGTCACTTCTCCACACACATGTCAAAATGTGTCAGTACTGTTAACACAAACTCGTGGCATTTTTGTTCATGTCAGTGGCACTCAACTTGAACAACTGATTGTTAATCTGGAAATAAATGTGCAAAAATTATTAGATGCAGTAATTAAGTCACTCAAGTTAAAGAGGAGGGAGACAAAGAGGTCTCTAAACTTGGTATCAAAAAGTTTATATCCAAAATATTGCGCACAAGTAAGACCAGGGACAATAATATAATTCATTGTTACCAGATATAATGATTTTGACAAACCATTGTAATATTTGATTTTAAACTTAACATATAAATCCGTATATAATTATCTCACCGTAATAAAAAAGTGTAAAATGAAAACCAGAGTTCCTGTTGAATTGTCTTTGTGATATTCGCGATCATCTCATTAGAACTGATAGGAATTGGCTATTTTTATTCGATTTACATTTTCATTGTTGCACAGAGTAATGTATCAAGGGAGTCGTTTAAAATTTACACTGCTAGCCTGAATATTGGGTTGCTTCCTGTTTATAGGAGGTATGACTGGAGTTTAACGTACAGCTTCACATGTTAAATTTGTAGTATTATTCCAAGATAAGAACGTTCACGCATCTTCTGCTAAGCAAGTCTTCACACAGTGCATAGTGTAATGTATATTATATGTCTCTCAAATGGAGCGATGAGGGTACGATTATGTACTTTTCATACATTCATTGTCATCGGTCAGATAACTTCGTCTATGGTCTTAAAAAAAAGCTTTGTATTTACACTGTGTGCTTATAATATGCCTCTCACGTACTAGCGCAGTATTTCTCTACTGATATTTTTCTTTAAAATTTGTACGTAAGATCTGCTGTATGGTGTTAAAATACTAAGTAACACGCATTGTGAGTTTTGCATTCTGGTCTTGTGTACACACATGGAATTAAGAGGAAAAATTACACCTTAACATATTTCGATGAATGATATACTAGTTTAAAAATCGAACGATTCAATTCTTTTAAACACACTAGGACCTTTTCCACTCGATGTGCAATACAATCTAGGTAGTATTGTGCGAACGAAATGGTCCACACTCTATTAAACAGCCACTCTCTCGATCATCTTAAGGTTGTCTTCAAGCTCAGTGGATGTACCGATCACCAAATTAATTCTGCTTTTCAATTTGGACCATCAAGTTAACCAGCGCCGGATACTAGTAAATCAGTTTGCTTTTCTACCCTTCACTGGAGGTATTTCTTCAAAAATTTCTAGAATGCTCAGGAAATTTGACACTAAAAGTGATGTTTCGCCTTTGACCAAGACTACAACCCCGTTTGGATCTGTTAAAGATAATTTGGGGTTGAGGAAGCCTGGAGTTTGTAAAATTCCCTGTCATTGTAGAAAGGCCTAAATTGGACAGACTATTCACACTGTTCATGACCGATGTGTGGATCATCAAGGTCACATACGTTTGCTCCAGCCGAAAAATCTGCCGTCTCCGAACATTGTCTCAATAAAAGGCATAACATGTCGTTTAAAGAGACGAAAATTATTGCTCCGGCCTCTCGTTACTGGGATTGTGTGCTCAAGCAATCCACCATAATACGACTATCTGATGCCGGCCGGGATGGCCGAGCGGTTCTAGGCGCCACAGTCTGGAACTGCGCCACCGCAGAGATAAAGGTTTCCCTTCAAGCAAGACATGGAAACCTATTTTATCTAATATAAAACAACAATTTGCGATTTACCACCTTCGCCAGTTTCTACCGACGGCGGCACTGGAATTCTTCGCTTCGCGGGGGGCACCTCATCCGCTTCTCGCACAGGCGCAGTGGCCAGGACCCGGGGTATAAAGGAGCCGCCTTTTCTGATGTTCATTCAGTTCCGGCGTGATTGTGTACTCAGCGATCGCACCTCAAGATGGGGCCAGATGGATCGCCGAAATATCGTGTAGTGAAGACGATTATATCCACCAGCATAGTGAAGAGCAAAAACATGTAAGACGCCGGGAAAATCTGCGGAATCACAAAAGGTTAATGCATTTTGTAGTTTTTATTGCTACTCTCTCTCTCTCTCTCTCTCTCTCTCTCTCTCTCTCTCTCTCTCTCTCTCTCGCATATTTCGCTGCATGAATTTTTGTTTATGAACATATGCTTCTGTGAAACTTCCTGACAGATTAAATATGTATACCAGACCGAGGGTCGAACTCGGGACCTTTGCGTTTCGCGGGAAAGTGCTCTACCAACTAAGGTACCCAAGCACGACTGACGACCCGTCCTCACAGCTTCAATTCTGCCAGTCTGCGAACCTTGCGGAGAAATGGCTTAGCCACGGCCTGGGGGATGTATCTAGAATGAAATTTTCCCTCTACAGCGGAGTGTGCACTGATATGAAACTTCCTGACAGATTAAAACTGTGTGCCGGACTGAGACTCGAACTCAGGGCCTTTGCCTTTCGCGGGCAAGCGCTCTACCAACTGGCAGAATTTAAACTGTGAGGACGTCTCGTGAGTCGTGCTTGGGTAGCTCAGTTGGTAGAGCCCTTGCCCGCGAAAGGCAAAGGTCTCGAGTTCGAGTCTCGGTCTGGCACACAGTTTTAATCTGCCAGGAAGTTTCATATCAGCACACACCCCGCTGCAGAGTGAAAATCTCATTCTGGAAACATGTTTTCGTATTTTATCATTGTTGTTTAACATCGGAAAGAGTTTTTGTTTATTCGTGAATTCTGGTTCCTATCGGTCGTTTTATAATAACTGTGCCGCCCCCTCCCCTCCCCCCCCCCCCAAAAAAACTGCCAGCTGGTTCCAATCCACTGCCAGAAACTGCTGCAAAATATTCATAATCTGGGGATGGTGGCACTGTGCAGCAACCGGAAGTCGGTTAAGAAAATCTACAGGAGGCAGTGATAGGTGCGGTGGGTTTACTTTGTCAGATACGCAGTATGTATGTAAACGAGTTTTACTATTGCACAGAGACAGAAATTTCATCCGCAATGGTCCATTACAGTGCATAATTATATCAGTGATAGGCAGCGGATGTACAGCATGGTTATATGCGCGATGGCGCGCGCCGCAGCCGTTCTTTATGGCAGCCGCGTGGCGTTAAAAGACGGCGGCGCCGGGCGCAGGTTTACCATTTATTGGCACGTGTGGCGGCTATCAGCGTTCGTCGGCAACGGGAACTAGCGTGTGCGACCGCCAGCGGCCGGTGTCATTTGCAGCGAGCGGCCTTTGAAAGCACTCAGTGAGCGTGAGCCGGGCGCGGCGAAATGAGAGCGCGCGCGGGGACCCCGTTTAACACGTTCGCTGCATGCTGCAGCCGCCGCGGGAACATCAGAGACTGGCAGGCGCAGCGGCTGCGGTGCTGCGCACTGGGCACGGGGTAGTGGCGGTGGGAATGAATGCGAGGTCGTTCGACTGTTGCCGTCACAGGGAAACGAGGAGTGCCGAAAGGAAAATTGTGAACCACCCACACAGGCGCAAGAACGTGTTCCAACCAAGCGCGTACGAACACACGCGGCTGCGCACGCACACACACACACACACACACACACACACACATACACACACACACACACACACACACACACTATCTATCAAAACCGGTCTGAAGTGTAAAATTAGTTTCTCGTTATTTAAATTTGATGTAGGTGAACTACCTAAATGTTTCAGATCAGTACATTTACTTTTCAGATGAGTTATATGCCCAGCTTCAGCAGGGAAAAGAAGGGAACAACCAAAAAAATGATTCTATCGGAGCAGAAAACTACGAATATGTTCCTATTTATTTAGAAGACTCCGACTGAAGGGTGGGGTACCACATGGGGTACCAGCTGCCACATTCTTCGTCACTGAGAAAGAAGACAGTGGCCGTGGTCTGGAAACAGAAAACTAGTAAATACTTGAAGTCACTAGACAATAGTTGTCTTATAGAAAGAGCGAAGGAGATAGTGGCAGTGTAGGAGAAAGAGAGGCACACAGTGGCAACGGAACGTAGTTGAAAGTGACTGAACTGTGCTAGGAAATGAGCGAAGGAGACATGTAGTGAAACAATGCCTCCAGTAATTGAAATTACAATTCTGTGTGTGTGTGTGTGTGTGTGAGAGAGAGAGAGAGAGAGAGAGAGAGAGAGAGAGAGAGAGAGTGCATATTTAAGCTTGGTGAACGCCCAAAGCTGAGGTTATCAGCGCCAGTGGAAAAATTAGTACGAATGAATGTGGTTAAAATGTCTAAAGCATCACAAAACAAGTAAGGCTGGCGCAGTAATACTCACACCCTCCCACCCCCACACATTGGTACCTGCTCAATCACACTGTCTCACAAAGCTGTTTTTCGAAATATAAAATTGGTAAAATGTACTAAAACTGCAAAACACGTGTGACACAAAGAAAATATAAAATTATAAAACGGGGAAAAGTGAGTGATTGATCACTTACAAAATAAAATAAAATAAAATAAATGAAAAGTAAAAATTATTGGTGAGACAGCCACGCTGTTAACACATTAAGATTCTCCCTAAAATTAAAGGATACAAGTCGGATATTCCACAAAACCTTAAAGGCGTAGGTATCACATTCCTGATTTTATTTACACTTGTAGTTCGGCAGTTGCAGAATATTTAGACAAAGATAAGTCATTCGTCAGTCGCACAAGAATACTTTTATTTGGTTCACTCTAAGCCGCGCGGTTAGAGACGCCATATCACTAATCGTACGGCCCCTCCCGCCGGAGGTTCGAGTCCTCCCTCGGGCATGGGTCTGAGTGTTGTCCTTAGCATTAAGTTAAAGTAGTGTGTAAGTCTAGGGACCGATGACCTGAGCAGTTTGGTCCCTTAGGAATTCACACACACATTGGTTCACTCTACCGGTTTCAATAGTTTGAATTACGACAATCTGCCTATTTTCTTCTGTCTCGGGTACTTCAGCCGACGTTCGTCTGATGATTTTACTGACATTTCGCCAGCACGAGTGGCTAGCATTGTCAAAGCTTCACCCTCCATTGCCGGTGGTGAACTGGAGCCCAGCTCGCGACCGCAGACTATACGTACCTGGCGCGCCAACGTCGGATGGCTTCTCCGCGGTCATTTCCTGTGCGGTTCTCCTCTTGCTACTTGCGACGGTCGTTCGCTGCAGTACGGGAAGCCAGGATCCGTTTACCTATAGTTCAACAGTTTAAACTATCATCTTCAGGAGTGAAATAAGCTGAAGTCATAGGTACACCGAAGTCAAAATAAGAATCGGATTGCAGTGTCCTTTAAGCCGGCCTCTGTGGCCGAGCGGTTCTATGCGCTTCAGTCCGGAACCGCGATGCCGCTACGGTCGCAGGTTCGAATCCTGCCTCGGGCATGGATGTGTGTGATGTCCATAGGTTAGTTAGGTTTAAGTAGTTCTAAGTCGAGAGGACTGATGATCTCAGATGTTGTCCCATAGAGCCATTCCAGCAGTGTCCTCTGCCACATAATCTATAAAACAGAGTGATGTGTATGCTACTCATTGCACATATGTCCGCCCCCGTTGGCTGAGTGGTCAGCGCGACAGAATGTCAATCCTAAGGGCCCGTGTTGGATTTCCGTCTCGGTCGGTGATTTTCTCCGTTCAGGGACTGGGTATTGTGTTTTCCTAATCATCATCATTTCATCCCCATCGACGCAAAAGTCGCCGCAGTGGCGTCAAATCAAAAGACTTGCACCAGGTGCACGGTCTACCCTAGTCACACGACATTTATGTTTATTGCACACATCATATATTTTGAGAAATATCACTTTATTTTATTGACTGTGTGGCAAAGGACACAGCCGGTGAATTCTTATTTTGACGCTGGCTTACAAATGATTTGAGCCTATTTCACTTCTGAAGATGACAGTTTAAACTTATGAAACCAGGAATGTGAATCAAATAAAGGTTTTCTGGTGCAGCTGACGACTGACTTTTTATGTTTGTTGAGCAACTACATCCTTTTGATTGTCTTTCATAATGAGGGGCAACTCCGTCGGTATATGTTTCTGCCCTCTTGCCTGAATACAAAACACACTCATAGGGCTGTGTATGCGAAGATGAGAAGGCCCTCATTCCGTCTTCGTTGTAGAAAGGATGTACGCCACAGCAGATTTGTTGATTTTACCGGCACAGCATATTAGCTGTCACATCCCCTCACTATTCTTCCCACTTATTCATAACTCTACATCTACTGTGAGGTTATTGCAAATAGGGGACAGCACACTCATGTCTCTGAGTATCGTGACATGCATCCTGGCTGCTACATTCCCCATTTAGTTTCCCTTAAGCCCACGTGCTTTGGCATCTTAGTGGAAAGATACCTCCTTACTCAGCCTTTTTAAGTGGAGCAGGGTGTTCTGTATATCCTGGACTGGCTGATCCGCTGAGTACTCAGGGAGTAGGAACAGACGAAGAATTTAGCAGCCGTAATACATCTGATCCTCTGCTCTGTCCACGAATATCGCATGTAATCTTGCTTAGAAGATAGTCGAGTCTAGAGCAACTAGATCTTGAGTACACAGTCGAGGATACAACAAAGCAGACAAAGGAGTCCGTCTTTGTAGATTCATCCTTGAATACAGCCTAGAGTCGAGGTGCCCACTTAATATGTCACAAAACATTGTGTGGAAGAGCCAAAGAAGCTCGTATACCTGCCTAATATCGTGTAGGTACCCCCCTTCCCGATCACGCAGAAGTGGCGCAACACCATGTGCCTGTGCCATGACCTCGACTAATGTTTGAAGTAGTTCTGGAGGGAATTGACTAAAATATCCCTACGCAGCAGTCCATAAATCCGTAAGGGAGATCTCTTCTCAACAGCACGTTGCAGTGCATCCCAGATATGCTCAATAACGTATATGTCTGGAGAGTTTCGTGGCCAGCGGAAGTGTTTAACCTCATAAGAGTGTTCCTGCAGCCACTATGTAGCAATTCTGGACCTGTGGGGTGTCTCATTGTCCTGCTGGAATGGCTCAAGTCCGTTGGAATGTACAATGGACATGAATGGATGTCGGTGACCAGTCAGGATGCTTACCTACGTGTCGCCTGTCAAAGTCGTATCTAGACGTATCAGGGCGCCATTTCACTCCAAATGCATTGCCCCATACCTTTATAGAGCCTTTACCAGCTTGACCATGGATTCATCAGGTAGTCACCACACCCGCACGCGTCCATGCGCTCGATACAATTTGAAATGAGACTCGTCCGATCTGCCAACATCTTTCCAGTCATCAACAGTCCAAAGTCGGCGTTGACGGGCCCAGGCGCGGCGTAAAGCTTTGTGTCATGCAGCGGTGGTGGTGGTAAGCACATAACGATGATGTTTCATTCAATGGTTCGCACGCTGACACTTGTTGATGGCCCACCATTGAAATCCGCAGCAATTTGTGGAAGGGTTCCACTTCTGTCACGTAGAACGATTCTCTTCAGTCGTCATTGGTCTCGTTCTTACAGGCTCTTTTTCCGGCCGCAGCGATGTCGGAGATTTGTTGTTTTACCAGATTCCTGATATTCACGGTACAATCGTGAATTGGTCGTACGGAAAAATCCCCACTTCATCGCTACTTCGGAGATGCTATGTCCCATCGCTCGTGAGCCGCCTATACTACGCTCAAACCCACTTAAATCCTGATAACCTGCCATTGTAGCAGCAGTGACTGATCTAACAGCTGCACCAGTCACTTGTTGTCTTACATAGGCGTTGCGGTCCGTAGCGCCGTATCCTGCCTGTTTGTATATCTCTGCGTTTGAATACGCATGCCTATACCAGTTTCCTTTGTGCTTCAGCGAAATTTAACCACAATGAACTTTTTGACTTACTTTCTTTTTAAAGAGATGGCACTGTATCGTTTGAACCTTTGACGAGGAGTATTTCGCTGACTTCTGCATTGTTGATGTACAGACTTCTTAGTAATTCTATCCTCTGTTATTGCATACTTATTTGTTGCACTAAATCAGTCCTTTACTCGAGTCTGTGTATATCTCCTCTTATTAAAAGCTTGTAATTACTACAGATTTTCTGACACCATATGGTGCCTTGACAGTTCTTTTCTGCTTGAATTTCGATATTTACTAATAAAAGATTGTAAACAATTTAGAGACTTAATCTTAATTCAGAAATACACTGTGTATCGTTTAACATGCTTGTATCTCCTTCTACTCAAGCCCCGTGGAGGGTTAGTTTAAATTCTTTTCTTTTATTTCTGCTAGGTTGTGTACCTTTCTCGCTTCCAACCGGCTTGTTGTCATCGTGCACGTTCTGTGATACGTATTTTCTAGTTTATGCTGCCACTCAGCGTCGGTAGATACAGACCAGTGCACATGCGACGGTATGCCTGATAATTAAGTTTTTAAAAGGCCGCACATAAAAAACGTGGTCTTCCGGTACTCACACCTCAGGTTCTATTGGTGATAAAAAGGTAGGGTCAAGCGTTTTGGTTACTCCTTGGGCTAGGGACCATTTGTGTATCCAACAGAAGCATCGTATCGGTGGGCAAAGTATGGTTCTTACATAGGTCGGTCGGTTCTTTTTGCGTTTTTTATAGTGTACGGTGGGCTTCATGGTAATTTCGGAGGCAACAATAGTTCGTGGTCGATCCTCAGAAAACTCCTAAAAGGATTGTTTTACTATATTTTCCCCATCGTCAGGAAACTAAAACCCAGCCGAGGATTACAATACGTCTATGGACAGCAATATTGCTCAGATCCCCATCTTGAACAACCTTCGAAATTTTCTTCATGTCGTTATCCGTTCTAGAGATATAGAAGTTAAAAACTTACGCTACATTTACACATAAAATGTTCACATAAAGTCCAATGTGACGTGTAATCTTAGTTTATATAGTAGCCTAGTGTGGAGAAATAAGCTTTAAAGTGTCTCCATTATCATCTGGGAATACCACTTGTAGTAAGAAAGCACATACAAAATCTTTTTGCATGTTAAAACCGGTCTGAAGTGTAAAATTAGTTTCTCGTTATTTAAATTTCATGTAGGTGAACTACCTAAATGTTTCAGATCAGTACATTTCTTTACACATGAGTTATATGCCCAGCTTCAGCAGGGAAAAGAAGGGAACCAGCAAAAAAATGATTCTATCGGAGCAGAAAACTACGAATATGTTACTGTTTATTTAGAAGACTCCGACTGAATGGTGGGGTACCACATGGGGTACCAGCTGCCACATTCTGCCCTCCTCAGCACCTTCAAAAACATTCACAAGGAATTTGGCATTGTAACATATTCGCACTTTTGTCACTGAGAGAGAAGACAGTGGCCGTGGTCTGGAAATAGAAAAGTAGTAAATACTTGAAGTCACTAGACAATAGTTGTCTTATAGAAAGAGCGAAGGAGATAGTGGCAGTGTAGGGGAAAGAGAGGCACACAGTGGCAACGGAACGTAGTTGAAAGTGACAGAACTGTGCTCGGAAATAAGCGAAGGAGACATGTTAGGCGGGGGGGGGAGGGAGGAATAAACAGAAAGAGATTGTGGAAATAGGTTTCAGTCAGTGATATTTAGAGACGGGTATATAGCAAAGCCAGCGAGATAGAGATAAACAGTGACAGTGAGAAGAAACAGCAGCAGTAGGAACAAAGGACAGAGATATTAGCGCTAAGAAAAGGCGAATAGAAGAGAATGACAGTGACAGGAGACTGAAGTAATAAGACGGAACGAAGTAGACTGTGGCTCCGACACAGAAGACAGTGACTCACAGCGATAATGACAATGAGTTGGTCTCAATGAATGTGTGAGAAAGGGAACTAGCGATGGTGTAGAGGGTGAGAGCGAGTTACAGGTAGGGGAGTTTGTGGGATTCTAAGGTGAGTTACACCTTAAAAAATGAGCGAACATGTTCACATGCCTAATTTTTGGGAACATCTTTAAATGTACAAAAAAAATGGTTCAAATGGCTCTGAGCACTATGGGACTTAACTTCTATGGTCAGCAGTCCCCTAGAACTTAGAACTACTTAAACCTAACTAGCCTAAGGACATCACACACGTCCATGCCCAAGGCAGGATTTGAACCTGCGACTGTAGCAGTTGCGCAGTTCCAGACTGTAGCGCCTAGAACCGCTCGACCGCCCCAGCCGGTTTTAAATGTACAGAGGAACGTAATATGAGGCAGTTGGTCCCACTTTTCATCCAGAGTTTCATTAGCAATCAGAAACATATTCACATATTTTGTGCTCCCATTGAAGCATTTTTCTGCTGATAAACATAATAAAGTTTTGTCATAAGAAAGCACCTCACTGTTGGATCAGCTGCACGTCATTAACTTAAAATGAGTTTTTCTGCAGTCTGTGACGACGGTTTTCTGGAAATACACTGAAGTGACAGAAGTCATGGGATACCGATATGCATACTTGCAGAAGGTGGTAGGATCACGTACACGAGTTATGCATACTTGGAGAAGGTGGTAGGATCATGTACATGAGGTATGCATGCTTGCAGATGGTGGTAGGATCACGTACATGAGGTATGCATACTTGCAGAAGGTGGTAGGATAATGTACACGAGGTATGCATACTTGCAGAAGGTGGTAGGATCACGTACATCAGGTATGCATACTTGCAGAAGGTGGTAGGATCTCGTACACGAGGTATGCATACTTGCAAAAGGTGGTAGGATCACGTACACAAGGTATGCATACTTGCAGAAGGTGGTAGGATCACGTACATGAGGTATGCATACTTGCAGAAGGTGGTAGGATCACGTACACGAGGTATGCATACTTGCAGAAGGTGGTAGGATCACGTACATGAGGTATGCATACTAGCAGAAGGTGGTAGGATCACGTACACAAGGTATGCATACTTGCAGAAGGTGGTAGGATCATGTAAACGAGGTATGCATACTTGCAGAAGATGGTAGGATCATGTACATGAGGTATGCATACTTGCAGAAGGTGGTAGGATCACGTACACGAGGTATGCATACTTGCAGAAGGTGGTAGGATAACGTACATGAGGTATGCATACTTGCAGAATGTGGTAGGATCACATACACGGTGTATGCATACTTGCAGAAGGTGGTAGGATCACGTACATGAGGTATGCACACTTGCAGAAGGTGGTAGGATCACGTACACGAGGTATGCATACTTGCAGAAGGTTGTAGGATCACGTACATGAGGTATGCATACTTGCAGAAGGTTGTAGGATCACATACACAAGGTATGCATACTTGAAGAAAGTTTCAATTACTCTTGCTATTCAAGTCATATTCTGTACGGTATTGGGTTCCTGTTTTGTATTAAAAGTGCATATTAATGTTGTAACAAGATCCATAGTTTGTCTATTGTGCTCATGCTGCATAACGATTAATAGAAAGACAAGTATCTATGAAAATAGTAACTTCTTTATTCAAAAGACAGTGAGAATTAGTCTGTTAGTGAATTCCATTTAATTTCCGTTCTAAATAAAAAGGTATTTAGCTGAGAGAGACTTAACCTATGAGCAGTTTACAATTTTGCAGTGAACTACATTAACAATTTTTTGTCAGATAGAAAAATGTTTCAAAAGTAATATTGAACCTATGCCTATTTTATGATTCTACAGTGAATATTGGTAGTAATATTATTGAGACCATTCAGTTGACCAATCCTTGAAGGCAATAGTATATGTAATTTTCTGTTACCATTATGCAAATAGCCATGCTCTCTTATAATGTTAGCCCTTTCTTTAACGTGAACACATGCAGGTGCCAGAGTTCCTTGCACTCTCGTGTGACGATGTATCGGCTGTGATTGCCCATTGACGTTACTTATTTTCAGTTCCTTGAATGAGAATGATACTCATTCGTATGCCTTATTAGGCTGGCGACCGTTGTTATTATCATTTGGATACTGTGGATAGGCAAATTATTGTTTGTTACTGTTTGAATATTTATGTAATTCTGACTCTCACTTCCGATAAGCTACCTCCGTTAGGTATTTCACGATCAACCCAAACAAAATTCCTCTCAGAGGGTAAGACTGCTCTGTTGCTTTATACCATAATCACTTTAACAAAATAGTTCTATTTTACAATCTGCTTCCCACTTTAAGGTTATGGTATAGCAGCAGCAGACATGAGTGTTATACGTGGATTTTCCGTGACAGGACTATTCGTTCTATTGGGACATAGTACGTAACAATTCTAACTTGGTAATTCATAGCACACGCTACGTAAAACCGTTTGCAGTGTTGTAAGTTCCAGAAGACCATCGTCACGACTTTACCAGCTATGGAGCAGCTTTGAACTTTTTCTTTGGAAGAGAAGTATTGTGGCGCTAGTCCATGGATTGGCTTTTTGTTTCCGGTTCGAAGTGATGAAGCTATGTTTCATCGCCTGTGCCATTCTTTGACATAAAGTTGTCACGATCAGACTTGTAAGGAGCGACCAGTTCCGCACAGATGATCCTTCGTCGCTCGTTATGGTCTTCCGTTGGGCGGGGAGGAACACACCAGGCACACAGCTATGAGTACCCCAAATGGTGGACGAGTGTGTCACCACCACCAACAGAGATGTACATTTGTATAACGATATTGTGGTTCGTGATTCACCTCGAATGAGAGCGTCTGCAAGAGTCGCAGCTTCGTACGGCGGCAAGCTCGCTGGAGATCGGCTGGTTTGCGCGACCTTGTTGCAGTGATGCAGACGCTTCGTCCAACAACCTATTATGTTTTTGTTAAATGCCAGGTCTCCAAAGACATCCTGCAAGCACGTGTATCTGAAATTCTCTGGTTCTCTGAAAAAAAAAAAAACTCAATGTAAGATCTCCGCTTGGAACTGCTACGTATACCGCCGCCCCCTACCGGAAATCGATGAAACCATAGGGCTCAAGCGGGAACGTTCCAAGATGTCCCACAACAAATAATGCATTTATTTCAACTGAAAGGCCCTCATCTGTTATGGGGCTCACAGTGTCTTAATCCCTTCCAATTTTGCCTCTGTTCTCTTCCTTTCTTCTACTTTGACTATGGCAATGTACTGTACTGCGTACGGTGCTTGACGTCTTATCAAAAAACTTAAGTTTCTCATATCCACGCTTATGAAGATTGATTTTCGAATGTTGGTATTATTGAGACGTTGATACCCAGTTCCCAATTTTTGGCTGTGGTATTATTTTGCTCCTGAAGTACTTAGCTTGCTCTGAATAACTTCTCAAGACATTTGAATTTTTCAATTATGTCTGTCTGTATCAATTTCTAGATGTTAAAGATGTTAGTCAGCTGCTTCGTTTACGATAAACAAGATGCAGTAGAATGAAAACGTGACTTATGAAAAAAATAAGTGAAACGATTATTATTACAAAAGAAATCGCGATAACAGTAAATGCATTTATCCCACTGTGAGACAAGAACGTCAGTGCCTTCATGTAAGAGTGTTTGCAGTTGCCCACACAATAATTGTACCCAGGCAGCACCAACTCATCCGAAGGAAATCGGCCACGAACGTCTTTCCTCAGGGATTCAAAACTGTGCAAATAGCATTGGGGGAGACTTATACTGTATGGAGGATGTAGAACGGCTTCCTAGCGAAACTTTTGTTGCGTAGTCGAAACAACCCTGGGAAAATGTGGGGGGATGGGGGGGGGGTGCATTATGCGGCAACAGTCGGATGCCGACCGTCAACATTCCTGGGCTTTTTAACATTTTTTTTTTTTTTTTTGAGTCACCAGTCTCTCGACTGGTTTGACGCGGCCCGCCACGAATTCTTCTCTTGTGCCAAATTCTTCATCTCATAGTAGCACTTAAAATCTACGATCAGAGCTTCACTGGATGTATTCAAGTCTCGGTCTTCCTCTACAGTTTTGCCCTCTACATATCCCACTAGTACCACGGAAGTAATTCCCTGCTACCTTAACAGATGTCTGGTCATCTTGTCCCTTTCTCTTCCCAGTGTTTACCATACATTTCGTTTCTCTCCGATTCTGTGCACAACGTCCTTGTTCCTTACCTTCCAGTCCACCTTACTTTCGACATACGTCTACAGGGTGTTACAAAAAGGTACGGCCAAACTTTCAGGAAGTATTCCTCACAAACAAAGAAAGAAAATACGTTGTGTGGACATGTGTCCGGAAACGCTTACTTTCCATGTTAGAGCTCATTTTATTACTTCTCTTCAAATCACATTAATCATGGAATGGGAACACACAGCAACAGAACGTACCAGCGTGACTTCAAACACTTTGTTACAGGAAATGTTCAATATGTCCTCCGTTAGCGAGGATACATGCATCCACCCTCCGTCGCATGGAATCCCTGATACGCTGATGCAGCCCTGGAGAATGGCGTATTGTATCACAGCCGTCCACAATACGAGCACTAAGAGTCTCTACATTTGGTACCGGGGTTGCGTAGACAAGAGCTTTCAAATGCCCCGATAAATGAAAGTCAAGAGGGTTGAGGTCAGGAGAGCGTGGAGGCCATGGAATTGGTCCGCCTCTACCAATCCATCGGTCACCGAATCTGTTGTTGAGAAGCGTACGAACACTTCGACTGAAATATGCAGGAGCTCCATCGCGCATGAACCACATGTTGTACTTGTAAAGGCACATATTCTAGCAGCACAGGTAGAGTATCCCGTATGAAATCATGACAACGTGCTCCATTGAGCGTAGGTGGACGAAATTAAAGTGAGCTCTAACATGGAAACTAAGCGTTTCCGGACTCACGTCCACATAACATGTTTTCTTTATTTGTGTGTGAGAAATGTTTCCTGAAAGTTTGGCCTTACCTTTTTGTAACACCCTGTATAGCAGCACATCTCAAATGCCTCGATTCTCTTCTACTCCGGTTTTCCAACAGTCCATATTTCTTTATAACAAAATGCTGTGCTCGATACGTATATTCTCTGAAATTTCTTTCTCAAATTACGGCCTATGTTTAATAGTAGAAGATTTCTCTTGGCCAGGAATACCCTTATTGCCTGTGCTAGTCTGCTTTTGATGTCCTCTTTGCTCCGTCTGTCAATGGTTATTTTGCTGTCTATTTCGTGATCATCAGCACTGAAAAGTTTCTCGCTATTCCCATTTCGGCTGCTATCCCTTAATTTCGTCTTTCATTAATTTACTCTCAACCCATACTCTCTACTCATTAGACCATTCCATTCAGAAGATCATGTAATCCTTTTTCACTTTCACTCAGGATACCAATGTCATCAGCGAACCGTGTCATTCATATACTTTCACCTCGAATTTTAATTCCACTCCTGAACCTTTCTATTATTTCTGTCATTGGTTCTTCGATGTACAGATTGAACAATAGGGGCGAAAGACTACATTCCTCTCTTATACCCTTTTTAATCCAAGACATTCGTTCTCGGTCGTCCACTCTAACTATTCTCTCTTGGCTCTTGTATGTATTGTATATTACCTATCTGTTCGTATAGATTACCCCTATTTTTCTTAGACTTACGAACACTTTGAATGATTTTACACTCTCCAGCACTTTTACAAGTCGACCAATCCTATGGACATGTCTTGATTAAGAAGTCTTCCTTATATTATTAATCGCAAATTTACAATTGCCTCTCTGGTGCCTTAACTTTTTCTAAAGCCAAACTGATCGTCATATAACACATCCTAAATTTTCTTTACGATTTTTTTGTATGTTCTTCTTGTCAGTAACATGGATGCATGAGCTGTTAAGCTGATTGTGCGATAACTGTCGCAACTCTCAGCTCTTGCAGTCTTCGGAATTGTGTCGATGATATTTTCTGACAGTCAGATGGTATATCGCCAGGCTCATAATTTCTACACACCAACGTGAATAGTGGTTTTGTTGCCACTTCCCGCAATTATTTTAGAATTTCTAATGCAATGTTATCTATCCCTTCTGGTTTGAATATAAGTCCTCCAAAGTTACTTGAAATTCAGATTCTAGTTTTGTTTCCCATATCTCTTCTATATCGACTCCTGTTTGTTCTTCTAACAGACAAATATTCACTGTTCATTACAAAATGCAAGGCAGTATATGGAAGAGGCAGTACCTACGCAATTTGATAAAATTGAAATTCAATTCACCTCTCCTACTGAAATTAGGAAAATTTTCACTCAAAAGTAAAAGCTCACATGGAATTGATGGCAATTCCAATAGAGTACTAAAAGCTTGCTCCCAACAAATAAGTAGGATTCTGAGCCACATATGTAGTAGCTCACTGAAAGAGGGATTTTTTCCAGATAATCTGAAATATGCCATTGTTAAACCATTGCATAAAAAAGGGGATAGATCTGATGCTAACAACTACCACCCAATGTCACTTCTGACAGCTTTATCCAAAATTCTTGAAAAAGTAATGTATTTAAGAGTAGTATCACATATTTGTAATTGGGATATTTTGTGATCTCTCAAAGGCTATTGATTGTGTGAATCATGAAATTCTTCTAGATAAGCTTAAGTATTGTGGTATGAGTGGGACAGTCCACAAATGTTTTAAATCATACTTAACTGGAAGAATGCAAAAGCTTGAAGATAGCAGTACAGATAGTCTACAAAAACCAGCAGAGTCCTCTAACTGGGGAGGTATCAAGAATGGTGTCCCACAGGGTTCAGTCTTGGGTCCCTTATTGTTCTTAATATATATTAACGGCTTGCCACTCTATTTTCATGAAGATGCGAAGTTAGTTCTTTTTGCTGATGATACAAGTATAATATTCACAACCAAGAAGCAAGAATTATCCGAGGAAATTGCAAATAATGTCTTTCAGAAAATTATTAAGTGGTTCTCTGCAAATGGACTCTCACTAAATTTTGAGAATACGCAGTTTATACAATTCCGTCAGTAAATGGCATAAAACATTTGATAATATAGACTATGAACAGAAGTCTGTTGCTAAGGTAGAATACTCAAAATTTCTGGGTGTGTGTATTAATGAGAAATTGAATTAGAAGAACACATCGACGACATGCTGAAATGTTTAGGTTCAGCTAATTATGCTATTAGGGCTATTGCAAATTTTGGTGGTCAACATATCAGTAAATTAGCCTACTATGCCTATGTTCGTTCACTCCTTTTATATGGCATCATATTTTGGGGGAAATTCATCATTAAGGGAGAAAGTCTTCATTGCACAAAAGCATGTAATCAGAATAATAGCTGGAGCTCACCCAAGATCACCTTGCAGACATTTATTTAAGGAACTCTGGATATTCACAGTACCTTCGCAATACATACATTCACTTATAAAATTTGTCATTAATAACCCATCACAATTCATAAAAAACAGCGAAGTGCATAGCTACAACACTAGAGAAAAGGATGATATTCACTATTCTGGATTAAATCTCACTTTGGTACAAAAAGGTTGAATTATGCTGCCACAAAAATCTTTGGTCATTTGCCAAATAATATTAAAAGTCTGACAGATAGCCAGCCAACATTTAAAAGCAAATTAAAAGAATTTCAGAATGACAACTCCTTCTAATCGATAGATGAATTCTTAGATATGAAGTAGTAATTGTAAAAAAATAAATAAATTAGTTTTTTGTGTAAAGAAAACTTATCTTAAAGTGATACGTTCCACATCATTACGAAATGTCATATTCATTATCTATGGAACAAGGATTAATGTATGTATGTATGTATGTCTCATAGAGGCCTTCAGTGTATTATATCCACCTATCTGCTCTCCGCTCCGCAGTTAACAGCGGAGTTCCGGCTGCATTCTTATTGTTACCACACTTGCATTTAATGGCACTGAAGACTGTTTTGACTTTTGTATATGCTGAGTCAGTCATTCCGAAATTCATATCTTTTTGAATTTCTCCACATTTTTCATGCAGCCATTTCATCTTAGCTTCCCTGCACTTCCTATTCGCTTCATTCCTCAGCGACTTGCATTTCTGTATTCCTGAGTTTTGCGGAACATTTTTGTACTTCCTACTTTCATTGTTCAAAGTTCTCCGCAGTTACCTTCTGTGATTGCCCTTTTGAGAGATGTCCATTCCTCTTCAACTGTACTGCCTACTGAGCTATTCCGAATTTATGTATCTACAGTCTTAGAAAACTTCAAGCTTATCTTGTCATTCTATAGCACATTCGTATCCCACTTCTTTGTGTATTGATTCTTCCTGACTAATGTCCTAAACATCAGCCGACTCTTCATCACTACTATATTGTGATCTGAGTCTGTATCTGCTCCTGGGCACTCCTTACAATCCAGTATCTGGTTTCGGAATCTCTGTGTGGCCATGATGTAATCTAACTGAAATAATCCCGTATCACTTTGCCTTTTCCATGTGTACCTCCTCCTCTTCTGATTCTTGAACAGAGTATTCGCTATTATTAGCTGAATATTGTTACAGAACTCAATTAGTCTTTCTCCTCTCTCATTCATTGCCCCAAGCCCATATTTTTCTGTAAGCTTTCCTTCTACTACTATTAGAGTTTCATCTCTATTACGTACTATATTACGCTTTCAGTATCCACATATACTTTCTCTATCTCTTCAGCTTGTGACGTCGGCTTGTATACTTGAACTATCGTTATAGGTGTTGGTTTGCTGTCGTTTCTGATAAGAACAACCCTATCACTGAACTGTTCAGAGTAACATAATGTTTACCTACTTTCCTATTCATAAGGTATCCTGCTCCTGTTAAACCATTTTCTGCTAGTTTTGATATTGCCCTACACTCAACTGACCAAAAATCCTTGTATTAATTCAATTTCACTTCACTGACCCGCACTATACCTAGACTTAGCCGATGCATTTCCCTTTTCCGATTTTCTAGTTCCCCTACCACGTTAAAGCTTGTGAAATTCCACGCTCCGACACATAGAACGTTATCCTCTCGTTCATTATTCAATCATTTTCTCGTGGTCACCTCTCCCTTGGCAGTCCCGTCCCAGAGATCCGAATGGAGGGCTATTCCGGATTCCTTTGCCAATGGAGAGATTATCATGATACGTTCTTGATTTCAGGCCACATGTAGTGTGGATACACGTTTTGTGTCTTTAATTCAGTGGTTTCCTTTGCCTTCTGCATCCTCATGCAACTGATCGTTGCTGACTCTTCCACTTTTAGGGGCAACTTTCCGCCGGTAGGGTAGAATGAGCGTGACCTTTTATGCCGGAAGTCTTCGGCAGCATTAAGCGGTGGCAGTGTTTCGAACCCTGGACCTAGAAGGTTCTGATCAGTAGTCAAAGAAGCAACCATTTTTTAAAATTTTGATCTATTTGTTCGTTGCATTTGTTCAGGGTGGATGCCCTATAATATCCGCTGAAGTTCATTGTTGATCAATTCACTCAGATATTTTAAATTACTGATGGACGCTACCGCTCTGACAGAACATTCTGAGCTAACGTACCGGCTTGATAATTCCTGATTCTTCCGCCACCTTTACGACACAGGTGCAATTTGTTGAACCTGATGGCGGGCTTAAATTTTTGCAAAGTGTCCACATACCGCTGTAAGTTAACTGCAGCGCCGTGTTCCAGAAAGTCAATGAGCTATGACAGATGTACAACGTTATGGAATGCGTGTAACTCAACATTGACACGCTAGCTGCATACGTTTGCATGACAGTTACAACAAATTTTAATGTACCCCTTGGATTAAAGAAAACTTATTTGTGGGAGAATCTATTAATGAACTATTTCCAATTGTTTGCATAAATTTTCTGTGGGTGTATATACTGCTTTTTTGTGTCCTAAAGAGATTTTTGAATAATATCCCTTTCCCAGGTTAATAACAGTATCACCATAGTGGAATAAAAGCATGGGGAATACAAAAGTTTGCGAGCACAACGTAAACACGAAAGTAAAAAGATGTGAATCATGTGGAAACAATGCCCAATGATCTGTGCAGTAAAATGAACACGATACTGCAATTCGTACTAAATTATCACTCTACGAAAATAAACACTGGCTAACTAAATCAGAATTTAATTAAGATAATTACTTTTAACGTAGATAGACTTCATAATGGTGGGTTAAATGTTATTAACGTTAATACACTCGGTTTATTGAGATCAGGTTTTTAAGCGGCGTCGTAATTTACTTCTGGTTCCGTAATTTAATCCATTACGGTTTGTTTGCAGTGTATTCAGAATGAATAAATGAAGGGCAAATTATTTTCAACTGCTTTAGTAGATGTTGTGGAAATATTACTCCTCTTACGCATTCGG
This sequence comes from Schistocerca americana, assembly GCF_021461395.2. NCBI lineage: Eukaryota > Metazoa > Arthropoda > Insecta > Orthoptera > Acrididae > Schistocerca > Schistocerca americana. Next base: position 50,015,925 of record NC_060124.1, read on the forward strand.
TGTTGTTGAACTTTTTAGCTGCCCCTATCGCAGGAGGTTCGAAAGATTTGTAGTACTCTTCCAGGGCATCATAAATGTGGAAAGATGCTAACGTTTCGTGGAAATGTATCGTGCAAGAGTTTTATGTTCGTTTTTATATTTTGTTGCCCCCCCCCCTCCCCCCCCCCCCCCAATTAACATTACTGTCCCTCGTTTTTTCCGTGATATCTAGAATTTCGCTATGATGTAAAATTACTGTGCTTACAGATCCTCTGTGCTGTCATTGTATCAACTGTACTTAAACAAATTGTTTCCTCTGATTACAGTGAGATCTATACAGGTCAGCAACTCGAATATTCACCTCCTTAGCCCCTCAGAATACACCGTTTCTTCTTAATGGGACTGGCACGTTGAGATAACGATTCCACAACACACTCAAAACAAAGCTGAGTCATTCTGGTAAATGTCAGTTCAAAGTTCTGTGGTGGTGGTGATATGTTGTTTGAATGTAAGACTTCGGGAGCTATAGCGTCAGCACCAAAATGTGTCGAGACGAGAGTGGTTAAAATGGCTTAATGTTAAGAATAGACTATACTGAACAGATAATGAAATAGTTATAGGTTCCTAGTTCAGACACACACACACACACACACACACACACACACACACACGTACACATACACATACACACATCCACATTCACACAAGCGGAAAAGAAAAAAGTTCTTCCTACGTCAGTTCTCAAAAGTTTAGCTGAAACTAGAAGCAGTTCCATTAAAAATTGATTAAGATATTATGGAAGATATTAATACATGCGGCTGGTACATCACTAGACAAAAAGGGTCAGCCAGCCACCCCGCAATGCACTAAAACCTTTAACCCAGTGCCTTAGGCACGAGCCCAATGAATGCACGAGATTTCGGAAGCTTCGTGACATTCGTCTCATCGTTAACTTAATCATAAAGGAAATCCCACCGTCACTTTTACCCCCAATTCTGAATATAAATTGATCTCTAATAAAACGTAAATTACGATTCATGGTTCAGCAACTGGGTTAAAGATTGATCAGTCCTCTCGCATAAATAGAAAACCATGCGTTACTGGGCATGGTTAATCGGAAACGGGTCAGGGCACATTCAAAGGCTGTCTGAAATGTTTGCAGAACTTTGAGAAGAGAACCGAGGATTCGCAGTTTGCTTTAGACAGATACTAATTGCTGGGAACCATCCGATGCAGGCTTTCTCAGTCCATCGACACATATTCTTGATCGATGAGTTCGACACACTGTCTTGCTGAATTTTCAATTATCCAGTGGATAACTACATAATAGACAGGTATAAAAGACTGTTTTATTTCATCCATAGTATCTCTAGACAAGCAGCAGTCTTTTTTATTTTATATTTATTTCCATACGGCACAAAATCACAAATGCCGAACAGAATCAGTTATAACAGTTATAAATGAATCGCTCGTCAGTGGTCATTTGATAGCTGGACCGCCCGAAATAATATGGTCGGAAAATGATGAGAGAACTGTAAGTTCGTTTCAATAAAATCACTTTGAGTACAAGGCCACGTCGTTATGAAACACTAAAACTACTAAAATGTCCATGTTTCATCCAACTTCATAGCGGACCATTTCTCGGCGACTAACTACTGGATTGTAATTGTGATGTACGCCTACAAACTGATCTATTTCGGTTGTCAAGCGGTTATCATAGGCACATCCTGGGATGCCACTGGACATAAAGCAAACAAGTTTGTAATGGATGTGTGCTTGTACAGTAGGCTATTACCAGTGCTGCTCTGGCGGGTGATAGGGAATAGGCAACTTGTAACCAGGGGTAGCATTTTGCTGCAGTGAGACGTCGATGGGGCACTGTAGTTCTCCCGTGGCACATGTGTCATGAAGAGTTGCTGGCTCGCGAATATATGCGGCCAGCGGACAGGAATGATTGTCTGTCAGGACACGGATAGCTTGTACCTATTTTTTATTATGATTCCGTTACAGCGTTTTATTATTTCAATACCTTCTCCTATTTTCGTTGCCACATCCATCGCTGTCGTTTCAGCAGACGAGAATCTTGAGATTTAATAGACCATCCACCGCCCTTGTCAGCTATAGGTGATTTCTTGTGTTTTTCCAGCACCATTCGAGCCCCGACATATAAATGCTAATCGGTATCCCGATTTCGCCACCGTACAGTTCACCCACATTCGCGTTGAAGTTCGTAGACGCCTACAGTGAGGAGATCAGCAACGGGATCTTTCGTGGGCCTCTTCAGATCTTGGATCCGGTTACTATTTTGGAATATAATTTCTCTATGGCTAGCAGCTTCTCTGCATTTACTAACGCCTCTCACATGGGGAAAACGAGCAACAGCAAGAGCTTATTTTGTTCCTTTGCATATTTATACTCACTGTACCTCATAGCTCTTGTTTTTTGTTACTATATTCATTCGTCTGGAATGTGGTCCGGTGCTCGTTTAGTTCAAATTGGAGGCTGTCAGCTTCGCCAATCCGATGAGCTGTCTGTCACCGCTCGTAGCTTACCGTTATTTTGCACTGGACGGTGGCGCGATTCCGCATGCAGATGTTGCAGCTCGTGGTCGTGCGGTAGCGTTCTCGCTTCCCACGACCGGGTTCCCGGGTTCGATTCCCAGCGGGGTCAGGGATTTTCTCTGGCTCGTGATGGCTGGGTGTTGTGTGATGTCCTTAGGTTAGTTAGGTTTAAGTAGTTGTAAGTTCTAGAGGACTGATGACCATAGATATTAAGTCCCATAGTGCTCAGAGCCATTTTTTTCGCATGCAGATGTCTCTTACCATGCAGTGGTTTGCTTTTAACTACATATCCTGTATTGCCACTAGAAATTCTGTACAATTTTAAATCTGTTATTTTACATTTCTAGTGTGAGTTTCGTTTTCCTGCGAGCTTTTCAGATGCTTACCAAATCAGCGTAGTTCTCCATTCTCACGAGGCTGTATGACAGACGTATAGTCTACGCACCCCAGACAATAAATTGAGTGCAGAGATGCTTCCATGAATACGTCAGCTGATACAGGTGAGACGGGAGAGAGATTAGCCACTCCACATGCCTGCTATTACAGTTTACTCTACCAACCAAAATATGTTGATGACAGTAACTATTGCACCAAGTCGCAAATATCTGGCGTTAATCTGGCGTTATTTGCTCCTAGAGGGTGGTTTCAGCTATAGGCACGTGGGGAAGCAGAGATTTTATGTCATAGCTGACCATCAGATCCGTAGCTGGAACTTGTTGTTACTATGGCTGTGTAAAAACAGTAGAATTAACAACATAAAACACTACGTCGCCAAACACTTGGCGTAACTTGATTGCCTGATGTTTCCGCATATAATGTGTGGGCAAGTTTATCCCATTAACGACTGGTCTTGGTAGACAGTGTTTCCCATGCACCTTCGGTGTCCATTACATTATTGGTGGTACTCCAACTTCCGACTCAAACCCGATGTCTGTGTCAGCATCGAATGTAAGCCATTAAACAGAGCTTGGTTCTGTCTTTCTATCTTCCTGTGGGGCCACTTTTCAGTTCTTCGTAGGTCATTCAGGAACTCGCTCATCTGGACTTCATAAGATGTAGTGCCCATTATTACTGTGATGTTTCTTTTGTGTGCCCCTACAGTTACAGTATCTTTGTTGTTATGAAGTTTACTGAGGGCGACTCTTTGTTCAACAGATACATTCTGCTTCGGTGACTTTACATGCCATAGGATTCTAACAATCTCGTGTCGGGTCTTCTCTGCTAATACTTGGGGCTGTCTTCAGAGCGACTCATCTACAGATTGTGTACTGGCCTCTGCTAGTATATGCTGGGGCATCACAGGTAAGCTGAAACCATCAGACAGCACATCTTTAGCTGTCTTACTGATGCTATACTTTTAAGATTTACCACACTGTAAGACGCATCCAATTTTGGTGATTATTTCTTTTTACCTGTGCGAGCTCCGTAAATTTCCTCTGCTTCTCTCATCATGTAGACTTCCTTGTGCTTTATTTTGTTGACAATCTCCCAGACAACAGCCGACAACTCGAATGCCAGCCAATGTTTCCGGAGTAGAGCCCTGTTACTAAAATCCGAGATGAAATTTAGGGCCGGTCGCGGTGGCCGGGCGGTTCTAGGCGCTTCAGTCCGGAACCGCGAGGCTGCTACGGTGGCAGGTTCGAATCCTGCCTCGGGCATGTATGAGTCTGATGTCCTTAGGTTATTTTGGTTGAAGTAGTTCTAAGTTCTAGGGGACTGATGACCTCGTATGTTAAGTCTCATAGTGCTCAGAGCCATTTGAACCATTTTTGAAATTTAGGTGATGGATTCTTTCCATCAGTAGTGAAAGGTCATCACGTTTGAAGATATTCTTGCTAAGTGAAAAATGGCTACAAGTTACTGACGGCCAGGCTGCCAGCAATCTCACTCCATCGGGCCACGTATGTTCACCAGACAGCAGTTCCACAATATAAAAAAGTGGCATAATGGGAAATGCCATATAGCATCAATGTCTCGCTACAGGAAAACACCATCCCTTGGTAAAAGCTGCCGATTGGCTATTGTCTACTAATCACCTATCAGAGTACCACAGACAGTAGCCTACCATACATCCACACCCCCATAACATAAATATGCTGCCTAGTAACATAAATTATATCATTGAAACTGACGAAAGAACTGTTTTCATACCAAACAAGCAAACATCTACACAGAATGCAAAGACATAGGCAATTCCGTTAAAGAATACTGATGAACAAATCTTCGGTACAGGAAAAAAGAAATAAACCAGCAAGAAATAAGGCTAAGAAAACCACTTACAAATTTCATACCGCATGAGTCATCATTTTTCATTTTCACTTTGCGGAATTCAATTCTTCTAAGTAAACGAAAGGCAGCGTAAAAAAATTTTAGTCTCAAATTGAAGTGGCACGTTACTGAACTATTCAATAGCCAACATAACACTATTCAGCCGTAACCATGGCGAGAAAAACGACAGTAGAGTTGTATTGTTATTCAAGCTCTCATGTTAAGACATATTTAACTCACAGAATGTAATAGACGCGAATTTATGCAAGATGTAAACTAGCTCTAGTGTGTAGTGAGAATTTTAAAAATAGTAAAATTTCCTAAGGATATTAGCCAGTAAAACTGCACCGATGAAAGCAATGTATCCGTTACGAGATCCGGACAAACCACATTGTTTCATGCAGTTGATCTCTCGTTTAGTTCGCCAGCTATTGTGAATTGTCTGCATTGTGGTAGAGTGTTGGTGGAGATTTTAGCAACATCCAGTTTACGGGACCAAAAATTAATCTTGTAACTTAGCTTTTGAGTGGGCAGACAACTTGCGTTAATGGTCCAACGCTTCAGTAAATTCGTGTTGTTATAAATATGATGATCTACGTCGAGGGTCAGCCGGGCAAAAGGATGACCCTGTACGAAGAAGGTATGCACTTGCAGCCGGTGTCGCTCACATTTGGAATACCTAGAAGGACCTTCAGTGTACCACCCATCGTCTGTCAGTGAACTGTCAGTAGTATTTGGAATCTTGAATGTTTCGTGTACATTAATTTAGTTGTAACAGAGCTGGTTCCTGGCTTGATAACTATACTCAGAAACAACTTTGTTTATATGTTTGCTACAACATTTTGAACAAGCTGGCGGCGACAAAATAATAACGCTAAGGAAGTGTTATAAGCTCTGTTGTTCCTGATCTATATTAACGACGTAGGAGACAATCTGAATAGCCGTCTTGCGGATGACGCTGTCATTTACCGTCGTGTAAAGTCACCAGATGACCAAAACGAATTGCAAAATGATTTAGATAATATAACTGTACAGTGCGAAAAGTGGCAGTTGATCCTGAATAAAGAGAAGTGTTAAGTTATTCACATGAGTACTAAAATAAATCAACTAAATTTGGATCACGCGATAAGTCACACAAACCTGAGGGTTGTGAATTCAACTTGAATACCTAGAGATTACAATTACAAATAACCTAAAGTGGAACGTTCACGTAGATAATACTGTGGGTAGAGCAAACCAAAAACTGCGATTCATTGGCAGAACACCGAAAAGGTGCAACAGGTCTACTAAAGAGACTGCTTACCCTAGGCTTGTCAGCCCTGTTTTGGAGTACTGCTATGCGGCGTGGGACCCGCACCAGGTGGGACTGACGGATGACATCGAAAAAGTTCAAAGAAGGGCAGCTCCTTCTGTTTTATCGCGAAATAGGGGGGATAGTGCCACATACATGATACGTGAATTGGAGTGGCAATTATTAAAACAAAATCGTATTTCGTTGCGACGGGATCTTCTCATGAAATATCAGTCACCAGTTTTCTCCTCCGATTGCGAAAACATTCTATTGGCACCCACCTACATAAAGAGACAAGATCATCACGATAAAATAAGAAAAATCGGGGCTTGCAGAGAATAATTTATGTGCTTGTTTTCCCTGCGCGCCGTTCGAGAGTGGAACAGTAGAGGAACAGCTTGAATGTGATTCATTGAACTCCCTGCCAGGCACTTGATTGTGAATAGTAGAGTAATCACGTAAATCTAGATACATATGAGGGGAACCAATGTGGGTAACAGCTTCTGTAGACACCAGTCATCCCAGTAAGCTGACATAACATCTCCCAGACCAGAAAATCGTACGACGATCTGTACTCACCGTGAAACAGATTGTCGTAGCTCTGTTTTCTAATTGTCAATGAAACAATGGATTTATTTGTTCCACAAGTTCAATTGAACCTCAATAATACGGGAACGTTTCAAAAAAGAAATCTATCTAGGAGGATATTTTTATGGTCTCTTCAACAATGGATTTATTTGTTCCACAAGTTCAATTGGCCATCAATAATACGGGAACGTTTCAAAAAACTACGTTTCTGGTAGGAGATTTTTATTGTCTCTTCACCATGTTAGCCCAGCTGCCTACTCAGCTTTGTCAGTTGGCTATACTTGAAAATATCAATTGACCGCATCTCACAGCCACTCCACAACACGTATCTCAATTTATGCGAATTTTCCTGTTTCATAAATTAAGAGGGCAAGAGAAAAAAGAGTAGACAACTTATAGCTAGAATAGTTTTGTGGGTAAATATCACTGCTGGTAAAATAATTCCTATACATAATGTCCCTCATCCACTCTCGTCTATGCACTTGGTTCATCTCTTAGCAGGATACCTAATTCCGTTGTGGCAGAAGATTTTTGGCATCGTACCTTAACATCGCTTCGATATCCCCGTCATCCACCGAGAAGAGGGATCCACGCAAATGCTCCTTAATCGAAAAAAAGAATTAAAAATCATTTACAGTTAGCTCATGACTGTGTGCTCCAACATCCGAAACCTAGATTTTGAATGCTATGGGTTTTTTTTTCCCGTAACCATGAGGGTGTTCATTATCTTGAAGCAAAATCACACCTGTTAAAGGTTTCCCTCTCTTCGTTATTTCGATTTAAGCTTGCAAACTTCGCAGCAGCTGACGTTACTTGTCAGTATTTACTGCTTGGCACTGAACAATATAATGAGTCAATAGTGGTCTTTTCTTATTCCGAAACACAATCATCATCAAATTTACTATAAAAGCCCGGATGCGAAATTGTTTGATGCAGGCCGTGCTCCACCGGTTAATCTGTGGTTCTTGGTAGTGGATCCACATCATCCCAATTGTTACTACGCGAATACGTAAGTCTTTTCTTTCCTCTTAAAAATGCTTTAAATACGATCTCGACTATTCTAAAAATCCTGGTTTGTACTCATTTGTCAGTCGATGTGGAACTCAGGGAAATTTTTTTTTCGGTTGTTTAGTGAATCAACGAGGATTCTTAATGCTAAATCGTGACTAATGTTCAACACGGCATAGTATCATTATATTGCACGACAATCATCGTGGATGTCTAAGGAGATTCAAACCATGTTCTCCAGGAATGCATGGCGACGGTGTAACGTCGTACCTGATGTTTTTGTGATTGGCTAGCACCTCTGTAATGCTTTCTCGAGCGATTCCCTCCTTCGTGTTGAACAATGCCATACGCGGCTGTAAAGGTTCTCTACTTTACATGTTGTTTGCTTTAGACAGCTTATAAACACATAGTTCAGGGCAAAACTACTTTAATTCCGCCAGAACAGCCACTGCAACAACGTTCTGCTCTTAAGGCAACATAGCAGAAAGCAGTGACAAAAAAACGATGAGGACTGTGTCATGGTCAGTGTTTCATGGACGGTAGCTGAAGTTCCAATGACGTTATATCTAAAATTATTTAGTCGTAAGTTGTCAGGAACTCTCATGTATATTTTCATTTCCAAAATAAAGAGTGCAATTTAATTTTCATCTTGAAAGGTTTCTGAAGTAAATATCTATCGTTCATTAGGTGAGATTGAAAAGTTAGGCCACTTGTTACTAAGATGATACAACTGGAAATTCAGTTCCTTGAAGTACATATTGGTGGATAGCGAACAAAATAGCCGAGCACGAGCAGCACACTCGTAAGAGCAGTCAGTGGGAGCTCATTGAGACAACAGCGAGATCAAGGAATATCACTCCATCAATGAGAAATCAGAGACCACCGAGGACTGTGAGATATCTTTGTCTTCAGATGGGTCAATGAGGCATCATGCTAAGAGACTTGCTAGAATTTCTGCGAAAGGGTTCTGCGTTGACTTGTGGAAGTATATCAGCAAGTTGTCGGTTCAGTTTTGTGACTTTTAATACGATCCTTATGTTCTTTCCGTTATCTGTTATCAACAACTTTATGATATCCTTATTAACCGTTCTTTCTTATGGTTCGATGCTTGAACCTTAAAGCATACAATCGTGCTACATTCGTCCGACCTCAGTAACAAACTACTAAAATGACTCTATCTCTACGACCTAGACACTGCAAGACAAAAGAAGGTTTGCAGGCAGACAAGTACTCCTAGCTGCAATGGAATTAGGCTGACAGTCAAGCGGCCGAAGAAGGGAAGAGGTAGGTGGCAGAGGGCGACACGCAAAGTCAGATTACATGAAGGTGCTGACTGCCAGCTGTCAGCCAGCAGCCACAGACACGAAAGGAGACCAACACGTCGTGCCGACATATCATTAGCATCCCTCTCATGCAAACAACATTGATTCAAACATATTCTGAGATGAAGTGGTTCATATCTTACCCTATTTTCACAATTACTGGGTCATATCTGTGCTCAGCCAGGTCATCCCAGAGGTAATATATCTATTGTTGATTTGTGAATGGTAGCAATGATTAATGTACATTTTCGACGCTTTATTACTGAGTTGGATTTTATTACATTGCCGGCTGGAGTGATCGAGCGGTTATAGGCGCTTCAGCCTGGAATCGCAATCCTGACTCGGGCATGGATGTGTGTGATGTCGTTAGGTTAGTTAGTTTTATGTAGTTCTAGGTTCTAGGGGACTGACGACCTCCGATGTTAAGTCCCATAGTGCTCAGAGCCATTTGAACCATTTTTATCACATTTTTGGCGCCCATCGTAGAACTACCTCGAAGTATTTTACTTTCTAAGCTTTCATTACAAGTAGTTTGAAATTATTTTGTAAACATTCCGCTTTGTAGACTGACTCCAATCTTCCGGTATCATAGAAATGAAGCAAAGCCTGGCCCACTGTTTTACAAATGATTTTTCCCTACTCAGTTATGCCATTTCATGCTCCCATGAGTTTATATAGCCATGTATTTGCAAGAGTTAACTAATTCCAGCAGTAACTCACTGAAATTATAGCAATGGGGTACAACCGTTCAGCGTTTTGTGGAGTGCCCAATATCCCATTTATGAACACTGAAACCCTGTTGCCAATCTTTGTACTAGTCATCAAGACCTTCCACAGTTTTAACCAGTTTCTCGCAGGTGATACTTTACTTTTGATAATTGCATAATATGCTAACTGTGGTGTCACCGCCAGACACCAAACTTGCTAGGTGGTAGCCTTTAAATCGACCGCGGTCCGTTAGTATACGTCAGACCCGCGTGTCGCCACTATCAGTGGTTGCAGACCGAGCGATGCCACATGACAGGTCTAGTCTGAACCATTTTGCAATTGCACAAAACGTTTCTGATGCTCTTATAAGGGATTTTGAAACTTGTCAATCCCTCCCTTCAACAAGTGATGAACATATTGGATCGGCAGGACACGCTTGACTTTGCTCAGGAATCTTTCGAAACTTCGCCAGCCGTGTGTCGGGTTAACCGGCCAGCCGGGCGAGCTGCACGGAGCAGTAAACAGCCCTCGTGCCCGGTCGCGCCGCTGCCGCCACGCTCTCAGCCACGTGTGCCGGGCCGGAAAGCACACGCAGTGCTCAAATCATTCGCGTGAGAATTGCCTGTCACGCCAGGCTATTTGCTTTTACTGTAATAAAACAGGTCATGTTCAGAGTGTTTGCCAGAAACAGCTCAGATCGGAAACTGAAAACTATTCCCGGCCCTTCGCTTCGCGCTGGAATCGGAATCGAACCAAGCATACTCAGGCTTGCAAAACTTCGCCCATGGAAATTCGTGTCGTTCATTACACTCCGCCCAGTGCCACTCTCTCTAACAGTGACTGTGTTCGTCCCACAAACAGTGTGCGTCAACATCGCCGGAACTCCCGTCAAGACGCAAGTGATTCTGTACCAGTGTCAGTTCACGTTGCACGAGGCAGTCGCTCTTGTCTTCAGCAGGACAATAAACTTTTTGTCGACTTGGACATTAACGGTAAAGTGATACCATTCCAGCTCGATACCGGAGCTGCAGTTTCACTGATCAATCAAGACACTTACAAACAGCTGGACACACCTCCATTGTGTGCCGCAAATATTAAGTAGCTATTGCGGTCAAGATATCCCTGTGTTAGGACAGTGCAGCCTTCTTGCAACATACAAAGGACAAACAAAACTTGTGTCATTTTACGTCCTTTGTTCTTCTTTTCAGTGAACTTCTTTGGTTTCGATGCATTTCAGTTGTTTAACATGTCTATAGTGAATCAGGTCCTATCAGTGAACCAGACTGTGCTTTCCGACAATTTTTCTCGTCTACGTGAAGAATTTCCAGACATTTTTACACCGGGCCTCCATTGTGCTAAGATCTATAAAGCACATTTGGAACTGAAATTAAATGCACAACTGAAATTTTTCAGAGCGCGCAATGTTCCCCATGCATTGCGTGATGGCGTCACAAAAACATTACACGATTTGGAATCACAAGGTGTAATTGAACGTGTACAAGCCTCTCTCTGGGCATCACCCTTAGTTCAAAATGGTTCAAATGGCTCTGAGCACTATGGGACAAAACTGCTGAGGTCATTAGTCCCCCAGAACTTAGAACTAGTTAAACCTAACTAACCTAAGGACATCACAAACATCCATGCCCAAGGCAGGATTCGAACCTGCGACCGTAGCGGTCTTGCGGTTCCAGACTGCAGCGCCTTTAACCGCATGGCCACTTTGGCCGGCCATCACCCTTAGTAATTTTGCCAAAATCTTCGGGAAAATTGAGACTTTGTGTGGACTTCAAGGCAACAGTGAATTCACAACTTGTGATTGCAACTTTTCCTTTACCCCACCCGGTAGAACTTTTTGACAAACTGTGCCCGGGCAAATATTTTTCGAAGTGGGATCTAGCAGATGCGTACTTGCAAATACCGGTGGACGAAGACTCACAGCCCGTTTTGGTGGTTAACATGCATCTTGGTTTGTATCAATTCAAACTACTGCCATTCGGGTGTGCATTCGCCCTGCATTGATTCAGCAATTTCGACAAACTGTTTGTGCGTCGGTCCCTACTGCAGCAAACATTTAGCAAATCTCAGAACTTTGGCTCTGAGTACTATGGGACTTAACATCTATGGTCATCAGTCGCCTAGAACTTAGAACTACTTAAACCTAACTAACCTAAGGACAGCACACAACACCCAGTCATCACGAGGCAGAGAAAATCCCTGACCAAGCCGGGAATCGAACCCGGGAACCTGGACGTGGGAAGCGAGAACGCTACCGCACGACCACGAGCTTCGGACTATCTCAGAACTTCATTTCAGGTCTTGCGACATAATGGTCGTCGCTTACGGAAGGACAAATGTGTGTTTTTTGCTCGTTACTTGCCATACCTTGGCCATTTACTCAATGCCCAAGACATACATCCCAGTCCCACGCACCCCCGTGCCATACAAGACTTGCCTTCGCCGCAGAATTTGAAGCAGTTACAGAGTGTGCTGGGAAAAGTCAACTATTATCACAGACATGTGCAACATGCCTCTTCCATTTCAGCTCCGCTTCATAGCTTACGCCGTAAAGGTGTTCCGTTCGTCTGGACGCCTTTCGCCGGTTGAAATCGGCGTTGCTTTCCAATACTTGCCTTACGCCATTCGATCCCCAGAAGCCCCTTTTGTGATGGTGGATGCATCGGATTTCGGGATCGGTGCTGTGCTTGCGCACAAAGATGGCTCGCACGATCGCCCTATTGCCTTTGCGTCCAAATTGCTCTCGTCTGCACAAAGAAACTATCCACAGATCGAGAAAGAAGCATTGACTCTCGCATTTGGTGTTACAAAGTTTCATGATTTATTGTATGGTCGCCACTTTACCATAATCAGAGACCACAAACCTTTGACATCGCTTTTTCATTCGAACAAGCCTGTACCGCCACGTACAGCGCATAAATTCGATCAATGGTCTATTTTCCTCTCGCAGTACCGCTACGATATGTTGTATCGGTCCACTGCTAAGCACGGAAACGCCGATGCGTTGTCCCGTTTGCCTGTTGCTTAGGGTAGGGTATTCGACTCCTCCGAATTTGCTTGCATGTTCATTGATTCAGAAACCTATGACGTGGTCGAATCGTTTCCGATTGATTGTCGTCGTGTACCTACACTCACAACTGCCGACCATGTTCTTGCTACCGTTCTGCGTTTTGTTGTTACGCAATGGCCCTTGTCAGAGTCACGGATCGGGGACCCGTAGGTTCGGCGATTTTTTACTCACAAGGAGAGGCTTTTTGTTCGATGTGGTGTTTTCCCGTTGCGTTCTGATAATGATCAGTCCATGGTTGTAGTCCCACGTTCGTTACATTCCCCTGTCTTAAAGCTTCTCCACCAAGGACTTTGGGATATTGTGAGAACGAAACAACTTGCTCGTCAGCACTGTACTTGGTTCGGAATCGATGCCACTATTACGAATATGTGTTCTTCTTGCATGGTGTGTGCCGAACAACAGGCAGCACCACCGCGGAAATTTTTTGCATAGCCAAAAGCCTCTTTCCCTTGGCAACGTTTACACATCGATCTTGCTGGTCCATTCTGGAATGCTAGATGGTTGGTTGTGATAGATTCATTCAGTAATTTTCCTTTTGTTGTCCGGATGTCTTCCACATTATCTGCCACCATCCAAGCGTTATCTGCTATCTTTTGCATTGAAGGTCTTCCACAGACAGTTGTGTCTGACAATGGCCCACAATTCATGTCTGCAGAATTTCAGTCATTCCGCGAGGCCAATGGTATTCAACATCTGACATCCGCGCCGTTTTCGCCACAGTCAGACGGTGCCACTGAACGATTGGTCAGGACTTCCAAATCACAGATATTGAAGTTGAAAGAGTCACATTCTCGGGAGGACGCGTTATTGTTCTTTTTGTCCTCCTATCGCTCTCAGCCCCGAGATGGTCGCTCGCCGGCTGAGTTGCTCCACGGTCGCCATCATCGAACCTTGATGTCTTTGCTACATCCGCCGCATCAGGTTCATGTGCAGCGGCAGACACCTGCTTTTGCCCCAGGCGACGTTGTCTACTACCGCCACTATCGAGGTTCACAGCGTTGGCTCGAAGGGCGCATTCTTCGCTGCCTTGGACGCGCTATGTATCTGATTTTGGGGGCCTCTGGTAAGGTGCGCCGGCATCTCAATCAGCTGCGCCTCTGTCGTCGCACGGGATCTGCCGCTCCCCGTCTGCTTTCAGCGACGGTGCCGTCCGATCAGCTCTCCGGGCACCTATCTACTGGCTCGCCTCAGCCCCAGTTGTTACCGACGCTGCCTTCCATTTTGCCCCATGGCGACGCACCGCCGCCGCCGCCTGTTCTCCCACCGACGACGCCCGCAGTGGACGCGTCGCTGCAGCCGCCGGGCGCCCCCCTGGATCACGCACCGCCGATCGTTCCCCGGGACCAGTTGTCCTCCGAAATAGAACTCTCGCTCCGGACCATATGTCGTCTTCGCCCGTCGGGTGCCCCGGCCCGATGGAGGTCGACCCTTCGGCCCCTCCTGTCTCTCTACGGGCGCATACACCGCATTTTGGCGTGCACCCTGGACTAGGTTTTCAGGCGTTCCCTAGCTCCCCGCGGTCCGAATGGCAGTGTGCGGGTGGCACAGCCTCGGCTGCTGTTAGGCTCCCCACCTCGTCGCATACGCCAACATGGGGTCCTCCCCACTGCGGCCGGAGGCCTTATGCCACAACCGTACGCCGATTTGTGGGGGAGGAATGTGGTGTCAGCGCCAGACACCACACTTGCTAGGTGGTAGCCTTTAAATCGGCCGCGGTCCGTTAGTATACGTCGTACCCACGTGTCGCCACTATCAGTGATTGCAGACCGAGCTCCGCCACACGGCAGGTCTAGTCTTGAGAGACTCCCTAGCACTTGCCCCAGTCGGACAGCCGACTTTGCTAGCGATGGTTCACTGCCTACATACGCTCTCATTTGACGAGACGACAGTTTAGCATAGCTTCAGCTACGTGATTTGCTACGTCCTAGGAAGTCGCCATATTCAGTTACTATTGTGAACAGTTAATATTGTGAATCATGTACCGTCAAGAGCGACGTTTATCATTAATGGATTAAAGATAAGTATCAAACTAATTATGTCCGCTATCTGAATTCTAATTCCTTGTCATGTTCCAGACCTCACGTCAGTATAGTCCTTCCCTCCTCACGCCTGCCTGCGTGAGCTAAAACGCGTGCATATCGGCCTCCTCTCGTAACATGGTGTTTGCTCTTCTGCCAACACAATACAAACATTTTGCAGTTACCGTCAATATTTTCTGCCAGGTAATAAAAACACAGTATCAACAGCAAGGAATTCAAAACCTTTTCCCTGGCGCATACCTAGAACTGCTTCTACATTTGTCGATGTTGCTCCGATCAGGATAACATACCGCACCCTCTCTACAAACATAACATCAGTTTATTTAGAGATTTACTTTTCAAAAGGCGTACGCATCATGCCTTAAGATTCTGTTCTTTACACCTTACCTCTGCTCTTGTTGCTGAGACTAATACATTGGACTTGAGCTTGTCCTGAAAGTGGTTTGAAATAGCCGTATTACTAGATTATGAGTATAAAGGGTCTTTCTTTGGTTGAGGGACTTGTGAAATCCGTCAAGAGCTGTTGAAAATAAAGGTAGAAATAATTTTGGATTATCTCTTGAGTTATAAACTTCTTTATTCTCCCAGTGGAGGTAAACAATTAGCGTGCACCGAAACATTTTGAAATGTGTGACACAAGGAGCAGCAGTGTGGGAATTGTGGGACTCCTTTTCACACACTGTCTTACTCTAATTTCAGCTGTTACCGACTTTTACATTAATATAATGTTCAAGAAAATCGCACACGAAGCTACACGAATTTCAATTTACCTTGCGATTGCATAGTTAATGTGTGTAATCACGACTAAACATATCCAGTATGTTGTATCAGCCTAGTAGCTTATTCCTCCGCACACAAGGCAGGCCGTGTGGGTAGCCGCCCCTCCAGGAAGCTCTCACAAACACCGAGATATTTCCTTATATGGCACGGGCTGTTTACCACAAAGTCACACGTCGCCTTCACAGCTTCTCCCGACAGTGCCTGTCGCAGCAGAGAGCGCTGTGACAGAAAAGTACGCCAGATCACGTGCCCTCACTGCGGCACTTGAATATCTACCCGCTCCCAAGCACATAGGCCTTCGCCGGACCGTGTGAAGTCATTTAACACCTACGCTTCAAGTCGGCAGTACAAGGCGTTACGTCCGGCAGTATAAACGGTCATGCAGCCACATCACAGACAACGTTACAGGACAGATATATCTGTATGCAGTGATGTGAATAATCATCCAAGCACATTACAGTGAATTTTCGTTTTTTTTTGGTTTTTTTCAATGAAGATATGTTTATGTCGAAGATCATTCATCAGTACGAGGATACTACACACTAAGATGAACTTAAATTTTAGTTTTTATTTTGTGTATACGGTATAACATATAAAATATCAATAGATAATCTTAGGTCATTTACTGGAAACAGAAAATTTTTTTAAATGGTGTGTTGCTCATCTGTGTTACAAAACCGATTCCTTCGTATCAGAGGGGGTTTGGAATCACACAGATGAAGAATATGTAGTGATTTCTTATAAACGTGGGCGATTTATTGGCAGACTGTACAGCACAATCTACATACAAATCGGAGTGTTCGATCAACGAAAGTGGAAGGTAAGGGTTTCTCATTACGTCGACGTCGATAAAGTCAGAGCATGAGCCTCAACAGGAAACTGAATTAACACATCTAAGCCAAGCATACTCCCATACCCTCTATGACTATTCGAAAGGGTAGGCGTGAAATTTCAATTCAAGTGGCCAAGATGGACACTGCATGAGTGTATGACGTGTTACTTACGTAAGAAGTTGCTGAGTGTACTTTATTTCCTTACATTGGATAATTCAAAACTTTTATATTACTAGCGCTTTAGCATTTTGTGTTTTCTGTATTTTTTTCTCTGATGATGACTAATAAGAGTGGAAATCGGTGAAGTGCAATAACTTCACCGAATGTGGTCAAAGATAACAGTGAATAAAAATTTATCTTTGAAAACAAATCACCTGTTTCAATTTGGCTGTTCCTAATTTCAAAGAAAGGGGAGGGTTATGGGCAGTGTTTATTCTCAGAAGCCGTATTAAACATAGTTTTCACTGATTAAAGAATACCATGCATGTCCGGAACAGGGCCGAGAAACTCCCTTCATTCCACATGCTAGTCCAGTACATGAACAGCTGTGCAACCTACCTAGCCGCGGTCTCTGGAAGCGAAAAGGTTAAATTTGCGAGACACGACAGTGTTGAAGTGATTGCATATGGTACCAAAATCTCACATGGTTCGGGGCTGGAGAAGGGTATTAAACGTGGCTCTGCTTGAGGATCAGAACTACCAACCTTTTCAAGGGGTAAAGGGGAGCAGAGGTATACCGTAATGGTAAGGGCAGACAGAGCATTAACTATGCAAGAGAATAACGTGACCGTGTGCGTACTTTTATTTGCTGAAAACTAATTTCGTTATCTTATGACATTGACTTAGATTAGCATCCATACTTTACAAAGTACTGTGAAGTGCAGAGGATACCTCTGACTGCATCCGTTATTAGAACTTTTTCGTGTTCCACTGACGTACGGAGAGCGGGAGGAACAACTGCTTAAACTCGCCCGTGTGCAGTGTCGTTAGTCTAACTTCGTCTTTGCTGTCGCTACGGCAGCGATAGGTAGCAGGCTGCAGTTTATTCCCAGTTTCCTCAATTAAAGGTCTGGAAAGCCACTAAGTAAGCTTTCGCGGTAGAGCTCACCTCTGTCTTCATCACGTCCGTGGTGACCTCTCTCATGGGTCAAACAAAGCTGTGACCATTCTTACGGCCCTTCTACACTACAGGCCATTAAAATTGCTACACAACGAAGATGACGTGCTAAGGACGCGAAATTTAACCGACAGGAAGAAGATGCTGTGATACGCAAATGATTAGGTTTTCAGAGCATTCACACAAGGTTGGCGCCGGTGGCGACGCCTACAACGTGCTGACACGAGGAAAGTTTCCAGACGATTTCTCATACACAAACAACAGTTGACCATCGTTTCCTGGTGAAACGTTGTTGCGATGCCTCGTGTAAGGAGGAGAAATGCTTACCATCACGTTTCCGACTTTGATAAAGGTCGGATTGTAGCCTATCGCGATTCCGGTTTATCGTATCGCGGCATTGCTGCTCGCGTTGGTCTAGATCCAATGACTGTTAGCGGAATGTGGGATCGATGAGTTCAGGAGGGTAATACGGATCCCAACGGCCTCGTATCAGTAGCAGTCGAGATAACAGGCATCTTATCCGCATGGCTGTAACGGATCGTGCAGCCACGTCTCGATCCCTCAGTCAACAGATGGGGACGTTTGCAAAACAACAATCATCTGCACGAACAGTTCGACGACGTTTGCAGCAGCATGGACTATCAGCTCGGAGGCCATAGCTGCGGTTACCCTTGACACTGCATCACAGACAGGAGCGCCTGCGATGGTGTACTCAACGACGAACGTGGGTGCACTAATGGCAGAACGTCATATTTTTGGATGAATCCAGATTGTGTTTACAGCATCATGATGGCTGCATCCGTGTTTGGCAACATCACGGTGAACGCACATTGGAAGCGTGTATTCGTCATCGCCATACTGGCATATCACCCGGCGTGATGGTATGGGGTGCCATTGGTTACACGTCTCCGTCACCCCTTATTCGCATTGACGGCACTTTGAGCAGTGGACGTTACATTTCAGATGTGTTACGACCCGTGGATCTACCCTTCATTTGATCCCTGCGAAACCCTACATTTCAGCAGGATAATGCACGACCGCATGTTGCAGGTCCTGTACGTGCCTTTCTGGATACAGAAAATGTTCGACTGCTACCCTGGCCTGCACATTCTACAGATCTCTCACCAATTGAAAGAGTCTGGTCAATGGTGGCCCAGCAACTGGCTCGTCACAATACGCCAGTCACTAGTCTTAATAAACTGTGGTATCGTGTTGAAGATGCATGGGCAGTTGTACCTGTGCACGCCATCCAAGCTCTGTTTGACTCAATGCCCAAGCGTATCAAGGCTGTTATTACTGCCAGAGGTGTTTGTTCAGGGTACTGATTTCTCAGGGTCTATGCACCCAAATTGCGTGAAAATGTAATCACATGTCAGTTCTAGTACAATATATTTGTCCAATGAATACGCGTTTATCATCTCCATTTTTTCTTGGTGTAGCAATTTTAATGGCCAGTACTGTACATCTACATTTATATGAATACTCAGCAAGTCACCCTTAGATTCACTGAAGCACTTCCACGCTATTTCTCTACCGTTCCACTCTCGAATAGTTCGCCGTGAGAATGAACACTCACATCTCTCAATGCGGGCTCTGATTTCTCTTTCGATGATCATTTGTCCCTAAGTAGGATGACGTTAGCAAAATAGTTTAGCATTCGGATGAGAAGTTTGGAAATTGAAATTTCATTAAAATAATTTCGCCCGTATCGAAGAACGCCTCTGGTTTTATAAATGTCACCCCAACTCGCGCAACATATCCGTGAAACTCTCTCCCCTATTTCGCGGTTGTACAAAACTTCCAGCCGTTCTTCGAACTTTTGCGATGACCTCCATAACAAAATTTTACATTTCTGTACATTTAAAATAAGTTAGATTTCGTTCAACTCTGAAGTATTGCAGATACCTGACCATTTTCCGATAGCACTTCTTACTTGTGCAGCTATTTTCATACGATAAGGGAAGTGCTGCACCTTACACTACTCATCTTGTGTATGTGAATATAGTTGTAGAACCGGCATCATTTCATAGGGAAATTTTAGACAATTTTACTATTGCTTTATCATATGCATTGACGGAAGGAAGAATCATAACACCAAAAAGGAATTGTGTGACGTAAACGGAAGTTGGTAGGGGTGTTTCTACATCTTAAAGATGATGTGTATGAAAATTTCGAGCTAGTCACATACGAGTGACGCCATTAATGTCATTATGAGAATAAAAGTCGGTTTTGGCTTAAATACATATTGTAATAATCGTCAGCGTAAGCTACCTTTGAGATTCTACATGGTGAGCTATGTTACTCAAGTACGCCTTTAAGGCGACACCTCACAGAGTTTGAGCGATGTCGTGTAATACGGCTACGAGATGATGAATGTTCCTTCAGCTGTACTGCAGAAAGACTTTGCAGCACTGTAGCCTCTGTTCATGACTGCTGGCAGCGGTGGCCACGAGAATGTACGGTCGTAAGAAGAACGGTCTCCGAACGGCACGTGGCACTACCGAGAGAGAAGGCCATCGTGTTTGGCTAATGGCTCTGGAGCATAGCCCTGCATCTGCAGCAGCAATCTAAGCAGCAGCTGCTACCATAGTCACACAATGAACTGTAAGAAATCGGCTGCTTCAAGGATAGCTGCGAGCCAGACATCCTGTAGCGTGCATTTCACTAACCACCACTTTCGACTTCAGTAGTGTCAAGCGAGAGCTCATTGGAGGGATGGTGGAGGAGGTCTTTTGGTTCTTCTGATTAAATGTTGAACTGCCTCGGCGCCAGTTATGGCCATGTTTTGGTTAAAAGGTGGCCAATTGAAGGCCTGCCACCAACCCGTCTGAATGTTGGATATACTCGACATACATTTGGAGTTATGGTGTGGGTGGCATTTCGTATGACAGTTTCATATTGTGCGCCATGACTAAAAATTTGTACGTCAGTCTGATGATTCGACCTGTTGTGCTGCCATTCAACAGGATAACGCTTACCCACACACAGCTGTTTTAACCCAACATGCTCTATAGAGAGCCGACGCGTTGCCCTGGGCTGCTCAATCACCAGATATGCCCCCAATCGACCACATATGCGACATCATTGGACGAAGACTCCAGCGTCAGCCACAGGCAGCATTCACCGTCCCAATCTTGACCGACCAAGTGCTGCAGGCATGGAACTCCATTCCACAAATTGACATCCGGCACCAACACAACACAACGCATTCACGTTTGCATGCTTTTAGTCAATATTCTCGCGGTTACGCCTATTATTAATGAACTAGCATTTCACATTTGCAACGGCTTATCTCGTGCTTCCATTAACCTGAGATCTTTCAATGTTAATCACTTACCTACATGACCTAGGCAAATGTATTCCCGAAATTTCATTGCTCTACATTAATTATTTTTTGCTGTATCGATTATTTTCCGTCAGTGTATAGGGTCAAAAATTTTCCGTTCGAAGGCCGTACAGTGCTGAATCGTTATGCCAGTCAAGCAGACTCGCTCTGTGCGTTTGGCCGATCACCCCACAGACGCAGCAAGTTGAGTATACTCGTTTGGTAAAACACTCTGTGCTGCTTCGTGAGGAAGTCTGTAACTGCCTGCTGCACATCATCGTCGACTCTGGAAGGCTTTTTCTTCAGAGATCCAAGGCGTGATAGTCGCTTGTGGAGATGTCAGGACTAAAGGACGGCTGCACGAGTGTCTCCCAACTTGAGTTGATGTAACTTCTGCATTACGACTTTTGCGATATCGGGACGTGCGTTATTATGAAGCGTCAGGACCCCTGGTCGACAACGGTTATTTCCAACAGATATTCTGCCCCATACAGATTCTTCATTCTCCGATGGGTGTCTTCCGGTGTTTGTCCTTTCGGCAGTCAATAAATGAATAACAGCATATTAGTCCCGCTTGCACGCATTTGATAATAATGTCGTCATAGTTCATGTTTCCATATTTACCGCACACACGTTGGAAAAACGCCAATGCCACACTGATTCCTGGCCTATGCTTCCCAGTGCTTATGTTCCCTCATCGGAGTCGTGCTGCGTAGCATATAAGGTACAGCATCGCCCTGAAACGGAAAATTTTCGATCGCCCCTTATAGACAGAAAGCCGTCCGTGTTTTCCAACTGATGCTATATTTGTTTTTATCAAATATGTTATGTATCTGCAGTGATTCTTCGTTATTTATACTATCTATTTACGAGTACATCGTTGAGGTTTTTATACATTCATTTTATGTCTTTTTAATTTATCCATGTTTTCGTCTGTTTGTATGAGGTGCATATAGTACTGGACTGTTCGAATTGATAGGTCACATTTAAACATTTCACTTCACGTAACCTATAGTATAGCAAAATGCACATGGTGTTACTCACATTAAACAGAGCTGCCTGAGAGATCATTGGAGCTGTAGAAGGTGAGAATAAAGTGAGGTGTGGATGAGGGGCTGATGTGCGATTGGGTGCTGGGGCACAGT
The DNA here is from genome assembly GCF_021461395.2 of Schistocerca americana. Classification (NCBI taxonomy): domain Eukaryota; kingdom Metazoa; phylum Arthropoda; class Insecta; order Orthoptera; family Acrididae; genus Schistocerca; species Schistocerca americana. The sequence continues at coordinate 50,037,974 of NC_060124.1, forward strand.
GCGTGTGAAATTTTTGTATCTTATTACTATTCGTTTTCTATTCTTTTATGTCATTTTTAGTTTTATGTTAAACTGTGAATTCATTTGAATATTGTTCTCCTGGAATTTTTCTTTTGGTCGTAGATCATATTTTCATGTTTGTTTATGGTATTCTGCATGAAATATTCCTCTCGTAGGGTACGCATTTGCTTTCTTTTGTTGTTACGTCATTAGATTGTCATGTCTGTTCTTATCTCTGTGTGGTGAAGATTTTCTTTTATTAGATGTTCTGCATTTGTGGAATGGATGTATTCACTTTTCATATAATGTTCTTTGCACCTGATATTTAAATATCTTGTACGCATCTCATTGTAGAATTGCAGTTATTACATGTTAACTCATACACTCCTGAACTAGTGTATTGGTCATTTTGTCATAATTTAATTTGTTTCGTGTTTGCTATTTTTCTTGAGGGATATGCTAATTTGATGATTTTTGGTTTTTGGGAGGTATCTGGGCAAACGGATTCTTGTCCTATCTATATGTCTATATGATAAAGCAATGTTGATATAACCACTGAGGAAAAATGGCTGCAAATATTAATAGCTTCTAGACAGTTTACTGAGATCGCAGTTAAAGCCAAGAGTCGGAATCCGGAAATCAAGTATGTGCAAAAGCTCCGTGGAGTGTCGCAGTGTTAGGGTGCACATGAGCTATTGTGATAGTAGGGCAGACAGCGGATGCCGCGGTACGGCGAGGCGGCGGAGATGGAGAAGTGCGAGTGCGCCTGAATACATTACCCGGAATTACTTCCCTTTGTGCCGGGGCTGGGGCCGCGATCTACTTGCTAGGCATAGTGCCCGAATCCGCACGCGCGAGGACTGCCAGCCCTCACGGCCAGAACTGCCGGATATTGCGGGAGCGACGCGGTAGCCAACACTTTTCTCTCAGAATGGTCTTCGCGGAAACTACCGCTACCGACACCCCAGATCACACGCCGATAGCTCTTCTCCGTATCAGGACAGTGAAGATGGCCTGGCGAGATAAACATTCCCGCGCTTCCTCCTAAAATTACGATTCTAACGTGTTACACACAAGGGAACCTCCCCATCGCACCCCCTCTCAGATTTAGTTATAAGTTGGCACAGTGGATAGGCCTTGAAAAACTGAACACACATCAATCGAGAAAACAGGAAGAAGTTGTGTGGAACTATGAAAAAAATAAGCAAAATATGCAAACTGAGTAGTTCATGTGCAAGATAGGCAATATCAAGTTTATTGTGATCTCTGGAGCGCCGTGGTCTCGTGGTTAGCGTGAGCAGCTGCGAGACTAGAGGTCCTAGGTTGAAGTCTTTCTTCGAGTGTAAAGTTTAATTTTTTATTTTCAGACAATTATCAAAGTTCAGGCGCTCACACATAATCAACTTAGCTCTCCAAAATTCCAGGACATGTTCAGATTTTCTTGTACATATGCAGGATTTGACGGTCTACTCACGGAAATATTTGAAAACGTTAAAACCATATGTTTTGACAGAGCACAGGGAAAACTGTGCGACTGTGAAACTGTTGCATTCATTTGTTGCAGTTTATGTGACAAACTCTTATGTTTTCATCACTTTTTTGGGAGTGATTATCACATCCACAAGAAAACCTAAATCGGGCAACGTAGAAGAATCCTTTTACCCGTTCGCCATGTGTACAGGTTAGGTGGGTCGACAACATATTCCTGTCATGTGACGCACATGCCGTCACCAGTGTCGTATAACATATATCAGACGTGTTTTCCTGTGGAGGAATCGGTTGACCTATGACCTTGCGATCAAATGTTTTCGGTTCCCATTGGAGAGGCACGTCCTTTCGTCTACTAATCGCACCGTTTTGCGGTGCGGTCGCAAAACACAGACACTAAACTTATTACAGTGAACAGAGACGTCAATGAACGAACGGACAGATCATAACTTAGCGAAAATAAGAGAATAAACTTTACATTCTAGGGTAGACTTGAACCGAGGACCTTTCGTTCGTTAGCTGCTCATGCTAACCACGAGACCACGGTGCTCCTGAGTTCACACTATCCTTGACGTTGCCTATCTTGCGCATGGACTACTCAGTTTGTATATTTTGCTTATTTTTTTCATAGTTCCACACAACTTCTTCCTCTTTTCTCGATTGATCTGTGTTCAGTTTTTCAAGGCCTATCCACTGTGCCAACTTATAACTAAATCTGACGGGGGTGTGATGGGGAGGTTCCCTTGTCAGGATGTCGACTTTCAATCTTGGAGTGGGAGAGACGTACTTAAAAGGGCATTAGGGGTCACTGTCTATCGCCATCATTCTCACATGGTACAATTGTGGTGGTATGTCAGTACCGTTCCGTTCTAATGCCATCGAAGTACTAGTGTCGCATTTCTGAACCCTCCCATTCATCTGACTGGTTCGTTGTCTTTCCATTGACGCCGTTACATGCTGATTGTGTTTGTTACATTTGTTACTTATCGTTCAAAATGTTTAAGACGATCTCTGAGCCCACCTACTGTGAAGTGGCTTCTGTAATACCGTATTTGGATACAAAGAATCTTAAGCGACCTGAAATGCATTGTCAACTCATAGAGGTTTATGGTGAAAATATAGTGACTGATGAAATGGTGACAAAGTGGGTGAGACAGTTCAATGATGGACGAACCAATGTTGACGAGGTACTAATGGAACGGGTTTCTTGTGTCAGTGATGGTTTGGTTGAGAAAGTTACTGAGAAAACTCGTGAAAACACATGTGTGCAATAAGAATGCTTTCTAATAAGTTTCCACATGTTTCAAAAATAATTTTGCATGAGTTTCTCACACTCGCTTAAAATTTCCCAAGTTACGTTCCCGCTTGGTTCTGAAAATTCTTACGGATATGCACAAAACAAAGCCACTTAGCAGTTCTTTGGCATTTCTTAACTGATACAGTGATGATGGAGATGAATTCTTGAACATAACTGTGACCGCTCATGGCAACAACAGTCAATGGTGTGAAGCCTCTCACGATCCTCCATAAAACTAAAATTCTAAACAAAGTTGTCTGGGACAGGCAGGCCATTCTGTGAGTTGAGTTCCTTCCCAGAGGCGAAACCGTCAATGCGGTACGGTTCTGTTTCACACAGAAAATTTCGGCGTGCAGTTCGAAATGAAAACGTGGAATGCTTAGTCACTGTGTTGCTTCGTCACAACTCACGTCCCCATTCTACGGGAGTCACTCAATGAATTATTTATCAACTCGCTTGGGAGCAGTTCGATCGTCTGTCATACAGCTCCAACTTCGCACTTTGTGACTACCACGTCTTCTTTAATGCAAACCATGATTTTGGAGGAAGGCGTTTCGATAGCGATGGCTGAGCAAAACGCGGTGTTCAGCAGTTGCAGTCTTCACTGCCCACCTCTTTATGTGAGGACGCTGTAGAAAAGTTGGTTCCCCCGCTGTGAAAAGTGTGTGAATCATGGTGGCGGCTATGTAGAATAACAGCTTAGTAAATGCTAGTTCTTGTAAAAATAGATTTTGATAAAAAAAACGGATTTTATGACTTTCTTCTAACACAGTAATTCCTTTCGGGAAATACCTCGTAACACATAGAGTCAAGAAATGCTGTTTTAGTATGATGAGCTTATCAAGCGTTTTCGAGAAATCAGGGTTCAAAGCTATGCGTGTGTGTTGATTACCATACAAGGGCACAAGGAATCGAGCAGCATTGTTAACGCAACAGGCTAAGGCGCAAGACTAGAAGACTGCTTGATCTGCGTTCGAATAACTTCACTTCTTTTTTCTAAAGTTCCGCCTGCTATTTGATGCTTTTATCGACACCAGGAACCATGTATCATCACAAAGGAACAATAATAGTTAAGGTAATGAAACCGACAGAGAAAGTTATTGAGGTTACTGAATTCAGTATATAAAAGGAGATGACACTGTAATAATCATGGAGGACTGCAACGCGGCGGTAGTGGTGGAAATAGAAGTCAGAGCTATGGAACGATATGGATTAGGTTGTAGGACTGAGACTGGAAAAAACTGTCAAATAATTTTCGGCTAGGGGTAGCGTCTTTGATTCATAATCAAAACGTCTTCGGTCCCGGGTTCGAACCCCGCCACTGCCTAAATTCTGATAATTAATCAGCATTGGCGGCCGAAGACTTCCGGCATAAGAAGTCAGCCTCATTCTGCAAACGGCCGCCAATGCTGATTAATTATCAAAATTTAGGCAGTGGCCTGTAATTGAAGAAGTGTCATGATGATCTCTCCATTGGCTAAAGATTCCGGAATAGTCCCCCATTCGGGTCTCCGGGAGGGGACTGCCAAGGGGGAGGTTACCATGAGAAAGAGATTGAATAATCAACGAAAGGATAACGTTCTACGAGTCGGGGCGTGGAATGTCAGAAGCTTGAACGTGGTAGGGAAACTAGAAAATCTGAAAAGGGAAATGCAATGGCTCAATCTAGATATAGTAGGGGTCAGCGAAGTGAAGTGGAAGGAAGACAAGGATATCTGGTCATAAGAGTATCGGGTAATATCAACAGCAGCAGAAAATTGTATAACAGGTGTAGGATTCGTTATGAATAGGAAGGTAGGGCAGAGGGTGTGTTACTGTGAACAGTTCAGTGACCGGGTTGTTCTAATCAGAATCGACAGCAGACCAACACCGACAACGATAGTTCAGGTACATGCCGACGTCGCAAGCTGAAGATGAACAGATAGAGAAAGTGTATGAGGATATTGAAAGGGTAATGCAGTATGTAAAGGGGGACTAAAATCTAATAGTCATGGGTGACTGGAATGCAGTTGTAGGGGAAGGAGTAGAAGAAAAGGTTACAGGAGAATATGGGCTTGGGACAAGCAATGACAGAGGAGAAAGACTAATTGAGTTCTGTAACAAGTTTCAGCTAGTAATAGCGAATACCCTGTTCAAGAATCACAAGAGGATGAGGTATACTTGGAAAAGGCCGGGAGATACGGGAAGATTTCAATTAGATTACATCGTGGTAAGACAGAGATTCCGAAATCAGATACTGGATTGTAAGGCGTACCCAGGAGCAGTTATAGACTCAGATCGCAATATAGTAGTGATGAAGAGTAGGCTGAAGTTCAAGACATTAGTCAGGAAGGATCAATACGCAAAGAAGTGGGATACGGAAGTACTAAGGAATGACGAGATACGTTTGAAGTTCTCTAACGCTATAGATACAGCAATTAGCAATAGCGCAGTAGGCAGTACAGTTGAAGAGGAATGGACATCTCTAAAAAGGGCCATCACAGAAGTTGGGAAGGAAAACATAGGTACAAAGAAGGTAGCTGCGAAGAAACCGTGGGTAACAGGAGAAATACTTCAGTTGATTGATGAAAGGAGGAAGTACAAACATGTTCCGGGAAAATCAGGAATACAGAAATACAAGTCGCTGAGGAATGAAATAAATAGGAAGTGCAGGGAAGCTAAGACGAAATGCCTGCAGGAAAAATGTGAAGACATCGAAAAAGATATGATTGTCGGAAGGACAGACTCAGCATACAGGAAAGTCAAAACAAACTTTGGTGACATTTAAAGCAACGGTGGTAACATTAAGAGTGCAACGGGAATTCCACTGTTAAATTCAGAGGAGAGAGCAGATAGGTGGAAAGAATACATTGAAAGCCTCTATGAGGGTGAAGATTTGTCTGATGTGATAGAAGAAAAACAGGAGTCGATTTAGAAGAGATAGGGGATCCAGTATTAGAATCGGAATTTAAAAGAGCTTTGGAGAACTTACGGTCGAATAAGGCAGAAGGGATAGATAACATTCCATCAGAATTTCTAAAATCATTGGGGGGAGTGGCCACAAAACGACTATTCACGTTGGTGTGTAGAATATATGAATCTGGTGACATACCATGTGACTTTCGGAAAAGCATCATCCACACAATTACGAAGATGACAAGAGCTGACAAGTGCGAGAATTATCGCACAATCAGCTTAACAGCTCATGAATCGAAGCCGCTTACAAGAATAATGTACAGAAGAATGGAAAAGAAAATTGAGAATGCGCTAGGTGACGATCAGTTTGGCTTTAGGAAAAGTAAAGGGACGAGAGAGGCATTTCTGACGTTACGGCTAATAATGGAAGCAAGGCTAAAGAAAAATCAAGACACGTTCGTAGGATTTGTCGACCTGGAAAAGGCGTTCGACAGTACAAAATGGTGCAAGCTGTTCGAGACTCTGAAAAAAGTAGGGGTAAGCTATAGGGAGAGGCAGGTCATATACAATATGTACAACAACCAAGAGGGAATAATAACAGTGGACGATCAAGAACGAAGTTCTCGTATTAAGAAGGGTGTAAGACAAGGCTGTAGCCTTTCGCCCCTACTCTTCAATCTGTACATCGAGGAAGCAATGATGGAAATAAAAGAAAGATTCAGGAGTGGAATTAAAATACAATGTGAAAGGATATCAATGATACGATTCGCTGATGACATTGCTATCCTGAGTGAAAGTGAAGAAGAATTAAATGATCTGCTGAACGGAATGAACAGTCTAATGAGTACACAGTATCGTCAGAGAGTAAATCGGAGAAAGACGAAGGTAATGGGAAGTAGTAGAAATGAGAACAGCGAGAAACTTAACATCAGGATTGATGGTCACGAAGTCAATGAAGTTAAGGAATTCTGCTACCTAGGCAGTGAAATAACCAATGACGGACGGAGCAAGGAGGACTTCAAAAGCAGACTCGCTATGGCAAAAAGGGCATTTCTGGGCAAGAGAAGTCTACTAATATCAAATACCGGCCTTAATTTGAGGAAGAAATTTCTGAGGATGTACAGCATTGTATGGTAGTGAAACATGGACTGTGGGAAAATCGGAACAGAAGAGAATCGAAGCATTTGAGACGTGGTGCTATAGACGAATGTTGAATATTAGGTGGACTGATAAGGTAAGGAATGAGGAGGTTCTACGCAGAATCGGAGAGGAAAGGAATATGTGGCAAACACTGATAAGGAGAAGGGACAGGATGATAGGACATCTGCTAAGACATGAGCGAATGACTTCCATGGTACTAGAGGGAGCTGTAGAGGGCAAAAACTGTAGAGGAAGACAGATATTGGAATACGTCAAGCAAATAATTGAGGACGTAGGTTGCAAATGCTACTCTGAGATGAAGAGGTTACCACATGAAAGGAATTCGTGACGGGCCGCATCAAACCAGTCAGTGGACTGATGACCAAAAAAAAAAAAAAAAAAAAAAAAAAACATCGGTTACACTGTTAAAAAATAGCAAAGGAAGCAGATGTGCTTGAAAAATGCCTAGAGATTCTGGAAGATCTGAGGTAGATTACATTATAATCATACCGGGCTTTCGAGATCGGGTGCTAGACTGTACCAAGGAGCGGATGTAGATCCCAATCCAAATTTAGTAATAAGAAGTAAACCACTCTTCTTAAAAGGATCGGACTCCCATGTATAAAACAATTAGAAATGTCTAATTACAAATTAATTAATGTTTTAAATATTCTCCGTTAGCAACGTAAGCGAGGATAGGTTTGAAATTATGTTTCAAGTTTTCTGGAAGTCGGTAAGTGCATTCAGTATCAAGCACGGTACAGTCTGAATAATTCCCACGCCGTTTTAAGAACAAGATTGTTTTCGACGCAGGTCAATGTTTATGACGCAATACTTCCTGAACTGTGTACCATATAGTAATATAATTATGCAGGTACATTCAGAAGTATACGCGGATACTGTCTGCAAATAAAGTTAGTAGTAAAGGAGTAATTAATTAAAATGCCATGCCCGGTGAGACTCGTATAACACGAGCAATCACGGAAGTATGACGGACAAACGTAGGTACAGTCAAGGTAACCGCGAAGAAACTTTGAATTATTGGAAAAATACTTCAAACTTTCAGTGAAAGAAAGAAGTACAAAAATGTTCACGGAAATACAAAAATTTAAGTCACTTAGTACCGAATTTTAATTGAAAGTGTAGGAAAGCCAAGACGAAGTGGCTGTATGCAAAATCCGAAGATAACAGAAAGCAAATAGTTGTCAGATAACTGATCAGCGTATAGAAAAGACAAATCAACCTTCAGTGAAATAAAAAACATGGGCGTCAACATTAAGAGCGCAGTGCGAAATCCGGTTTGGACTGCAGAGGAAAGAGCAATTATATGAAATGAGTACAGTTAAGGGTTTCACAAGAGGAAGGACGTATCTGATAACTTCATTGAAGAACAAATGGCAGTCGATATGGAAGACACAGAGGATCCGGTGTTGTGAAGACATGCGATCGAATGAGGTAAAAGACATGGATAATATTCCTTCGGAATCATTGGGAGGGGAAGGGGGGCGGGGAATGGCAATCAAACGACTATTGTAGTTGATGTGTAGAAACTGTGGGTATGGAGATATACCCTGATGGTTTCGGAACAATGTCAGAAACATAATTCCGAAGGTGGCAAGATGAGATAGGTGTGGAAGTTATTGCACCATTAGCATAACGGCTCATGCATCTAGGACGCTGACAAGATTAATAGATGTAGAATAATGGAAAAGAAAATTGAGGAACTGTCGGATGATGAACGATTCTGCTTTCGGAAAGGTACGGACACCAGAGAGGCGGTTTTGACGTTTCGATTGTCAATGGAAGCTAGTTTACAAGATCTTTCGATTTGGAAAAAGCTGTCAGCAGTGCACAATGGTCCCAGATGTTCGAAATTCTGCGAAAAATAGTAGTAATCTGCAGGAAAAGATGAATAATTTACAAATAAGGTACAAGAACCAAGAAGGTAGAGTAAAAATGGAAGACCAAGAACAAAGTTCTCAGATTAAAAGAGGTTGAAGGCAGGTATTTAGTCTTACACCCCTACTGTAGATTTTACGAGCAATGATGGAATAAAAAGAAAATTTGAAGACTGGAATTAAATTCAGAGTGAATGTATATCAGTGTAAGATTCGCTGATGACATGATATGCCTAGTGAAACTGAAGAAAAATTACAGGACAGTGTAACGAGTACACAGTAGTGGTTGGGAGTAAATGGAAGATACACACAAATAATACCGTTAAGCATGAATGATATTAGCGATAAGCTTAACATCAAGGACCACGAGGTAGACGAAGTTTAAAAATTATTCTGCCATGTAATCAAACGTTACGGACGATCCATGCAGGACAGAGAAGCATGGGCAAACACTGTACTCGTGTTCTTGGCCCAGAGAAGTCTGCTAGTATCGAACTTGGCTCTCATTCTACCTGAGAGTGTACGTTTGGAGCATAGCAATGCATGGTAGTGAATTACGACCTGTCGGTACACTGAAAGAGAAAAGACTTGAAAAGTTTAAGATGTGGTACCTTTTAAGGTTGTTTGAAATTAAATGGACTGATAAGAAAGCAATGAGGAGGTTCTCCAAAGAATCTGTGAAGGGACAGGATGACAGAATATGGAGTGAGACATCAAGAAATAACTTCCATGGTACTATATCTACTTATGTAGGATAAGAAACTGTAAGGGAAGAGAGGGGAACACATCCAACAAATAACTGTGAATGTAGGGTGCCAGTGCTACTCGGAGATGAAGAGGTTGCAACCTTTCATTTTTATCAATTGCGACAAAAACTGTAAGAAAATAACAAAGGTAATCTAAATCATAACACTGGGAGGGGTTTTGGTCTAAATAACAATTGATTTGTTCATTCTTAACATCACATGGCAAAGAGTGGCTAAAGAAATGCACCACAAACTATTTTATCTGACAAACGCTTTCAATAACATTTGGTCTATGGTTAAAAAAGTGATCAGCTGGAGATCAACACACCACACTTACCAGAAGTAATCGTTTCATCTGACTTCATAAATGTGAATCTGTGGTATGGTCCAAGAAATACGCATGGCTAAGCATCTATACTCTACTATTCAATAATGAAAAATATGGTGCTGAGAAGCATATATTGAAGCCCTACGCCATAGAAGCAAATACTTTAACCTTCTGCAGGTCAAGACGGCTCAGCAAGACGCGCTCGCCTACTGCAGTCGCGGACAGCGACAATCTGTTAGTAGCGGCGCGCGTCCGGAAATATGCAAGTACGCGGTCTCGCGTTCGGCTGGTTCGAAACGCAGATACTTCCCTATCTATCTCTGTCGGATTCTAGTGTGCATGTGGAGTCATTTGCTAATCTGCCGAACCAATTTGACTCTGTGACACCACTATGCATGACGGAATATGTCAAACTTTTAGACGGCCGACTCAAAACAAATAAGTACACCCACGCATAACTCATTGTGTGCGTGATGCAAGAAGCAGTACCTCTGATGCTTCAGATGGTGACTGGCACAGGCTCTAAGTGGCACACTAGCAAACGACAAAAGTATCTCTGTCTAGGTAAAGACCTGCCATTCTTTACTAGTGAAGCTTTCTCCACAGCTTTCCACTGCAGCTCAGTAGCATATCACATTTGCATGCTTAGACTACACCCACTTTAGCACAAGCCAATTGCGAGCTGAAGATCGGCATTCGAAGCTGGGAGACCGCCATCCTGCTCTGCATACACAGATTTAACCAACCAGCGACTTTAAAAATCAATTTTGAAAAAAGGAAAAAAAATTCAGCTTCATGCCATCTTTCCCATGCCTTTATACCGTATCTTTGTTAAAAGCATGACTTGGATGGAACCACAGAACTCCATAAAAAGATCGATATCTCCCTTGTTCGAACTTTTCAAGGAACGGCCGTTAACTTGCGGATATCCTGGTGCCTTCACAAATAAGTTTCGTAGCAGAGACTGGATGCCTGGTGCCACTGCCCTGTCCCACAGAATTCGGAGAAACTTTCAGCCGTCTCATCCACTTTCTACCAAACAAGGACCCATGCTCTGCTTCCTTGCCCGCCATCAGATCTTACAATGTGCCACTCATAGCTGTAGGGACTCCTTAGCGTTAGTAGGCCTACCTGGCCACGACCACCAACCGACTGGTGCCACCAAATGTGTCTGCACAATGAGACCAGGGGACTTGGTTATTGGTAAACGTTTTCACCAGGTTCTGCAGAAGAAAGCTCCTCTCAGTTCTCAGCTGCTATATCCTTTTACTGCTGTCGATTAACTCAGCACCCTCTTTCTTTTAACACAGGTAAAGCCCACGGCACACAAGCAAGAGTGAAGAATGTTTAGTACTGCCAACCATTTCATCATAAGAATGAAGTCAGATCGTATCAGATATAGCAACCAAGCAATAAAGATTACCTTCCCTATGAACATTAAGCATCATGACACTGTATCAAAAGTGAGAGTGCCCTGCAATCTCTCAAGATTTTTCGGTGTCATTACCCGGTACTACTTGTCTGGAATTTCATTGACTACATTCTAGCTATCTTCTGTTATTAGTCCTGCTTTGAACTGAGGCCCGAGGATCAGCACAGACGTTTCTCGAGACGCTGTGGACTGCATTGGGTACCAAACTGACTGACGCACGCTATACGGCTCAACAATCTGGAGTGATCCAGAACGAGATTTTCACTCTGCAGCTGAGTGTGCGCTGATATGAAACTTCCTGGCAGATTAAAACTCTGTGCCGGACCGAGACTCGAACTCAGTACCTATGCCTTTTGCGGGCAAGTGCGGCGGAAGTAGAGCTGTGAGAACGGTGCGTGTGTCATGCATGGTAGCATTGGTAAATCTTTTCTTCATGCTTACCGATCTCTCCCCGATTAGGAGGATTTAGGGCAAAACCCCCCCAATCAGCTCAGGATATTCATGATCTAACCTATCAGCTGGACAGAATTTGGCATAATGTCCCTCAGGGGGACATCCAACGTATCTAACAATCAGTGCCAAACCGAATAACTGCTTGCATAAGGATCAGAGGTGGGACAATTCATTATTGACTTGCTCAATAGCTGAAGACCTTTCTCTTGAACAAATTATCAAATTTATCTGACATGGTAATCTTTGTGCATGCATGGTACACCTACGGATTTCATAAAACTCCTTCATGGTGAGTCTTTTTTGCCTTAGAGAGTACTTTTAATTCAATGTAACACACAAGATACAAACAATAACTTTTAAAAATATTAAAATAAATTTATATAAAACTAACTCAGACAATAATGAGTTAAAAATCGAGAACATGCCTGATGAAATAAGGTACCATGCTTGTATGACAGACATCACTACAATTGCTGTCAGCCTACCAATGAGAACAAAGACCTTATGCTTCACAGGTGTTTCGTTTTTTAATACTCTGTTACAGCTGCCTGACTCCTGTGTTGCATCTGGCCACTTCTAACGCCAGAGCGATATTTGGAGAAAGCCGTGGGATGCGTTTATCAGTACATGCCGAGATTGTAGTCAAGAATATTGCCTGAAGAGGAACATTCTTCATTAGTTGCTTTTCTTACAGCTCTCCGATGATATTAACCTGAGTGATGACTGTTGCGACCGGTAAATGACGTATGCCAAGGCAGCGGAATCCTGTGGCAGCACAGCAGTGGTTGGCAATACTGGCGCCCTTGCTGACGCACGCCAGCTGTCAGCTCCACGGCGCAATGGTGTTAGGCCGCTGGGTTGGCGAGCATCGCCGGCGGTGTGTGAGATACATGCCGGCGTCCCAGTCTGACACTGGGAGACTGGCTTCAAAGTCAGGTGATGGCATGCACAGCGTGACCTCGCATCAACAGATCGCGCTCGAAGACCAAAACCAGCAAGGCTGGCCAATGGCTTCCCGAAACTGGAGTCGCTGCTTTATTATGTTGCAGCAGCTTAACTGCACCCTCAGTCTCTAGCTGGCACAGAGACTGCATCAGTCGAATGAACGTCGCCAAAGGTATACAGGTACCTGCAGAGATGGAAGCATTTACAATCGCTCCAGCCCGTTATGTTCGTAGCTGGCCTCTCATCCTGTAGCTACTGTAGAAAGGCCACATTGTGCTACAGCGTGTAACAATGCAGTCCATTAGTAGGTAGAGGTACAAGGAGGTAGAACGCTGCACTGCAGAACGCCGAGCCTGATTTCTCGGATCTCATAGCTGCACATTTGGTGGTTGGCCACCATACAACTCAGCTTGTCGGGAAGACCTGCCTAAAGTTGGTGCAACATTCCCCTCCTGCCCCCCCCCCCCCCTCCCAGCATGGGAGGATTTGTGCCTTAAAACTGCATACTGCTACTGAACCTACGTACTGTGTGGTATTGCTGAGGCTATATTTTTCCTCTTGTCCTTGCAGAGCAATCTCTCTGACATTACTATCATTTACACGTTGTCTGTTCTTCTTCCAAAGTAACTCCACCGCATGGTGTGTGGCGAACAGTACACCCAGAATGTCCCACCACTTTGGTCAAGCACTGTGGTCTATCCACTTTGTGGTATGTAATACACTAAGAGTTTAGTTAGGCAGATGTCTCTCCACAATAGCGACAACCAAGGCTGACAGAGATCCAGAGAACGAAATTCCCACTTCCATGATTTGTTGACCTGCTGTTATCTTGTCGAATAGTCATCGTGGAGTGTAATCTGTTTGATGTGGAGACTAAGTAAAATGGAACCAAAGATAACGTTCAGGTTTGTTGGGTTCTTCACTGACAAGATTTCGAAAGGATCGTCGGTTAGATACAGAAAGGGATACGTTAGGTTCCTCACCGTAGATGATGATGTTCTAGCTTGAAGCCAAAACGCTGGTCATGAGATGTCACATTGAGTCCCACTTAGCAGTATCCGCTGTTCTCTAATTCCGTGTGTTTCGTTCCTCTTCAATGCCTGCTCGTGGCAGTTGGTGATTGTACACTGGTTGAAGATATAGTCAGCTATCACTTTCGAGAAATATTGGTTAGCTGTAATGATGTCCCCATGGTATCCTCTCATGCCCATGTCCCTTAGAAATAGTTCCAGTTTGTATGTCCCCCGCAACAGTTAGGACCACTATGTAGGGGAATACTCTAATCAGCTCATTCTGGCATCGCTGCAGCTCTGCTATTGTCATCAATTTTCTAGGCTTCCTATCTAGCGTAGCTAATAGAATACCTATTCTGAGGTTTACTAGTATCTGTAAAGTCTCCCATTTCACAGAGTTACGGTTTACTGCATATCATTCATACCTTATTTTAGTGACTGCTACTCCTATATCGCCTTCTCTTCTATCTCTTGATCTAAGAGCGTATGTGAGGTATGCACAGACTCGTTGGGAGCCGCTTGCTCGTTTGGTCGGGCCTCTTTTCCTTTCTCCTTTCTTGGAACCGACACAGGAAATGGTGGTAAAGCCCGCCCGGATGGCAGTGCGGTCTAAGGGACGGCTTTCCGGGTGGCAAGGAGCGCCGGTGCCCGGCACGAATCCATCCGACGTATTTGTGTCGTGTCTGGTGAACCGTCCAGTCTGTGGATGGTTTTTCGGCGGTTTTCCATCTGCCTCAGCGAATGCGGTCTGGTTCCCCTTATTCCGCCTCAGTTACACTATGTCGGCGATTGCTGCGCAAACAAGTTCTCCACGTACGCGTACACCACCGTTACTCTACCATGCAAACATAGGGATTACACTCGTCTGGTGTGAGACATTCCCTGGGGGATTCACCCTGAGTTCGGTGTGGGGCGGCGGTGGGGTGAAGTGGACTGCGGTAGTCGTAGTGGGATTGTGGACCACTGCAGCTGCGGCGGGGATGGAGCCTCTCCGTCGTTTCTAGGTCTCCGGTTAACATAACATACAATTCAATCCGGGTAAAGGCTCTGGCGCACCCTGCAATGGTGGAATACATTCCACGTGGGTCACTCGGGGGCGACAACTTTACACATTAGAGCGTGGTCAACTCAACCACTTGGCATAGTCCTTGAGAACGAACATACCTTTTTAGTTTTCCCCTTTGGGGTATAAGGGTTCGTCAGCATCACCAATTGCCCTACGTGGTATACATGCAATTTGACATTCCGTTGTCCATCGGATCTTGTCATTCTAGTCCCTCTGTATTCGCTTTTTGTACTTCAATATTTTTCACGAAATTCTGCACTGATGCATTCCTTCCCCACACTAAGGGTTTCACTCTCACAAATCCTGATGTTATTCCACCCATATACTTCCTCACAAGACGACAGTCCTATACTCTCGCGAACGTTTGAATAGTGCTTGTCCACCTGTTATGTAATATCATATCATAGTTATTATGATGACTGTTGACATAGTAACTCAAAGTCCTCCCTATCATTCTGTGTATCCGGTCCCTTCTGCTATTTGCTTGCGGGTATTGTCAGTTTGCAAATTCGTAACAAACGACAACATGAATTTAATACCTAGGTCAGTAATTAACGTCTCTAGAGTACTGAAGTTAAATAACCTATTTTTAACCATAGCAAGCCCCTCTGGTTTGTCGAATTGGAATAACTGCCATTTATGACAGCACTAATACACTTCACAAAAATATTATATTGTGCGCATTTATTTACATTGGTGCTTCAGAGCGACTGCAAGGAAGTAACTCACCAATAAGCAAGTGTAAGACTGAAACAAAATGAATAATAGAGACTCTTGCCCTGAGTTAGTTCTTAATTCCAGTACGTGATAGCCTTATGTTATCCATGTAGAACTGTTTCATGGAAATTCGCAATTGTTGGTAATAAAACATGGAGTAATTAGTTACAAGTGTGTGCCACTATTTTAATTAGAGATTCATGGCATACTTCTAGAGTACTCGTGTATTTTTCATTGTTACCGAAGTCGTTTTATTATACTTTCGACACGTCAGTTTTTATTCAAGATGTGATACTGAAAATTCCATTATAAATAATATCAAAATCGTTTACAATATCTCCCATTAGGCTGCTTACTTCAGAGTATCCCAAAATACATTGTAACACGGACTGTATTCCAAAACAGAGGCTGTGCCAAAAATTACATAAACGCCGTAAAGAAATTCAGCGCTAATTTAATCAGTAAATAATTATTCGAAGTTCTGCATCTATATCTACATCTACATCTACATCCATACTCCGCAAGCCACCTGACGGTTTGTGGCGGAGGGTACTTTGAGTACATCTACCGGTTCATCCTTCTATTCCAGTCTCGTATTGTTCGTGGAAAGACACATTGTCGGTATGCCTCTGTGTGGGCTCTAATCTCTCTGATTTTATCCTCATGGTCTCTTCGCGAGATATACGTAGGAGGGTGCAACTTACTGCTTGACTCCTCGGTGAAGGTATGTTGTCGAAACTTCAAGAAGAGCCCGTGCTGAGCTAGTGAGCGTCTCTCCTGCAAAGTTTTCCACTGGAGTTAATCTATCACCTCCATAACGCTTTCGCGATTACCAAATGATCCTGTAACGAAGCGCGCTGCTCTCCGTTAGATCTTCTCTATCTCTTCTATCAACCCTATATGGTACGGATCCCACACTGGTGAGCAATATTCAAGCAGTGGGCGAACAAGTGTACTGTAACCTACTTCCTTTTTTTCGGATTGCATTTCCTTATGATTCTCCCAATGAATCTCAGTCTGGCATCTGCTTTACCGACGATCAACTTTATATGATCATTCAATTTCAAATCACTCCTAATGCCTACTCCCAGATAATTTATGAATTAAACTGCTTCCAGTTGCTGA
Source organism: Schistocerca americana (assembly GCF_021461395.2). Classification (NCBI taxonomy): domain Eukaryota; kingdom Metazoa; phylum Arthropoda; class Insecta; order Orthoptera; family Acrididae; genus Schistocerca; species Schistocerca americana. Next base: position 50,054,517 of record NC_060124.1, read on the forward strand.
TCTGCTACATTGTAGCTAAATGATAAAGGTTATTTCTTTCTATGTATTCGCAGCACATTACACTTGTCTACATTGAGATTCAATTGTCATTCCCTGCACCACGAGTCAATTCGTTGGAGGTCCTCCTGCATTTCAATACGGTTTTCCATTGTTACAACCTCTCGATATACCACAGCATCATCCGAAAAAAGCCTCAGTGAACTTCCGATGTTATCCACAAGGTCATTTATGTATATTGTGAATAGCAACGGTCCTACGACACTCCCCTGCGGCACACCTGAAATCACTCTTACTTCGGAAAACTTCTCTCCATTGAGAATGACATGGTGCGTTCTGTTATCTAGGAACTCTTCAATCCAATCACACAATTGGTCTGATAGTCCATATGCTCTTACTTTGTTCATTAAACGGCTGTGGGGAACTGTATCGTACGCCTTGCGGGCCGGCCGTTGGTGGCCGAGCGGTTCTGGCGCTACAGTCTGGAACCGCACGACCGCTACGGTGGCAGGTTCGAATCCTGCCTCGGGCATGGATGTGTGTGTTGTCCTTAGGTTAGTTAGGTTTAAGTAGTTCTAAGTTCTAGGGGACTTATGACCTCAGCAGTTGAGTCCCATAGTGCTCAGAGCCATTTGAGCCATTTGAACGCCTTGCGGAAGTCAAGAAACACGGCATCTACCTGGGAACCCATTTCAATGGCCCTCTGAGTCTCGTGGACGAATAGCACGAGCTGGGTTTCACACGATCGTCTTTTTCGAAACCCATGCTGATTCCTACAGAGTAGATTTCTAGTCTCCAGAAAAGTCATTATACTCGAACTCAATACATGTTCTAAAATTCTACAACTGATCGACGTTAGAGATATAGGTCTATGGTTCTGCGCATCTGTTCGACGTCCCTTCTTAAAAACGGGGATGACCTGTGCCCTTTTCCAATCTTTTGGAACGCTACGCTTTTCTAGAGACATACGGTACACTGCTGCAAGAAGGGAGGGAAGTTCCTTCGCGTACTCTATGTAAAATCGAACTGGTATCACTTCAGGTCCAGCGGCCTTTCCTCTTTCGAGCGATTTTAATTGTTCCTCTATCCCTCTGTCGTCTATTTACATCTACCATTTTGTCATCTGTGCGACAAAATACAGTGCAGTCTTCCTCTGTGAAGCACCTATGGAAATGTTTCGGCCTTTAATCTGTCATTCTCTGCTTCAGTACCATTTTGATCACAGAGTGTCTGGACATTTTGTTTTGATCCACCTACCGCTTTGACATAAGACCAAAATTTCTTAGAATTTTCTGCCAAGTCAGAACAAAGAACTTTACTTTCGAATTCATTGAACGCCTCTCGCATAGCCCTCCTCACATTACATTTCGCTTCACGTAATTTTTGTTTGTCTGCAAGGCTTTGACTGTGTTTATGTTTGCTGTGAAGTTCCCCTTGCCTCCGCAGCAATTTTCTAACTCGGTTATTGTACCACGGTGGCACTTTTCCATCTCTTACGATCTTGCGTGGCACATACTCATCTAATGTATATTGTACGATTGTTCTGAACTTTGTCCAATGATCCTCAACACTATCTGTACTTGAGACAAAACTTTTGTGTTGAGCCGTCAAGTACTCTGAAATCTGCTTTTTATCACTTTTACTAAACAGAAAAATCTTCCTACCTTTTTTTAATATTTATTTTTAAGGCTGAAATCATCGATGCAGTAACCGCTTTATGATCGCTGATTCCCTATAATGCGTTAACTGTTTCAAATAGTTCGGGTCTGTTTGTGATCAGAAGGTCTAATATATCATCGCCACGAGTCGGTTCTCTGTTTAACTGCTCAAGGCAATTTTTAGATAATGTACTTAAAAATATTTCACTGGATTCTTTGTCCCTGTCACCCGTTATAAACGTTTGAGTCTCCCAGTCTATATCCGGCAAAGTAAAATCTCCACCCAGAACTATAACATGGTCGGGAAATCTACACGAAAGATTTTCCCAATTTTCCTTCAGGTGCTCTGCGACAACAGCTGCTGAGCCTCCTTTAACCGTGATCTTCACCCCAATTATTTCGCATTTCGGATCTCCGTCGGTTTCCTTCGATACTATTGTACATTTTATCTCTATAGACACGCCTCCCCCTTCACCGTCCAGCCGGTCTCTGCGGTATACATTCCAATCTGAGTTTAGAATTTCATTACTGTCTACACCTGGTTTCAGCTAACTTTCCGTCGCTAGTACTATGTGGGCATTGTGACCGTTTATTAATGAGAGCAGTTCTAGGACCTTTCTATAGACGCTCCTGCAGTCTACTATTACCACATTGATACTGTCATTCCCTGTTGCGTTTTGCCTACAACTACCTTTTGGCGTCTCAGGAGACGTGTTGTCGGGCCTAGGGAGGGAATTCTCTAACCTAAAAAACCCACATGTGCACTCCACACGTACTCCGCTACCCTTGTAGCCGCTTCCTGCGTGTACTGAACACCTGACCTATTCAGGGGGACCCTACATTTCTCCACCCAATAGCGGAGGTGGAAAAATTTGCACCCCATATCTCCGCAGAATCGTCTGAGCCTCTGGTTTAAGACCTCCACTCGGCTCCAAGCCAGAGGATGGCGATCGCTTCTGGGAACGATGCTACAAATAGTTAGCTCAGATTCCACACCGCGAGCGAGGCTTTCCGCCTTCACCAATTCCCCCAACCACCTGTATGAACTGGAGGATGACCTCTGAACCCAGACGGCAGGAGTCATTGGTGCCGTCATGAGCAACAATTGGGTCAGGTGCACCCAGTGCTCTCTATCGCCGCCGGCAGGGCTTCCTCAACATCTCGGATGAGACCCCCCCGCAAGCAGACAGAGTGAACACTGGCCTTCTTCCCAGACCTTTCCGCTATCTTCCCAAGGGGCTTCGTCAACCGCCTAACGTTGGAGCTCCCAATCGCTAATAAACCCCTCCCCCTGTGTGACTCCTCGGACGTTGCTGAAGGAGCGGCCACATGTCCACTCACAGGTTGAGCGGGAGATGCCACACGGCCAGATTCCACATTGACCCTCCGCCTCGGGCGCCACGAACGCCGCTGAACCCGCCACTCCCCTTGGGGAGAGGGTGGCCCAACCGCGCCCGGTACCCGCGAAGATGTCTCGACAGCAAGGACCATGGGCGAAGCATGTAGAAGATAGACGTGGTAGGGCGCCACATTATGTAAATAATCATTTTAACGTATTCTCTAACATAAATAAATAATAAAAAATAATAATATCCTGCAGCATGGAGCTCATTAGAACAGTTTGTTGGTAATTAAGTCATTATTTGTAATGGAATATACGATTCACGTTCTGAATAATCTTTGATCTACAACAAATTTTAAGGCAAAATCAAACTCAGTCAACGTCTGATTTACGGAAGAAAGAGAGAGATTAAGAAAACTGAAAACTACTGTATTCATATGATGTAGAGTCAGAACCCACGAAAAGGGCCTTTGATGTGTAATGAAAAAGTGAAGGACGTAGGTAAGGGTCTCAATTTATCTCTTAATTTGGATTCCAGAATCTATTCCATGAATGCAAAAATAATTCATAGCACCAGAAGATACCTAGGGTAGTGGAGTTTCTATTTATGGAGCTTTACCGTCTGCAACTATATCAGAATGAATTAGTTTTCTATGGAACTTGTCACAAACTGCGGGAAGCGGAAGCTTGAATAATAGTACGACCATTCTGTATTTGATCATTGTGTATTTGTCGAAAATTTATTTGTGTCATCACATTGCAGTATTTCCACACCTAAATTAAAAGACTGTCTCCACCATTAATAAAATTAAGACTACATGAGAGCTACAAGATGCATGGAGTATGAAAATTTTAGTATCAGTAATTGTAAAGGGCCTATTTAATGAAGGAGGAGGAAAAGGAAGGAAAGGAAACTAGCAGCTTTTGACGTGTGATGCTACAGCAGAATGCCTAAAAATCAAATAGAATTTTAATAAGTTAAGAATGGATAGGTTAGTGCAAGAAGTGGTATAACATATAGAAATGTGTAAATTGATGATCTCTAAGTCACTACGGGTAAAGATTGCCGAGGGCATTCCAAAAAGATTCATTTAGTTTCACAAAATTATATCTTCTACATGAATGAATGTAGACTCTTGCAGTAGATTTTGGAATTACCGAAACTGAAAATATACTTTGTTTCATATTTCAAGTTGCTGGTTCATGTACTTAAGAGTTGATACCGCTCTGACTCCGCTAGGTCGCTCGATTTTTCGGTACCCAATGTGTGTCGAGATGAAAAGTGACACCATAACAACCAAAAGTGTTTTCTGTTCTCCATTTCAACAGCTGCCTCCCTATTACAAGTCTTCGGCGTGCTTTCGTAGAGAGTAAGGTGTTGCGCTTCTTACTACTTTAAAGGGCATGAGCCTCCATGGTCCACCGATCTCGTTGTATTTGACTCCCAAGACGACAGCAACAACATGATTGTAGTAACCCTTGAAATGCTTTTGAAAGATGAATGTAGTCTGGGTATCATCTGGATGCATACTGGGCGTCCATCGGAGGGCACAATCATAATTTCTGAAATCTAATGAAAACTTAGACCATAAGTGTGCATGCCTGTGAGAGTTATATCCTTGTAAAACCGGAAGGTTCTTTTGAAAATGAAATCTTTACAGTATTACACGTAGATTGTCCCGTAGCCCAATTTTCTGTTTACATTGACGTTGAACGTGAAAAACGGATGAACCTTTCTGGAATACTTCTCTTATGTTAATGAGTAGATGAGCCAAAACGGTACGACCACCTGCTTAATAACGTGTTGGCACAGCTTTGGAACGCAGCAAAACGGTGATTATGTGTCGCAGGGATTCGTCAAGCCTATGGTAGGTTCATGGAGAAGTGCGACACCAGATCCCAACGTACCAATCATGCAGTTTCCTTTAGTTACGGACGGTGGTTTGTGGCGGCGGTGCTGCAGCCCGGTAGCGTCTCAGATGTATTCCAATGGGTTCAGATCAATCATATTTGTTGTAAAACATATCAATGTGAATTTCTAATCATGTTCCTCAAGCTGTAGCAGCGCGAGTATGATCTCGTGATGCTGATAGGTATCCTGTTCGAAGATGCTATAACCGTAGGAGAAGATTTCAAGCATCAACTAATGCAGGTGGTCCTCAATAACGTTGACGTAGTCCATGGTTGTCATGGTGGCTTCGATTACTATCATGGATCGCGTGGAAGCTCAAGCGTTCGGACAAGACTGTTGATTTGGTGTATCTATAATCGTTATTCATCTAAGTGACACACTGCAATTCATCTACAGTCCCTTTTCCGACTGTAATATTAACTGCTATTACCGTTGGTTCAACTTGGGAACTGTACAGAATGTCTGCAGCAAAGTGTCCTGTTTATCAACTGCGCTGAACGCTGTGGTCATAGCACCTGCACCAGAACCATCACAGTACTCTGTCGTCAGATCTCCAAAGACTGCGGCGTATCCTATTTTACAAAGGAGATTAACCACGGACCTCCACGATTTGTGATAAGGCGTCTTCAAGCAATGCCTTGCCGCGCACTCGAAGTTCCACCCACCTTTGACCACCTCTCACAGACATTCACGACCCTAGCACGCTAACAGCCGACCAGCTTCGCTATTTCCGATACATTCGTTTCCAAGCTCAGGCGAAAACAATCTGCCCTTCGTCAAAGTCACCTATGTTAGTGTATTTCCCAATTTGCGGCTCGTACCGCAGCTACAATGGTTTCGCACTCGTCTCTGCTTCATTTTTAGACTTTCATTTCCACATCATGTATCCCAACATCACTAGGCGACAGTGAATCTCGTAATGGGCAATAGCCATACAGTTTTAGAAAATGTTTGTTTGTAAAGGTGTAGGGATTGTTCTAAGGTAAGAAGGGACTGAGGAAATGAAGGACCGTTTGAAAGATTGCTTCAATTCAGTGCTGAAAAAAGTGCAATCAATCAGTGATGTGACCTGTTCAGGTCTCTCCAAAATTCTGAATGTTTCAACATAGTGTTGGTACTGCAAATAATGAGGAAGAGCAGTGGGAATATACAATTAGCTTCAATAGCGTCGATATATAGTTTACGACACGAACTGCGATGGAGGACCTCTATCAGACTGGAAGCATGTGAGACGCTGACAGAGGTGGCTACGTGGCTAATTGTTCGTCTTCCTGCGGTAAATAGTCTGCGCTCACAATTTACGAAGATGGATACCGCCTCTACAGGGTGGGACAAGTAAATGTGGCCCGGAGAATAGAGTTCCAGGGTACGTAGAAACTCAACAGATGAAAGGGAATGCAGTGCTTAACCTGACAGCAGTTGTTGAAAGTGAGCACCTTTTATCTCTTGGCACATTTTGGCCCTGGTCAGAAAGTTGCTGAAGACGAATCGAGGCTGCACTGCTGGAGTTACTGCAATCTCATGCGATATGTTCTGTAGTAGTTCTTGAATGCTATGAGTGTTACGCGATACACCACAGACTTGAGGACTCCTCACATGAAGTAATCGCACACTGACAGATCAGGTGGCCCAGGTGACCAGCAAGATCCACGACCAGACTGACCTCTGCTAACAAGTTTGCAGGCGTGAAGATTGTGTAAATGTGCTCAAAACTTCGACCGGCTGTATGGGCAGTTGCTCCATCCTATTCGAAGTAACTCCTTCATTAATTATGCCACAAATGGTTTCAATATCGTATCGTCCCGGCCACTTTTATTTGCTTCACCCGTAGAATGTTCAGCCAAGAGTGACCAACGACTACCACTCATGTCATGGAGTAATAATTGTTGTTATACACTCGAGCGAGCATAATCGCTATCCTGACGAAACTAAATCCCATATTTTTGATTACCCAACGGGTTTTGTCGTCTGCAGTCCGAAGACTGCTTTGATACAGCTCTCCAAGCTACTCTATCCTATGGAATCCTTTCATACTGCATAAGTAAGGTAACGTACGTCAATTTGGACTTTCTTACCATTTGGTTTCTACAATTTTTGACCTCCAAAATTCATTCCATTACAAGATGACAATTTCTTGATGCCTCAGGATACATCCTATCAAGCAGTTCCTTCATTTAATGAATTTATACAATCAATTACCTCTCTCCCTAATTTGATTGAGTACATACTCATTTGTTGTCCGATCTACCCAGCTAATTGGCAAAATTTTCATTCCTCCTCGCTAAACTGTACATCGTTCAGATTTCACTTTAGAACCAGGCTACGCCCTAAATACCTTGGTAAAAGAATTCGTAACAATTTCATTTATATTAAACGTTTAAAAAGTTCATCTTTTGCAGTCATGCTTCTCTTGTTACTTCCAGGCTGCATTTTATATCGTCCATACTTCGGTCATTTTGCCCAAAGAGCAAAACTCATATACGATACTTCTTTTGGTGTTTCATTTCCTAACCTGATGCCTCAGCATCGCCTGGTTTAATTCTAATCACTCCATTACACTTGTTCTATTTTCATTGGTGTTCCTCTCATAACGTCTTTTCAAAACACTATCGAGTCCGTTCATCGGCTCTTTCAAGACCATAGTCGTCCCTGCAAAGTCAAGATATAACTATCCAACTTCAAAGTTTTTATTTCTGCTCTCGTATACAACTCCCAGAAAGCTTCGGCTTGTAGGTCTCTATACGCTGCATTAGCAAAATGGCTCAGTAGTGTGTTCATGTTTCTTAAGATGTCGAACCAACTATCAACCATCGGTTTTCATAAACACAAAAAAAATATTCCAGCTGCGGAGACTATGTCTGTGTAGTACATTTTTAACTGAGTTCCTACATTTCCACGCTATTTCACACTGCGTTGTGACTTCGAGAATGAGTAGAGTTGAAGTTAATACTTACGCGTTCCTACCTGTTCTGATGCTATGGGCCGGGATTAGATCCTCAAGACGACCACATTATACTACTCTGCTTCTAGCACGTGGAGGGATAAGTTCCACTTCAACATCACATTTAAAATAAATCTAAGAGGCGTGTCCCCTTACTGAGCCGTTTGTCACAATGTTTAACACATTTTACACATATTCGAGGCGATCCAATTTCCGATATCTGTCAGTTGTATCTCTGAAACACCTGAAAAGAACCTTATAACCGTTTATAACCGTTTCTGAAACAATGTTATGGACTATTTCCATTGCTGTCCGATCGAGCGTCTGGTTTCTCAGTAATGACCTCCAAGCATTAACTGCAATGGGAGCAGCCTTGACAAAAATCGTTCATTCTATTCTGTGGAAGAGACTGATACAATCGTACCTAGTATGAAAGTTCAGATTATAATCTATAGTGGGGAAGCTCAGACGTGGTAGGGAAGACAGAAAATTCGAAAAAGGAAATGCAGAGGCTCAGTCCAGAAATAGTAGGAGACAGTGAAGTGAAATGGAGAGAAGACAAGAATTTCTGGTCAGATAAGTAAGGTGTAATATCAACAGTAGCAGAAAATGGTGTAACGGGGGTAGAATTCGTTACGAAAAGGGAGGTCGGGCTGAGAGTGTCTTACTATGAACAGTTCACTGACAAGGTTGTTCTTGTCAGAATCGGCAGCGAACCAACACGGACAACGTTAGTTCAGATATACATGCCAAAGTCGCAAGTTGGAGATGAAGAGACAGAGGAAGCATATGATGACATTAAAGGATAATACTGCTCGTTAAGTGAGATGAAAATCTAATCATGAGATGAAAATCTAATAGTCATGCGGACTGGAATGCAGTTGTAGGGGAAGGAGAAGAAAAAAAATTGGTTACAGGAGAATATAGCTTGGGACAAAGAATGAGAGAGGAGAAAGACTAATCGTGTTCTGTAATAAATTTTAGCTAGTAATAGCGAATACTCTTCTCAAGAATTACAAGAGGAAGTTTGCTTGAGAAAGGCCGAATGATACGGGAGGATTTCAATTAGATTACATCATGGGTAGAGGGAGACTCCGAAACCAGATACTGCATTGTAAAGCGTATCCAGTAGCAGATATAGACTAACAAGTAGTGATGAAGAGTAGGCTGAAGGTTAAGGCATTAGTCAGGAAGGATCAACACGCATAAAAGTGGGATACACAAGTACTATGGAATAACGACACAAGCTTTAAGTTCTGTAAGGCTATTGATATAGAAATAAGGAATAGCTCATTAGGCAGTACTATTGAAGAGGACCGTATATCTCCAAAAAGTGCAGTCACTGAAGTTGAAAAGAAAAACGTAGGTACAAGGAAGGTAAGTACGAAGAAGCCATGGGTAACAGAAGTAACACTTCAGGTGATCGATGAAAGAAGGAAGTACAAAAATGTTCAGGGAAATTCAGGAATACAGAAATACACGCCACTGAGGAATGAAATAAATAGTAAGTGCAGGGAAGGTAAGACGAAGTGGCTGCATGGAAAATGTGAAGAAATCGAAAAAGAAATGATTATCGGAAGGGCTGCTTTCGCATATAGGAAAGTCAAAACAACCTTCGATGAAATTGAAAGCAAGGGTGGTAACATTAAGAGTGCAACCGGGATTCCATTGATAAATGCAAAGCAGAGAACGGGGTGGTGGAAAGAGTACATTGATGGCCTCTTTGGAGGGGATTTGCCTGATGTGATGGAAGAAGAAATCGATTTAGAAGAGAAAGGGGATCGAGTATTAGAATCGTAATTTAAGAGAGCTTTGGAAGATTTAAGATCAAATAATGTAGAAGGGATAGATAACATACGGTTCGCTGATGACAGTGCTGTTCTGAGTGTAACCGAAGAAGAATTAGAGGTTCTGCTGAATTTACAGTCTAATGAGCACAAAACATGGCCTGAGAATAAATCGAAAAACGACGAAAGTAACGAGAAATAGCAGAAATGAGAAAAGCGAGAAACTTAACATCAGGATTGATCGTCACGAAGTAGATGAAGTTAAAGATATCTACTACCTAGACAGCAAAATAACCATTGACAGACGGAGCAAAGAGGACGTCAAAAGAAGACTAGCACTGGCATCAAAATGGTTCGAATGGCTCTGAGCACTATAGGACTTAACATCTGAGGTCATCAGTCCCCTAGAACTTAGAACTACATAAACCTAACTAACCTAAGGACATCACATACATCCATGCCCGAGGCAGGATTCGAACCTGCGACCGCAGCGGTCGCGGGGTTCCAGACTGAAGCGCCTAGAACCGATCGGCTACCCCGGCTGGCACTAGCAATGACAAAAAGGCCATTGTCCAAGATAAGTCCTCTAGTACCAAACATTGGCCTTTATTTGAGGAAGATATTTCTGAGAATGTACGTTCGGAGCATAACATTGTATGATAGTTAAACATCTACTGTGGGAAAACCGTAACAGAATAGAATCGAAGCATTTGATTTGTAGTGTTACAGACAAATGTTGAAAATGAGGTAGACTGAGAGGGTGAGAAGTGAAGGCATCCTGTACACAATCGGAGAGGAAAGTAATATGTGGAAAACACTGACAAGGAGAACGGGCAGGATGGTAGAACATCTGTTAAGACATCAGTGAATGACTTCCATGGTACTAGAGGGAGCTGTAGAGAGCAAAAAATGTAGAGGAAGGCAGAGACTGGAACACATTCAGTAAATAATTGAGAACGTAGGTTACAAATGCTACTCTGAGACGAAGTGGTTATCACAGGAGAGGAGTCTGTGGTGGGCCACATCAAACCAGTCACAAGACTAATGAGTCAAAAGAAAGAAAAAAATCCTGACGAAGGAACGAAGATTAGCGTCTAACGTCCTCTCGAAGTTGAGGTTACTGGAAACGAAGCATCAGCTTGTATTGAGTAAAGATGGAGAAAAAGTCGGCTATAGCCATTTAGACAAGTTACGATAAAACGTTTAAATCTATTCGCAATATACACTGCTGGAAATTGAAATAAGAACACCGTGAATTCATTGTCCCAGGAAGGGGAAACTTTATTGACGCATTCCTGGGGTCAGATACATCACATGATCACACTGACAGAACCACAGGCACATAGACACAGGCAACAGAGCATGCACAATGTCGGCACTAGTACAGTGTATATCCACCTTTCGCAGCAATGCAGGCTGCTATTCTCCCATGGAGACGATCGTAGAGATGCTGGATGTAGTCCTGTGGAACGGCTTGCCACGCCATTTCCACCTGGCGCCTCAGTTGGACCAGCGTTCGTGCTGGACGTGCAGACCGCGTGAGACGACGCTTCATCCAGTCCCAAACATGCTCAATGGGGGACACATCCGGAGATCTTGCTGGCCAGGGTAGTTGACTTACACCTTCTAGAGCACGTTGGGTGGCACGGGATACATGCGGACGTGCATTGTCCTGTTGGAACAGCAAGTTCCCTTGCCGGTCTAGGAATGGTAGAACGATGGGTTCGATGACGGTTTGGATGTACCGTGCACTATTCAGTGTCCCCTCGACGATCACCAGTGGTGTACGGCCAGTGTAGGAGATCGCTCCCCACACCATGATGCCGGGTGTTGGCCCTGTGTGCCTCGGTCGTATGCAGTCCTGATTGTGGCGCTCACCTGCACGGCGCCAAACACGCATACGACCATCATTGGCACCAAGGCAGAAGCGACTCTCATCGCTGAAGACGACACGTCTCCATTCGTCCCTCCATTCACGCCTGTCGCGACACCACTGGAGGCGGGCTGCACGATGTTGGGGCGTGAGCGGAAGACGGCCTAACGGTGTGCGGGACCGTAGCCCAGCTTCATGGAGACGGTTGCGAATGGTCCTCGCCGATACCCCAGGAGCAACAGTGTCCCTAATTTGCTGGGAAGTGGCGGTGCGGTCCCCTACGGCACTGCGTAGGATCCTACGGTCTTGGCGTGCATCCGTGCGTCGCTGCGGTCCGGTCCCAGGTCGACGGGCACGTGCACCTTCCGCCGACCACTGGCGACAACATCGATGTACTGTGGAGACCTCACGCCCCACGTGTTGAGCAATTCGGCGGTACGTCCACCCGGCCTCCCGCATGCCCACTATACGCCCTCGCTCAAAGTCCGTCAACTGCACATACGGTTCACGTCCACGCTGTCGCGGCATGCTACCAGTGTTAAAGACTGCGATGGAGCTCCGTATGCCACGGCAAACTGGTTGACACTGACGGCGGCGGTGCACAAATGCTGCGCAGCTAGCGCCATTCGACGGCCAACACCGCGGTTCCTGGTGTGTCCGCTGTGCCGTGCGTGTGATCATTGCTTGTACAGCCCTCTCGCAGTGTCCGGAGCAAGTATGGTGGGTCTGACACACCGGTGTCAATGTGTTCTTTTTTCCATTTCCAGGAGTGTATTAGGTGAAAATTATTACACTACCAAAAAGAGGTCTACAGGGCTATAGCAGGCAGATGTGGCTGGCTAAACGAAAAAAACTGTGTTTCAGCTCACTAAACCTTCAATTCCAAATTAATAGAATTCATCCTACACGCCGTTTTGAAACCAAAAGCAGTTTCGTCTTATCGTTAACGTAGACAGGCATTTACTTTACTTTACTGCTTGCATTCCATGTTAAAGAAAGTAACTACTACATCAAAGAGTGGAGCACTGAAATGTGTACTCCATATGAACATGAGTAGATTGACTCCGAAATCGAAGAAGGTAGCTATAGGGCAAAGAGACTTTAGTGAAGTAGCCAGTACAGAATCACGTTGTGTCACTTCATCTGTGACGAATAGAAGTTTGCCTCAGCTGGACAAATACTTTCAGCCATCACATCTGAGTAGCCACCAATTACCACTGTACTTTGAATTCTTCGTATTATGTGACGCAGAAGCGACGTGGTGGCACGCAGAATAACCGCAAAGAGCATAGTACTTCCCTGGCACGAATACTAAGCTACTTTGTCTACTAGATTGTGTCTCTTGATCTGACGATACCTTGGTACAAAGCAGAATACCACAACCTTTGCAGTGATGCAGCGGCAGAGAGTAATCACGTATTTCAATCTTTTACTTGGTCAGTGCATGTGTCGAATTTCACGCAATCAATCGGAGCAATTTCCTAACACTTCACAAATACCTCTCATTGATAACAGAAATTTCAGGGAGGTGAAATCTGGGGACTTAAGTCACCTTGGCGCCTATTACCATCACCGTTCTGCTATGTTAGGTTACTCCAGGTCCAGAGTGCTTCACAAGAAAGAATTTATCCACTTTCACTACATCCTCTATATGAATAAGGACAGAAATTTTTGTTCAGTTTCAACGTACTTACTGGAACTGTAAGTTTACGCGACACAAGTTGTAACTTGCCCATTCATATCCTTTCTTGCCTGCTCATTACCCAATACACCTCTTGTAGATTTAATGACAACAAGAGAAATAAATTCGTAAGTTACCAATTCATATCGTTACTGGTCCGCTCATTATCCTGTATGCTTCTTGTAGATTTAGAGATAAAATAAGTAAAATAAATTTAGATGTGTCCGTTTGAATACACAACTTGAACTGCGCCGCTGGCTTCCAGCACTTTTCATTTTTCCTCATTTTTCTTTTTCTAATCTGCGAGGGATTACTTGTACGTGCCTCCTCATACTAGTACACTGATCAAACAATGACACTGCGTAGATGCACAGTAAGGCAGTGTTACAGGTAGGCACGCTGAGGACTATCGTCTAGATGCTGGATATCTGTCACGCGCCCGTAGGAGAACACAATGAACATTAAGGGAGGGTAAATGAACAATTTTCTTCATAACATAAAAGCAAAAACAATCGCACGGTTGCAAGACCCTGCAAGTAAATCGGGTGAATCCTTGGAAAAATTAATTTTTAGTCCACCGCGTAAAAGAAAATACACCCAAAGCTTATTTCTTCTATACAGACCTTAATACTGGATGAATCTTTAAAAAACCTTTACACTTCGCCAAAGAGAGTTCAGTTATCATGTTGCATTACGTTATTTATATTTCCGGAATTTCCCACTGACACAGAATAATTAGTAATTCGTTAAGAACAACAACGGCAATCTTGCGGTAACGTCGTACGTGTTATGTTCGTAGAATCTTCAGAGAAAAGTTCTGAAGTTCCTCCAAATACAATATGCACACAATATTTACTTCATTAAGCAGCACATGTAAGTTGTTCACAATTTTTACTGCACAGTATCAAAGAAATCTATTTGTGAAAAGCTGTCTTGGGTGCCCTCACATGTTCCAGCAGAATCCGGTCTCGCTTCGTTGTTGACCTTTCAATAGTTCACCGGAAGAGCCGAGCAGCTTTTGTGGCAGATTCTGCGAGAGCAGGCCGACAAGGGACCGCGAGATTCGTGACCAGGAAAACACTTTAAAACTCGTTCTCTTCTGGCCAATTTCAGCCACTGCAATGAATGGAGGATCAAGATAGCAGGGGGCTCGTAACTGCGGGACCACGGAGCTCTTACCACCATCCCACCACGTCCTCCCTTTCCCCCTCCAACGGCCGACTTGTCCCACCAATGAATGGCCTCCTGGAGGCGAACTCTGGCAGCTGAGCTTTTATTGCTATCGGCTACTGCCGCTGCTGCTACGGCTGTAGCTTCAAACGTGGGATAGCTACACGGCAGCCTAGCCGCCCTGGCTTGAATCGTTTTAAATTTGACGCCGGTGGCGCTGCTGAAGAACTGGCAAGCCACTGAAAAAGTTTCTCTTCGCCAGGCGACGAATTAGTCTCACCGACTGTATTCATAAGAAGCGGAGCCAATAGCTACATTTCTTAGTTTGATAATGGAAATTATTTTAGCTACAATTCTTACAGTCACTCATAATTTCAAATGTATCTTTCAATTAAAACGCAACAAATGTTTATTAATTTACCCCGCACTTGAGGTTTTGGTTAATCCCGCCATGAAGGAGGGGCTTGAGTGACATAGAAAAATCCCAGTTACATATTAATATACAGACTACTTCTCTACGGTAAACTAACAACAAATTTTGTCTAGTACCAGGCTACATGCACCGATAAAATGAGAATCAGACACAGATTGATTTATAGGGAAAGGTAATTTGGTAGTATTACAAAGAATTGTTTTGTTTTGTTGGTGCCAAATAATTAATTTTTTTGAAGTTATTACACATATAAGCTACATTTTATAAATGTAATACGCACTTCCTACTATTGGCACTGTTCGTAACTGTACTCAACACTGAAGCACAGAGAAGAAGGTAGTTCTGCCGTCGGTCTGCAGTAGCAGTACGGTAACTTTACAACACAAAGTTTCATTGAGCCTGCTGCAGCAGTCCTCATCTTCAGAACATGAGCATTCACAAAAATTGTCACACACGTAGATAGCGTTCTTGGTAGGTTCTTTTTGGCAACTGTCATGGCAGGGTATGAAGCAGAAAGAGCATTGTGTCAATGATGGACCTGTCTTTTTCTTCACATCAGTTATTTATGCGAAATTCTTGCCTCCAATAATATTTGCTACAAACGTTTTGCAGAGAGGTGTTGAACTGATGTAAGAGTATTGTTGACACTCGTACAAATGAGTAACCGAAAATGGAGTCCGATTGTCGTAAAGCTAAGCATTGAATTCCTAAGGTGCCTCTCCTCACATATTACACAAAATAAATAAACCAAATTGCTTATTTTTCACATTATGTCTCATATACCTAATGTGTATAAATAACAGGTACGTTGCTTGCTTACTGCAGACGAAAAATGGACTCACAAGTATGAAGAAAACGACAACTCTGATTCCATCGTGAAATGTGCCACTCAACAGTAACTCGTTTAATCAGTGCATGCGTTTGAGCACGAGAGAATGCAGCAGTACTGCTACACGAGAATACTTTGTCAAGCCATCTGATGGCAAAACAAGGAAACACCGCAGTGAAAATTATACCAAAATACTACAAAATTGCCTGTACAGCGAAATTACCCTACTTTACCGTATATGTATATGAATATTAATTTATAAGATAAATATTAACAAAAGTAAAACAATATTAATGGAATGTAACCCAATTAAATCAAATGATGCTAATATAGTTATATTTGGAAAGCAGACATTAAAAGTAGTCGTTTAGTATTTCTGGTTGGACAGCAAAATAACTGTCAAGTAATGAGCATACACACTGAAGAGAAAAAAAACTGGTACACCAGTCTAATATCGTGTAGGGCCACATCGATCACACAGAAGTGCCACAACACCACGTGGTATGGATTCGACTAGTGTCTGAAGTAGCGCTGGAGGGAACTGACACAATGAATCCTTCAGGGCTGTCCATAGATCCGTAAGAGTACGAGGGGGTGGAGATCTCATCTGAACAGCACGTTGCAGGGCATCCCACATATACGAAAAATGTTGAATCCTGGAGAGCTTGGTGGCCTGCGAAAGTATTTAAACTCACAAGAATGTTTCTGGAGTGGGGTGTCGCATTGTCCTGCTGGAACTGCCCAAGTCCGTCGGATGCGCGATGGACATGAATGGATGCAGGCGATCAGATAGGATGTTTACGTGCGTGTCGCCTGTCAGAGTCGTATTTGAAGGTAACATGGGTCTCATATCACTCCAACTGCACACGCTCCACACCAATACAGAACCTCCTCCATGATGGTCCCCTGTTTACCTGCAGGGTCCATGAATTCATGAGGTTGTCTCCATACCCGTGCATGTCGATCCACCCGATACAATTTGAAACGACTCTCGTCCGACCAGGCAACATTTTTCCAGTCGTCAACAGTCCAATGTCGGTGTTAACGGGCGTAGGCGAGGCCTACAGTTTTGTGTCGTGCAGTCATCAAGGGTACACGAATGGGCCTTTGGCTCCGAAAGCCCACGTCGACGATGTTTCGCTGAATGGTTCGCACGCTCACGGTTGTTGATGGCCTAAAATTGAAATCTGCAGCAATTTCCGGAAGTGTTGAACTTCTGTCACGTTTGGCGATCCTTTTCAGTCATAAATGGCCTCACTCTTTCCGGATGTTTTTCCAGCAGCAATGATGTCGGAAAATTGATGTTTTACCGGATTCCTGATATTCACAGTACACTGGTGAAATGGTCATACGGGGAAATTTCCCACTTCTTCGCTACCTCGGGGATGCTGTGTCCCATCGCTCGTGCACCGACTATAACACCAAGTTCAAACTCATTTAAATCGTGATAACCTGCTATTGTAGAAGCAGTAACCATTCTAACAACTGCACCATACAGTTGTGGCTTATATAGGCGTTGCCGGCCGCAGCGCCGTATTCTGCCTATTTGCATATCTGTCTATTTGAATACGCATACCTACTCTAGTTTCTTTGCCGCTTCAGCGTAAAATGCAGTCTGACATTAAAAGAAAAGAGTGTTGTTACTGGTATAAATTTGTTAGCACTGAATATACATTTAACTATACATAAAAACCAAAACAGGCTACGATTTTATTTTGTTTTAATCAGTGGCTGATTTAGATCGTAATGATCATCCTCACCTTGATCTGTCTTCTTAAAGATAACAAAAGAGAAACTTCAAGGAGCCACATCAGTCTGAAGATGATTAGAATTCGGTCATTGAGTAAAACAAATACTTTCGCTCATGTGCTGTTTCGGTTTTTGTATGTTGCATTCGATCGCTGTTATCTTCAGGGTCACCACATCACCCATGGTATACGTTTAACTGTTACAAAGTCTTGATTGCGGGTATTTGTGCAGAGAAGAGCCTTGTACTAAAGTGAAAGGTGGACGATAAGCAGTTACACAACATGATAATAAAAGCTTATGAGGTATGGTGCTACAGCTGAGGACGCATCCCGCGGCACGAATTCATCGTCGATTTGCTAACATGTGGAACTTGAGAGGTAAAAATTACAGAGAGAAACCAAAGTTGGAACACAGTACGCAGATTCAAATGGATGTAGATTACAGTAATCATGCGGAGATGACGAAGCTTACACAGGACAAACTAATACAGCGAGTTGCGTCAAAACATTCGTCAGTTTGTAAATCTCAACATAACGTATTTGCATTAGGAGAATAACAATTGCTTTCAAAAATCTACTACTCCTCCACCTATCACGTCAGCTGCTGTATTTATGCAATAATAAAGAAACGCAGTTATATTGAATCTGTGCATTTCAAAAGTTAGAGCCATGCGGAATTTAAATCCCAGAATACGAATATTCTGGAAACAAGTATGCGTAGTTCTTCTTGCGTATTTGAGAATGCCTGACATGTACTGGCAATTTGTGGCAGACTTTCCCCTAAGTTATAAATGTATTCTCTCAATCGTAGATAGTCCATAAGGAAATTATATTGACGTCTGCTATTGTGGAAAGGGTTTAGACTGTTCACTCAATATCCGCTTTTGTTGTTAACCACGACCACCATTACGGAGGAATTATAGGATGAAGCCAAACTGCACGATACAGCTGCAGAGGTTCTCATGCATATTTTCTGAGCAGTTTTGTGTAAGGTCTTTGATACTTGGTTACCAACCAATTGCATTTCTGTTTTCTTAGTCATTTTTATGCGTGCATCAGTGCTGAACTGAAAGTTTCTACACAAGAGTGAAAACATTAACTACTTGCGCTCTATTGCTTGTTTGGAAATATACGTCTTCCATTGACTAACTGTACATGATTTGACGACAATTACGCCCACTTCGATCTTCGCTATCGATCTTAAATCAAGCCTGTTCAATTTTTTTCTGCTCATTTTTTTCACACAGTTTTAGTGCTGGGACAGAGACAGGGCTGGTGGTTCATTGTCCTCCTTATGTAAGAAAACAAGCCCCTCGGCGATTTATGAACCTTATGCAAAGAAATACTGAATTTAATTGATGAAAGGAGAAAATACAAAAATACAGAAAATGAAGCAGGCAAAAAGGAATACAAACGCCTCAAAAACGAGATCGACAGGAAGTGCAAAATGGCTAATCAGGGATGGCTAGAGGACAAATGCAAGGATGTAGAGGCTAATCTCACGAGGGGTAAGATAGATACTGCCTGCAGGAAAATTAAAGAGACCTTTGGAGAAAAGAGAACCACTTGCATGAATATCAAGAGGTCAGATGGAAACCAAGCTCCAAGCAAAGAAGGGAAAGCAGAAAGGTGGAAGGAGTATATAGAGAGCCTATACATGGGTGACATTCTTGAGGAAAATATTATGGAAATGGAAGAGGATGCAGATGAAGATGAGATGGGAAATATGACACTGCGTGAAGAGTTTGACACAGCACAGAAGGACCTGAGTCGAAACAAGGCCCCGGGAGTAGACAACATTCCATTAGAACTACTGACAGCCTTGGGAGAACCAGTCCTGACAAATCTCTACCATCTGGTGAGCAAGATGTATGAGACAGGCGAAATTCTCTCAGACTTCAAGAAGAATATCATAATTCCAATCCCAAAGAAAGCAGGCGTTGACAGATGTGAAAATTACCAAACAATCAGTTTAATAAGTCACAGCTGCAAAATACTAGCGCAAATTCCTTACAGACGAATGGGAAAACTTTTAGAAGCCGACCTCGGGGAAGATCAGTTTGGATTCCGTAGACATGTTGGAACACGTGAGGCAATACTGACTCTACGACGTATCTTAGAAGAAAGATTAATAAAAGGCAAACCTACGTTTCTAGCATTTGTGGACTTAGAGAAACCTTTTGGCAATGTGTACTGGAATACTCTCTTTCAAATTCTAAAGGTGGCAGGGGTCAAACACAGGGGGCGAAAGGCTATTTACAATTTGTACAGAAACCTGATGGCAGTTATAAGAGTCGAGGGGCACGAAAGGAGAGCAGTGGTTGGGAAGGGAGTGAGGCAGGTTTGTAGCCTCTCACCGATGTTATTCAATCTTTATATTGAGGAGGCAGTAAAGGAAACAAAAGAAAAATTCGGAGTAGGTATTAAAATCCATGGAGAAGAAATAAAAACACTGAGGTTCGCTGATGACATTGTAATTCTGTCAGAGACAGCAAATGACTTGGAAGGACAGTTCAATGGAATGGACAGTGTCTTGAAAGGAGGATATAAGATGAACATCAACAAAAGCAAAACGAGGATAACGGAATGTAGTCGAATTAAGTCGGATGAAACTGAGAGAATTAGATAAGGAAATGAGACACTTAAAGTGGTAAAGGAGTTTTGCTATTTGGGGAGCAAAATAACTGATGATGGCCGAAGTAGACAGGATATAAAATGTAGACTGGCAATGGCAAGGAAAGCGTTTCTGAAGTCGAGAAATTTGTTAACATCGAGTACAAATTTAAGTGTCAGGAAGTCGTTTCTGAAAGTATTTGTATGGAGTGTAGCCATGTATGGAAGTGAAACATGGAGGATAACCAGTTTGGACACGAAGAGAATAGACGCTTTCGAAATGTGGTGCTACAGAAGAATGCTGAAGATGAGATGGGTAGATCACATAACTAATGAGGAGGTACCGAATAGAATTGGGGAGAAGAGGAGTTTTTTGCACAACTTGACTGAAAGAAGGGATCGTTTGGTTGTACATGTTCTGAGTCATCAAGGGATCACCAATTTAGTACTGGAGTGCAGCGTGGAGGGTAAAAAGCGTAGAGGGAGACCAATAGATTACACTAAGCAGATTCAAAAGGATGTAGGCTGCAGTAGGTACTGGGAGATGGAAGAAGCTTGCACAGGATAGAGTAGCATGGAGAGCTGCATCAAACCAGTCTCAGGACTGAAGACCACAACAACAACAACATGCAAAGAAATGATACACTTTTTCAATTATCACATATATATTTAAGGCGAATTAATCACCTTAATGGCTGTCATTTATGACCCACATTACCTTTGTTGTAATAATTTGTGACCCACTGTCATGATACAGCTGCCTGTAAATCTAGCCCGTGTTTTTATCCTAGGATAAATGCATGATGATTCAGTGCTCTGATGCAAATTATTTGTTGAGAGGCCATCTTCGCATTTCAAATTTTTTTAAAATAGATACATCACACGATATTCATGTCTTAGACATAAGTGACTAACACGAAGACCGCGATCATAGACTGCGATCCTTCAGAGACACCCTTGCCACTAATGTGATAGTTGCTTCTGTATTACACACCACATGAAAGGCACGCTGTATTCACATTCCAATGCCATTACCGTCATTCTTTGAATGATACTGTGCAGCTCTACATTAGTTCTGTAGTTCTGGTATACAGATACTCTGATACGCAGCTATTAATAGCTCCCAGCCACAACGGCAAAGATAACTGTGCCAGGCAGTGCTAGACTATGGATAGGAACATCCGATTTTAGACTCCATGTCAGTCACTCGCAGGTTTTGTATCTGTCACCTCACTCTACAGCTATGAAACCAGCTTTGCCCTATCTCCTTCTTTAGTGAGGCACTTTATATATTCGGTAAGTTCGCTACCAAACCGCAAATAGTATTAGATTCTGTGTGGAAACAATTTCCACATAATTTACGTGTAAGTTACCTCTTTAGCAAAGCAGGTGGTCGTTAAATATAACTCATCAAACGAATTCGTAATTGAGAATATGGACAATCATCAGCTGTAAAATGGAATGACGACAACGAAAATTTGTACCAGGCCGGGACTCGAATCTGAACTTCCCGCTTATCGCAAGCGGTCGCCTCACCATTTGGCTATCCATGCACGACTCACTCCTATACCCAAACTTCCATTTGTCGTAACCATGCGTCTACGACCTGAACGCGTATATCCATTATGTTCCCGTACAGATCAGACGTCATACTTGAAAGTCGCTTGTCCGGTATTGGCGGATAAATACGATAGTGCAGTGCCTGTGTTATTCTGATTCCGAGTCAAAGGTTCCTCTGGACATGCATACATGTCCAAAGGAACAGGCGCTGCGGCGACCTCATCCATTACGGAAAACATCAAATAAATTCGCAACTACGAATAGGGACTACCATCAGTTGTAGAATGAAATGACGACAACGAAAATTTGTGCTGGACTGGGAGTCGAATCCAGATTTCCCGCTTATCGCCAGCGCTTGCATAACCATTTGGCTATCCGTGCATGACTGACAGTCGCGCGCTAAATTTCGTATGTCGTCATCCATGCGTCTACGATCTGAAATTGTACATCAGTGCATACATGTGCTATCGTGATTACGATACATGCATACATGACCAAAGGAATCGTAATCGGAATAACACAGGCACTACAATGTTACATTCAACTATTCCCTTAAAAACTCAAAAAACTGCTTTCCAAGTTCTAGATCCATACTACGGTATTCTTTGAACCCCAGTGAACACATTGCAAAACGGAGCACAGAATAGCGCCGTAAGTATGAAAAATGCGCTACTGCAAAAGGGAGTTATGAATCCAAGCTTAATACCGTGGTCTTTACTCAGGAAAGTGTATATCAGGGTATTTTATAAGATGGTTACCAAATTGTAAATCCTTGTTCAGATGTCTAATATCTGAAATATTATGTAAACTAATGTGTATCGGTATTTGTGGCTGTAGTACCCCATTTTATTGCCAGTAAGCTTAGGAGGTGTAGCAACTGCGTACGTGACACTCACCACTGTAAGCATACTGACAACTATTACGCCAGTACATGAAATATGCGAGCCACGTGTACTCCTCTATTGATACAGAAGATTAAATTAAGACAATAGTGTTACATATATCTTTTACCCTTGAAATCCGTAATAGGGAATTGTCTAAGTCTGTTTGGCAATTTCATTCTTTTCTTTTTCAGGCCTGTTGAAAGACAGTGTTTATAGGATCCAGTTAGAATTCCGCAATATCTGTTATTGGTGGTATTGTGGAGAACAATGTCATGAATCGAGGAAAAGATCTGTCTCCAACATTAATGCGGCAACTGTGTACAGTATTTATATTGTCTTTGTTATGGTCTGTATTAAAGATTTTCATATACTTTACAGACAGACACCCCCCTGCGGTTTCGGGCGTAAGAATAGGCCCGCGGTATTCCTGCCTGTCGTAAGAGGTGACTAAAAGGAGTCTCAACTGTTTCGGCCTTTAATGTGATGGTCCCCTAAGGGGTCTGACCACTACCTTTCCAAATTTTCCGTTAGTGCGTACCATTTGGGGAAGGACGCCTTTCGTGGTGCATCTTAAATCCATCTTGCCCTAAGATCAGGCACACTCGATATTGTCATTGAGCTGCACTTACATCGAGCTTCCGGCCACATCCACTACAGTGTGTTCCGGGTAGCATACATTCCCTCCATTCTGCACTTCCATCTTTGCCCTCGTGATGTACATGGATATTTGACATCCGACATCTAGCATGGTAGCCAGTCCGTTGAGGTGGGGTCGTCATGTACCCTCTTGGTGGTAGCTCACTGACTACACAGGGATCGCACTGCTGATGCCTGAGCTACTACCTCCCCACGTATGCCGGGAAGTAGATGCCTATCCCTCTGGGGTATCAGGACTCCCGGCAAAAGCCATCCTACCAGGTGATCTTTGCTGTGGCTGGGTGGCGCCCGTGGGGAGAGCCCCTGGTCGGAGTGGGTGGCATCAGGGCAGATGACCTGCAGTGAATCGTAGTACAACATCTCACACTGGTGGGCCTCCACGAGCAGTCTCTAAGCGATCGAGGTCTAACCTCAACGGGAAGCAATATGATCTGAGATCATTTCCCTCCCTGGCCACTCCATGGGAAGAACGTATGGCTAAGCAGTGGAGATTATTCACCCCAGTACCTCGTCTGTACATGAATTGATGGTGAATCATTTATGTCGACCAAGCCCCAGTTTTTTGTGGAGCATTTACAGGACAAGTTGGTGGAGGTGGAGGGCTTGTCCAAAATGCGCTCTGGGTCAATTCTAATCAAAACAGCGTCCTCTGCCCAGTCATGGAGGTTGATTGCTTGCGATATGTTGGGAGATGTTTCCGTTACCATCACGCCCCATTAAAGTTTAAACATGGTCCAGGGTATTATATTCCACAGGGATCTTCTTCTGCAGTCGAAGAATGAACTGCGCGCCAGCCTAGAACGGCGAGGTGTTCACTTCGTCCAGCGCGTCCATCGGGGTCTGAGGGATAACCAGGTACCCACCGGTGCCTTCACTTTGGCCTTCGAGGGTGACGTCTTACCCGAAAAGTTCAAGGTGATGGTCTACCGCTGTGATGTGAAACCATATATCCCTCCTCCGATGCGGTGTTTTAAATGCTGGAAGTTTGGGCATATGTCATACCGCTGTTCTTCTGGCATCACGTGTCGAGATTGTGGATGTCCTTTGCATCCCAATACTCCATGTGCCCTGCCTCCTGTCTGTGTTATCTGCAGAGAACACCATTCCCCCTGCTCGCCGGACTGTAGGATATTCTAGAAAGAAAGGAAAATAATGGAATATAGGTCCCTGGACCGCCTGACCTACACTGAGGCAAGGTGGGATTGTGAGCAGCTACATCCTGTGCCAATGCCATCAACCTATGGTGCTGCTGCAACATTGGTTCGATCCTCTCCCGTATTGTTACATACAGTTGGCTCTCAGCTATGTCATAATTCACTGGCCCCATTGATTGTGGGGGACACTTCACTCCCTGATGCTCCTGCTCCATCTACTTCCAGAGCAACACCACCCCAACAATCAGGGACATTAGTTCCCACTTCCCAGCTGGAGAAGCGTGAGACTTCTTCGGCTACTCTCGCCAGGAAGGGGTCCCTTGGAGCCCTCCCATCCCAGGCACTGCCCAGTGCCAAAGTGGACACCCGCAAATTTTTGAAGCAACCACCAGTCGCTATTCGTAGGGCCTCACGGTCGTCGTCCTTCCCTGAGACTCACCCAGTGAGGCCCTCCCAGCCAGACCCACCAAAGGCACTGGGCGCAAAGCAGATGAAGAAAAAGGCTCCCAAGCATCCTGATACTGCGGTGGCAGCTGCCCCACTGCAACCTTCCCACTCTGCATCTGAGGATGAGGTGGAGATTCTGGATTCCGCTGAGGACCTGGATCTCGCCAGACCCTCAGACGCGATGGATAGCTGTTGCACAGGTAGTGAATCGGTAGCAGCAGGGGCACCGGAGGCGTAATCTGCCTCCCAGTCCCTTCCCGCTGTTCTCAGCCATGGACAATGTCATCCTCCAGTGGAACTGTGGCGGTTTCTTGCACCATTTTGCTGAGCTCCGACAACTTCTCAGCCTTCACCCTTTCTTCTGCATTGCTCTTCAAGAAACTTGGTCTCCGGCAATGCGAACCCCCGCCCTCCATGGATATTGGGGATATTATAAGAACCGGGCAGCTTATGAAATGGTGTCTGGTGGCGTCTGCATCTATGTCCATCACTCTCTTCACAGCGAGTCTGTTCCTCTACAAACACCTTTAGAGGCTGTCGCTGTTCGGGTGTGGACGCCACAGGCTGTTACTCTCTGAAGTCTCCATCTTCCACTGGATGATGATGTCCCGCAGCATGTCCTGGTGGCACTGATAGCCCAATTGCCGCCACCTTTCCTGTTACTGGGCGATGCCCATAACCCTCTGTGGGGTGGGTCAGTGGCAACAGGTCGAGGCGCCACCGTAGAAAACGTATTGGCACAGCTCGACCTCTCCCTTTTAAACGATGGTGCCTTCACACATTTCAGTAAGGCACATGGCACGTACTCCGCCATCGACCTTTCGATCTGCAGCCCTAGCCTCTTACTGTATGTTCAATGGAGTGTGCATGACGACCTGTGTGGTAGTGACCACTTTCCGATCCTTCTGTCACTGCCACAGCGTAAGTCTTCTGGGCACCCTTGCAGGTGGGCTATGAATGGGACTTGTTCTCCTCCACTGCCGCTATTGAACCTGTTTCTCATGAAGCCACTGATGCCTTGGTGGTCGCCAGCGATCCCCGATGTGATTAAAGATCGCATACGGGCGCTCCAGCGTCACAAGCGGCATCAATCTTTCGAAAACCTCGTCGCCTTTAAACGGCTCCATGCGCGGGCCCGCCACATACTTCGCCAACACAAGCAGGAGTGCTGTGAACGGTATGTTTCCACCATTGGCCTCCATATCTCTCCTTCGCAGGTCTGGGTAAAGATTAGACGCCTCTATGGCTCTCGGACCCCTGTCAGCGTCCCTGCGCTCTCACTGAATGGGGCAATTTGTACTGATTCCGACATAATTGCCAACCGCTTAGCAGACCATTTTGCTGTCAGTTCCGCATCTGTGAATTACCCACTGGCTTTCTGCTCCATTAAAGAGCGGTGGGAACATCGGAGTCTTTCATTTCACATGCGCCATCCTGAATTCTACAATGTCCCATTCACTGAGTGGGAATTCCACAGTGCCCTAGCCACTTGCCCTGATACAGCTCCTGGGCCTGATCGCATCCACTGTCAGATGCTGAAACACTTCTCAGTGGACTGCCAGCGACGCCTCCTCGACCTTTACAACCGTATTTGGGTCAAGGGGGAGTTTCCATCGCAATGGCGGGAAACTATTGTTATCACAGTTTTGAAACCTGGCAAGAACCCATTGGAGGTGGACAGCTACCGCCCCGTTAGCCTCACCAACGTTCTGTGCAAGTTGCTCGAACGCATGGTGAGCCGGCGGTTGAGTTGGGTACTCGAGTCTCAGGGCCTTCTAGCTCCATCTTAGGGTGGGTTCCGTAAAGGCCGCTCTGCCGCCGACAATTTGGTGAACCTGGAGTCAGCCATCAATACGGCCTTTGCCCGCCGACAGTACCTCGTCGCTGTTTTTTCGACATGCGGAAGGCGTACAATGTGACATGACGCCATCATATCCTCTCTACGATTCATGGTTGGGGTCTTTGGGGTCCACTGCCGATATTCCTAAGAAACTTTCTGTCGCATCGTACTTTCTGCATGCAAGTCGCGGCCTCCCATAGTTTCTCCCGAGTTCAGGGGAATGGGGTACCACAGGGATCGGTCCTAAGAGTCTGACTGTTTTTTATTGCAATTAACGGGCTCGCTGCGGCTGTGGGAACGTCTGTCTCGGCTTCTTCGTATGCTGACGACTTCTGCCTCTACTATAGCTCCATTGGCATTGCAGCTGGTGAACGTCAGCTGCAGGGCGATATCCGCAAGGAGCAGTCTTGGGCTGTAGCCGAAGGCTTCCAGTTTTCGGCTGCCAGGACCTGCGTTTCTGCCGGCGACTACTGTTCACCCTGAGCCGCAGCTTTATCTTGAGGGCGAAACTCTTGCTATGGTGGAGACACATCGGTTTTTGGGTGTGGTTTTATATGCCCAGTTGACAAGGCTCTCATTTATTCGGCGCTTAAACAGATGTGTTGGCGGCATCATAATGCTCTGCAATGCTTGAGCCACACCAGCTGGGGCGCCGACCGATCTACCCTCTCACGGATCTACCAGGCGTTAATCCAGTCCCGTCAGGATTATGGGAATCTGGCTTATGGTTCAGCATCCACTTCTGCGTTGCGGGTGCTGGACCCAATCCTTCACAGCTGGTTACACCTTGCCACTGGTGCTTTCCGGAGCAGCCCTGTGGACAGCATACTTGTGGAGGCAGGTGCCCCTCCACTGCAGTTACGGCGCCAACGTTTACTGGCCGCTTATGCTGCCCATGTTTTTAGCTTGCCCGGGCATCTTAATTATCGTCTCCTTTTCCCACAGTCAGTCGTCCATCTCCCAGAACGTCGGCCCCGGTCGGATTGTACGATCGCAGTCCGAGTCAGAGCGCTTCTCTCAGGGCTTGAGGTTTTCCCTCTTCCACTTCCTTTCCGTGCCCCCCTGCGTACACCCCCATGGTGCGTGGCCCGCCATTGGCTTCAGCTCCAATTGGGACAGGGCCTGAAGGACTCAGTCCCTCCGGAGGCCTTCCGTCGCCGCTTTCTTTATATCCTTCCCACGTATCAGGGCTCTGCTGTTGTTTACACTGACGGTTCGATGGTTACTGGTCATGTCGATCACGAAAAATATTCATTGCCGGCTGGCTGCAGCGTTTTCACTGATGACCTAGTCGCCATCTTTCGTTCCCTAGAGCATATCCACTCCTGCTCAGGTGAGTCCCTCGTTATCTGTAGCGACTCCCTGAGCAGTTTACGAGCTATCGACCAGGGCTTCCCTCACTCTCGTCTGGTGATGGCTGTCCAGGAGTCCCTCCATAATCTTGCCCGTTGCGGCCACTATGTGGTCTTTGTGTGGACCCCAGGCCATGTTGGGATACCGGAAATGAACATGTTGATTGCCTAGCCAAACAGGCCACCAGTAAACCATCTCTGGACATTGTCCTCCCGGGGCCTGATTTGCAAGCACTCTTACGCCGCAAAGTTTTCGAACTTTGGGACACTGAATGGCGCAACCTGACCACACCAAACAAACTCTGTCCAATCAACTCCGTCCGGCTGTGTGGCAGTCATCCCTGCGAGCCACTCGCTGTGACTCAGTAGTCCTTTGTCGGCTCCGCATTGGCCACACCCACTTGACACACAGCCATTTACTGCGGCATGAGGACCCGCCTCTATGTCGATGCGGGTCGGCTTTGACGGTGGTCCACATTTTGTTGGCCTGGCCACTTTTAAGTGTGCTCAGGCAGACGGTTGCGCTGCCTGATACGCTCCCTGCCATTTTAACTGATGACTCTTCTACGGCAGGCTTAGTTTTGCATTTTATTCGGTCAGGGGGCTTTTATCATTTAATCTAAGTGCTTGTCTTTTTGTGTTGATTCTGGCCTATGGCCTACGATTTTAGTCTGATTTTTTAGACTGTTTCTCGATGGTTGGCTTTTCCTTTTTTGTCTCTATGGTCGGCCAACCTCTGTCCCACTCTGTGTGATTTTAATTCCCTTTGTCTGGTCTCAAAGTCTTTAATGTCCTGTGTCGTCTGTCGTCTTTTCCATTGTTCCTTTTTATTCGGTATGGGAGTTTTTAAGTTTTGGAACAAAGGACCGATGACCGTCGCAGTCTGGTCCCTTTAATCCCACAAACTAACCAACCAACCAACAGATAGACAATTAAAACTTGCCTATATGCAGGAAAAGCGTAATCTATAATCTGTTCTTTGTATTCATAAAGCAGTCAACTTTCTTGTTGTGTTATTGCCCAGTAGAAAAACTGCAAAACGCTGCTGAATACTACACAGAGGCTGTAATGTACGCTCCACTGAAGTGAATGGCACAGAGCATACCAGAGCTCACTGTAAATGCTATTTGGTACTATTTGATACACTTAAACGGTCCTTATCCAGAACAAACACACAAAATCAAATCAATAGCTCTAAATATCAGATTGCAGTCTGATAATACCATGTCAGGTATTAAAGGAAGATGTAAGAGTTTCTAGCAGATGTGTATCAGGGCACTTTGCAATATTAATAAAACAACACCATTTTCTTCGCTACTGGGCTTGCCATCTGATATATAGATTTCTTATATTTTTACAACTGGACTCGTCCACATAAATCAGTCTTGCTTGCAATGACGTTACTATTTCCCTAGCAGTCTTCTTGCATACAGAATTTGTCGATTGATGTTAGGTACATATATACCTATATGGATACTCTGAAAATCATGGTTTGTTGTCTGGTTGGGGGGGGGGGGGAATCATCGAACCACTTTCACAATAATTCTCTATTATTCCAATCTCGAACAGCGCACGGAAAAAAACGAACACCCATATCTTTCCGTGCGAGCTCTGATTTCCCTTATTTTATTATGATGACCGTTTCCTCCTATGCAGGTTCTCATCAACAAAATATTTTCGCATTCAGAGGAGAAAATCGGTTGAAATTTTGTGAGAATATTCCACCGTAACGAAAAACGCCTTTACTTTGATGGTGTCCACTCCAAATCCTGTACCATGTGAGTCATACTCTCTCCACTATTTCGTGGTAATAGAAAACGTGATGCTCTTCTTTGAGCTCTCTTGAGGTAATCCTTTAATCCTATCTGTTAAGGATCACGGACAGCACAGCAATGCTCCAAAAGAGGACGTACTAGTGTAGGCTAGGCAGTCTGTTTAGTAAACCTGGTAAATCTTCTAAGTGTTCTCTCAATAAAATGCAGTCTTTAGTTTGCCTTCACCACAACATTGCCCGCATCTCGTGGTCGTGCGGTAGCGTTCTCGCTTCCCACGCCCGGGTTCCCGGGTTCGATTCCCGGCGGGGTCAGGGATTTTCTCTGCCTCGTGATGGCTGGGTGTTGTGTGCTGTCCTTAGGTTAGTTAGGTTTAAGTAGTTCTAAGTTCTAGGGGACTTATGACCACAGCAGTTGAGTCCCATAGTGCTCAGAGCCATTTTTTTTTTGAACCACAACATTTTCTATTCTTTTCCAATTTCAATTGTTCGTAATAGTAATTCCTTGGTATTCAGTTGAATTTATAGCCTTTAGATTTGACTGCTTTATCGCGTAACCGAAGTTTAAAGGAATACTTTTATCACTCATGTGAATGTCCTCACATTTTTCATTATTTATGTTCAATTGTAAATTTTCGCACCATTCAGATATCTTTTCTAACTCGTTTTGCAGTTCGGTTTGACCTTCATAAGAGTCTACCAGACAATAAACGACAGCATTTTCCGCAAACAACCAAGGACGGCTGCTCAGACAGACTTCTAGATCGTTTATGTAGATAAGGAACAGCAGAGGGCCTATAACACTACCTTGTGGACCTGTGAACTATGAACTGTCATCTCTGACAGGAAATCACGAACCCAGCCACATAACTGAGACGATATTCCATAAGCACACAATTTCGCTAAAAGCCGCTTGTTTGGTACAGTGTCAAAGGGCTTTTGGTAATCTACAAATACGGAATCAATTTGAAATCCCTTGTCGATAGCTCTCACTTCCTGAGAGCAAAGAGTTTGTTGTGTTCCACAACAGCGATGTTTTCTAAATCCATGTTGATTGTGTGTCAATAGATCGTTTTATTCGAGGTAACTGATAATGTTCGAACACAATATATGTTCCAAAAACCTAATGCATATCGACGTTAACGGTATGGGCCTTTAATTTAGTGGATTTCTCCTACTAACTTTCTTGAATGTTGGTGTGACCTGCAAGACATTCCAGTCTATGGTTACACATCTTTCATCAAGAGATCGGTTATACATGACTGTTAAGTATGGAGCAATGCATCAGCATACTCTGTAAGGAAACTAATTGATATACAATCTGGACCAGAAGAGTTGCTTTTATTAAGTGATTAGAATTGCTTCACTATTCCGAGGTTATCTACTTCTAAGTTACTCATGTTCACAGCTGTTCTTGATTCGAATTCTGGAATATTCACTTCGTCTTCTTTGGTGAAGGAATTTCGAAAGGCTGTGTTCAGTAACTCTACATTCGCAGCAGTGTCGTCTATAGTATTTTCGTCGCTATCGTGCAAAGAAGTCATGGCTGTGCCTTGCCGCTAGAATACTCTACATATGACCAGAATCTCTCTGGATTTCTTGCCGGGTTTCGAGACAAAGTTTCGTCATGGAAACTATTATAAGCATGTTGGATTTATTTCCGCGCAAAATTTCGAGCTTGTGTAAAAGATCGCCAATCTTGGAGATTTTGCGTTCGTTTACATTTGGCATCCTGTTCTCGGTGTTTCTGAAACAGTGTTCTGATCCATTTTGTGTACCAAGCGGAATCAGCTCCGTCGCTTGTTAATTTATTTGGTATAAATCTCTCAACCGCTGCTATTCTACTTCTTTGAATTCAAGTCACACCTAGTGTACACTTACACTGTTAATTTCGAAGGAGAGGAGATTGTCTCTCAGGAAGGCGTCAGGTGATTTTTTATCTGCTTTCTGAATAGGTAGGGCACAGACCTCTATTTTGTTAAATATCCCTGCAAAATCTTGCATTTTATTCACATCCTTAACTAAATAGTCGTTTAAATAAACCTGTTGCAATAATACAGATACTTGGTCCATTAAAACATCCATTTTAACGTCTGTCCACTTTGTATGGTATATCCACCGGAGGTTTCATATTTTGTGGAATTGTTTCCAATGTTTCTGTGCCAGTTTCTTCCAGCACACTTCCAGCTGCCTCGGTATTTCTCCCGTACTGCTGAAATGGTAGCTTTTTCATGACACCATGTGTCTGGAATGTTTCATCATTCCTCTATTGAAATACTGATATATAATGATATCCCTGTCTTACATCTAGTGCTTACAATAAAGCTTCAGCCAAAAATTCCAATTACTCCAACTGCACAATGTTTCTTTATAAGTATATCTACAAAATGAATGTAGTATTACTAAAGTAGAGTTTATAAATGGTTCAGCATATGATAGGAGGCGAAGAATTATATCTATTGTGCAACGGACACAGATTTTCTCATAGCAGTCCATCTCAATACAGCAATGAGGGGAGAATACAAGTTCCTTTTAGATTTCTGTTCCCACATACCAAAGCACCTCTTAATAAACGATTCAGTACAGACTCGAATGAATTGCGCACTACGAGGAATAAAATTGCGTGTCATATAACTCTGTGATAGATGATACAAGATGAGCATTTTTTTCCCCATTGTGATATTGGTCAGCACAGGTTCAGGGTCGATGCAGATCTTTATTTAATGGTATGGTACTGTAGCTCCACGGTCGTATTTCGAAGGAATCACTGAGAAAATGTTACTACTTGAAATGCTTAAATTTCATAGAATACTATTTATAATACAGTGATGGGAAACCAATTCAGGAATTGTATATGTGGATTTTTTTAACAACTCTCAGCGTGACATGTGTGTGTACGAAGCGAATGCTTACAAATCCTTTCCGCGTTTCACCTAGAGACTCTAAGCTACAGTTGAGTACCAGCTTCAGAAATAATTATGAGTTACAGGTTTGTTTCCAAAATAACTAACACTCCGAGCATGCACACTGTCCGTGTGAGAGAAGATGTAGGCTGCAGAGCGAAAATTCACTCAGGAAACACACCCCAGGCTGTGACTAAGTCAGGTTTCATCAATATTATTTCTTTCAGCAGTGCTAGTCCCATACGTTTCGCAGCAGAACAAGTCTGAAACGCAGCAGACGAGGTACTGGCGGAAGTAATGCTGTAAGGACGGGTCGTGAGTCGCGCTCACGTAACTCAGTCAGTAGACTACATGACCGCAAAAGACGAAGATCGCGAGTTCGGGTAACGGTCAAGCACACAGCTTTAATTCGGCAGAAAGTTTCGATGTAGGCTACCCTATCCAAATTCCGATATCAAAGTCATTCCACGCCTCAGTATCACATGAGAAAATGGAGAAAATATGTACAGGGTGTTTCAAAAATGACTGGTATATTTGAAACGGCAATAAAAAGTAAACGAGCAGCGATAGAAATACACCGTTTGTTGCAATATGCTTGGGACAACAGTACATTTTCAGGCAGACAGACTTTCGAAATTACAGTAGTTACAATTTTCAACAACAGATGGCGCTGCAAGTGATGTGAAAGATATAGAAGACAACGCAGTCTGTGGGTGCGCCATTCTGTACGTCGTCTTTCTGCTGTAAGCGTGTGCTGTTCACAACGTGCAAGTGTGCTGTAGACAACATGGTTTATTCCTTAGAACAGAGGATTTTTCTGGTGTTGGAATTCCACCGCCTAGAACACAGTGTTGTTGCAACAAGACGAAGTTTTCAACGGAGTTTTAATGTAACCAAAGGACCGAAAAGCGATACAATAAAGGATCTGTTTGAAAAATTTCAACGGACTGGGAACGTGATAGATGAACGTGCTGGAATGGTTGGGCGACCGCGTACGGCAACCACAGAGGGCAACGCGCAGCTAGTGCAGCAGGTGATCCAACAGCGGCCTCGGGTTTCCGTTCGCCGTGTTGCAGCTGCGGTGCAAATGACGCCAACGTCCACGTATCGTCTCATGCGCCAGAGTTTACACCTCTATCTATACAAAATTCAAATGCGGCAACCCCTCAGCGCCGCTACCATTGCTGCACGAGAGACATTCGCTAACGATATAGTGCACAGGATTGATGACGGCGATATGCATGTGGGCAGCATTTGGTTTACTGACGAAGCTTATTTTTACCTGGACGGCTTCGTCAATAAACAGAACTGGCGCATATGGGGAACCGAAAAGCCCCATGTTGCAGTCCCATCGTCCCTGCATCCTCAAAAAGTACTGGTCTGGGCCGCCATTTCTTCCAAAGGAATCATTGGCCCATTTTTCAGATCCGAAACGATTACTGCATCATGCTATCTGGACATTATTCGTGAATTTGTGGCGGTACAAACTGCCTTAGACGACACTGCGAACACCTCGTGGTTTATGCAAGATGGTGCCCGACCACATCGCACGGCCGACGTCTTTAATTTCCTGAATGAATATTTCGATGATCGTGTGATTGCTTTGGGCTATCCGAAACATACAGGAGGCGGTGTGGATTGGCCTCCCTATTCGCCAGACATGAACCCCTGTGACTTCTTTCTGTGGGGACACTTGAAAGACCAGGTGTACCGCCAGAATCCAGAAACAATTGAACAGCTGAAGCAGTACATCTCATCTGCATGTGAAGCCATTCCGCCAGACACGTTGTCAAAGGTTTCGGGTAATTTCATTCAGAGACTACGCCATATTATTGCTACGCATGGTGGATATGTGGAAAATATCGTACTATAGAGTTTCCCAGACCGCAGCGCCATCTGTTGTTGAAAATTGTAACTACTGTAATTTCGAAAGTTTGTCTGCCTGAAAATGTACTGTTGTCCCAAGCATATTGCAACAAACGGTGTATTTCTATCGCTGCTCATTTAGTTTTTATTGCCGTTTCAAATATACCGGTCATTTTTGAAACACCCTACTCTTAAAGGTACTCTGCATTGTGTGTTACCACCTCATGGGAAGATTGGAAGATACTGTTGTATGAAATGGGTGTCGTACTAAATAATGTCTAATTAAAGGTGCAGCAGTAAGGCTTATTTGATCATTGCTATGGAAAACTATGTATTTCCATAAATTCTCATCATTAACAAATGTTCGATTAGAATTACTGTCTTCCATTATAATTACTGTAATACAGCATGTTATCATTAATTATTCCTCGTCCTCATTTTGGAATGCATTCTGCCTTTTAATATCAGCACTTCTTTTCCTTTTTTGCGAGTGCAGCTTGCAGGCCTGAGATCCTTAATAGCTTGGAATAACAGAGCAAATAGATAAAATCCGACAAGGAATGGCAGGTCTACGATCATTTAGTTGGTGGGACGTGTCCAACGAAATGACTACAATGAGAAATTAAAGTGAAGGTTTACTAACAGTCATTGTTTCCATTTGAATGGAGCGTGAACATGGGTTAAATGACAGGAATACCCTCCAAGACACATCGTAAGGTGCTAAGTTTGTGCTGCACATCTGATTTTCGGTACAGGCTACACTTTGACAGTAGCACTGTCTGGGAAGAACTTTCGGAGTATACAGTCCTACCTACTGTAAAAAGTAAAGGGTGCACAGGCGTGAATTCGTTAGGGATGTGGGGAGCAAATTAGTCATGTCTAAGTTTTAGTGACTAATTTTTCTCATTGTGATATCTGTCTACACAGAGAGTGACAAGTTGGGAAGTGAGATAGTTTCATATATAATGGAATAATATAAAATCTATATTACATATTTGATTCATATTGGTACCTCACCACTTACGTTGTCCTGTGGATGCAACAAAATTATTATTATAGCTGAAAAGAATATGCATATGTCTGTACGTGCAAACACTTGAGATCAGTGCTCAGCACCCACTAGTTGTGTTTCAAAATACTAAATGATGTGGGCACATCCGATCTAATATCATTGTTACAGTTAATAATCAGAATTGGCGGCCGAAATCTTCCGGGATAAGAAGTCACCCTCATTCTGCCAGCCACATTGGAGGAGCGGATAGGGGTTCAGGCCACTTTCTTGCCCTGGGGTAGGAAGCTGCCACTAAAGGCGGAAGAAGCAGCAATGTTCAACGGCATGTGAATGTAAAAGGTCATGGAAACCACTGCATTAACGACACATAATGAGTATCCACAGGACATGTGGCCTTCAATTGAAAAATTGTCAAGATCATCTCTCCATTGGCAAAAGATTCCGGAAGGGACTACCAAAGCAGAGGTAACCACTAGAATAAAGATAGAATAACCTAAGACACGATAACGTTTTACGCGTCGGGGCGTGGAATGTCAGAAGTTTGATCGTGATAGGGAAGCTATAAAATCTTAAAAGGGAAATGCAAAGGCACAGTAGATTCAGTAAGGGTCACTGAAGTGAAATGAAAAGACTACAAGGATTTTTGGTCATATGACTATAGGGTAATATCAACAGCAGCAGATAACGGTACAGCGGGAGTAGGATTCGTTACAAATACAAATGTTCAGGACTGAGAGTTGTTACTTTTAACAGTTCAGTCATGGGGTTGTTCTTATCAGCAAAGCAACACCAACAACAATAGTTCACGTATACATGCCGACGTCGACACTCACGGTGAATAGGGAGAGAAACTATATGACGACATTGAAGGGCTAATATAGTTCGTAAACGGAGATGAAAATGTAATAGGGTGACTGGAATGCACTTATCGGAGAAGTAGTAGAGGAACAGGTTATAGGAGAACATCGGCTACGGACAAGGACTGAGAAAGACTGATTGAGTTCTTTAATAAATTTCAGCGAGTAATCCCTTCAAGAAGCACAAGAGGTGGATGTATACTAGGATTTTTTTTTCTTATTTTCGCTGGAGTCGTCACCCTGCAGGGTGACGACTCCGGCGAGCGACCAAATGGTGTCAATTGCCCTGAAGATGACATTATCGCGGGTTGAAACCGGTTGGCGGAAAAATAAATAATGCGATTGTGACCGTCATTTTGAATAATTAATAGTAGGAAAAGACCGAGTGATACGGGAAGATTTCAGTTCATGGTCAGGCGAATTCAGAAATGAGACACTGGATTGTAAGGCGTATCCAGGAGCAGATATAGACTCAGATCATACTTGAGTAGTGACGAGTAGGCTCAACTTTAAGATATTACTCAGGGAGAATGAATACGCAAAGCAGTTTGATACGGAAGTACTAAGGAATGACTAGATACGACTGGAGTTTTCTAGGGTTATAGATATATCGATAAGGAATAGCTCAGTGGGCAGCATAGTTGAAGAGGAAAGGACATATCTAAAAGGGCGATCATCGAATTTGGAAAGAGAAACATTTCCACTATAATGGTAATTGCGAAGAAACCAAGGGTAACAAAAGGAATACTTCAGTTGATCGATAAAAGGAATAAGTACAAAATGTTCAGGGAGATTCATGAATGCGGAAATATAACTCGCTGAGGCACGAAATAAACACGAGTTTCAGGAAAGGTCAGACGAAATGGCTGCATGAGAAATGTGGAGAAATCGAATTAGAAACGTTTGTCGGATGGACTGATACAGCATATAGTAAGGTCAAAACAACCTTCGGTGAAATTAAAAGCAAGGGTGATACCATTAAGAGTGCAACGGGAATTCAGCTGTTAAATTCAGAGGAGACAGCGGATAGGCGGAAGGAGTACATTGAAAGCCTTTGTCAGGGGAAAGAGTTGTCTGACGTGATAGAAGGGGAAACCGGTGTCGATTTAGAAGATAGGGTACCCAGTATTAGAATCAGAGTTTAAGAGAGCTTTGGAGGACTTAACATCATATTAGGCAAAAGGGATGGATAACATTCCATCAGAATCCCTAAAATCACTGGGGAAGCACCAACAGAACGACTATTCACTTAGGTGTGTAGACTGTGTGAGTCTGGCGGCATACCATTTGTCTTCCGATAAAATATCATCGACGCACTTCCGAAGACAGCAAGAGCTGACAAGTGCGAGAATTACTGCAGAGTCAACTTAACAACTCATGCATCCAACTTGCTTCCATGAATAAAATACAGAAGAGTGGAAAAGATAATTGAGGACATGTTAGACGTCGATGAGGTTGGCTTTAGGAAAGGTAAAGACACCAGAGAGCCAATTCTGACGTTGCCGTTGGTAACGGAAGCAAAACTAAAGTAAAATCAAGGAACTTTCACAGGATTTAACGATCTGGAAAAAGCGTTCGACAATCTAAAATGGTACAACATGTTCGAAATACTGAGGAAAAACGGAATAAGCCATGGGGCAGGACATGTAATGTACAATAATTACAAGTAGCAAGACGGAATAATAAGAGTGGACGACCAAGAACGAAGTGCTCTGATTTAAAAGGGTGTAAAAAAGGAATGCAGTCTTTCGCCCCTACTGTTCAACATGTACATAGAAGAAAAATAATGATGTAACTGAAAGAATTGTTCAGGAAAGGAATTAAAATTAAGGTGAAAGGATATCAATGATACGATTCTAAATGTTGCTAGATCGTGCACCAAGAACAAGGCTGACCCTTCCGCCTGCCATGCCCACAGCTAGTAATGAGCTGCTGTATGGTGAAAGGGAAGGCTCTATAATACGCCACTGTATCATCTTCTGGAGCTCCTGTTTGACGGCCTCCCCTTTGGGGAGCAGTAAAATTTATGCGACATGACTTCCATTCCATAAACATAACACGTTATCACGCAAAGAATTAATGATAAAACCAGGAGGTATTTCTCGAGTGACATATAAACCCATTTCCTGTTCGTCCGATAAGGTTTTCGCTTCATCCGATTTCCATCGTATGAGCGAAGAATTTATTTCGTTTTGTTCGAAGTCAAATGGTTCTAAGCACTATACGATGGTCGTCAGTCCCATAAACTTAGAACTACACTACTGCCCATTAAAATTGCTACACCAAGAAGAAATTCAGATGATAAGCGGGTATTCATTGGACAAATATATTATACTAGAACTGACATGTGATTACATTTTCACGCAAATTAGGTGCATAGATCCTGAGAAATCAGTACCCAGAACAACCACCTCTGGCCGTAATAACGGCCTTGATACGCCTGGGCATTAAGTCAAACAGAGCATGAATCGCGTGTACAGGTACAGCTGCCCATGCAGCTTCAACACGATACCAAAGTTCATCAAGAGTAGTGAGTGGCGTATTGTGACGAGCCAGTTGCTCGGCCACCATTGACAAGACGTTTCCAATAGGTGAGAGATCTGGAGAATGTGCTGGCCAGAGCAGCAATCGAACACTTTCTGTAAAGGCTCGTACAGGACCTGCTACATGCGGTCATGTATTATCCTGCTGAAACGTAGGGTTTCGCATGGATCGAATGAAGAGTAGAGCCACGGGTCGTAACACATCTGAAATGTAACGTCCTCTGTTCAAAGTGCCGTCATTGCGAACTAGAGGTAACGGAGACGTGTAACCAATGGCACCCCATACCATCACGCCGGATGATACGCCAGTATGGCGATGACGAATACACGCTTCTAATGTGCGTTCACCGCGATGTAGCCAAACACGGATACGGCCATCATGATGCTGTAAACAGAACCTGGATTCATCCGAAAAAATGACGTTTTGCCATTCGTGCACCCAGGTTCGTCGTTGAGAACACCATCGCAGGCGCTCCTGTCTGATGCAGCGTCAAGGGTAACCGCAGCCATGGTCTACGAGCTGATAGCCCATGCTGCTGCAAACGTCCTCGAACTGTTGGTGCGGATGGCTGTCGTCTTGCAAACATCCCCATCTGTTGACTCAGGGATCGGGACGTGGCTGCACGATCTGTTACAGCCATGCGGATAAGATGCGTGTCATCTCGACTGCTGGTGATACGAGGCCGTTGGGATCTAGCACGGCGTTCCGTATTACCCTCCTGAACTCACCGGTTCCATATTCTGGTAACAGTCATTGGATCTCGACCAACGCTAGCAGCAATGTCGCGATACGATAAACCGAAATCGCGATAGGCTACAATCCGACCTTTATCGAAGTCGGAAACGTGATGGTTCAAATGGCTCTGATCACTATGGGACTTAACATCTGAGGTGATCAGTACCCTAGAACTTAGATCTACCTAACCCTAACTAACCTAAGGACATCACACACATCCATGCCCGAGGCAGGAATCGAACCTGCGACAGTAACTCCCGCGTGGTCCCGGGCTGAAGCGCCTAGAACTGTTCGGCCAAAGCGGCCGGCCTATTTCTTTTTGTCGACTGTTCTTTACTTCAGGCTCAATCTTCGTATACTGTGAATGTTTTGCACCCACAGCACTATATTCTCAATTGTTTTAACTCTTATTTCTTGACACAGTCTGCTGTGTTTCGCTTTTGTCTTTAGCAGATTCAAAACAAACTTTTCACCTCCTAATCTTACGTGCATTTCCCATGCGGGAGGTCGATCTTTAGGTTCCGTTCCCACATGATCCCGTCCGTTTTCGATATCTATACCTATCCGTGTCTGCAAGGTAACAGTCTGGACACTGCCACCAATAGCACCACATACCACGCAGTTTTGAACTGGAAACGTCGGAATCCTTACAGAGTGTGCTATTTTCTTAAAGAAATTAGCTTCTATCACGTTTACGCTTGCACCGATATCTAAAATCAATGTCGTGGGAATACCTCCCACAACTGCTCGAACAGCGGCTTGTACGAACTCCGAGGGACCTCCAATATTATTGTCTACCTCATTAAATAACTCTTGACGGATGTCATTCTCATCGTGATATCGGAGAATGTTTATCTGTTGATTCAAACTATTGCCCCTATTCCGCCTCGCGACTGGCATCAGGGAGCTCGATACAGACGCGTTTAGTTTGACGCCCCGGACGTTGTCGTCGGTTGCGCTTTAACCACGGTTTACAGGCGTACCTTGCTCTTGATTATTTTGGGACCACTAAATCCTATTGTTGTTTTGTCGGTTACCGTTGCGATTATTTTGATAACCGTGATGCAACCGACTACTGTTTCGTCTCTGCCTTTGAAAGAATGCCGGTTCGCTTTGTGGGCCACCACTGTTGCCGTTCTGATGTGCGTGTCCGGTTTGCGACGTACCGCCGTTGCTTCGCGACCCGCCGTTACGGCTGTTATTGTGGCTGTGGTCGGTCTTATTCGCGGACTGCGAGCCACGGTTGCCAATGCAGCTTTTCACATTTATTTGTATTAGGTCTATCATATCAAGCACTGACAAAAGTATTCAAGCTCAAAATCAATGTTGTTAGCTTTTCCCTTATCAAGCAACTTTGTCTTTAAAATGCGTAATTCATCTTTGTGTGCGACCGGCTCGTCCTTGTATCCAGTTAAATTAGTGTATATTTCGAAATACTTCCTACGTCCAACTTGTTTTGTGTTGTAAATTTCTGGGCTGAAGACCTGTTTTCTAAGGCGTTCTTGTACGCCCAATGACACGTACTTAGCAAGCGCCGGCCGCGATGGTCTCGCGGTTTCTAGGCGCGCAACCCGGAACCGCGAGACTGCTACGGTCGCAGGTTCGAATCCTGCCTCGGGCATGGATGTGTGTGATGCCCTTAGGTTAGTTAGGTTTAAGTAGTTCTAAGTTCTAGGGGATTGATGACCACAGCTGTTAAGTCCCATAGTGCTCAGAGCCAGCCAACTTAGCAAGAAGAGCCTTTTCAAGTTGTTCATAATGTATACAGTTCTCTTCGGCTTCAATAGCCCATAGGGCACCGTCTCCCTCTATATGTGAGGCAACGAACTGTATTCTCTGCCTCTCATTCCATGACCTAGGCAATACGTTGGGGAAGGAACGTATTAACACTATGGGATGGAATTGTCCTTTGTCTGGGATAAAGACCTGAAATTGTCTGTGTTTTAACAGGCTTTCTTCCTGAAAGATCTCTGTTGAGGTTGCACCTGCTGCAATCTCATCACGCGGTTTTTGAACAATGGGGTTTACAGACTTCAAAGTACACTACTGGCCATTAAAATTGCTACACCACGAAGATCACGTGCTACAGACGCGAAATTTAACCGACAGGAAGAAGATGCTGTGATATGCAAATGATTAGCTTTTCACAGCATTCAAACAAGGTTGGCGCCAGTGGCGACACCTACAACGTGCTGACGTGAGGAATGTTTCCAAACCGATTTCTAATACACAAACAGCAGTTGACCGGCATTGCCTGGTGAAACGTTGTTGTGATGCCCCGTGTAAGGAGGACAAATGCGTACCATCACGTTTCCGACTTTGGTAAAGGTCGGACTGTAGCATATCGCGCTTGCGGTTTATCGTATCGCGAAACTGCCGCTCGCGTCGGTCGAGATCCGATGACTGTTAGCAGAATATGGAATCTGTGGGTTCAGGAGGGTAGTACGGAACGCCGTGCTGGATCCCAACGGCCTCGTATCACTAGCAGTCGGGACGACAGGCAACTTATCCGCATAGCTGTAGCGGATCGTGCAGCGACGTCTCGTTCCATGAGTCAACAGATGGGGACGTTTGCAAGACAACGACCATTTGCACGAATAGTTCGACAACGTTTGCAGCAGCATGGACTATCAGCTCGGAGACCGTGGCTGCGGTTACCCTTGACGCTGCATCACAGACGGGAGCGCCTGCGACGGTGTACTCAACGACGAACGTGGCTGCACGAATGGCAAAACGTCATTTTTTCGGATGAATCCAGGTTCTGTTTACAACATCATGATGCTCGCATCCGTGTTTGGCGACATCGCAGTGAACGCACTCTGGAAGGGTGTATTCGTCATCGGCATACTGGCGTATCACCCTGCGAGATGGTATGGGGTGCCACTGGTTACAAGTCTCGGTCACCTCTTGTTCGCATTCACGACACTTTGAACAGTGGACGTTACATTTCAGATGTGTTACGACCCGTGGCTCTACCCTTCATACGACTCCTGCAAAACCCCACATAATGCACGATCGCATGTTGCAGGTCCTGTTCGGGCCTTTCTGGATACAGAAAATGTTCGACTGTTGCCGTGGCCAGCACATTGTCCAGATTTCTCACCAACTGAAAATGTCTGGTCAATGGTGCCAGAGCAACTGGCTCGCCACAATACGCCAGTCACTACTATTGATGAACTGTGGTATCGTGCTGAATCTGCATGGGCAGCTGTACCTGTAGACGCCATCCAAGCTCTGTTTGACTCAATGCGCAGGCGTGTCAAGGTCGTTACTACGGCCAGAGGTGGTTGTTCTGGGTACTAATTTCTCTGGATCTATGCACCCAAATTGAAAGAAAATGTAATCACATGTCAGTTCAAGTATAATATATTTGTCCAATGAATACCCGTTTATCATCTGCATTTCTATTTGGTGTAGCAATTTTAATGCCCAGCATTGTATGTTCAAACGGTTCAAATGGCTCTGAGCACTATGGGACTTAACATCTGAGGTCATCAGTCCCCTAGAACTTAGAACTACTTACACCTAACTTACCTAAGGAGATCTCACACATTTATGCCCGAGGCGGGATTCGAACCTGCGACCGTAGCAGTCGCGCGATTCCAGACTGAAGTGACTAGAACCGCTCGGTCACATGAAAGTACGTCCCTGAGCTTTGTGGATCTGCAATGTCTGAGGCCTGCATTGGCGTATCGATAGTCGGCGCTTCGTGTGATGGCTGTGGTATTGTTTCCACCACCTGTCGCACTTCTGTTATCTGTGACGAAACTTCGTCTCGCCACTGTGGCATGTCTTTATGTATCATGTGCTTTATGTGGTCTATTTCCGAGCGGACCATTTGTTTTATCGTGTCGAGTTCGGCCGTCGCTTCACTCCCAGTGCGTTATACTCCGCCTTTCCACTCTGAATTTATTTTATCGTTGAGCACTTTGTCCTTTTGCTCAATACACTTAGCGAATTCGGTATTTAATGTTTCACCTGGCTCATCTAGCCTGGTTTTTAACAATTCTTCTTTTATTTCTACGGACAGTCTGTCGACTAGTTGTGTTAATTCGCGCATCGTACCTTCCATCCTATTCGGCGCTAATTGTACTGTTTCAACATTTTTTTTATACTTTGGAAACGGTTTTTGGTAAATCTCCATCGCCTCCTTTAGGCTGGTAATTTCGGATACTACTGTTTCTAAACCAGTGTTTAACTATTTTAATTATTTCTCATGTACCTGAGTGGAAATTTGTGTGATCAACTGTTTGTCATGTTTAGTTAAGGTATTATTTAAGCCTACCCGCTTGGCCATGCAGTCTAACGCACGGCTTTCCGGACTGGGAAGGAGTGCCTGGTCCCCGGCACTAATCGGCCCGGCGGATCTGCATCGAGGTCCGGTGAACCGGCCAGTCGGTGGATGCGGACTGGTTCCCCTTATTCTTCCTCAGTCACACTCTGTCGGCGATTGCTGCGCAAACAAGTTCTCCGCGTATGTGTACACCACCATTACTCTACCACGCAAACATAGGGGTTACACTTGTCTGATGTGATACGTTCCTTGGGCGGTCTTACAGGTGCCGAACCGCACAGTACCCCTGCGTGTGGTGTTAC
Source organism: Schistocerca americana (assembly GCF_021461395.2). NCBI lineage: Eukaryota > Metazoa > Arthropoda > Insecta > Orthoptera > Acrididae > Schistocerca > Schistocerca americana. The sequence continues at coordinate 50,098,679 of NC_060124.1, forward strand.
CGCCAGACACCACACTTGCTAGGTGGTAGCTTAAATCGGCCACGGTCCATTTAGTACATGTCGGACCCGCGTGTCGCCACTGTGTGATCGCAGACCGAGCGCCACCACAAGGCAGGTCTCGAGATACGGAATAGCACTCGCCCCAGTTGTACGACGACTTTGCTAGCGACTACACTGACGAAGCCTTTCTCTCATTTGCCGAGAGACAGTTAGAATAGCCTTCAGCTAAGTCCATGGCTACGACCTAGCAAGGCGCCATTAGCCTTACACAGTTGACAGTTATCGTATGAAATGTCTCATCAAGAATGCTGTATTCACACGCATGAAGAATTAAAAGATAAGTATTCGAGGAGCTGCATACTTTTCTTATTAGAATTCACTACTTATCCTGTTCCAGAATTCACGCCCGTCTGCGTCAGATAGCGTGCATTTAGGCCTCCACTATTTACAGGGTGTTGGCACATTTACCAACGCATCACTGGGTTCGATGTCGGGCGGCGGGGGTGTGAAGTGGATTGCGGTAGACGTCATGGTGTTGTGGACCACTGCGGCTGCGGTGGGGACGGAGCCTCTCCGTCGTTTCTGGTACCCCGGTTAACATAAAATACAATACATCCAAGGTATTATTTATCTGAGATATCAGCGCTACGTATCTTTCAGCAAGAGTAGTATTGGACTGCGTAGAGATTTATACAGCCGACTGTTTATCCCTTTTACAAAGAGTTTTATTTATCCCATGAAGCAAGCGCTTCATCGCGTTCGTTTAATGTAGTGTTTATGCGTGAAGCAAGCGCCTCATCGCGTTCATTTAATGTCGTCTGTATGCGTGAAGCAAGCGTTTCATCGTGTACGTTAATCATCTCAGCAATTGTATTGAATAACAGAGAAACAGGATCTACGACTGGAGGAGGTATTTGCTCGGCGTTTCCAATAGCTTGTGCCTGCGTATTAGCTTCTGCCTCCACATTTTTGCCATTGGATTCTGCCACCGTCGGATCGGTACTATTGGTACCGCCATCGACATTATTTTCAAAAACACTGTCGTATACGGAATCCATGCCTTCATGTTTACCTATCTTTGCCATAACACAAATTGAAAATTTACTTCTTGACAAAACACTGAATAATTAGCGTAAACTGACCATAAACCAATTGTTGTATTACTAAAATTACAATATGGATGCGTCAAACTAAAACAATCTACTATCACTCGTTATCATTTAGCGTGTGCGCAGCAGAACAGTAGCCATCTTAGTACAGTGCTTAACAACAATGAATACTGCAATTACAAACTAGGCAAAATGCAGAAAATCCAAAACTGACTTTGAATTAAATGTATGTAGCTGTTCTTTTGGACATGACAGACGCTCTATCCGTCTGTGCCACCAAGGATACAGTGGACAGTGCGACTGCAGGGACTTATCTCTGGCACGCTCCCCGTGAGACCCACATTCCCAACTTACTGTCCACACACTACATTTGTAGCGTCGTTGCCCACTCTACTCATTACTCGCGGCAGTAAGTTTACCGATTCCCGTAAGAGTTCGGCCAATGTGAGTGCATCCGCACTGAAGAAGATCATTGGCCGGTAAGCCTTGCCTATATGAAGATGGTATCTGTTCTTTCAGATACGTCTGGGGGTCGAACCGTACAAGAACCCTGGGTTCGGTGAGGGGTGGCGGTGGGGTTCCTGGACTGCTATGGACTCTTGTGGGGTTGTGAACCACTGAGGGCTACGGCGGGACGAAGCCTCTCCGTCATCCTAGGTCCCCGGTTTAATACATACATACATACAAATCTACATGCTCGGATAAGTAAAATTTAGCATTGCTTCACTCTCCATCCATTCTTGTATACTTCCTTAGGAAAATTGTTCACAGTAGCTAGGCCTTGGTGAATCAGGGTTCAAGACTGAGTGCACACATTTAGATTGTACGTGAGAGGGCGATCACGTCTGAGTGCACACATACATTTGCACATTTTCTGTAAGTAGTAGTTGTTGTTGTAGTGGTGGTAGTAGTGGTACTAGCAATAGCAGTCGTCGTAATAGCAGCAAAGTAAGCATACAAGGAACACGTAGAGTTAAATATCGTAGGGGCATGTTCAACCATCAACTCTAGTAAAAGTAGGTAAAGCGGAGGGTACATAAATACACAAGGCGCTTGAAGAAGTTAAAATAGGTTACTGATGAATACGTGGAAGATAAAGTAACTGCCTGTTGGTGTTTGGATCGATAAAGCAATGAATAGTATTCATCGATGAGGCTCTGAAAGAATATACAGGACAGCCAGAAAGCTCGTAGATGTGTTACAGAATAGACTGTGCTAAGAAATAACGGTTACGAAAAAATTATGCGCCGATTCCAAGTTAATTAGTACTGAGGTTAGCCAATCAGGTTGTTCTGCAGGCAAATTAAATCTGCCCGCCAGATAACACCAGCGTCAGTTGTTCTCACAGCCTAGAAGTTAGAAGAAAGCTGACCCTTACTATCATCCCAAGTCCACTTTTTGTATCGCTTTCTCGTTGTGTTTTAGGGAACCTCACGAAGAACACGTTTGGCGACACCGTCTCTGGCGCGGTAACGGCTTCAATGGCTAACTCCAGTGCTAATTAACACGGAAACGGCACAACGTATAAATTTTTTTCTTATTTCTTAACAGAACATACTCTGCAATACTCTCACAACTTTTCAGATTGACCATACTGTACAAGGCGCTTTCCAAAATAAACGAGACGGAGGCGGTACAATGAAAGCCACAGAAGGGATCGTAAAGTTGTTACGTATGGAAGAACATGTGGTCCCGATCAGAGTGCTGACGCCCTAAACTCACCGCTGGAGTGGCATGGGCGTACATACACACGACGACAGAGCGAGCACGTAAGCGCGTCGGGAGTCCACTACATTGAGTAGTGTTGAAATCGGAGACATGGAGAAAAGTAGCTTCAAATGAAGAGCAAAACGGTGTAGCGTGTTTTCTTAGAGGGGAAGGAGTGGGCAGAAGTGAAATTTATCGGAGAATGGCACAAGTTTACGGAGAGCCCCACCCGTCCGTTGATATTTCGACGCTCAGTCCGACTTCTGGGACAACCGCTGTCAACGTGACTTGCCTACCTTCAAGAATGAGGGCATCCAACTGCTGTACAATGGTAACGGTAACACAGTGTGACGTTCCAGATCATCATCCAGCAACAAACGTCATTCCTTGAATTGTCTATTCCACATTTTAGGACTTGCAGCAGACAAGCGTTGCTCATCGTTCACTTGTGCCATTCCTTGACCAATTTCCGTTCCCCCCATTGCATCGGCAGTAAACTCCTTTGATCTTCTTTTACAGCCTCCGTATTTTGCTCTTTCCAGTACCTATTCAGTCCGGTGTAGCGGTTGAAGAATGCACGAGCATGTTCTGTCGTCATTTGCGTGTGCGCTCATGCCCTTGTACCACCGATTTTGGTGCTTCAGCCCTTTTGTATGGACTACACATTCTTCGTATGTAATGACATTATGGTTTGTTTAGTCGTTTGCATTTTACAGCCTGTGGTTCGTTTCTTTTTGAATGCATTTTATGAACTACACTAGTCGGAAGAATAAGTTTGAAAGGCCTCATCGAAGCAGAAAACCTAGATAAATGTGAGTGTTAACACTAATTGTCAGACAATTCTCCATTTCACATGTTTATCTCTTATATGCCTGTAAGTAAGACAGATTATCCAAATGAGCCTCTCATCCATTGAAATTTGTTCATATAAGTTTGATGTCGTTAGTAGTTTCCCTTATCTTGTATCAGAGGTAAACTGTAAGAACAGTGTCAACACTGAAATCAAGAAATGAATATTGGCCGCCAAGAAGTGATGCCATAGCATCAGGAAATACCATAAATCTATGTAGCTGTTCAGGAAACTAAAGTATGTTTAGCAAGCCTGGTGCTAACATACGGTACTGAACCATGGTCATTAACAAAATTTGATGAAAAGCTGATGGGCATATTTGAAGGAAGCATCTTGAGATAAATTATTCCGCCAGTGGAAGAAAATGGTGTCTGGGGAAGGAGATTAATATTTTAATTATATAATCTGTATAACTAACCAGACATTATCAGCGACCTTAAGAGGAAAGGGTAGAATAGGCATGACATGTACAGAGAGAAAACGACAGAAATATTAAGAATATGTTCATCGCAGGGAGTGACGGAACCAGGAGAGTTGGAAGATCAAAGCTAATGTGGGAGAAACGTGTCAGAGAGGACAAAACGAAAACTGTAATTAAAGATCAGAGGCGTTCGACGCTAAACGTGGAAGATCAAATAATCTTCTATAGAATGCCAAGGCTCACAGAGGAGTGCTGCGCTAATGATAATGATGATGACGATGACGACGATGATAAAATAGTGTACGTAGTACGAGTATTTAAAAAATGCATACAAAAAGGCACTACCGAACCATGATTAATATGTCAGGTCTCTGGTTGAGAATCCACGATTTTTCCGTTAGCTTTTCAGGAAAAGTAAATACCGGAATGTCTTATTAAAGGAAATATGTAGCTTTGTTTACTGGTAAATTGTTCGTGACTGTGAGGAATAACTACAGCAGCAGGCAAGTAATTTACAGTATCACGAAATTCAAACAGGAATGTTAAAAATTGGCGGCAGAGAAGAGAATTTGCGGCTTGTTGATGTCTATGAAATGCTTGCTGCTGTGAAATTCATCGGTTTACGGTGTCCTGTTTGAAATTCTGTACATTTTATAGAAAATGGGAAAATGGCAGTACAGGAGCCTTAGAGGTTAGGTTAGGTCAGTAACGGCTACGACATGAAAAAGAAACATACGAATTGGGCGGGTAGTGCGGTTAACCACTTATTACGGGCAGTTTTGGTAAAAATCTTTACGGAATAATGCTTTGTGGGATATGAAACGGTGATTATACAAAATTATTATCTTAATAATTAATGGAAATGAAACATTCATTGGAAAATTGAGCCTGTTTTCACTGCACATTTGAGACTTGACTTAATTCAGATGTCACCATTTGAAAGCATAATAACATGTGCTGACACCAGGAATACGATTTTTATTGGATATGTAAGAATATGAGAGGCTACGAGAATGAAAAATCACAACAGAAGGAATGAAAGGTTCTGGGAGCACGCACCCTGAAGGAAAAAAATGCAGCACCCTCAAGGGCTGTGTTCAGTGCCACCTGATCATAATATGTGTGTACCAAGGGGTTGTAGTAATTCATTTGCCACGATTATTCGTGATCAGATGGCGCTCAGAATGCCTGTCTTTGCACCCTCTATGTGGACTCTAGAGGCGGGAACTGTGCTGTGTTTAGAGGTGAACAGTGTTTGCAACCTTCTTTCCGGGGTACAACCGTGTCCTACTGACAAGTACGTACTCATGTTGAACAGCTTCAGCCACTTGAACACAGTAGCGTTGTGGGCCTACGAGGCGATGTACCACATATCGAAGAAGTGCTGCACATGTTCGCCACAATGTGTCGGTGCTGTGGCGATGCTTTCAATGTAATGTGAAACATTGTCACATATGCAGACCAGGTCTGCGTATTGCAGACACACGTCAAGATGTCGCACTGTACGAACAGCTGTGACTGAACATCTTACACGGACGAAATTCGGGCACAAGTTGCACATGCTGTCACGAGGGACCATTCGGCAGCAGAATTAAATCACGTGTGATTCTGGCCATTCTACCACTGATACCAAGACACCACCAAGTATGGGTACTCGGGAGTCGCGAGAGAGCTGACTTAGGGTTGGAATGGCACTTTGTTGTCTTCAGTGGCTGGCCGAAGTGGTCGTGCGTTTCTAGGCGCTGCAGTCTGGAACCGCGGGACCGCTATGATCGCAGGTTCGCATCCTGCCTCGGGCATGAATTTGTGTGATGTCCATAGGTTAGTTAAGTTTAACTAGTTCTAAGTTCTAATGACCTCAGAAGTAGAGTCCCATAGTGATCAGAACCATTTGAACCGTATTTTTGTCTTCAGTGATAAGATTAGTTTCTGTCTGTATGCGAATGATAGGTATAAACCTGTATGGCGTAGGCATGGTAAGCTGTTTATTTCAGAGTGCACTTACCCAGGAGAGTCAGGTCTTATCCCAGGCTTCATGGTGATGGAATCAAACGATTGCAGCTTTCAGTCACACTTGGTTTATCTGTAGGGACTAACCAGTGTCCGTTATATTCCATATGAGTCTACCATTTTCTTGATAATAATGTGATGGGCTTTGTCAGCAGGACATTCCACACACACGTACGATTGTAGCGAAGCAACTTGCTCATTGTGGCTTACATCAACTGCCCTGTCCACAAAGATCGCCAGACCTCTCGCCAATTAAATACTACGATGGAGGCGGAAGTTCCTCTTTCTACATGGCCTGCAAGAACAACTGGCGACTTGCAACAAAGGAGCAAGACGTTTGTGATATTCGGCACCTTTATGGTCATTTGCATGCTAGAATTGGCGCCAGTGTTGCGGATAGAGGAAGGCATTGTGTATTGACGCGACTGTTCGGCCACCCATTACTTTGGCATGTTTGTGTTTCATTTGGTCTGAATTAGTTATCATGTACTCATATAATGATGAACTGCCTGTCTCCTCATTCACCAAAAGATTTCCTTGAGGGTGCTGAACTTTTTTCGGCAGTGCATATTAGTGTGAGAATCCAGAAAAGAACTGAGGGTACGAGATATAGTGGAGTACATCTACATCTACGTGGTTACACTGCTGTTCACAATAAAGCGCTTAGGAGAGGTTTCAATGAACCACCTGCAAGCTGTCTCTCAACCGTTCCACTCTCGAACGGCTCTCGGGAAAAACGAGCACTTACATTTTTCTATGCGAGCCCTGATTTCTCTTTATCGTGATGATCATTTCTCCCTATGTAGGTTGGCGCCAACAGGAAGTTTTCGCAATCTGAGGTGAAAACTGGTAATTGAAATTGTAGTGTTGACAGATTGCCAACACTACGCACATTATTTAAGGGAGGCGGCTATTAAGCAAGCAGACGGACTTGATGGTCTGAAACAGGATACTTCATAAATGCGATAAAGAAAAGTACGTAGCTGCTGGAATACTTAACTTTAATCCACCATTTGTATACAGCGTTCTTGATGAGACATTTCATACGATAACCATCAAACTATGTAAGGCTAATGGCGCCTTGCTAGGTCGTAGCCATGGACTTAGCTGATGGCTATTCTAACTATCTGCTCGGCTAATGAGCGATGCTTCGTCCGTGTAGTCGCTAGCAATGTCGTCCGTACAACTGGTGCGAGTGCTATTCCGTATCTCGTTTGACCTGCCTTGTGGTGGCGCTCGGTCTGCGATCACACAGTGGCGACACGCGGGTCCGACATGTACTAATGGACCGCGGCCGATTTAAGCTACCACCTAACAAGTGTGGTGTCCGGCGGTGACACCACAGAAATTACATGAGAAGATCCAGTCGCAACGAAAAACACCTTTGTTTTAATAATGGCCACTGCAATTCACTTGTCATGTCTGTGGCACTATCTCCCCTATGTCGCGATAATACAAAACGAGCTGCCCTTCTTTCAACTTTTTCATTGGAAATGGAAATGTCGTGTGGCTAGGGCCTCCCGTCGGGTAGACCGTTCGCCTGGTGCAGGTCTTTCGATATGACGCCACTTCGGAGACCTGCGCGTCAATGGGGATGAAATGATGATGATTAGGACAACACCACACCCAGTCCCTGAGCGGAGAAATTCTCCGGCCCAGCCGGGAATCGAACCCGGGCCCTTAGGATTGACAGTCTGTCACGCTGACCACTCAGCTACCGGGGGCGGACACTTTTTCATTATAATCCGTTCATTATAATCTACGGATCTCACATCGCACAGCAACATTGCAGAATATGGCGGACAAGTGTAGTGTAAGCAGTCTCTTTAGTAGATCTGTTGCACCTTCTAAGTGTTCTGCCAATGAATCGCAGTCTTTGGTTTACTCTACCCACAACATTATCTATGTGATCGTTCCTATTTAGACTATTTGTAATTGTAATCCATAAGTATTTAGATTTTACAGTCATCAGATTTGTGTGACTTATAGCGTAATCGAAAATTAGCGGATTTCTTTTAGTACTCATGCGAATAACTTCACACTTTTCTTTATTCATAGTGGGATGTTTGTAAGAAATTATGGAAAAAATGATAGTAGTGTGTGGGTGCAGATATCGCGTAAAACTGAAATCAGGATGGTGAGACGGGAACTGCACTCCAGAAGGCGAGTCCACGGCGCCGCCTCATACAGTAGCTTCAAATAAGGCATCACGAGCTGTATTTTTAACTGCTTTCACCTCAAGTATTTTAAAATTTGGTGTTCGAGCCATGGCGCTCTGTGAACCGATCGAATGTATGTTCGATAATGATAATTACACACTATATGGAAACACCTATTGAGTCCATTCAATAATGTAAGTATATATTGTTCGAATATGAGGAATCATTCTGCAGTCACATAAGGTTGGGGATCAGTAAAATCTATACAAATTTCCTGTTTCATTAAACTGATTATTAAATAAGAAAATTATAGGAATAAGATTATCTTGGAAATGAACATAGGGGATCGAATTTTACTTTATTCTCGTTTTACCGCGGCTTCGCCACAGAATGTACCATCGACTTCTAGTTTCGGAGTTTCTTAATACAGACATGGAAGGGTGGCGACCTACTTGAGGCTGAATTCTGGCTGTTTGCCAGCACTTGGGGTTGTGGCCAAGAGAACAATTGGTGGAGTAATGATATGCAGTAAACTTTAGAACTCAACTGTGCTCAACTTTCAAGGAATATTTAAGATTATGATGCAACAAAATGATCGTCTGTAAAAAGCAGACACAATTTAAAATACTTTAAAATTACTATCCCACTTGTTTGTATTTCATGTGTGTGTTCCACTGACTGCTAGCGATAAAGCTGTATCACTTGCCACACAGTAATTATTTCCTCTCTTACACTCTCATTCTTGTTCTATCTCCCTCCCCCTACCTCCCTACCTTTCTCTGTCTCTCTCTTACTCACTTTCTGTCTCTCTCTCTCTGTCTCTCTCCCTTCCTCGCTACTTACATCTGCTACTTAAGCACATAGTGGCGGCGTAAATACCACACTTCTTTCCATCTTCTGGATGCACTGAAGACGGCGAGAAAAAAATGCAGAAATAAAACCAGAAGCAACTGCAGCAATCCTAAAAACTTCTTTTTCCACTGTCTTGCTTTTCATCGTGCCTGCCGACGATCACCCTGTTTCCCGATCTGAAATAAATCCTTGAGAATTTCATATCTTTGAGTTTTTCTTGGACACTACAGTAGTTCTGTCTCATCGATGTAGAGAACGGTTTTACCTCTCATGGACCGCGTCCATTCGGGTGACTGGGTCTGTTCACAAGATATAATTGCGTATAATAGGCACATTAAGTTTCATACGTTGGCACTTTCACGCAAGTGGCCATTACAACGGATGCGCTAGCGTCTGTATTCTCGTATTAATCTGTATGGAGGACTTCCACCAACGCATTTCTTAATGTTTTAATGATGGGTACACAGGAAATACTGCGATACCAGCGGGTATCGGAATCTTCGTCTACATAAAAACAGATTTATCTAGTCCACCTTCATAAAAATTAGTTAATTTTTAGTTAAATATTTATATTTAACGAGTCTAAAACAATGTTGAAGTACTTAACATTTTTTTTTTAATTCACTTCTACTAATTATGCTGAATATGTACAGAGCGATTGAGCCTGACGAAAATATAAACTCTTTGCGGTTTCTTGTGGACGGACCTGCTGGGAAGTGGTTGTATGTGGAAGTAGAGGCGTTTGTGAGGCTACAGAGAAGAGATGTATTGGCTTTTTGTATTTTTTCGATATCGTGCCGTCATAACATGAGCAATGTTTCCATACACAAACGTTTAAAAGTTGGATACTTTACTTCATTCAGTGTACCGTAAATTATAGATTTTCGCAGTCCTTTTATCAGGTAATTTTCTCCTTACTGTTAGAGGACCTGCGGATATTATCATGCCGCTAAAGAAGATAACGAGGCCACCATCAAGACAACCAGCTAATTTAATTGCTTCTTTTGTTATGTGTATGTGTCCTTCGAAACAACTCACTTGAAAGTAGTAACCAACGTCTGAATTGAAGACATGATTGCATATGCAACATTGAAAACGCATATTACAATTTTGCTCGAAACCATTGACGTTTTAATGGTAATATCTGATTGGTCTATGTCGCACTATAATGTTTCCCCAAGTGTTAGAGGATTTCGTGACTGTGTGTTTTCGTTCAGTAGCGGTGAGACGATTTTATCGCTGACAAAAGACACTGCGATTATCTAAGTAATTTAAGCGAACAAGGATTCGCCACTTTTTTGTTTTCTCTCTTCCTGGTCAGTCATTGTCTGGTACGGTCACAAAAATATTGCTCCGTCTATGTTACGTAGAGATTTTGTTATTTGTGATTGCATAATAATAACTACGTAATTTCAATGTTTTTGCTATTACGACTATTCATACCTTTTTTCCTTAGCTTTTTACATGAATTTTGCACTTAAATGTGGCCTACTTCGTGTGGGGATGTCTGATAGTGAATTATCGAGTATTACCGGTACCAATCAGTGTAATACGTTTGGTTTTCTTTCAGAATAGAACCTGCATCTAAAATTTCACTTTTCACAAAACGAAGTCCGATAGCTTTTAGGCGTAAATCACGTCTTAAAATTGTAGTCGCCAACAGACAATTCCCGTAGAGGATCCCACCTAACGAAATATGAATCATGATGGTGGTAATTAAATTCCAACTTCAATATTTAAAAAAATATTTTTACCTGATTTTTCAAGTGTGTAAATTTCCTTGATTTAATTGAAGACTCGATAAGCCAAAGATAATTTTAATTTGATGCAGACTTAAATACAAGTTCAAACATTTTAAAAGCCAGAATAACAATAAAAATAAATAAATGAATAATAATTTAAAGCCATCACTAAAGCACGTCAATACTGTATTACAGAATACGTCATCTTTCCGTAAATCTAATTTTTTAACATAATCGACGAACTGTGCGGTTCAAACAGTTGGCAAACGTGACAGGAAGATTAGTTCGTTACGTCTGTCTGACATTATGTGCATGTGAAATTGCCACAAATTTCTCTATGGAAATGCTTACTCTGTCATTCTATGTACGGAATGAAAAGCAATAGCAACGACATCAGAGGGATGATAATCATGTTTCACGAATCATTTATGTATATTGTGAACATTATTATCAGTTTTTGCTTCTCTTGGAGAACACAATTACTTTTGTTTACATTAAACAGTTATCGTCAATTTGTATCAGACAAAAATTAAATTGGTTACATGTCGGAAAAGATAGGCCTATCGACTGTGCGACACATTGTGGAAATACGTTCGTCCAACAAATAAATGTCATCCCCTTAAAAAGAGCAAACAGGTCACTTATGTGCTCTGTACAAGATGATTAAGAACTGTTGCTACGTGGCCTATGACACTTCACCAATGGCATAAATTACAGCAATGGAGTTGTGCGCATACGTCAGCCGGTAGAATGGAATCAGGTTAGTAAGATAAAAGTGACTAAAATTGGAAAGTACCACGGCGTACAGCTGCCGATCGTGTGAAATCGGAAATCTGTCTCTTGACGTATGTCAGTTCAGCCGAAAACGGAAATCGGTCGCGTTACATCGGTCGCTCGCTTTCACCACTAAATTTACGAATTAGTTGTTGAGGAGTCGAAAGCAGCTCAGTATTTGTGACAAGCAAGGATATATAACAGCCCCCTCTCGAAAATCGCGAGTTTTCGGAAATGAAGTCAAATATTTCATAAAGGAAAGAGCGTAAATGTTACTGTTGGTTGTTTCACTCATGGCAATACCGTCTTCGTTTTTTAAGCAGACTGAAGTCACGAAATCGATGAAACACATTCCTAAGAGAGCATGCTCTTATAAGTAAATAACATCAAATACTGCAGAACATCGTTGTGTTAAATTATTCAGAAAGTCCAAGAATACACGCTGAAGCGCCGAAGGAACTGGTATAGGCATGCGTATTAAAATACAGAGATATATGAACAGTCTGGATACGGCGCTGCGATCGGCAACGCCCATGTAAGACAACAAGTGTCCTGCGCATTTGTTAGATCGGTTCCTGCTGCTACAATGGCAGGTTATCAAGATTTAAGTCAGGTCGCACGAGCGGTTGGACACAGCATCTCTCAGATGAAGTGGGGATTTTCCCATACGACCAATTCACGAGTGTACCATGAATATCAGGAATCTTTAAAACATTAAAGCTCCGACATCGCTGCGGCCGGAAAGATCTACAAGAATGGGACCAACGACGAATGAAGAGAATCGTTCAACGTGGCAGAAGTGCAACTCTTCCGCAAACTACGGCAGACTTCAACAAGTGTCAGCGTGCGAACCATTTAACGAAACATCTGCGATATGGGCCTTTTAGAGCCGAAGGCACATTCGTGTACCCTCAATGACTGCACGACACAAAGCTTCACGCCTCGTCTGGGCATGCCGCCACCGATATTGGACTGTTGGTGAGTGGAAATATGTCAGACGGGTCTCGTTTCAAATTACACTCCTGGCAATGGAAAAGAGAACACATTGACACCGGTGTGTCAGACCCACCATACTTGCTCCGGACACTGCGAGAGGGCTGTACAAGCAATGATTACACGCACGGCACAGCGGACACACCAGGAACCGCGGTGTTGGCCGTCGAATGGCGCTAGCTGCGCAGCATTTGTGCACCGCCGCCGTCAGTGTCAGCCAGTTTGCCGTGGCATACGGAGCTCCATCGCAGTCTTTAACACTGGTAGCATGCCGCGACAGCGTGGACGTGACCCGTATGTGCAGTTGACGGACTTTGAGCGAGGGCGTATAGTGAGCATGCGGGAGGCCGGGTGGACGTACCGCCGAATTGCTCAACACGTGGGGCGTGAGGTCTCCACAGTACATCGATGTTGTCGCCAGTGGTCGGCGGAAGGTGCACGTGCCCGTCGACCTGGGACCGGACCGCAGCGACGCACGGATGCACGCCAAGACCGTAGGATCCTACGCAGTGCCGTAGGGGACCGCACCGCCACTTCCCAGCAAATTAGGGACACTGTTGCTCCTGGGGTATCGGCGAGGACCATTCGCAACCGTCTCCATGAAGCTGGGCTACGGTCCCGCACACCGTTACGCCGTCTTCCGCTCACGCCCCAACATCGTGCAGCCCGCCTCCAGTGGTGACGCGACACGCGTGAATGGAGGGACGAATGGAGACGTGTCGTCTTCAGCGATGAGAGTGGCTTCTGCCTTGGTGCCAATGATGGTCGTATGCGTGTTTGGCGCCGTGCAGGTGAGCGCCACAATCAGGACTGCAGACGACCGAGGCACACAGGGCCAACACCCGGCATCATGGTGTGGGGAGCGATCTCCTACACTGGCCGTACACCACTGGTGATCGTCGAGGGGACACTGAATAGTGCATGGTACATCCAAACCGTCATCGAAGCCATCGTTCTACCATACCTAGACCGGCAAGGGAACTTGCTGTTCCAACAGGACAATGCACGTCCGCATGTATCCCGTGCCACCCAACGTGCTCTAGAAGGTGTAAGTCAACTACTCTGGCCAGCAAGATCTCCGGATCTGTCCCCCATTGAGCATGTTTGGGACTGGATGAAGCGTCGTCTCACGCGGTCTGCACGTCCAGCACAAACGCTGGTCCAACTGAGGCGCCAGGTGGAAATGGCATGGCAAGCCGTTCCACAGGACTACATCCAGCATCTCTACGATCGTCTCCATGGGAGAATAGCAGCCTGCATTGCTGCGAAAGGTGGATATACACTGTACTAGTGTCGACATTGTGCATGCTCTGTTGCCTGTGTCTATGTGCCTGTGGTTCTGTCAGTGTGATCATGTGATGTATCTGACCCCAGGAATGTGTCAATAAAGTTTCCCCTTCCTGGGACAATGAATTCACGGTGTTCTTATTTCAATTTCCAGGAGTGTATATCTAGACGATGGAAATGCACGGGTATGGGGACAACCTCATGAATCGATTGAACCTCCATGTCAGCAGGGGAATGTTCATGCTGTTCGAGGCTCTTTAATGGTTTGGGGCGTGTGCAGTTAGAGTGATACGGGACCCCTGATACGTCTAGATACGACTCTGGCAGATGACACGTACGTAAGTATCCTGTCTGATCACCTGCATCCATTCGCGTCCCTTGTGCATTCCGACGTACTTGAGCAATTCCAGCAGGACAATGAGACAGCCCCACACGTCCAGAATTGCTACAGAGTGGCTCTAGAAACACTCTTGTGAGGTTAAACACTTCTGCTGGCGGCTAGACTCCCCAGACATGAACATTATTGAGCATATCTGGGATGTCTTGCAAAGTGCTGTTGAGAAGAGAACTCCACCCCCTCGTTCTCTTGCGGATTTAGAGAAAGCCCTGCAGGATTCATGGTGTCATTTCCCTCCAGCACTACTTGAAACATTAGTCGAGTCCATGCCACGTCGTGTTGCGACTCTTCAGCGTGCTCGCGGGTGCCCTACACCATATTAGGCAGTTATACCTGTTTCTTTGGCTCTTTAGTGTATTAAAAATGCGAAGATGACGAAAAAGTATTAGCATACGCTACTTCTTCAACTCTGTAACTTCATGACCACCGTAATGCCATACAAATGTGAGCGCTCTTAAAATCATCCAAGGTCTTTTACTGCCAATGTGTCATAAACTGACATGTAATTATAACAAATTGTACCTTTTCCCTTGTAACGGCGTAGTATCATAATGCGCATGTTATAATACAGAAATATCGAAGAAGATAGGTAAGGACGTCAAATGACCGATTTCTGATTTGAGCCGTACCCCAGCAACTTATTTCCGATTACAGCCTTCGACAGCTGCACGCTTCGGCACTTTCTAATTTTAGTCACTCGTAGTAAGCTTGCCAACAGCCTTGCCGGTTCCCGTCTGGTCACAGATGTTAAGCGATGTCGGGCGGGGCTAGCACGTGGATGGGTTACCATCTGCCGACCGCTGTTGGCAAGCGCGGTGTACTCAGCCCTTTTGAGGCAAACTGAGGAGCCACTTGATTAGGAAATAGTGGCTCCGGTCTCGGAAACTGACATATGGCCGGGAGAGCAGTGCGCTGACCACATGCCCTCCATATCTGCATCCAGTGACGCCTATGGGCTGAGGATGACACGGTGGCCGGTCGGTACCGTTGGGCCTTCAAGGCCTGTTCCGAAGGAGAGCAGTAAGCTTAGTCTACGTTGTTACAGAATGACAGGAAGCGTATCATAGACGACGGTCCAACGTATCTTAAAGGAGTATCACTCGCAGGCATGTAGCACAGCTTAAGAACTGTGGTTGGACAGGAACTGCTGAAGTCAGTGACTGTAGGTACATACCAGTGAGTTTCCGAGTGAACATTGGGAAGGGAACTATATGCGATGGATATTCACAGTCGGGTTCCTCGTAAAATGCCATTGCTCACAGCAGCTCTTAAATGCTGCACGCCCTCAGTGGGCCAGAGAACACACAAACTGGACGATAGCTGACTGGAGCCGTGTAGTGTGGTCCGACGTGTCGCGATTTTTTCTCCTTCCAAAAGCGGCTAGGGCCGGGTGCCCTGACGGCCCTGTGAGGCGTTAGTCCTGCAACGACTGAACAGTGTAGCTCAGGATGGATGTGATTCTGTGACGTTCCTGTGGTGATTTTCGTATCACGACTGTGGCCCATTCATTCAGGTTGCCGTGTAGATCAACCACGATGTAACATGGTCTAGAACGATCTAGTGCATAGCTTACGGAATGGTGGTTGAAAAATTTATAAATAAAAGAATTAATAATACACGAAAAGATTGTAACTATGGATGAATAAATCGTGCTTGGGTAGCTCAGTTGGTAGAGAACTTGCCCGCGAAAGGCAAAGGTCCCGAGTTCGAGTCTCGGTCCGGCACAGAGTTTTAATCTGCCAGGAAGTTTCATATAAGCGCACACTCCGCTGCAGAGTGAAAATCCCATTCTTGATAAACCCATGTTGCCTGTAGAATATCGCTGGTAACGCACTGAAGGCAACACAAGAGAAGGAAGCGCCTCTGTATTCTAATAATAACTATGGCCTTAGGGTACACTCTGTTGTTATTATTCGTAATAAGTGAGAGCATGCTTTAATAAAACATGACTGTATAAATAAAGTATCTATAAAAGCATGTTTCCAAACATTACGAAAACTAACGACAAAGTGCACCGTAACGCCACAATTACACTCCTGGAAATGGAAAAAAGAACACATTGACACCGGTGTGTCAGACCCACCATACTTGCTCCGGACACTGCGAGAGGGCTGTACAAGCAATGATCCCACGCACGGCACAGCGGACACACCAGGAACCGCGGTGTTGGCCGTCGAATGGCGCTAGCTGCGCAGCATTTGTGCACCGCCGCCGTCAGTGTCAGCCAGTTTGCCGTGGCATACGGAGCTCCATCGCAGTCTTTAACACTGGTAGCATGCCGCGACAGCGTGGACGTGAACCGTATGTGCAGTTGACGGACTTTGAGCGAGAGAGTATAGTGAGCATGCGGGAGGCCGGGTGGACGTACCGCCGAATTGCTCAACACGTGGGGCTTGAGGTCTCCACAGTACATCGATGTTGTCGCCAGTGGTCGGCGGAAGGTGCACGTGCCCGTCGACCTGGGACCGGACCGCAGCGACGCACGGATGCACGCCAAGACCGTAGGATCCTACGCAGTGCCGTAGAGGACCGCACCGCCACTTCCCAGCAAATTAGGGACACTGTTGCTCCTGGGGTATCGGCGAGGACCATTCGCAACCGTCTCCATGAAGCTGGGCTACGGTCCCGCACACCGTTAGGCCGTCTTCCGCTCACGCCCCAACATCGTGCAGCCCATCTCCAGTGGTGTCGCGACAGGCGTAAATGGAGGGACGAATGGAGACGTGTCGTCTTCAGTGATGAGAGTGGCTTCTGCCTTGGTGCCAATGATGGTCGTATGCGTGTTTGGCGCCGTGCAGGTGAGCGCCACAATCAGGACTCCATACGACCGAGGCACACAGGGCCAACACCCGGCATCATGGTGTGGGGAGCGATCTCCTACACTGGCCGTACACCACTGGTGATCGTCGAGGGGACACTGAATAGTGCACGGTACATCCAAACCGTCATCGAACCCATCGTTCTACCATTCCTAGACCGGCAAGGGAACTTGCTGTTCCAACAGGACAATGCACGTCCGCATGTATCCCGTGCCACCCAACGTGCTCTAGAAGGTGTAAGTCAACTACCCTGGCCAGCAAGATCTCCGGATCTGTCCCCCATTGAGCATGTTTGGGACTGGATGAAGCGTCGTCTCACGCGGTCTGCACGTCCAGCACGAACGCTGGTCCAACTAAGGCGCCAGGTGGAAATGGCATGGCAAGCCGTTCCACAGGACTACATCCAGCATCTCTACGATCGTCTCCATGGGAGAATAGCAGCCTGCATTGCTGCGAAAGGTAGATATACACTGTACTAGTGGCGACATTGTACATGCTCTGTTGCCTGTGTCTATGTGCCTGTGGTTCTGTCAGTGTGATCATGTGATGTATCTGACCCCAGGAATGTGTCAATAAAGTTTCCCCTTCCTGGGGCAATGAATTCACGGTGTTCTTATTTCAATTTCCAGGAGTGTATTACAAGTGTACAGTGGCCCGTACATCCCTCGTATGGGTCTTAAGTGTGTTATCAGCGATAATTTACTGGCAACATGTATGAAACGTAGAGTGGGGATTCATCCTCCATCGATAAACGGGTCAATGTGAACGGAAGGTTATCGAAGAAGCGGGGAATTTTATGGTAACAAAAAGAAAATTAACGAAAATTTTATCAATAGAAGGCGCTGTAAGACGCAGTAAATGCAATATACGAGAGCTATTTGGAAAGTAAGATCCGATAGGGCGCGAAATGGGAACCATTGTGAAAATCTGATGAATCTTTGGACAGATTTGCTGGGCAGTGTCTCCAATATGCCCGTCGATCGCGCTTTTCAGTTCTAAGCGCATAGTGAGCACCTAAAGTTGCCTAGATAGGTGTCTCCAGCGGAGTTTGAGGCCCTTGTGAGAGATCAGATCTCCTCTTTGGGCGAACAAAGTGAACACAGGAGTTACGACTTTAAAGCACTGTATTGCGTAAGATGTCTACAACTAGTAACAGAAGATTAATAGTGCTCCACAGCAATTAAGGTTTACGGTATGAAAACTGTGAGGAAGAAAGCTCATAACATGATAAAGTTGATTATCTTTGGCAAAGGAATTTATTGTGAGACCTCCCACATGGGAGTAGATGAGAAGAAACGTTAAAGATAACCATAAACGTTGACAACTGTCCCACTAACGAATTTTTAAAGTAAAGGACGAATCGCGTCTAGAAGAAAAAAATTCAGCAGGAAGAGGCGATTTTTATTCCCAAAATGAACAATTCTGTGCTTGCTGTGGTTGACGGCCACGCAAACCTGATGCTGTAATACTTTACCGCAATACATTCCTCGTTTGTTCGATGCGTTTTAAGTCAGGGGTAAGGGGTTAGCGGTACGTTCGCAGAATATCTTCAAATCCTGACTGTCTCCACCTGTACAGTTCGAAGCGATTATGCATTTCGTACATAAAAATGAAGGCTGGGCAAAATCCATGCTTGGAAGCATCCACATTGGGTACAGTGTCACAAGTTGACGGAAGAGTATAGTGAGCTCAAACATTTGCAAGTCAGTATGCCGGCACTATACCATCCCACATCATACTACCTGCTCCACCAAAATGATCATGTTCGACTCTGCTGATCGTACCTCATACGGTGAGACGTGGGTATATATGTTGCACTTAAGGACAATGGTGAACGTGATCGATTTTTATTTCAGTTTTGAAAGGTATACTGCAATACAAGCAAAGAGACGTCCAAATAACACGGTGTATGACAGGGCAACGTTGTTACGACACTGTACTCCTTCTCTACGGGCACCTTTACAGGAGTTGGCATACATCATTGGGGACATTCTGAAGTAGCTGCATGGTCATCACTGGTATCTGTTCTTTCGGGAACGGATACTACCTTCATATATAGTTTTCAGTAGTCGTCGAGCACCTGTTCAGTCTAAGTGATTTATTATTACTCATATTTAAGGTAAGTGGTGTAGTCACGAAATTTTAGTCATCATCTAGAAAAAACAGTTACGTATATGATTCTTTGGTTGTTTTCAGCGACTGTCTGCAGTGTTGGTACAGAAACAGATTTATAAAGAAGAGATAGATAACCCTTCTCATTTTGGTTCCTCAGTGCAACGGTACTTTCAGTGTGTCCCACGATTGCAAACACGCAGGCGTACATCCAGACAAATTGAACGAAATACAAACGAAAGTGTGTGACATTTTTATTTTGATGTGATAAATAAAACATTATGACTAGTTCTCATACCTTAGAGACGAGTGATAACACATCAGGTAGTACATGTGCTAATTACATTTCATCGAAGACGTTAAGGACGACTCTTATTTAAAACGATGGTGAAGTTGTTAGTGAAAGAGTTTCGGCTCCCTCAGTGGCAATACTGCTGTATGATTTGTCAACAGCAGATGGCGTTAAATATGTATCGTAATTTAAGCACTGCAAAAGGTCATTAAAGCACGATAGTGGCCTTTTCAAACGTAACACTGATCGCAGACGAGGACATGCTGCATGATTGTGACAACAGCATCAACACAGTACGAAAACAAAGCCATATTTAATAGAGTGTCGAAGTGGACAAAGGCAGTTATTTGAGCTCAGTTTCGATGGCATTGATCGTTAGCTCTTTCTGTGGACTCGCTGTGCTTGACAGCAAAGTGTCAATCGTTTGCTTCACACAGCTTAGTTAATAAATACCACCAGAAATTTAAGCAATATTCTACAATCTAATGACGGATCAGTTACATAAACTGTGCTGTAACTTAACTACACAAAGTATTCGCTTTCTAAAGATTCTTCAATGAAAAATAATTTACCGTAACAGGCTACATTGTGCGCAATATAATCAGTTATTGCTTTCAGAGACTGACTATTGCAGAAGACTCCAAACCTAATTTTTCACACCATGTGTAATGTCAGACTATGTATCCGAAAACGAGTAAGTTCACACATAGTGGTCGAAAATAAGCATGTACCTTCAGTCAGGAAGGCAAAAGCAGAATTTGGTGAGCACTATCGATGCATGTTAGTTGACCGGCACAAGTTCTGGTATTCCAGGAGATACATGTGTCCAGATCCACTTCAGACATGACACACTAAATTGGATAACTAGCTCGTTAGTGCTCAGGATAGCTGAAGAGATCGTTCAAAAACTGAGGCGGATATTCGGTTAAATCGGCCGACGTTCTTGTCGACTAATTCGATTTGCTGTCGTTGGAGGCTAAGTTGCAGAAACGTATGGATAGAGTCGGTGTGATTCTGCGTTTCCTTCATTACTTTTTTCCCTCCAACATTTGCGTCTAGTTTGCTACCTTAAGAACTTTGTTTCTTGTTTTGCTTCTGGACACGCTTACGGGAAAAACTCAAGGTAGAGTGGATTTACGAAGATTTGTGCCTCAAATTCATTTAAAAGTTTCTCATCTGGATAACTACACTTTCCAATTGGATAAGAAATGAGACCGGTGTCTCTTCTTGTTGTTCTATTGCTCGGTCCAAGGGCCTCTTGAGGGGTACATTTATTATCTGTGACACGTATCACTCGTAAAAATGACACGAAAGAATATCACCATAATTTAAAAAATTTCTTTTGCACACTCAGTTGCTGGTGACTATAGGTCAGAATTACGTATGGTTTTAAAACTTCGTTATGAGATTCGGCACATTCGTATAAAATTAGAAAATAGTTACTCGGAAAAAGTAAATAAACATACTAAAAGCGCTATACGAGCTACTACCTATGTAATTTAAGATTACACGAAATTAACAAAAATGGTTCTAATAAACGTTAAGGGCTCAACGCTTTGGAAAAACGGAGGGCGTTAACTTATTCCGTCTTGCGGTGTCAGGGTCCAGAGACGTAGAAGCTGTGGGTAGCTGGTGGTAGATGACGGTCGTAACGGCCTGCCACCACCTACAAATCGGCAGTTAGGTCGAGTACATTTTTGTTTACTTACAACATGCTCCAATAAAAAATTTGTAACACTACAAGTATGTATTGTGCGTTTGTGTATATGTATGTGTGTGTGTGTGTGTGTGTGTGTGTGTGTGTGTGTGTGTGTGTGTGTGTGTGTTTTGGAGGATGATGACGGCGAGATAAGGGAGACGGTGAACCCCGCTGCCAGCACACACCTACTCCTCGTGAATAGCAACGTAGGGGGAGGCCTAGGTTAGTAGTTAGATAGTATCCATCCCACGTACGGATCACCAACAGCAATTTCAGAGACTCTCATTTCATTAGTCACTGCGAAGAGGTTTTGTATTTAAACCAGAACACTATCATAAAGTTGATCAGGAACCAAGCCACCACATCTCCTCATGCTGCCGACCAAACAACGTCAGTGAAAACTGTTTGCACCATCAGGATTCGACCGCCACCGCAAAAGCATTCGTTAGTGACCTCGGCGACAGAGCCGGGTATTACAGTCAACTGTAGAATATCTCTGGACAAAAGAGGAGGCTGAAGACTGTCTGATCTAAAACTCCTTACATTCGCTGCAAACAACTCTGAAATGCATGGAAGAGAAAATTCTCCAATTTCAGTTCAGTTCATGTGTGGGGCGTTTGAAGATCTATTGGCTAAACACCCGTGTGCACACTGCAGTTAGTGTAATCTTACGTTTACGATCTTACCTTAACGATCTGTACGGGAGCGGTACGTGTGCGGTTGTGGTGCTTTCTTAAGCGGATCAATTAAATTTGACTCTTGAAACTAAGTAGGCTTCCTAGCGATAGTTTACACCTATGTTCAAGAGTAAAACTTTGGACATAGTTGCTAAGGTTCAGTGACCGTGTCAGAATTGTATTGGAACAAATAAGTCCTCGGTCACAAATATTAAGTCAAAATTGACCTGGTTTCGACGCTACTATGAGCATCGTCTACACAATTAGACTAACTGTTCTAAAACATATTAGGTACATAGTACATCAATACAATTAAAGTTTGTACTGACTGGAAAAGATGCAGTAGTTACAAGTCACATATTGAAAAGGATCTGAGCCGGAAAGGTGACGTCATGAACAGTTGTTTCGGCGGCAACTAGATGGCGCTCGTAGCAACACCATGTTTACTTGCCCACACTTTCTAAAGTGGGCACCTCAGTCTCGTTGTAAGCCTTGTTCACAGTAGGAGCTGCCCTTAACCGCTCGCCATCTCACAACTGTTCATGACGTCGCCTTTCCGGCTCAGATCTTTTTTAATATGTGATTTGTAAGTACTGCATCTTTTACAGTCAGTACAAACTTTAATTTTATTAATGTACTATATACCTAATATGTTTTAGAACAGTTAATCAAATTCTGAAGACGACGCTCATAGTGGCGTCGAAACCAGGTCAATTTTGACTTAATATTTGTGACCGAGGGCTTATTTGTTTCAATATATGTTCAAGAGCTTTTAGTTCAGTTCTTTCTGAATCACTGTGACGTCCTCGCATGGGTCAGACAAACAAGTGACTATTCGTGCTGTATTTATTTGTATACGTTTACCATCCCCTTTTAGACCTGTTCGACACGTCCCCAAAACTTGGAGAAATGTTCTAGAATCAGTCAGGTTTTCCTTTGCAGACTGATATCATTTCCCTTGAATTCTACCAATGAACTGCAGTCTGCCACAATCTTTATTTAGTACTGAGACTTTGTGATCACTCCATTTCATAACACTACAAACAGTTACTCCCAGCTATTTGAATGAGTTCACCTATTGCAAGTGTGAGTAATTGTTATTGTAGTCATAGGCTACTACTTCTTATTATCTGGTGAAATGATGAATTTCACGTTTATGGGCATGAAAAGCAAATCATCAATCTTTGCGCTGGTCTGAAATCTTATCAAAAAGTAAATGAATATTTGAGCAGCTTTCGTCAGACAGTTTTTCATTCTAGATCTACATTTCCTGCCAAACGTCTGGAGTTACCATTAATATTGTCTGCAAGGTCATGTACATACAGCATGAATAGCAAGCACTCCAACATATTTTCATGTGGTATACCTGCAATAACTTCAACAACTGTCTATGACACTCCATCCTAGATAACATGCTGCATCCTACCTACCACGAAATCCTAATTCCAGTCGCTAACTTCCCTCGATACTCCACACGATCGTAGTTTAGATGAAAAGCGTAGGTTTGGTGCTCAGTCAAATACTTTGCAGAAGTCAAAAAATGTTCCATCTACCTGTCTTCAACTACGGCTTTCAGCATGACATGTAAGAAAAGGGAAAATTGGGTTTCACCGATTGGTGTTTCGGAATGTATGGTGGTTGGCATGGGGGAGGTCATTTTGTTCGAGATACCTCTCTACGTTTGAGATCAGAATATCTGTATTACTTAATGGTTAACCCTGTGAACGGTGCACAGAGCGGGGTGATCAGTCCCAGTTGCATGTGGCCCATCTAAGGATATCCAAGGGCAACAAGAATTTAATTTTGAGAATTTCAAGTAACTATTGACGTAATTCAAAAATTTAAAGAGCTGTCACCATCCTGTGTTACACCTATTTTGTATGACCCATAAACTAGACCAGTATCCTAGAATAGTTCACACGAATGTTTCTATGTCGTCTTCACTCACTGTTGCATATAAAGATTAGTGGTGACAAAACCAATGAGCTGATAGAGCTGCTAGAACTATCATTAATGCTTAAATTTTCTGCATTTTGGTACCTCAGCCGAAATATTCACTAAAAATCTGCAGAACATATTCTTCTATTCAAAAATATGAGACATGTTGTGGAGAACCTTGTACTAAAACAACACGTGTGTGAGGTTTTAAGCGTTTTCAAGGATAGCAAATGTGACATAAACAATTACGAAAGCTTAGTAAGCGATACCCACCCCAAAATTAATTTTACTATTGAACTAGAACAGAATTAATCCACTGATCTGGTTATCATCAGGAAATATTATATGCACATATTCGATATATTTAGGAAACCGATGTGCACAGATGTTGAGATTGATGTACATTCATACTATCCACAACACTATAATAAACTTCTTTATACCTTTGTGACCTATCGGCTCTTGCAGCTCTATCTTTGCAGCAGGACGACGTCAACAAAGAATTAGAAATTTTAAAACAGATGCAGTAGCTAATTAAAACACAACAGCAGAGATCACTAATGTTTATAAAAAGCTCAAAAAGCAGAATCTCTCGCAATAGGCTAATAACAGAACTCTGACTGAAAATAACAAAGTGAAACTAAAAAGGAATTATGTTGCTATGGCATGTAATGGTCAAGTGTCACAGATAGATAAGCAATGCTTTCGGTAAACTAACTCGAATATAGGCTTAAAAATAATATCTTCGGCAAAATCTGGTTCCAAACGCATTAGGTTTCTTAGTTCAGCAGCACAGAAATATGTGTGACGTATATTATACTAGCTGTATGGGCCGTTTCATGCAAAGCACATGTTATAGAGAGCATGTATTCCTAGAATAAGACAGTGTCTGGTGTGCACATTGCGGCAGGGGGGCATCTTGTACAATATAATATAAAAGTGCTGCATGCTGCACCTCACGGAACGCTGCTCGATATACAGGGAGAAACAGGAATTTGTGGTGAAAAGAGATAATCTGCCGAACTAATGTGCCTTTGTTTTAATTGCTTCCATCTCATGATTAGTAGTTGTTCTTATGTATTATTTGACACAAGTACTGTGAATTTGACATCTATATTCCAAACACCCTTTTCATGTACGTTTTCACACTTATCTCAAAATTTTTAAAAACATCACGGCATGGCTAGAGGACAAATGTAAGGACGTACAGGCCTATCTCACTAGCGGTGAGATAGAAACTGCCTACGCGAAAATTAAAGAAATCATTGGAGAAAACAGAACCACTTGTATGAATATCAAGAGCTCAGATGGAAACCCAGTTCTAGGCAAAGAAGGGAAAGCAGAATGGTGGAGGGAGTTTGTAGAGGGATTGTACATGGGCGATGTACTTGAGGGCAATGTTGTAGAAAGGGAAGAGGATGTAGATAAAGATGAAATGGGAGATATGATACAGCGTGAAGAGTTTGACAGAGCACTGAAAGACCTAAGTCGATACAAAGCCCCAGGATTAGACAACATTCCATCAGAACTACTGACAGCCTTGGGAGAGCCAGTCCTGACAAAACACTACCATCCGGTGAGCAAAATGTATGAGACAGGCGAAATACCCTCAGACTTTAAGAAGAATATAATAATTCCAATCCCAAAGAAAGAAGGTGTTGATAGATAGGAAAATTACCGAACTATCAGTTAATAAGTCACAGCTGCAAAATACTAACGCCAATTCTTTACAGACGAATGGAAAAACTGGTAGAAGCGGACCTCGCTATTCCGTAGAAATGTTGGAACACGTGAGGCAACACTGACCCTACGACTTATCTTTGAAAAAATGATTAAGGAAAGGCAAACCTACGTATCTAGCATTTGTAGACTTTGAGAAAGCTTTTAACAATGTTGACTGGAATACTCTCTCTCAAATTCTGAAGGTTTGTGTTTGTTGTGGTCTTCAGTCCTGAAACTAGTTTGATGCAGCTCTAAATGCTTCTCTATCCTGTGCAAGCTTCTTCCTTCAAGACACTGTTAATTCCGTTCAACTGCTCTACCAAGTCCTTTGCTGTCTCTGACAGAATTACAATGTCATCGGTAAACCTTAAAGTTTTTATTTCTTCTCCATTTATTTTAATACCTACTCCGAATTTTACTTTTGTTTCCTTTACTGCTTGCTCAATATACAGATTTAATAACATCGGGGAGAGGCTACAGCCTTGTCTCACTCCCTTCCCAACCACTGCTTCCCTTTCATGTCCCTTGACTCCTATAACTGCCATGTGGTTTCTGTACAAATTGTAAATACGTTTTCGCTCGCTGTATTTTACCCCGCCACCTTCAGACTTTAAGGAGATGGGACCTGGATAAACTGACTAAACCAGAGGTTGTACAGGGAGAGCATAAGAGAACAATTGACAGGAATGGGGGAAAGAAATGCAGTAGAAGAAGAATGGGTAGCTTTGAGAGATGAAGTAGTGAAGGCAGCAGAGGATCTAGTAGGTAAAAAGTCGAGGGCTAGTAGAAATCCTTGGGTGACAGGAGAAATATTGAATTTAATTGATGAAAGGAAAAATTATGAAAATGTTGTAAATGAAGAAGGCAAAAAGGAATACAAACGTCTCAAAAACGAGATCGACAGGAAGTTCAAAATGACTAAGCAGGGCTGGCTGGAGGACAAAGGTAAGGATGTAGAGGCTTATCTCGCTAGGGGAAAGATAGATACTGCCTACAGGAAAATTGAAGAGACCTTTGGAGAAAAGAGAACGACTTGTATGAATATCAAGAGCTCAGATGGTAAAATACAGGGGGCGAAAGGCTATTTACAATTAGTACAGAAACCAGATGGCAGTTATAAGAGTCGAGAGGCATGAAAGGGAAGCAGTGGTCGGGAAGGGAGTGAGACAGGGTTGTAGCCTCTCCCTGATGTTATTCAATCTGTATATTGAGCAAGCAGGAAAGGAAACAAAAGAAAAATTAGCAGTAGGTATTAAAATCCACGGAGAAGAAATAAAAACTTTGAGGTTCGCCGATGACATTTTAATTCTGTCAGAGACAGCAAGGACTTAGAAGATTAGTTGAACGGAATGGATAGTGTCTTGAAAGGAGGATATAAGATGAACATCAACAAAAGCAAAACTAGGATAATGGAATGTAGTGGAATTAAGTCGTGTGATGCTGAGGGAATTAGAATAGGAAATGAGACTCTTATAGTAGTAAAGGAGTTTTGCTATTTGGGTAGCGAAATAACTGATGGTCGAAGTAGAGAGGTTATCAAATGTAGACTGGCAATGGCAAGGAAAGCGTTTCAGAAGAAGAGAAATTTGATAACATCGAGTACAGATTTAAGTGTCAGGAAGTCGTTTCTTAAAGTATTTCTCTGGTGTGTAGCCATGTGTGGAAGTGAAACATGGACGGTAAATAGTTTGGACAAGAAGATAATAGAAGCTCTAGAAATGTGGTGCTACAGAAGAATGCTGAAGATTAAATGGGTAGATCACATAACTAACGAGGAGGTATTGAATTGGATTGGGGAGAAGAGGAGACTGAGGCACAACTTGACAAGGAGAAGGGATCGGTTGGTAGGACATGTTCTGAGGCATCAAGGGATCACCAACTTAGTATTGGAGGGCAGCGTGGAGGGTAAACATCGTAGAGGGAGACCAAGAGAAGAATACACTAAACAGATTCAGAAGGATGTAGGCTGCAGTACGTACTGGGAGATGGAGAAGCTTGCACAGGATAGAGTAGCATGGAGAGCTGCATTAAACCAGTCTCAGGACTGAAGACCACAACAGCAACGACGTTGTTAATAATTATTTATCTTGTTGCTTGAATCTGCAAGTATGGTTACTTTGGTTGATATTTGTCTACACTGGCATATCACGGTTGACATGAACAAGCACACATAGAGGTCAGTATTCTGATGTCCTTAGAAAGTGACAGCCGTACTTCGACAAACCCTTTATTATTGGTCATGTTATTAGTAACGAGAGTACGTCCAAAACTGCTCATACCTAAACAGTGCTCAGGAAACATGCAATGCTTTTAACTGTTATTCTACTTCTTTCATGTTTTAATATCGTTTGAGATAGCTTGTGTTTTGAAGGTTACGCTGTTTTCAAATTTACTGAAAATCGGCTTTCTGTTTATTTATTTCTACTCTTCGTTCCGTTGTTGTTATGGCCAACAGCGTACTTCAGGACGTGTCTTTAAAAAGTGTGGTACGTCTTCATTACCTTCTAGGTTGCACGCGCCGTTTCATACTAGTACTTTTTAAAGATTGTTAACTGTTCACAGCAACCGAAAATCATTTTGCGTTTATTTTAGTTTTAGTGATGATGGTATTGTGGCCATGAGTGTACAGAAACACCAAGTCCTCAGTAAGCTTGGTACATTTTCCACTATTTTATTTTCACTATTTTAAAATAATGTATGTCCTTTGAAGACTGTTAAACTGACGTTAAAGGAAAAACTTTTTCCGTTTCTTTTCATGGACTTGAAAATGGTTGTCAGTTAATTCAAACCTGTCATCAATCAACTGCAACTTTACCTTTTGTTGTAATCAAGACTATTGACAAATAAATCGGATAATGTCAGCTCTTAGAAGAGGACAAATACGCATCTTGCATCAGTAACATGCTGGCGCAGGGGCCGGGGGGCGGGTGGCAAGGGGGGGGGGGGGGTGGGAGAAGAACATATAAAACAACACTGCACAACAGAATTAAACAAGCAGTTTTTCGCAACCCTGTAATTGTATCCCATTTCGACACATAAGTTTGAAATTTGTCTCAAAGCCACCTACTTTCCTCTGTAATGACGCAAAAGAGTGGCGCCCTGTGACGTCAAGCTGTGACATCAAACAGTAAGGTGTCGACACATGTGAAAGAAAGGCAACTACTTAAAAGTTCAAGTGACCCGTAAAGTAGGTTAATGACGTAAGATTGATACCAAATTTTACCACAATTCTGCCCAGCGCTACCGTGGACGTGTCAGACGGTGGGAGGATCGTCACAGACTCTCTTACCCACATTTCACCCATTCTCCTAACGCCTCCGTAATGAAGGTCAGATCTGTGAGGCACAGGATTGAAGTCACGCTGTTATGGAAGGCAGAGAAATACGCCTGACAAACCACCACTCAGAATGAAACGAAAAGCCCTCAAGGTGGTATGATAAGTAGATCGTCAATGGAACCGAGGAAGACGTTCTGGACAAGCTTCTACACTGCTGGCACCTTTGGACGTTTCAACAATTCTATATATACATTTTGGACCTGCGTCCTCGCGGAAGATGATCAAACACTTTTGAAAAGCTGCACGACCACAATTTTTGCTCTCGTGTACAGGTTGTAACTGGGGACAGTTCAAACTAAATCGACGAAATTTGACAGTGATCCGAAGGAGCAAAGTGTCCTCATTCTTTCTCAGTAATCCTGTTGTATGCCACCCTGTGCTATGGAGAACTGCGACATTGCAATATTCGGTAATATCGCCTTCCTCTCGCTCCCCACCCACCCTCCCACACCAAAGTTCAGCAAAACGCTCTCTGCAACCCACCAACGTTTATTGAGAAATTTAAAAATGTACCTTTCAGGAAAATACGTGTGAATTAGCCTCAGGCATCTGCAGGTGGGCAACGACTTGACATCACTCTCACACTGGTTGCATACATGTAGGCGCCTAGCGGTATTTCGCAGGTTTTCTCTGTAAAGGCATATTTTTAAAATACTCGGGAAATGTGGGTTGGTGCCACCGAATGTTTTGCCGAACAGCGAGGGGGGAAGGTGTGTTAGACGGACTGTTTTATTCACGCATATGTCAATGTCGCACCCATCTGTGATCACACCACAGGAGGGAGTGAAACAGGAGCACTGAAAACGTATTGTGTACCCAATTTCATGCTTCGTATTAATTTCAGATTTCGTCGAACGGTTCCACTCTGTATCTCAAGGAAAAGCTAGCGGTCGCGCTGCAGTCCAAATAGGAGAGATGAAGTTCAGTGAAGTTGCAGCCGCTTGTTGTCTGTCGAGAAGGACAGAATCGCTTACGAGGTGCCAACACTACCAAATTTGGCAGAAACGTCGTTCTTGTGGCCATCGCACTGAGATCGTATACGACCTCGAAATGTGTGAGAATCAACATAGTAAAGAAAGGCGTTGTTTCATTGACGCCCTTTCAGTTTCGTTTCGGGGCGGTGGTGCGTCTCGAACTCATAAGAAAGCAGCGTGGCTTCAACGCTGGGTGTCGCGGTTCTGACCTCCATAGCAGAGGCGTCAAAAGAAGGGCTGAAATGTGGGTAAGACGTGATGTGAAGTCGTAACCACCGTGTGAAAAATAAATGGTATGGTGTCGTTGGCAGAATTGTGCTGAAATTTGGTGCCAATGGGACGTCGTTAATCCACTTCTCAGCTGTGCCCTTTTTCCCGCGTGTGTCAGCACCTTGCTCTCTGAAGCCTTGTCGAGCCAGAGAGTGCCGTTGTAGGGCACCATGCCGTTGCAACATTACAGAGAAATGCTTTAGGTACCTTTGAGCCAAATTTCAAACTATTTCTTCTGAATGAGAAACAATTACGGGGTTTTGAAAAAGTGATCCCTTACCTGTGTAGCGCAGCATACAAGGGAAATTCAGTTTTCGCAATTCGATTACCGTCTTACAGTGGCTGCGTCGCTTGTAAACGTAGTAATATCTAATCGTATGACACATGCTTCCTTCTACCTCTGAGCCTATTCGCAGCCTTGTAGCCTCCCCGCGCTATCTTATCGCGAGGCGGCGGCAAGACTGGCGCCGCGTGCTGCGGCAGGTAGTGTTGCAGCTGACAAGTAGCCCCGCGGGGAGGGCGCCGTGGCGGTCTGCAGAGCACGCCTCACGGCGCCCACGGGGTACGCCGGCGTAGGCTGCGCCTGCCATTAGCGTGCCTAATGGCCAGGCGGCCGCAGGCCCGGCCAGAATAACGGACCGCGTAATTGAAGGTGGCATGAATTAGGGCGCAGACAATTCCTCCGCTGGGACGACCCGCCGTCTGCGGCGCCGCCTACACAGGCGCTCAGCCACAGCGCCCGACACCTCTCCATTACCTCCACACGCGCGCGCACAGTAGCAGCGGCTGCGTGACAGTTCTCACACTAGCGTAAGAGCCCACATTGGTATAATAAATTCTAAGGAGAAACAAGAAGTTGCAAAAAAGACAGCGGTGATAAACTTTAACTTCAAGGTTGAGAGATGCGAAGTAGACGAACAGAAGGAGTTCTGACACCTTAGAAGAAAACTGGATGTTACAGACGAAGCAAACAAGTGGCGACAAAGACGAAGTTTCTCTCCAAAACAATTCTACTAATATCTGACATAGCTTTGGATTTGAAGAAAAATTTCTGAGAAAGAACGCTTGCAAAAAGATATTTTTTCGTAGTAAACACGGACTGTGGGAAAATCAGCATGGAAGAAATGTGTCGAGCTTTGTGTAGTGCTCTAGAAGGTCATTCGACTGGTTAGATACGAAAAGAGTTGATTCTCCTTCGAAACGTTGCAGAGAGGAACATGTGGCAAAGACTGACAAGGACAACACAATATGATACTTGATAAGATTTTAAGTAATAACCTCCGAGGCACTCTACGGAGCATAAGTGGGAATAGGGGAAGGCCGAAATTGGGATATATGCAACAAATAATACTAAGAAAATACAGTGTACGGGCTACTTTAATTCGTAGAGATTAGTATAGGCGAGGCAGTTGTGGCAGGCCATATTAAACCAGATCGGAAGCTGAGGACTCAGAAATATCTGTAGGTCTCAGAGAAAATAAATGAGGAGCATGGGGCAACGG
Source organism: Schistocerca americana (assembly GCF_021461395.2). NCBI lineage: Eukaryota > Metazoa > Arthropoda > Insecta > Orthoptera > Acrididae > Schistocerca > Schistocerca americana. The sequence goes on from NC_060124.1 coordinate 50,130,322, forward strand.
TGAGACTTGATTTTAAACTATTTCGTTGCTTTTGATTGTGCCGCGACGCTGTAAGGTGGAAAATGTCCATGGGAGGTGAAGATTTTGTGACGTCCGATGTCACGTTTTCGACAGTTTCTCAAAGTACGAGTTTTTGAAAGTGAAATGTATCAAGGGATAAGACTATGAAGGACCATTCTCAATGGTCCATATTGCACTGAATGTATACTACAGGGTGTTTCAAAAATGACCGGTATATTTGAAACGGCAATAAAATGGTTCAAATGGCTCTGAGCACTATGGGACTCAACTGCTGTGGTCATCAGTCCCCTAGAACTTAGAACTACTTAAACCTAACTAACCTAAGGACATCACACACATCCATGCCCGAGGCAGGATTCGAACCTGCGACCGTAGCAGTCGCGAGGTTCCGGACTGCGCGCCTAGAACCGCGAGACCACCGCGGCCGGCTGAAACGGCAATAAAAACTAAACGAGCAGCGATAGAAATACACCGTTTGTTGCAATATGCTTGGGACAACAGTACATTTTCAGGCGGACAAACTTTGGAAATTACAGTAGTAACAATTTTCAACAACAGATGGCGCTGCAAGTGATGTGAAAGATATACAAGACAACGCAGTCTGTGGGTGCGCCATTCTGTACGTCGTCTTTCTGCTGTAAGCGTGTGCTGTTCAAAACGTGCAAGTGTGCTGTAGACAACATGGTTTATTCCTTAGAACAGAGGATTTTTCTGGTGTTGGAATTCCACCGCCTAGAACACAGTGTTGTTGCAACAAGACGAAGTTTTCAACGGAAGTTTAATGTAACCAAAAGACCGAAAAGCGATACAATAAAGGATCTGTTTGAAAAATTTCAACGGACTGGGAACGTGACGGATGAACGTGCTGGAAAGGTAGGGCGACCGTGTATGGCAACCAAAGAGGGCAACGTGCAGCTAGTGCAGCAGGTGATCCAACAGCGGCCTCGGGTTTCCGTTCGCCGTGTTGCAGCTGCGGTCCAAATGACGCCAACGTCCACGTATCGCCTCATGCGCCAGAGTTTACACCTCTATCCATACAAAATGCACGTCCAATACGTTTCCGCGAGAAAGTCAAATACCTCGGTGTCTGGCTGGACCGGAAATTACTCTGGGGGGACCACATACAACACATGACCAACCGAGCTAGCGCGAGGCTCAAACAGCTCTATCCTATGCTCAGCAGGCATAGCACACTGAAGGGTGTCGAGGTCCATGTACATGACACTTATTCGACTTATTCGACCCCCGATATCATACGCAGCTCCTGTCTGGGGATACGCTGCACCTAACGCCTGCACCGTCTGCAGCTCATAAAAAACAAAGTACTAAAAATCATAAGGAATGCTCCACGATATACACGCTTCGCGGACCTTCACCGGGAATACCGACTTGAGACTCTCACGGAGGTAATCCACAAAGTCACCACAAGACTATACAGAAACTCCAGACATTCGCAGAACCCGTTTATTCTGAATCTGGGGAACTACGACCACAACCGTAGATGGAAACATAAAAGACCAAAAGACATACTTGTAAGGATCTAACATCTATGGCCAAGCACACGCAAACACAACGGTACAGGTGAGCCCCTGTTAATCGGACGCCATTACTGGATATCCAGCTGGAACACACTGCCGAATAACTGGAACCACGCAGGGAAGCCGTACCGTACACGGCCTGCAGACAAGCTCCACACATCCCCCACACAGTGAGATGATCAATGGCCGATCTCCCACTACTATATGACGATCTTGATTGTTACAGGAATGTAGCGGCTGCAGCAACTGGGATACATCGCCGTCGCTTGTCACGGTAATGATGCATGATACCCATATTAACAAAGCCAACTTTTCATGAACTATCGCAGCTAGTAAGCCGCTACTGATCTTACTACCCATCCCACTGTCGCAGAGTTTTTTTTTTCCCACGGCACGTGCCTTGGCACTTTTTCCCCTCTGCTCTTCAAATCGCTACCCTCACTCGCGCTTCGTCCACTGTCTATCACCTGATGGGCCGTGTTAATACGTAGTCTTACCCAGACGCACAGATACCATCACAGCCCAGCATCCTGTGATCCACTTACTAGATAACTAACATGTTGACGGAGGTGACAGTAGAACTTTTGGTCTGGTCACCACGTTAATGCGGGCGTGGAGTGGCCCCATCTCTAATAAAAAAAAAAAAAAAGAAAAAAAAATGGCAGCCGGAGTTGGGCTTGGCGGGCCATGATATCCGGAGTTAACGAGAGACCACGTGATTGGCGAAACTGTTTTGGCGGCACTCCTGCTGCCTGGTTGTGGAGCTTGTGAAACCGCGCGTCGTGAAGTTGGCCGCCACCGGTGTTTTCCGGCTGGATTAAGTATTGCCATCCGCGAGTTGTGGGAACGGCACCTGAAGCTGAGTTTAATGTGGTCAACAAGCACCGGGCCAACTCTGGAGGCTTAAGCATTACGACACCCGTTGATCACCTACACGGATTGGAGGCAATAGCATCCCTGCTTGGGATTCTGGAAGTCATGGATCCCTCGCACCCGAGCAGAGTTAAGTGTTGATCTTTTATTGGTACTTGTTATCGTAAGCTCACGTCTGTATTAATGGCGAATTGTCCTTTGCACCTCCGAGTTATTTTGTGGGATGTCACCGGACAGCGTAACTGATTTTAATCTTATTATTCCAGCTCAAATTCATTGCAAGTGTATGAATACTCTGTTGTAACATGAGATGATATGGTTGGGACTGCAAGATAATGCAAGGAAGTGTGGCTACCAGCTTGTGTCAAGTTATTCTAGAGTCCCTGCTACAGCATAAAAAACAGTACACCTTGAACGACTGCAGCTAGGACGTTCATATTCGCAGGACATGTACTTTAGGATGTCCTACAGAAATGATTAACATTTCAGTCACCTCGATTCTGCATGTGTGCTATTGCGTAGTAGGCAAAATGTCCGCCAAGGGCCCTGGTAACTTGATCCACGCGCGACTGCATCAACGGTCGGCCGGAGTGGGCGAGCGGTTAAAGGCGCTACAGTCTGGAACAGCACGACCGCTACGGTCGCAGGTTCGAATCCTGCCTCGGGCATGGATGTGTGTGATGTCCTTAGGTTAGGTTTAAGTAGTTCTAAGTTCTAGGGGACTTATGACCACAGCAGTTGAGTCCCATAGTGCTCAGAGCCATTTTTGACTGCATCAACGCGAATGGTATCCTGTGATATAGGCATCCATGCTGCATTCATCTGGTTCAAGAATTTATATTAGTGGTTGGCACTGTGTCATAGCGCTGCACCGGTAGTTTCATCATATCGCACACATTTTCGACTGGCGAAAAGTGTAATCATCTGGCGGGCCAAGGCAAAAGACTTACATCGTATGACAACCAGATGGCACGTGTTCGTGCATTGTCTTGCTGAAATATGGCATCTGGCTACGAGTCTCAGAACGTCACAGCGACCTGGACACGCACTAACTTTGATTTGTGGTTGTACCCAATACCAACTCACACCATAAGATCTTGATTTGGCGCTGTATGTCTTGAGTGAATGCTGTCACTGTGATGCCGCTCCCCCTGTCTGCGGGGAAAAAAAGGTGTTCACCATTTTGAAAACAAAAAGTACCTCGATTAACCGAAAGACATTACCTGAGGCCAATCCTGTCCCCAGTGACGTGATCCCATACACCATCGCCGTCTACCATGTTTCTGCTCATTCGTCAAAGGCAGGCGTAGAAGTGTGACGACGGGCACGTAGCCCATGACGTAATACACGATGACGGACTGTCACCCCTGACAGAGTACTTTGGGTTCCACTGTTCCACTAGAGGCGAGGAGGACGCAGCTCTTTCCTACAATTCCGTTCGTATGAGGTAGGTTTCGATCTTTCCGAGGTGGCGGGGGGGGGGGACGGTGGGCGGGGGGGGGGGAGAGTAATCTGGATGGTGGGACCTCACCTATCTCGTTACGTTCTACGTTCTTTCGTGAATCTTTCTGTATACACCCGTTGCACTGCTGAAACTGCGTCCCACACGATCAGCAGTTTCCCGGATGGATGCATCACATTCTCTCATACCAATAATGCTCCCATTTTAAAATTCACTGATTTGACGGTACATTTCGCGCATGCCTCTGCGAGGGATTCTGCATATGCTCAAGTTCCACTGACTCAGTACTTCGATTTATAGCGACAACGTGGGCCGCAGGCACATTTCACCGGCAGGTGATGTTGCCCAGCGATGTCGAAGTTGGTCTTGAACCCGCGGGCGGACATGGTTGAAATGCTAATCATTTTGGTAGAATATACTTATGCCATATACTGTTAATATGAACCTTCTATCTACAGCCGTTTAAGGTGTTTTGTCTTTCCTGAACATTCGTGTTAGTAATCACTGTTTGATTACAGTAGGTTCACGTTATTCGGGGCCCTTATCAAATTTCCCTGTCGAAATACGTCGCGGAAATCGAAACGTATACTGTTCTGATTATGTAATATCGATGTATTCCAAAGTCTAGTAAAGACGGTCAAAGCATGAAATAGTAATCGATGGTTCGAGGATGATGATTCCTTTGCGACAGTCCATTGGGCAACTTCATGTGACTAGTTTGGGAGGTAGAGATAAGAAAATTCTATTACTCGTTTCGTATTTCTCGTGTAGGCATTGCAAGATAAGTGATTTAAGTCGTATTGGGAGGTATTTATGCCGGAATTCCTCCCTGGATTCACACGTGAATGGAATGAAGTAGCGAACAACTAATGATGATGCAACATCCTACCCATGTGCATTGCACATGGGCAAATGTGTTAGGCACTTCTACCATGTAACAGGTACTTCCACTCTGACACTGTTGAAACCTTGTCGTACGATGGACTTAATATGTCTAGAAATCATATTTACAGAATGGCCATTTAATCACTGCTCACAACTCAGAGACTTGACGGAGATTCGCTGCAAGGCAAGCACAAGTTGTATCCACGATTACCCATGAAATGAGCAACAGGACTGGGGTTAGGAGAGATAAAGATCACAAAGTACCGTATTGCCTGTAGGGTATTCCTTAAACCGGTAGCATGCTGAACCATAGCCAGACGCACTGACCCCTCAGCTAAGGAGGCGGGCTTCATAGTCACAAAGCGTGACTAATACAGCGATGTGATTGTTTATGGAGCGGAGCATTATCTTGCTGAAAGTACAAGTAACGTGTGGGGATATGTCTTGGAACGGAAATTTTAGAGTTACTGGTCACAAGGGTCATGTAACATTCTCCAGCTGAGAAGAGACGATGCCAGGTCTATCAGGGAACCTACATCAGCAACAGGTTCAACTAAAAGCATGTAAGTCGTGTGAATAAAACGCTAGTCATATGATGTACCATACCTTAAGGACATGAAACGTACAAACATGTAAGCCACTGAAAGATTAATTTTGTTAACTGAAGACTAGGAACAATTTTGCTCACCTAATTACGAAAAGTGGACAAAAATAAAACTGTCATTTGTTACCGCTGTACACTATAAGAATTATATTAAGACCTACTACACGAATTGCTGGTATCCATATAATAATGGTGGCAACTCGACAGAGGTGGTCGCTCTGCTACCAGTTTCATAACCCTCTACTGATTTCCACCTTCATTGTACCACGTACAAGAGGCCAGCTCCAGCTTAGCGTGGTTAGCACAAAGTATCTACAGCACGACTTCTTCTTTAGCGTAGGGTTGATAAACATAAACCTTCCGCGTGAATCTGCCTCTCTATTACTGAAAAACTATTGAAAAACATGGAGGAGTAACTCAGATTACCCTTCACATACAGAAAGAAAAAAAATCGGTGGGAGACTTTAATTTACAATGTACACAGTAGATACATATAAATATTTTGATCCTGGTAAAGTTTCGCTGCGCTCTGGAGTTGCTGCGGCTGTCCACTTTCCTACTTTCGATGCCTGATATCGGCCCCTCTGTAGCAGATCAGCACGTGGCTCCCACCATTACCATCACTCCAAAAGCCAAATAAATAAATTAAGCATGAAACACATAATAGTAGAGAAGAGGACCTGCTGGAAAGACATGCCTCCGAATTTTTTATGAGTGAAAGATTTTTAAATAAAACAAACTTTACTAAAATTATACATCTTCACGGTTGCTGCCAGGTGGCACCACATAACCTGGCGGTCTGCTTCGTAATTATGTGCGTAACAAGCAGCCTGCTGTAATCGAGTTTCGAGTTCAGAGGGTTCGTCCACACGTCGAACACCGCCTGCCTCATCGTAACAATGCCAGACCACTCAGAACTGCTGTGACATCTGCTACAGTCTAACATCCTGTGTTCACTGTTGTTGATCATCCTCTATACAGTCCCGACTGGGCCATATCAGACTTTCACCAGTTTGTAAAACATAAGGAACGCTTTCGAGGATTTCACTTTAGTAATCATGATGTGGTACAAGATTAAATTATGTTGTGGCTCCGTCAACAGACATTCTACCGTGACAGAATTAACAAACACGTCTCTCGTTCGGAGAAATGTATAAGTCTACAGGGTGACTACGTTGAGAAACATATGTATAGACATGATGAATAAAGATGTAGAAACATAATAACGTTTGTTCTATTTAAAAAACTTGAAGAGTTTTCACGTAAAGAATTCGGAGGCGTCACTTTCCAGCATGGCCTCGTTTCTCTAAGCAAACGTGGCAAACACCTTGAGCTCGAAGGAATGCCAGAGTAGCCTACTTGGGAATCTGCAGCGTTACTGCTTCATTTTCTCTGCAATATCAGGTAAGTCGCAAAATTTTCACTTTGTTTCATAGAGATATTTTCATATAGAGATGACAGCCATGCTCTTCAAAGGCTGTGAGCACGATGTTTAGCGCAGAAATCGGAGATTATAACAGTGAAAATGTAGATAAAATATTTTCTACACTATCCAAAAATTTCCGGCCTTTAATATACGTGGATAACTTAAGTAATCGATGTAATAGTGTATTTGTTTCCGACTGTATTAATTGATTGTAATTATAACGAAAATACTGTAAATTGTGGGGTTTTAGAAGGGAACTTTATTAAATGTTTGGATGTTGTGGTCTTCAATCGAGAGACTGGTTTGATGCAGCTCTACAAGCTACTCTATCCTGTGCAAGCTTCCGCATCTCCCAGTAACTACTGCAACCTACATCCTTTAATATACGTGGATAACTTAAGTAATCGATGTAATAGTGTATTTATTTCTGACTGTATTAATTGATTGTAATTATAACGAAAATACTGTAAATTGTGGGGTTATAGAAGGGAACTTTATTAAATGTTTGGATGTTGTGGTCTTCAATCGAGAGACTGGTTTGATGCAGCTCTACAAGCTACTCTATCCTGTGCAAGCTTCCGCATCTCCCAGTAACTACTGCAACCTACATCCTTTAATATACGTGGATAACTTAAGTAATCGATGTAATAGTGTATTTATTTCTGACTGTATTAATTGATTGTAATTATAACGAAAATACTGTAAATTGTGGGGTTATAGAAGGGAACTTTATTAAATGTTTGGATGTTGTGGTCTTCAATCGAGAGACTGGTTTGATGCAGCTCTACAAGCTACTCTATCCTGTGCAAGCTTCCGCATCTCCCAGTAACTACTGCAAGCTACATCCATGTGAATCTGTTTAGTGTATTCATCTCTTGGTCTCCCTCTACGATTTTTACCCTCCACGCTGCCCTCCAATGCGAAATTGGTGATCCCTTGATGCCTCAAAATATTCCCTACCAACCGATCCCTTCTTCTAGTACGTACGTATGGATAGCAACGACGAAATGGCAGTAGTTGCGCCGTTGTTTATCTTTGACTGTGGAGACCCTCTGTCGCATTGCGAAGAGAGAGGAAGCAGAGTAGTGCGGGTCACGGAAGAGTGCGGAACTGTTTGTTGGGTGCTCCCTCCAACGCGATGTGCTGCTACGTTCGCGCCAGTGTAGACGCGCCTGATTCGCTAACCCGCGAGTATTGAAAGCATTGTAGGAGTGGACAGGTCGAGGAGGCGGCAGTTGTAACTATTGCCTATCCTGTAATTATCCGGGGCTGTGGAGACGACTCGAGATTCTCAAACGTCAGCGTCAGCAACAGCGACAGCTTATTATTGTCGTCGGCTACATTCCTCGTCGTCCGCACAGCTATCACATTGTAAGACTGTTAACTGACAGATATAGGAATATAGAAGCTTTACCCAGTTAAGTTTCTTTCACAAAGTATGGCTAACTTGAATAACAACTGGCCACAGTTAAAACTTGTAGGGCACCTGTGTTGTCATTGTCCTCAGACATTATTACCAGCCAGAGTCCCTTTTCAATTCCATGCAATCACCAAGTATCGTAAGAATATGAAAATTGATTAAATATTCACTGTCAGTTTTGTGTGTTAGCTAATGACCAGTTTCAGTATAAATTTTCTGCCTCAGTAATTGTTCATTCTTGTATTGCATAACAGGGGCTAAACGAATTTGCAAATTTTAGTATTAGCTTCATTTACTTAAAGTGATATAAAATTTAGCTAGCGAAACTAATAGCTAAAGAAACATCAGCAATTATGTGTGGGCAATTTAATTTATTCTGTATTTAGCTTGGTATGTAATTTATTGTTATTTTAAAATAAGATTTGTTGCTCATTTGCTTAAAGTAAATTTAATTCAATCTTTCAATAATCAAAAGTAAAATGCTTTCCTTTATCTAAATTTTTCCTTACGTTACACTGACGTTTATGAAAGTCATTTTTTACACTACAGAGTTCAAATTAAGCCACTCACTTACTTAACCAGTAACTCCATTTAACTTTAAAAATTCATTATTTCAGATTAAGTAACTGCAAACTAGGCGCTTACGGATTCATTTATTTTCTCGTGAGCAGTTCTGCTGTTGAAAGGCGAGACAACCTTCTGTTGCTTCGCCAGTGATGCCTGAATTTCTTTGCCGTTACCTTTCTTAAGATTATGGAGATTCATTGCCCTAGAGGGCTGGCGACCATTTCATTATTCCTTTCTTTTTTAGCTAATCGGTGTTTTATTTGTATTACCAGTGATATCTGTAGTAAAAATTACTTGGTACCATTTATCCCCCTGTGCGGTTCGTGAGCGATTGCACTATATTCCACACATTTCAAAATTATCAACAGTATTTAGCTTAAGTTTACAACAGATTCTTCCTTCAGAAGAGTCTGTTGTACACTTTCCTCTAGCTAACCTCTGCTATTTTCCTTCGGTAACGATAGCGTTACTAACTGTAAAACTTTGTTAGGTATATGTGATCACGGTCAATTATATCGCAATCCAGTAGGCCGATTAGAAAGAGGCAGCTTACACACTGATTCGAAATCAACGTTGACGTTTTTAGAATCCTATCCCGTTACATTACCGACACCAATACGGCAGAAATGGATTCGTTTCTCTTTCCTGTTATTTGGTATGAATAGAAAGGCCATCGGATAAATTTTTTTGTTTCATGATTTGAAATTCCTAGGACTGCATGAATAGTGTGTATTTCATGAAATCGCTTCCTACAGCATTTGAATGGTCAATACGAAAGTAATGTTTACTCTTTAGAGCCGTTCTTCTTGTTTTCTGATAAAAAATTGTATTATAGCTCCAAAGTTTTTGTCATTCAACAGAAAACTGCAACCCTCATTTATAGTTAGTACCTCCGTTGAAGATAGACTACTTGCAGTGTTTCTCATTCTTTCGGGTTTCCATGTGACTTGTCCCTGGTTGCTGTATAATGTCTTCTCCGTTGGATGGTGTTCTGGTATTTCAGTAACAAAATCATACCCTCGACTCTGTATGGTCACGTAAGTGAAATGATATGATCGTATAGCATTAATAGCCAGGAGTCCCCACCTGGGGTAGTTTGCTGCCGCGATGGAAGCCTTTTCAGTTGACACCACACTGGGTGACCTACCTGTCAATGATGATGAAATGATGGTGAGGACAACATAATACTCAGTCCCCCGAACGGGGGAAAATCTCCGACACGGCGGAAAATCGAACTCGGGCATGCTGAACCGTATCCAGAGGCTCTGACACCTCAGCTGAGGAGGCGGACTTCATAGTCACAAAGCCTGACTAATACAACGATGTGATTGTTTATTTTATGCTGTTAATATTCGTAAAATTGTTAGAAAAACTTCATAAAAATGTCATTTTTACTATTTTTAAGTGCTCGACTAAGCCGGTGGCATAACATGGCCAGCGAATAAAGATCACAAAAGACTAGTGAGGGTGTATTTGAAGGTCATTTTTGTGCGATTTTACTGAATAACTCGAAAACTGCGGCCTCTAGCGAAAACGTATCCCAGTATAAAACCTCACATTACATTTCGTACGAAAAGGCCCCGCTCACTTTTTTCTCTAGGACTAATAGCTTGCGCGTAGCTAGCGAAACAGTATGAAAATATCGTGCTTGGAGGTTTTTGGAGGCGAGATGTAACACTGAGTGTTGGATAAAACTACACAGGTAGGGGCAGACGATCGCTCTGTGTATTACATACTCCTCATTACTATGATTTAATATTATTTACACAGACCTTCCTCATGGATCACTCTATGTGTTACTGAAAACTGTATCAAAATCTCTACCGTTGTTCCTGAGATTACGCGTTACATACAGAAAGATAGACATAGTTGGAGATCTTAATTTATAAATTTGTGGACGACGTACGATGTGTTTTTAATGTGAAACCGTTTAAGGGGAGGGGCGACATTCATGAAATTGACTGAAAACGTCAGTTTTTAGATTATTTTCTATTTATGGGTAGAACTCATGGACAATAAGTTCCCAAAGCTTCAGTGATGAAATCACATCCGATATGCTTGAATAATAACTAAATATGTGACACTACTTCCCAGCGACGGCCACTTTTTGAAGCAACTTGCTTGATTAACGGCGATTACATAGATGCCTTTCAAGCAAACTTGCACAGGATGCATCTAGAAGACTGTGACGTCTATTTTTGTTTTTTTAGATCTATGACTCTGTTCCGTGTATTGGAAACAATAACAAACCAGTTGCTTCGTTTATAATGAAGCAATTATAGTTTTGCCAAATTTTCATCTGCTACATTTTCAGAATTGCAATTTATATACAGTTATTCAATTTAATCAAGCAAACGTAGGGAAGATGAACGTATTGGAGAGAATGGGCGTTAAGACATTTTGAGAAAAATAGATTTACAGCGCCTCTAAGCAGCTGTAAAGTCAGTTGAATATCTGGTGAAGCGAACAAAGCAGAGAACAAGAAACAAGGAGAGAATCCTTGAAGTGAAAGAGGTCTCGGAGTTAAAATCTGGTGACATAAGAAGAAACGTTAGGTTGAACATTAAATTGCATTTCCTGAAAATTATGTTTTTTTAAAGTTTATGTACTTCTTTTTCAAATTCTATCACAGCTAGTGCTCTGAAATTTTGTGCACTACATCCTATTAGCAAAATAAGTGTTCTCGCAAGAGAAGATTTTTGAAAGTCTGAGTGCTACCTGAGATATAGAAGAAGTGCTTGCTGATCTTGCATGACTTTTACATTATTTCTGAGGAATACGTACATATAATACTTTCTTAAAATATTATTTTGAATTCCACGATAAAGATAAATAAATGCAACCTGAGGAACTGAAGAGTAAATGTGTTGATTTTATATATAGCCCGGTACAAATTTTCATTCCCATATCTTCAAAAACGTGACTTCGTGCATTTTTAAGCTGAGTGTTTTTCTTGAACGTCCCCGCTTAAGTCGCATGAATACGATATTTTAAATTCGAAACCGTTAATTATTTTCTTTCTCTTATTTACAGTGAAGGTGCTACAACATAATTGTGTCTTCTTGCTGCTCTGTAAGCTGCTCATGGTACAGGAATAGCTCCAATTGTAATATATGTAGGTGCCTCATACTGGCATCGCGACTGGTAGCTGCTTTAATTCAGTGAGTGACCTTGACTATTCCCGACGAGTGACCAGTGCAGCTGCGGCGTCGGCGGCAGCAGTGGGCAGTACCCGCAGCTCGCAAGGGGCGAGGTACTGCCGACGGGGGTTGTTACAATGCCTGCTACCCGCTGGCACGAATTTCGTTACAGGGCGGACAAAGCCCAGGTCGGAAGCCGTCCCAGGAGGACCATGTTTCCGAAATTGAGTTTCGCAGCAGTGGCAGTCGCCTCTCGGTTCCCCTCCCCCCGACACCCCCAACACCCCCTACCCCTACAACCCACCCACCGGCTCAGGGCTGCCAGCAAAGCCCCCGAGGTGGTGGACGCTTGTTGTGTCAGGCCCCAGCTCCTCGCTTCTCGCCGAAACCACCGGAGCTTTTACCTTCGGCTCTCCGAGGGCGTGATCGGACGGAGCTTTCCCCATCACATTGGCCCTCCTAACCTCGCCGTCTATCAGACTTGCAACCAAAATGACAGGAAATCCATCAGGCGGATCAACGGAACGTCGAAGACATGACGCAAGAGCAACGGGGTGACGACCCCCGATTATTGGCCTAATACACCGTCTCTGCAAATTTCCGTTCCAGAACTTCACTTCTTCTAAATTTACTTAAGTTATTTGCGGCGTTGCTTCATCTCATCATAGCCTCCTTGAAAATTAAAGCTTCTGTGCACTCATTGGTTGTTACAAGTCGCAAATTTAATCTATGATTTGGGACGTTATTTGTATATAGGGTGAAGAACTCGGGTAAATAGAGCTTGATTATATTATAGTTTCACAGTGATAGACCAGTCATGGCTCATAAGGTACACATCTGGTACAGCATCAAAGCACAAGTATGGTTTAAAAGAGTTTATTTAAAAGAAATAGTATGGACTCCACAGTCACAATCAGCAAAATTATTGCTTTCGAAAGAAGAGCATATTTTTAATACCAAGAAAAGGTGATATACAACACTTTTAACTATAGTCACTATCTACGAGACGACTGTTTCAGTCGACCAATATTTCAATCAGCACTGTGTCGTCACCACCTGAACAATATCATATCACTCACCATAAGACCATCCCAGGAATTTCTCCGTGGCTATAATTACTAACCTTTAGATGGTATGTCAGAGGACTGTTCGTTAACAAGCACAACTGATTGTTAACCTCCTAAAATCTAGCGCGACGTCCTTAATGATTTGTTACTGGTGGCTTTTCCTTTGAATCCTTGATTATTTTCATCCTCTTATAACGGCGTTCCATCTTCCTTCCAGCTAATTCATCACCTAAGCACACTCCTTTAGTATTTTACAAAAATTCTATGTCTGATATTTCTGTCGTTTCTTTGTTGCCTTATGCTACCTGTCTCATTTCCAAAAAAACTTTGCAGCTTTAGCTATGTTGATATGCATTCTGATTTTAAAGTCTTCTCACCTATATTTCCTAAAACGCCTACTAATGCATTCACTCATTTAGCTGTACTTCTGTGTGATATCTCACATCTTAACGGAAATATTGTAACCCGAATATTTAAACAACGCTTTGTATGATTTTTACTTTTCTATTTTAGAAGTCTGTATATATTTTTCTTTTGCAGACGCTGTTTTTGATTTTTTTACACCCCACAATGCACAACTTGTACGTGAATGATGGTTAAGTCCCAAAATCTGAAGTTAATATAAACTGCATTTCTTAATTATCCTTTGATTACAGTTGAACACCAAATTTTAATGAGTAACAAATATAAATATCGTATATGCCAGCCACAGTGATAAAAATGGATTTATCAGACTATGGACAATGCCTTAAGCAAACACTGTAACCATCCCTTTAAATTTTGTTAGTTTTGTGTTCCAGTCTCAATTGTAACAAATGGTGTTATAATCAGTTTAGAGTTCTTGTAACATCAAACGATTTGAGTACGTTACATAATAAAACAATTGACGAATTACCGCTGTATTTAACGTAGTTTATCATGGCTGTGGAACCTGTTGACTATCTAACATTTTCACATAAGCTGATGATCACATGAAAACAATTAGGATACAATTTTCGTTATTTGAGGCTGAAATATACACTAATAAGCCTAAACATTGTAATCCCCCGCTTAATAGTGAGCTCGTTCAATTTTAGAACGTATTGGAGTAACAGTTGTGCTTTGCATTGACTCTATTAATCCTTGGGACTATTCCGGAATCACATGGCTCAAGATGTCACACCATTACTGTAAATTACGGACTGATGATATTTGGGCTCGGGGCTGACGCCCAATTACGCCTATTACATGATCCATTGGGTTCAAATTAGGTGGACCTGGCGGTCAATAGGTCAAAGTGCGTTCACTGTCATTGCACGCAAAGCACTATATCACGATTGCGGCCTTGTCACATTCAGGTACCTTACTGTAAGACGCCATCGTCATCAGGGAAGACATCAAGCATGGATGCATGCATGTGGTCCGAGACAATGCTTACGTGAACCACAGCGGTCATGGTGCCTTCGATACTACCGCTGGTCCCGTGGAAGCACAAGTGAATGTCCGTTTCGGTGTAATACTGTCTCCACTGCGCTTAGTCCTTGGTACAGTGCATGGATCGAGCAGATATTCCCGTGGATGACGGCGTGTCCTGATACGACCAACGCCCTGGTGCAACGAGAAACGTGATTCTTTAGACCGAGCGACACCTTACCATTATTTAGCCGCCAAATTTCGATGATCCCGTGCACACTGCAATCGTAATTGACGATGTCGTTGAGTCAACATAGGAACACATAGGGGCTCTGGTGTGGAGCACCATGTTCAACAATGCGAGCTGCATCGAAGCACTTGTGGCCGCACCAGCATTGTACTATGTCATCCAGTGTGTCACATATCTTCGCCTATCCTACTGTGCAGAGAGGCAAGCCACCTACTTTCACGTTCGTGATGAGGAATGGACGTCCAAAACCTTGTCACATAATCGTGATTACACCACCAGTATTTCAATATAGTTTCCAGTCAACAATTTATCGTGTGACTTACACGGTTCCTTGATTCTGCTGTTACAAATTACACAACAAACAAGTATTAATATATTATTATACCAGAAATACAGTTTCACTACAGTTAATGCACTTCTCTCATCCGCAATGCGACTAAACAAATACTTTTGTTGTAACTGTTGTACTACTAGCGCGAAAGTACAAGTCGATATTCAGCGAAAGCATTTTCCTTCTATGGTGTCGATAGTTCCGATGCCACAGCGTAGGTTGGCACTACGAGAGCGGAAGGTCTTCGCAGACCACAGTGCCCTCTAGCCGACGCGGTGCAGCTCTACGAATGCCGCTCCACCTTCGGCTAGTTCATATAGTGCAAACGGCCGCAATACTTCGCGTCAGCTTCGCACTACTTACGACGCGTCTAAGGCTTCGTACCTACGTGCTCATTTGTACAAAGTTATTTATGCCTCTGCATATATTCAAGCACCAGTAAACCCTTTTTACTTACTTGCAGTACCGACGTGTTTTTACTCACCTGCTCCTACACGCTTTCTTCATTCGGCCAAACTTTAAGTTTTCAGTAGCAGACCCACGCGCCGCCTTCCAGTTGGGATACAAAACCTTCCCTTCTTTAGGCTTGAGGCTTCCCTCTTACAGATTCATCACCACATTATATTATTAGGCATACCTTGTATGTTACACATCCTTGCAAGTCACCCTCTGAATCTATTACTGGCACCTGGTCATGATCAAAGAGCCTAATGTATTTTTGTTCTACTAGGTAGTTCAAAGCAGAGTGTCTCTAGTTTACAATGATTGTTTCTTTGGCAAATATATTACTTTAGGGTCAGTCTGTTATCACTAATATAGCATTTTTATTGTGTGCAGTTCGACAAGATACAAGGTCTACAGATTCCCCGCTTCGACGCCTCGAAACAAAAGAAAAACCGTCTGAATGGTGTAAAGAAATTCGTGAAACTTTCGTAAGTATAATTACGTATGCGAATTACATTTACAAACCGGAATTCATTAATTTTCACCGAGCGTAACATTCCCCTCTGAGACTCTCATTGAGCATGGTACTTACGCAGTCTAGTGACGTTCTATGAGAAATGAAATGTCAAACAAGCTTCAAGAAAACACATGACGATTTAGACCTCCTGAAAAAATCTTGACTGCAATTACATGTAGAGAGTATCCGGTACAAGGACATGTGAGGTAAGGAATGTCATACTCTTTTCTTATTTTGCACATGTCCAAAAGGACAGACACCACACGTTCATGTAACTGATTCGCCTAGATAGGCAATGAATCCACCACATTCAGTGCGGATGCTCACTTACGTCCGACCTTTCTGCGAGAATTTCCAAGCAGTGAGCATGGTGGACATGGAAAAGGATTGTGGATGGGTGGTGCTGAGTAGAAGTGGGGGTCGGCCGATGGCCAAGCCGAGATAGTCCGCGCGGTTGCGATTAGCACTGTATCTAACTGGGGTAGTGGTTGACGCAACTGCCAAGTGAACTGGTGGGCCACACATTTTCACTTTTCACTGCTTATGCAGCACAAAATCCTGAAGCAGCTGATATTAATAATCCTTTCTCTTTCATTTCTCCCCATTCCTTCTTCAGATTACATAATATCTTCTGAGGGTGTTATGGAGATAATATTTCTATTTCAGACTGCCGACTGATAAGTTCACAATTTATGTCCTGGCAATCTGACGAAACAACAACAGGATGGTCAGACCACTGTGCAGCAGACACAACATAGTGCTCATTAGACTGTCTGTCGTGGAATGTGAAAGCTGAATAATACCATCTTCACTTAATCTTACCGACTGTGCGAGGCATTGTTGCCACTTGTGAAACACATTTATGGCGTGCGCACTGTGCACGATCATGTGTTTGAAAGCAACTTGGGCAGGACTTCCATGATGATGCTGACTGCACCACGGCCTCACGTGGTGACTGGTTCGCCCATGATGACGTCTGACTTGAGAGGGACGCGAGGTTTGGCACCTGTACTGCCTCACTACTGCCAACAGATATTGCAGTGTTTGAAAATCATACTCAGTTACCTTGATAACGTCCTGTGACTCAATAATTAGCAGTACTGTACTGAGGTCAGCATTTGGAAGCGTTAGTACAGCAGTACAAATATGGGAATCAGACACGTTCGCAATATTCGCATCTCTCATTGTAATGTCACAGTAATTTAACCCACACAAACATTGGAAGTGACATTGTTTTCTGCACAAGAGCTTCTGTGAAGGTTGGGAGGTAGTAGACGAGGTACTGGCAGAATTGAAGTTGTGAGGATAGATCGTGAGTCGTGCTTGGGTAGCTTCGATGGTAGAGCAATTGCCCGCCATAGGAAAAGTTCCCGAGTCGAATTTCGGTCCGGCACTCAGTTTTAATCTGCCAGGAAGTTTCATATCAGCGCACACTCCACTGCAGGGTTAAAATCTCATTCTGATCTCTTTGATAAGCTTGTCCTTTCTGTTCAGTAACAGTCCGCTTCAGCTGCCGGTACATTTTCCACTGTAGTTACAAAATAATGGTAGATGCTTTTCAACGTACGACCCTGCAGAATTGCTCTTTCAGTCTGCTGTGGAAAATCCTTCCGACAATGCTGTGTCTTTGGGTTTCTAGCCAATATTAATGCTTTATGTGACAAGCACAGTTCTCTGCTCAATGGTGGTTAAGGTAAGCCCCAAGGGTTTGAGGCCCAAGTGCCAGTAATGTCCCTTGTGCATTACGGCATCGGGTTGCCGTAAGGTTGCAGCGGTTGGAGGACAGTGATGTCATCAAAACAGTGTTGTCCAGCCAATGGGTGTCGCCACTGGTGGGCCGCACCACACTGTTGGACGGATTGCGACTCTGTACACACTTTAAATTAACTGTCAATCCACAAAATGTTGTTGGTTCCTTTCCTTCACCCAACCCTGAGGATTTGATCGACAAATTAGGTCAGGGTCATTTCTTCTCAGGAATTGACACTCAGGAGGCCTACCTGCAACTGCGTTATTTGAAGAGTGAAAGAAGACTTCTGTGATCAACACATACGAACGATTATTCCAGTTTTAGAGGTTACCATCGGCAACACTTCCGCCCCTGCTCTTTTTCAAAGGTACATTAAGCAACTGATGTCACAAGTACCTTCTCGTTCTAACTATTTAGATAATGTAGTGGTCTCTCGTCTTATGCCAGCAGGACACTTAATTAATTTAGAGACGCTGTTTCAAGTGATGTCCAAAGTGGAACTGACTTGCAAGTGTTCTAAGTGTTCCGTCTTTCACACTGAAATGGAGTATCTCTGGTACATGAATAATGCGCATGGCATCCATTCGTCACCGTCGTACTTAGCGACCTGTGTCAACCAATGCATAAAAATTCCAGGCTATAATGGAGAAGCTAACTTATTACATTTGTTTTATCCCGAATGCTGCTCGGATCGCGGCACCTCTAAATCGGTTATGGCTCAAGTGCATTCCATTCGGATTGTTCACCGGATGTCAGACCGCTTCCCAGCAGTTGAAAGACGCACCACCAAGACATCGGCGTTTGTTCGACATCAACGCCTGTACGCCTGTCATTATAGCAGTAGATGGCTATCTTGTGCCATTTGTGCAGTATTGTGACTTCGAATGGGCTCCAATGACAGGCTAATTTCGTTTGCGTCAAAGACATTGACCAAGGCCTTACATAGCTACAGCAAAATTGAAAAGAAGGCGTTGGCTATCATTTATAGGATCACGCACTTCCATCAGTACCTGTATGCCCACTGCTCTTCTCTAGTCACGGACCTCAGGTCATTGACGGTTCAGTTTGGGTCCTCCCAGCCGCTCCAATCAAATACAGTGCAGAAGCTACGGTGGTAGGCCGTTCTCTTGTTCAATTATCAGCACGAGTTGTTACATTGGTCCACTAGCAAATAATCCAGTGCCAACCTTCTAGCTCAACTGTATGGTTAAATGATAGTGACGTCCCCTTGGGTAAAATATTCCGTATGTAAAATAGTTCCCCATCAGGATCTCCAGATGGAGGTTACTCAGGAAGTTGTCCTCATCAGGAGGACCAAAAGTGGCATTCTACGGATCTGAGTGTGGAATGTCAGCTCTGTTTTCCGGTCAGGTAGGTTAGAAAATTTGAAAAGGGAAATGGATCAGTTAAAGTTAGATACGGAGAAGATTAGTGAAATTCGGTAGCAGGAGGAGCAGGAGTTCTGCTGGGGTGAATACAGAGTTATAAGCATAACATCAAATAGGATAACAAAGGAGTAGGATGAACAAGAAAATAGGAACGTTGGTAAGCTACCATGAACACCATAATTAATGCATTATTGTAGACAACATAGACACGAAGCCCATACAAACCACAGTAGTACAAGATTATACGCACACAAGCTCCGCAGATGATGAAAGTGATTCAGACGAAAATTTAGTAATGATGGGGGACTCGAATTCGATAGTAGGAAAAGAAAAAGAAGGAAAAATACTAGGTGAATGTTGGCTGGGGGTAGGGAATGAAAGAGAAATATTCCTGGTAGAGTTTTCACAGAGAATAACGAAATTATCACAATAGAAGTTTATTTACACAGAAGAGACCTGGAGACACCAGAAGATTTCAGATTGATCATGTAATGTTAATACAGAAATTAAGGAACGAAATATTAAGTTTTAAAATATTTCCTCGGGTATATGAGAACTCTGACCTTAGTTTATTGGTTATGAATTCTAGATTGATACTGGAAAAGGGTAGGAGATTAAGGAGGTGGTAAGTTGAAATAACTAGATGTGGCCGAGAGTTTCAGTGAAAGCTTTAGTCAACGATTGACTAGAAAAGGAGAAAATAATACAGTAGAAGACGAATGGGTAGCATTACGAGAGGAAACTGTGGAGGCAACAGAAGATCAAATAGGTAAAAATCTATGCCAAGTAGAAATCCTTAGGTAACACAAGAGATTAGAATGTCAGTGATGAAAGGAGAAAATATAAAAGTGCAGCAAGTGAAGCAGGCGAAAGGGAATACTAAAGTCTAAAAAATGAGATTGATGAGATTGGCAGGAAGTGCAAAATGGCTAAGCAGGAAAGGCTTAAGGACAAATGTAAGGATTGAGAAACACATTTAATTACGGGAAATGTAGACACGGCCTAGAGGAAAATTAAAGAGGCCATTGGAAGAAAGAGAAGCAGCTGCATGAATATCAAGAGCTCAGATGGGAAAATCGATCGTAAGTAAAGAAGGGAAAGCAGAAAGGAGGAGTATGCACATGCTCTGCACAAGGGAAATGTACTTGACAGCAATATTACAGAAAGGGAAATGGAATCAGATGATCATGTGATGGAAGATATGGCACTACAAGGAAAATGTAACAGTGCTTTGAAATATCTACGTCGAAAAGGCCCAAGTAGAAGACGATATTCCGTCAGAGGTACTGAGATTTTGGAAGTACCAGTCATAACAAAATTTTTCCATCTTAACTATCAGATTAATAAGTCATGATTGCAAATACTAACACGAATTCTTCACAGAAAAATGGAAACCTAGTAGATGCCATCTCGGGAAGGATCAGATCGGATTCTCGAGACATGTAGGAAGACGCGAGGCAATACTCACCCTAATACACATTTTAGAATATAGGTTAAGGAAAGGCAAACCAACGTCTATGGCATTTGTAGACTTGTAGAATGCTTTTGACTATATTGGCTGGAATACCCTTTCTCAAATTCTGGGGGTAGGAGTGGTAAAGTAGAGGGAGCGAAAGGAAATTTACAAAATGTACAGAAATCAGATGGCAGTTAATCGAAGGTCACGAAAGGGAAGCAGTGGTGATACAGGGTCTTAGCCTCTCCCCGATGTTACTCAATCTCTACACTGAACAGGCAGTAAAGGAAACCAAAGAAAAATTTTGAGTAGGGATTACAGCTCAAGGAAGTGGACTAAACATTTTGAGGTTTGCCCATGAGATAGTACTTCTATTACAGACAACAAATGACTGGGAAGAGCATTGGAACAGAACGAACATTGTCTTGAAAGAAGGATATAAGATGAAGATCAAGAAAAGAAAACAGAGAATAATGGAATGTAGTAGAATTAAATCGTGTGAAACTAAGGGAATTAGATTAGGAAACGAGACACTTGAAGTAGTAGATGAATTTGGTTTTTTGGGCAGCAAAATAATCGACGATGGCTGAGGTAGGGATGATATAAAATGTAGATTGGCAATGGCAAGAAAAGCATTTCAGAAGAAGAGAAATTTATTAACACTTTATGTAGGTTTAAGTGTTAGAAAATCTTTTCTGAAAGTGTTTGTCTGGAATATAGCATTGTATGGAAGTGAAACATGGACGATAAACTCTTTAGACAAGAAGAGAGGTTTCTGAAATGTGATGCTACAGGAGAATATTGAAGATTAAATCGGTAGATCATGTAACTAGTAATGAGTACTGAATAGAATTCGGGAGACAGGAAATTCGTGTCATAAGTTGATCAAAGGAAGCGATCAGTTTATTGGACATATTTGAAGACATCAAGGGGTCACCAATTCAGTTTTGAAATGAAGTGTGGTAAGTAAAAAATCGCAGGGGGAGACCGAGAGATGACTACAGGAAGCAGATTCAGAAGGATGTAGGCTGCAGTAGTTATTCGGAGATTAGGAGGATCGGTGAAATTGACTTACATTGAAAGCTTCATCAACAAAGTCTACGGACTGAAGATCACAACAACAACAACATTCTATTGGATCCAAAATTCCACAAGAAGAGTATATTGGATGTGGTGTTCTGTGGTCATCTCGATCTCATTAAAACATACAAACTGCATAAAATACTTCAGTTTTTACGGCGGAGACTGTGGCCATTTTGGTAGCGATTAAGTTTGTATCTTCAACTTCCTTATTGAAAATATCTATCGTGTCCGACTCCGGGAGTGGTTTTTCTACATCGAGTTGGAATACAATTACCAACTTTAATATTTTGGACGTGATACTGGAGTGTATTCGCTGTAAACCTAGGGGGCAGGCAATCAATCTGGTGTGGATACAGTTTCACGCTGTCATCCGGTATAATGAGGAATTTGACATATTAGCGAAGCAAACTGCAACTACAGGAACAGTTCTCGATTTGAAATGACCGTATATAGACTACTTACGTGAAGCCAAGGCTCACTAAAATAGCAAGGGCTTGATACGTGAAATGTGTCCCAACAAAGGAAAATTGAATGTTATGTGGCACTACAACCTCAAATTCCTAAAAGAGCGTCGTTTTCGTGGAGGCATTAGGATCAATCTACTATTTTTACAACCATTCGAGTCTGCTCGAATCATGTTTCCTGTACATCTTTGTTGAATCAACGGTTACCATTCCCTTGTGTGTGAGTGTGATTCCGAGACGGAAGCTAGTGTAAGCCATTCTTGGTTTTGTGTTCCGATTTTGGCAATGAACATCGGAATTTCTGGAACCTCTCATGAGTATGGGTTATTTCCTTCCTCAGTCAGCGTTTTATCTTTAGGTTTTTTAAAGAAAATCACCTATGTAAAATGATTTTCCATTTTCTTAAGAGTATACGGAAATATTTGTAGGACTCACAATTCCGTTTATCTTCATCACTTATTAAATTTAACAAATAATGTGAAATGACAGCATAATCATGTGTAGTCTGACTATCATTTTATTTGTTAAGCGTTTGTCATGGAAAAAACTGCCAGCATGAACTTTCAGTTCCGTAAATATGCATTTACGTATTTTCTCGGTGCAAAATTCTATGTAAACATGTGTTCTCAATAGCTAAAAAGAGTACAAACTCTGGAGGCCAAACAAAACAAACAAACAAATAACATACAGTCTATACGCTACACTCTATACAATCATAAGAAACTTACGAAATTTTCTAGGTTAACTCACGTTTTATGGAAGTAATGTTCAGAAACTTTATAATTCATACCACATTTTCAAAATGGGTATATTCATTTACTCCACACAGATATGACTCGTCTGAGTTACGGATATAAATAATTTTTTTTTTTAATCTTCCACATTTGGTGGGATGGATGAGCTGCTAACACAATACACTAATATTTAGTAACATGATGTAATATTTGAAAGATTTCTTGAGTAATATTCTATAAACTCTCTACGTAACATACTGAAAGAAAACAGCAGTATTCAGATATATGTGCTTTGACAATAACGATTGTACTTAACCATAAAGCAGGTTGTGTGTATGTAATTAGGTACTTATTAAACATGAGCAACTATAGTAAATTTTCCTCTTGCTTTAGTTATTGGATCCGATATTTGCTATAAATAATACGTGGCTTGCTTGTTGTCAACCTTCTTAGTGACACTAATGCACAACGAGAAGCCTTAGAATTATCTCCAGTAACTTTACTTAAGGTTAAAAACCATCATTGGACTTCGGTACTTGCAATTTCACAGTCATTAATAACAGAAAGCGGTATTTCACTAGAGATCTTGTTCATTTTAAGCAGAGATATTTTTTTTCCAGTCCATCAACTGATATATAGAAGATTCACCCAGTAATGGAAACTCTTCCGGTCAATACTGTCAAGATTTGAATGCCACAGAGTGAACCGAACTGAGCCTCTTTCCATAATGATCTGGACGTCACCATCTTTCCATCATTCAGCGTTTGTACTTCCAAATAAATTAACGCTTTCATTCTCATGTTCTTGGTGCAGTGCAACGTTTGTCGATGGGCTAGGTCTGCTGCCGCTTGACTTAGTTGCACATGTGTCATCATTAACGGACTGTGCTCGTGGAATTGAACTGTGTGGGAGGTGGAAGTTTAAGTAGTGAGAATGTTTCTTGACAACTGTGATGTGCTGAAGTGTGATCTGTTCTTCAGGGTTGTGATAAGGAGAGGGTAAGATTCTGAGCATTTGATATCTGTGATCACGGTAAAGGCCTAAACGGACCGGTTATATGGGTCATTCGCGCATATAACGCATTGTTTGAGTGCGGAATGAAATAAATATGCCTCATTGAGAAAAGAAACATGGAACTGTATCAACAGTTTTAGCCATATTTGTAAATAAAACTACTATCTTACCATCCGTCCGTGATCGATGAGGCTTCTAGCATGTCACAAACTGTTGAACGGTGGACTCCCAGACTAGAACTTCTTCATCATGAATTTTAATCTAGTCTTAGCTATATAAACTTCGGAGGTACGCCATTCCCAAGTTCGTCCATTTTGTCTTGGTTTAGCGGCGGCTGCAGATTTTATTGCAGAATTAGCGACGCTATATCTCGAGCTATGTCTTCTCTTACAGCTGTATGGTGTTTGACGAAACTCTGTGGTGACACTAAAAGACGGTGCAGCTATTAAGAATCTTGTACACCAATATTTATTTCTGATGATGCACTTTATAACCAAAAGAAAAATAAGAACTGAAGCAAGTAAAATGGTGAAAACGTTAACACGTTGGAAATATAGCTCATTTGTAATGAAGAGTAAAACAGGGAAAATAATATCAGCTGTAGAACGTTAGGTCACGTAAATAATCTACAACTGCAACGGGCAAAACATTTCACTGACAATTTGGCCACAGCCTTTTACAAACGATGCAAACCGAATAGCATTACAATTTCATTAATTATTCCATGCAGAAAACTTTTAATATTTAAGAAGTAGTTTGCAAAATCCGGAGGTTTAATGTCTAATGAAATAACTTGAGTTATCTTCTGCTGTCATGATTCGACTAGTCTGGAAGTACCAGATACTGAATATTTAATGCAATTATTTCTCACAGTCGTCTGATATCATGAGTCGTTATAAAAACAAGGGTCACATATCCGTCAACGAATGACCAGATAAATATTCCCATGCGGTAGGTTACGATTGGGGCTCAAGTACTAAGCTTTTCATCTCAGAGCAGCACTTCTAAGTTATTTGCTAGTCGTATTCCAATCTCTGTCTTCCTCTACAGTTTTTACCCTCTGCAGCTCCCTCTGGTACAATGGAAGTTATTCCCTGATGTCTTAACAGATGTCCTGTCACACTGTCCCCTCTCCATGAGAGGTTCTCATACATCCTTTACTAGCTTATTCTGAAGAGAGCCACCTCATTCTTTACCTTATGAGTCCATTTTATTTTCTGTATCCTTCTGCAGTTCCACACTCAAAGGCTTCGGTTCTCTTCCGTTCCTGTTTTTCCAAAGCACATGTTTCACTAACATACATTGCTGTGCCCCTCATGAACCATGGACCTTGCCGTTGGTGGGGAGGCTTGCATGCCTCAGCGATACAGATGGCCGTACCGCAGGTGCAACCACAATGGAGGGGTACCTGTTGAGAGGCCAGACAGACATGTGGTTCGTGAAGAGGGGCAGGAGCCTTTTCAGTAGTTGCAGGGGCGATAGTCTGGATGATTGACCTTGTAACATTAACCAAAACGGCCTTGCTGTGCTGGTACGGCGAACGGCTGAAAGCAAGAGGAAACTACAGCCGTAATTTTCCCGAGGACATGCAGCTTTACTGTATGATTAAATGATGATGGCGTCCTCTTGGGTAAAATATTCCGGAGGTAAAATAGTCCCCCATTCAGATCTTCGGGCGGGGACTACTCAAGAGGACGTCGTTATCAGGAGAAAGAAAACTGGCGTTCTACGGATCGGTGCGTGGAAAGTCAGATCACTTAATCGGGTAGGTAGGTTAGAAAATTTAAAAAGGGAAATGGATAGGTTAAAGTTAGATATAGTGGGAATTAGTGAAGTTCGGTGGCAGGAGGAACAAGACTTTTGGTCAGGTGATCACAGGGTTATAGATACAAAATCAAATAGTGATAATGTAGGAGTAGGTTTAATAATGAATAAAAAAATAGAAGTGCGGGTTAGCTACTACAAACAGCAAAGTGAACGCATTATTGTGGCCAAGATAGACACCAAGCCCATGCCTACTACAGAAGTACAAGTTTATATGCCAACTAGCTCTGCAGATGATGAAGAAATTGGTGAAATGGATGACGAGATAAAAGAAATTATTAAGGTAGTGAAGGGAGACGAAAATTTAATAGTCATGGGTGACTGGAATTCGTCAGTAGGAAAAGGTAGAGAAGGAAACATAGTAGGTGAATGTGGATTGGGAGGAAGAAATGAAAGAGGAAGCTGTCTGGTAGAATTTTGCACAGAGCATAACTTAATCATAGCTAACACTTGGTTCAAGAATCATAAAAGAAGGTTGCACACCTGGAAGAATCCTGGAGATACTAAAAGGTATCAGATGGATTGCATAATGTTAAGACAGAGATTTAGGAACCAGGTTTTAAATTGTAAGACATTTCCAGGGGCAGATGTAGATTCTGACCACAATCTATTGGTTATGAACTGCAGATTGAAACTGAAGAAGCTGCATAAAGGTGGGAATTTAAGGAGATGGGACCTGGATAAACTGAAAGAACCAGAGGTTGTAGAGAGTTTCAGGGAGAACATAAGGGAACAATTGACAGGAATGGGGGAAAGAAATACAGTAGAAGAAGAATGGGTAGCTCCGAGGGATGAAGTAGTGAAGGCAGCAGACGATCAAGTAGGTAAAAAGACGAGGGCTAGTAGAAATCCTTGGGTAACAGAAGAAATATTGAATTTAATTGATGAAAGGAGAAAATATAAAAATGCAGTATATGAAGTAGGTAAAAAGGAATACAAACGTCTCAAAAATGAGTTCGACAGGAAGTGCAAAATGGCTAAGCAGGGACGGCTAGAGGACAAATGTAAGGATGTAGAGCCTTGTCTCACTAGGGGTAAGATAGATACTGCCTACAGGAAAATTAAAGAGACCTTTGGAGAGAAGAAAACCACTTGTATGAATATCAAGAGCTCAGATGGCAACCCAGTTCTAAGCAATGACGGGATGGCAGAATCGTGGAAGGAGTATATAGAGGGTTTATACAAGGGCGATGTACTTGAGGACAGTATTATGGAAATGGAAGAGGATGTTGATGAAGACGAAATTGGAGATAAAATACTGTTCGAAGAGTTTGACAGAGCACTGAAAGACCTGAGTCGATACGAGGCCCTGGGAGTAGACAACATTCCATTAGAACAACTGATGGCCTTGGGAGAGCCAGTCCTGACAAAACTGTACCATCTGGTGAGCAAGATGTATGAGACAGGCGAAATACCCTCATATTTCAAGAAGAATATAATAATTCCAATCCCAAAGAAAGCAGGTGTTGACAGATGTGAAAATTACCGAACTATCAGTTTAATAAGTCACAGCTGCAAAATACTAACGCGAACTTTTTACAGACGAATGGAAAAACTGGTAGAAGCGGACCTCGGGGAAGATCAGTTTGGATTCCGTAGAAACACTGGAACACGTGAGGCAATACTAACCTTATGACGTATTTTAGAAGAAAGATTAAGAAAAGGCAAACCTACGTTTCTAGCATTTGTAGACTTAGAGAAAGCTTTTGACAATGTTAACTGGAATACTCTCTTTCAAATTCTGAAAGTGGCAGGAGTAAAATACAGTGAGCGAACTGGTATTTACAATTTGTACAGAAACCAGATGGTAGTTATAAGAGTCGAGGGGCATGAGAGGGAAGCAGTGGTTGGGAAAGGAGTGAGACAGGGTAGTAGCTTCCCCCCGATGTTATTCAATCTGTATATTGAGCAAGCAGTAAAGGAAACAAAAGAACAATTCGGAGTGGGTATTAAAATTCATGGAGAATAAGTAAAAACTTTGAGGTTCGCCGATGACATTGTAATTCTGTCAGAGACAGCAAAGGACTTGGAAGAGCAGTTGAACGGAATGGACAGTGTCTTGAAAGGAGGATATAAGATGAACATCAACAAAAGCCAAACGAGGATAACGGAATGTAGTCAAATTGAGTCGGGTGATGCTGAGGGAATTAGATTAGGAAATGACACACTTAAAGTAGTAAAGGAGTTTTGCTATATAGGGAGTAAAATAACTGATGATGGTCGAAGTAGAGAGGATATAAAATGTAGACTGGCAATGGCAAGGAAAGCGTTTCTGAAGAAGAGAAATTTGTTAACATCGAGTGTAGATTTAAGTGTTAGGAAGTTGTTTCTGAAAGTATTTGTATGGAGTGTAGCCATCTATGAAAGTGAAACATGGACGATAAATAGTTTGGACAAGAAGAAAATAGAAGCTTTTGAAATGTGGTGATACAGAATAATGCTGAAGATAAGGTGGCTAGATCACGTAAGTAATGATGAGGTATTGAATAGGATTGGGGAGAAGAGAAGTTTGTGGCACAACTTGACTTGAAGAGGGGATCGGTTGGTAGGACACGTTTTGAGGCATTAAGGGATCACAAATTTAGCACTGGAGGGCAGCTTGGAGGGTAAAAATCGTAGAGGGAGACCAAGAGATGAATACACTAAGCAGATTCAGAAGGATGTAGGTTGCAGTAGGTACTGGGAGTTGAAGAATCTTGCACAGGTTAGAGTAGCATGGAGAGCTGCATCAAACCAGTCTCAGGACTGAAGACCACAACAACAACAACGTTGCTGTGCTCCAAATGTACATTTTCGGAAATTTCTTCCTTAAATTGAACCATGTAGTTGATATTTGTAAACTTCTCTTGGCCAGGACTGTACTCATTGCCAGTGGTAGTCTACTTTTCATACCGTGGTTTCTCTGTCTGTCATGAGTTATTTTGCAACCTGGTAGCAGTATTCCATAACTTCCTGTTTCTCATGATCACCAATTCTAATGTGCAGTTCCCCGCTATTATCATTTCTACTACTTCTCAGTACTTTTGTCTTTCTCTTACTGACAGTCATCCCATAGTAAGTTGTGATTAGACTGCTCATTCCATTCAACAGGTCCTGTGAGACTTCTTTGCCCTTACTGAAGATATTACCGTCATCATCGGATCTTATGATTGATATCCAATCACCTTGAATTTTAATACTACTCTTGAATCATTCTTCTATTTCTGTCATTGTCTTTTCGATGTGCAGATTGAGCGGTAGGAGAGGAATATATTGTCCTGTCTTACAGCCTTTTGAATCCAAGCACATCGTTCTTGGTCTTCAGATCTTATTGTTCACTCTTGGTTCTCGTACGTATGGTACATTTCGCTTCTATTCCTACCGCTTAATCCTATTTCTCTCGGAATTTCTAACGCCTTGCGCCATTTTACTGTGTCGACAAATCTTATGACCTGTCTTAATTTTTCTTCAGTTTTCCTTCCCTTATCCACCGCAACGTCAGAAATGTCTATCTGATGCCTTTACCTTTCCTAAATCCCATCTGATCGTCCTCTGAAGGATACTCGATTTTCTTTTCCATTCTTCTGTATGCTGCTCTTGTCAGCAGCTTGGGTGCATGAGCCATTATGCTGGTTGTGCGATAATTCTCGCACTTGATGGGGCAATTGCATAATTTTGTTCCGAAAGTCAGATAGCGTATCACCATACTTACACATTCTACATACCAACATTAATAGTCGTTTTGTTGCCGCATTTCCCAATATTTTAAAACTTCTGAAGGAGTGCTATCTATAACTTATGACTAATTTGATCTTAAGTCCTTCAAAGATCTTTTAAATTCTCTTTCTAGTTCTGAATGCCCCATTCTTCCCTGTCGACTCCTGTTTCTTCTTCTAACATGTCATCAGATATGCGCTCCCCTTCGCGGAGGACTATCAGCTTTCTCTTTTGTATTTAACACTGGAATTCCTGTAGCACCTTGCTTTTAATTTCACCGAACTTGGTTTTGATTTATCTATATGCTGAGTCAGTCCTTCTGAGAATAGTTTTCTTCCCTATATCTCCACATTTTTCGTTTACCCATTCCGCCTTACCTTCTCTGCACTCCTTATTTATTTCGTTACTAGGTGATTGGTATTTTTCTATTCTTTCATTTCCTTGCACATTATTGTATATCTTTCTTGCGTCTACGGTTTGAAGTGTTCCTCGTGTTATTCATGGTTTCTTGGAAATTACCTTCCTTGTACATACACTTTTCTTTCCAACTTGTGTGATTTGTTCAATCCTTATCAACTGAAATGCCTGCTGAGTTACTCATTACCTTTTTCTCCCAGCAGCAAAGAACTTTAAGCGTCTCTCTTCATTCATTAGTACTTCCGTATTCCAAGTCTTTGAGTACCGATTTTTCCTGACTAGTTTGTTAAATTTCATTCTACTCTTCATCGTTGATAAATTATGATCTGAATCTGGATCTGCTCCTAAGTATACATTACCATCCCATATACAATTTCATACTCTCTACCCGACCAGAACTAATGCCTCTGGAATCTTCCAACATAGCGACCTTTCCTAATTATACCTCCTCCTGTCATGATTCTTTTACCAAACGCATATTCTCTAGTAACCCTTTCTTCTACTGCTTTCTTTACATCTGAATTATTATTTACTTTTGGTTTTTGATTTCTTTTTATGGACTTTGTTACTACCCGTTGAATATCTTCATATACAATCTCTATCTCTTCACCTTCGACTTGTGATGTCGATATGTGTACCTGAACAATTTTTGTCGGTGTCGGTTCGGCGTCGATTTTTATGACAATAGCCCTATCACTGAACTGCTCACAGTAATTTACTCTCTGCCCTACCATCCTGTTCATAACGAATACTACTTTTGTCATACCATCTTCTGCTGCTGTTGATATTACCTGCTCTTGATATTACCCCATAGTGGTCTGACCAGCAATCATTGTCATCTTTCCATATCACTTCACAGACCCACCCTACATCTTGATTGAGCCTCAGCATTTCCTTTTTTCTGTTTTGTATCTTCTTTACCATGTTTAAACTTCTGATATGAGCCCGACTAGAGTACCATACCCCTTCGCTGATTATTCGGTCATTGTCTCATGATCACCTTCCACATGGCAGTCACCTTCCTGTGATCCGAATAGGTGAGTAGTCCGGAATCTTTTGCCAGTGGAGAGATCATCATGACACTTTTTTCAGTTCACAGGCCTCAAGTCCGTTCGACACACACTATATGTCTTTAATGCAGAGGTTTATATCGTCTTCTGTAGCCACATGCCGTTGATCATGTCCGATTCTTCCACCTGTGGCAGTTTCCCACCCCGAGTGCAGGAGAATATTCTGGAATTCTGTCCGGTACTAAGTCGTATTTCACAAGGCCGTTAGTAGAAGTGGGGTAACTTCTTCTGCAGGAAGTGTTCGTCCAGTTTTGTTGATGATTTTTATTTAAAATTTAAACAGTGGCGAAATTCGAACCTGGGGACAAGGACGTTCTGATTGGTAGTAAAAGAGACAAACCCCAGACCACATCGCCAAATACACATTCTTATGCAACATATTTCATATTTGATAGTTGGGACATGTCTTCCCAGAATTAGGGACATGTCTTCCCATAATTAGGGACATGTCTTCCCAGAATTAAATTAAAGACTGTCATTTTCACCCGGTACTGATCGAGGTTTGCTGGGGGTTTGCCTTGCCAGTTAGGAAAATGCAGAAACCACTGATTCTCTCTGCCTCACTATCAGATTGTCTCGTACTCGGCTGAAAAATCTTTGTTGCTTCATTGCTCTGAATGGTCGCTATTCGAACAGACTGTTCTATTTCTAGTACTAGTGAATAAATAGAAAAAAAGACTGTGAAGGACTGTATACATCTTAGTTGCTTGTGTGGCATATTGTAATGAAAATGTATAATACCATCTCGACGTTTATTTTGCTGCACATTCACCTGAGCAAAGTATAACTTACATTAATAATAATTCTGTGGAATGTTATTTTAATATCTTATTGTGCTGGATGATTGACGAAGAAACTAATTTGTTGTGTGTTTTTAGCTACGTTAACCTTTGACAGATAGAACATGAATCAGGTACTTTGATAGGAAACTACTTAGAGGGGGAGGGGGGGGGGGATGACAGCATTCCTGACAGTTGATATTATACATTTCTGTGCGAGTCATTTTACCCAAGCATAGCCTGGTTGAAGTAGACTATAGTTGCTGTAATACCAAACTGGATAGCATGGCAGGCACATTCGGTGACGGGATAAGTTTTAACAGGACAACTATCTTCCCGGTTTATGGATAGCCACCATTCTTTTGTCAATCACTGAAAAATATTACACAAGATGGCAAAAAATTTATTTCCGAAGCTGTGTCCTTCTAGGAAAGCCCTAATTAAAAGATAACTTTTGTCAAATGAGAAATTTGTATATTATTGGACACAAGATCTTGACGTTCCGAAATTGCAGATGTAGCGAGAAACGATCGCCCTTGTTACATTGCAGAGGTTTCCAGTTACTTCGCTAGTGCTCAGTTATATTGCTCTTTCTTAAGAGTTCCACTCTTCCTCTTTTCCTTTTTTGAGAACCGTTCGAAATGCTTAGTGTAGATGGCTATTCCAATATACTGTAGTTCAGTGGGGATGCATTCTGTGATATGTAAATATGTTTATTATTCTCTTTAATAGTCAGACAATCCGCCCTTCTCACCTCAAACATTAAAACCAGTTCAGAGAGTGTTTGATGAGTTTTCGCGGTCAAAAGATAAAACGGGTTTACGAAACTGTACAAAAACAGACTTTTGCAAGAATTCGTACTTACTCGTTTTAAACACGAAATATTTTCTTTTTACAGGCTGAAACAGATTAATAGTGAAGGTAGCAATAGTTTAACGATAATTAATGACTAGTTTCGGCTGAGAAATCAGTCATCTTTCGATTAATTAATAAAATTAGTGGAAAGTCTAATCACAAGTTTGGATACAAACACATTTTCATCCTTGTAGCTCATGCTTGTGCAATGAAGTGGCCACAGGAGAGGTTTTGTATGTTACGAATCAATGGAACGTTACGTAAAAAACACCTTTCATACGCAAACACTGCCGAACGTCATACAAGCTGCACAGGAACTGTGTCCCCACTTAATAGCAACAGGTTTTATGAGGTCAGTACGGAGCAATGAACAAACGTGCAGCCGTAACATAGCATCAGTCAACAACAGTGATGTGTGCCCAAATAAGAGCGAGCCGACTGACGACAATTTGGCTGCATGCAACTTCGTCATTAGACTGTGATTCCATTTTATAATTGATCTGAGGACGGCTGATTGTTAAAACATTGCGAAAAGGACTAAGGAAGGAATAAACTTAAAAAATCTTTAAAATTTACATAGATCGCTTGTCTCCACCCTGACCATGACAGGAAACCACATTTGCTTATTCATTAGCAGGTTCCGTAGGCCCATGCAAACCGAAGCTGCATGGTCATGGAACATTGTTCAATATAAGATTTTAAACAAAAGACTAAAGAATTAACAAACAAAGGAAGAAAATGGTGGGAGAATATACGATAAATAACGCATAGCAGAGAAAATTTCTGAACAACTACAAGTAATTTGTGTACAGAATAAACGAACGGTGCACAACATTTCTAAAATGCGAGAGAATGACTACTACTCTCTTCTCTCTTTAAAGCAAAACCAAAATGTAAACCACAAACCAGTAGGTTATTGACAACGAGTCCATTGATGTTAAATAATTAATAATGCTGCCAAACTTTAAACGGCCAAAAAGAGTAGCATCGGTAAATTACGAGTATGACTGGTGAATCAATAAAACGTTCCCTCATTAATTTTTGTCTTCTTGTTTGATATCAAAGCACATCTATTTAAGTCAACAGTTACATTGCTTACATTTGTGTTGAAGCTACTACGAAAATATGGATGAGAGAGGGAGTGTGCCAATAGTAGCATGTTGACGTAGAGGTATCAATATTCCCGACAGATGGACACAAAGAGTGCAGCTTCCTGTTGGTGTTGCTTTCGCATCAACCGGCCATTTCTTATCAACTGCGTGAGTACTTACCGTTGGCTTGTTGTTAAAAGGTAATTAAGAAGTAGCAGTCAAACCGACTGCATCGATGCAACCGTGCCAACATGTGAGTGGATTTTCATCTTGAGATCGTTTTTCTTGAGTCATAATACATCCATTCACATTTGATAATCGCAATTGAAAGACTTATGCCAAATAAATTAGCAAACGAAGGAGTTGGTACCCCATGATACATAAAACGGTTCAGAACATTGTTGCAGAAACAACAACAAAAGCATGCCAAATTTAAACGAAGGAAAAATCAATGATGGGCGATCTTTTACAGAAGCTCGAATTTATGTGCGAACTTAAATGCGAGATGCATACAATAGTTTACACAATGAAAACTTGTCTCAAAATCTGGCAAAAAATCCGAAGAGATTCTGGTCGTATTGTAAAGTGTGCTGGCGGCAAGACAAAATAGCAATGGATATACTATCGATGATAGTACTGCTACGGAAATTTATTAAACAAAGACTTCCGAAATTCCTTCATCGTAGAAGATGAACTAAATATTCCCCAATTCGAATCAAAAGTAGCTGCCAACATGAATAACTTACAAGTAGATATCCTTGGAGTAGGGAAGCAACTTAAGTCACTTTCTAAACATTCTGCGTGGTGTCTGTTTGTTCTATATCATGTCTCCCTCCACCATTTCAAATTTTTACTTCAAGTGGCAAATGTGAACACCATGAGCTTTAATTGTCGATCGACACTAGTACTACGCAAAAAAGGGGTGTAACAGATGAGACTTCTGCAGTTCTGAGTGAGGCCTTATGCACTCAAAATTGCGGCATCACGTGCGTTCATTACCTTGTCGGTGTTCGTCAGGGGGCGGCGGCCAGCACAGCTCCGTCCAGCTCGCCCTCTCGGAAGCAACTCTCTCCTAACTTCTCCATACTACAATTTACCGAAGTTGGTTTTAAAAAAAACTATCTGGCTGTGTTTTCATCTGAGCAATCAGGGTCTCAATGTTAACCTTAATCTCCGCCTACAAAAATTCTGTCTATCGAATCAGAAACGTTATACTTTTCGTGGTGGGGCAATGTTTTTAAAGTTTGCAACGTAACAGAGACGTGAAAAAGTCTCACGCTGAAAACTTGCGGGTGGTGTGGTCGTAGTGGTTAGCTGGCGACGTGGGTGTCCGTCCCTTATCGTAGGGCCTTCTCACTTAACACGGTTCTGCTCGCGGCTTCTGTTCTCGTTTCTCCCCTCGGAACTGCGTCTGTCTCATGGTGGGAAGGTATGGCACGCATTTAGGCGTCCTTGTGTTAGTCTTTGGTATTCCATTTGCTCACTCGTTACTAGTATTACTTTGGTTAATTTAATGTCAAGATTTATTCAGAGCTATGTGACATACCACTGGATATGCTTAAGATTTCAGTGTTTTCATGGAAGGTGTGTGATTTGCCTGACACCTTAGATATCACCACCCTTCGAACTTAAATTTTGCACTGAAGTTAGCAATGATTGAATCATTGTCTAAGTCAGCCAAAAATTATTGCTTTATCTAAATTTTGTTGCCTACTGTTCAGCCACGTTATTCTGGTTCTATGATAGTTTGTATTACTAATTTATATTTTTATATTCTTCCACGTTATTCTTCAAAATTACAAGAGGAGAATATTTTCATGCTATTATTAGTTTTTAATTATTTTCTTTCTTTATTTAAGTGTGAAGTTTGTTTTTTAAGAAGTTTGTTATCGAAAGTGAGGAGTCTTTCACATCGATTTTCTTAGAAATATTGTTTTTATAAATGTAGTAATTAAGTAAAATCTATTTCTAACACATTTTCTAAATACCATGTACAAGTAAATGTTTTTGTTTCTAGGCACTCATTTCAACATTGTTACACTAACAAATAAGAATTATTTCCAAGATTTGCTTTGACAAAGAAATATACATACACAAGTATTGAGATATTATCCTAATAAATGGCACAAATGTTAAAAAAAATGGAAAACGTCCAACAAGATAATTTTTTTATTCTTTGTTTCTATAAGAAGAGAATAAGTAAAATATAGTTATTCTTTAATTTTTATGAGGAGAAAATAAGTGGCATATAATTATAGTGTTAATTATGTCTTACTTTTGTTCTTCATATACTGTCCAATTCAGAATCAGTGACTTATTTTTGTCAATAGTCTATTTTTTTATTTAAGTCCATTGTCAATGATTGTTATTTTGTAGTTTATTAACTGTCTGGTGTGCTTAACTTATTTAGTTTTTCACACACTTCTTTTGCACAATTCCTACATCACATAATTTGAATTCACACATTCACACAATCCTATGAATGTTTAAGCATGAGGTTGGCGAATGATTTTGCACGAAGGTGATGGACTTGAGAAAGATGGATGTGGGCAAGTAT
Organism: Schistocerca americana; assembly: GCF_021461395.2. Classification (NCBI taxonomy): domain Eukaryota; kingdom Metazoa; phylum Arthropoda; class Insecta; order Orthoptera; family Acrididae; genus Schistocerca; species Schistocerca americana. The sequence goes on from NC_060124.1 coordinate 50,166,437, forward strand.
TTGATGTACAGCTTCGTTCGTCATTCCTTGTTGGCTTTGCAAGTGTGTGTTGCTGTTGTGGAGGTCCCATAATGGAATGGAGCTGTGAGTGCAGAACCTCATGGTTTACTGGCCTTGTATGCGTAAAAGTCATCATTATGTGTCGCTGAATGCTGTCGTTTTTCGTTGTAATACTTTGCAGACAACTAGTTTACAACAGGATAGGGATTTGGGAAGGTATATCGTCTATTCTTCACCCATCTTCTTTCTTGATCACAATCTTGCGAATATTCAACTTCTGTTCATCCTGCTTTTTCTCTGCTTCTTACTTGATTCTTGGTTCTTCTCTGGGCAGCATATGGAAATATTTATTGATAACTAGTCGCTTTGAAGTTCTCCTCTTAGTAACAGTTTGATAAATTGATTGGGCATGTCATTTTTACTTTGTGGACGTTTTCTTCAGATTCGTGCATCAGTGTGCTGTTTAATAGTGGTAGTGTGACTTTTACACATATTTTTTGCCAGTGGTGGCTTGCCCAAGCAGTCTTCTCGTCGGGCCGTTTTTTGCTTGCTCTGTCCCAGCAGCAGGGTTCCACCTAGAGGTTAGATTTATTGCCCACTTCAAGTACAAGGGCCTTCTGTTGGTCTCGCTGTCCTTTCCGTTCTCTCGATGCTTCTGCCTTGTAGGAACCGTATCTTGCTAATTACATCCTTTTCTTTCTTGATACTTCTCGCATTGCAACTTGTGGGTCGCTGCATCTGGTTTTTGCTGGAGTTTTTTACAATGGTTCTTACAATAAGTTTTACTTATCATCATCTAACATGTGTCTAGTACATACATTGTTTTAAGCCTTTTTAAAAAAGCTTTACAAATTTCGGCGCCCTTTCCATGTTACAATTGTAAGATATTTTGAGTCTTAACTTATACAAGGAACCTCAAATTCATTTTTTATTTTGTGTAGTGTCGTGGTGTATAGCATTTTAGTATTTCATGCTGTTAGACTATCTATGCCTTATCCCTTCACCTTTATCTATGGTACTATTGGTGTTATTTTTGTTTTTGTTTTTATTGAAACTACTTTCTTTTTCCCACCTTTCTCTCTCTTCACTCTTCTTTCTCCTGATGATATTATCTGCAACATAATCTTGAAATATTGTGCTGATTATTTACCAGTAATAAAACTAATCTTCAAATTTGTACTGAAAGTGTTTAATACTGCCAGTCTTAGGTAAAAAATACCTCTGCTTTATCTCGTAAAATACCCTCTAATTCTCTTTTACTGTGTTCCGAAATACCTTGAACTTCTTGCAATTTTTCGTCGATTACTTTACGGACTTCTAACATGAGTTGAGGCGATTCCCCCTTTTGTCCACACCATTCAAATTCTTCATCCTCTTTATCTCACGTCATTCTTAATTGTTTGTTTATAACTGGTATTTCTTCTAATTTTAGCTTTTGCTCAAACAGAAGTGTGACATTCTCGAATGTTACGCTACCTGCACCTATAATTAAATCTACAGTTAGTTTCGGTATAATCACGAAGTTGGCCTCGATCTTTTAAACTTGGCATGAAAGAATTAACCTTGTTTGTCTCGTAACTTCCGCAGCATTGTTTCTAGTAGGACCTCTTACTATAATCTTACGTGTTTTCAGAACTGGCAATTCCTCATTGGCATTACATTGCATGATAAAATATTCTGAGATCGCAGTCAATTCACTTCCGCTATCAATTACAATATTGACTGGGATATGCTTTACCATGGCCTTCACAAGTGGTTGGATTTGAAAGGGTTGGTTCTGTTCTTCTTCTTCTTGCATCAACGAATCCTCCACTGAATCATACATGAGTCTTTTTAGGAATTTCCCTTGTGAATTCGAACGTTCTGTAGGATAAGCTTCGACTGCTACTTCTCTCTCTTTTATTTCCTCTTCTCTATTTCTTCCTTCATTTGCGCTTTCTTCAACATCCTCTACTTTTTCCTCATCCTCGTCTATCTTCTCCTTCTTCGTCGCTACTTCCACATAATCGCATCTAAATGCTCTAATTATCGCTTCATAACTTCCTTCATTATATACGTTGGGTTGTGTGCCCACTAGTAACTTATTTTCAACTTCTGTCGACTGCGCATTATCCTCATTGAATTCGCTTTCCCTGATTTCCATCTCAAATAGCTCTACAATACTCATTACTTCGTCCTTTCCTCCTACATTCGTTGTGCATGCCTCTGGTAATTCATTTTCCTCGTCAGTATTCTCCCAGTTAATTTCGTCCCAAAACGATATTGTTATTTTCTTGTCTTCGTTTTCATCTGGTCCCTGCGGATTTGTTTCTTCCTTCTTCTCTTCTAGTGATACGATTTTTACTTCTCTGTTCAAGGTGCTGCAATTGTCCTGGGTCGGTGCGTCATTCTCTTTGGCATGGGCGCTTAGCTGTCAATTCGAACGTTTATCGGGGTTTGGTGGTCTTACCTCCACCTCTTCTATCTTTATTCTCTTTTCTTATTCAACTTGTTGATAGTAGTTTCTTTGTTGATAATTCGTCGGTCTATTGGTTCTCCAGTACCCGCTCCGGTTGTCGTTATTCCCTCTGTAATAGTTGTTGCCGTTCCTTGGTGAATTATAGTTATTGCCATATTCTCTTCTAAATCCATAACCGGTTCTTTGTTGAAGTTATTGTCGTTTCTTGGTGCGAAGTTATCACATGGTTCGTAATTATTGTTTCTTCGTACTGTGTCTTGAGCATTCCTCCGCTTTTTGCTTTCGTTTCCACGTGCGCTTCGTCTTTTTCTTGCGTCATCTTCCGAAAACCCTTAGAATACCTTTAAATGCTTCGACGTCATTTCCTCCGCGACCTACTAATGATTGCTGGTATTTCAATGGTAGCTTCATCGCGCATAATTTAATCAACTCTCCGTCACTGTAAGGTACATCTAAGCATTGATTTTTCTTTGCCATTTCTTCGAAAAATTTCACGGGACTCTTCTCCCCTGAATTTCCCAAATATGAGTTCTGTAATAATTCGTACTTCACTCTGTTCTTTGCTTCGCTGGACCAATATCGTGAGAGAAACTTCTCTCGGAAATCTTCGTACGATCGGCATGTCGCTGCAACATTCTGCATGGTTTTTGCGACTGTTCCTGACATGTGTGCACATATAAAGTCTAATTTGTGTGCTAGCGTCCAGTGTTCTGGTAATCCTACTCGGAATTGATCAATGAAAGTTCGTGGATGTAACGAGTTTCCTTCGCGATAGTGTTGAAATTTTCTGACTGTGAGAAAATGATCGTTGTCGTACTTCGTCATAGTTCCATATGAAATTCGCGATTCTTCGCCACTTTTGTTTCTGATAATTTCTCCCGTCGTTCTTTCCGGTTGTGGTAGATCCATTGGATATTGTCCACTGTAACTTTCGCCTACCCTTGCGTAATATCGTTGGAGTGGTACGCAATAATTTTCTTCCATCGGTTGTGAACGTGTAGCTGAATGCATTGCACTGTACTCTTCGCGACCTGCCTTTCCATTGTCAGGTATTGGTTCGCTATCTTGTCTGGCTAACCTTGCTGCTACATTGCACGACCCAAACTGTGTTTGTTGTTGCGCAGGCTGTCTGATTTCACGTATGTTACTTTCCGCCTGTGATTGGAATCGCAAATGTGTAATATCTTCGTTAATTACTTGATTTTCCGGTGCTGTTACAGATACAGATGTGGTTGCAGACTCTGTGCTTGTTAGATCCTGTTTACGCTCTTCAATGGTTTGCAACAACTCTGTTCGCAATTTCTGAAATTGTCGCTTCGTTTGCACTTCTATTTTGACTATGCGGTTATCATATCTTTTCAGCGCTGCTTTTGTGATACGTTTGTGTAACACTGTTTTCAACAACTTCACGCGCTGTACCTGCTGCTTGTCTAGTAATTTCGTTTATCTGTATCTCTAGTTTCTTGACTTCTTCCTGAGTGTTGTTACGTAATGCTTTGACCTCGTCCTGAATGTCATTACGCAATGTTTGTACGTCGTCAATGTCTGTTCTCAATTGATTGTGACCTGTTATTAAGTTTCCTATCACTGCTCGAGATTCTTTTGCCTCGTCTTCAATATGACTTAGGTGTAACTGAATTTTTTTGTTTTGTTCTTTAATATCACGCATTTTTCTCGTGGTTTCCCGCAATTTGTTTCGTCGTTTCTGCGTTTTGTTCCGTCATTTCTGCATTCTGAATTTTAATTTGTTTCGCAATTTTTTTATTTTGTGTTGTCATGGTTTCCGTCATTAATTGTAATAATTCTGCCAGATTGGTGGGTCCTATTGCGTTTTCTTCCGACGTCCTACGCTCTGTGTTTTCACATAAGTGTTGGTTTGCAACCGACTGCATTGAACTGTGCTGTGACACGTTTCTGCTCGCATTCCTTGTACTCTGTGGTGAGGGAGCTCTGATTACTTGTACTATGGCTTCTACGTATTCAAGACGCAAGTTACAATCATCATCGACTGTCTCTCTACATTCCTGCTCCTCTGTCGTATGCTGACTTACGTTTTCTATGCCTTGACGTACATTATCCTCGTTATGGTGCGTTATATGTCCTATTTTTCGCGATACTGCATCGTCTGTTGTACTGTCCATTTTCATGCTGGGTCTCTACCTCAATTCGGTCAAGGTCTCGATCTGCCATTGCTAATCTTTCCGAATCCCTTATTTTCTGTTTTAAAAGCAATTCACGCGCCCTACTTCGCGTCAACATGCGCTCATACGATCTCACGCGTTTCATAAACTTTTTGTTCACATGACTTGACACTACCAAGACTGACAATCCATTCACTTACTTGTTGGATCAGAAACAACTTGTCAACGATGTATCCGCCACCTGTGCGCTTTCATTGAGGAGAACACTTAATTCTAACAATTTTTTAAAATTCATAACTTAATTATCCCATTATCTCTGCTACAATGTCTCTATTGAATACTTTCTTACTATCTATCCCTGCAGCTACTGTTTTCGACTATTTATAACGTTCAAAAAAATTATTTTTCTTTATTACGAAAATTTTTCAACAGAGTATTTTTCTGACCTAGTTAGGCATGTGGTCGACATTCAATCATGGTTTTTTACCATCCTGGCAGGGTCGCAATTTTCTAAACATTCTGCGTGGTGTCTGTTTGTTCTATATCGTGTCTCCCTACCACTTTTGCGCAACGACACTCTGAGCTTGTTTTTTAGGGAATTGACTAGATTGAACCCGGGACCTGTTGCTGGTAAGGAGACGTCAGACCACACATGACATGTAGAATTCAGAAGAGTTCTGTGAGACTAGCGATGATATAACCAAATACTTAATGATTTCAGCGTCAGCTCCACTGCACTCCCTGTAAAGGAATCTTAGTACTAGCTAAATTTAGTGGAAGGGGTTCAAGGCTTTCCTAATTTTAGTTAGCTGATAAAATAACGTCGAAAAAGCAGTTAAGTTTACCATTGGAAATTTTATTCTACTCACAAAACATTGTTTATAAATTGCACTACTGATAAAAGGAAATGTTTTAATACAGGATGGTAGAAACCAACTGCGTTCAACAAAAATGTGAACGAATATTCCCTGAGTGGGTTTCCAAGTTCTACAATGGATCGAAGGATGACCTATGCCATATCACATCTATAATCTAGGTTTAAATTAAGTTTCACTTAATACAGGATGGTAAAAACCAACTGCGTTCTGCTAAAATGTGAACGAATATTCCTTGAGTGGGTTTCCAAGTTCTACAATGCATCGATGGTTGACCTATGCCATATCACATCTATAATCTAGGTTTAAATTAAGTTTCACAGAAGAGAAAACTATCAAAATGGTCTACAGTGACCCTCAATTATCTTTAATTGCTTATCTAACTTCTCGTAAATTACAGTGGCTGATGTGGCTTCTCAATAACTATATAACAGAAAAATCATCGCGTTTCAAATTTTTACTTCAAGTGGCACATGTGAACACCATGAGCTTTAATTGTCGATCGACACTAGTATTACGCAAAAAAGGTGTGTAACAGATGAGACTTCTGCAGTTCTGAGTGAAGCCTTATGCGCTCAAAAATGCAGCAACGCGTGCTTTCATTACCTTGTCGGTGTTCGTCAGGGGGTGGCGGCCAGCACAGCTCCGTCCAGCTCGCCCTCTCGGAAACAACTCTCTCCTAACTTCTCCTTCCTACAATTTGCCGAAGTTGGTTTTAAAAAAAACTATCTGGCTGTGTTTTCATCTGAGCAATCAGGGTCTCAATGTTAACCTTAATCTCCGCCTACAAAAATTCTGTCTATGCAATGAGAAACGTTATACTTTTGTGGTGAGGCAATGTTTTTAAAGTTTGCAACGTAACAGAGACGTGAAAAAGTCTCACGCTGAAAACTTGCGGGTGGTGTGGTCGTAGCGGTTAGCTGGCGACGTGGGTGTCCGTCCCTTATCGTAGGGCCTTCTCACTTAACACGGTTCTGCTCGTGGCTTCTGTTCTCGTTTCTCCCCTCGGAACTGCGTCTGTCTCACGGTGGGAAGGTATGGCACGCATTTAGGCATCCATGTGTTAGGCTTTGGTATTCCATTTGCTCACTCGTTACTCGTATTACGTTGGTTAATTTAATGTCACGATTTATTCGGAGCTATGTGACATACTACTGGATTTGCTTATGATGTCAGGGTTTTCAATGAAGGTGTTGGATTTGCCTGACACCTTACAACTTATTAAAATCAAGGACTCTGGACCAGACGGTATACCAGTTAGGTTCCTTTCAGAGTACGAGGGTCCAATAGCTTCATACGTAACAATCATGTACAGCCGCTCGCTCAACGAAAGATCCGTAACCAAAGTCTGGAAAGTTGCACATGTCACACCAATATCCAAGAAATGGAATAGGAGTAATCCACTTAATTACAGGCACATATCATTAACGTCTTTATGCAGCAGGACTTTGTAGCATATCTTGTGTTCGAAAATTATGAAATACCTCTGAGAGAACGGTCTATTGACACACAGTCAACATGGATTTAGAAATCGTCGTTCTTGTGAAGCACAACTATCTCTCTACTCCCGCCAAGTGTTGAGTGCTATCAACGAGCGTTTTCCAACATAGTCTATGTTTCTGGATTTCCAGAAGGTTTTTGTTACAGTACATCATAAGCGGCTTGTAATCAAATTGCTTGCTTGTGGAATAACATCTCAGTTATGCGACTGGGTTCGTGATTTCCTGTCATGGAAGTCGCAGATCGTAATAACTGACTGAAAGTGATCGAGTAGAACGTAACTGATATCTTGCGTTCCCCAATGTAGCCCTTTAGGCCCTTTGTTCTTCTTTACCTGTATACACGATTTAGGAGACAAATTGAGCAGCCGTCTGTTGTTGTTTGCTGATAATGGTGTCATTTATTGTCTAGTAAAGCCTTCAGAAGATCAAAACTAATTGCATAACGATTTTCAGAACATATCTGTATGGCCCGAAAATTGGAAATTGACCCTAAGTAATTAAAAGTGTGAGTTCAACCACGCGAGTGCTATACGAAAACGGTTAAATTTCAGTTGCGCCATAAATCAGGCCGTAAATTCAACTACATACCTAGGAATTACAATTTCGAACAACTTAAACTGGGATGAACGCACAAAAAATATTTTGGGGGAGACGAAGCAAAGATTGCGTTTTATTGGCAGATCACGTAGAAGATGCAACAGATCTACTAGAGAGACTGCACACACTACGCTTTTCCGTCCCTCTTTTCGAGTACTGCTGTGCGATATGGAATCCTTACCAGATACGATTCATGTAACACATCGAGACAGTTCAAAGAAGAGCAGCATGCTTTGTATTTTCGAGAAACAGGGAGAGAGTGTCACGGACATGATACTGGATTTAGGGTGGACATCATGAAAACACAGGCGATTCTGGTTGCGTAGAGAGGTTCTCACGCAATTTCTATCAGCAACTTCAACCTCCGATTGCGAAAATATTATGTTGACGACGTCCTGCATAGGTATAAATGACCATTATACACTCCTGGAAATGGAAAAAAGAACACATTGACACCGGTGTGTCAGACCCACCATACTTGCTCCGGACACTGCGAGAGGGCTGTACAAGCAATGATCACACGCACGGCACAGCGGACACACCAGGAACCGCGGTGTTGGCCGTCGAATGGCGCTAGCTGCGCAGCATTTGTGCACCGCCGCCGTCAGTGTCAGCCAGTTTGCCGTGGCATACGGAGCTCCATCGCAGTCTTTAACACTGGTAGCATGCCGCGACAGCGTGGACGTGAACCGTATGTGCAGTTGACGGACTTTGAGCGAGGGCGTATAGTGGGCATGCGGGAGGCCGGGTGGACGTACCGCCGAATTGCTCAACACGTGGGGCGTGAGGTCTCCACAGTACATCGATGTTGTCGCCAGTGGTCGGCGGAAGGTGCACGTGCCCGTCGACCTGGGACCGGACCGCAGCGACGCACGGATGCACGCCAAGACCGTAGGATCCTACGCAGTGCCGTAGGGGACCGCACCGCCACTTCCCAGCAAATTAGGGACACTGTTGCTCCTGGGGTATCGGCGAGGACCATTCGCAACCGTCTCCATGAAGCTGGGCTACGGTCCCGCACACCGTTAGGCCGTCTTCCGCTCACGCCCCAACATCGTGCAGCCCGCCGCCAGTGGTGTCGCGACAGGCGTGAATGGAGGGACGAATGGAGACGTGTCGTCTTCAGCGATGAGAGTCGCTTCTGCCTTGGTGCCAATGATGGTCGTATGCGTGTTTGGCGCTGTGCAGGTGAGCGCCACAATCAGGACTGCATACGACCGAGGCACACAGGGCCAACACCCGGCATCATGGTGTGGGGAGCGATCTCCTACACTGGCCGTACACCACTGGTGATCGTCGACGGGACACTGAATAGTGCACGGTACATCCAAACCGTCATCGAACCCATCGTTCTACCATTCCTAGACCAGCAAGGGAACTTGCTGTTCCAACAGGACGATGCACGTCCGCATGTATCCCGTGCCACCCAACATGCTCTAGAAGGTGTAATTCAACTACCCTGGCCAGCAAGATCTCCGGATCTGTCCCCCATTGAGCATGTTTGGGACTGGATGAAGCGGCGTCTCACGCGGTCTGCACGTCCAGCACGAGCGCTGGTCCAACTGAGGCGCCAGGTGGAAATGGCACGGCAAGCCGTTCCACAGGACTACATCCAGCATCTCTACGATCGTCTCCATGGGAGAATAGCAGCCTGCATTGCTGCGAAAGGTGGATATACACTGTACTAGTGCCGACATTGTGCATGCTCTGTTGCCTATGTCTATGTGCCTGTGGTTCTGTCAGTGTGATCATGTGATGTATCTGACCCCAAGAATGTGTCAATAAAGTTTCCCCTTCCTGGGACAATGAATTCACGGTGTTCTTATTTCAATTTCCAGGAGTGTATTAAAATAAAGGAAAGTAGAACTCGCGCGGAAAGATAAAGATATTCATTTTTTCCGCGCGCTACTCGAGAGTGGAATTACAGAGAATTGTTGTAAATGTGGTTGGATGAACCGCCAATTAGCCACTTAAGTGTGCATGTAGATGTATATGAACGGTCTTCTTGAATTACTCTTTGGAGTGACTGGCGGTAGAACTGTGTTCTACGTTTCCTGTAAGATGTGTGTGTGTGTGTGTGTGTGCTCCAATGAGTCGTCCCATTACATGTCAACAGTTCCAGAATGTATTATCACTCTCTAGAGGCATGTTCACTGCTTTGAAATTTGTTGGCAGACGCAAACTAATGTGCAGGACTGGATCGCGAATATGGGACCTTTCCACCGACACAGCTAAACAAGCACGAATCGCGACCTTCCCTGACAGCATTACTTCTGCCAGTACCTCAATTTCTATCTTCCCAACGTTACAGAAATATTCCTGCATACCTCCCGGGTCTAACACTCTTCGAAGAAAGGATACTGAAGAAAAGTGACTTAGCCACAACGTAGGACATCGATTCTAGAATGAATTTTCACTTTGCGTGCGCTGATTCAAAACTTCCAGGCAGATGAAAACTGTGTGCTGTACGGTGACTCCAACGTCTGACCTTTGCCTTTCGCGGGCAAGTGTGCTAGCGACTGAGCTATCGTAGCACAACTCCAGACCCACTTTCATAGCTCCGCCACCTAAATGCAAATGATGGAACTTCAGGAAGTTACACATGTCGTCCCATGATACGACACCTGCGCTACGAGCGTGGCGCGTTGTTAGAAGAGAACATATGTTTCCATTTTTTTGCAGACACAGTTCTGCTTCAGTACAGATGACAGTTGCGCCACAGTGAGGGGATGAAATGGCGCAGCAGCTGAAAAATTAATCGAGAGTTGAAGTACGCGGGACAGTACGATTCTTGTGTGCTAAGGATCTAAATGTCACACATTCACCACCAAATTGTGAAAGAACTACAACCAAATTCAATGTCGGATCGATCCTTAGTTAAATGGCCTAAACAGTCTTACCAAAGCCCACAGACTACAGACGACAATGCCCAGGAAATCGAGGAAGAGATTCGGAGTAACTGCATATTTTCTGATGATGAGGGCGTTCACAAAGAGATTAATGGTTCAAATGGGTCTGAGCACTATGTGACTTAACTGCTGAGAACTTAGAACCACTTAAACCTAACTAACCTAAGGACTTCATACACATCCATGTCCGAGGCAGGATTCGAACCTGCGACCGTAGCGGTCGCACGGTTCCAGACTGTAGCACCTGGAACCGCTCGGTCACTCCGGCCGGCAAGAGATTAATGAATGGCTCCATGACCTCCCTGATTTGTATTCTTGAGCAAATGAACGGTTGGCAGAACGTTCTGATCACAGTTTGAACAGCCCGCTGGTATACTGACGAATCATAGTGTCCAGTGTTAAACACTACGGACCGGTAGTACATCTGCAGACTCTTCTATCAACTAAAGCGGTGGGAGAAACTGAAGAATACGTTCCGACCATTGTTTTCAGAAACATGGTTACTATGTTGACAAAGAATGTGATGTGTCTCTCCAACATTCAATAAAAGTTTCTTGGCCTAGCATAATAATCTGTCATTTAAGTTTGCAACCATCTATATGTATCATTCGCTCTTTTCTTTTCCTGTATTTGTTACTACATCTGTAACAAAATGTAAATTTTTGATTGTCCTTTATTTTGAAAGACTTCTGTAAAATTTTCAAAATCCATGCAGTATTCTTTTTCGTCTTTAACAAACTTGTCACCAATAGTGCAGTCCATTGGATTAACTTTTGCTGCAGCCACTCTAACTATTGTTATATGAGGCACAACGTCGCGAAAACCTTCGTCTCAATCTACCAATCTATCAAATACGACATACGATGGAGGAGGTTTGTCCGTGGTGCGTGAACGGATAGTCGAAATGCTTGAGGCTACCGCTCGCGATAAGAGGGAAATACAGGTTCGAGACCCGATCCAGTACAAATTTTTATGTCATTAATAGGTAGTGAATCTCTGTCTAATACAGTGTAAAGTATTACTATATTTACGACGTTTCTCACCGAGCCATATACGTTATCTCGCATTTCTAGCTGCTTCTCTCACACAAATAATGATAAAAATTCAGAAACTCAGGGTCGCCACCAGCCCAAGCCCTTTCTAACCATTTAGAAAAAAAAAACGGAACAGGAAAATTATTAGTTTAATTACTTTAATAATTTAATTACAAATATGCAAATTTCTTTACGTAGCCAGATAAATAGCACTCCATGTGGTGCATGAAGCAACTTGATTAATTCAGGATTGGAAGTCGGAGTAAGTGGGTAAGATCAACAAACCAGAATTTATCTTTCACGTAGATTATTTATTGTATCTAAGTATTTGGTTGCACATCCTAACTACACATAACTGGTGCCCGACTAGAAATATTTAAGTAAGAATTACGTGAGAATGTAACAGTGCACAATTTAACTACAGCAAGAAGAAAGACAGAAAATGGGGGTGGGAGACAATGATACTATCATCTCCTTTGCATTCATACCATAAAAATAGCTCAGTGAGATTCGCATTACGATTCTATGCATGCACCATTCTGGACAGAGGTTTAACCAATGCATGAGGTTGTGCGATAGTTATTCAACATACTAACTGCGTCTGCTGCTTGCAAACGGCCGAACTAGAGCACGTGGTGCATTCCGAATCAACCTGCTGTGCTGCTTTGTAGAAAGCGCAAGAAAGAACAGATATTCTTGCAGAAATTATAGCTCATTCAACAAGGAAACTGTTAAATAAAACCTATTTCGGTGCCGTGGTGGGCCAAACACGTGGCACAAAATCGACAAACAAAGACAAAAGCAATTTCCACAAAATATGGTATTAAAAATCATTAAAATTCATACTCCCTTCGCCATAGTATTACACTCACGTACGGTTGAAGTGATCCTAACCATCTTTTCCTAATCAGATTTACCGTTTGGAATTCTACTTCATCGTTGTTCAAAATGAACAAATTGACTTCCACACTTTTAACTTTAACACCTAAAAAACGTCTAGTTAAAGTGATATAATTATGGCACAGTCGGAAAAATAACTCGCTTCACACGCTTTAGTTAGGCTGAAGTTCTTAAGTATTTCAACAGTTAAACATAACGAAGTCCTTACTCAACCTGCTTCCTATCACCTGAACCCCCCGCCCCCCCCCCCCCTGCCCTTAAGAACTACGATTCGTACTCACCAAGCCGCTTTCGAGATTACCTAGCTCCTCGTGCAGTGGAAGCTACCAGAGGGGTAGCCCTCCGTCACCAGCCTCACACACAAAAACAGCCTTCGGTTAAGATGGGTAAACCTCTGTGCTTAGGTACTGGAAACCTAAGTTGGTCATCCTGTGCTCTCCTTCGAACGAGAAGCAACATCGTCTGCTCCCAGAGAGAGGATGACCAACTCAGCGTTTCTCACGAAAGAAAACCGAAGCCCCACATTAAAACACACACATACTATTCAATAGGCCTTATTTGAGTGCTGTCTTTCTGGAAGAGTTCGTGAATTGAGCTAAAATCGGGGTAGTAAAGTGAATACGTTGTACCGAATTCGACAAGCGTCTTATGAAACGACTTCACAGAGACGTTTCAACAACTAATGACAAAGCATTCGTTATCAGCGATTAAATTCCGAAGTAATTCGTCTATCTGAAGTTCGTTAGTAATGTGAAACGTCTCTGTGATGTGTCTTTACCTCGGCAATCATATTGTTCAAATGGCTCTGAGCACTATGGGACTTAACATCTGCGGTCATCAGTACCCTAGAACTTAGAACTACTTAAACCTAACTAACCTAAGGACATCACACACATCCATGCCCGAGGCAGGATTCGAACCTGCGACCGCAGCGGTGACGCGGCTCCAGACTGTAGCGCCTAGAACCGCACGGCCACTGCGGTCGGCCAGGCAATCATAGACAGTAGACCCCATATATTAGCATTTGCGCCCGAAATGTTACATTGGGAGTAGAAGAGCATCTAAGGAAACTGAAACATTCGATGACTGAAATAAAAATGGATATTGATAGTGTTCAGAAAATTTGAGTCGACAGACGAAGACCTTAAGTTTCGCACTTTAACGTCCACTGCAGTGATGTCTTGGAGGAAGAAATCTACTTGTGTATACTCTGCACCCTCCCAACCCCCCCCCCCCCCCCCCCGCCCGCCGTCGGACATTCGATCCCACTCTCAGGCATGGGTGCGTGTGTTGCTTGTCCTAGCGTAAGTTACTTTAATTTATTTAATTTAGATTAAGTGGTGTGTAAGCCTAGGGGGCAATGACCTCAGCAGTTTGGTCCCGTAGGAACTTACCACAATTTTTTCCAGCCAACATACAGTCACGTAAATACAGGACAAGCATGGAAGTCAGCATCCATCTCATCATAACAGAGAACGAGGTCGACATAATATGTCTACTATCACACGACAAGTGAATGTCCTACGACTTACAGTCGGCACGTCGATGTCAAGGCAGTAACCGGAAAGTAAGAGCATGGGGAGACAAGTGCCTCTTTTCCTGCCAGCCACGCGACCGCACGAATCGATTCTGCTGATAAGCTCCGTATTGGCTCAATCCCGCCTAAATTCGACTTTCCTCCCAGATTTCTTACCTTAATAGATGTATAAATGACAACAGATTTTTGAGACGGTCAAGTGCCTATCGATATGTGTTTGAATACATGGTATGAAAGTGTAAAAAACAGACGCTTTTGACTACTGCAAACTGAGTCCATTTATGACGAGTGGATATGAACGAAAATTTAGTGCCCTGAAAAATATTAAACAAAACGGCTGTACAGTATGCCTGGAGATCACTTTGAGCTCACACGGGATTTTCATTCTGATCATTCAGGTTCTTTCAGAGATTAGTTGAAGTCCATACGGTGGGAGAGAGACTTCATTCTGAGGTGATCTGAGAACTGACTTGTGATTCTGTCAGGGGATTTTCACACGTCATACTAAGTGGTTCTCACTATGTTTTCCAAACAGCGTACTGACTTTCCCTGCTAGAGGTGTGCCATCTATTTGATACTCAGTTTTCTGAGTTTGCGTCTTACCCCAGTATAGATTGCAGTGTTTATAGTCACTTTGTGATATCCTCATTTCCCATTGTGTGTCGAACTGTGTTTCTGCTGGTGCTATACTTGAATAAATATTTGACTGCATTCCGGTCCACGCGCCCTGGACGGTGCCTCTGCGATATAACTTCCGTAGACAACAGATTTAGCGCCGGCCGGAGTGGCCGTGCGGTTCTAGGCGCTACAGTCTGGAACCGCAAGACCGCTACGGTCACAGATTCAAATCCGGTGTGTGATGTCCTTAGGTTAGTTAGGGTTAAGTAGTTCTAAGTTCTATGGGACTGATGACCTCAGAAGTTGAGTCCCATAGTGCTCAGAGCCATTTGAACCAATAGATTCCGCCCATGTGTACTAGGAGCAGGCGAGTTACCGCTGCGGTGAGAGCAATAAACCTGCATCAGTCACTTGGGTACCAATTTTACCTGGGGGTTCTTAACCAGGAACAGGAGAAAAATTAAGCTCCTCTTAGCATCTCTCTCCACTTGCTAAAGCCGTGGTACACTGAGGTAAAAGCTGTCGGCTGTCCATTAATAGCCACGCGACACTACTAGGGACTCGCCGGGAGGATGTCACGGCGTGTTTTCATCGTTACAGCAACCGAGACCAAACGTCGGCAACCGACAGTTGCACATATCATCGATACAGTCATGTGTGGAGGCAAAGTGGTTGATTTTCATCCACAGGGGGTGGACAAAAGTACGGAAAGCCAAAAACACAACACATTACATCCAAAACTGCTTCCATCCATCTCGGAATGGATAAATACAGCTCCTGTATGGTTTTGAAGTCGCTACTTACCGCCTTTCAGTACAATCTGAAAACGACAATAACTTTTCCAGTCATTATCGGAACTTGCCTTGTAGTTGCTGCAGTGTGCCCCTCCTATATCATATGCGGTTGTTGCCCCATTTGAGCCGTGCGCTAGCTGCGTGAACTGCAGTTACTGGCGCACTGGTTTAGCGGTAAGTACGGTGCTCCGGCAGGCAGGCAGAGTGGGATTGGGCGGCTGGGCGCCGGCAGGCCGCAGAACACGACCGCCGCGGCCGGCAGCTCCCGCCCCCACGCCCCCGCACGCCCCCAGGGGCTGACGCCGGGCCTCGTTAAGCGGGGCGCACAATGCCTGCTGCGGCGGCGGCGCGCTGTTTACTGCCCGCGCGTGATCCCCACGCCTTCGCCCAGATTGCAGGCGGCCCGCCGCCGCTATACCGCGCTGCCGGGCCGTTGATGGTTACCGCCTGGCCGTTGGCCACCCTCAAGGCGTCAGACGTTCATTTCCATTGTTTGCAACGGTACACACACGTTTTTTTTCAGTGCATTGAGGCAAACCATCCATGTAGTGATGGTGACAACTGAATGAAAACAGCCGATTCACCCGTTTGTTGGGAAAGAATTGACTAATTCGGCGTACTTGGTCTTACGCATTAGATGAATCATTTGAGTGAAACCAGTCTATGGGGGCAACCGAATGATCAGTGGATGCGGTTGATTGTAGCTTTATGCCGGTTTTATACGGCACACCTATCGTAATCAAGTCTGCACCAGCGTCCCAATTATACAAGTCTGGAATTTCCAACGTTTTAGCCAGCCCTGTTACATGTTACAGCTAACATGTATGTAAATCTGCACCAGCGCACCTGGTGTACATATCTGGAACTGCGGGTTTGTTTACGTCATCTGCGTTGCTTGTGAAAACTAATAGTTCTGTAAAACTGCAATTTACTCATATTGAAACATCTAATAGGTCTCGTTATACAGGGTGATACACGAAGTTACGCAAACATTTTAATATGTTATTCTACAAGTAAACCTAAAGAAAAAAATTGACGTAGACGTAGGTCCGCAAATATTATGTTACCGAGTTACTGCTACTAAAAGATTTCGTCTGAAATTTAGCAACTTCGGTAATATGAAGCCATCGCAAAACTGTACGAGCTTAACGTAAAGCCCCATTTTCATTTACTGCAGATACACATCTGGAGCATGGTTTATCAGATTCACCACATTAATAACAACAAAATAAATGGAAATCGTGCTTTATTTTAACCTCGTACAGATTGGCGATGGCTTCATATTAGCGAAGTTGCTAAATTTCATGCAAAATCTTTTATTAGCCGTAACTCTGTAACTAAACACTTGCGAACCTATGTTTATATGAACTTTCTTACTTGTAGAATAACATATTAAAATATTTGCATATCTTCTTGAATCACCCTGTATATTTATCAAGCAGTTATTGTTGTCTAATGCAGGTAGAATAAACGTATGTTATGATTATGCAGCACTACTGACTATAGTGTTCCTTTTATGTCCATGCTGGTACAAGTAAATGATTATGAAGTGTTAAAGCAGGAACATATACCCCCTGTTAATGAAGGAGAAAAGGCACGAAGGGCCACAGGAATTCAGGAACTTCGTCAGGATGGATGTGCTTCGCCGATCGTACGTGACGGGATTCGCCCAAGTTACACAGTAAGGGGGGCAGGTATTTCAGAATAGTGCGACCGTAGAGATGCAAAACGGCTTTTACAGTCCTCACTGGTCGCATCCGGCACAACAGTTCTGACTGTGGTGACCATTCTCTTGACACTGTGTCTCCTGGCACTGTGAAATAAAACAAAAAGAGGCAATCAAATCATACGCATGCGATACTCTCACCAACTAAGGTGATAAGTACTAATATCTGAATTAAAATTATATGTACATTTATATAATCATACGAACCCAGAATGGAACATTTGTAGACGTACCTTATTATGGTACACTGAATCCAAAGGATCATACAGACATCTTTCTGTGCTGTATGCCTCAATAAACGTTCTTCTACTTTCTTTGTTTCATTACATATCTAATAAGAAGTTGGCATCAGATTTATAGATTTTCTCAACGGAAATACAAAAATGGAATTCCCATTTGTTTTGCTAGTTTATTTTTAAAAAAAAATTAAAACTTACCTTCTCCCTAACAGGCCATGAAGGCTCAACGGTACCGACCATTCGCCGTGTCATCCCCAGCCCATAGGCGTCAATGGATGCGGCTATGGAGGGGCGAGTGGTCAGCACACCACTCTCCCGGTCGTATATCAGTTACCGAGACGGGAGCCGCTACTTCTCAATCAACAAGCTCCTCAGTTTGCCTCACAAGGGCTGGTGCACCCTGCTTGCCAACAGCCATCCAAGTGCTGGCCCAACCCGACAGCGCTTAACTTCGGTGATCTGATGGGAACTGATGTTACCACTGGGGCAAGGCTGCGAGGTAGCACAGCTCACCAACATTAATTTCACCGCTGATGTAACAAAAGAAAACCAATTAATTTGAATCAGGTTATAAAGTTCGACAACAGTGTTCGTAAATTTTGTGCATATCGCAAGCCCACATTCTCTGTAATGTCATCAACCAAATTTCCTGCCACCTAACAGTCAATAAGAAGAATTTTTCCACGCTGTGATTCATACATTACTCATTCTTCCCTAGAGGAAAACAGACCGGGTGGACACCCATCCAAGTACTAGCCCGGTCCGACAGCGCTTAACTTCCGTGATGTGACGGGAACCAGTGTTACCACTGCGGCAAGGCCGTTGGATTTACAAAAAAATTACTAACGGAAAAATTTGTAGGATAACTCGCGCAATTGTCAAAGGACTCCTCAAAAGTTGTCGTCTGCTGGCCACAAATGAAAACAATACCAAGCAGAAAATCTGCTCGAAATGCTGTTGCCTGCACATGTGCCCATACAGGTCTTCCACTGCGTATACGCAGCTCTATGGGAAAACAGATCAATTCCTGTTTCTTCTCGGCGGATGAAGCTTCTGCCTAAATCGCAGCTTCACCCGTTCAGACGCTAAATGGCAGGCCGTCTACACCTGGCTTGTACATGTTCGGCGTGTCTTGCAGTACGAGCTTTGGGTATCTGTTGGACTATTCATTCATTCTTTTGAAGGAAAATACGTCTGTGGAAACAACCGAATGAGAACGGTGGTCGCGGTTTGGCGCATCCACATTAGTAACGGATGAACACGTTTCGTAGTTCCTTGCTTAACACCTCTGTTGCGGTTACCTATCTGACGGCTTCCAGAGGCAACAAAATATTGATTCTAAATATGTCATGTAATTGTTGAGCGAATTTAAACTTTTGAAACGTTGTCATAATCTCATTTAGCGGTATAATCTTACGCTAAAAGTTTAAAATATTAAGACATTTGTTCTAGTTAGACACTGTGTGTATATACCTGTGTATCTAGAAGCACCATTGCTCAGTACGCGCAAATCACCACGAATGCATCCGTCAATAATCTGAGAACAAGAGAGCACTTAGCGACTCCAGTAAACTTTAAAGGTAATTTCAATCCTTCCTAAAACTTTTCTTCACTGACTGTAGTCACAACCTAATGACAGGAAAAAGTGTTATCGCTTAGATTTTCACAGCTCGTGCAGTAAATCTTCAGCATAAGGCGTGCCGTTTTAATTTATTACTTGTTCACCCCAAGCTCTATTAGTAACACATTTTGCAGACGGTATTCACACATATCCCTTAGTTTACCGACTAAGTTATGTCATTGCACTTCATAAAACTCTGAGATCGGTGAAATACCAGCTGTTGCCTGAAATGGAGCGAAGTAAATGTTAAGCATCAGGCATGACGCAAGAGCCTCTTACATTATTACTGCTATTAGATGAGTATGTGCCACGCAAGATCGTAAGAGATGGAAAACAGCCACCGTGGTACAACAACCTAATTAGAAAACTGCTGTGGAAGCAAAGGGAATTTCGCAGCAAACATAAACATAGCCAAAGCCTAGCAGTCAAACAAAAATTACGCGAAGCGAAATGTAGTGTGAGGAGGGCCATGCGAGAGGCGTTCATTGAATTCGAAAGTAACGTTCTATGTACTGACTTGGCAGAAAATCCTAAGAAATTTTGCTCTTATGTCAAAGCAGTAGGTTAATAAAAACAAAATGTCCAGAGACTCTGTGACAAAAATGGTACTGAAACAGAGGATGACAGGCTTAAGGCCGAAATACTAAATGTCTTTTTCAAAGCTGCTTCACAGAGGAAGACTGCACTGTAGTTCCCTTTCTAGATTGTCGCACAGATGACTAAATGGTAGATATCGAAATAGACGTCAGAGGGATAGAGAAACAATTAAAATCGCTCTAAAGAGGAAAGGCAGATGGACCTGATGGGATACCAGTTCGATTTCACACAGAGTACGTGAAGGAACTTGACATCTTCTTGCAGCGGTGTACCGTAGGTCTCTAGACGAGTGTAGCGTTCCTAAGGAGGGAATGACAATTGAATCTCAATGTAGTTAAGTGTAATGTGCTGCGAATACATAGAAAGATAGGTTCTTTATGATGTAGCTGCAATATAGCAGGTCAGCAATGGGAAGCAGTTAATTCCATAAATTATCTGGGAGTAGGCATTAGGAGTGATTTAAAATGGGTTTGATCATATAAAGTTGATCGTCGATAAAGCAGATGCCAGACTGAGATTCATTGGAAGAATCCTAAGGAAATGCAATCCGAAAACAAAGGAAGTAGGTTACAATACACTTGTTCGCCCACTGCTTGAATATTGCTCACCAGTGTGGGATACGTACCAGATAGGGTTGATAGAAGAGATAAAGAAGATCCAACGGAGAGCAGCGCTCTTCGTTACAAGATTATTTAGTAATCGCGAAAGCGTTAAGGAGATGATTGATAAACTCCAGTGGAAGACTTTGCCGGAGAGACGCTCAGTAGCTCGGTACGGGCTTTTGTTGAAGTTTCGAGAACATACCTTCACCGAGGAGTCAAGCAGTATATTGCTCCCTCCTACGTATATCTAGCGAAGAGTCCATGACGATAAAATCATAGAGATTAGAGCCCACACAGAGGCATACCGACAATCTTTCTTTCCACGAACAATACGAGACTGGAATAGAAGGGAGGACCGATAGAGGTACTCAAGGTACCCTCCGCCACACACCGTCAAATGGCTTGCGGAGTATGGATGTAGATGTAGATGTATTTCTATTTGAAACGCACTTTCCAGGCAGTATTTACAGTACATTCAGTCTCAATGTACCTGCCAAATTATGTCATTTTACAACACATCGTTCGGCTGGTTTGACGTTATAAGCATTGAGAAGCGGGAGAAAAAATAACTTTTCTTTAAAATACATGCTTAACTTCATTTCTAAAGCTTGAAGCTGTTTTATATAAGAAACCTTGAATCGTTACCTCTCCAGTCCTGAGCGAAACTGTTCTGTACTTTTGCCTGAATTTGTATGTTATTTGCACCCGTGGTGTAGGGGTAGAGTCTTTGATTATCAGTTAAAATTCCTCGATCCTGGGTTCTAAACGCGCCACTGCTAAATTTTTGAATAGTGATCAGCACTGGCGGCCGAAATCTGCCTGCCAGCGGCGTTGCCAAAGACTCTGGAGGAGTGGACGGAGGTGCAGGAAACTCTCTTGTTCTTGCTAATGAAAACTGCTCCTAAGGGCGGGAGAATCAGAAGGCATCAACGGTATGAGGATACAAGAGGCAATAGAGACCACTGCACTAAAGGCACATAACGTTTATCCACGGAACATGTGGCCTGTAATTGAAAAAGTGTCTTGATGATCTCTCCATTGGCAAAAAATTCCGGAACAGTCCCCCATTCGGGTCTCCGGGATCGGACTGCCAAGGTGGAGGTGACAACGGGAAAAAGATTGAATAATCAACAAAAGAATAACGTTCACCGAGTCGGGCCATGGAATTTCAGAAGCTTGAGTGATGTAGAGAAGCTAGAAAATCGGAAAATGGAAATGCAATGGCTCAATTTAGACACAGTACGAGTCAGTGAAGTGATATGGAAAGAAGACAAGGATTTCTGGTCAGATGAGTATAGTGTAATATCAACAGCAGCAGAAAATGTTATAACGGGAGTAGGATTGGTTATGAATAGGAAGGTAAGACAGAGAGTGTGTTACTGTGAACTGTTCAGTGACAGTGTTGTTCTTATCAGAACTGACAGCAAACCAACGTCAATAACGGTAGTTCAGGTATATATGCCGACGTCGCATGCTGAAGATGAAGAGAGAGAGAGAGAGAAAGTATACGACGATACTGAAAGGGTAATAGAGTATGTAAAGGGAGATGAAATTCTAATAGTCATGGGTGACTGGAACAAAGTTGTTGGGGAAGAAGTAAAGGAAATTCAGGACAATACGGACTTTGGACAAGGAATAAGATAGGAGAAAGACTAATTGTGTTCCTTAATAAATTTCTGCTAGTAACAGCGAATAATCTGTTCTCGGATCACAAGAGGAGACGGTATTCTTGGAAAAGGCCGGATGATACGGGAAGATTGCAGTTTGATGTCATAATTGTCAGACAGAGATTCCTAAACCAGATACTCGATTGTAAGGCGCACCTATAAGTAGATATATACTTATATCACAACGCAGTAGCGGTGAAGAGTAGGCTTAAATTTAAGAGATTAGTCTGGAACAATCAATACGCAAAGAGTGATTATGTTTGGCTTGTGGGGCGCTCAACTGAGTGGTTATCAGCGCCCGTAGAAATTCCCAACCTTTGCTCAGTCCAGTCTCGCCACTTTTATGAATGTTGAGGAAATGCTGAGGACCACACAAACACCCAGTCATCTCGAGGCAGGTGAAAATCCCTGATCCCGCCGGAAATCGAACACGGGAACCCGTGGTCGTGAAGCGAGAACGCGACCACGAGATCACGAGCTGCTGACAATACGCAAAGAACTGGGATACATAAGTACTAAGGAATGACGAGATACGCTTGAAGTTGTCTATGGGTGTAGACGCAGCAATAAGAAATAGCTCAATAGGCAGTACGGTTGAAGTAAAATGGGCATCTCTAGTAAGGGCAATCACAGAAGTTGGAAAGGAAAACGTAGGTATGAAGTCGATAACTGCGAAGAAATCATGGGTAACAAAAGAAATGCTTCAAATGATCAAGGAAAGAAGGAAGAACAAAAATGTTCAGGGAAATTCTTGCATAAGATATACAAGTCGCTGAGGAATGAAATAAACCGGAAGAGCAGGGAAGCTAAGACGAAATGTCTGCATGAAAAATGTGAAGAAATCGAATAAGAAATTATTGTAGGAAGGACTGACTCAGCATAAAGGGTAGGCAAAAGAACCTTCGGTGAAGTAAAAACTAGGGTACTAACACTAAGAGCGCAACGGGAATTTCGCTGTTAAATGCAAAGGAGTGAGCGGGTAGGTGGAAGGAGTACATTGAAAGCCTTTATGCGGGAGAAGAGTTGTCCAATGTGATGGAAGACGAAACAGTAGTCGATTTAGAAGAGATAGGGTATCCAGTATTAGAATCAGAATTGATGAAAGCATTGGAGCACTTAAGATCAAATAATGCAGAAGTAATAGCTAACATTCCATCAGAATTACTAAAATCATTGGGAGGAACTGGCAACAACGACTATTCACGTTGGTGTCTAGAATGTATGGGTCTGGTGACGTAACGTCTGGCTTTCGTAAAAATATCTTCCACACATTTCCGAAAACTCCGACAGCTGAAATGTGCGAGAATTACCACACAATCAGCATAATAGCTCAGGCATCTAAGCTGTTGAAATAGAGGAATGGAAACGAAAACTGAGGATGTGTTACATGACGATCAGTTTGGCTTTAGGAAAGGTAAAGACACCAGAGGGGTAATTCTGAAGTTGCGGCTGATAATGATAGCAAGACTAAAGAATAATTAAGACACGTTCATAGAATGTTTCGACCTGTGAAAAGCGTTAGAAAGTGTAAAATGGTGCAAGATGTTCGAAATTCAGGGAAAAATAGGGATAAGCTGTAGGGAGAGATGGGTAATATACAGTATGTACAAGAGCCAAGAAGGAACAATAAGAGTGAACGACCAAGAACGAAGTGCTCGGATTAATAAGGGTGCAAGACAGAGATGGTCATTCTCCCTTACCGTTCAGTCTGTACAGCGAAGAAACAATGGTGGAAATAAAAGAAAGCTTCAGGAGTGGAATTAAAATTCAACGTGAATGGATATCAGTGATAGGATTCGCTGATGACATTGCTATCCTGAGTGAAAGTGAAGAAGAATTGGATGATCCGCTATATGGCATGGATGGTCTAATGGGTACAGAATATGGACTGGGAATAGATCGAAGCAAGACGAAAGTAATGAGAAGTAGCAGAAGTGAGAAGAGCGAGTAACTTATTAAAACTAATTAAAACCATAAATACCAATCTCGTAGAAAAAAGTTCTTTGGTAACTAAATCTGATAAGGGTAATACCATTGTCATTGCTAGTAAACACGTATATGTTACAAAAGCTCTACAGTTCTTTGAGAAAAACAGTATTTCAGAGCTACATGAGAACCCCACACTAGCTTTGCAGAAATAAGTCAGAACCGTAATTAATAATGCCAAATCTCTTCGTAAACCTTTTCTAAACTAACATTTAATGACCATGAACTCTCAACCGCCAATGTTACGAGCTGTAGAAAGTCCATAAAGAAGACCATCCCATCCGCCCAATTTCCAAAAGTATGAACAGTGGCTATCACGACTTAGCCAAATTTCTGCAAGAAATATTGAAAAATCTTTCGTTTTCCATAATAATTATACTGTTTTCAATAGTCATGATTTAGTTAGTAAACTTAAAGACGTTCGCTGCGATAGAAATACGACATTAGTTTTTTTTGCATTAAAATTCTTTACACGAAGTTGCCAGTACTTGCAACCTTAGACATAATAGAAAATAATTTACGTTCATTCAAAAAAGACATATATGATGAGCAAATCACTGATTTTATGAATTTACTTCGTGTCGTAGTGAAATAGAATTATTTTGAATTTAATGGAAAGCTATATCAACAACTAGTTGGCCTTGCAGTGGGGAACTCCTTAACAGGAATCCTTGAAGAAGTGTTCATTAATTCCTTAGCAATAAAATTTTTCAGTATCAGCTATTGGCATTCTTTCATACGCTAGATATATCGACGACATCTTGACCATTTACGAAGGGGTTAACAACGGTATTGATCGACTTTCGAATATTTAACGAGATTCACAAAATCATTTCTTTCACTTGTGAACTCGGAAATGAGTTTCGGCAGCTAAACTTTCTAGATGGCACTCTTACGATTGTAGACGACAAAATTGTCTTCAATACTTTCCATAAAGAAAACTGTTCCAACCAAATTATACCTTCCACTTCATTGCAATCACATTATCATAGAAAAGCCTTTTTTATTCAGCTATCCATAGAGATACCTCCATCCTCCTTTCTAATGAAAATTTCGAATCTGAAATCAGACTGATTAAAACTATTGCAGTCAGTAATGGCTATGATCCTTCCATAGTAGATAATAGTTTTAGCAGTAAAACCAATAACAGAATCAACACCCTAGGCACTTCTAATAATGAACCTAATGAAAGAAAAATTTTTCTCCGTACCATTTCTAAGTCCAGTTTCTTACAAAATACAGCGTATGCTCCAAAATAAGTATAACTGTAGACTAACCTTTTCCACTAACAATTCTTTAAAAAGAATATCGTACGTAAGTTGTAACCTACGCTTTCCCCTTAATACCGATGTTTATATATTATTTGCGAGAATTGTCCAGCCTATTACAAAGGGATACATGCCGAGCTATTTCAAGGGGTAAAAAGGCACCAATGTTCATAATTCAACTAACTTTCGCCGATCATTTATTAACCACAGCGCATAGTCCTAGAGATGTAAAAGAAGTACAGATTTGGCACTCAGAAAAATAAGGCTTTAAGTTTAACATCTTAGAAGAGCTAGAAATTTTTAAACACCTCTCTCTGAAGGAAGGTCTCATTCTAAACGAACAGCTGCAATTACGCAACTAAAACTTCTTTCAGGGTATAGAGCCGCTAATTAAATTTGTGTAAAAGGCGATACTCTCGTCATTGTAGCTCCCTAAACGTCGTTTTTCCTAACAATCTTTAGTTTTATCTATATATTACTTGAACTGTGTTTTCTTTTGTAAAAAGACTTCTACGTTATGTTGTAACTTCCTTGCAATGGTTCTTGTTTGTTACAAGTATTGTTTAAACTTGTTCTTCCCATGCCTCATTTGCTCTTGCGTTGTCTGTATTTCTGTTACTTCATGCTAGACGGCCCGAATCTGTTTTCACGTCCACCTCGTGGCTGCCTCGGCGTTTTAGCCGTTTAGTCTGACGGTAGCGACTGTATTAAGCCGCTCTTGGTCCTAAGCGACCTTGCGGTTGTCATGATATCCCATGGAGTATTTTATCGCATTGACAACTATGTTACACTTTTACAGTTTATTTGTTGATTCCTATGTCATTTCTGTTTGGCGAGAGCGCTTTTGCTCAAACGTTTTAAACCATGGTGTAATTACACGTAAGTGCATTCTGTTTGTTCGTAATTTATGGAAGTAGCGCTGTTAAGTGCATTTTATTTCAATCCATGCCATTATATTTTTAAGTAGTCCATGTAACTTTTTATTCTGATGAAGAATTCCCTAGTGAAATCTAATCCGTGGTACATAGACAAAAAGATTTTGCAACCGAAGTGGCTGTATATACGTCCTGTAATTACGTTTGCAATGTGCCTCTTCCTATAACCATTATACTTTAGTACGAGTCTCAAGTGCTGCAGTAGTTTGTCGTCGTCAGAAATAACTTTTGTTTTATGTAACAACGCGTTCAGAATCGCTTTCTTGTGTACGGGGTATTGAAAACAGTCTTCGTTCATTGTGCATTGTCCATTGTGTATTGATCTCCTGTACACTGAACGACCTTGCCGCCTGTTGAAAGCTTGATAATTTTATTTAAATTGACACTGCTTAAAAACAGAGATTTTATTCAAATGAACTTCGTGTCTGGATCAGAAAGTTGAAATGCTCAGTGAGGTGGCAACGGAAGACATTGTATGACCGGATAAAAAGTGAACAAGACAAATATCAGTGCGACAAATGCGACAAGCAGTATCTACAAGGGTGAACTATAACGTGAACCTGTATTAAAGAAACTGAGCTAACATTAACAAATGATAAAAATATATTTCTCGCAAAAAAAAGTATTAATTCCCAGAAATGACAGTAAATGTTTAAAATGCTAGTGAAACAGAAATATCGGTGACGGGTACAGACCAGAGGGAAGAGAGGGAGATGGAGCTTCAGTAAATTTAAATAAAAAAGTAATGGGTCATTTATCACTCGCGCATGTCGAATATCGACAGCTGTGGCCCTGCTTTGCATGTTTTTAACCGCCGCCGCCGCCGCCGCCGCCTGGGAACGGTACCACATCGTCTTGCGAGCTGGCGGCTGGTGTATGGTCCTGCGCAGGCTGCCTGATGAACTAGGGGATCGGGTTTTAAAAAGAGGTATACGGGCACCAGATACTGAATGCTGGCAGCTATCTGGATTGCACATAAGGTTGGATACCTTCTGCGCGGCTGCCAGGCGGCCTAAACTTGGCGCATTTGGAGGTCGAATCTGGTTGCCTAAATAAAGTAAAACTGGAAATACAGACGGCTGGCGGCGTTTTTATTTGACCTTTTATATTGATCAGCCGTAGTCCCTCGACCATCCTTTATAAGAAAGGACTTACAGAAGGTGATATTTGGCGCTTTTTTCCGCGTAGGATTTTGATGTGTTCATATTCTCCTGTGCGTTTTTATGCTTCTACAGAGCAGTTGTTACGACCTGTGTCGGGAATGTCGATAGTTGCTATTTATGTATCAAAATGTCGCTAGCAAAATCTGCTTCACCAGGTCCTTCATCTTTTTTATACGCCCTTTATGTTATGAGATATGCAAGCTCATGCAACTGGCAAGTGTATTAATGAAGTTTATTATGTTACTGTCAATTCTTAGAATCATTATCCTGAGTGGATTGTTCACTTAAGATATCGTATCCTGTCTGTGCCCACTTACTCTTATTCATGTTCGCAAGCCGCTTTCGTGCACTTGAAGACACTGGATCATTAAGTATATTTCATCATTCATTCGTGTAGGCGGCCAGCTGAGTAAAATGGTATGTTGTCTTATAATCTGCTGAGTACTTGTTTTAACTTATGTGTTTTAATTATAACGCTACTTATGCTGTTATTCTGCATGTTTGCCTTTTCTGTGGGTTTAGTTGTTAACCTTGCCCAAGTGTAATATTCTAAGCTGGCTCGTCTTTGAAACGTTACCTTTAGAGAGGTACTTGTCGATTGACTATATGCTTTTGCGAACCAGCGTCATGTAATTCTCTTATTAAATGCTTACGAAAAGTTTCGTAATCACCATGTCTAATTCTGCTATAACTCTTACAAGAATTTTGTAGTTCATATCCCGTTTTTTTTTAATTCTGCGTCACTGTACTTAACCTTTAAAATTTTACATTCGGACAGGGCTCTACTGAAGTTACGATTTTGTATTCGGAATTCCTCATAGTTAATTATGAAAACTTTAACAGATCTTTCTAATGGTAATTGAAATGTAAATTATGAAAATGTGTAATCTGAATAACTATTGGAAACTTGTACATTCAAGTAATGTATATTAGATGATACTCACTTTAATCTCATGTTGCACGTTGTTTCTGGTGCCTTCTGCGTTACAGTGTAAGTCAAAACTGCAAATCAGAAAAACATATAGTTCTCAAATATTGTGTGCCTCACATCACTTGTTTAAGTTATGCCTTTGATGGTTAACTAGTTTGAAGAACAGATTGCCACTCAAGCGCATACATGAGGGTTAAGAGTCTGCTGATACGTTTTCCTCTCTGTACTTGACTGTAAGAAATTATTTGTTTCTTAGCGTTAACTAGATTGTTTTAAACACATAAATTTCAAAATACATCATTTTTAAAAGTGTACTTCTCGTTCAGTTCTACGTGAATGGAGATACAGTATTTGTGTCTGAAATAGTTAGCAACCCTACTTATGATGTAACCGAAGAGGCTGGGAAAGTATGTAAGTGAAATCACTTTCACTCAGAGACTAAACATTCACATAACTGCCGTAACGGTCGGACACGTGCTTCACATTGAGTGAAACCAATTACACTCGAAAGGTGAGCAAAAACGTTTGTGTAGGGGACATAGTCGCAGAGACTTGTTACATTCTGTTGTTTCATTCGACCGAAACAAAAAAAAGGCCCTTACGAGAACACAATCGACTGGGCAATCGGTTGTTAAAACCGTTCTGTCCCATAGCTACGAATAAAAATCCCATGGAAAGTTAAGCTATCAGTACAAAACACATATGTGGGGCCCTAGATTCAAAACCTGATTTTATTCTGAGACTACAGGAGTCGATAACAAAAAAATTGTACCCAAAATGTTAATCGAAAGAATAGACTGTTACAGCTCAGTGCACGATTCAAAAGCTGCAAACCAAGCAACTTTGAAGTTCCTTAATTTTGTAAAATGAACTATCGATCACTGATTTAAAAGCATTATACGAGTATATTGTCCCAATGAAATATCAGGCATTGCGCTCTGTAGAACTACTCCTTCTAATATATTAAATCAATTCCAGTAGTTCTCGCATGGTACAACCACAAACAATTCAGTCCAGAATTAATATAATTTCAGGACTGCCTTCTTTTACAGGAAAATTGTAAGGTTCTCCTGAAGAAAGAACGGTTGGTGAAATATGCAGTGTCTCTCGTTCCGTGGCGAATGTTCTGTGCTGTAGTCACACCTATTTTGTCCGATGATATTCCACAGCCCAGAACACGATGCTACATGTTTGGCTTAGACGCGCTTTGCTGTATAGATGCTACGGATTTTCTCAGAATGGTTAGTAAATAGAGTTTATAACAATTTTCGTCCTCTCGTCTTTCAAAGAAGTTTTTAGATACATTACGGAAATTTAACATTCTAAATGAGAAAAAAATATAGAAAAATATGTAACTGGACAGTTACTAAGTGTAGGACTCACCGATTATAGTATAGGATCGATTCGCCCGTGGCCCACCAATCCGTTTAACAGTTCGTGGCATTTATCATTTTGTAGAAACTGGAATATTAGTAGCAAGTATCAAGGAAATGCATATCCAAAATCCGGAAGATTTGAAATGAAAGTAGGTATTTTACAGCAAGGGGTTCTACAAACTGCAACAGTGCAGTTTTGAAACTGTGGTTTCCCAATCACCTGGTTGTCGTATCACGACCATGTGATATAACCATATGACATTAAAATTACTCCGCCTCCAACAATGGATCAAGAACGAGTTAGAGCTGAATGCTGTCAGGTCTTAACTGAACTAATAATTATTAGGAACGATAGTTAACAGGTAATTTCAATCAGCTACGAGACCAAATTTCTCACAAGTTTATTCGTTAACCGAAATAACACCACTGTATCAGGCAGTGAAACTCCTCTTGAAGATGGAGAATATGATCATGAACTCCCTAGGTGTATGTTCGGCGTACTGTGACCACCTTTGGAGTAATATGACCTTACGGGTTTGATAGACTTACTGTGGAAGCAGACATCTACCTAACTATTTTGCAATAGTGTGCCATTGATGACATTCCACTAAACATCTAATGTGTGGGATTCTTCTAACATGATGATGCACCACCGCAATATGTGCACATTGTTCCTGCTTATCTTGTCCAAATACAGGGTGATTCAAAAAGAATACCACAACTTTAAAAATGTGTATTTTATGAAAGAAACATAATATAACCTTCTGTTATACATCATTACAAAGAGTATTTAAAAAGGTTTTTTTTCACTCAAAAACAAGTTCAGAGATGTTCAATATGGCCCCCTCCTGACACTCGAGCAATATCAACCCGATACTCCAACTCGTTGCACACTCTCTGTAGCATATCAGGCGTAACAGTTTGGATAGCTGCTGTTATTTCTCGTTTCAAATCATCAATGGTGGTTGGGAGAGGTGGCTGAAACACCATATCCTTAACATACCCCCATAAGAAAAAATCGCAGGGGGTAAGATCAGGGCTTCTTGGAGGCCAGTGATGAAGTGCTCTGTCACGAGCTGCCTGGCGGCCGATCCATCGCCTCGGGTAGTTGACGTTCAGGTAGTTACGGACAAATAAGTGCCAATGTGGTGGCGCTCCATCCTGCTGAGATATGAATTGTTGTGCTTCTTGTTCGAGCTGAGGGAACAGCCAATTCTCTAACATCTCCAGATACTGTAGTCCAGTTACAGTAGCACCTTCGAAGAAAAAGGGACCAAAAACTTTATTGGCTGAAATAGCACAGAAAACGTTCACCTTAGGCGAGTCACGTTCATACTGAGTTGTTTCCCGCGGATTCTCAGTGCACGCTGAACAACTGTCGTCGATTCGCTTCTGCTGTACTCAATAACACAAAAAGCTTTCTGTTGAGCGGTCGCCATCTTAGCATCAACTGACGCTGACGCCTAGTCAACAGCGCCTCAAGCGAACAAATGTACAACTAAATGAAACTTTATAGCTCCCTTAATTCGCCGACAGATAGTGCTTAGCTCTGCCTTTTGTCGTTGTAGAGTTTTAAATTTCTAAAGTTGTGGTATTCTTTTTGAATCACCCTGTACTTCCTGGTGTATGGCTCGGTAACGATGAGCCATTGCACTGGTCTCCACAAACACCGGACTTGACATTACTAATTTCTGGTTGTGGAGAATGATCAAGGAGCTTGTGTACAACAACAAAATGACCATCACTTATCTGCAGAACATAGCACTGGAAGTGGTAATATGTGTGCGAGCTTTAACTACAGCTAATCATTGGTTGAGATGAGTTACAATTTGTGGTGAACAAACTGAGACCATTACCTAAATTTTACATTATGACAACTTTCAATGAAATTCATTTAAATACACAATTCATGACCAGAAACACATCCACCATATCAGTTGTAACAGTTTCGAATCACCCAGCTCTAATTTCTCGTTACTCTAAACCTGACTTCACACGGGACCTTTTTTTCATTATTATACACACCACCGTTGTTTTTAACGTGCTTGGTGCACTTTCATATATGAGCAGGTATGCAACAGGGGATGTTGTCCTAAACGTGACTTTTTTGTCGCAACGCTCTCCAGCGGAAGTTGTGGACTATTTCTGACATGCAAATTACAAAATGGACGTGCCTGAATTAACTTCGTTATAGAGCAGAGAAAATAGCGACTAAGACAGTGGATATTTCGATGGACTGAACAACGAATAGTGACGGGTACTTAAAAAATTTCTTTGCCGCTTCTTTCGATTCACTAATTCTAGCTTTACGTATTTCACCCTTTCAAATGCGCGGGAGAGCACCTCGGCTGGGCAATTATGCTAACTTCCTCATTTAACACTGTTACAAACACTGCTCCCCTTTCTCGGAGTCTGTTAAAACATACGTTTGCTCCCTTGTTCACATGCTAACCGTGCTTCTCTGTGCTATACACTGCACTGAAATCTGACAGTGCGATAGAAAGCAGTCTTGTGGTTCATTGGTCCATAGATGAAGACACGTTCCCAAAATCAAACAAACCCGCCTCTGAACGGAGGTCCCCTGCATGGAATATTTCAGAGCAGAAGAGTAGGAAACTTTCGTGATATTTTAAAAATCGTAGGGAAGACTAAAACTTTGCTGAAAGGAGGATGCATACTAGTAATCTGTCAGTTAACAATCCGCATTTCAATCAACTCTCGTACCAAGTTGGGGCAGCTCCCCAACTTTCATAAAACTCGGGTGCACCGTCCTATATTTATTTATCAAAAGCCATGGGTGGAGCATTGAACATTACAGAGACGAACATGGCTACAGGAAAGGACTTTCTTTATGGCAACATGTACAACGGCCGATTACCTAGCAAAATAAGTTTTCTACGAGTTCCAAACGTTAAAATTTGATGTGCGGCTGATAACAAACCAAGTAAAGGGAAAGGGAAATGCAAGGGTAGGAAATTATATTCATTTCCAGAGAAATTGGCCATGAGAGGTGTGTCAGTTGTGGTCCCCACAAAATGTGGAAGCATTAAGGATTAGGTACATATAAATGGAACAATTATGACTCTATGTCATTCTAAGTATGGACATGAGCGCACGTTTGTGGCAGTGTATGTCCCATCAAATGACGCTCATAGCAAAACCAAAGATGAGTTTTATGAGGATTTGAGAAGTTTCCAGAAAAAGGTACATGCTCAGAAGGAAATAGTCTTTACGGGAGATTTTAACGAAAGGGGAAGTTTAGAGTTGGATGATGCAGTACAATTTAGATATGGAGAACATATCGTTAATGAAAATCACAAATGACTAGTTAATGTATCCACTGCACTGGAAAATTTTAAACGATTTCTTCCCACACAAATGGATACATAAGAACACGTGGCTGAGACAGTCACGAGATATGAGAACTGATTACATTATACAAAAGAAAATATCTCGACTGGGAGTGAGTTACTTAAAGGTACACAGAAGTCCGGAATGTAGATCTGACGGCTTCCTGCTTAGAGTAAAATTTGTCTTTTCATCATGTGAGAGAAGGGAATGGTTCAAATGGCTCTGAGCACTATGCGACTTAACTACTGAGGTCGGCAGTCGCCTAGAACTTAGAACTAATTAAACCTAACCAACCTAAGGACATCACACACATCCATGCCCTAGGCAGGATTCGAACCTGCGGCAGTAGCGGTCGCTCGGCTCCAGAGAGAAGGGAATCTCAGGAACATAATGTTCCTATTAAAATTATACATACTGTTAAATATATTATAATAATCTCAATCATGAAAGTGTGAAATTTCTTTCCAAACCGAGAGTGGCAAGTAAGCCGCAATGTTTTGATGAAGGCGGAAACGCTGAAGACAGATTTCAACAAATCAAAAGATGTGTTCACAAGGCAGGATATGAAGGGTAGGCTCAACAAAGCGCAGAAAAAATTTAAAGCCAGTGTGGTGGAGGGAGAACATAGCGGAAAACATATAGAGTTAACAATAATGTAAATGCACGATGATTAGAGAGCAGGAGGACAGAAAAGAGACGTTTAAAAGTAATTATTAAAAGGAAAAATGAGATGTGGGAAACGAGATGTGAGAAGGTAGGTGTGGTGGGTTACAAAGATAACAAAAGCCTGGAAAACAGGTAACAGAAGCCTGAAAAACAGTGAGGAGTTTAAGAAGAGATGTGGAAGAAAGGACAAAAATAAGATTTATCGACATTAGAGAGTGGAGAAATCAGTTCGAGGCACTGATATCGGAAAAGAGGGCCGGATATAAGGACTTACAACTGGATTTACAGAATTAATTATCGATAGGAAACGTAGCCCAATAACTACAGCATAAACTGGAACTTCTGTGAAAGAATTGAAAAACGGATTACCTCCCGCACCAGGGAACTTACCAATAGCATTAGCAAAGCAAGGGCTGAATGTTTTGGAACATTTGATCAAGTTGTTTAATAGATGCATGTTAGACGGAGGAGATGTACACTTGACAGCAAAAAGAGTGGGTCACTGCCGAATACAACCAACATAACGTAGCTGTGTTGCAGGTCCTCTAAACACCAAAATCCCGTGGGGAACAGTCGTTTGACTACACACAATGGGTACCGCAAGAGAGTACTAAGAGACCAAAGGTCTTTATGGCAGTCAGCTTAAGCGTCAACTAATATCGTCATACAAAGCATATTAGAAAACACATTCTTAGCGATGAGACACCCCATAAAACTCATAAACGAACCTTAATTACAACAAGTGACATTCCAAAAGTTCTGAGAAAACGGATTATTTTACATATATCGTACAGTAATCCTTAGTCAAAAATAAATACTTGAGACAATATATGGCGTTACAAAGCTGTACGGCAATTGGAGAAAAGTTTTTCGCTCTCTAAAAGGTTTTCCATCCACGTGCTGAAGGCCGCTCAACAGCGAGTGGCTCTGGAAACCGGATATAGGACGAACCAGTAGAAAAACGCGATTAACGGCAACAAGCACTCTAAGGAAATCTCAACATTCACAGCGAATCACCAGTAATATCATTGTTCTCGTAACACATCAACAGCTACGTGTACACAAATTTGAACTTTAAATGACATGACAAACGTCGTCGTTCTGGACCTGGATTCAAACCCAGCACCTATAGCCATTGCTAACTAAGCTAAGCTTTGTTTGTGCCTTATAGAGACCGGAACACTAGCCATAAAGAGACGTGAAGTATAGACGTTTGCACCAGTATCAGTTATCAATTCAGATCCTGAAAATAAATGACGAAAATGTTTGTACTGAACTGGGAAACCTGTGATAACAGTTACCATCCTGGGAACTACCCCCAACGACGTTTAATATGGTGTCATTCACAAGGAACAAGGTATGCTCATGTTTAAAATTGAAATGCCATCATATTAAGTTTGTGACAGGGATGCGAACCCAGCACATAATCGGACTGTTAACGAAGTACAGTCATGATCAAAAGTATCAGAACGACCTGGATTGCATTTCGCCTGATTCCCATGCAACCCACATAACGCAGCTGGCTAGCAGGTCCTCTAATCGCTCCTTGATACAGTCGTTAGACTAATGAAAATGGTTCCAGCAAGTCACCACTAGAAAACACTGCTCTGTATCGCAATAACTCAGGATGTAAAGTAATACAACGATCCAAAAACATCAGGGAACACCTCATCTCAGATAAGACTGTCCTTAAACCTTATAAGCTCGCATTTATTGCAATAACTGACATAACTGAAATGTTAGCACTCTCATTATTATGTCAGATAGGTAATGCACGTAGTAAGTTCGTCGGATTCATGATTTCCTCTTCAAAGTAACATACCAACTTGTTATTTAACACAAAATGTCATTAATAATTTACGTTATTCACGAGCAGCTAGTTGAGAATATGTATGAACTTCAAATGACACGACGAACCGACTTGTTCTGCATATACACTCCTGGAAATGGAAAAAAGAACACATTGACACCGGTGTGTCAGACCCACCATACTTGCTCCGGACACTGCGAGAGGGCTGTACAAGCAATGATCACACGCACGGCACAGCGGACACACCAGGAACCGCGGTGTTGGCCGTCGAATGGCGCTAACTGCGCAGCATTTGTGCACCGCCGCCGTCAGTGTCAGCCAGTTTGCCGTGGCATACGGAGCTCCATCGCAGTCTTTAACACTGGTAGCATGCCGCGACAGCGTGGACGTGAACCGTATGTGCAGTTGACGGACTTTGAGCGAGGGCGTATAGTGGGCATGCGGGAGGCCGGATGGACGTACCGCCGAATTGCTCAACACGTGGGGCGTGAGGTCTCCACAGTACATCGATGTTGTCGCCAGTGGTCGGCGGAAGGTGCACGTGCCCGTCGACCTGGGACCGGACCGCAGCGACGCACGGATGCACGCCAAGACCGTAGGATCCTACGCAGTGCCGTAAGGGACCGCACCGCCACTTCCCAGCAAATTAGGGACACTGTTGCTCCTGGGGTATCGGCGAGGACCATTCGCAACCGTCTCCATGAAGCTGGGATACGGTCCCGCACACCGTTAGGCCGTATCCGCTCACGCCCCAACATCGTGCAGCCCGCCTCCAGTGGTGTCGCGACAGGCGTGAATGGAGGGACGAATGGAGACATGTCGTCTTCAGCGATGAGAGTCGCTTCTGCCTTGGTGCCAATGATGGTCGTATGCGTGTTTGGCGCCGTGCAGGTGAGCGCCACAATCAGGACTGCATACGACCGAGGCACACAGGGCCAACACCCGGCATCATGGTGTGGGGAGCGATCTCCTACACTGGCCGTACACCACTGGTGATCGTCGAGGGGACACTGAATAGTGCACGGTACATCCCAACCGTCATCGAACCCATCGTTCTACCATTCCTAGACCGGCAAGGGAACTTGCTGTTCCAATAGGACAATGCACGTCCGCATGTATCCCGTGCCACCCAACGTGCTCTAGAAGGTGTAAGTCAACTACCCTGGCCAGCAAGATCTCCGGATCTGTCCCCCATTGAGCATGTTTGGGACTGGATGAAGCGTCGTCTCACGCGGTCTGCACGTCCAGCACGAACGCTGGGCCAACTGAGGCGCCAGGTGGAAATGGCATGGCAAGCCGTTCCAAAGGACTACATCCAGCATCTCTACGATCCGCTCCATGGGAGAATAGCAGCCTGCATTGCTGCGAAAGGTGGATATACACTGTACTAGTGCCGACATTGTGCATGCTCTGTTGCCTGTGTCTATGTGACTGTGGTTCTGTCAGTGTGATCATGTGATGTATCTGACCCCAGGAATGTGTCAATAAAGTTTCCCCTTCCTGGGACAATGAATTCACGGTGTTCTTATTTCAATTTCCAGGAGTGTAGATTCAAACCCAGGTCATGCAAACTAAGATTTCGTGACTGACGGAAATTAACAGTCATTCCTGACTAGGCATAAAGAGAGTGATGTACCTAGATTTTAGACAGTATCAGTTAACAAATATCAACTTTAAATTACATAACGTAAACATTTTTAACGGTCGCGAATTAGTACCCAGAATCTATTGTCCCTGTTAACGAACTACTAGAGATGTTAAATACTGCTTTTTCCCAAGTAACTTACTTTAAATACAGTGAGGTAAATTTTTGGATTGGACAGGGATTCGAACCCAGAACCTAATCGGATTGTTATCCAAGCACAATCAACTTTGACATATCGGATTTTCTCGGCAGTGGCTAGAAGTGTTAACTGAAACGACGACAGGAAACATTAATTTTTTCCTTCCCAGGACTCCAACCCGGCACGTATCGCTGTTATATTCTAGAGAAAAGAAACGTTAAGTATGTGTTTGTTACACCGGCAGCGACATGTGAGCATGTTTGAACTAGAAATAATGTGACGAAGTGTTCAGTGCTGACTGAGAATCGAACCCCAAACATATCGTTGTTGACTACACACAAAGAGACGTCAGCTACCGAATTTTTCTCCAGCAGCTACTCGGAATAACATCCTTGAACTTACAGTGATCTCGCAAATAGTTCTGAGTCTCACTGGGAGTCAAAAATGTCAGATATCTTTAGTGTTGAC
This sequence comes from Schistocerca americana, assembly GCF_021461395.2. Taxonomy (NCBI): domain Eukaryota; kingdom Metazoa; phylum Arthropoda; class Insecta; order Orthoptera; family Acrididae; genus Schistocerca; species Schistocerca americana. Next base: position 50,203,992 of record NC_060124.1, read on the forward strand.
AACGAGTGAAATTGCATTAAAAATAAAAATTATTATCCACCAGCAGATAGGTGTTCTCATGATAGAGGTTGATAATACATAGTGAAAAGTTTAGTGCTGGGCCAAGATTCCAACCCATTCATGCGCACTATGTGGAGATGTTAAGGAATTGGCAGTTTTGAACAAACAACAAGTTGTAGTCGAGCTGTATTGTCACGAAGGGATCAAATTCCGAGTTAAGGGCGGTCTGAGTTGCATTCCCAGTACAGAACCAATTTTATCGACATACAGAAGCCCAAATAAAAGATGGAATAAGTGTCCTGTGACCATACACAGGGTTTGTTTCGTCACTAGATATAAACAACTAGTATAAGAAAGGTTACTGGTGATAGAGTTTCTACATGTCGACACTCCTTACTTTATTGTGGTTCCACCCAACTTCTACTTGGTAGAGAAGGAGTATCACGTTTAGTGTGATTTTCAGACCACAATGCCATTATACCTTCTTCACTTGGCGTAGCCAGAAGAGAACAGAATCTGCCTCTCCCTATCAAAAAACATCGGCAGAAACTATCATCAGTCCGACAGACCTCCAAATCCTCTTCTCTACGACTCATTTCTCTATCATAACACCGTTGCGGCACACAAGATGAGAATTCTGACACACAGGCTCCCTGGAGTGGTTTGCAGGATGTTCAGTACATTCGTTTACTTGGTTGACCGAATCGCCATGAACTAGCTGCCTTGGCTGCCCAGTGCATACATTCGACTCTATTTTGTAATCACCGAAATAACTGCCGCGTACACAGAACTGCCAACAGTGTAAGATGTAGGAATTTAAATAGGAAGTGTTCCTTTCCATTTGAGCTACTCAATTGCGCTATCTGAATTTTGCAACCATCGAGCAGTGCAAAAGAATTGCTGTAACTGTCTGCCTCTCAGAAGACTAGATCCGGCCGTATGCATTATCTCACAGCATTGTGGAATGCCGACGTTCTGGAGGAACTGTTGTTCACTTCCGGATGTACTGTAGCTACGTCACAGCTAGTGGCGTAACGGTAAGCGTTGCGCACTGTTGATAAGACGTCGCGTGTTCTATTACATTCGCTACTACATTTTTTTAAAATTGCAGTTCTGCTGTATGCTAAAGGTATCAACTTAATGGAACTTTGAACATAATTCTCTTCACTTCTCAACCCAAAATAGTCGCATGTGCAAATAAGGCTAGGTTCTGCGTCGTTTTGTTCTTTTCAGGTTTAATAGACGGCCAGGCAGCAGATGCATCTCGAAGCTTTTGTATTATCTATGGGGAGAGAGCATCGTGCCAAAATAGTCAGAAAAGTATTTTCTACATTAGCTGTCGCCTGGTAGTAGCATTTTGTTCTTCTTCAAACCTTGTTTGACAGCTTTAACTCAGAACAAGTTTCCTACATGCTTGTCAGACTGTTATAGATAACATCAGAGAGTCCGCATAAATCGTTGATGATTAATTTCTCTCTCATGTTTTGTTTTGTTTTAACAACACTAATAGAAACCTTACGAAAACTGTGCACTGTGTAGTAGGAAATGAAATAAAACTACCCACGATAACCTCACGACAAAAGTAAGTCTGTTTTAACAAAACTGAGTATCTGTACACAAGCTTGCCTCAATCTGTACGAATTAGTAAAACACTATTCACTTGGATTTCGATTGGATCTGTGTTTAAATGGTATGCTGTGTCATACACAACAGGTATGCAAACGTGGCATTTCATAAATAAAATTACGTATTCCTAGAAACCTAAAATTTGCTTGTCAGCAGCGGAAAGAGGCGTTACCTGTTGTGTAGCATTGTAAGTTTTTCACCATTGCACTATGAGCTGAAAGTATTTTCTTACGATTTGCTTACCGATGTTTCATCTCACTGCTTGTAGCTCTTTCACAGAAGGGATAAAAACGTTAGATTCAGCGAGGCTGGGACCGCGAACCATAACAATCGCGCTTCCACAGGTCAGCACGCCAACACAGAGCTAGCGGATAGATATGGTTTGCGCCCTCCTATTACGAGGCCAATAGCGACTAGAACTCGTAAACCGCTATTTACAGGACGAGATTAGTTGCGATTGCCACGTTCAATGACTTTGTTGGGCTGAAAACGGTAAATTTACAATCTTCTGATACTCCTCAAGCGATAACAACTCAGGTTATTCAATGGAAATGACATGAGAAATCAAGTGAACTTTGAGGCTTAATTCCGTGCACACCAGGAAGTAACTCGTCGATCACAGAGTTGCCGGGTCTAGTGTAGCAGGGGATACAACCCGTCGGCTTTGGACAATGACGTCACAAGTCGCCAGAGAGCAGTTTTCCATTTTCACTTTTGCTGTTATGTTTCAGTTTCGTTTTTTTACTGATTGCTTAATAAAGTGGATCTGTTTATTCTATCTCGTGAGATAGAAGGGAGCTACAACACTAAGAAGAATCGCTTCTCGTTTGGCGACTTGTGACGTCATTGTCCAAAGCCGACGGGTTGTATCCCCTGCTACACTAGTCCCGAGTTGCCAAACATACCTTGCGTTGTGGCCAAATCTCAGTTACATTACCAGCAGGAAGAAGACGAACCGATGTGATCCTACAGCGGGCTGGGAAGTGACCATAGCTGGCGCCTCCAAGACGTGCCTGCTACGGCCTGGAATACGTAATCCGTCTGATACGCATTTCTGTAACTAGGTTTAGGGACTGGAGCTTAGGTGCTAATGATACTAAGAACTAACTGCTACTAAGCATCATAAATCAGTAACTCTCATAGTTGTTTTTATATTTCTTTCGTAACTGTACTCGAAACTAATAAACTCATACACGGACGTTTTCGTGCTTCGCCGATAGTCGAGCACAAAAAATAAATAAAAATAAAAATAGAATGTGTGTGTGTGTGTGTGTGTGTGTGTGTGTGTGTGTGTGTGTGTGTGTGTTTGGGAGAGAGAGAGAGAGGGTAAAAAACTGTTGTAAAGAAATTGAATACTGGTATTTAAAGAAATCTTTCATTAAAATAACTCGTTCCACATCATTACGAAATGTCGTATTCATGATCTATGGAAAAAGTATGAATCTAATCTAATCTAATCACATCATATTGCTGACTATCCATGAAGAGTCATGAAGTACCGAAATTTTCGCCTATATCAGTAACCAAATCTAAACTTGAAATAAAAGACGACAGTTTTTGTAATAAACCGGGACTCCTACCAAGACCGTTACATCCCTGTTAACTAACCATGAAAGATGTCTGATATACCTCAATTCAGAAGTAACTAAGTGTGCATGAATTTAAAGATGAAGCGCATGATGTGAAGTTCTGCGTCGGAGATACGAACCCAAGACGTAATCCGATTGTTAACTAATTAAAATCAAATGTTACGTATCGGTTTTTCTTGCCAGCTGCTAGGTGTTTAATCTAAAATAAGGACACAAATTTTTGTGCCTGAGCGACAATCGAACCAGACTCCTATCGTTCTTCTTTATTGTCCACGAATATTGCTTAAGTATCAATTGCTTACTCACCAACAGTAGGATGTGTGCGTGTTTGTCCAGAAATTATTGGCAACATGAACAGACATTACAAATGCACGTTAATTTTCACTAGCAGGCCGGTGTGCACGTGATAGGGCTTGAAATGAAATTATGAATATTTTTGTACTGAATCAGGATTCGGACCCACATATTTATCTTTGGAGGAGACCTAGAGAAGATTGCAGTCTTGGGAAAAGGAATGAAATGATTGAACTACACTGTTCCGAGAGATTCAGATCCTCGAAAGAGGAGATACGAATTCGGATCACAGTCCAGCACCAAATTTTTCAACGTCTCTAGTTCAATCAAGTACTAGTAAAATAAGAGCCATGTTCCTTTACACGGCTATCAGTTAATCAAATAAAATAAAATTTTCTTATCTAAGTAAGTTTACTGGTGACAGTGTTTCTGTTTACCCTGACCTCCACCTATGTCATTTTCCAACGTAAACCAGCTCTGCCCTGTTTGGAATGAAGGAACGTGATGTTTAATGCGGATTCTGGATTATAACAGCATTTTCTTGAGGTTACCACAGGTAAAGTAAATTGTTTGTGCCTCTTAAAAGTAAATACCTGAACCCACGCATTGTACTTGTGATAGTTCGTTCCACCAGACCATTGTGGCCACATTTCCCAGCCCCGGGAGTGTGCTGTAATGGATGATGTGCTTAGGTTACTAAAGTAGTCACGGTGCAAAAAAACGCGAGTCTATTAAATGGTTAAGTAGAAGAAAGCTTCTGACGTGGAGATTATGTTATTCTCATGTCAGCAGGATGTAAAGATTCTTCTAGGCGTCATAGCCTCGATTTGAAGCCATTTTGAAACTTTCACTAATTCAGGAAATATCTTAGTTCGAGAAAATCCACTGTGAAGTGTGAAGTTACCGGATAATTCTATTATCACCGTCATTATTACTATCATTTTCTTCATGCCGCTGCTGGAACACATGTGCTTGAAGATCACATAAGTTTTTTTGGTCATTATAGAAGTAGTTGCCCAAGAAAAAGTTCTTTCCCTGTCTACGGAATCCTTTTCATGTTAATATCAAACATCAGCAATTACTCGTAGATCACATTAAAACTAAAGTAATTTATGAAGACGTTACTTGATAACGAAAACGCGCTACCTTTCTTCATTTACTTGCGCCTAGAAATGGCTGTTGAATACTGCCAAACCAAATGCCAAGGGATCTTACTGCCTTCCAATATACGTCGCTGTCTGTTCTTCCATATTATTCGGTCGACGTGACCTGTTTCAAGTTGTGTATGACACATAATGTTTTAGAAATTCAATTGTTTTCCTTTGCAATAAACTGAAAGATTTTCATTCTAAGCTACCCAGTCCAAAATTTTCGCAATATTAGTTCAAATTTAATATTCGCTTCCATAATGTAAGGAAAGTGTTTCACAGTTGCAAAACCCGCATCCGACTCACTGTCCTTACAACTGGACGCTAGCTATAAATTCTAGCTCAAAGTGACGCCAGTTTAAGTAACCTAATGTAGCGAAGACTGTTTGCCAGTGCTCTTTCTCACCGGAAAACATGCAATTCACTCATTGGGCTCCATAAGTACACTGTAACAGTATTTTCTGTATGTATGCAATGCATACGGATTGTAGAATTTAGTGATGCTCTCTCCTCCACTTCTGTGTACAATATGCCTGACCTAATCGGGCCCTTTATCATTACAGGCCCTGGGTGCTGCTACATCATTTTGACAACAGTAATGTGCTTATACTAACAACCTGATTGTTCGTTTTACCCGATTTAGCAATCATTTAAGTAAAACAACATGACCTTCGAGTGGGAGACATTTCGTCCCCCTTTTCCTTCTGTGAAATTTGTCAGTAAGTTTTCTGCCTTCGAACCAGCGAAATGCGGCAGAGTACGGCTGGTAAACGATTTACAAACCACGATTTAGTGCCGTTAACACGATTTCTTTAAACATTGGCGTAGCTGAAGGAATTTAGTTTCGTCTTAAATCGTCTTATGCACCAACGTTCACAGATATCTCAAATAGGAAAAGCTCTTTATCCAGGTACGAAGGTTGTAAAACAAACTTCCCTCAGTTTGTGTCAGGTTGATCTTTTCGTCTGATAGCACTGCGTAAGTATTTTGTGTAAGAGGTATTAAAGTATTGTTCCTGTAGCTGTGGGAATCGTTGGTAGAAAACGAGTTTCACACCAATGGGTACAGTACTGATAAATATTCAAGATGATTATCAACCTAAGTCTGCGTTCACCCACAAACAGAGGCGTATTTGTAATATTGAAGCTAGACTGTGTATCCTTGTCCTCCTTGAGTGCGAATTGGAAGGCGTTTACACACACGTATACGAGGGTAATCCCAAAGGTAAGGTCTCCTTAGGGACACGCAAGTGCCAACGTACGCACAGACGAGAGATCCTTCATTTTAATGGCAAGCTGAAACCACAGTGTTGGCTGCATGGTGGAAAGGTGATAAAGAGCAAGACTATGGATAGGAAGGTCTCAGGTTCGATCCGTCACCAGTCCCACGATTTTTATGTGCCATTTTACACATATTTCTCCTGGGGCAGTGTTTGTTGATGTGAAAAATGCAAAGTTTCACTATGGTCCGAAAGCCACGTAAAACTGTAGGTTCCCCTATTCACTGGATAGTTATGTCAACCCAAAGGTCGGATGAAAGCAACAGCATACCACCTCCAACAAGTCCGTGCCTATTAAAGCACTGTGGTGTTCAAACCACTCTTGCGACTGATGACTGCTTCACTTTCTATGGGTTCCAAAACTAATGATCTTCGGGTTAATAACATTTTTGTGCTTTCATGCTGTAGCTTTGATACCAGTAAACGGAAGTAACCGTCCGAGCACTGTCACCGTTCGAATTGTCAAGGTCGTAGACGACGATGCTGTCGATCCCAGTTACAATCTTGGTCATGGCTATGCTTCAGTCGAATACCTCTATGTGACTTTCTGCTTATTTCAAGATATACTTTTATACACTTGGTACGCATCCAAATTGATATCTGATAGAGGTGTATTTAGCAACATCAATCAGATATGTTTTTCGTGCAATATATCGGACAATACGTCAGTGCACCGAGATTTCGTTTGTTTGTTGCGCATGGCGCAAGAAATATTTGTGTTTTGCTTGCTTCTGTGAATGGGAGCAAGCTCATAAATAGACTGTCAATAACTGGAATTACGCAATAACACACTTAAAAGTTGTATTTTTGCATTATGTATCCCGATGAAAGTAACTGTAAAGAGGTTATATGCCTACTTGCTTACTATCGCGCTTCTCGATGCTTTCCTCAAAAAATTAAAATAAAAATAAAGAGAGAGAGAGAGGCAGAGAGAGAAAACAGAAATGTATTTCAAATATCAGCTCAGTGACGCCATGTTCGTCTCGTGATGTAAAGCAAGGATAGTTGGTAGGTAATATCTCGTTGTACTATCGATATGTATGGCTACAGGGTTCTTTGATTTCTCTCTGCAAACAACTAGAACAGAATTCAGTAACAAAGTGGTAAGAACACCTACTCAGTGCGCCAATTAAACACTCTGCCATTCTTGGTTATTTTGTTAATCGTCTGTAATGCACTAAACATCCTTGATTATTGATTTGTAATTACTACCATTGTTATTTTTATTCGTCACCCCACAACACCTTTGCTATCACTCATTGCCGCCGATGCACGTAACGAATGAATCAGGATGAATGGAATGTGGGATGTTTCGTCATGGAGAATATACACATTTATCTCGGCGTCTTGTGTCAGGGTAATATGAAAATCTCAATAAGAAAAGACGACAATAACACCCAACTGGTTCTGTCCACTTAACACAATGACGACAGACAAATTGGCGTCTCACTGTAATTTGATTATAATTCGTTAGACTTTTTGCAACCTCATTTTATACCTCTTGGGAGCAGGCATAATATTTTGCATTTTGAACACCGACCAATAACACACCAAGATAGTAGATTGAAGGATACACAGAAAAAATCAGGCTCATGGGTGTGGATCCAGAAGACTAAACAAGAGCGAAACTTTACGAAAGCAATGAATATGGTGGTTAGTATACATTATTTATATAGATCTGAAGATGAAAAAGCACAGATCTGCGCAGTGCCCGCAACTGCACTTTAGTTTCTGTCTTAATGGGCATAATTTTTAGTTTCTTCTCTTCTGAATTATCAAATGAATTGATTACTACGTAGTACAGAATAATTAGGTAGCTGTGTTTCTTACAGCTTCCATTCGCACCAACATTTTTCTACATTCTTGTGCAATTCATGAAATTCTACTTGTATGATCACAAGACTGCACATAGATGCAATCCATTTCGAGGTGCAAAGTGTTATCTTAATTCTCGTGACAGGTGGGCAAAGTTGATTTCCAAAGACTTTTTATTGTACTGAAATAATCTTTTGTAACAAAGTAACAAGGTAAGTGTTTTATTCGTATATATTTTGTGGGAAACTGTAATCGTGATGGAAGATTACACACCTGAATGCTTGACACAGCTGGTAGGAGAAAACGCTGCATATTAACCAAACCCCGCGCCTCCTCTCCGTATCCTTCTATGACACGAGCACAGGATTCTCCTCCTATAACGCTACAGAGCTCTTCCTAGCACAGCTGAGAATTGGCAACATCGTCACAAACATTTGGCAACACTGTGACAGTGCCATCACTTACGCGTATGGTACTGAACTGACTCGCTAAATTCACTTGATATTCTCTTTCCATTTGAATGACTGGTGGTATATAATCCTCACGTGAACTAAGTCACTGTGACAGAAATTTAAATTTTTTGGCTAAAGAAATGCTATTCTTCACATAAGTGACAACTTTTAATATCTTTCACGATGCGTTATGAGGCTGAGCGACCAACACTATGACGAGAGTGGCGTGCTGGCAGCAGTGTGTCCGTAGCCCGGTGGTACAGAAAGTGTCTTGTGTTCCAACGGTTAAGAAAATCGTCAGTTCTAGTCGCGTGTTCGAGACGCATCTGCTGCCTGGCCGTCTATTAAACCTGAAAAGAACAAAATGATGCAGAAGTTAGCCTTTTTCCACATGCGACTATTTTGGGTTGAGAAGTGAAGAGAATTATGTTCAAAGTTCCATTAAATTGAGAACTTCAGCAGACAGCAGAATTGCGTTTTAAAAAATTGTATTAGCGAATGTAATACAACACGCGACGTCTTATCAAATGTGCGCGACGCTTACCGTTACACTACTAGCTGTGACGCAGCGACAGCACCTCTGGAAGTGACCAATAGTTCCTCCAGAACTTCGGCATTCCAAAATGCTGTGAGATAATGCATATGGCCGGATCTAGACTTCTGAGAGACAGACAGTTACAGCATTTCTTATGCACTGCACGATGGTTTCAACAAACAGATAGCGCAGTAGAGTAGCTCAAATGGAAAGGAACACTTCCTATTTAAATTTCTGCATCCAACACTATTGGCAGTTCCGTGTAGGTGGCAGTTACGTTATTTTATTTCGGTGATTACAAAATAGAGTCGAATGTATGCACTGGGTAGCCAAGGCAGCTAGTTCACGGCGATTCGGTCAACAAAGTAAATGAATGTACTGAACTTCCTGCAAACCACTACAGGGGGCCTGTGTGTCAGAATTCTCGTCTTGTGTGCCGCAACAGTGTTAGGATAGAGAAATGAGTCGTAGTGAAGAGGGTTTGGTGGTCTGTCGGACTGATAGTAGTTTAATATGCTGATGGTCTCGGTTCGATTCTAACTTCTGCCGATGTTTTTTGATTGGGAGAGGCAGATTCTGTTCTCTTCTGGCTAAGCCAAGTGAAGAAGCTATAATGGCACTGTGGTGTGAAAATCACATTAAACATGATATTCCTTCTCTACCAAGTAGACGTTAGGTTGAACCATAATAAAGTAAGGTGTCTCGACATGTAGAAACTCTATCACCAGTAACCTTCCTTACACTACTTATTTATTTCTAGTGACGAAACAAACCCTGTGTATGGTCACAGGACACTTATTCCATCTTTTATTTGAGCTTCTGTATGTCGATAAAATTGGTTCTGTACTGGGAATGCAACTCAGACCGCCCTTAAAGCGGAATTTGATCCTTCGTCACAATACAGCTCGACTACAACTTGTTGTTTGTTCAAAACTGCCGATTCCTCAACATCTCCACATATTGCGCATGAATGTGTAGGAATCCTGGCCCAGCACTAAACATTTCACTATGTATTATCAAGCTCTTGCATGAGAACACCTATCTGCTGGAGGATAATAATTTTTATTTTTAATGCACTTTAATTCGTTGTCAACACTAACGATATCTGACATTTTTGACTCCAAGTGAGACACAGAACTATTTGCGAGATCCCTGTTAGTTCAAGGATGTTATTCCAATCAGCTAATGGAGAAAAATTCGTTAGCTGACGTCTCTTTGTGTGTAGTCAACAGCGATATGTTTGGGGTTCGATTCTCAGTCAGCACTGAACACTTCGTCATATTATTTCTAGTTCAAACATGCTCACATGTCTCTGCTGGTGTAACAAACCCATACTTAACGTTCCTTTTCTCTAGATTATAACAGCGATACGTGTCGGGTTGGAGTCCTGGGAAGTAAAAATTAATGTTTCGTCATTTCATTTAATGCATCTAGCTACTGCCGAGAAAATCCGATATGTCAAAGTTGATTGTGCTTCGATAACCATCCGACTCGGTTCTGGGTTCGAATCCCTGTCCAACACAAAGCTTTATCTCACTGCATTTCAAGTAAGTTACTTATGAAGTAGCAACATCTAACATCTCTCGTAGTTCGTTAACAGGGACAATAGGTGCTGGGTAGGAATTCGCGTCCGTTAAGAATGTTACGTTATGTAATTTAAAGTTGATATTTGCTAACTGATACTGTCCAAAAATGAGCTATATCACTCTCTTTATGCCTAGTCGGGAATGACTATTAATTTCCGTCAGCCACGAATTCTTAGCCTGCATGGTTGGTTCAAAGGGCTTCGAGCACTATGGGACTCAAAATCTGAAGTCATCAGTTCCCTAGAACCTACAACTACTTAAACCTAACTAACCTAAGGACATCACACACACCCATGCCCGAGGCAGGATTCGAACCTGCGACCGTAGCAGTCACGCGGTTCCGGAGTGAAGTGCCTAGAACCGCACGGCCACCGCGGCCTAGCCTGCATGACCTGGGCTTGAATCCATATGCAGAACGAGTCGGTTCGTCGTGTCATTTGATTTTCATACATATTCTCAACTAGCTGCTCGTGAATAACGTAAATTTTTAATGACATTTTGTGTTAAATAACAACTATGGTATGTTACTTTGAAGAGGAAATCATGAATACGACGAACTTACTACTTGCATTACCTATCTGACGTAATAATGAAAGTGCTAACATTTCAGGTATGTCATTTATTGCAATAAATGGGAGCTTACAATCATTAAGGACTGTCTTATCTGTGATGAGGTGTTCCCTGAAATTTGTAGTATCGTGATATTACTTTACATCTTGAGTTATTGCGATACAGAGCAGTGTTTTCTAGTGGTGATTCGTTGGAACCATTTTCAATAGTCAAACGAGTGTACCAAGGAGCGATTAGAGTACCTGCTAGACAGCTCCGACATTAGGTCGCATGAGAATCAGGTAAAATGAAATTCAGGTCGTTGGGATACTTTTGAGCACGACTGTATATACACTCCTGGAAATTGAAATAAGAACACCGTGAATTCATTGTCCCAGGAAGGGGAAACTTTATTGACACATTCCTGGGGTCAGATACATCACATGATCACACTGACAGAACCACAGTCACATAGACACAGGCAACAGAGCATGCACAATGTCGGCACTAGTACAGTGTATATCCACCTTTTGCAGCAATGCAGGCTGCTATTCTCCCATGGAGACGATCGTAGAGATGCTGGATGTAGTCCTGTGGAACGGCTTGCCATGCCATTTCCACCTGGCACCTCAGTTGGACCAGCGTTCGTGCTGGACGTGCAGACCGCGTGAGACGACGCTTCATCCAGTCCCAAACATGCTCAATGGGGGACAGATACGGAGATCTTGCTGCCCAGGGTAGTTGACTTACACCTTCTAGAGCACGTTGGGTGGCACGGGATACATGCGGACGTGCATTGTCCTGTTGGAACAGCAAGTTCCCTTGCCGGTCTAGGAATGGTAGAACGATGGGTTCGATGACGGTTTGGATGTACCGTGCACTATTCAGTGTCCCCTCGACGATCACCAGTGGTGTACGGCCAGTGTAGGAGATCGCTCCCCACACCATGATGCCGGGTGTTGGCCCTGTGTGCCTCGGTCGTATGCAGTCCTGATTGTGGCGCTCACCTGCACGGCGCCAAACACGCATACGACCATCATTGGCACCAAGGCAGAAGCGACTCTCATCGCTGAAGACGACACGTCTCCATTCGTCCCTCCATTCACGCCTGTCGCGACACCACTGGAGGCGGGCTGCACGATGTTGGGGCGAGAGCGGAAGACGGCCTAACGGCGTGCGGGACCGTAGCCCAGCTTCATGGAGACGGTTGCGAATGGTCCTCGCCGATACCCCAGGAGCAACAGTGTCCCTAATGTGCTGGGAAGTGGCGGTGCGGTCCCCTACGGCACTGCGTAGGATCCTACGGTCTTGGCGTGCATCCGTGCGTCGCTGCGGTCCGGTCCCAGGTCGACGGGCACGTGCACCTTCCGCCGACCACTGGCGACAACATCGATGTACTGTGGAGACCTCACGCCCCACGTGTTGAGCAATTCGGCGGTACGTCCATCCGGCCTCCCGCATGCCCACTATACGCCCTCGCTCAAAGTCCGTCAACTGCACATACGGTTCACGTCCACGCTGTCGCGGCATGCTACCAGTGTTAAAGACTGCGATGGAGCTCCGTATGCCACGGCAAACTGGCTGACACTGACGGCGGCGGTGCACAAATGCTGCGCAGCTAGCGCCATTCGACGGCCAACACCGCGGTTCCTGGTGTGTCCGCTGTGCCGTGCGTGTGATCATTGCTTGTACAGCCCTCTCGCAGTGTCCAGAGCAAGTATGGTGGGTCTGACACACCGGTGTCAATGTGTTCTTTTTTCCGTTTCCAGGAGTGTATAATCAGAAGTTAAACATCAAATGTTTTCACCAACAGCGAAATGCTGGAACCTTAAATGACAGAATTATTTTTGCCTGACTGGGATTCGAACCCAGCATCTAGAACCTTCGTTTTCTAGCCAGGAACAGACGATTAATAGCTATTGTTGGTTCACCAGTAGCGAGATGGGCGTATGCTTAGCTAGACATCAGGCGTCGAAAATTTCTGTGCTGAATGGAATTCAAACCCCGCACACGTGGTCATGAAGAAACTTTAACTATCAAATTCTTTTCCAATAATAGCTGGGAATGGCATGTTTGTACTTTCAATGATGTGATGGAAAATACTCTGCTGGCTAGAAGTTGAATCAACATGTCGTCGTTGGTGATCACAACGAACACAACGTCAAACCCAAATCCATTTTCACCAGTAGGATGGAGAGGAATGTTTGAACTTGAAAAAATGTAATTAAACGTTTGATCTTGTAATTTTGTGATAAAAAGCTCATCATGTGGCTGTGAGTTGAAACGAACACGTTACAGCTGACAACGCACGAAGAGACGTAGAAAATGCAACTATTTTTTCACTAGTAATTCGGAGTGCACATGCTAGGGCTTGAAATGAGATAATGAATATTTTGTGCTGATCAGGATTCGAAACCAGATAGGTGCCTTTCGAAGACGCCTAGAAGAGTTTGCAATCTTCGGGAATACAGTGAAATCGAATTCTAATCCCAGTCCAGCACCACAATTTTCAACGTCTCAGTTTCAAATAAAGTAAGAGCCTTCTGAACTTACATGGCCATTGGTTCATTAAATGAAACACGTTTTCTAGTTTACGACGGCTTGCTGGTGACAGAGTCTCTGCCTTACGGGGCTTCTCCATTTGTCACAGCTCAAACGAATGCCCAGTCGGTAGCGAAGGAATGTTATCTTTACTGGGGATATTGAACTACGGAGCTTACTGCGTTCTGCACTTAGCGTTACTAGGGGTGAAGGAGAGCTACTTATGTGTGTTAAAAATCTTCGCCTGACGTGAGATGTGAACCTACACGTTTTACACATCAGTACAATATTAATCCACCAGACCACAGAACCCCCTGCCAAGCACATAATTATGAATTGCAGACTATTCATTTAGATGTAGATGCAGATGTCAAGGGACGCGTAACAGGAATGAGGACGGGATCTGGGAATGGATAGAGGTGCAGAAGTGCAAAATATAAGCGTGAAATGCTTGCAAAATATTGCTTACTTAGATGTGTTCCACAATTCGTTTTATCTTAGGACCGAGAGATAAGGAAGGACTATTCTCAGAACGAAGAATGGGAGGGGAGATCAAAGAATACGACATCATAGGTGGTGAGAGGAATGATAGAGAGTAAATACAGCAGCAATTAAAAGAGGAAATGTAGCGTCATTGGAAACCGCTAGATTTGTTTACAAAGTTTTGGGGGAGTGTAATTGAAAGGCACTTGCGGCGATAGTGTCAGAGAGAGAGAGTGTGAGAGAGAATAAAAGAGATATTAACAACGAGTAAACATAAATGTTCAATGTGTGTGAAATCTTATGGGACTTAACTGCTAAGGTTATCAGTCCCTAATCTTACACACTACCGAAACTAAATTATCCTAAGGACAAACATACACACCCATGCCCGAGGGAGGTCTCGAACCTCCGCCGGGACCAGCTTCCCAGTCCATGATTGCAGCGCCTTAGACCGCTCGGTTAATCCCGCGCGGCGAGTAAACGTAATATGAAATCGTTGGCGTATTGTGTGGAGGACGGAGGGTGTATTCATGGATGGAGTTGAAGAGAGAGACGTATTTGAAATAACAAAAAGTACTGTGACAGAGTCCATCTACATTGATTACTTTGTAAGTATGTAGACAGGGTATAAATGAAATCAAAGTAGAATACTTAACAAACTGTATATTAAAAAGAAACCCACTTGAATTAAAAGGAAAGCTAGCCCATATTGTATCTTTTCTGTCACCACGCGAGCTTCCACTTGCTCCCAGTTAAGAAAAGTGACGAAAAAGAAGACATAACAAAACATTTTAAGAGCTCTAATATTTTATCCAGAATCCTTCATTATTTTGTACTTCTATCACGCGTCTTGGCATAGAATGTATAAGCCGTCGGACGTAACGGCCTGAAGAAACAACATCCCAGGCTTCCAGGACGCAGTCCCAAAGAGCGTCCGCAGAAGCTGGTTGGTTTCGTGGCCAGTTCTCTGTTAATTTTCTGGCGACCTCAGCCCACACGTTTACCATGGAGTTCATACCAACCGCCCGTGGCGGCCAGTCCATGACCTTGACGCCTATCGTGGAGAGTCGCTGCTGAAAAAATGTAGACTTGTGGATGGGAGAATGGTCCTCTTCCAATGTGACGTCCCCTTCTGCGTACAACGTTCGCACTGACGGAAGCATCACATTTTCCAATATATGGGCATACTGCGCGCTGTCCAGAGTTCTTCTATCCTGTGAAGAATTCCCGCCCCTCTCGCAGAATTCCAGCACCAGCAGGTAACAGATAGCCGGCCACTACTTCTCGTCGTGGTTACATACTCGCGTCGATGGCGGGTCCCTTGCGGCCTGTAAACGATTCGTGGACCGTCGTTATTGGTGGAATACACCTTCTCTCCAGTGAAAATGACGTTGTCCCACGACGCCCTCAGATGGAGCTCCGCAAATGCTAGCCAGTATAAAACGTTGTCTTCGCTGAGCTCTTGTTTCAAGGCGGATCGTCGTGCATGCAGTACAGCGTCCCTCAGCCTTGGGCGAATCGTATCACTGGAACCGGGGAAGTTAGTCTCCCGCCGCAACTGTTTCGCGTAGAGAAAGGGATTTTCTGTGCTCCTAGAGACTAGGTCCCTGTCTTCCTGCTGTGAGATCACTCTCTTCCTGCCTGAGCCAGGAACCCTGTTGCTGGTGCCTCTTTCAAGGCAGATCCTCCACCATCTCGTTGCAGTGGTATGTGGTACGCCATACCGTCTGCCAGCTTCTCTGATGGAACGTCCTCCTTCCTCAGTGGGAGCGACGACTCTACCTCGGCCGGCCGGAGTGGCCGTTCGGTTCAAGGCGCTTCAATCAGGAATCTCGCGACCGCTACGGGTGCAGGTTCGAATCCTGCCACGGGCATGGATGTGTGTGATGTCCTTAGGTTAGTTAGGTTTAAGTAGTTCTAAGTTCTAGGGGACTGATTACCTCAAATGTTAAGTCCCACAGCGCTCAGAGCCTTTTGAACAATTTTTTTACTCTACCTCGAATAGACCTCTCCCAGTGAGCCATTACGGAGACAGACTGATGTGTATTTCTGCTTGCCGCTCTTATACTGATCCCAGGAGAGAGGTAAATATATTTACGTCAAACGGAGCGGCAGAGGCAGAGGCAAGCGGCGCAGCCGTGCTGGCTCGTCCCAGGCTGTTGGCCCACCAACGCCACCGCCAGCTTGCTCACTTGCGTCTCGCCTCGGCCAGCCCGGCTGGCCCGTAGCTCGCGAGCCGCGGCTAGTACAGACCCGGGCCGCATGGCCACGATCACCCCTTGGAGGATCAAAAGTTACACCTAACCTACCCAAGTCTGTAGTACAAACTAACGCAGCTACAGCTATTATGCTATAACATGTGCAGGCACACCTATAGTTGACGATGTATTCAAATATTTGACGAACAATACTTTTAAAAATACATTCATTTTAAACATAGCTATCACAAAATTTCACCTAGCTAGCAATAGCATGACTCAGGAAACAATACTTTCTTGTAAGCGCTGTGCATTAGATGTAACCTTAAGAAAACCTGTATTCTACCACGATAACTAAGCGGAATGTAAAAGTAAAAAGGTTTGACGGCAGCTTCTCCAAATAATAGTATATACTTAGTATATAATACACGTTTTGTGCACTTATAAGATGTAATCAGTCTCTCTGAAACAATACGTGCTGCACGACGGAAATTACTTTCTGCTGAGGCACTTCTTTACATCTCAATGATACACGACTACTAGAGAACATTACTATTTACGGCAGTCAATCCACTTGTAAATTAACATCATGATCTCGCAGATATTAGGCAACACGTTACTAGGGATGAGTAAGGCCTTAAGGTTTGCAACTAAACATGCTACTCCTAGCTACTACTGAATATGATTATTAACGTGTCTTCATAACCATGTGTGCGGCGTTAGACTCTCAGTCAGCACAGACGTTTTCGTCACCTTATTTCTAGTTAAATGTGTGCACATCTCGCTGATGGTGGACCAACATTGGACATTTCTCGTCTGTTCCTGGTTAAACAACGACGGCGGTAGGCGTCGGGTTCGAATCCCAGTCAGGCAATATAACTACAGTCGTCATTTAAGATTCCAACCCAACTACTGGTGACAAACTGTGATATCTACATTCTGATTTTACGTACTCATTCAACAATCCGATTAGGTGCTGGGTTCGCATCCTTGTCCCCAGCATTACATGATGGCATTTCTATTTTAAACATGTGCATCCTTTATTCCTTGACAATGCAACACTATACAACGTCTTTCGAGGTTAATTACCAAGAAGGTTTCGTACAAACATTATCGTCATTTACGTTAAAGTTGAGAATTGATAACTGATACTGGTGCAAACGTCAATATTTGACGTCTCTTTCTGCCTAGTGATCGAGTCTCGATAAGGCGCAAAGCTTTGCTTGGTTAACAATGGCTTTACGTTGTGGGTTTGCATCCAGATCCAGAACGAAGACGTTGGTCATGTCATTCAAGGTACAACTTTCTGTACTAGTAACTGTTGATGAGTAATGTGAACAATGATATTACTTGTGATTCGCTGTTAATGTTGGGAGTGGTTGCCGCCGTTAATCACGTTTTCTTTTAACTGCTTAGTATTACATGAAGTTGATGCGAAACCACTCCCCATTGAACGTTGAACGACGTTCAGCATGTGTTGGGTAAACCTTTTAGACACCAAAGAACTTGTTTCCAATTGCCATACAGCTTTATAAATCCATATACTGTCTCAAATATTTAATTGTGCCTAAGGATTACTGAACGATTAATGTGACAAAACTAGTTGTCCCATAACATTTGAAATGTCACTTACTGTAATTAAGTTTACAAACGTTAAGGACTGTCTGATCTCTTCTGTACTATCGTGGAGTTACTTTACATCTGGAAGGATTGTCATAAAGACCGGTGTTCTCTAGTAGTCTCTAGCGGTACCCATTGTGTATCTTACGACGACTGTACTGTGGAGGGTTGCGACTATGTGCAACACAGATATGCTATGTTGGTTGCATACATTCAGTTGCTGTCTACACGTTGGAATTTAGGGGTGATCCACTTTTTTTGCTGTCGAGTGTACCTATGTAATGGAATTTGGCATATCTATGTCCAGTTTATAATAAATGTAGTAAGAAGGTATGTGGAATCAATCATAGAGTTGTGCCACAAACCATATTTCTAGGTTGTATGGTCGGGTCCTACGAGTTAAAAATGAGGTAGAGGCATTATTGATGGACGTTGACAGAGAAGTCAAAGAAGATTTTGTAATGACAACATTTTTATTTCTACAAAACCAACGACAAAGTGACTTTAAAGAAATCTGAGCAGCCATTTAGTGTTCATATATCTAAAGAAGGCGTGTGGCACAGTGCCGCTGAAGAAACTGTCTAGAGTCCTGAGAGGGGAGTGAGCCTGAAAAGATTTATGTTCGAAGTATATAAGACCTATACCAGTTTTCAGAGTGTGTAATTAAAGAGGGGAATGAAATTTCGTCACAGACTCTAAGAATTACAAAAGGTTTAAAACAGATATGCTGCTTATCGTCTATATTGATTAAGAAGTATATCCGAGAAGCTTTGGACTTTTGGAGTCAGAAATGTGTAGGATTTGACATGCAGATAACGAACGATCAATGTTTGTGCACCTTTCAGATGTTCAGATGGCCAGTATGGATGATATCTGCATTATGCTAAGCAAATTTTTAGGGGAATTTGATAAGTGGGGAATGGAAGACAGTTTTCGAAAGACTGAGTACCTGTGCAGTGAAGAATATGTAGGAAACAATATAGTAGAGTGACAGCACATCAAAGCATACGAAATATTTAATGCTTGTGTTGCATTCTATCGGAAGACAGAACAGACGATTAGAAAATAGAGCAACGAGTATCCCATGGTAAAACGTCAATCCAGAAGCTAATTCTGTTTCACGTTCTTCTAAGTTAAATTGGAAAATAATGGAGGTGCTCTACAGAAGTACTGCAGAGCCTGTAACAACCTGTGGGTGCGAGTGTTGAGAGTGTACCAGAAAGACAATTAGGTAGGTTTAGAAATGTACTATCGTTTAGATTATCTTAGTGAGACCACATAAGAAATACGATTAGAGAAATTAAATAGACTCATGATCATAGACAGAAGCTTGTCTAATACAGACACACGATCTAGATAACAAATGGGCAAAGAAGATCTTGACGTACCATTTTCAAGAAATAAGGAGAAGATTTAGACCGAAGGTTGCATGCTTAGATGGAATGTAGTCGGCCATGAGAAAAAGAGATGTAAGAGACGGAGTAGTACGGGAAGAACGAAACCGATGGCGACAGCTACATGGGATGCGGCGACAGCTGTAGGGAATCCACAGGAGGGAGAGGGAAGGCCATGCTTAATTCTCTGACGTACAAGACCTTCAATCCAAGCATAAAGTGCAAGCTACTCTCGTACGTAATGACTCAGAGCACTGATATATAATATATATTGTAGAGATTAGCTTAGTAAAATAAAACTTTTACTCGGTGAATATACAATTACTACCCTCAGCATTTGTATTATGGGTTCCTATACTGCCTTTATGTTCTAAACACATCTGTTTCGACATAATTATGTCTCTCTTTCTCTCTCTCTCTCTCTCTCTCTCTCTCTCACACACACACACACACACACACACACACACACACACAAGTACCACAAGTACGCACCGAAATAGAGATAAATAAGATATCCCGAATGAACACCGACAACGCTCAGTATCTTGTGCTCGAAGGGACAATGATCGGTTTT
Source organism: Schistocerca americana (assembly GCF_021461395.2). Lineage (NCBI taxonomy): Eukaryota > Metazoa > Arthropoda > Insecta > Orthoptera > Acrididae > Schistocerca > Schistocerca americana. The sequence continues at coordinate 50,223,675 of NC_060124.1, forward strand.
CAGGATGCAACCCATATCCGGAAACGCACAGCTTGGACACTGCAGAGAGTCGAAGTGTGAGTTGGGCGTGCGGCAACAAACGCCTAGTGAGTAGCACATCGCCCTGCCTATTTAAAAAAAAAATGGCTCTGAGCACTATGAGACTTAACATCTATGGTCATCAGTCCCCTAGAACTTAGAACTACTTAGACCTAACTAACCTAAGGACATCACACAACACCCAGTCATCACGAGGCAGAGAAAAGCCCTGACCCCGCCGGGAATTGAACCCGGGAACCCGGGCGTGGGAAGCGAGAACGCTGCCGCACGACCACGAGCTGCGGACGCCTATTTTAAAGACGGACTTAGTACGGCATACCTTCCACGTCAATGCAGAACTACATAGGTAGTGCTGTGCATCACGCACATGAGCCAGTACATGAGATTGTCTTTGAAGTATTTCAATTGTTCTGTAGACTCACGCAGTAAGGTCTTCTGCTTACGTTACAGGTGTGGCGTACACCATGCTCCTCATGCTACCCCACAGAAAATAATCGCGAGGTATCGGATCTGCGCACTCTGCTGGCTGCGGAACTGTTCCACCTCTAATCTAGAGAATATAACACGCGACGTTGACGTGAATCCGCACAGTGACATCCAAATATGTTGGAACTCCGTCGTGTTGCAGCCACTTGTCCATTCAGACATTTGGCGATGCTTCATCGAATAAGGTAGTCAAACCATCTCGAATCAATGTGAGGCATATCGGTCCTGTTAGGCTGTTTGGCAGTAGATATGGCCCAATGATACAGCCACCAATTATGCCGGCGCAGATGTTAATAGCGACCGTGTTTTGGTGATTTTGAATTACCTGGGCATGCCGATTTTCTCCCGGACTGACATGCCTATTGTACTGGTTCCATATTACGCCCCTAGTAAACGTGCATTCATCCGTCAATAGCTCCAAACTCGAGTACTGTGGCTGGAGTGTGAATTGTTGTAAATATCACTGCTCAAACTATGTCGTGGGTAGTTCTGCTCCCGTAATGTCTGGCCTATCTGCGGTTGGTAAGGATGGTGCCGCTGTTCATGGACAACACGCCGCGTGGCACTTTTATCCGTGGCCAGTGTCTTTTTCACATGACAAGTACTGGTGGACTTTATCAGCACATCATCCTCCAGTTCTAATTTTCGAGCCGAGAGCGATAGCGCGGCATCACGTTTCGGACCTTACCAGAGCAAAAACAGCAGACTGGGGATTGTACTCGCAAGTACCAAGCACAAAGTGCTACTGCTTTACTGTGCGATGGACACATCTGAGGCAGAGAGTAGCTATGTATATCTTTCCGACTTCTCTGAGGCGTTTGTCGATGGCCTAGAACACGGAATGTTGTGGGGTGTGTCTGTTTGGAAAACGTTCCACATAGAGTCTTGAAACAATCTTATTGCAATGTGCTATGCTGTAAGCACGTATCATGCCCGTCACTTCCACAGCTGTGTACTGGTAAATGTCGCATTGGTGTCAACAACGCTACTGTACTCTCAGACCACTCAAGGTCCGCGGTAGCACACGTACAAGGGCCGTGTGGAGGAATGTAGCGGATGCGTAAGAATGCTGGTAAGCTCAGTCTGCATTCCTTCCACGTTCGGACACCAAAACAAATTGGAACAAACCGTCACATTCTTTCGTTCTCAGACTCCGACGGTCTCGAGTACTTAAGCCGTGCGTTTTCGGAAATGGGTTTTCTCTTGAGAACGATCAGTCTACCTTCGCACGCAACATGCTAAGCGGTTTCAGTGTTTTTTATAATAGGAAGTCAACTGTCTCGCATGGTTACCTACCGAAGGTTTGGTGATGTCGATCATATATTGCCTTTAAGGACATTTTATCATTGCATTGTTGTTTCTATATATATGAAGTCCGAAAATATTATTCCTTATGAGATTAATAATGCTGAAAACACTACTCGTTGCCCATTGGCTGTATGAGGTCTTTAGGGTAAAGCTATAGTAGAAAGACCAAATCGACTACAAATGTATTCCCTGTGATGGACAAAATACCCAGTGTCTCCTTAGAAGAAAATGCGTGAACTAATGTGATGTATGTGCCTCTGTATTGCTGAGCAAGAATTTTCAATGGAATACAGCAAAATATGCTATATTATAACTCGCCGTTAAAAATCTTAAGATAAATATCAGTGAGTTACATACAGCTAGTCTCTTCTAAAATTAGTTATGAGAGTAGAATGGTAACTGTAAATAATAGCTACATAGTAACTGGACAAATAACTTTATGACCACGCGAATGCAGCCAAAAAAGATTCTATATTGACATAGAAACTACGGAACCAAAGTGTAGTAGATAATTTTTATGTGACTAACGTGCAATAATTTACATTCAAGTAACCGCAGTATCCGGTATTAGAGCGCAGTAAACTGTTATTGAAGTTACTGACATGCAAGAATCTCGTCTGTGGTATTTAGAGATCTTGACTGTGGGTATAAAAAACCAAAATACACAAAAAATCAGAGATCTTAGTCAACTGCATTCTGGTTTTATGCCGTCGTGCGTTTCCTTTTGGCATGTACCTGAGTTTAGTAAGTTGCTTTATGTGTTGACGTTTTTCGAAAACTCATGAATTGCACCGTTTCACATTAATCAATAGATAATTTTGTTTAAATTTAAGTTATCTGTGTAAAAAATATTCTATATATCCATAATTATTTCTCAGGATAACTTAAATACACAGTGTTCAGCAGCTGTTATTAACTTTCATGAGCACTCATTTGAATTGTCACAGTTTCATCGTTATTGAATAACAAATACTGTCCTGCTCATAAGATGGGCATTTTAACTTCCATGCTTAAACTGCAAAAACGCGATTTCATGAACTAACGTTCACCTACAATATTTTACAGCTATTTTTAAAAGAATACTATTTCCAATAAGGATGCCATTATTTAGTTTGTAAGCCAAATTTTCGTTCAAAAGCAACAACAAATTTCTGGTCAAATAAATTACTGATGGAGTTGTTTGAATATTCATAAATAATACGGTTGCACTTTCTTTAAAGTTTCAATTAATTTTGTTTTAAATGAAAGAATTAATTTGCCCTAAGCAATGCACCTAAATTAATGACTATTATGTGTTTTTCATTTATGTTTTTAGGTGGATTGTGACCTTAAAATGATATCTTTTATACTACAGAGCTGAACACGCAGTCAAAAGTTACACTGTGCATTGCATTCTGAACACTGTATTTCAATGATGAAGTGCAGGAGAATTCTTTACGAGGGACTCCTATGTGGTAATTAGGAAAAGAAATGAGGACAAACGAAATATGTTACATTTATCAAATGGAATGAAAACAAATGGATAATATGCTGTTATTGTTAAAAGCGGCTAGCCACAATTTTCTCACAAATGAAAAAAATATAAATCTTATATTTTATTATTTATTACGTACATATAATCCGTTTTATTATTTATTACTTGAAGTTCTGCGGGTCAGTGCTAAATTGAAAGAATATAAATGAGTCATAAAGACTTGTTGAAATAAGTAACAAATAAGGGAAAACTTACATAGGTGTCTAATAAATGCCACCACCCATAGCGGAAGAATTTGTCACTCTTTATGTAACAGATCTTGCTTACCTTCACAAGAGAAGTCATAAATGTCGAGTACACGGAATAATAAAGTACGATAAATTACTTGTGAAATAATATTGTTAGTTTGTCAAGTTGTTATTCAGTTCATTGTACTTTATAAGCCCTAACTTAATTTTATTCATGCTAGATGCTGTTGAACATAGTGACTGTTCCTTTAAAGTGTACTAATGAAGAAAATTCGTCGTGAGTCCCAATTGAAAGAGGTTATTTTAAAACACGAGCATTATGGGATATATGTCCTTTCCAGGTAACTACAGTCATTTTACTCCTTTCATATTATGTGTTATAGTTCAATATACATCGACTGTCCTATCATTAATTTCATGCTTGATTCGAAGTAGTTATTTGAAACATCACTTCCCAGGCTTATTCGTCCGTGCCTTTAGAACACAATAAAGGAAACATTGAATAAATTCGGAAAAGATGTTAGAGTTCAGAAGAAGAAAATAAAAGTTTGGGTTTTGTCTGTGATTTAATTCCGTCAGGCGCCGCGCGGGATTAGCCGAGCGGTCTCAGGCGCTGCAGTAATGGACCGTGCGGCTGGTCCCGGCGGAGGATCGAGTCCTCCCTCGGGCATGGGTGTGTGTGTTGTCCTTAGGATAATTTAAGAAATAGTGTGTATGCTTAGGGAGTGATGATCTTAGCAGTTAAGTCTCATAAGATTTCACACACATCTGAACATTTTTTGAACAATTCCGTCAGAAAAAGCTGTAATGGTGCAGGGCAGCGGCAGACCACACCGTCAACACTATTACAGGAATGGCCATTTATGGCCCACTATGGAGGCCGCGGGATCTGTGTGTGGGAATTTCCCAAATACAGCGGCAAACTGAGTCATGAGTGCTCACTCAGTAACAGCATCTTTTGTTAATCATGACATCCATACAAGCGCTCTATATCTGCTCCTTAGGAACCGGGCCGTACCTCTTCAGCATAACAAATCTGGCAGCTGAGGTGGCCTTGGTGATGCAAGCTGGTAATTAGTTTGGTGGCCCTTGACCTTACAGCTAATCTAGCGTTAACTGCAGGTAGATCCAGGCAGGGATAAGCAGGAACATCATGCGTCAAATCCCAGGGAGAGGTCTTCTGTCAGGAATATGTTTGAAACCCGAAACCATCTAATATGGTTGACAACCCATAGACCACCAGTTTCACCTAGCTGATAAGGCTTCTGAGTTGGAATTCTAGAAAGCATTATTGACTGGAGCACAGCGACCGGTATAAAACACTACAAATCAATAAAAACAGTTTCGATAACGTTTCCAATATTTTATTTGTTAGCAACCTGTTACCGGTTTTGGCCCTTCCCACAGACCATCTTCACCATTTTTTGTTTGTTTTTATTGATTTTTAGCTTCTGGCTTGGGTTGTGGTGGTTCGGCTACACACTGGACGGACGAATTATATGGATACTACCACAGTCCTGGCAGAACTCGAAGTTCTAACATCATGTGCTTCTAATAGCAGAGCGAAGGCCTTTATACTCGTTGGGCCTGGTCGAGTTGAGAGATTGGTCCACTTGCTGTCACGTAGACGGCTGTGGCTGCCCAGTGTTGTGCTACGACATTGAGTAACCCATAAAACTGCTAAGATGAACAGTTATGAATTTTGTTTGTGGGGTGTCTGCAGGCTCCACGGCTGGTTAGGATGTCCTGCCTGGTTCAAATGTTGCAACACAGCAAAATACCTCGAAGAGCAATTGAATGGGATTGACCGTGTTGTGAAGAGATATTACAAGATGAGTATAAACGGAAGTAAAACATGAGAAACGGAATGTAGTCGAATTACATCAGGCGATGCTGGTAGAATCTGGTAGGAAAATGAGATACTAAAAGTAGTCCATGTGTTTTGGTATTTGGACTGCAGAATAAAAGATGATGACAGAAGTGGAGAACATATAAAATGCAGACGTAAATCAGATTGAATACCGCTTCTAATAAAAGAGTAGACATATAAAATGAATTCATGAATTTAAATGTTAGGCGGTCTTTTCTGAAGCTATTTGCCTTGATTATAGCCTTTTATGGAAGTGAAACACGAGCGATAATTTGTAAAGACAAAGAGCTTTTGAAATGTTATGTTAAAGAAAAATTTTGAAAATTACATGGGTATATTGAATAATTAATGAAGAAGTAGTAGTCGAGTCAGAGGAAAAATTGGGGGCACAAGGAAGGATCGCTTATTAAGACATATTCTAAGGCGTCAAAGTCTCTTTAGTTCCGGAAGTAAGGCAAGCATGGTGACGGGGTCGGATGGGAGGACGCGGAGGTTGCTGAGGAGAACTATAGATTTGAATACAGTAGGTTCTAATGGATGTCATATTCAGTGGCTATGTGGTGACGAACAGGCTTGCACAGGATATAATAGCGTGGAAGTCTGCGCCAGACCTGTCTAACCCCTCCCCAGGGCCGAACACTGTATCAACAAGTGTTTCTGGCCTACCTTAGTATGATAAAATCAGTTACTCGATGAGCAGCTGATTTGCTTCTTGGAGCTCTGTCACTGTGCCGGGAGTGTAAGAACCAAGGTGTACGTGATAAATAAAACTTTTTGTTAATGATCATTTCTGACTTTTGACCTTGTCGCAATCTCACCAGTGATCATACCACACTTTTGGTCAAAGATTTCTCCTCTATTTATTACTAGCTGAGTACCTGGCGTTACCCTTGTACGTACTTATTCCAGTTTCCCCCTAGTCCGTCTCCTCTAATGGCTCTGAGCACTATGGGACTTAACTGCTCTACTCAAGACTGTAGCGCCTAGAACCGCTCGGCCACTCCGGCCGGCAGTCCGTCTCCTCCTTCACCCTCTCTCTCTCTCCATTACCATCCAGAACAGTTAGTAGCAAGTAAGTAGAGAATTTAAACGTTTTGCGTGATGTGGTAGGTTTCCACGTATCACAGTGTTCATGACGTCGTATCTCCTGAGATAAGTGCCATACAATGATATAATTCTTTTCTGGTGCTTTCAGTGGTATATGTGAACACAGCCCCCAAAATTTTTAGAAAGAATTGGTAGTAAAGATGTAATAAACTGAGAGATCATGCTTCATTTGGCAGTTTGACTTCATGAAATGCGGAAATGTAGTAAGCTATAAACTTTTTTCTGTTCATCATTTTGTGGGGGTCGTCAGGGAGAAAAAAGTTTGCTGAAGATTTGACATTATGTATGAAGTTTGTAGCAAGGTCTTAACTGGTATAATTCTCAAATGCCGGCCGGAATGGCCGCGTGGTTCTAGGCGCTTCAGTCTGGAACCGCGCGACCACTAGGTCGCAAGTTCAAATCCTACCTCGGGCATGGATGTTGTCCTTAGGTTAGTTAGGTTTAAGTAGTTCTACGTTCCAGGGAACTGATGACCTCAGCTATTATGTCCCTTGGTGCTCAGAGCCATTTGAACCATTATTCTCAAATAATGGGTGACTAATGTATTGCTATTCTCGCGTCATGCTGTATTGCTCTTTTCTGCCTCACTTCTTTGACAGGTGAGTGGTTCTCACACACACAGTGATGCTTTGCGGACGGCAAATGATACGTGCACAAACTTTGGTTGAAATGGGTCCTGTGGTTTAAGATGAGATGTGGTACATACACAGTTATGTATACATACATGAAATGTATTCGCAGTTTCGAATATGGACAACCTTCAGCTGTATAATGGAATAATGACAATGAAAATTTGTGCCGCAGCGGTACTCGCAGCCGCAATTCCCACTTACCATGAACGGTCGCCTTCGCGTTTAGCTATCTGAACATGACTCACGACTAGAGCCAAACTTCCATATATCGTCAACCAGGTGTCTACAACCTGTACTTGTACATCATTACGCATATTACCGTACAGGGGAGACATTTTTCTTTTAAGTTGCTTGCCTGGTGGTGGCGGGTAAATACGATATCGCGTATCTGAAGGCACACTGCATCGTGATTCGGAATAACACAGTCACTGCAATATCTTCTTTATCGGCCGACACTGACGTGAAATGTCTCGCCTGTACGCGAATATTTGTAAAGGATGTATGAACACAGGTTATAGAGACACAGTTGATGACATATGAAAGTCTGGGTCTGATCATGAGGTGCATGGATATCCAAATGGTAAGACGACTGACCACGATAAGCGGGAAATCCGGGTTTTGTCCCGTTCTGGTCCCAATTTCCATTCTCCCTATTTCATTATACAGCTGACGCATTCCATATTCGCAACTGGAATATATTTAATGAATTTCATAAAGACTGTAGTCTCCATTGTGCCAGTTCCGGACAGGCAAGCACTCATCATAATCCGGAATAACACGGGCCCTACAATATCGTATACATATATTCACTGAAGAGCCAAAGAAACTGGTACACCTGTCTAATATCGTGTAGGGCCGCCGCGTGCTTCCTGCCTAACGTGTAGCGCCGCGGCGAGACCGCAGAAGTGCCGCAACACGACGTGGAATGGACTCGACTAATGTCTGAAGCAGTGCTAAAGGGAACTGGCACCATGAATTCTGTAGCATCGTCGATAAATCCGTAAGGGTACGATGGGGTGGACATCTCTTCTGAACAGCACGTTGCAAGCCATCACAAATGTCCTCTATAACGTTCATGTCCGGGGTGTTTCGTGGCCAGCGGAAGTATTTAAACTCAGAAAAGTGTTCCTGGAGCCATTGTGTAACAATTGTGGACGTGCGGAGCGTCGCGTTGTCGGGCTGGAATTGCCCGATTCCGTCGGAATGTACAATGGACGTGAATGGATGCAGGTGATCACACAGGATACTTAAGTACGTGTAACCTGCCAGAGTCATATTTACAAATACCAGGGGTCCCATTCCAAAAGCACACGCCCCACAGCATTACTGAGCCTCAACCAGCTTGAACAGTACCCTGTTGACATTCAGGGTCCATAGATTCATGAGGTTATCCTCATACCGCTACACGTCCATCCGCTCGATATAACTTGAAACACGTCCGAGCAGGCATCGTCATTCCAATGTCGGTGTGGACGGGCAAAGACGAAGGGTAAATCTTTCTGTCGTGCAGTCATCAAGGGTACATGAGTGGGCCTTCGGCTTCGAAAGCCCTTATCGATGGTGTTTCATTGAATGTTTCACACACTGATACTTCCACGAGACGTTTGACAGTAACTTTGCATCATAATGAGCTGGTAATTTTCATCAGTCTTACTGCTCAGACCAAAGTAATTGTACGCAGACCCATGTCAGCTGTCTGTGAACCATTTGACACGGACAACCGTAGCTTGTTGACAGAGACCCGGCGGGGAACGTGACATGTACAAGAGACAGGCGCAGCGCGGAGCAAGCCGTAATGCACGCGCGGCCGGCGTGCCGTGGACAGTGATTGCGTGTGACACGTCGGAGGCGGCGGGGCCGCCACTGTGCGGTCGCCGACGGAGTTAGGGCTGGTGATTACGCGGACCCGCCCACCGCCACTGGCCGCTGTAAAGTTTCACGGCGAGGCCCCACCCGGCCGTTAACACCTCTCAGCCACGTGTCGGGCGGCTCACACTGGCAAGTCTATTCCTGGACTGTTCCGCCTGAACCTCTGAGGGAGTAATCTACAAGAGGAACAGTCGTCATAGTGGGGGCATATTTTTGAGTCAGTGCACAAAATAAGGCATAGATATCATTCCTTCGGAATACCTAAACCATTGGCGGAAATGTTTACCAGCTGGTTACTGAAGTTGGCGACATAGGACCGGGCTTTCGGAAAAATATAATCTTCTTAATTCCGAAAATATCAACGGTAGCTTAGGGCGATAACTGTCGCACAATCAGCCTAACTGCTCATAGGTCCAAATTCTTGGCGAGAATAATGTACAGAAGAATGAAAAAGAAAATTGTGGAACTCTTAGGTGGTGAAAAGTTTGACTCCACAGAAGGTAAAGGCACCAGAGGGGCATTTCTGATCTAGTGCTTCATAGTGGTAACAATATTTTAAAAGACCGAGACGTTTACGTAATATTTGTGGATCCAGAGAAAGCATTCGACATTGCAAATGGGAAAGACGTTGGAATTTGTCAAAAATTAGTGTAAGCTCTATAGCTTTACACGTACTTCTCCGAGAAACGGGCTATATACGATATGTATAAGAAGCAAGAAAGAACAATAAGAATGGCAGACCAAGAACGAGGTACTCGAATTGAAAAAGATGTAAGACAAATATAGATCTATCTCCCTTTCTGTTCAATATTTCTATCAAGAAAGTAATGACAGAGATGAAAGATAGGTCAGGAGTGGGATTAAAATTTATGGTGAAGGGATATCAGTGTCAGGATTCACTGGTGAAGGCGAGGAAGAATTACAAGCACGTACTGGAAGAAAGGAACAGTTTAGTAATCACGAATTATAGCCGGCCGCGTTGCCCGAACGGTTCTAGGCGCTTCAGTCCGGAACCGCGCGACTGCTACGGTCGCTAGTTCGAATCTGCCTCGGGCATGGATGTATGCGATGTCCTTAGGTTAGTTAGGTTTAAGTAGTTCTAAGTTCTAGGGGACTGATGACGTAAGAAGTTGAGTCCCATAGTGCGCAGAGCCATTTGAACCATTTGAACGAATTATAGACCGAGGGTTAACCGAAGACAGATGAAAGTAACGGGGAGACGCAGAAATGAAATTGACAAGAAACTTACTATCTAAATTGGGGACAAAAGCCTCGACGCAGTTAACGAATTCTGCTATGTTGCAAGTAAAATAACGTATGGCTTCTGTCTCGGGTTCTTCCGCCGACGTTCATCTAATGATTTTTCTGACGTTTCGCCAGCACGAGTGGCTGGCATTGTCAAAGCTTCACCCTCCATTGCCGGTGGTGAACTGGAGGCGAGCTAGCAGCCGCAGACTATATGTACCTGGCGCGCCAACGTCCGAGGGCTTCTCCGCGGTCATTTCCGGTGCGGTTCTCCTCTTGCTACCTGCGACGGTCGTTCGCTGCAGTACGGGAAGCCAGGATCCGTTTACCTTAAGGCTTTCCTCTTTCTTGTTGAAACTGTTCGCGTGTTTATGGATTTCTACAGCTTCTCTGAACAAGCGAGTGTGATAGCGCTTCTCTACAGCCAGAACTTCCGTATCGGCGAATTTTATTACGTGGTCGGTCTCATTCCACGGAGAAGCCCTCGGACGTTGGCGCGCCAGGTACATATAGTCTGCGGCCGCGAGCTCGCCTCCAGTTCACCACCGGCAATGGAGAGTGAAGCTTTGACAATGCCAGCCACTCGTGCTGGCGAAACGTCAGAAAAATCATTAGATGAACGTCGGACGAAGAACCCGAGACGGAAGCCAGTAGGCAGTTCGTCAACAAGTGGCAACGAAAGCCTTAACAATTTTGTAAAATAACGTATGATTGATGAAGTAAGAAGGACATAAAAGGCTGACTAGCAGCAGCCGAGAGAGTATTCCTGGCGAAAATAAGTGTACTTGTACCAAATATCAGCTCCAGTTTGAGGGAGGAATTTCAGAGATTGTACATCTGGTGGACAGAATTGTGTGGAAGTGAACTGTGGTCTGGAGGGGAAAACAGGAGAAATGTAAATTGACGCATTTGAGATGTGGTGATACAGAGGGAAGCTCAACATTCAGTGGACTGACATGAGGCTGTTATCCACGGAGTCGCCGACGGCAGAAGTTTGTGGAAGGCACTGACTAGAAGAATGTACAGGACGATTATTACGTTATTAGGGTACTAAAAGGAGTTGTGAAGTGTAAAATCTACTGGAAAAGACAAAGAATTGAATACATCCCACACCACAGTTCAGGACGTTGGGTTTAAATGCTATAATGAGATGAAGACGTTGACACAGGAGAAAAGTCCTGATGGGCACTGGGCCACAAGAAACCGGTTAGCGGACTGATGTTCAAAAATACGCAGATACGCAAAAACAAATAATAAAATGAATATCCACAATGCTATTACAGTCTAGGGTTACTACACATATTGGCACTAAACTTACGGGAATCGATGTATACCAGCTAATGCGGTATCCTACCTTAAGAAAAATAGTAGACTTCATAGCAGTAACCAACCAAAATTGGATTTTAGTACGCTTCCTTTAAAAACCAAACAAAGAAAAGAGCTGTCGACAGTTTCGTGGCAAAAAATTCTCGTTCAGATGACTTATATGACTGTGTGTTCTAACAACTTGGTATGTAATTTTACAAGTGCGTTGAATTAAGACAGAGAGATATTGATGGGTTGAAATATATTACAGTGTTTATGGATCGGCTTTAGCATAACAAAGCTCATGGTACATTATTTGCTTTTATTATGATGCCACCAGGATGTACCCGCAGACCTAGCCGAGGATCTTGTGGACAACAGAAACTCATGTGACAGACATTAAAACAATTTTTGTGATGTACAGGAGTAGTCCGCTACAGTTTCTTTTAAGTCTCCTTTCTATAAATAAATAAATAAGCCAGTAGATCAAAAGGAATACGAGTAGATATAATAAAACACCAAGTTCATCAGGAATCATACTTATAGGGTCAAACATGAAGTAGTCGACCTGTGGTTTCACGAAAGTGCGTCACGGCACTCACATTTCTCCAGAATCATAACATACGGGATCAAAGTCTGCATTTTTCTTTCACAAATATTCATTGTGCCATGACAACATCCAGGAGTAAACAATATTTAACTTTAATGCAACTTCGCAGTGTCTCATAGAAAACTGCCTAAATCCTCCCATTTTTAGAGATATTACATCCCATCCAGCGATTCGTAGTAATCGATGTATTCCTTTGCCCCCTTCGCGTCAACGTCGAAACGTTACCAGTACTGGCATGAAAGGAATGCGTAATCGTTTTCCCACGAGATTGGTTAGTCTTTCATTGGATCATAAGGTGACTCTAATGAAGAAAAGACGTACTGAGTTGTCTGACGGCTTCGTGTGCGGCTAATGGAGCTCCCCTGATAACGTGTCAAGAGCAGCTCGTTACCGCTGACGGCTTTTGACACTATCGACAGGGGCGCCATCTTCCCAGAGCGAGAGAAATGCAAGTGACGCCTATCGCAGGGGCGGAATACTACTGGGGGAACAACCTGAGAGGGTTAAGGCACTACAAGTGGGTAGCAAAGCTTGAAGAAAATCATAGCGGATAACTTTCGAGGAACATTTTCTTGCATAGCAAACGTCAATTAGCAGCATAATATTGTAACACAAATGAGTGTTGCAATTCAGTTATCTACAGAGTACAGTACGAATTGTAAGAAACATTAATTTTTTTCCTTATTAGGTCTTGCACCATCAACCTGGTTAGCAGCACCTTGTCAGGCGTTCCTCACTTTGGTTTTCCTCTTAAGAGCGATATAACTGGTGCGGTTGGTATCCTCCATGATCTGTGTGATGTATTCTAGTCTCGATCTGCTTCTCGTGTTCTTTCCTTCTAACGCTCCTTCTGTGATGCCTCAGGAGATGGCCGACACATGCGTTCCTTCTGTGTTGAATAAGCTTCAAGATAGATGTCATCTTTTCCTTCACACTGTGGAGCGTCACTTCATTTGATTTCTGGTCTACACAGCAAATCTTGAGCATTCTGCGGTAGAACTGCATCTGCTTCTCCGGGTGTTCATGTTCAACTTCCGTACAGCAGCGCACTCGAAACAAATGTCTTTACTGACAAGGGAACCTCCCCATCGCACCCCCCTCAGATTTAGTTATAATTTGGCACAGTGGATAGGCCTTGAAAAACTGAACACAGATCAATCGAGAAAACAGGAAGAAGTTGTGTGGAACTATGAAAAAATAAGCAAAATATACAAACTGAGTAGTCCATCGGCAACATAGGCAATATAAAGGACGATGTAAGTGCATGGTCGCGCTGGTCCCGTGGTCAGCGTGAGCAGCTGCGGAGCGAGAGGTCCTTGGTTCAAGTCTTCACTGTAGCGAAAATATTAATTTCTTTATTTTTGCAAAGTTATGATCTGTCCGTTCGTTCATTGACGTCTCTGTTCACTGTAACAAGTTTAGTGTCTGTGTTTTGCGACCGCACCGCAAAACCGTGCGATTAGTAGACGAATGTACGTGCCTCTGCAATGGGAACCGAAAACATTTGATCCAGTAAAACATGTCTTATATATTCCATACGACACTGGTGACGGCATGTGCGTCACATGACACATATACGTTGTGGACCCACCTAACTTGCACACTTGGCGAATGGGTAAAAAGATTCTTCTACCTTGCCCGATTTAGGTTTTCTTGTGGATGTGATAATCACTCCCAAAAAAGTGATGAAAACATAAGTGTGTGTCGCATAAACTGCAACAAATGAATGCAACAGTTTCACAGTCGCACAGTTTCCTCTGTGCTCCCTCAAAACATATGTTTTTAACGTTTTCAAATTTTTCCGTGTGTAGACCTGTATATGTCCAAGGAAATCTGAACATGTCCTGGAATTTTGGACAGCGAAGTTGATTATGTTTGAGTGCCTGAACTCTGATAATTGCCTGAAAATAAAAATTTTCAGTTGTTGGAAGACTAGAACCAAGGACCTCTCGATCCGCAGCTGCTCACGATAACCACGGGACCACGGCGCTACCAAGCTCATATTATTCACAAATTTGCTTATCTCCCACATGGACTACTCAGTTTGTATATTTTGATTATTTTTTCATAGTTACACACAACTTCTTCCTGTTTTCTCGACTGATCTGTGTTCAGTTTTTCAAGGCCTATCCACTGTGCCAACTTATAACCAAATCTGAGGGGGGTGCGATGGGGAGGTTCCCTTGTGAGATGTTTCCCTATTCAGATGTATATGGAAGGGTAACTCCTCTTTTTTGAAACGGTTATGGTCTGGCGGATTCGGCATGAAAATCCTTCCTGATGTCATCCATCTGATGTAATTTTATTCCGTACGCAGGCCAAAGGACTCGACAGTCTCCAGTCGCTCATTGTTAAGCGGTCATTAGACAACGGAGCTTTTTCCACCAACTACTAAAAAGTTTGTTTTAGGTTTTATTAATTTTCGTGTTATGAGATGTAATAAAACGAACTGAGGTTCGACTCCGTCTGGGACAATCTCGTTTCTAATTGTTCCGTACCTTCACTTGGCAGTGCTATATCATCAAAAAGCCACCACGTGTCTTTCTTCTCACCACGAGTTTTAATTCCTTCTACAGCGCCTAGTTTCTCTCTAGCTTCATTTATTGACTTCCGAATGCATTCATTGAACCCGACAGGGAGATTGAGCAGCCCTGTCATATACACTGCTTGCTAATAGCTTCTTATTGATGTCTTCCACATCTCTTCCATTAGAAAGATAGCAATTCGACTAAATATTTATTGTTAGTATATCATTCTGCAGCTTTAGAGCGTAAAAACAAAGAAGTGGATATTGCGCAACTGGGGACATTATTCTGTGTTTACTAATTCTCTGCATCATTTGTGTGCAAAAAGATAGCTCTACCTGTTATGACCTCGACGTCATGTAATGTTATGATTTTAAGAAAGAGAAAGAACAATAATGTATCTAATTACAAGATTAGTGCTCTAGCAACGCACTACTAGAATCCTGACAGGTGGATAGAGCCCCAACAAAAAATGCAGTAGAAATAAGGGGGCAACTTAAAAAGAAAGAAAGACGAAAAAGTTCTCGCAAAACCCTGTTGAGTACGATGATCCTCTGCTATCCACCGTACATAAGCTTGCGAGGTGTGTATATAGTTATAGAAGGGAGCAATAACTTCTATATCTCCTTCCCTGTATCTAGTTTAGTAAGAGAAAATTTTCAGCTTCGTTGCATTGACACTTCACTGCAAATGATCAAAAGATCATGGTGCCAAGTCAAGTTTAGGAAGCCTATTTCTTGTTGACAGCAGAGAGACCGTGATTAAAATATAGGGTGGATCTATGAAGCGGTCAGCATGAACCATTGAAGTTATGAAAGTGGAATTTTTTTCCTACCTTCCTTTCCTTTATACGTAGCAAAGGTGCTTTTACAGAGTTTGTACCGAAAACATTCGTTTGTAAATTATTGTTCATAACTAACGAAAACTTTCCCAGAAAATGTATGCAATGCCCAATCGTGAGTCCTGTGTATTTTGGAAGCGGTGAATTTTGAATACAGGGTCAATGAGTTGCGGTAGCGTATAAATAATTGTTATGGTTCCCACTTCCCTACATAAAGCGTAATGCAGGAATTCGAATTCCTCTCTTATTTAATAGCCTGTCTAGTTTAACGGCCGTTGCACTTGATTAATGGTTTCAATTTTTGTTGGCTTTAATTAAGCTATTTATCACCGCTTCACCGAGTCTTCTTTATACGGCGCTGATATTGATCACAGGACGTACTTCTCCTCGCCTTTGTTCCGTAACTAGGAAACAAAACTAAAAGCTACATTCAGTGGAACCCTTTTTATCTATCTAACAGCGACATCTAGCACACGTCATTATAATCTCTCAAGAATATGACAATTGTTAGTTTCATTTGGAAAAGCGGCTAAAAATTTTTTTGCTTAACTATGTTGTTATATGACACAACAGACATTCTCAGCAATCCCTGTCTGGAAATGTATCTTTACGCAATCACTACAGTTGTTTAGATAAACGCGTCGTTTCAAACACAGTGATACGAGTGAATGAAACTAAAGTTGCCAGAAAAAAACTGAGTAAAAGAAATAATATCGAACACCGGTTGTCTCATCTGAAACGCAAAAGTGAGTTACGCCTATGCACTCAATCGTAAGATTGTGTACCTATGCATTGACTGAAACATAGCATCAGCAATGCCAGCAGTATTTGATGACGTAAATGTTATTTTAAAACTTCGTCCGTTGTACCAGATGAATGATAAAGGTATTTAGGATGTGAGAGCATAATTTTCCACAGAAGTTAGTGCTATGTTTAACTACCGACAAGTAGAGCGGATATGACACATCTTCTCACATGAGACAGATAGGTGAGTCTGAAAACTAAGAACAAGCAACTTTTATTTAAAGCACAATGTAGGCTCTCACGACGGGTATTGTCTTCACTTAATATTTCCGGGCTGATAGGCCGTGATCGATATATAAAACTCTCCCCTGACGTTTCGTCTCCGACTGCGGGAGACATCATCCGAGGTACAGTTCGCCGCTTTACCTCGGAGGATGTCTCCCGCAGTCGGAGACGAAACGCCAAGGGGGGGGGGGGGGGGGTTTACACATCGAAGACGCCCTATCAGCCCGGAAGTTTTAAGTGGAAACCTTTATTTAAGATTTTAAATCCTTAACATGTTTCCCAGTATCTGCAAATCAAAAGCACTCTGTTTTCAGGCCACAAGTGGCCCATCGGGACCATCCGACCGCCGTGTCATCCTCAGTTGAGGATGCGGATAGGAGGGGCGTGTGGTCAGCACACTGCTCTCCCGGTCGTTAAGATCTGTAAATCAACTGGATTTTAAATTAAACATTTCTCATGATGTCTTCCAAAAACAGTGTGATGTGTTCTGCTATATTTTATACATTATTTTCTTATTTTAGTGACCAGACGTTAAATGAGTTTTGAGAGACCTATTTCAGTTAGGAATTGTGTATCCATAGCAGTAACACGCATCTTGCTTCATGAGACACTGATACCCTGTGATGGAATCGGCAGCTTTTGTATGGGAAACTGGCACTAGTTACGTTTCATACATACCATCCTTGGTGTGAACTTCTATAGACAATCGTTTGGTGCGAGATGAAACAATAATGCACATCGTCATGTTTGACTAAGAATATCCCGTAAGTCCCAATGGCTGTAAATGCCTTGTTTTTTAAGAATTTAATTTTAAATGTCTAATTCAATTTCATAATGATCGTGCGCTCTTGAACTACTGAATATGTCTTCGCCTATGATGAAGTTCGATTAGATTTAAGGGTACTAAAACAGTGGCCTAGCTCCGAGTAATTGTGTCCAAGTCAGTGGTTCGTGCAGCACACGTTGTAAGGTGTCCCCCTCCCCGATCTTGTTAAAATATAGGTACATGTAAGAGTGTGACAAAAAATGTCTCCGATTAAAATGCTCTCTCCTAACATGAAACTGAACGATGACGTGTTATTGACACTGCCTGTTTATTTTAAGAACATGTTAACGAGGGAAACACTTTGTGCAACAGGTTGGTCATTCGGCATAAATGGATTACTAAAAGGACTTTAATGATCAGGTTACTTACTAGCTAGTTTGTGTCTTGACTTAACAATAAGTTTAAGTGTCCCATCCAATAGACAAAGAATGCGCGATGAGTACACCTGGCTTGGACTGCGATTTGTAACCCTCTTCCAACAGAGTGAGTACTGGATGAATCTTGAGGCGTATTTAGCTGCCACAATGATCACTACGCAAATTACCTGCAGAAATCTGAAAGACTCCTACAAAGACGCTGATACTAACCGTGTTAATGAATAAATGACAGGAGACTATGCAGGCACCTCATAGTGAATTAAAATTGTTTGCTGAAGGTCAATGATCGTGGCGGAACTTCTACTACAGTTTCATTTGCAAACTGCATGAGCTTATAACTTGCTAAACAGAATGGTTAAATGCAGCTGTCATTTTAGCAGTGGAAATGAACGGAAAGAAACTGAGACGAATGGTATTCAAATTACTAGATATTTCATCTTAAAACACAGTTCATAGTACATGGAAGAGCATTACTTATGCAAGGACCTCGTGTAGTACTATATGACTGCTAACAACGAATCCACCCACAAACTCTCATAGAACCCTACGAAAATATCAAGGATGGCTAAATGAAGGAGGAAGTGATTCATTTAATTAACTCCTGATTGGAATGTGCTATAGGGAAACATATTTCTGGCTCATATGAATCGAGACTGAATATTTCACAGTACGAAGCATGTTGCATGCTATCACGGGTAATAGGTCTGTGGAAACCTGACTTCGTTCCACAGAATTACTACTGTAACCTGTGTTGTGCAGTGCATTAACTCACCATAAGTCGTAGCTTTGAACAAGGGAATGCAGGACGCAAGTTTCAACGTGAGTTTGCACATCGATGCTCTACAGAATGTACTTGTCTGAACAAAGCGGCACACAGACACACCTGGGCAACAACCGCCACCAGCCTATCCGTCCATCTAGGCCAGATTCTTTCTTTCCACTAAACTCCTTCGTCCAATTCGAATGCAAACATTTTCTTTGTTATCAAGATCGCGCTGACCTTCTATTACGAGACACTGTTCACCAAAGAACGATGCTGACACTACCCTCTTCAACAGAGCAGAAACTGTCTTCATCTCGGTCATCAACTACTGACCACAGGTTATATGTTAGTAAAAATACTTGTGAATTAGAAACCGCGGAATATAGTGAAAGCTGAAAGTTGACATACGTGGTAAGCAACTTTCAACCTTTAGACTAGGATCAGAAAATCAGTGTAGTAACTACGTGCCTTTCTATTGATTAGGATTTCTTGAATAAAGCGAAATGAAAGCAATATCACACAGGAAATTACTAACTCGCGTAGTTAATTTAATGAAGAGCGTGAAATTTGTACTAGCGGCATTTAGTAATATAATACACTTTTTAAGGGCCAATTTCGGTTCAAAAAGATAATACGGAATTTGTTGAAGGACGTCATGGTGCATTCCTGAAGCAGCTCTTATAGTGTCACGAAATTCTGGTAGCTGGTGGAGCTATATGTACCCTTCAAAATGACGTCTGTAACGGAGATAGTAGTAGATAGTGGATAGTAGTAGATAGTGTCGGAAGTCCCATGCGGCTTTTCGCGGATGATGCTGTAGTATACAGAGAAGTTGCAACATTAGAAAATTGTAGCGAAATGCAGGAAGATCCGCAGCGGATAGACACTTGGTGCAGGGAGTGGCAACTGTCCCTTAACATAGACAAATGTAATGTATTGCGAATACATAGAAAGAAGGATCCTTTATTGTATGATTATATGACACCGGAACAAACACTGGTAGCAGTTACTTCTATAAAATATCTGGGAGTATGCGTACGGAACGATTTGAAGTGGAATGATCATATAAAATTAATTGTTGGTAAGGCGGGTACCGGGTTGAGATTCATTGGGAGAGTGCTTAGAAAATGTAGTCCATCAACAAAGGAGGTGGCTTACAAAACACTCGTTCGACCTATACTTGAGTATTGCTCATCAGTGTGGGATCCGTACCAGATCGGTTTGACGGAGGAGATAGAGAAGATCCAAAGAAGAGCGGCGCGTTTCGTCACAGGGTTATTTGGTAACCGTGATAGCGTTACGGAGATGTTTAATAAACTCAAGTGGCAGAGTCTGCAAGAGAGGCGCTCTGCATCGCGGTGTAGATTGCTCGCCAGGTTTCGAGAGGGTGCGTTTCTGGATGAGGTATCGAATATATTGCTTCCCCCTACTTATACCTCCCGAGGAGATCACGAATGTAAAATTAGAGAGATTAGAGCGCGCACGGAGGCTTTCAGACAGTCGTTCTTCCCGCGAACCATACGCGACTGGAACAGGAAAGGGAGGTAATGACAGTGGCACGTAAAATGCCCTCCGCCACACACCTTTGGGTGGCTTGCGGAGTATATATGTAGATATGTAGATGTAGATGTGTCCAGGCAGAGAGCTCACACTCAGTGTCTTCTTGGGAAAAATTTCAGAATGTCTACGGAGACCTTCCACTGAACAGAAGAACGATGAGTCATTGGGCGAGGTGTCAGTCATCATCGAAAACACGGTCGCTCAATCCTGTCCGATCTCCTGCCTGCTTGCCAGCCGGCCGCACGAGGCTGTGACTCCTGCAGTATTGAAACGTGCGGACACTGTCATTAGAGGTGTTCGACAGATCACAGTAAGACACCTAGCTGGTGAACTGGACGTCTCTCTTGGTAGTACTGACACTTTCATCCAGTAATTGTTGTACTCGAAGTTGTGTACCCATTGAGTCCCTCGCCGCCTGACAGGAGACCATAAAGTGCAATTAAGGATCAACCTGTGCGGTACTGCTTGCGCCACACGCGACTGATTTTAAGAATTTTCTGACGAACGCTTTCACAGACGTTGAATTAAGGATTCATCACTTCGTACCAACCAATCTAATATGTGGCGCCTCACACCTCTCCTCCAAAGAAAAAGTTCAAAGCCTCACCCTCAGCCAGTGAAGTCATGACGACAGTCTTCTGGGATTCTGAAGGGGTTATTCCGTTTGATGTCCTCCCTCATGGTGCAAAGATCAACTCTTCAAATGTATTGCTGTAACCTCAGGAAAATGAAGAAAGGACTTAGGCGAGTTCGTCACCACAAAACTGCAAACGAACTTCTCCATAACAACTCAAGGTCCCAAACAGGTCTGCCCACCCGAACGGAGTTCACGAATCATCATTGGAGTGTTCTTCTTCATCTAACCTACAACCTGGGTCTCACAGCTTCAGACGTCCCTCTGATTGGCCCAGTGAAGGATACACTCCGTGGGGAGCAGCATGTGGATGATGGGAGTGTATAAATGCAGCATGACGTTGGCTCCGACGTCGACTAATGGAGTTTTACCATGGGGGTATACAAGTCCTCACGCTAAGGTGATGTGAGGCCATTGCAGTGAATTGAGATTATAAAGAGAAGAAGGGTTTTGTAGCCAAAAGAGTGGGGGAAAATATGGTGTATTGCAATTCTGTGTAAAATCAAACTGCTTTCAGAAAGCGACTCGCATGTAGATATGTAGGAGTTGGTACCTATTATTGACTTAGTTTACCGAAATTACTAATAGCTTCCGATATATGACAGAAGTACAGGATATTTGTAAGTGAATATCGAGGTCTTAACGCTTTATAATATTTATTACATTAAATTTACAGTTATAAAAGATATGTAAAATGAAAGAGCAACTCAATCACTTTTCGCAAGAACCTTATAAATGTTCAATGTGAGCACCATTTATCACATGGAACACATCAAGTCTATAGCCGAGATCTTCCCAAATGTTGATAAGTGTGTCTTACGTGATAGTAGCAAATGGTGCTTCAATCCAGTTTCTTAATTCAGGGAGGTCTGCTGGTAGCGGAGGCACATACACACGATCATTGATGAAGACCCAAAGGAAAAAAATCGCATGGCGTTAGGTCAGGTGAACTTTGAGGCCACGCAAAGCAAGCCTGTCACTGAGCCCCTTGAAGCCTATCCAGCGCTTGCGTACAGTGAATGTCAACCAATCGCATACTTCGCTATGCAAGTGAGGTGGCGCACCATCTTAAATAAAGTTCTCTGGCTCATCTTCTTCCAACTGAAGGAAGAGCCATTGCTCTAGTGTATCAAAGTAAGAAGTGTCAGTTACAGTAAGTTCACCAAAAAAGAAAGGGCCATAAACTTTCCGTCAGGATATGGTAAAAAAAAGAAAAAGAAAAACAGTCGCTTTAGGGGAATCTCGTTGCATTTTTACCACCTCATGAGGATTTTCTGAGCCCCAGATGCGCACAATGTGAGTGTTAATATGTCCACTAAGGTGAAAGGTCGAGTCATCACTGAAGACAACATGGTCCATAAAATCTTCATCATCATGAAACAACACTTCGTTTGCAAAGTTGGCACGTAATTCATGGTCTGCCGGCTTTAGAGCCTGTAATAACTGTAAACGGTAAGGATGCAGTTGTACGCGTTTTCTTAAACCTTTGCAACCAGTCGACACCGCAACTTGTAATTCAGCACTAGCCTTCCAGACTGATTTCTTTGGGCTACGAGTGAACGACTCTCTCACTGGCTCAACAGTCCCTTCACTAAATCTTGGACGTCCTGCTGTGCTCTTCCCTTTACAAACGCAGCTGGTATCTTTAAATTGATGATACCATCTACGAATATTATCACTTGGAGGATCACAACCGAACTTCAGCTGGAGTGCACGTTGCACAGAAACTACAGCTTCGTTCTTGGCAAACTGCAAAACACAAAACGCTTTCTGTTCACTATTCGCCATCTTCGCTACTACCGCTGTCTAGCGGATTGCTGCAGAAACATTGCGCGGTGCACATGCGCAGTGCCAAAGACAACTGTTTGAGTTGCTCTTTAATTTGACATATGATTTACAACGGTAGCCGGCCGTGGTGGCCGAGCGGTTCTAGGCGCTTCAGTCTGGAACCACACGGCTGCTGCGATCGCAGGTTCGAATCCTGCCTCGGGCACGGATTTGTGTGATATTCTTAGGTTAGTTAGGTTTAAGTAGTTCTAAGTCTAGGGGACTGAAGACCTCAGCTGTTACGTCCCATAGTGCTTAAAGCCAGTTTAATGCAACAAATATTATAAGGCGTTAAAACCCCGATATTAATTTGTAAACACCCTGAATTTTGAAGTAATGAAAAGCTTCAGTTTTAGCTGAACGAGGAGACTCCTCTGACATTCATCAGTCCAACAATACTATATGGATGACATATTGCAGGATTCACATTCACGTTTTCAAGAGTGTGACTTGTCAAACTGCTGTAATGTAGGGGAGTACAGTATGGATCATAGCGGTCTGTGGCATCGACTGCCAATCGTACTTCGTGTTACCATAAAAGACGCCTGTTACCTGGAAGTTAGGACATCGTAGATTCCTGTAAAAGATTGGATGAATTGTTGAAGTCAAGTAGCCTCGCAAAATTTGCTGCATCTTTCCACAAGTAATCGTGGTTCTCTAGTTCGAAGCCGAATGGGGGATGAAGAAAGAACAGGGGATCTATATGTTCGAGAGTTGTAGGGTGCTCCAATATGGGCCACGCATGCAGTACACTCAGGGAACAGGTACTTAGATAGCAGAAAACATGTGGTATAGACAGAAATTTTTTAAGATGTGGTATATTGAAACGTCTAATAAAGTTCAAGAGCAACTAGAGAACACCAGTTGCGCCGTAATTTTTGCAAAAGCTGTGCATAAATATGGGATTCATATCCCTCAGTAAAAACAATCTTATCAGTCTGATCGAGACAGCTTGTGGGAATATGACACTGTTTGCAAGAAATAAGCCGAAAAAGTCTCGTCGTTTTACGTAAATATGAGAGTACCACATATCAACAATGCAGTGACGACCGACATTGCTATCGTCCAGCACTCCACGTGTCAACTGCACACTAAGTTTACATGAACTGACTACTCAGAAGTAAGAGTCGACATAAGTTCGTCGGCTTCTACTACCAGTATCAGATGGAATAAAATCATTTTGAGCACTAGGCTGCGATATTAAAAAAATACCAAAATGGAGACATCACGTATTGATACCACCCCACGGGCGTCATTGGACCGAAATTGCAATTACCCGTGAGACGCCGATAGCAGTCGTGCACTCAGCCACTGGTTCACGTTTCTAGCGGATCTGTAACTCCAGCACCCTCTGCCGCCGCAATATAGGACGGCTCACTTGTGCTGGAAGCCACTTAGCAATGTGATGCTGCGCGGGCGCCTCGTATGGTTCAAATGGCTCTGAGCACTAAGGCTCTTAACATCTGAGGTCATCAGTCCCCTAGAACTTAGAACTACTTAAACATAACTAACCTAAGGACATCACACACGTCTATGCCCGAGGCAAGATTAGAACCTGCGGCGGTAGCGGTCACGCGCTTCCGGACTGAAGCTCCTAGAACCGCTCGGCCACACCAGCCGGCGCCACCTGGTATGCGTGGTCCTTCTTCATCGTTGGTGTTTTAGTACTGAGAGACTTTTCCTTGTGGACACTTTGATAACTGGACACGGTTCCTCGCTGCATTATTTGTACTGAGTCTTCGTAAGTTCGCAGAAATACAAATCAAATAAATCTTTTGTGTGTTCCTTTATCTTATCCACTAATCATTTCTACTGCTGTGTAGTTTACTATGGCGACACTTGCCACACCACCCTGTGGCCTCTAACCCTACCACTACTATTGTAATTTAATATGCTCTTACTTATATAACAGAAAACCCTGTCGATACGTTGCCACGTACAACCCCCTTACCAAATTTACTTTAGTCTCAATATAAAGCGCACTATGTGAGGATAATCCTGTTAATAGGAAAAGCTAATCAATAGAGTTACCCTTTTTACAGGGTCTTATGGTGTGTTGTGTTTAATGGATAAGTGAATCAGAGTATTCAAATCTTTTACTAAGATCTTACCCAATGTTTAGAAACGCAGTACGAATAGTATTATATTGAAGCTATGACAACTCAGTTCATTTAGTGGTTTAAAATATGTACCAACGGTCGCCAGTCTGCCCAGGCAATGAAAAGTGAAGTATTGGAAAAGCAGAAATGATTTTTGCCTATTTTCTTGCTATTGTTTAAGTTGCTTCTTCAAATAAATATTACTCCACGTAAACAATGTTGGTATAGGCACTGGAATGCAGACACTGGAATTTCGTTTTGACTCCTACATCCTTATACATTACTTTTTAAAAGAGAATAAGCCCAGTAAATAACTTCAAGGAAGTTAAAAATTTTTTGCCAGGAGTGACCTTTAGAAGGCACTTTCCATAATCAACAAACTTAAATACTAAAATACTTAGATACTGAAGCACACACTTTTTATACTCAACATTTCACTTCACGAAAACGTCTTTCATAATGGAATTTACTTTCAAAAGCTATAATTCTTTGAACTAACTCTGTATAGTGATTTAACAGATTCTAATAACTTAGCTTCACTCTGAACTTTACGGAAGCAAACTTTTACCATAACACTAAGCAATGGTTAAGAGAACATTCTCATAATTTACACAGAAACAATTTAAATGGTGCCACATTATATTAACTTGGTACTTCATAAGTCAACAAAACAGGATACTCGGATTAATCGAACACCAGGAAGGAACCCTACATGAGTGTGTGATTAGGATGAAATAACAGGGTGAACCAGTTTCTTTAAAGTTCAAAAATGACTATTAAAACACACTTTAAATTAATGGCTGACAGTGTACAAAAGTAAAACACAAAAAAACATCTTATCTGGTCGCTTCAGGCTTGAGTGTGGCGAACAATAATAGTGGCTAAACTACCCACAGTACGGCCTGCAAGTATCTTGCTGTATGGGCTCAATTTCTCTTCTTGGCGTCGTTCAATTTTACATACATTAGCCCTACAACCCGCAGCTATACCGTAAGCCGTTTGCTGCCTTCAACCGAGGCATGTTTTGAGCAAATTTGCAGGCAAAGCTTCTCCTGCTCCACAAGGATATTGCCTCAATCACTGCTGCCTATAGACTGAGTGACTTACTTACCGCGCTTGCTCTAGGTAGCGCGCCAGTTCGCCCTTGCCACCTTTTCCACTCCTCAGAAAAACTTCCGTTTCAAACAAAAGCACACTGGCTTTTAAATAACATCTATTTCTTACATTGTTCCTAACCGTGACCATTTCTTACAACTTTCAAATTTACATCAATATGAACCGTATATACACACAGATATTTTTAAATACAAAATGTCATCAGAAAATTATTTAACGTAATAAGCAATTTACAAAGTATTTTCCATCATCACTCACATACAATGCCAAGAATTTCACCCTCCATTATAGCACACTTTACATAGACGGAAAATATAGCACCAATAAGCGAAAATTTTAAAGTAAAGAAATATAAAAATTTTGGTGGAATATAAACAACTAATGTTATAAACCTACATACCTCTTCGTACTGTTGTGTACGAATTCGTGTACAAGAAAATCAACTAAAATGCCGACGTTTCGATCGATTTTCTAGCGGCCCTCTTCAGGGAGGTAGCACTCGGAACCTTCAGTAAGAATCAATAGAACTTTCTCTATATTACAATATAAAATAACGAAGATGTAAGAGGCCTTGTTGAACATAAATGACAAATAGTACATGACAGATTATCATAACATGGGTTTCTTTGAAACAATTTGTGAACTAAATGCAACTTCAAATAACAATTTTAGTACAACACTAAAACGTTTCAAAGAGAGATACTTACCGAATCCTGATGGTTACTCCGAAAAGTGAAATTAAAGACGTTGTGCTGGCATATTTCTAGCACATGAAACTAACATCTTGCCACTATAATACTCTGACATGAATATTTTTTTATATTCTGGACAGAATTTCTAAGTTTATTTCCATATATAATGGCAAGAGGTACGAGTGCTGAGTAATTGATCTGCGTCTTTAAGTTTCACATGCGCTAGCACAGCATTTTACGGTTAGACAGAACTTACACCAAGAAAGCCTATCTTTCATATCAGCTATTAGAAGTAATTAGAGAAGAAATCACCAAATATATATTGAAGCACCGTAATAAAATAAGGACACTTAACTGCTCCGATGCGAAATTTAGTTGTAGCATCGATACGTTCACATTCCGCTGTCAGGGTTAGTACATTACAAAGGGTAAGACTGATTGAGGCTATCACAAAATGGTTATTGCAAAATACGCAGAAGACACGTATTTTCTGGACATGTTTTGAGGTATGGGAGATCAACCGTTGTTCAGTAACTGTGCTGGAACATTGTTGAGGTAGCAAAAAGAGAGTTTCATGACAGATTTGAACCTAGTTAAAGTCTTGTTCACAAACGGAATCACCACCAGTCAGAAGTTAACGGAATGAGATCAAAACGAGAAACGTTAGCTGAATGTTAAATTAAAATACTGACGAAAATTTCGAAGATTTTAGTGTTACGTAAGGTCAGTAAGCGACGCAGTAGCATTTAAGCAGTTTTTCAGCTCTCAATCTGAAACTGAAGATGACTCAGAGATAGCTGAAATTATGAAGTCAGTGAAATGAGGCTCACTGCGGAAGATTGTATTTCCATCACTGCTCTCATTAATCATCGCACCGACTCCGAAATATGTATTGAGATTAGTAACTGCGGAAAATATTACGATATCAACGAAAATCGCACAGTGCCGGAAAGACGAATGAACTTGATGGAGGTTATACTGTAGTGGCTTCCCTTAAGGTTGCAATTTACCTTAAGTCTCTGTAGCACCTTGATTCCCGTCACAGAACTGTGCCTAACTGGTTAATGTCACCCTTCAGACTACTAGGCTGTCACGTGACCCTTCATTTAATAGCAATGGCTATCTCATTGATGTGAATTTATAGTGTTTCTTGCAGAAGATCCATGTATTCTGCAGGTTAATGTAATTGGTTCCTGGCATCAGTTCTACAGTTCGTACAACAGAGTTTGTAAGTACAGACAGCACGTTTGGTTCTGCGCCGTGATTTACTTGTATAGCTGCAAACAGCGCTGACCAAGAAATTATCAATTACATCCGCCTGCAAGTGCTGGCGAATTATTTGAAGTTTGTATTACCCAAACTTTGAGATACCTAACGCTCATGTAGTTCGAGCGGGTGATACAAAGTGCTGATTGCCCAGATTTATTCTCAATACCAGGAGCATACACTGAAGGGTCGAAGCAAATGGTACACCTGCTTAATATCGCGCCGTGTACCCTGCGAGCACACGAAAGTACCGCAACACGACGTGGCAAGGACTCGACCAATGTCTGAAGTAGTGATGCAGGGCTGTCCATAAATCCGTACGAGAAGTGGAGATCTGTTCTGAATAGCACATTGCAAGGCATCTCAGATATGCTCATCATAAATGACACGCCCTGCTTAACTCGCAGGACAGGACAGGTGGTTAAAATCGTGGAAAGGTTCCAAAGTAAATTGCTGTCAGCTACACTAAAGCATACAACTTTATTATTTGATCAAATATTACAAGAGCACAAAAAAAGTTTTTTTGAACACAGAGCTTTAATCTTTGGGACTTAATTACCGGCTGAAACCCACTTTAAGAACGGTTGAAGGTTCATACGTTAAAACACAAGCATAATCAGAAATTTAAAAGGCAAGCCTTATCTTACAACAGTTCTTTATTTAACCTGAAAGCCCAAAGAATCTTAAATTTTCAAAGCAAACAAATTGAATTCATAAACGGCTGAAAGCACAACACTTAAGGCTAAACAACTTAATTTAAAAATACATGGCTTTATGCAAAATAGTTCTTAATTATACAAAACTCAACCAAAAGAAAAACTTAAAAAGTAAAGCTTTACCTTAAAACAGTTCTTTAGTTAGGCTGGAGGCCAAGAGAATCAGGCACTTCAAGAGCAAGCAAGTTACATTAAAATCGGCTGAAGGCCTAACACGTAAAACTTCACAACATTAATTTTTTTTAAATACCAAAGGCCCTACGTGAAACAGTTCTTTAATTTAGGCTGAAGACCATAAGAGCAAAACAACTCAAACTGAAAATCGACTGAGAGCCCAACACTTAAAATTCAACAACATTAAAACCTTTAAAATGCCAAATGTCTTACGTGAAACAGTTCATAAAATTAGGCTGAAGGCCTAATGAATATTGTGCCTTCAGGGCAAAAACAACCTTAATTTTAAAACAAATCGGCTGGAAGCCATACAAGTACAAACGCCAAGAACAAATAAAAGAAGACATTACGCCGAAGGGTGCTCAGATGTCCGAGGGTCGGCCTGGAAATCAATCACTAACGCTCGCTTAGGTGAGACAGGCAGTCGGGCCAACCATTCACGATCAGACGTCAACCCAATCGACCTACAGCTAGCGGTCCCACCGACAAGATAACTTCCACTTCCACTTCACCCGACCAGGGCACAACAGGAAGTTCAACGGAACAACGTAGAAGAAGTTGGCTCCCAAAACCAATCATACATGGAGCTGTCAAACTGCACACCATGCTGAACAGCAACAACACGATGAGGAAACTACACTGCCTGAAATTTACGTCAACGGCCAGGGCAGGTACCCGCGACGTTAACGGCCAGAAGGCAGAACATTCGGCTTGTGCAGCCCTGTCAGTGGCCTATTAGCTGAAATATTTATCAACAATAAATAAAATAAAATTCTAACACTAAATGATAACATCACAAGCAAAGTTAAATTCTATAAGAGATATGCAGATGAGACCCTCATTCTATTTGATGGCACAGAGGATGAAGTGACAAACCTTTTTAACAATTTTAATATCCAACATAAAAATATTCAGTTCAGCCTTGAACAGGAAGAAGACAACACCACATCTTTTCTTGACATAAAAATATCAAAACAGAACCAAAAGACGACTTGAAAACAAACATTCGCAATGCAACTGCGGAAATCACACTAGATGAACTGACAAAAGTTTTCAGAATCATGTTGAGATGTGCTGAGTCGTGTATCGAAGATTATAATGATCATTTTCAACACCTCATGTGAACTATTGACCTATTGAATATTTAGTACGTTCTTTTCCATGATAATAGGTTACTACAGTGTATGTTGTGTTCACAATAACCGAATGAATTACCTGCTTGTTTCCACTCTGTATTTAGAGAATGTACAATCGTAAGATGAAACCTGCTACCACAGCATTTTCGTGGTACTACAACAGTCATATCCAGATTTGACAGTCGGTTCAACCTATACTTAATCTTTAATCTCTAAAATTGAAATTTAATCAGTCATTCAAAAGTACATCGCACAAAGCAAATTGCTCTAAATATCATTCTCCTATTAACTCAGGAACCACTTTTAAAGCTTTCGTGTTGTTCGCTATGGTGATGTCAAATTGTACATATTTCAGATAAATTTTGAATTATAGCCCGTTTCAGTTAAACGCTGATTTTACGATAAAGTCAATGTGATATCAAATTGTACATATTTCAGATAAATTTTGAATTACAGCCCGTTTCAGCTAAACGCTGATTTTACGATAAAGTCAATCATATACCTAAAATGTTTCTATATAGGAAAGTATACGATGTGTACGATGACATTGTACTATATAATAATATACATATCTGAATTACTGTGTTCCGGCTGTATTTTCGTAGTACTTAATTTTTAATGATTTATACTGTATCGTTTCAAATGCTTCATGAATCGTCAATATATTGTAAGGTGTAGCTGTTAATAGTTGCTATCGCTTTATATAGAGTATGTCTTTCTAGCTATACTGATGTAACAATTGGTTAGTATGATGGTAGAAACTGGTTCATTCGCACTAACTCTGCTAATATTTGTCCTACAGACTGTTCTAACAAGTTGATGAGCTCTCCTGCAAAGCTCACTTTCTTTTTGTAGCTTTCATGGATCATGAGTAATTTCATTCTTGCTGGATACAAAGCCCAGCTGTTTCACAACCTGTCGCGCTAAACTGTCAACGTTACCTGTAGAATTTACGGTACTCCATGTGCACTGAAATTCTCAATACTTCTTCCTGAAAGCGAAGTGTGCTACGCAGGTGTGAGGTCGTGACTCTGGTAACCCCCTTCAGTTACCTACATCCCTCTCAATGTTGCCCACCAGCTGTCCATTCGCTGTGCGCCTGCTCTGGAAACATTCTGTACATCTTTGCCGTTGTTATGACAGTCAGCCGAGGCTGTCGATTTTCTTGTCGCCTGTATTAGTCTTGTCATAACTTAGGCCTCTGTCACTGTTCTCTTGTAATGGAATGCAAAACAATTTTATGACTTTTAGGAAATATTTTATATTCTGAATAGGTTTGATAAGGTTACAGGGCCGTTGGTGCTGTAGAGTGGAAGGGCTGGGATTGGTGGGGACGTAATTTTTGTATCACATAACCCTAAACACAATTTATTTGGTAACAACAAATGGAAATTTACGTTTAACTTAGCTATAAATAGTAATGTCACTTTTAGTCTTATCACTTATGTATTTGTACCGATAATCAAAAAGAAACGAGAATGATAACAATATCTAATCAATAAATTAAAGGCTTACAAATATGCAAAATTTAAAGAAGGAATATAGTCTTCTAACAATTTAGCAGACACTCCCCCCACCCCCCCACCCCCCTTCGTAGAGACACTCAACGTACTGTCTCCCCACTACATTTCATAACAGAATGTTTTCACCACTTTTACTGTTTTGTGTACTTTTAAATTCCCCGAAAGAAATACTGAATTTTCTGCATGCTAATATGTACTCATGGTCACCCTTTCTTTTCTGGTCTCTTCATATTTCTTGAGCAGCTATTCTGCACTGGCTTCCTCACGCTATAACATCTGTATTTGCCCATCCATCGTCTGTGATTACCTTTTTTTAAGATTTCCATTCCTTCCGCAAAGAACTACCGAAGGTCGTGCAGGTGACCACAGGCTCTCCGTCTCATGGACCTTCGTATGCAGATCATAAATTCTCATTACTTCAGTATCCAACTTGCTTATACGTTGATTCCTGGCGAGTCTCTTAAACTTCAATCTATTCATCATCATTACGAAGTTACGATTAACGTTTGTACTTCGCCGTACGCAAACCTTGCAGTCAAATACATGTTTTCCCAGTCTTTGTCTGAACGTGATATTATGCAGCGTGCATTTTACTATGTCTCGTATTTTCAATGTATACCTCTTTCTCTTACAATTTTTAAATAGTGAACACCCACTGAAAGCTTCCTTTGTGTAGATTTTGCCTTGCACCTAGTCGCATAGAGTCATTTCGAATTTACTGTGCATCTTCCAATAGCTGGATTGATGAAAAGAGGTATCTTCCCCGGGCACTTTCACGGGAAAGAGCTCTTAGACAATCAGCAACCCCTAGACGTCTGTCTCAGTGCTGAAAAGATGATAATTTTCTCCCCTATATACTAGATATCACAGAAGCTTTTCAATATGCATGTTCTGCGATACGAATAAATCAATGACACGGAAGATAGCCTAAAAAGATACAAAGGTTTTTAAAAAGTATTTTACTAACGGTAGGTATTTCTGTGAAGTCTTATTTATTTCTGAAATTGGAAGACTGCGGTAGCGGCTGATTAAGTAGGTTGTTTGTCGAAACGCAAATCGAGGTGGACGTTTTTGGTAACAGATCATAAACTAGGAATACCGGAATAATAGTCATATAAAAATATCTTCAAGAATGGTTCAAATGGCTCTCAGCACTATGGGACTTAACTGCTGTGGTCAGCAGTCCCATAGAACTTAGAACTACTTAAACCTAACTATCCTAAGGACATCACACACATCCATGGCCGAGGAAGGATTCGAACCTGCGACCGTAGCGGTCACGCGGTTCCAGACTGTAGCGCCTATAACCTCACGGCCACTCCGGCCTGCGGATCTTCAGATGTGCTATTAAGTAAGTGTCCTACTGGTGTCGAACGGAGTCTCACGATCGTTGCTACTACAAAATGAATAACTAATCACCTATCGTCCAATGTGGCCACTACACGTAAATGACAACGCCGGTGCATCAAAGCAAAACTTGATAGTATAGCAGGTTGTATTTATTTTTTAATTAATCGCCTAACAAGTAAAATAGTAGGACAAGTTAATGTTCTTTAAATAGACATCAAGTCTGTCCTTAAACATAACTTTATTTACTCTTAAGTTTCTCAGAGGTTAATCAAAAATAACTGCTCTACGAAATTATGAGCACTTTAGTAACACTGTGAGAGGTATCAGACGAAAGAAAGACTGCACGGAGAATAAAGAACCTAGATATCCTTATCTGTGGAGCTCGGAGTACCAGATTACGGGAACAAAATACAAATTGCAACTAATTTAGCAACTCGGGTTGCGTAGGTGGAATGTATGAAAAGAGAGTTGCTCATTTTACGGATGGCACTGCCACTAATTACGAAAACTTACATTCCTCAAGATCAGCACAGTGTGTCAAACAAGCCCAGTTAATAGTCAGTTCCCGTTTCCTCCGACGGTTCGTCTAAGAATGCCCTAAATTTACATCCACCTGCACAACTTTCAACATTTCTAAACTTCAATATGAAAGTGACAACTCCAAGCTATTGTTAACGTGATGGATGAGAAATATAACAAAATGTACGGAAACTCAGGGAAAGGAAACTAAACTTCTCACCATTTGTGTACAAGATACACATTTTACCATCAAGAGATAGGCACTGTGCTAAAGCAGTGCCACTTCGATCGGTGGCCCTTGCTCGTCATGTGGTAGATGACACGACACAATCTGATTGGAAATACCAAACTTTTAGAGGGAAACAGAACACAGACTCCCACACTAATTGAGCAGCACTATCGTTTCTGGGCCTTTGATGCCAGCACAGAAAGGGAAATTGTCGTGTTACAGTTACCCGAGGGGCTGACACCATGGTCACTGCACTCACTGTCCAACACACAGACAGGGGGTCATCGTTTTCAGACACAAGCTGTGGAGCAGTCCCAAGCCTAACTTCACTGAAAGTTGCTCAACAACTTAGGGGAGTACGCTAGACCTGATGAGGTACATAGACTGCCCTCTGCTGACAAATGAGACAAGAGACCATAACGTGGTCCACCTGAACTACTAAAAGGTCGCAAAGATTCCTCTCCAAGTACACGTGTCCAATGCTCACAAATCTATGAACTGATATCGCATAGCGATAAGTGGTAGTAATGTCACAGCTCAGGGAATAGGCGAACTGCTTAAAGAGATACCTCGACTGTCTTGTTATATTACTTTAATGTATTTTATGCAAAAAATGATTCTCATATGATGCACTGCTCCTATTAGAAATCGGAATTGAATGGCCGTTGCAGATTCAGATCCTGCTCTTCACCAACTGGGAGTCCATAGCGTCAACTACCTGTTCCCAAAAGAAGCGGTAACTAAGAACCAACAGAACTGACGTGGAATTTTACGAAAGTCACAGAAATACCTCCCAATAATTTGCATATAAAAATGAATTCGGAAAACAAAATTAATATTGCGTGTAACATTCTACACTGAAGATCCAAAGAAACTGGTACCCGAGACTAATATCGTGTAGGGCTCCCGTGAGCACACAGAAGTGTCGCAACAGGACGTTGCATAGACTCGACTAATGTCTGAAGTAGTGATGGAGAGAAATGACGCCATAAATCCTGCAGGGCTGTCCATAAATCCATAAGAGTACGAGGGGGTGGAGATCTCTTCTGACCAGCACGTTGCAAGGCATCCCAGATGTGCTCAAAAATATTCATGTTTGTGGAGTGTGGTGGCCAGCGGATGTGTTTAAACTCAGAAGACTGTTCCTGGAGCCACTCTGTAGCTATTTTGGACGCGTGGCGTGTTGCATTGCCCAAGTCCGTCGGGCAGCTCAATGGACGTGAATGGATGTAGGTGATCAGATAGGATACGAAAGTGTAGCCTGTCAATCGTATCTAGACATATCTTGGGTGCAATGTCACTCCAACTTCACACGTCCTACACAATTACAGAGCCTACATCAGCCTGAGTAGCCCCTGTTGACATGCAGGGGCGTGGATTCATGAGCTTGTCTCCATACCTGTACACGTCCATCCGCTCGATCCAATTTGAAAGGAGACTCCTCCGACCAGGCAACATGTTTCCAGTCATCAACAGTCCGATGTCGGAGTTGACGGGCCAAGGCGAAGCGTAAAGCTTTGTGGCGTACAGTCATCAAGGGTACACGATTGGCCCATATCGATGATGTTTCGTTGGTTCGCACGCTGACGACCCAGCATTGAAATGTGCAGCAATTTGCGGAAGGGTTGCACTTCTGTTACGTTGCACGATTCCCTTCAGTCGTCATTGGTCCCGTTCTAGCAGGATCTTTTCCCGGCCTATGCGGTGTTGGAAACGTAATATTTTGCAGGATTCCTGATATTCACGGTACACTCCTGAAATGATCGTACGGGAAAATCCGCACTTGATCGCTATCTCGGACAATCTGTGTCCCGGCCCTCGAACGCCGACTGCAACATCTTGATAATTTGCCATGGTAGCAGCAGTTACTGATCTGACATCTGCGCCAGGCACTTGTATTATATAGGCGTTGCCGACCGCAGCGTCGTATTCTGAAAGTTTACATATCTCTGTATTTGAATACTCATTCCTATACCAATATCTTCGGTGCTTCAGAGTGCATTTCATACATACATTGTTTATATTTTTCTGATATTTGATATCTTCCCTAGGTCTGGATCAGAATAACAATGTGATTGACGGTTTGCTATTTACAGGGCTGCTAACACAGAAGTTCAGAGAACACTCTTTTATGTTCTGTTCCACGTTGTCACATGACACTGCTACGCCAGGTAGCGTTTACTGGAGAGTTGCGGACAACGGTTGTAGCCGGTAACCTGAAGCTTGCTATCCGTTTTAGTCGTATGCTTTTCTGCTCTGTGAAGCAAGTTTATTTAGTGCTTCAAAATGTCTGAAGCTTGTAGTGGAAGTATGCAGAAAAGTGCTGCTGTGAAACAGAAATTTCAGAATCTGCTCACGTTTTATGTAGTCAGATAATTAGAGTTTGTGGGCTCAGCGCGGGAATATGTAGAGAAGGAAAGAGAGAATGGTACGCCTCTACTGTCTAGGATGAAGGTTGTCTAAAGAATTGCAAACCCTTCGAAAAAAAATGGTTCAAATGGCTCTGAGCACTATGGGATTTGCATCTATGGACATCAGTCCCCTAGAACTTAGAACTAGTTAAACCTAACTAACCTAAGGACATCACACAACACCCAGCCATCACGAGGCAGAGAAAATCCCTGACCCCGCCGGGAATCGAACCCGGGAACCCGGGCGTGAGAAGCGGGAACGCTACCGCACGACCACGAGATGCGGGCCCCTTCGAAAATTCATAAAAACCACTGCAATGTAGGTTTATATCATAAAACATTGTGCAGAAGAGAAGAGGCAAGTTCATCTAGATACGAACACAGAGTGAAAAGAGGAATACAAGACATCAAGTAACAAACTTGGGCTCATTTCCACAAGATGCTGTTATTGCCACATGTATTGGTATTACTAAGGTAGAGAGCACCAGTCCACAAAGAAACTATTAGATCGTGACATTGGTCTCCCATTGAATCACGGTTGTGGTACAGACTGATCTATAGCGCAGCCGGAGGTCTAGGTTAGGATGAAATGTGGTCTTTTGGTCATGAATTGGCTTAACCAACAAATGTGAATGCCACATAAATGTTGTCCTATCATACTGAGTTGTGGTGTAGCCTAATGTTTATGTTTCCGCCATATTTAAACGCACTTTTCCTATAAAAGATAAAACTACGAAGTAATTTCAGAAAAAGTATATTAGGTTATGTACTAGTCTCTGATAAGTAATTTCATCCGTATCATGTACATACAAGGGAAACAAACTACGAGAAAAGCACTGAGGGTCCTGTACATACGGTTACCAAGAGACTGTGCCTTACTCCTCGCGTGGTAGCATCAATTAGTGACAGCAATACTTCTCCGTTAACAATCAGAGCCCTGTGCTTCAGCAACAAAACAATTAATGGACGCCAAATCGATATATGTGATATCGCTTCGATGGTGTGTCGATTTCTATGAGACACTGTTAAGGTTAGATTTGAAGTTCATGTGTTCCTCGAAAGAACACGGATAAGCGTAGGTAATTCCGTGAGAAGAGACTGAACTAAGTATTGTAGGAACACTGCCGTTTCGTGGGAAAAGGCACAAGAATTATTGTCTTGTGTAGTGGAAGTCTCTAGTTTAGTAGCGAGCTGTCTCCTGGTCTATAATTATTGAAAAACAAACGAATACTATGAAGAGATAAGTTACAGTAGTTTGTTAAAGTGACTCAGCGGCCCACTACTGGAAAAATTAATCGACCGCCAGACGTTGCAATGGAGAATGTCCCGTACCATACGGTTATTGAAGATAAGGCTCCGATGACGGCCACAAAAAATCGCAAACACAATTAAGTCGTTAATGCGTGCCAATGTAGAAGCGCACGAAGGTTTACGTAAGACGCACCTCATGGAACTTCAGGTACAAAATAAATTACTCTTATAACAGTACGTTGTCGACGAGATGGATAAAGGACGCAGTCACAGATCTATTAGACTTCCACCGTAGCAATGCCATTTTAACGCAATCGAATTGATTTGGGTACAGATCGCACATAAAATGACAATAAGCAATAAAAGCTTCGCTGTGGCAGCAATTTACGAATCGTTAGAGGAAGCAGTGGCGTAAATTGTACCACAGAAGTGGAGTAATGCTTTGCGCCACTCAGAAAAAGTTGTTAAATTAGGACGAAGTGAGTGCAGACAATAATATAGAAGATGTAATTAAACCCTTCCGAGCCGGCGGGAGTGGCCGTGCGGTTCTAGGCGCTGCAGTCTGGAGTCGAGCGACCGCTACAGTCGCAGGTTCGAATCCTGCCTCGGGCATGGATGTGTGTGATGTCCTTAGGTTAGTTAGGTTTAATTAGTTCTAAGTTCTAGGCGACTGATGACCTCAGACGTTAAGTCGCACAGTGCTCAGAGCCATTTGAA
Source organism: Schistocerca americana (assembly GCF_021461395.2). Classification (NCBI taxonomy): domain Eukaryota; kingdom Metazoa; phylum Arthropoda; class Insecta; order Orthoptera; family Acrididae; genus Schistocerca; species Schistocerca americana. The sequence continues at coordinate 50,261,449 of NC_060124.1, forward strand.
CCATTTTGAAACCCTTCCGAAATTCGAGTGACTCTTCCAGGGTGCATAACACTGATAACGACAGTAGAAGGGAATGAAGAGACTATGAACCGACATCTACCCTTGCCGTACTTCGTATTACTTCTGCAGTCATGGTTTGAGTGTCTTATTTTGAGTTACGTCTATCGTAATTCCGTCGTAGGTCTCATTCGCTGCTGAGGAAAACGCCTCTGCACAAGTCTGCACCAAATCCACGTTATAGCGATTGATAAACTCTTAACCAGTGCATATTATTTTAATGAACGTAGTTAATGTATTCACATGAAGGATTCAGATTCATTTGAGGATCCGTTTCGTATTTAATACACCACCTGAACGTGAGGAATAGTAATTGTCGTAAAAGACAGTTCATGTCCTGTAGCTTTTATTGAAATGTATATAAAATGAGAAAATGATAAAATTTTTTCCACAGGAGTGCGTTTGTTAAGCTGTAAGGATATTAAGATCCGGTAAAGCTATGTCAAAATAGCACATCAGCAGGGAGAATAAAATACGAAAGCACACCGCTGTTGCTGCGATAGCCATAATGCATGCGTTCGCAATCGCGAACCGATATCACACACTTCCGCGCCTGAGTGTGCTTTGCTGTCGATCACTTTCTTTTACGTTCCACCTATAATGTTGCAATTTTACAATGAGGTGACAGAAGACATGGGATGCCTCCTAAAGTCGTGTCGGACGCCGGTCGGGGTGACCGAGCGGTTCTAGGCGCTACAGTCTGAAATCAAGCGTTCGCTACGGTCGCAGGTTCGAATCCTGCCTCGGGCATCGATGTGTGTGATGTCCTTAGGTTCGTTAGGTTTAAGTAGTTCTACGTTTAGGGGACTGATGACCTCAGATGTTAATTCCCATAGTGCTCAGAGCCATTTTTTTCGTGTCGAACCTCCTTTTGCCCAACGTAGCGCAGCATCTCGACGTGGCGTGGACTCAATAAGCGGTTGGAAGTCCTCTGTACATATATTGAGCCTTGATGCCTCTATAGCCTTCCATAGATACGAAAGTGCTACAGAGGCAGGAACTAACCTCCCTATTATGTCCTGTAAATGTTCGACGGGATTGATGTCGGGTGATCCAGGTGACCACGCCATTCGCTCGACTTGTCCAGAATGTTCTTAAAACGAATCGTGATCAGGTGTGGTCCGCTTACATGTCGCATTGCCATCCGTTAAAATTTCATTCTTGTCTGGGAACATAACGCGCATGAATGGCTACAAATGGTCTCCAAGTAGCTGATATGCGAGGGCCCACTCCATTAAATGTAAACACAGCCCACAACACTATGAAGCCATTACCAGCTTGGAAAGTGCCTTGCTGACAACTTGGATCCATGGCTTCGGGGGACTGTGTCACAGCTCTTACCAACTGAAATCGAGACTCATCCTACCAGGTCACGTTTTCCAACCGTTTATGTTCCAAGCGACATGGTCACGACCCCAGGAGAGGTGTTGCAGGCGACATCATGCTCTTTAGCAAAGGCACTCGCGTCGGCCGTAGGCTGCCGTAGTCCATAAACGCCAAATTTCGCCGCATTGTCCGAACGAATACGTTAGTCATACATCGCACGTTGATTTCTACAGCTATTTCGCACAGTGTTGCTTGTCTGTTAGTACTGACAGCTCTACGCAAACGCCGCTGCACTCTTTCGTTAAGTGAACGCCGTCGGCCATCCCGTGCGTGGCGAAAGATAGTAATTGAAACGTAGTGCTCTCGGAAGATTCCTGACACTAAATATTTAGTTCCCTAATGATTTCCGATATGGAATGTCCCGAGTATCCATCTCCAACTACAGTTCCGCGATCGAAGTCAGTTAACTCCCGTCATCCGGCCATAATCACGTTGGAGTCACCAGAGTGCAAATGACAGCGCGGTCAATTCACTGCCCTTTGATACCTTGCGTATGCGACACTACCTCCACATATATATATGTGCATGTCTCTATTCCATGACTGTTGTCACCTCAGTGCAATGGCCAGCAGCTCCATAACACAGTGCACTGCCTGAGGATATACAGGGTGATTATAATTAAAGTTAAACTTTCAAACCGCTGTAGAAATAACACCACCGGTCGGAATGACGTCAAAGTGCAACAGAATATTATCGGAGAAGGGGAAAACGTATGGCAGAAGAAAAATAAATGTAGCAATAGACAGCGCTGTAAGCATCTTAATTTAATAATGGTCGTATTCAAATGGCAAATGATACAACAATGCCTAAGGTGTAAGTTTGACATTAAACAAACTATGCTACTCAGTGTGGATGGGTGTATACGTGTGCTACTATTAGTTGCGTAAGCCCACTCACCACGGCAAGTCATATGGCATCGGATGGGAAAAACCGGTTTTGTATTGTCCTGCGGCCAAAAACCCTATAAATAGCATCACTCTCATCTGTTTCTAATTGTCCTGAGGCCAAAAACCGCATGAAAAGCATCAATCATATCGGTTTTTAATTATCCTGAGGCCAAAAACCACACGGAAAGCATCAATTAAAATCAAATCGGATTATTAATTTCCGTATGACTGGCGCAAAACGTGTTCTGTATGCTGTCCACAATTTTCTGCAACAAGATGAAATCGAGAAACAGCATGTTCCACAACTGATGAAAGAGTTTCCGGGGTCACATTCGGAATGTGTTGCCCAATGGGTGCCTTCAATACAGCTAAGTTAGCAATCGTAACACTGAACACATTTCACAAAGCCCAACAGCCAGAAGTCACAAGGATTAAGATCAGGTGATCTGGGATACCAGGCTGTAGGGAAAGGGTGGCTGATGATTGTAGAATTTCCGAAATGGCGCTTCAGTAGCTGCTTAACTGGATTTGCAAAGTGTAGAGGTGCACCATCATGCATAAAAATGATCCCATCCACACATCCACGCTGCTGGACAGCTGGAATGACATGGATGCCCAAACGACATTCATAGCGCTTACCAGTGACGGTACAGGAGATAGGACCGGAAGCACCTGTCTCTTAGAAAAAAATATGGCCCGATAAAATACGAAGCCGTAAACCCCCACCGCACAGTGATCTTATCAGGATGAAGTGGTACTGGCTGATTTGCGTGTGGATTTTCCGTTGAGAATATTCGACAGTTTTGTGTATTGACATATCCTGTCCATAAAATCTGCCACGGTCAGTCATTCTCCACTTCCATGCGAGCAAGAAATTCTTAAGCAAAGCTCTCTCTTGCTGGCCGGTCAACATGAACCAATTCGTGCAAATGAGTAATTTTGAATCGATATCAAAGAAGGATGTTTCGTAGGGTTTTATGTCCAATGTTCGGGCAATTCTCCGTGCACTACACGTTTGCACACCACCACTCGTCTCCTCCTGCACTGCTGTGGCAGCTGTTTTCACTAACGTCGAATTAATTCGTTTCATCCGTCTACCAAGTTACACACGTAAGAACCCGTCTTTTCGAATTTCCGAATCATTTCCTCCAGACTCACGGCAGTCATCAGCCTTTTTTTTTCAAACCCATCAGTGTGCAGAACTTCGGCAACGTGACGTGTGCTCTGTCATCATTCTTGTAATACAGCTTGTAATGGTACTTGAATTACGTAACCATTACGGAAACTCACCTCAACCTCTCGATACCAGCAATATTCTACTGTGTTTCTGTAATATAGTTAACATATTTCTGTGACAACATTCAGTTGATTTCATTAATGTAGAGGTACTTCGATACATCGATAAGTATATATTGCAATGATATTATTCTTATGTGCATTCTTTCTTTTGTCACTATGATCTTTGACGTACTTGTAACTCTGATTTTTGGGCGCATAAGCGGTTATTAGAGAGTCAAGCTTTGGTCGTCATGTTAAAAAGACGCAAACTGTAGTCAGTTTATGAAATGTGAACTTTAACAGTGAGGAAGATATTTTAAAGTATGTTTTATATTGTGAAGTGATGTTTTGGAACGAGTTACGTGATATTGCAACATGAGTAATAAAAAAGAAGTGTAACTTAAATTCGGAGTGCTGATTACTTTTTTACATCACCATTGTCCTAACTTGCAAAAGTTTAATCTTCAAGAAAGGTTTATGAAACACATCTATAAGACATTTGAATATCGCAGAATAACACCTAGGCCTCTTTGCATCCGAGCTCGGGTTGTTAGAAACTTTACAAGCAGAGCGCGATCCTACATTGGGACAGTCACGGCGAACTTCGCAGACGCGGAAGGAGGAAAAGCCGTGTACCCGGCGTGTTTATTCCAACTTCAGTGGGTCGTGCGCATAACAGGTGTTTTCATTTACGTATTCTGACACATACAGCGCCATCTGTTGATCAATTTTAGCACCATTTTTTTCTTCTGCCTGGCGTTTTCTCCCTTCTCCGATAATATTCCGTTGCAACTTGACGTCATTGTTATCAGTGGTGGTATTTCTACAGTGTTTAGAAAGATTAATTGTAATCACCCACTACTTAGTCTACAGCTTAATATTATCAAATCGTAGTAACGAATTTCTGCTAACCGTTGCGGTACAATAAAGTAAAAGTTTAAGGAGGCGCTTACTGTTGGAGAAGCGTCAAATGAGTATCTCGCCACCCGTATTGTCTTCGCAGTTAGCAGACAGTGCGTGCACGGGACGCAGCCAATGTCACAGGGGCTCAGAGACTATATTATAGTTCACGAGCGACGCTCCTGCGCGCGCGCCGTCCAGCCTGAAAATGACTACGTAATTAATTTGTGCCCCCGGACATTATTTCCCTGCGACATCAAAGGAGCCGCGCCCTCGCTGGTGCGTCGCGCCAGTTCCAGCCGCCTCGGAGTGCAGGCGGCGCCACTGGTTGCCGTGTAGTTCCGCGCACATGCGCAGATGGAACACAGAATTGCAATGGCGATCTCTTGCGGCCTGTGGGACGGTGTGGAGACCCGCTACCGGGCTGGGTCATCATTACCGACTGAGGTAAAGGCGACTGAAACTGGGGTGCAGTAGTTATTACTTTTTTGCTCCTCTTTTTTCCGCCGTTGCTTAGGGTTTGATCACTTTATAAAAGCTTTACGGGACGAAATTGAGTCTCTGTGCCCTTTTCGTAGAGCAAAGTAAGCTCATCTCGGCATTACATGTTATGCATAGGAGGCGATGTATAACTTACATCTATGCGACAGTCTACAAACGCTGTACTCTGGTGACGATGGAAGTGCTTTTATGGAGCAGACTGAAACTGTCGGATCTGTAGCTACCATAACTATTCATTTGCATTACGTAATGGAAACTCGTCGTTTAGTAATGAAAGATCTATTTTTTAGGGTAAGTACAGGATTTCACTGCTGTGAACATACTGAGCTATGCGGCAGATTGTGTAATTGTTTCTGTACAACCAGATGATGTGTCAAAGACTTCAGTCCTCACCAGAAAGGAATTTTGGCTGCTTTTGGTACTTCACATTGATTTTTGCAGTTATTTCACGCAGTGCTGCTTCATGTTTACCAGTGTCATTGTCAGCACTTAATTATCGCCTGCTAGTAAACGGTGCTTCTTTCAGTTGTGGCCTCTGCTACTATTCGAAACAACTACTTGCACACTCGTAATATTCGCAGACACTTCGTTCAGCGAACAATCACTACAATTCCACAGTTCCTGGAGTACATCACGGGTACAATTACAGAACGTAATGCAGCTCTACGTAACCTCAACTGCACATGGTCTAGGAATATTCCTAATCGTTTATGACACTTGAAACAAAATTTGTTTCCCACAGTGCTCTATACAGGGTGTTACAAAAAGGAAAGGCCAAACTTTCGTGAATCATTCCTCACACAAATAAAGAAAAAATGTTATGTGGACATGTGTCCGGAAACGCTTAATTTCCATGTTAGGGCTCATTTTAGTTTCGTCAGTATGTACTGTACTTCCTCGATTCACCGCCAGTTGGCCCAATTGAAGGAAGGTAATGTTGACTTTGGTGCTTGTGTTGACATGCGACTGATAGCTCTACCGTACTAGCATCAAGCACATCAGTACGTAGCATCAACAGGTTAGTGTTCATCATGAACGTGGTTTTGCAGTGAGTGCAATGTTTACAAATGCGGAGTTGGCAGATGCCCATTTGATGTATGGATTAGCACGGGGCAATAGCCGTGGCGCGGTACGTTTGTATCGAGACAGATTTCCAGAGCGAAGGTGTCCCGACAGAAAGACGTTCGAAGCAATTGGTCGGCGTCTTAGGGAGCACGGAACATTCCAGCTTATGACTCGCGACTGGGGAAGACCTAGAACGACGAAGACATCTGCAATGGACGAGGCATTTCTTCGTGCAGTTGACGATAACCCTAATGCAACTGGAATCACTCAACAGAGGAAAGTCCACTGGACCTGATGGAATACCAATTCGATTCTACACAGAGTACGCGAAAGAACTTGCCCCCCTTACAACAGCCGTGTACCGCAAGTCTCTAGAGGAACGGAAGGTTCCAAATGATTGGAAAAGAGCACAGGTAATCCCAGTCTTCAAGAAGGGTCGTCAGCAGATGCGCAAAACTATAGACCTATATCTCTGACGTTGATCTGTTGCAGAATTATAGAACATGTTTTTTGCTCAAGTATCATGTCGTTTTTGGAAACCCAGAATCTACTATGTAGGAATCAACATGGATTCCGGAAACAGCGATCGTGTGAGACCCAACTCGCTCTATTTGTTCATGACACCCAGAAAATATTAGATACAGGCTCCCAGGTAGATGCTATATTTCTTGACTTCCGGAAGGCGTTCGATACAGTTCCGCACTGTCGCCTGATAAACAAAGTAAGAGCCTACGGAATATCAGACCAGCTGTGTGGAAGGATTGAAGAGTTTTTAGCAAACAGAACACAGCATGTTGTTATCAATGGAGAGACGTCTACAGACGTTAAAGTAACCTCTGGCGTGCCACAGGGGAGTGTTATGGGACCATTGCTTTTCACAATATATATAAAAGACCTAGTAGATAGTGTCGGAAGTTCCTTGAGGCTTTTCGCGGATGATGATGTAGTATATAGAGAAGCTGCAGCATTAGAAAATTGTAGCGAAATGCAGGAAGATCTGTAGCGGATAGGCACTTGGTGCAGGGAGTAGCAACTGATCCTTAACACAGACAAATGTAATGTATTGCGAATACGTAGAAAGAATGATTCTTTATTGTATGATTATATGATAGCGGAACAAACACTGGTAGCAGTTACTTCTCTAAAATATCTGAGAGTATGCGTTCCGAACGATTTGAAGTGGAATGATCATATAAAATTAATTGTTGGTAAGGCGGGTACCAGGTTGAGATTCATGGGGAGAGTCCTTAGAAAATGTAGTCAATCAACAAAGGAGATGGCTTACAAAACACTCGTTCGACCTATACTTGAGTATTGCTCATCAGTGTGGGATCCGTACCAGATCGGGTTGACGGAGGAGATAGAGAAGATCCAAAGAAGAGCGGCGCGTTTCGTCACAGGGTTATTTGGTAACCGTGATAGCGTTACGGAGATGTTTAATAAACTCAAGTGGCAGACTCTGCAAGAGAGGCGCTCTGCATCGCGGTGTAGCTTGCTCGCCAGGTTTCGAGAGGGTGAGTTTCTGGATGAGGTATCGAATATATTGCTTCCCCCTACTTATACCTCCCGAGGAGATCACGAATGTAAAATTAGAGAGATTAGAGCGCGCACGGAGGCTTTCAGACAGTCGTTCTTCCCGCGAACCATACGCGACTGGAACAGGAAAGGGAGGTAATGACAGTGGCACGGAAAGTGCCCTCCGCCACACACCGTTGGGTGGCTTGCGGAGTATAAATGTAGATGTAGATGTAGATGAATGTCAGCGTCAGAGAAGTAGCTGCTGTAGGAGGTAACGTTGACCACGTCACTGTGTGGAGAGTGCTACGGGAGAAACAGTTGTTTCCGTACCATGTACAGCGTGTGCAGGCACTATCAGCAGCTGATTGGCCTCCACGGGTACACTTCTGCGAATGGTTCATCCAACAATGTGTCAATCCTCATTTCAGTGCAAATGTTCTCATTACGGATGAGGCTTCATTCCAACGTGATCAAATTGTAAATTTTCACAATCAACATGTGTGAGCTGACGAGAATCCGCACGTAATTGTACATTCACGTCATCAACACAGATTTTCTGTGATCGTTTGGGCAGGCATTGTTAGTGATGTGTTGATTGGGCCCCATGTTCTTCCACCTACGCTCAATGGAGCACGTTATCATGATTTCATATGGGATACTCTACCTGTGCTGCTAGAACATGTGCCTTTACAAGTACGACACAACATGTGGTTCATGCACGATAGAGCTCCTGCACATTTCAGTCGAAGTGTTCGTAGGCTTCTCAACAACAGATTCGGTGACCGATGGATTGGTAGAGGTGGACCAATTCCATGGCCTCCACGCTCTCCTGACCTCAACCCTCTTGATTTTCATTTATGGGAGCCTTTGAAAGCTCTTGTCTACGCAACCCCGGTAATAAATGTAGAGACTCTTCGTGCTCGTATTGGGGACGGCTGTGATACAATACGCCATTCTCCAGGGCTGCATCAGCGCATCAGGGATTCCATGCGACGGACGGTGGATACATGTATCCTCGTTAACGGAGGACATTTTGAACATTTCCTGTAAAGAAGTGTTTGAAGTCACGCAGGTACGTTCTGTTGCTGTGTGTTTCCATTCCATGATTAATGCGATCTGAAGAGAAATAATAAAAAGAGCTCCAACATGGAAAGTAAGCGTTTCCAGACACATGTCCACATAAAATATTTTCTTTCTTTGTATGTGAGGAATGTTTCCTGAAAGTTTGGCCGTACCTTTTTGTAACACCCTGTATTTGTTGCAACACAAATAAGCTGCTCATTTGAAGACAATGTCATCCCTCCAGGAGGAAATGAAGTGAAATGGCGCCAAATCGGAAGGCTGGAGGAGGAAGGGTTGGGTAATTTTGTGTAATTAGTTCCACGGCCAGTTTGTATTTAATGATATCGTAATGACGAATGTATGATGAGGCCTAATGCAAAAACCTTATATGGACGTCAACTTTTGTAACTTATGGCTACTAAACCATCCTTGAAACAGTATATCATTACTGAGCCGTAACTTACCTCTGGAACGATTAGTGTATCGGCTGTTTCTCGTGTCCGCGCTTTGCCGCGGTGCCATTGGTAGAGATCACCTGCTTAGGCGCGAGAGGAAGGATTCGAAAGGGAATATTCGGTGCCGCAGCGAGACGCGGTGGAAATTACGCTTGTTACCGAGAGAGGGCAGTGACCCTGTCAGTCGTCGTGGTGGTAGTGGTCGAGCCGTGGTCGGTGGGGGGCGTGCGAGCCCGTCGTTTGTTTTGGCCGAGTACGGAAGCAACGCTCGTGAGTGGTGACTTGGAGTGGGACTTCACGCAAATAGTGGAACTGCATCCTAGCTACGTCTGGAGAATAGTGTAGCGTACAGAGATCTGAATTCAACCGTCTGCAACCTTCAGCTGTGTTGGTTCTGGTGGGTAAGGATCGTTCTTGTACGATTAACTGCTGTTTTGTGCTGTGGTCGCAGGTTCGAATCCTACCTCGGGCATGGATGTGTGTGATGTCGTTAAGTTTGTTAGGTTTAAGTAGTTCTAATTTATAGGGGACTGATGATCTCAAATGCTAGGTCCCATAGTGCTCAGAGCCATTTTGCTCCTTGCCCTGTAGGTGAGATTGTGCTTACAAGTACTACCTTTGTCTATTGCGTATTTTACTTTGTTTAACGTACGAAAACTGTGAAAATTGTTCAAAATATATAGATCTTGGGTCAGATAAGTATTGCAAGTGTAATATTTGTTTATATAAGTAAAATGCCTGGCAAGTTCTATAAGAGCGAGTGTGGCTAAGTCTGTTAAGTTATTCGAAGTATGTTTTACTGAATAGCAGCGTGTGTAGACTTAATTATGAGTCTGCCAGATAACTGGCAAATGTTGCTGTTGCTGCACTGGTTACCTCTGTTCAACTGTGTGCGCAAGCAGCTCGAATCATTCAGTGGCATTTTCGTTGTAATTCTGAAGGTGTAATTTTATCTTAACTCTGTAACGAACTGTGGTTTCACTGCTTTGCGCCCTGCTAGAGTATTTCAATGAACCTCCCACTTAAATCTCTTGATGATTAAAGTTGCAATGAAAATGTCTTTCGTGCTTTAAAGTATTGCAGTTTGCTTTCAGAACTTCGGTCCTTTTGGCTGTTTGCAAGGATGTACTTCGATACCTGTTGTCACATCATGCACTCCAAATGTTGGCTGAGTTCACAATTGGAGTGAAATGTGTCATTTTCTAATAGTTTGTTTGGTGTATTATAGAAGGAACTTGTTTACTAAGCCGACTGGGCTTCTCCTCAAGCGTTGCTGCGTGGCCAGTACAGCTAAGTGCGTCTATGATCGCTGAAGGCTGCTAAGTTTGAACGGTTTGAGCACTGCCGTAATTTACCCATATATTCTATCTGTAAGAAATTTTTTTCTGACTTAAAATAGTAGCTTGTAAATCATGTTTTTGATGTTTTATCTATTAAAAAGATTTCTGTCCCTTTCGGAGCCACCAGGCTCGTCAGTCCTGTGTCAAATTATTTTGTCTAAGAAATTTGCATTCAAGAAGTACAATATCTGTAAAGTCTTGTGGTAAAACTCATTTTTCTTTAAAAAAAAAAGAAAAGAAATCTATATTTCGCAACTTCATTTTTGTCACAAGTTAAAGCACCAGTTTCAAGTTAAAAAAATTCTTTTGGTGAAGGAAATCACCGCCATCTGAAGTAAACTATATATTCTCAAACGTCACGCTTATTGCTTCACAAATGTTTCCTGAATTTTTGACTTTACTTATTAAATGAACAATTAATAAGTTGTGATTCATTATGTCTCTGTGCTACTGCCAGTTTGCTTGATTTTATGCCTGGTACATAAAATGTGTTGTATATAGTCGTCTGTGGACTTAGTCCTTTCACTCCCCACAGACCTGAGATCTGCTGTCAACGTAACAATTACATTACGATGTTTAATAAATTGTGAGTTCAGTCAAGATAATTGTCTGCGACACACAAGACGTATAGGACGTTTCATTTTACCCCTAAATGAACAGGTTTCGCTCTTTTCTATACTGTAGAACCTCCGCCATTACATTGCTGTTTCTATCCACCTTTCGTTTAAAACCAAAGAACTACACCCAAACGCCAACTACATTACGTTTGAACTTTCTTTTTATGAAGTCAAAAAAGAATGAGTTACCCATCTCGAATTCAGCTTTTGGTAAGCATAAATTTTCAGAAGATGATTTCCTACAGGAAATTCCTTCTTCACGTATCAGTTCTGCTTGGACAATCCAGCGTCATGATGAGAAGATAGCTGTATTACATTGCTGTTTCTATCCACCTTTCGTTTAAAACCAAAGAACTACACCCAAACGCCAACTACATTACGTTTGAACTTTCTTTTTATGAAGTCAAAAAAAAATGAGTTACCCATCTCGGATTCAGCTTTTGGTAAGCATTAATTTTCAGAAGATGATTTGCTACAGGAAATTCCTTCTTCACGTATCAGTTCTGCTTGGACAATCCAGCGTCATGATGGGAAGATAGCTGTATTAGTTACGTTTGTTTGCTGTGTAGCCACAGATTACTAATTTTTGTCTTAAAAAATTCATGTTCAATGTATACATGCACTTAAGTGGAACGTTTAGAATCATACAGATCAAATGCAAGGATGAAATACAGAAATATTCCAGTAATTTTAGTTTTTATAGATAAGTAATTTTACGCCACATCTAAGTTTCATTATGGTTCTTCTCTTCAGAATGAAATCGTAGACGAAGCACTTTCACTAAAACTCCGTCGCAGAAGATTAGTATTTAACAGGTCTTATTGTCCCCCTGCCAATTTCTGGGGGAAATTCAGAATGGAGGTAATTGTACACTCGCCGGCAAGTGCTGTACGTACGAAACACTCTGTCAATAAAAGGAAGCATATTTTCGTTTTCCTCAGAATATTTTCTGTATGATTCTTTCAGTTAAAGATGCCCGTATATGTAATCTCGGAATGTTTTGTTGAATCTATAAATTTTAAGTTTGTGCCATTCTAAACGTAATAAAAATTCAATAAAATTGTTAAAATACTTATGAGGAGGACTGCACACTTATGTTTTTTATAGGTTCATTGTTGTTTTTCGCGTCATAAATAGTGATCGTCAGTTGATTTCACTAGACAATAGTTCCATCTGCAACCTAAAAGAGTAACTCTGCATGTTTTCTGCATCATGTACATCATGTACATAGATCAAGATCAACACTAGAGAACGCCAGATATAGCTTCACTTCGTTAGATGAGTTCTTATCAGACACGACGTACTGTGAAATATCTGACAGCATTTACAATTGCAAGTTGCCTAAATGAGACGAGATTCCACAGCCATGCCGTTTTATTAGAAGCTGCTTGAAGGGAAAGGAGACAAACTTCTGCATAACTGGATGTATAGAACCAACTTGCGAATCCCTGTCGTACCTCGTGAGAATAGAGAACCAATTGTCTTTCACAATTAACACATTTTTTGCATTCATGATGGGTGACAGTTACCTGTTTTGTTTCAGGTATGTTATAATATTTGAAAGCTTTACGTGTACCTAAATCATACAACAAAGCGATATTAATGATCATATAATTCTGAGTATATTTCAATTTTCTGTTGAGTTTTGATGGGTTCTGTGAAACTTTGCAGTCCTTAGGCGCAGACTAAGGTCGAGAAAGAATTTGCATATAACTGCTGCAAGTAAATAATTTCGTCGTCACATTTCGAAATAAATCAGACTTGTATACAGTTTTGAGAAGAAGTTTTTTCTTTATTAAGGAACCTAAATGGCTTGTCTATACTAAGGGGTCTACTTTACTTACTTTTAAGTATCTCATGCTCGCATTTGTCGTCAGTTCAGTTTTTGCATACGTTGTGAGATCGCTATGTCTTCTGCATAAGAAACTCCAAGCTTGGGAATTCCACCTACGGTAGAATCACCTAAGGCAAAAACTTTACAGTATGAAAACTGTGTGAAAGTATCTACAGGACGCAAATGGAAAATAGTAACAAATGATTGGAGTTGTCATAATGTGTCAATAACGGCGGTGGACTACTTTTAGAAATGAAATACATTTTACGCTTCGTAGAGAGAACTGATGGCAGAAATAAGGTCTTACGTCGTCTAAGCCAGATAATTCGCTAGCCAGGTTAGTAAATGATGTGACTGCTGTCGGACATCGTTTTGTTAAGAGAATGACATTCGCATATTTTGATATTTCTGAGCCGTGCACGGCTCGTGTTCATCCCCCTAATTGTTTGTCGTCTTCTATAACGGTAGTGCCGCCTCGTTTTCTTATTCCATTTACTGGCGTCACTAGCTTCCTGCCTTACTTGCCCGTTAGTGGCAGCAGTGTGTATCGATAAGCGCACTGTCGTACCATCTCTGGAGTGACCGGTAGTATTTCCGGGTCGTCGTGTGTCGGGTAGTCAATGAGTGGGAGACGCACCAGCAGTCCAGTCGCGAGAGAGTAGCAGTCGCGAAGGGACCAGCAGTCTAGTCGGTCGGTTGGCGTAGATCAACAAGGAAGCCCCCGTCGAGTAGAGTTGGGTTGGAGCCAGTGGCGGCGTGTACGCGCGGTTGGAGTGTGAGGTGCTGCTTGCGAGTGCTACGAAGCTCGTCACCCACCGATCTTCGACGTGAAAATTGAGTCCTCGCTTAACTTGTTATCGAGCCCCAGCTGTTTACATTTCTTCGTTTGAGCCTGGTTGTCGCTTTTGGGACATTCGTACGAGCAACAACGTGTGTGTTTTTAAGTCGGCTAAGATTCCAGCCGTCTTGTTGTGAAATTTAACTTAACTTATTCCCGGTTGTGGAAGTCTTCGGCCTTGTGGCCATTGACTTTCCGGTTATCTGCCCTGGTCGTTGACGTAATTTTAGGCAGTGTATTTTCCTCGTTGTGTTGTTGCTGTCCAGCGCGGCGTGTAGTTCGGCAGCTGAGGAGGTGGTGTTCGTAGTGGGCGCCAATATTCAGTGTGTCATGTATTGAAATCTTGTGGTCGTTTTGCTGGTTTCGCGGAGTGGAACTGAATTGGTTGGTTGGTCGTTGGCTGTCTGTTGGTTTGGTTGCCTACAGATTAAGAAGTCGTTGGACAGGCTGCCTGTCTCACCTAAGCGGGCATTAGTGTTGCAATCCCAGGCCGACCCTTGGAAGCTTCCGAGCGCCGTTCCTTATATGTTATGTAGTTATTTCCCTGTTTGGGTTTTAGTTATTTGGTTGATGTGTGACTTTCAGCTGAGTATCAATATCCCTTAAATTAATATTCTTCTCTTGTCCTTAAGGCATAAGTTTGTTATATTTTTATATTTGGCCTTCAGCCGAATTTTACTGGAGAACTTTTAAGATAAGTATTTACTATTAAAAACAGACTTGATCAAGATTTATTTATCAAGGTGACCGGTTTCGACCACTACTGTGGTCATCTTCAGACCTACAAGTTGTATACAAAGCTTTAATTAGAGGGCTACCTACATTAAAGAAAGTAGATTAAGTTACAAAGCTATAAAACGATGAATTACCATTGAGTAGGAATCTCTTTCTGTTGCAGAATCACTACTGCACGTCTTACTATATATATTGGAGGCTCCGCCCACTTCTGATGGCATGATGTCGTTACTAACCAATGAGTTATAAGTCGAATTACAATTTAAAATTTCTTAGTTAAAAGAACATTGTCAAGAATCAAAAATAAATACACACTAAACTTAGCTTATTAAACAGCTATTGCCAATTAAGAAGCGTTAAAAATATTTAAAATTGTAGGATAAATGATTTTCGGTTTGGCAGTACATGGGTTGCCCTCTAAAGGCCTGTTAGTGAACCAGTTGGAACCACTGGTTGCCATGGTGAAGTTGGACGCCGTTCCAAAGATGAGGCAGCAAGCTTCTTTCCACTGAAGTTGTTGTAAAGTCGATAGACGAACTAGTGGTTGCCATGATGAGGACAAACGGCAGTGCCAAGATGTGGCGTCAGGCTTCTTTCCAACGAAATTGTTGCGAAAGTGGAATGGCGAAGACTGTCACGTCAGACGATGTATTATTGAGCAGCAACATGTCTTTATTGAAATGATTTTCAATGAGAAGGCTGCAATAATCTTTAGCTACATGCTGCACAAATACTATACGAAGTAATTGTCCATATATATGAAATATTGTCTATGAAGTTGGTATGTAAACTACATGTGACAATTTTTAAAAGGCATTGCTATTCCTGAAGTTATATGCCAGTCTTACAAACAAATAAAAATAATGAAGATATAGAGAATTTAAAATTATAATATTACGAGCCATAGTGTCAAAAATAAAACGATGTGAATTAGATATATGCCGTCTAAGAGTATATAAGCAAAAATTCTAAAACAGATAGTCAGTCATAAAGTAATGGTTGGTGATATAAAAATTACAATGTAAAGATAAATTATTTCCTAAGAGTCTTAATAATTAAAAAAAAAACAAATTTCAGAAAAGTAAACATTATGAAGCAGATCAACGAAAAGCTCAAAGAAATGTTTGTCTTTGAACTGAAGTTGTTCGTTTAAAACAGATAATGGATTACTTTTGTGATGTGAAAAGATTTCAATTTCTTCTAAAGTATTTAGCAGTGGTCCTTTTGGAACAGTATGTAATATTTTCAAACTGTTAGAAATGCAACCCTCAGAATGATTGTATCCATCAAGATGTTGACTAAATATTGATTTGGTACGTGCAGTACCAGTAGTATGTTCTTTGAAACGTGTTAGAAAGTTACGGCCAGTTTGGCCAATATACTGTTTCTCACAGTCATTACACATTATTTTGTAAACGCCTGACTTTTGATATATATTTGAGTCACCAATTGTGTGTTTCAGTTTCATCTGTAGGGGGTTATTAGTTTTAAATGGTATTGTCACGCCCGTGTTTTTAAATAATTAACAGATAGCAGTTGTTAACAATTATAATTCCCAAAAGATTGATCTGTTATATCAAAAATTACAAGAAACAAATTAAGCTGTTATAAATTCCAAGAAGAGAATTACAAACATGACATACATGGGACTTATTTCAGATGCAATAAATAAATTATTTGGCAAATTGCCTGTTGACTATGTTGTACCACATTATCCGGGCATCCTTAGGGACGAAGGGCTGGCGAATGGTATTCCACACTATGGGCTACTGAATGGAGGATTATTTGTTCCCCATCACATTATGAGGAACAGTGGTTTGTTACAATTCTTCGTTCTGGGAGGAAACGTATCTGGAAGGCTAGCATGTGTGTAACTGTAGTCGACAATAAAGGCAGAAATGTGAGACAAGTGAGGCACGATGAGGCCGTCAGAACCATTGGTGAGGTGGACGCAGGCAGGAGAACCTCGAGCAAGCTGCATATCAGATGCGCCGTGTCCGGTCCCGTGTCTTATCATGGTGCTCATATATAGAGCTGCAGCTCTCATAGCCGTTGATACCTGGGAGACTGGCCAGGTCGAACTTCCTGCAGGAGGGCGAAATCAGTATGAAAGCGAGAACATCTGCATAAGGCGGATTTTCTCCGTGGATCGGATGTTACTGGTGTTGATGGTTGCTATCCGATAGAACTGGTGGCGGACTGCTGGAGGCTACTTTCACGCTGGCGTCAGCGAAACGGCGTGGGCGTGGAATGTCATCTCGCTCGCGCTCAAAGAGTTTTGGGGAGAGTATGAATATTGGAGCGGCGCCGACGACGCCGAGTCCCATGATCGGTCCTGCTCCTCGACCTCGTCGTCGTGCCATGCCGTGGAGATGGGCACTGGTGTATCGTTCATTTTGTTTTCAGAAGAGGGAGTAGCGGTTCGCCGGTTCGTGGTGTAGTTTCTGCTTAGCTATGTCGGTTTAAAACTTCAGAGCCCTCATATTCGCTGGAAGGGTGGGGGTGAGGGCAGGCACACAGGTGGATGTCACCGCATTCACAACGTCTCGTTCGGCAGTGGTGAATTCGGGGGCGTCCTTGACGTGCCACCTGTCCTCTTGGCTGGAAACTGTGCGGGGCCTTCTCTTGTGACGTTTCGTAGAACGTTGTTTCCTTACGCGAACTTCCGTGTCCGACGACGGGAGGGAGCTGTGTCGCTCTGCCAACAAAGCCGCCATAGGAACGATGAGCGAATGAACCTCCCTCTTGTTGTCGAGGGTTGAGTCAGCGGCCTGCAGCGTCGGCGCCGTCGGAGTGAGGTCAATGGCCGACCGAGACGGCGGGCGTCCGAGGAGCTCTCCGTTGGGGGTTTGGTGGGGCGGCGTTGCGAGACGGTAGGAGAAGAGAGAGCTGCAGCGTACGTCACCTGTAGCACCGTACATAGATACGCGTGTGGTCCGTCGGCTGCTGAAAGTTGCGGAATATGCCTTTGTAGGCATTGGGATCTAAGGTGGCATTTGTTGCCGCACCCGGAACAGGTCCGAGGTTGGCCATCATACATAATTATCTCACGGTATCCACCGATCTGTACGTATGATGGGACGTTGCTTCGGCGATCAGTAGTGACCTGTCGGATGCCGTTTGGTACAGGATCGTGTCGACTTCTCCGCAGTATGGCCGTGGACTGTGTCGCATGGTCTGAGTTCTGCAAGGACATAGAATGGCAAGTCGAAAATGCGTATTCGACGCTTATCGCATCGACATTGCCGTCAGCAAGACAGAAGCGGAGCCCCTGTTTGGTTTCCCGTAGGATACGTTCGCACGCTGCGTTGTAATGATTTTAATATAGAGCGCGCTGCTCAGGATCCACAGACGTATTCCGATAATGTCGGCCACTGAAGTCTTCACTTCCTCCCGAAAAAACGCTCCTTCTCGAGTGATTTGGGTCGGAGATAGTTATTGCACAATTTACAGTAAAGGTTCGCCATGTATCGTAAACGGTAAGTCGGCACGTAAGCAACGGGAGCAGAACGTAAAGATGGCGAGCTCGCGCTCCGCACATGGAGACACTGGCGTGTCCCTTGTGTTGCCCTGCCAAAGGCAGCCTGACCGAGTAAACTGCATCCAAGCACGTCTCACACATATCTCACGAGCAGAGATGCCAGCTTTTAATCCCCGTGGAACTTCAAAATCGCAGCACACTCGTCTGCAGATTGAAAATTCACATTGGAAGCAATTCCGCAGGCGGTGCCTGCACTATGTTATCGCAGTACCCTTTCTCAAGGAGTCCTAGTCCCATAATACATGAAGGAGACGATCTGTGGAGTTTCTAAAGTAGGATTGTACTGGGAGGTAAATCTGTGAGGGCGTATCGTGTGTTGCCTTTGGCTAGTTGCTTCTACTTGATGTCAGGAAACATGTTTTAAGTACGATGTAACCCAACAACAAGAATATTCCTATCCGATGTACATATAGCACAAACGTATAATCCTTCTAGGTTCGTTTGAAGAACGTTAGGACCTGGCCTTTCCACGTACTTTGCTGACAAACTTTATACTGCCCATAGAAGCAGACCCTTGTTTCCTGGAATGTTGAAGAGTGCACGTTAACTACTGAGATGTGTCTGCACAACGTTAGGCGTGCCTTGACCCCGACATTTAGAACGGCTGCTTACTGCATGCGTTAAAAACGAAATTTGTTAACTGTCTGCTAGTAAATACATACTATTGTTTAGGCATTGAAGAAAGCAGTGTGTTTTTAGTCGTCGGGACGGATTAACGAGAATCCAAGTGTGCTAGAAGATGATACAGCAATATACAGGGTGATCCATTGATAGTTACCGCGCCAAACATCTCACGAAATAAGCATCAAACGAAAAAACTACAAAGAACGAAACTCGTCTAGGTTGAAGGGGGAAACCAGATAGCGCTATGGTTGGCCCGCTAGATGGCGCTGGCATAGGTCAAACGGATATCAACTGCATTTCTTTAAAAATAGGAAACCCCATTTTTATTACGTATTCGCGTAGTACGTAGAGAAATATGAATGTTTTAGTTGGACCACTTTTTTCGCTTTGTGATAGATAGCGCTGTAATAGTCACAAACGTATAAGTACGTGGTATCACGTAACATTCCACCAGTGCGGACGATATTTGCTTCGCGATACATTACCCGTGTTAAAATGGACCGCTTACCAATTGCGGAAAAGGTCGATATCGAGTAGATGTATGGCTATTGTGATCAAAATGCCCAACGGGCGTGTGCTATGTATGCTGCTCGGTATCCTGGACGACATCATCCAAGTTTCCGGACCGTTCGCCGGATAGTTACGTTATTTAAGAAAACAGGAAGAGTTCAGCCACATGTGAAACGTCAACCACGACCTGCAACAAATGATGATGCCCAAGTAGTTGTTTTAGGTGCTGTCGCGGCCAATCCGTACATCGGTTGCAGACAAATTGCGTGGGAATCGGGAATCTCAAAAACGTCGTTGTTGAGAATGCTACATCAACATCGATTGCACCCATACTATATTTCTATGCACCAGGAATTGCATGGCGACGACTTTGATCGTCGTATACAGATCTGCCACTGGGCACAAGAAAAATTACGGGACGACGACAGATTTTTTGCACGCGTTCTATTTAACGACGAAGCGTCATTCACCAACAGCGGTGACTTAAACCGGCATAATATGCACTATTGGGCGACGGAAAATCCACGACGGCTGCAACAAGTGGAACATCAGCGACCTTGCCGGATTAATGTATGGTGCGGCATTATGGGAGGAAGGATAACTGGCCCCCATTTTATCGATGGCAGTGTAAATGGTGCTATGTATGCTGATTTCCTACTTAATGTTCTACCGATGTTACTACAAGATGTTTCACTGCATGACAGAATGGCGACGTATTTCCAACATGATGGATGTCCGGCACATAGCTCGCGTGCTGTTGAAGCGGTATTAAATAGCATATTAAATGACCGGTGGATTGGGCGTCGAAGCACCATAGCATGGCCCGCTCGTTCACCGGATCTGACCTCCCAGGATTTGTTTCTGTGGGGAAAGTTGAAGGATATTTGCTATCGTGATCCACCGACAACGCATGACAACATGTGGCAGCGCATTGTCAATGCATGTGAGAACATTACGGAGGGCGAACTACTCGCTGTTGAGAGGAATGTCGTTACATGTATTACTAAATGCATTTAGGTTGACGGACATCATTTTGAGCATTTATTACATTAATGTGGTATTTAGAGGTAATCGCGCTGTAACAGCATGCGTTCTCAGAAATGATAAGTTAACGAAGGTACATGTATCACATTGGAACAACCGAAATAAAATGTTGAAAGGTACCTAAGTTCTGTATTTTTATTTAAAGAACCTACCTGTTACCAACTGTTCGTCTAAAATAGTGAGCAATATGTTTGTGACTATTACTGCGCCATCTATCACAAAGCGAAAAAAGGGGTCCAACTAAAACATTCATATCTCTTTACGTACTACACGAATACGTAATAAAAAATAGGGGTTCCTATTTAAATAAACGCAGTTGATATCCGTTTGACCTATGGCAGCGCCATTTAGCGGGCCGACCATAGCGCCATCCGATTTCCCCCTTCAAGCTAGACAAGTTTCGTTCTTTGTACTTTTTTCGGTTGACGCTTACTTCGTGAGATATTTGGCCTGGTCACGAACAATGGACCACCCTGTACTATTTCTCTTAAATGAATTACAGTTTATCACAGATCATAAGGTCTTCGTTTCAGTCCTTTCAGATAATTTACTCCGATCTTTTCTGAAAATATCTGATTCAAACTTGTACCTCTCATTTCATCTTCAGACTTTCAGAAGCCCATATGTAGATCAAATCACAGTGACTAGTGCGGTAAGTAATAAGTTATCTGATGCTGCAACTCCCCTGTCGTTTATAATTTTTTTTTTTACTGCGTCTCGTTTCCGTAGCAACATAACTGGCTAGTGTGAGAATCACACACTCGAAAAAATTTCTATTACCCGTCTACTTGGCAAATGAACTGAAAGAGTTATGGAAAACAAAGCTATGCTCGTATAATACTGATGCTACGAATTTACACACCACGTGTATGAAATGCTGTTGCCACGTGCAGTAACAGAGTCGCTACAAAATGCTGCGATAGCTGTCACTGGGGCATTTCGCTGCTGTAAATCGGAACGCTACATTAGAGGCAAATGGCGAAATGCGGTGGTATTGATATTTAACGAGATACGGTCTACAACGCGGCGTTACGCCCCAACACCTGCTTTACTGCTACTCGTGGCGCAGTCTGCTTTACTGTTTACAATTGCACGCTCTGAAAACTGGTGGACCGTGGTGCTATAATCTCTGAGTAGAACATTTGCTTTTAGCAGCAACGGTACAATGTGCTACTCTTACTGAAGGCAGTGTAAATCAAAAGACATTTGCGTTAAATCGTATTCGCTGTTTATTCCCCGCGTGACGTGTGAGCTCAGTAGGCATAACATTTGTGGTCGCAGCAATCTGGCCCCACCATGTTTTCACTCTTGTCATGGATTTTAGTCACATTTTTGTGGACTACAAATTCTCACCTCAGCACTCAGTCGCATACAAGAATCAACGAAAATCAGCACCAATCAAAAATCAAATAATCTGCGTAAGAGGCACCAACATCGATCTCTTGGTGATGAGACCTCTACGACACCGTGTGCAGCGTAGTACTAGTTCTACAATTTCTGCCGACCTTCTACTTTCTGTTACCAGTTCATTCGAACTGGATTTCTTAAGACTCTGTCCCATCTCTCCGGTCGTCTTCCCCTTGGTCTTTTTTTATTTACTTGCTCTCCAATCTAGTACTCGTTATGACCACCTCCCATCTTTTCTTCGAGTGACATGACCAGCCCCTGATATAAGAAGACATTATCACTTTTCCTCACGTCACTGATGTTTGTTGTCTTTCTGATACCAACTTTTACTCTTTGTTTTTCGTTGTGGTGCGCAACATTAATCTTTCGCCTTTCGCCGGCAAGTGCTCTACCAACTCAGCTACCCAAGCACGACCCACACCCCGTTATCACAGATTTAATTCCGCCAGTACCTCCTCTCCTACCTTCCAAACTTCACAGACGCTCTCCTGCGAACCAACCAGAACTAGCACTCCTGGAAGAAAGGATATTGCGGAGACATGGCTTAGCCACAGCCTGGTGGTTGTTTCTAGAATGACATTTTCAATCTACAGCGGAGTGTGCGCTGATATGAAACTTCCTGGCAGATTAAAACTGTGTGCCGGACCAAACCTCGAACTCAGGACCTTTGCCTTTCGCGGGCAAGTGCTCTACCAACTGAGCTCCCCAAGCACGACTCACGCCCCGTCCTCACAGCTTTCATTCCGCCAGTACCTCCTACCAGGTTCGCAGGAGAGCTTCCGTGAACTTTGGAAGATAGGAGACGAGGTACCGCCGGAATTAAAGCTGTGAGGACAGGTCGTGAGTCGTGTTTGGGTAGTTCAGTTGGTAGAGCATTTGCCCACGAAAGGCAAAGGTCCCAAGTTCGAGTCTCGGTCTGGCACACTGTTTTAATCTGCCAGGAACTTTCACATTGGCGCACTCTCCGCTGTACAGTGAAAATTTCATTCTATTAATATTTCCATTCCTCTTTGGGCTACAATTAGTTTTCTAACCATGATTTCACTTATGTGCATGTCTCAGAACCAAATTTTATTGCTGGTGGTAGACCGTGAACGGAAACTGTTTTTTTTCAGCTGAGCCGACACTTTGGACTTCAGTTTTCAAGAGTATCTTCCATAAGCTTTCCAGCCTAGTTTGATATGTCGGAATAATACAAGGTTTAGGGGTCTTTTCATATTTATCACTTGTTCCTCATAGCCATATTCTGTGACCCTTTGCAATTAAGTGTTTCCTACAGATATACATAATATGATCAAAAGTACCCATACACCTGTCTGAAAATGACTTACAAGTTCGTGGTGCCTCCATCGGTAATGGCCGGCCGGTGTGGCCATGCGGTTCTAGGCACTTCAGTCTGGAACCGCGTGACCGTTACGGTCGCGGGTTCGAATCCTGCCTCGGGCATGGATGTGTGTGATGTCCTTAGGTTAGTTAGGTTTAAGTAGTTCTAAGTTCTAGGGGACTGATGACCACAGATGTTAAGTCCCATGGTGGTCAGAGCCATTTGAACCATCGGTAATGCTGGAATTGAATATGATGTTGGCCCACCCTTAGCCTTGATGACAGCTTCCACTCTCACAGCCATACTTTCAATCAGGTGCTGAAAGGTTATTTGGGGAATGGCAGCCCATTCGTCACGGAGTGCTGCACTGAGGAGATGTACCGATGACGGTCGGTGAGGTCTGGCACAAAGTCGGCGTTCTAAGACATACCAAAGTTGTTCTATAGGATTCAGGTCAGGACTCTGTGCAGGCCAGTCCATTACAGGGATGTTATTGTCGTGCAACCACTCCGCCACAGGAAGTGTATTATCGACAGGTGCTCGATCGTGTTGAAATATGCAATCGCCATCACCAAATTGCTCTTCAACAGTGGGAAGCAAGAAGCTGCTTAAAACATCAATACAGGCCTGTGCTGTGATATGCCATGCGAAACAACAAGGGTGCAAGTCCCCTCCATGAAATCACGTTCATACCATAACACCACCACCTCCGAATTTTGCTATTGGCACTACACACACTGGCAGGTGACGTTCACCGGGCATTCTCCATACCCACACCCTGTCATCGGATTTTCGCGTTGTGTACCGGGATTCGTCACTCCACACAACGTTTTTCCATAGTTCAATCGTCGAATATTTGCACTCCTTACACTAAGCGAGGCTTGATGAGGGGCTTATGGGCAGCCGCTTGGCCATGATATTCAAGTTCTCTCACCTCCCGCCTAACCGTCATAGTACTTTCAGTGGATCCAAATGCGGTTTGGAGTTCCGGTGTGATGGTCTGGATACATGTTTTCCTAATACACATTATGACCCTCTTCAGCAGTCGGCGGTCTCTCGGCGGTCTCTGTCAGTCAACAGACGAGGTCAGCATGTACGCTTTTGTGCTGTACGGGTCCCTTCACGTTTCTACTCCACTATCACGTTGGAAACAGTGGACCTAGGGATGTATAGGAGTGTGGAAATCTCGCGTACAGACGTATGACGCAAGAGACACCCAATCACCTGACCACGCTCGAAGCCCGTGAGTTCCGCGGAGCCCCCCATTCTGTTCTCTCACGATGTCTAATGACTACTGAGGTCGCTGATATGGACTACCTGGCGGAAGGTGGCAGGTACGTGGCAGAGCCACAATGAACCTCTTATGAGAAACTTATGTTTTGTGATATGTCCAGATACTTTTGATCACATATTGTATTTCCCTCGGGTTTCCATTCATTCATCATGCTTTTGGTTTTGTCACAGGTCATTTTTGTCCAACCTCAGGGGACACTGATGCAAGTTCAATAACCAACATATGGAGTTCTTGTATACTATTTGCAAATAGTACAAAATCATCAGCGAGCCTCAGGTTATTTAACCTCTTTCCGAGAATTTAATTTCTCTTTGTTTTCCAATCTAATTTAGACATTCCTTTTTCTAGGACTGAAGAAAATAGTTTTGGAGGCATAGAATCACCTCGTATTTCACCCTTTTCGATGGGCAGTTCGTTGGTTTCTTCAACTACATTCACAAACGATGTGGAGGTTTTGTTTACGTTGTGAAAGTCTTCAATATAGGCTTGCTCTGTTCTTTGCTCCGTTAGAGCCTCAAACACAGCTGAGTGACTGATTGAATCGAATGCCTTCTCAAAATGAAGGCAAGGCTAAGAGGTAGATGTTACTCATTTAATTGTATTGACTGTTTCACGTAGAGTGCGTATATGATCAGTAACACTAAACCCAGCACGGAACGCAGCTTACTCAATGTGTTGGGTCAGATAAAGTTTAGTTCTCTATATAACAGTCAAAATTATAATAAAAATGATGGGGTGGTATTTCTTAATACCATCAGTTCTACCTTTGTTATATGTTCGTTTTATTTTGCCTTAAGTCCAGTTTCATGATAGTTTTCCACTGTGCATATAACTTGAAAATATGTTAGCTGTATGCTGTACAGACTGGTCCTGCTCCAGCTTTAAAATATCGACTGAGAGGTCATCACTGTCTGGAGTGTATCCATTTTTCACCTTGTCTGTAGTACCTTGACTTCTGAGGGGTGTATTTCTGGAATTTGTGAAACAGAGGATTCCGATTATTGATCTAGCTTTCAGATAGCATCATGGACTTTATTGTACAGGTTGGTATAAAATTTTTGTTATGTAATTTGCCCTTGGACTGTGTCTAGTACCACTACCTGATTCCGCCCGCATCTCGTGGTCGTGCGGTAGCGTTCTCGCTTCCCACGCCCGGGTTCCCGGGTTCGATTCCCGGCGGGGTCAGGGATTTTCTCTGCCTCGTGATGGCTGGGTGTTGTGTGATGTCCTTAGGTTAGTTAGGTGTAAGTAGTTCTAATTTCTAGGGGACTGATGACCATAGATGTTAAGTCCCATAGTGCTCAGAGCCACCACCTGATTCTTTCCGATCATAAGCTGCCCCCCCCCCCCCCACACACACACGTGTGTGTGTGTGTGTGTGTGTGTGTGTGTGTGTGTGTGTGTGTGAGAGAGAGAGAGAGAGAGAGATAGATCCTGATTACTCTTTTGAAGGGTTCTACTGATGTATGATATTTTACAACATAGAGAAGAGAATACCTACTTACTTTCGCGCAATTTTGCAGTATTGTTCCTTCAACTTAGAAGTTTATAATTGAATTTGTTGGTGAGGTCTATCTGTAGCTTGTTCCTTCTTCATTCTAGATTATGTTGCTGTGAAATTAATGCATGTTCGTATCTTAGATAAGTGTTTAAGAATTTCATTGACATTTAACTAGAACAATTTCTGTGCTATTGGTTACTCGTGTGGGTATGCCATGCGTATTGTACAAACTGTTACCCTCAACCTTTTGAATGAATTCACTTGTGAGGTCCACGTGGGCTGTTGCGACCGTTGTACTGTAATAGTAGAATGATAGAGAAAGTTTGGATTGCCAGTTCCGTGGCTATGATTAGCAGTGGGGAGGGACTGACGGTCTTGGCTGTGTACACAAAGTTATCAGCAGTTCTCCATTCTTGGTTTGGAGTGCGCCTCTTTTAAGTGGTACTATGTGCATTTCACACATCTTGCGGATGCTAAGTTCTTCAATTGAATGATTTTAGTAGTTTTAGTTAATTCATCTTTTTCTGGAAGAATATGCGTAACTCTGAAAACTTCTGTGGCCTGATGAAGTATGGGATACTTTTGAGTGTGGACTGCTGAGTCCCAGGATGTCCTCCCCTCGTGATAATGGCTATTTACAGCTTATGGTTAATAGAAATGATTTGGTGATTAATTATCCTTATAATTTGTGTAACGATGGGAAGTTTCGATTTTGGAAACTTGGTACAGTGCGTTCTTGGTTCTTAGCTTCCTGTGGGTCTTTAGGAACAATATGTGATACTATTATTACGTATTACTTGTTTTGTTATGCTATGCTGAGATTCTAGTAGCACAGTAGAACATTATTTCGTTATCGTAAGTTGGATGAGTCCAAATTATCGCTTTTGTGTGAGGCCCAGTAAGCTGTTCGTGGGGAAGTTTGTTAATTGGTTTTTTGTCCCCATTATTTTGGGAGAGTCAAGAGAGACAGCCTCGACAAGCTGGTGTACAGCAGTGCGGTCGACCAGACGTCACAAACACTCTGCTTGACACAAAAACCTGATGGAGTGGTTGGTGCCTTTTCCTGGCTTCTGGGCTTCTGCATGTGAAGAGGAGCCCTGCTTGCGTGCTTTAGCAGCTGATGGTAGCACCCTGTTGGTTCAATGCTTGGTAGTGCAGAATGATTCAAATGCCTCTAAGCACTATGAGACTGAACATCTGAGGTCATTAGTTCCCTAGACTTACAACAACTTAAACCTAATTAACCTAAGGACACCACACACATCCATGCCCGAGGCAGGATTCGAATTTGCGACCGTAGCAGCAGCAGCATGGTTCCGGACTGAAGCGCCTAGAACCGCTCGACGACAGTAGCCGCCGCTTGGTAGTACACTGCGTCCTCTTTGAGTGGTGTGTTCGGTGGACTGGTTAGTAAACAATACTACACACGAAACCCCATTGTTATCATGTGACAAGTTTTGGTTGTTAATTGATGGTATGACTGGAGTGCGGGAGCTTTCTGAATAAGTGAGCCTCTTTAAGTTTTAAATTTCATGTGTTTAGGGTGATTAACTGCCTTTTGTTTGGGATAAGGTGATCTGACGGTGATCAGCGTCTTTCGAAAACGACTTTCGAGGCCTTAACTCGTGTTCCCTGAGAAGAATAGGTGTGTTCCCTAAGATAAGAAACAACGGATGATGACCTCGAGTTACAGCGTTGCAGTAACGTGTAGGGAAGACAGGGACCACCGTCTGAGTACCCGATCTCAAATCAACGACAGTGAGTCGATGCGGAAGTCTAACTGATTAATTTCGTTATGAAGACTCTGCGCTCGCCGGTAGCTCAGCGCGTCTGGCACTTGTTCAGCGTGTCGCTTGGAGTCACAGCACCAAGTGTAAGTGTCCTGGTATTCGTGGCATATTCTTTTACCCAGGCAGATGTCTGTAGTACTGTCTGGTGTCACTTTGGCATTGACTTTTTTCTCACAGTGCATAGTCTTACACGTAGTCTTTTAAATTTTTTTATGGAATTTTTTTTTTCATGTGTATTACTGAGTGTAAAAGTTATCTCCCGTCTCTTGTTAATTTCAGTACGACATCTGAAGGTGGGCGTATAGGAGACCGAAACCAGTCGTGTCCTAAATAAAAGAACCTTACATCTGTAACCATATTTTCAACCTGTGGTATTATGAAGAAACTGATAGCCTTTGAACAATGCTGTTAGCATCACTGATTTTTTACGCATTTTGTACAACAATTCATGTTGTTATTTGTTCTGCGTGTGTGACCAATTTGTAGGTGTTATTGTATAGGAGATTATGGAGATAGATTCATAAGTAGTCTGGTAGAGCACTGATGGTACTCTTGCTGTAGTCGCCACTTGGTAATGGTCTAATCTGCAGCTACGTATCATATAGATGATCTTCATCAGGTCTCATTATTGGTTTGGTCTCTTACGCTTAATTACTGAAGTAAATTTCTTATATTTCCTGTCAGTGGCTAAGATCTATATATTAGAATTTCTACCATTCTTGCTGGTTATGTTTCTGAAGCAAAGGTTTGATTTTAATTCTGTTTATTGTGTCGAAAATGCCAAACAGAGCTCTATTGTTGGAGCACTGCTCAAGTAAATTCGATCATAGAGAGTTATATTCTGTTTTAATGTTACTGTATTATTATTTTGTCTGTTACGTTTGGCAAATTAATTGTTAAATTGAATGTCACATCTGTCTGAATTCCACTACACCATAATCCTATGCTACAGTAGTCAGAATTCAGAAAATGATGGAAGCATATTTACTGTTGTGATAGAAAAAACTCCGATTAAATTAAGGGAACACGTGGAACATCAGAATAAATCATTGCAAGAGGATGTACATGCCTTACAAGAGGAACATGAGAAAGATGTGACAGAAAATGCAATTAGGTTATATGCTGTTTCAAGTCAGGAAGTTTGAACAGGAAGTAACTAGTTAACTCCCTTAAGAAGGGAGTAGAAGCAGTATGCGTAAATACCACAAAAAAATTACAGATAAGGAGAAGACTCAGAAGCCTGTTACAACGGTTGCTGGACAGTAGCGAAAATGACTGCTGATTCTGAGCAAAGCTCAGAGACGGCAATAGTACTAGCAGTTGATGTCGCTCATTCAGAGGAGGTCAAATCGCTTTTAACGTTTAAGGATAACAGGGTACTTATAAATGGTGTAAAAATCGAAATTTTTTAATGACTTTATTAAATTCTATAGTCTTTCGTGATTGCCTATATGTACCAAATTTCAATGTTACGGTCATGTATGCCACCATGCGCTCTTTATTTCTGTTACAGAAACCAGTATTATTTTGAAAAGAACCGTGAACTTTATTTCCAGCGATTATACGTATGATACATTGCAAATGTTGGTAGCAGTTACCAGCGATTATACGTATGATACATTGCAAATGTTGGTAGCTGTTAGGTTTCTAGTCTCTGCAAATGATTATCTTTGCTAGTATTTACTTTTGTTTCGCTGAAGCAGTTTATTCACGTGTTACTGAATGTTTGTTGTCCAAGTGCTACATATATTTGTGGAATTGTTGTCCAAGTGCTACATATATTTGTGGAAGTACAAATCCTTTGGTATGCAATAAACACGAACCATGCTACGCATCAAGAAATGCAATAAAAGGAAATTCCGTGGTAACCAGTTCACAAGCAAAGCAAGCCACACAGTTGAAAGTAACCTATGTATCAGTTCTTCACGGAAGAAACTCGCACATGGTACGCATTTTGGTGATTCAAATGTTTGTGCTAACAGTGATACTGTTTGTAGTGGATAGGTTATTGTGGACGTGGGCATTTTATCTTCTTTGATAAAGGAAATGGCGAAATGTAAACAATGTCATGGTGTAGGCTGTCTGGAAATAACTGAAAAACAAGGTAGCAAGAAGGGATTAGCTTCAAAATTAGTTGCTCTTTGTAGATTCTGCAATAAATCTATCTCGAAAATGTCTTCGAACATTGTGCTTAATTCATATGAAGTGAATTTGAAGTTAGTGTATGCAGTGCTTGCAACAGGAAAAGGAAAACAACGTTGCTCCAACGTTTTGTGGTTTCATGGACGTTTCTCAACCTCACAGTAGGTTCAGAAAGTATAAAAATATTTTCAGGTACCTTGACGGTTGTGTCCATGAAACGTGCAGTAGAAGAAATTGTAAATATTAATGGTGAATTTGACCCTAAAGCACGGAATCGATATCTGCACCCTTACACCAAAAACTAACTGCTTTCAAAAGCCACATTAATCAAGGGCTTTTGAAAAGAGAGTCCCCTTAAATCACCGGAAGAAAGAAGTCCCCACTATCTGAAAATGATTGAAAATTGAAATAAGACCCTCAAAACTTTGTAAAATTGTCTTATCTCTCCTTTCTTCCAAATTTATAATTCACACATATAAAATCCTTGGGAAATTTATAAAGAGATACTCAATTTGACAATGGATAAAATTATTCACACAGAAAAAGATCACACTGAACATTAATATTAGATTTCGTTTGAGTTCATTTCTCAATGCATTAAATATTTCCGTCCATGCTGCAGGAAAAATAACTGGAAACACATTAATCAAAATTCTT
Source organism: Schistocerca americana (assembly GCF_021461395.2). Classification (NCBI taxonomy): domain Eukaryota; kingdom Metazoa; phylum Arthropoda; class Insecta; order Orthoptera; family Acrididae; genus Schistocerca; species Schistocerca americana. Next base: position 50,291,756 of record NC_060124.1, read on the forward strand.
AGCACGATAAGACCAAACTGAATAACTGAATTACATTTTTGTTTCAATATATTTCAAAAATGTTGAAATATAAAAGTCCAAACCAAAAGCAAAAATACATAGCAACACATTTCTCGCAATTCCTCACACAACAGGGTCATATTAGTATCACGATTAATTTTCGTTTAAATTCAGTACTTAATTCTTGAAACATAAAAATCCGAGGTGAATAATAAAACTACATAGAAACACAATCCTCGAAATTCTTTTCTCATTTAAGCTAATAGCCCAAAACGGTTAAGTACTTGAATGAGAAATAGAGTTTTATACGACCACAACTATATATACACCAATGAACTTAATGTAAACTGAAGGTTGAGGGGGAAAAGGAATGGAAAGGAACTAATGATACCAGCTGAAATTTGACATTATGGGGAATCAGAGACGACCAGTGAAAATGTGTAGTGGACGAGGACTTGAACCAGGATTTTCTGCTAACTAGGCAATTGTGTTAACCACTGTGCCACCTATACGCAGTATTTATAGCAGATGCGCGTACTGTCTCAGCATGTTCTATGATTGACTCACATTCCCTCCTAACCCACCATCATTGCACAGAATTGTAAAAAATAGTCCCACATATCACCAGTGTTATATAAAATTGTGAAAGACTCCCCCATACATCACCATTGCTATACAAAGTTGTTACATATTGCCCTATATGTCACTAAAGAAGACGAGTCTTCTTCTGACATCTTGCGTCTAGTTCCAACAAGCAAAAGTGATTAATTTACAAGTTCAAACTTATCAATTCCAGTAAGTAAAATGCTTAGCGAAAGCTTCAGACTGCCATCTCAGCACATGCAGACTTCTAAGTACAGTTCCCTCTGATACATACTGAAAGTCAATAATCTACGTCCACGTCTACATCTACGTAATTAATCTGCTACTCACAATTAAGTGCCTGGCAGAGGGTTCAGTGCACCACTTTCATGCTGTCTCTCCTCCGTTCCAGTCTCGAATGGCGCGCGGGAAAAACGAGCGCTTCAATTTTTCTGTGCGAACCCTGCTTTATCTTATTTTATCGTTAAGATCATTTCTCCCTATTTAGGTGGGTGTCAACAGAATTTTTTCTCAATCGGAGGAGAGAACTGGTGATTGAAGTTTCATGTGAAGATCCCGTCGCAACGAAAAACGCCTTTGTTTTAATGATTGCCACTCCAATTCACGTATCATGTCTGTGGCACTATCTCCCCTATTTCGCAGTAATACAAAATGTGCTGCCCTTCTTTGAACTTTCTCGATGTCATCCGTCAGTCCCACCAGATGCGGATCCCACACCGCACAGCAATACTCCAGAATAGGGCGGAAAAGTGTGGTGTAAGCAGTCTCTTTAGTAGATATATTGCACTTTCTAAGTGTTCTTCCAATGAATCGCAATCTTTGGTTTGCTCTGCCCATAATATTATCTATGTGATCGTTCAAATTTAGGTTATTTGTAATTGTAATCCCTAAGTATTTAGTTGAATTTAAAGCCTTCAGATATGTGTGACTTACCGTGTAATCGAAATTTATCGGATTTGTATTAGTACTCATGTGAATAACTTCACACTTTTCTTTATTCAGGGTCAATTGCCACTTTTCGCACCACACAGATATCTTGTCTAAATAGTTTTGCAATTCGGTTTGGTCCTCTGATGACTTTAGAAGACCGTAAATGAAAGCATCACCTGCAAAAAATCTAAGAGGGCTACTCAGATTGTCTCCTATATCGTTAATATAGACCAGGAGCAATAGAGGGCCTATAACACTTCCTTTGGGAACGACGGATATTACTTCTGTTTTACTCGCTGACTTTCCGTCTATTACTACGAACTGTGACCCTTCTGACAGAAAATCACGAGTCCAGTCGCATAACTGAGGCGATACTCCGTTGGCACGCAGTATGGTTAGAAGACGCTTGTGAGGAACGGTGTCGAAAGCCTTCTGGAAATCTAAAAATTTGGAATCAGTTTGACATCCCCTGTCGATACCACTAATTACTTCACTAGTGTGAAGAGCTAGTTGTTTTCCGCAAGAAAGATATTTTCTGAATCCGTGCTGACTACATATCAATAAATCGATTCCTTCGAGGTAACTCATAGTGTTCGAATCCAGTATGTGTTCCAAAACCCTACTGCAAATCGACGTTAGTGACATGGGTCTGTAATTCAACGGATTACTCTTACTTCCCTTTTTGGTTATTGGTGTGACTTGAGCAATTTTTCAGTCCTTAGGTACGGAAGTATCCGTGTGCGAGCGATTGTATATTATTGCTAAATAGGGAGTTATTGCATCACCATACTCTGAAAGGAACATGACTGGTATAAACGTGGACCGGAGGTCTTGCCTTTATTATGTGATCTAAGCTGCTGTACTACACCGAGGATATGTACTTCTGTGTTTCTCATCTTCTCAGTTATTCTTGATAGGAATTCGGGAGTATTTACTTCGCCTTCTTTGGTGAAGGCGTTTCGGAAAACCGTGTTTAATAACTGCTTTAGTGACACTGTCATCAGTGACGTCACCGTTGTTATCGCGCAGTGAAGGTATTAGTTGCGTCTTGCCACTGGTGTGCTGTATGTATGACCAGAATCTCTTTGGGTTTTCTGCCATATCCAGAGACAGATTTTTGTTGTGGAAATTATTTAAAGCATCTTGCACTGAAGCATGCGCTGTATTTCGAACTTCTGCAGAACTTTGCAAATATTGGGGAGTTTGCGTTCTTTTAAATTTGGCATGTTTTTTTCGTTGCTTCTGCAACAGCAATCTCACCCGTTTTGTGTACCATGGGGGATCAATACCACCACTTATTAATTTATGTGGTATTTATATCTTAATTGCCTTCGATACTATCCCCTTGAAATCATTCCACATCTTTTTTACGCTTATGTGATCAGATCGGAAGGAGTGAAGACTGTCTCTTAAAAAGGCGTTTAAGAGCATTTTATCAGATTTTTTAAATAAATGTATTTTGCGTTTCTTTTTGATGATTATGCGTGTTACGGTATTCAGCCTATCAGCGGTATTCTGGGGTCGCTAATCCCTGTACTCGTCATGATACTGCCTATTTGTCCAGGATTATTTGTTGCTAAAAGGTCAAGTATGCTTTCGCTACCGTTTACGCTTCGAGTGGGCTCATGAACTAATTATTCAAAACGATTTTCTGAGAACGTATTCAGTACAATTCAGTATAACTTGTCGAGCGTAAATTGAAGTCGCTGCCGACTATAATTGTATGAGTGGGGTACCTATTTGAAATGAGACTCAAGTTTTCTTTGAACTGTGCATCAACTATATCTTCTGAATCGGTGGTCGGTAAAACGAACCAATTAATAGTTTAGTCCGATTGTGAAGTATAACCTCTATTTCGCAGGAAATGTCTACTTCAGTTTAACTACAAGGCAAACTATTACTGACAGCAATAAATACTTCGCCAGCACACGCAAGAAAGCACAAAAATATACTAGTAACTACACAAGTAAACTGAAAATAAGTCGCTCCTGTTTGAAGCTCGTAACATGTGTAACAAACAAATGCTGTACTCGCCTTATCAGCAGCAGGATTCACGATGCTCGCTCACTGATGGTCTAACCGACACTACAGTAAGGCATGTATGACACCTGTAGTTATCGATCTTTTCAGTTTGATAATTGCAGAAATGTGTTGTGGAAAGTCTGAAAGAAGAGAGATCACGTATTCATACAGCCAATAAACTTTATTCACGTATTTCATAGAAAAGCTTTCAAATTCAGTAAACATGGGATTTTCAGATACTTCTGGTTCAATGGACTGCAAAAACAGAAAAAGCCACCATAAACAGAAAATAAATGGCGAAGAGTTCTCGGGCTTCCAGCCGGGTGGCAGTGTCTTCAAACTGCGACGTTTCGAAGAGTGACATACTCATCATCTTCTGGCGAAGTACCGAGACTTTGCGGATGCCAGCCCCTTTATACCTGCGCTGTGCCCCCCACCACCTGGCCGCGGGAGGCTGGGTCCAGAGGAGCCGGCGGACGGGTGGAGGGGGAAGCGGGTGCGCCGTTCGTGTCTCCGTCAGAGCATTCTGATCGCGTCTCGTGAGTAGGACGGTTCTTGTTGCGTTCCTGGCGTATTGCGGCTAATGCTGGATTCCAGGCCGCACTCAGTTGATAGCCTCCGTCCCTGTTCACAAGTTTCTCGTAGACCCGTATTTCTATTGATTCCGTAATGACGCTATCCCAATAGCTCCCGGCTCGGCACAGCACCCTGGTGTTTTCGAAATCAAAGGTGTGGTTCTCATTGATGCTATGTTCAGCTATAGCAGATTCCTCTATCTGTCCAAGTCGAACATGCCCCATGTGTTCCTCGCACCTTTTAGAGATGCAGCGCTGCGTTTGAAGAAATGTACCGCACACCACATTCGCAGGCAATGTTGTATATACCAGGTGTATTTAGTTTGAGTGGGTCTTTAGCTGAGCCCAGCAGCTCTTTCGTCTTCGGCGGTGGTCGGAAGACGGTATTTATGTTTGATTTTCTTAATAGCCTCCAGATTTTGGCTGATGTGGGCCCCAAATAGGGAAGAAAGGCGAGTCTCTTGTTAACTTCCTCTTCCTCTTCCTGAAATTTGTCAGCCTGTCTCCTCTTGAAGGCCCTACCAATCTGTGTTTCACTGTACCCGTTTTTCCGAAATACCTCTCTTAGGTGGTGCAATTCGTCTGAGAGGCTTTCTTTGTCAGAAATGATGACGTGCGCCCTATGTACCAAGGTAGTCAGTACTGACTGGCGTTGCGCCGGATGGTGGCAGGTGGTTGAATGGAGGTACAGGTCTGTGTGCGTCATCAAAGAAAACCACACCTTTGATTTCGAAAACACCATGGTGCTGTGCCGAGCCGGGAGCTATTGGGATAGCGTCATCAAAGAATCAATAGAAATACGGGTCTACGAGAATCTTGTGAAAAGGGACGAAGGCTATCAACTGAGCGCGGCCTGGAATCCAGCATTAGCTGCAATACGCCAGGAACGCAACAAGAACCGTCCTACTCACGAGACGCGATCAGAATGCTCTGACGGAGACACGAACGGCGCACCCGCTTCCCCCTCCACCCCGCCCGCCGGCTCCTCTGGACCCAGCCTCCCGCCGCCAGGTGGTGGGGGGCACACCGCAGGTGTAAAGGGACCGGCATCCGCAAAATCTCGGCACTTCACCAGAAGATGATGAGTATGTCACTCGTCGAAACGTCACAGTTTGAAGACACCGCCACCCGGCTGGAAGCCCGAGAACTCTTCGCCAGCTGTATACGCCGGGAAAGCATACAGTCACAGAAAATAAATGATTTAGTGCATTCACGAGCTTGTCACACCGTAAATGCATTCCTTCGTCTATCACTTTACCATTTGCTGAATCTTTACTATAAGATGACCAATTAATTATATAACTACTATCCTGATACGAAATTAATCCTGAGCTAAAAATCTCACTTTGCTCACACACAGACGAGTCCTGTTCGCGTAGAGTGTCTGGTGTGAGTCTCTATATTCTTTCTACAAGTTATTTTACTTTTATACGTGATAGCAGAATTGCAATCAGTCGAGATCTGCGGGAATGCTCCGGCTCAACAGACTCACTCCTGTACGCCAAACTCTTTCTAAGCGATAATCTCCCCTTTTGGAACTATGGGACATACTAATCAGTGGCGCAAACCCTCTGTAGCAATAAAACGTGTAGGTGGGTTCCATCTTTCAAGCACAGGGCCGGGATCTGTACCCTTACGACGGCCAGAGTGTTGTTACTCAGGTAAGTGCCGGTGATTGTTCCAACAAACGTAGCTTTGAGCTATGAAACAGATATATTCTTCAGTATTTTCATACTCAGCCCTAATAAGATATGGTACGATCACCTTCAGCTGTACTACAAAACAATATCAAATCCCTTTGTAACAAGTCTCCTGCGAAGAACATCCATCCCACAGTACATTCCTGCCAAGTTTCTGTATCCCCTATCAATGAACAAGCGCAGTTATTTCACCCAGAGGTCAAAGAGTTTATAATACCAGCAATAGTAATAGCTGATGCAACTTCGAAACAATGAATAAAATAGTTTTACATCAGTTGAAGTGAAATGTTTCAATATTAATTTAAATGTGCAGATATACTTATTTAATTGCATGTAATAACTCATTCTATAAATGTGTACATATCGAATCTATTCTCATTAAACTGGTGAGATCCATATCTACAGGTATCGTAAGTGAGGTATTGTATTATTGGTTACACGATGGATGAGAGAGAACTGCACTGAGATGAGTGCATTTGCTTGGATGTCAGTCTCAGACATTCACTTTTTACTTGTAGGAACAAGTTTTCACTTGCTGGCACTGTTGTTTCTCATCCTGTTGACTAATCACTTCTGCTTGTTGGAACAAGTTGCAAGTTGTCAGAAGAAAACTCATCTTAGTCAACGATGTATAGGGCAGTTTGTAACAACTCTGTGTAGCAATGAAGATATGTATATGCAGAGTCTTTTACAATTTTTTGTAACGGTGGTGATATATGGAGCTATTAGTTCCTATTTTGTGTAATCATTGTGATTTGTGAGACATTTTGAAACATTTTTGTAATAATAGGGATGCTATTTCAGATCCCAAGCTATGGCAGCTTCACTATCGGCCACTGATGACAGAATAATTTGAGGATCCCGTATCTGATACCAACTGTCAGATCATGGCACGTACGCACTCTCAGTTTTCGGTGTTAGAATTATTTGAGATCCAGTAGGTGACACTGCTAACACAATAAGTTCCTTAACTGTTAAATACACCCTTGTATCTTGGTGAATGGTGTTGCAGCTTCCTTTTCACTGTCTGGCATCGGCGGTTAAATACGATACTGGAGTGCCTGTGTTATTAATAAGCACGATGCCATGTTTCTCCTGACATGCATGCAAGTTCGAAGGAACAGATACTGCAGCGACTACAACCATTATGAAATACACGAAAAGTAATCTCTGATGCAAGTATGAACGAACAACGGTCTGCTGTACCCGGAAATGATGACAATGAAAATTTGTGCTGAACAAGGACTGAAAACCGGATTTCCCGCTTTACAAGAGCGGCTGCTTAACTGATTTGCCTATTCAAGCACGACTCATGGCCAGACCCATACTCCGATATGTCGTCGTTCCTGAGTCACAACCGGTACTTGTACAGTCATAATGTAATTACAGTATGGTGGGGATTTTAATTGGAAGTTACTGTCTGGTATCGACGAATAAATACGATATTGCAATGCCTGTGTTATTAAGAACAACAATGCAGTGTTCCTTTGAAAATGCATGTATATTCTTCTTAACCTTATGTACTCTGAAATATTGTGTTTATTCGCTTATACGAGGTAGCTACTTTCAATCAAAATTTATTCATTTAGTAATTTATTTATTAACGTTACAGAGTGACGCACCGCGTTCATAACTATGGGTGGGTCGTTTGCTTCTAAAAACTGGTAACAAGCAGCATAAACAGACTGTTCGTCTTTCTTAGTAGCTTCTCTTAGTGCTGTTATTTTTCTTATCTTTTAGATATATACGCTGTTAATTAAAAGAAACATGTGAGTCACAAAGTACATTTACAGAAAGGAAAACTTCTTAAGAAAAAATAATGAGAGGAGAGATTAGGGTAATAAACGAGATCCCTAACTATCTCAAGTGGGAGGGCCTCGGTAAACACTTCGAGCCTGTCTCATCTGAATTAATGTATTCTATTCTTCTATGGTTACTACTGTATGTATGTCGTCACATTAACTCTATGTTGTACATGTATGCGGTTTAACACTACTGTTTGTTACTACATTTACTTCCTCCATTTGCCCACGCCATAAGCAGAAGAGAAACCTCGGAAAGGCGACATCCCCGAAAAGCACTTCTTATCTATGCTGTGCGTTCGTATTGGTGTAGCTGTGTCTTACAATAGCACATGTGTATATTGATGTACAATATTCTAAAATTAACATGTTCTGCAGTTTGCTTCCCATTCAGTTTACATGGTACACAGTTGCTTGTTAGAAAAGTATGATCAAAAAGCTAAACAATTCCTAATTCATTTCTAAATTCGACGTGTATATTTCTTGTAGTATTGCTGGACTCGTGTGATTTGCTACTATGCCATCTAAGTATCTGTATATGTTGATACCAGTGTGTACATATCATCATCTATTATCATATCAGTGTTTGAATCTCTGTTGTCCCATGTATCATGTCGTGGTGTAGGGTTTGGGTCTGGTCGTTATCTTGTATGTTGTCTTTGCTGCTTGTATGTCTTGTGCAGCGCTCGGGATATCTCGTCAGGGATCTGGTTAAGTACGCTCCATTTGTCTGGATCTCTTAAAGCTTGCCATGTGTCTTCGATTTCTGCTGTCGGTCTTACATGTGTCAGTTTGCGCATTTTAGTGCTGAGATTCCCGGACCCATGTTCCCCACATTACATGCATTACTTTGGCTAAATCCAAAGTTGGTGCAGGTATGTAGGGTAAGGACCCTGTCTCATCAGGAAGTGCAGCATACTCCAACTTGGGTCGACATATTCAAGCCTCAAACGTTCCAAGATGTTTTGGAACAACCTTCCAAAGATTTAGTGGGCGTTTTCCTGTAATATGCTCCTCTGTTATCTCATGTACCTTGTCCAGTTCTCCCAGTATAAGCCAATATACTGCTGCTCTGTGTCTAATGGTTACGTCAATGAGGCGTTTTTCAAGAAGAACTCATAGGACTTCCACGGATATTGTGTCAAATGCCTCTGACATTTTGGGCAATACTTCTCTTTGCCCTTTCCTGACAGAGCTTTTGTGGGTCGTCAGTGACAGTCGATGTGGCCAGGCATCTGTTGCGAAGCACATAACAGACCCAAAGATGGTTGTATGATATATTCATAGCACCTGCAGTGGCAGTCTGTAGTGAGTTGAGTTTAACGTGACACGTTCATGGATTTGTCTTGTCACTGTCTAAGTTGTCAGTCTGATGTGCTCGTTGGACTTTAATCGGTCCTCGAAGTATATCACTAGGTATGTTCTTGTTACTTTTATCTGTATGCTATTGTTGCGCAATATAATAGTGGGGTTTCTCTGCAGTGCCCCTTTGGGCAGTAAACATACTGTCTTGTTTGCTGCGATCTCGGCTTGTTATGACTGCAACAATTACTTGCATTCAAGTAGCGCTTTCGACTTTGCAGTTATTGCTACTAGCAAATCATCAGACTTGGGTGCCATACGCATAGACTTGTCATCTTCGACCAGATTGTTTAGGAACGGCTCTGTGGCAGTATCCCAGAAAACGGGATCGCATATTTAGTTATTTTCTTAATAACCTTCTGTTTTCCTGCTTGCCATTGAGCTATCCTGCCTTCACCTGAAATGCCACCCCTGTATGGGACTAACACGATCTTTGTACAAGCACAAGCTTTGAACCCGGAACGACGACGTATGGAAGTATGGGTCTGGCTGTGAGTCATGTATTGTCAAGCAAAGCGGTTAAGATCACCGCTCATGTAAAGTGGGAAATACGGATTCGTGCCACTGTCCAGAACAAACTTTCGTTGTCGTCATTCCCTTATACAGCTGATGGTTGTTTGTACTGCATACTGCAAATATATTTTTCATTTGTTTCATAGTGGTTGTAGTAGCCGTACTGTCTGCTTCTTAAGACGTGCTTGCTTCTCCAAAGCAACATCGCACCGTTATACTTAACAACACAGGCACTACTGTATCGTATATTAATTTCTCAGTGAATATACAGGGTTATTCTAGATGATGGATCCATTTTAAAAAAACTCGTACGCATTCAAGTACAAATCCAAAAGGAATAAGCTTTAAAACAATGAAAAGAGGAAGTTTCAAAGTTTTTGGCGGGGTAGAGTTCGCTCGGGAATAAGGCCATCGTTCTGTTTCACTGTCAGCTTGAGAGAGATGGCGACTGTGGATCACAAGGTTTTCTGTGTTCAGTTCGCGAAAAGTGAGTCGCAAATGGCAGTGAAGTGGGAATTTCGTATCAAACCAGTAGTGAACAACCAACCTGCAAAAGCATTAGCCGTTGGTTTAAGCAATTTAAACAGACTGGGAGTGTGTGCAAAGGAAAAGGCAAGGGTCGACCGCGAGTGTCAGAGGTTGATGTCCGACGGATTCAAGAAAGTATTGTGCGCAGTCCCAGTAAGTCTACCAATATCGCCAGTTGAGAACTTGGAATACCCTAACCAACTCTATGGAAAGTTCTGAGACGGCGTTTGCTGTACAAGCCCTACCGATTACAACTTATGCAGGCTCTCAACCCCGATGACAAGCACAAGCGGCTCACATTTTGAAGTTATGTGCTAGCAAAGATGGAGGATGCATTTCACAGAGAGTAATTTTTAGTGATGAAGTGACACTCCACCTTAGTGGAAAAGTCAACAGATGCAATGTTCGCATACGGGGTTTGGAAAATCCACATTCACCATTGCAGCAAGGAAGAGACTCACCGAAGATCAACGTGTTCTGTGCCGTATCCCGTACCAGGGTTTATGGACCATTATTCTATTTGGAAAGCACTGTTTGGGGAATCATGTACCTGGCATGTTAGAAGAATGGCTGTTCCCTCAAGTTATGGAAGATTCCCAGGACTTTATTGTCCAACAGAATGGAGCTCCAACCCATTGGCAATGGGATGTATGATGCTTCTTGAATGAATTCCTTCCTAAGCGCTGGATCGGTCGCAGGAGACTGCAGGATCTGGCTCTGCATTTCTGTCAACCTCGCTTCTTGCTACTGCTTCTTATGGGGTTATTTGAAGGAAGCTGTTTACATCCCGCCACTAACAATCACGCGGTCCGATCTGCGGAACCGGGTCACAGCTTCCGCGCACTCAGTAACACCAGATATGATTTTGCGCGTGTTAGACGAGTTTCGCTACCATGTCGATGTTTGCCGTGCAGCCAACCGTGGCCACAATCAACATTTATAACATTTATCACATTTGTAAGCAGCTAAAGGTCTGGATTTAATTATAATTTCATTTAATAATTAGATAATTATTAAAAACTAATAAATTACAATTTTTTACAAACTATTAAATTTATTAAATTGATATCAAACATTATGAACAAAACTTTGAAACCTCCTCTTTTCATTGATATAAGACTTGTTCATTTTGGATTTGTACTAGACTAAATATGAAGTTTAGAAAATTGGTCTATCATTTAGAATAACCCTGTACAAGTTGTATGGAGTATAAGGGCAGATACTGGTATATGTAGTACCTTAACATGTGTACACATCAGTGTGTTGGTTGTTTTTTCATTTGCACCAGTCTTCCCACAAGCACGTTACAACCTTTACGAATTGATGTTTCTTTGTGATCGTACTGCACTACTGAGTTGACTATGCCTGTCTGTATAGACTCACCGTTTTGCATCCACACCTCAACATCTGACATGCTGATCAGGGAAAAATAAACATTAGCGGACTGCTCTTGCCTTATGTACTTAGAGGCGCTAAACAAACTAAAAACATACGACTTGTAATGATTATAACTATATTAGTTAACAAATTGAAACTTTTTTCTCCACCTAGTTTGTAAACGGGTGGATTCACCTAATTTTGGGGTGCTGAATACATTGGTAAAATCAGTTTTTCTCTATGACGTCGCATTTCCTAGATACACAGCAGAATAAAAAATGGTGACAGCGAAAATTGACACAATAAAGTCAAACAAAAATACACATTCAGAACGTTTGAAATCAATACTAATTTGTATGTATATATGGGCATGAAGCCAATAAAAGATCCAAATTAGTTCATAAGATATTTTCACCTTTAATCATCTTTAGTTTTTGGAAATTGCGACGACGGAGCTCTTCTTTTGTTTGCAGTTTCATCACTCTCCCTAACCCGACCTCAGCAGTAGTCACCCATCATCGAAGGGTTCCAATGGCCTTGGTAACCGTGTTCCATGGTAACAATGTCTTGGGAAAATGTTTACCATGGTCATCGCATACGACTCCCAAATTTTCTGGGAAGAAATCAAGGTGAGAATGTAAAAAGTGAATTTTAAACGACATTCTACACCCAATGTTCTTGTAATTCTCCTGCAGATCATTCACAATGGTAACACAGTGTTAGCTTTTCTGTCACCCAAAAAGCCCTTCACTATTGCTTTAAAAGAAGATGAAGCAAGTAATTGGATATCTCTGAGTTCGGTATCAAAGGTTGGAGCTTTCAGCAATTTTGTTATTTGTGGTCCTACATAGATATATTCTTACTGGCTCAACCAATTGGGCATTGTTCCCATTTACATTTCCACGAACATATGGCTTCCTTACAGGGCTTTCCTTGATTGTATAGTGGTTCTTGGTGTCACTGCTGTCCCAAAGGCTCTAAAATCAGCAGTATTTCGTGAATCTAGCCTGTAAACCTGTAAGAAATGCAACAACTTTTAAATAACAGCAAAGCTGCCATTCATGATCCTTATATTTCACTGCCTTTAGCCGCAAAGCCATGGTTTCATAACTTTCTTCCATGTCTACTGCGTAACCCAAATGTACCGATGGAAATGCATTGTCATTATGCAGAAGTACTGCTTTCAAGCTGGTTTTACTGGAATCAATAAATAGTCGCACTCCTGTGGATTATGTTGTACACCTAGTTGCCTTATCCTACCATTGACATCTCTACATATACACATTGATTTCGGCATATCGAAATATTGAGCGAAGGAAACACCTCTTGATCTTAAACTGAAAATTTTTGTCTCTGGAGCTAGAAGGTTCCGTTGTTGCACTCTCGATCCCAAGAGTACAGCTTGCTAGTTTCGAAAGCAAAATCGTTCAATTGCTTTTGATTAAAGAAACGAGGCGAAATGCCATGATACTGAGGGCAGTATTCTTCTATATGTTCAATACTTTCCGATTCACTTGACATGGTGTCTGATTTCGTGGCTTTCACCTTAGACAGGAACAGGCAATCCTTCATGATGGGACACACGCAAATGCACTGAGGATACACTTGGATACTCTATTTTATGTCTAATTATGCTTGAACAGCCCGAAATATTTGTCGGACAGAAGTAACAGCCTGAAGAACGGTCTTCAGGCTCACACCACACTATTGGAACAGCGAATGGCATGGCTCAGCGTCTTCCTTCCAACCACTCGGTTGAGGCTGAAGTACAAGTTACACAGGCAATATAAGGTGCAAAATTTTTATCTTGATCACCAACAACACAATAAAAATAAAATTTATATGCCTCCTTAACCAAATCAGTAACTGGCTTTCTTTGGGGTTTTGGAGTGAAATTCCCACACACATAACACTAGTTGTCGGGGTGGTTTAGACAGCAACTGGTTCACATTTTTCTTAGTGTAAGTTTTAAACACACAAAGTTTGCACTATCTTTCACAGGAAACACTCACTGAGCATCTCTTTCACAACACTCGATACCACACCAACCAATTACTGACCATTAATACATCTAGCTCTCCTCTACAAATCACAAGCAAACAATTAATATCAAAACAGAAGAAAATCAACAAGTGAAATATTGAATACGAAAAATAAGAGAAAAAACTTTTAAAAACCCATAAATGGTACGTGCTAGAACATTTTGAAAGGTATATTCGGATTCTACACACCAAAATACATACTAGTTTATGTACCACATTGACTAGCGTTATTAGTCAGCGAATGACGTAAATACTGATGTCGTGCTGTTCAGTATACCGGCTTCAGTCACCAACCGAAATATTTGCACTTACGTGTTTGCACACTGTGTAGTACTATATAATATCGCCAACTCCCAATCTCGAGAAACCGATTTCAATTGGTCGCTCCAATACCGCTGGCTAACCCTACAGTTACTGACACCAAGTGAGGTGGACCCCCATCCCCTCCCCCCAACCTATGAACCGTTGACCTTGCCGTTGGTGAGGAGGCTAGCGTGCCCCATCGATACAGATGGCCGTACCGTAGGTGCCACCACAACGGAGGGGTATCTGTTGAGAGGCCAGACAAACGTGTGGTTACTGAAGAGGGGCAGCAGCCTCTTCAGTAGTTGCAGGGGCCACAGTTTGGATGATTGACTGATCTGGCCTTGTAAGACTCAGAACAACGGCCTTGCTGTGCTGGTACTGCGAACGGCTGAAAGCAAGGGAAAACTACCGAGGGCATGCAATTTACTGTATGGTTACATGATGATGGCGTCCTCTTGAGTAAGATATTCCGGAGATGAAATAGTCCGCCACTCGGATCTCCGGGAGCGGACTACTCAAGAGGACGTCGTTATCAGGAGAAAGAAAACTGGTGTTCTACTAATCGGGGGGTGGAATATCAGATCCGTTAATTGGGCAGGAAGGTTAGAAAATTTAAAAAGCTAAATGGATAGGTTAAAGTTAGATATAGTGGGAATTAGTGAAGTACGGTAGCAGGGGGAACAAGACTTCTAGTCAGGGACTACCGGGTTATAAATACAAAATCAAAAAGGGGTAATGCAGGAGTATGTTTAACAATGAGTAAAAAAAATAGGAGTGCGGGAGAGCTTCTACAAACAGCATAGTGAACGCATTATTGCGGCCAAGATAGACACAAAGCCCACGCCTACCATAGTAGTACAAGTTTATATGCCAACTACGTCCGCAGATGTCGAGGAGATTGATGAAATGTATGATGAGATAAAAGAAATTATTCAGATAGTGAATGGAGACGAAAATTTAATAGTCATGGGTAACAGGAATTCGATTGTAGCAAAAGGAAGAGAAGAAAACATAGTAGGGGAAAATGGAATGGGAGTAAGATATGAAAGAGGAAGCCGCCTGGTAGAATTTTGGGCAGAGCATAACTTGATCACAGCTAACACTTGGTTCGAGAATCATGAAAGAAGCTTGTATACATGGAAGAGGCCTGGAGATACTGTAAGGTTTCAGACAGATTATATAATGGTAAGAGAGAGATTTACGAAGCAGGTTTTAAATTGTAAGACATTTCCAGTGCAGATGTGGACTCTGACCACAATCTATTGGTTATGAACTGTACATTAAAACTGAAGAAACTGCAAAACGGTGGGAATTTATGGAGATGGTACCTAGATAAACTGACAGAACCAGAGGTTGTGGAGAGTTTCAGTGAGAGCATTAGGAGCGATTGACAAGAATGGGCGATAGGAATTCAGTGGATGAAGAATGGGTAGCTTTGAGAGATGGAATAGAGAAGGCAGCAGAGGATCAAGTTGGTAAAACGACGAGAGCTAATAGAAATCCTTGGGTAAATGAAGAGGTACTGAATTTTATTGATGAGAGGAGATAATATAAAAATGGAGTAAATGAAACGGGCAGAAAAGAATACAAGCGTCTCAAAAATGAGATCGACAGGAAGTGCAAAATGGCTAAGAAGGGATGGCTAGAGGACAAATGTAAGGATGTAGTGGCATATATCACACGGGGTAAGATAGATAATGCCTACAGGAAAATTAAAGAGACCTTTGGAGAACAGAGAATCACTTGTATGAATATCAAGAGCTCAGATGGAACACAGTTCCAAGCAAAGAAGGGAAAGCAGAAGGGTGGAAGGAGTATATAGAGGGTCTATACAAGGGCGATGTACTAGGACAATATTATGGAAACGGAAGAGGATGTGATTATACCTAATGTTCCAAATGATTCAATTTTTTCTCTTTCTTGACATACAATGTGTGAAATAATACCAAATCTTGGTAAAATTAGAATGTAAGTCGAAACAAGTCAGCGGGAGTAGACAAGATTCCATTAGAACTACTGATACCCTTGGGAGAGCCAGTCCTGACAAAACTCTACCATCTGGTGTGAATATACAAATGACAGGCAAAATACCCTTAGACTTCAAAAAGCATATAATAATCCCAATCCCAAAGAAAGCAGTGTTGACAGATGTGACAATTACCGAACTATCAGTGTAATAAGTTCAAATGGTTCAAATGGCTCTGAGGACTATGGGACTTCACTTCTGAGGTCATTAGTCCCCTAAAACGTAGAACTACTTAAACCTAAGTAACCTAACGACATCACACACATCCATGCCCGAGGCAGGATTCGAATCTGTGACCGTAGCAGTCACTCGGTTCCTGACTATAGCACCTAGAACCGCTCGGCCAATACGGCTGGCAGTTTAATCAGTCACAGTTGCAAAATACTAACACGAATTCTTTACAGACGAATGAAAAAACTGGTAGAAGCCGACCTTGGTGAAGATTAGTTTGGATTCCATAGGAATGTTGGAACACGCGAGGCAATACTGACCCTACGACTTATCTTAGAAGACAGATTAAGGAACGGAAAAACCTACGTTTCTAGGATTTGTAGACTTAGCGAAAGCTTTTGACGATGTTGGATGGAATACTCCCTTTCGAATTCTGAAGGTGGCTGGGGTCAAATACACGGAGCGAAAGGCTATTTACAATTTGTACAGAAACCAGATGGCAGTTATAAGAGTCGAGGGGCATGAAAGGGAAGCAGTGGTTGGGAAGGGAGTGAGACAGGGCTGTAGCTTCTCCCCGATGTTATTCAATCTGTATATTGGGTAAGCAGTAAAGGAAACAAAAGAAAAATTCGGACAACGATGTAAAATAAAATCCATGGAGAAGAAATAAAACCTTTCAGGTTCGCCGATGACATTGTAATTCTGTCAGATACAGCAAAGGACCTGGAAGAGCATTTGAACGGAATTGACGGTGGCTTGACCGGAGGATATAAGATGAACATCAACAAAATCAAAACGAAGATAATGGAATGTAGTCGAATTAAGTCGGGTGATTGTGAGGGAATTATACCAGGAAATGTGACACTCAAAGTAGTAAATGAATTTTGGTATTTGGGGAGCATAATAACTGATGATGGTCGAAGTAGAGAGGATATAAAATGTAGACTGGCAATGGCAAGGACAGTATTTCTGAAGTAGAGAAATTTAACATGGAGTATAGATGTAAAAGTCAGGAAGTAGTTTCTGTCAGTATTTGTGTGGAGTGTAGCCATGTACGTAAGTGAAACATGGACGATAAATAGTTTATAGAAGAAGGGAATAGAAGCTTTTGAAATGTGGTGCTACAGAAGAATGCTGAAGACTAGATGGGTAGATTATATACCTAATGAGGAGGCATTGAATAGAATTGGGGAGAAGAAAAATTTGTGGCACAACTTGATTACAAGAAGGGATAGGTTAGTAGGATATGTTCTAAGGTATGAAGGGATCACCAATTTAGTATTGGAGGGCAGCGTGGTGGGGAAACGTCGTAGAGGGAGACCAAGAGATGAACACCCAGAGCAGATTCAGAAGTATGTAGGTTGCTTTATGTACTGGGAGATGAAGAAGCTTGCACAGGATAGAGTAGCATGGAGAGCTGCATCAAACCAGTATCTGGACTAGAGATCACAACAACAACAACAACATCAACAACAACAAAACAAGGTGGCGCAGATTGAGTCCCGGGACACACGTATAGGCGGTTCAAACCGTTTCTAAGCCGCAGAGGTGCAGTTTTTGGTAGCATTCCTAAACTGTAAAATCAAATTTCAGAATAGTTCCTTCGAAAAGAACACCAGTGATTTCCTTCCCTGTTCCTCCCCTGTCAAAACTTGTTCTCAGCCTGTAACAACCACGTCGTCGACGGGACTGCTAACTCTAACCTGCCCTCTAATTGTTATTGGTTGTTACCTTCCCTATTTCGTTTCATGCCAGATAATACTGAAACAATTACGTCCTCAGAGTCCTTCTGGATTAACAGTGTGCTTCGTCAGTCTATCAGTGTTTAAGTTAGCGCCAGTGCACTTTTTGCTTCACTGAAACCTCGCAGTACTATCTTGACACATCGTATGATTTGTTTCTTAAGTCTGTCCTGGTAAGTTTATCTTCTAAGTGGCTGTGCTTCTACCAACATAGCCTTCTGCTTCGCCATTACGTTCAGAGCTGTAGCTTGAGGCTCAAGATATCCGTTATTGTGGGTGTCCCCTGATGGGTGGGTTTATCGGAAATTAATTCACATATCCATCCCTTTTCTTGCGCTAAACACCTGTTGAAGTTGATGTAGAAAATGCATGACGACAAACCTGGTTGCCGACCGGCTTGCGATTCTGGTGGGTACTAAGCCCCCAATTACGTAAGACCATCGACTTAGTACCTTGCCTCGTGTCTGAATTTGGGTTTCTGATGAGCGTTACGAACGCGAGAGAATGGTAATTTGTATTTTCTGAAGGACTGGATCATCTCAAAATTTACAAATTAGATATTTATAAATTGAACTGGCGATTGAGTAGCATTCGTGGAAATATGTTGTGGAAATGTTGTCCCGGGATCGGATGAGATGGTTCTTATTGTTTGTATTAGTGCAGGTGGAGAGGTTTCTGGTCTTAATTCTGTTATTTTATCAAAATGGGTTCAAGGTTCAAGACAATGCTTCGTCAGAGCAATGAGCATATTATACGCAGTATTCATCATCGAGGTCATCGGTCTCATCGGGTTAGGGAAGAATGGGGAAGGAAGTCGGCCGTGCCCTTTCAAAGGAACCATCCCGGCATTTGCCTGAAGCGATTTGGGAAAATCAAGGAAAACCTAAATCAGGATGGCCGGACGTGGGATTGAGCCGTCGTCCTCCCGAATGCGAGTCCAGTGGGCTAACCACTGCGCCATCTCACTTGGTTCGTAGTGTTCATTAAGAAAATTTCCTATTACTTGCGTGTGTAATTATTCCGTGAAGTTATGTGCCTGACGGGAACTTTAATTGGTCATACCGGACACTACAGACCTTTTGACAGTAATAAGAGCTCCAGTTACTTTCAGTAGCGTAGTTAGAGTTAACATGTGCTCATCGACTGGTGGGTATTTTATCTAACGACTATCAGCTTAGCATAGACGAATGTGATGACTACATGAAAAGTGTTTTTATAGAGACAAAGGGACGCTTCTTAATATCCCACTTCTTCCTCTTATAAACAATTAGTCTACAGTCGTTCAACTTCTGTGAGTTGTTTGACAAATGGATTATGCAGCTTCAGATATACATCATCGTTCTGTGGTTATTGGTTATCCGTAAGAATCTACGTTTCTCCTGTATCACAAAGAAATCTGAGGGAACACTGATTCCAAGACTATAATGAATGATACAGCTATCGATGACGTTTTATGCAACCAAAACAATGGTGTTGGATAATTCGTTCTGCAGATATGAAGCGCATTGTCAAAATGTCGGAGAATAATTGGTATGTATATGAAGACATCTTAGACATATTCACAAACTTTATTTGTGATGCCACTTCAGCACATTAACATGGTGAGTCATATATTTATCTTTTGACTGTTTATATACTTGTAAGTTGTTACTTCCAAGCTTCCCCTTTTAATATCTCATGTTAATTTCGCTGTGTCCGATGGTGAAAAATACTTTATAACGTCACGGCTCTTAGCCATTTACGAAAGATGGAAACGGAAAAATTCACAGACACATCCAAAACCTGTATGATTACACTGTTAATCAACTACACACAGAAAGATTGGAGTGACTTTGATAAACAAAGGCGAATGTAGGGTATATCTCAGTCCTAAAATGACCGTGTAACTCATATCCAATGCTCGATTGTATTTTTTACAGTATGATATGGACAATGTCAACCAAGTCTCTACTGCAGCAAGCTGTTTGCTTTCCTTATTCTTTAGGAGCTAGTACGGACCAAAGGCAGAAGCAATTGTCTAGTAAATGCGGGCTCTAATGTACACTACTGGCCATTAAAATTGATACACCAAGAAGAAATGCAGATGACAAACGAGTATTCATTGTACAAATATATTATACAAGAACTGGAATGTTATCAAGTGATTATATTTTCACGCAATTTGGGTGCATAGATCCTAAGAGATCAGTACCCAGAACAACCACCTCCGGCCGTAATAACGGCCTTGATACGCCTGGGCATCGAGTCAAACTGAGCTTGGATGGCGTGTACAGGTACAGCTGCCCATGCACCTTCAACACGATTCCACAGTTCATCAAGAGTAGTGAGTGGCGTATTCTGACGAGCCAGTTTTTCGGCCGCCATTGACCAGACGTTTTCATTCTGGAGAATGTGGTGGCCAGGGAAGCAGACGAACATTTTATGTGTCCCGAAAGGCCCATACAGGACCTACAACATGCGGTCGTGCATTATCCTGCTGAAAAGTAGGGTTTCGAAGGGATTGAGTGAAGGGTAGAGCCATGGGTTGTAACACATCTGAAATGTAACGTCCTCTGTTCAAAGTGCCGTCAATGCGAACAAGAGGTGACCGAGACGTGTAACCAATGTCACCCCATACCATCACGCCGGGTGATATGCCAGTATGGCGATGAGGAATACACGCTTCCAATGTGCGTTCAGCGCGATGTCGCCAAACACGGATGCGGCCATCATGGTGCTGTAAACAGAAACTGTATTCATCCGAAGAAATGACGTTTTGCCATTCGTGCACCCAGGTTCGTCGTTGAGCACACCATCGCAGGCGCTCCTGTCTGTGATGGAGCGTCAAGGGTAACCGCAGCCATGGTCTCCAATCTGATAGTCCATGCTGCTGCAAACGTCGTCAAACTGTTCGTGCAGATGGTTGTTGTCTTGGAAACGTCCCCCACTGTTGACTCAGGCATCGAGACGTGGCTGCACGATCCGTTACAGCCATGCGGATAAGATGCCTGTCATCTCGACTGCTGGTGATACGAGGCCGTTGGGATCCAGCACGGCGTTCCGTATTACCCTACTGAACTCACTGATTCCATATTCTGCTAACATTCATTGGATCTCGACCTACGCGAGCAGCAATGTCGCGATACGACAAACCGCAATCGCGGTAAGCTACAATCCGACCTTAATCAAAGTCGGAAACGTGATGGTACGCATATCTCCTCCTTACACTGGGCATCACAACAACGTTTCACCAGGCAACGCCGGTCAACTGCTGTTTTTGTATGAGAAATCGGTTGAAAACTTTCCACATGTCAGCACGTTGTAGGTGTCGCCACTGTCGCCAACCTTGTGTGAATACTCTGAAAAGCTAATCATTTTCATATCTCAGCATCTTTTTCCTGTCGGTTAAATTTCTCGTCTGTAGCACGTCATCTTCGTGGTGTAGCAATTTTAATGGTCAGTAGTGTAAATATTGTAAGAGCTAAGAACAGTTGTTCAGTAGGAGACGTATCTTTTCCAGCAGCGAAGATGAGCGATTGCTCATAGTTCTTAAGGTATTCATTTTGGAGCCCCTTGTTTACTGGGCTTATTTGCTTCGAATAATCGCTGCTGTCGTAACACTGAATATTCACCATTGCCCCGCTCTGATTACGCTATCATTAAATTTATGTGTTTCTTACATGGGCTGATAACATATTATCGTAGGTGAACTCCGTTTAGGCCAACAGAAGGAGAGAGAGTAGAGGAGGGGTTACTACTGTACCGTTTACATTCCATGTCGGTAGTAGGTCGCTTCGTTGTATTATTTGGCTTCATAGCTCTGTCCTGGCATTCCACTACAGTTACGGCCTAACGTAAAGCACCCCTGCGTGTAATGTTCGCTCCCTGCACAGGCGTACGCTGCGATTAACACGAGAAACCCGGACAACATTGAGAGCGGCCGTGTTTCAGGAAACACTTAGTTGATTTTCCCTGAACTGTGGTACACTCGAGCAGAAAGACCCTTTCGTAATGATCACAGCTCCTGCGGGACGACAAACGGCAGAGCGGCAGTTTGCTGCGCGGCCCTCAGCGGCTCCTGCTGCCTGCTCCCCGCCGCACATACACGCCTCGTGTGTGGCCGCACGGCACACCACACCACACACCCGCACACCGGGCGACTTGCCTCTTGCGGTACCGCCGCGCCTACGGCTCGGGCGCGCACCGGCAGCGCGGCTGCTGCAGCGGCAGCGGCAGCGGCAGCGGCAGCGGAGGACCGCGGTTTGCCGCCGGTTCTGTCAAAGGGCGCAGCCGCGCGCCGACTCACCGCAGCCACAAAAGGAAAACAGCCGGCACTGTGGGGCGCTTAGCGGCCCCGCCGCCAGGGACCGCCTCGGCGCACTGTGCAGGCCGACCGAATACTAATTTATCGTCGGAACTACAGTGTGGCCGGCCGTTGTAGCCGACCGGTTCTAGGCGCTTCAGTCTGGGACCGCGCGACCGCTACGGATGTCCTTAAATTAGTTAGGTTTAAGTAGTTCTAGGAGACTCATGACCTCAGATGTTAAGTCCCATAGTGCTCAGAGCCATTTGAACTATTTTTGTTTTGAACCACAGTTTGTCTCAAATAGATTCATCCGTTTTTGCAAAGACAAATATTATGCACATGAACGATGCTGAAGCCTTCTGGTAGACTTTAATTAACGCATGCGACTATAAACAACTGTTGTTGTTGCTGTGGTCTTCAGTCCTGAGACTGGTTTGATGCAGCTCTCCATGCTACTCTATCCTGTGCAAGCTTCTTCATCTCCCAATACGTACTGCAGCCTACATCCCTCTGAATCTGTTTAGTGTATTCATCCCTTGGTCTCCCTCTACGATTATTAACCTCCACGCTGCCCTCCAATACTAAACTGGTGATCCTTTGATGCCTCAGAAAATGTCCTGCCAACCGATCCCTTCATCTTGTCAAGTTGTGCCACAAACTCCTCTTCTCCCCAACCCTATTCAATACCTCCTCATTAGTTATGTGACCTACCCATTTATTCTTCAGCATTCTTCTGTAGCACCACATTTCAAAAGCTTCTATTATCTTCTTGTCCCAACTATTTATGTCCATGTTTCACTTCCATACATGGCTACACTCCATACAAATACTTTATGCAACGACTTCCTGACACTTAAATCCATACTCGATGTTCACAAATTTCTCTTCCTCAGAAACGCTTTCCTTGCCATTGCCAGTCTACATTTTATACCCTATCTACTTCGGTTTTCATCAGTTATTTTTCTCCCCAAATAACACCACTCCGTTACTACTTTAAGTGTCTCAGTTCCTAATCTAATTCCCTCAGCATCACCCGACTTAAATCGACTACATTCCATTATTCTCGTTTTGCTTTTGTTGATGTTCATCTTATATCCTTCCTTCAAGACTCTGTCCATTCCGTTCAACTGCTCTTCCTAGTCTTTTGCTGTCTCTGACAGTATTACAATGTCATCGGCGAACCTTAAAGTTATTATTTCTACTCCATGGATTTTAATACCTGTTCGGAATTTTTCTTTCGTTTCCTTTACTGATTGCTTAATATACAGATTGAATAACATCGGGGAGAGGCTACAACCCTGTCTCACTCCCTTCCCAACCACTGCTTCCCTTTCATGTCCCTCGACTCTTATAACTGCCATCTGGTTTCTGTACAAATTGTAATTGCCTTTCACCCCCTGTATTTTACCCTGACACCTTCAGAAATTGAAAGAGAGTATTCCAGTCTACATTGTCAATACTTTCTCTAAGTCTCCAAATGCTAAAAACGTAGGTTTCCCTTTCCTTAATCTTTCTTCTATTATAAGTCGTAGGGTCAGTATTGCCTCACGTGTTCCCATATTTCTACGGAATCCAAACTGATGTTCCCCGAGGTCGGCTTCTACCAGTTTTTCCATTCGCCTGTAAAAAATTCCCGTTAGTATTTTGCAGCCGTGACTTATTTAACTGATAGCTCGGTAATTTTCACATCTTTCAACGCCTGCTTTCTTTAGGATTGGAATTATTCATATTATATTATATTATAATACTATATTATTATATTATATACAACTACCCGATGTTATAAAGCTATTTTTCTTTTTTATCAAGGCTTCTCTCCCTCTCGCTGTATTTAGAATATGTTTAACAAGCAAGCACACCCTGTAAGATCCCCTAGCTTCTAAACTGCTCCTGTTATTACTCAGCTTAGCCGTGAGTCCGTAGAGGGTGGTATATGTAACGTACAGTATAATTGGTTAGCATTCTCACCCGGAATTTGCGAGTGTAAGTCGGACCTTCCTTGATCCGCCTGAGTGGGTCGTGTCGTCGGATTTCCTTCTACCTGTGCGCGGTGCAGCTCTCGTAAATGTCGTCCCGTGCAGATTCTTCATTGGCGCATTGAATATCTCTGTCCGTGGAAGCTAATTATCTGAAATTGCTGTCGATCAACTTTGGGGTATCTATTCACTCGAAATTAACATTCAGAATGCCGTAATATCACTTTTACTCCTATTAGATCAATAACGAAACACTCATGTCGCAAACTACTCGTGACCGAGACCATGGCTACCATCGAACAAGACAGGAAGAGATCTAAACGCCGACTGCCGACATTGACGTGCAGTCCGTATCTCTTACTAGTTTCGTCACAGTTCGTGGATTTCCGACCAAGTTCGTACTTACTAAGGTATACATTTGTTAATGAACAGGTGTGAATTTTAACGAAGCAAAATTATGATAAACAGTTTTAAACATCCAGAGGCTCCTCCTAGTATTCATGTTGTCATAAATGACTTTAATTATTAAATACAAATAAACAAAATAGGTGACTTTGGTGCCAAGTTGGCGGTACTTCCCATCATGTATATTTCCCAGGCTGACGCTTGTAGCTACGGTCCAGCGCAGAGCGTCACCGCACTACGCGCGAAATATGGTCGCTTCGTCACCTATTCAGCCAGCGTGGGATATGCTTTCCGACTCATGGCCGGCTACGGACCACAGCACTTCCTAACTATCGTGAATACATCAATAAGAGGCAATAATTTATTAAAACTGGTAAAATTGTCTTCCTGACGTGAGAGGCACCTTACAACCCGTGGGGCAAAATACATCATTCTGTATCTTTGATACGTTGGTCGCATCATTAGATAACTCTTAAGACTGTGACCTTCCACATACTTCACAACTATGTGTCCCTCCTTGAAACAGTTCGTAAATTCCCCAGTTTCACACATTGTTTCTTTGAGTGGTGCTGTGGCTCCCACTGTGTAAAAAATACTCCGCGCGTGTGGTAAAGTAGCCACTGAACATTGGAAGTAGATAGCAGATTCGAGCAAGATATAAACTTGGCATCTCCTTTGTAGAATACTGTGGAAACGAATATAAGATAAATAACGATCCTGCGAGCGAAAATGACACTTTTTGAGAGTGATAGTGTTACAAATACTGAGCAAGAGCTAGATCAGAGATGTCCAACCCGCGACCCTTAGACCTCTAGTGGCTCAACTCAGGTACCAGTGCCGTCCAGTGACCAGTCCAATACTTTCAGTCTGAAACTCCCGCCACATGATCTTGTTCTCTCATTCTTCCGCCTCGTCTTTGTTTCTTCTTTCTTTTGCTCGGTGGTTACTTTTAGTAGTGTTTACTGTTAAGTAGATTTTGCGTGGCCCAAAAATTCTTGTCTTTTCCAGTGTGGTCTAGGTAAGCTAAAATGTAGGACAGTGACGAATCAGAGAATGTGGCAGCAATATCTGAAGCCAGCGATCAAGGAAAGGATGACACTATGTGGGAAAAATCCGCAACACCGAGAAACACTCGCTCTAACTCATCTAAGGTGTTGTAATGTCAATCACTGCAGTGGAAGAGCCAACGCACAAGATAACTAGATTGTCTTCTGGGGTACGTGAGGTGTGTCCAGAAATGAACATTACTTTTCACAGAGAACGTATCGGTTGTGATTCTGATTTTGATATAAAAGACTAACGCTCCAGAATACTCTGTCTGTATGAGATTTAACTTTTGACATGATGATAAATCAGTGTTTAGGTGTCAAAAGCAATTACGAGGGTCGTTGCATAAGTAATGCCCCACATTTTTTTCCTCAGAGCATATGTGTTGTTCACAGTCAGAATTTGATGACAATATACATCAACATTTCTTGTCCATGTTCTACTTTTCTACGTAGTCTCAATCACGTTCTATGGCAGTACGACAACGTTGTGGAAGAGCATGTATTCCCTGCTGGTTAAAGCTCTAGTCCTGTGGGCGTAACCATATTTTCGCTGCATGTCTGACAGGATCCGTGTCTGAAAGGCCTCTCCGTCGGTCTCAAAACAATCCAACAATGCAGATGAAATGGCCTTTCTTTGAATCTTGTGGTTCGCTGTGAGCACTCGTCGAACCTATCGTGAGCACCTCTTTTATATACGAGAGTCTCGATCACTGCAGACGCACTTTCAATGCTGATCGACAACTGTAGAGCCAACTGTAGAGTTACGATTCGCAGGTCGGCACGAATAATCGCATCCGCACGATTCACCACGTCTGGAGCAGAGGCTGTGGCGGGAGATCCCGAGCGTCGCTGATCATGGAGCTTGTTTCTGCATTTCCTGAAGCTGTAAGTTTCTTTACCCATCGCTGAACCGTTTATGGATTTTCACCACGGCTTCTTTTTCTCCACACAAGAATTCAATAACAACACGCTGCTTGCAACGTGAGTCTCACGTAGACTCCATTTTCACCTTGTACTATGGCTCTGCCATAAATCAGAACGGTTTGGAACTTCACCAGCGCACAGAACAAACATCATATGTGAAGCACCAACCAGGACATTTGTATATGTATATTAATGGCTTTTTTGAAAAAAAAAGTGGTGCATTACTTATCGAACTAGCCTCGAAAATACCTCTTTAAAATACTTTAATGTTACGATGTTTGCACGTAGATTCCAATTTCCTGAATAGTTTCATGAATCCCTTTCTCTGACTAGCGTAAAAAATACCCTACACGTGTAGTTACGTCGCAAAAATACGCTCCTGTGCTCACAGGTTAATCCGATGTAGTCAAATGCTATCAGGATTTAATCTGCTGTGGTTGAAGATGTTACGTCTATATGAGTTGGATTGGAACGTGAGCATAAAGTGAGAACCGCGTGCTCGAACATAAATGTAGATGCCAGCCCAGCCTGTTGTTGTATTTGAACACAAACGGCCCCTGTGCAATGCCCTCGGTATGTTGCAAGTGTTAGGTTTTGTCTGAACAGTGGCATGTCTAGTTGTGAGTGGACTGTGTTGGAGCTAACTGAATTCGAACGGGAACACATTGTAGGGCCAGTATGATGGGTGCTTCCGTAAATATGGTAACTGAAGTGTGAGGTGTTTCAAGAGTACCATACCCAAGAATTATACCGCATACAGGGGATACGGAGAAACGTCATTCCCTAGCCGCAATGGACGAAAGTGTCTGTTGAATGATAAATCACGGATGGTCACTGAAGAACTTTGTAACAGAAAATAAGAGAACGACTGCTTTAACCACTGTATAACTGAATTTTCACACTTGCGGACCATGTCAGCGCCAAAACAAGACGAAAGGGGCTCCATCAGACGTGATCTGCAGTATAAGCAGGAATTCCAAAACCACACGTCAGGGATGCAAATCACAATAACAGGAAAACGTCATGTCGATGCCGTAGTAGCTGTACTATGGAGCAATGAGAGAATGTTATTTGCTTGGATGAGTCTTGTTTCACAGTGTTTCCAGCTTCTGGCCCAGTTTATGGCTCAAGAGTGAAACATGGCGGCGGATTCGGTGATGATTTTGACAGCCATACCATGGTATTCCGTCGGCCCCATGCTTACTCTGCAAGATCGCATTACTGCCTAGGATTACGATACCCATCAGATCCATTGCACTGTACAATGTTTGTCCCAAGACGACAGGACCCCGTTTGTCATCCAAGACTAGGGCTGTAAGTTCAAGGACGATTTGTCGCATCTCAGTATTAGCGAGACTTTGCGGTTCACTTCGTATAAAACGGTGCATGATCGCCATCCTTCTCTAATCATTCCACTACTTACCAGGATGAATGGCAAAAGGGTACTTGTTATCATCCATTCCAACTCGACTGCACCTGTTTTGAATGTCAAAGGCTTTGGTACACGTTACTGGGCAAGATAATGTGGTTTATTTGTGATGCTTCACTACTTTTGTCCATCAGTGTACGTGAACGCTGTGAGATTAGAAGCAGTGACAGTGCCAATCCCATAACCCTATTTAGCAGTATTGTTCATTGCCATTTAATAGACAGTATAATGTCCTTTGTTATTTGTAATAATTTACCAGTTGTACTTGTAGCGAAAACCACTGTTTATTACACAAAAATATCAGCTTATCCATTCAGGGTTCAGATGTAGTGTTTAGCGATAGCAGTACAGTATTTTGAACGAACTGATATTTGGATGTAAAGTTATGTAGGAGTCACGGTGACGCCGGCCGGAGTGGCCGAGCGGTTAAAGGCGCTACAGTCTGGAACCGCACGACCGCTACGGTCGCAGGTTCGAATCCTGCCTCGTACATGGATGTGTGTGATGTCCTTAGGTTAGGTTTAAGTAGTTCTAAGTTCTAGGGGACTGATGACCACAGCAGTTGAGTCCCATAGTGCTCAGAGCCATTTGAACCATTTGAACCAGTTACGGTGACATAAGAGATCGAATATAGTTACGTTATTGTTATGGCATCCAGCGCTGCAGATCCACGGCTTTCGTAATGTGGGTTTACCATTAACCTTAGCCAACGGCCTTACACCTCTGGATTCACGGGTTCTTGTAAGATCAACGAAGTTAGGCAACACCGAGTGTGTCCACGAGATGGACAAATACCACTTGGGTAGGCCACGCTCTGTTGGCAACTTTTCCTCTGTATTTATGGCAAGAGACAAGAGAGATGGTGGCGCAGAGTTTCTGATCACCATACTTTTTGCCAATGCCCTGGATTAAATTCAAAATTTCTTTGCAGTATCTCATGACGTGAGGACATGGATACTGTTAACGGTGATCCGTCCGTCGGATAATGACTTTAAGCTCGAAGGCACCCATTGGAGCTATTCGAGATAAGTAGACTATGTACCGGCTGCAGGTTCCAGCACGGGTCTTTTCTCATCATTCATCACAAACAAGACACTGCTGTATACAAATACACCTATCGCACTCATCTACAAATATCATATACAGTTAACACTCAATTCTCACTGAGTGAAGAAAAGGTGCCAGTGTCTTCAGAGCATAGGAATAATCCTTCGAGTTAGCCGATTGATATTGTCTCTTGGGATCTCGCACCTAACCACGCCATACGACTTAATTTTGTTAGCCCTTAGCACAAATAAAACCATGGACCCAGCTGCAGTATAATATCCGCATAGTCTGCGTTGCCGCCACACCATTACGCAGAAGCGAAAATACAATGCCGTATTAAGTGATACAAAGCTTTCTTTCGAAACCAATTAATTAAAGCCTTTTGAGTCAGATTATCATTTGCACTAGTAGGAATTGCGCTGAAGACCGAATTTAAGTAACATTGAGTGCATAACAATATAATTTGAAGATTATTTTTGCATGCAGAACTTGCAAACAGAGTGTTTCCAAGTCTTTGCTACAAATGTTAATGAGTGGTAGTCCGCCTTGTGGGGGATAATTTTTGTTAAAAATGAAAAGTTCGGTGATGCTTTCCGGCTTCGCTAGGCGCCATTTGATTGAACTTGTTGGCTCTGGAACGACGAAATTCCAGCGAACTGGCAGCATTTATAAACAGGTGCGCCACTTCTGCATACTACCTGTACCTTAGAGTTGATGGAGTGATAGAAGAAATTAGGAAAGAGTGTCTATAAGCGGAGAAAGCAGCTGACTGCCCACTAACTGCAGCCTCTCAATGTAGCCAGGAAACTTCAGCGAACATTTAATCTCTAACAGACGGTCTTCATCATGATATAATCTATTAGTCTTAGACTTTTGTTGCGACGACTTGGAAACACTGTGCCTGATGTATTGAAAGAAGCAGTTATACATGAGGATCGAAGGGCTAAAAATGTACAATCAAGGATCAGAACAAAAATAACAAAAATGGTAACTTAACAGAACCTGGTAGACATAAATTTTGCTTTTTAATTGTAGAGTAGGTAATCTGATTTTGCCCAGGGGAAGCATTTTGAAAGTTGTCTATACGTTTTTGTTGGTGTCTTCATTAATAATGAATTATCAAAACAACACCTTTAAGTGAAACATGTTACCTGTACCGAGGTATTTGGGTCTCTTACGTCGACTGACATGCCTCCATTGCTTCAGAATGCTTTCCCAAGTAAGTGTCAAAACGCAGGATGAGCAGTTCTCAGGCAATAGTCTTGATGTATTTGTAACAATGAAGCTACCCCCAAAAAACCTGTTATGCTACCACGAATAAAAGATGGCTCCGATTTTCAGCGTATGGAAACCAAAGGCGAAAAGACGAATCACAGGACGACGCCTGATAGTCAATGTATCATTTCATTTAAATTTATGTTGTAGCCGTAAGTGTATACTACGCTACATCAATACCGTCTTTGATCAAGTAATTTTGGTACTGGTGAACAAAGAGTCAACCGTCTGAAGCAATCGGTCTCATGCAGATAGAGTACTTAAATTTATCACAGACTGATAGAGCGGAGAATTCAATCGAGTTATTTCACAACTATCTTCCTCATAATGAGAAGCAATACATAACAGAGAATGAGAAGGTTCCTTCAGTCTTATGCATAGTGCTTCGCTTTTTTTGTCATGCGCCATTGCTTAGCCTATCTGGTGAATTTTGCTCCTACCGCTAGAAAATTACCTGTGCTCAGTTGGATACAGAAAGAGAAATCCGCAGATGATACTAGGCATACCTGTCTACCATTCAGTAACTCGCATGCAAGGAGGCTAAAGTTATATTATTATGCTGGTATTAAAATTTTGGATTGCGTCATTATTCTAGCTCGAAAAAAATGCTGCGGCTTGCAACGACTCAGCAATCTACTATTACAGCAGCATTCCTTTGTCTCTGATCACATCATTGTTCTGACTTACACAATAACGGATATATTTTATTTGAAACTAATTGAACTTAACCCTATACAATGAGATCAAAACCTTATTAGGACCAAAATCATTTAAAAGAACAATACTCATCTCTATTTCAAATTTTTGTAAGACTAATTAATAATTTTGTAGGATTATTTCCACATATTGTCACCAGAACAAGGCAGTAGGTTGCACAGCGTCTATACGTACGGAATGCAGTGTAATGAGAAATTCTGAAACACGGAATTCCAGGTCATAATTTCCTCTCATAATGTACACTCCTGGAAATGGAAAAAAGAACACATTGACACCGGTGTGTCAGACCCACCATACTTGCTCCGGACACTGCGAGAGGGCTGTACAAGCAATGATCACACCCACGGCACAGCGGACACACCAGGAACCGCGGTGTTGGCCGTCGAATGGCGCTAGCTGCGCAGCATTTGTGCACCGCCGCCGTCAGTGTCAGCCAGTTTGCCGTGGCATACGGAGCTCCATCGCAGTCTTTAACACTGGTAGCATGCCGCGACAGCGTGGACGTGAACCGTATGTGCAGTTGACGGACTTTGAGCGAGGGCGTATAGTGGGCATGCGGGACGCCGGGTGGACGTACCGCCGAATTGCTCAACACGTGGGGCGTGAGGTCTCCACAGTACATAGATGTTGTCGCCAGTGGTCGGCGGAAGGCGCACGTGCCCGTCGACCTGGGATCGGACCGCAGCGACGCACGGATGCACGCCAAGACCGTAGGATCCTACGCAGTGCCGTAGGGGACCGCACCGCCACTTCCCAGCAAATTAGGGACACTGTTGCTCCTGGGGTATCGGCGAGGACCATTCGCAACCGTCTCCATGAAGCTGGGCTACGGTCCCGCACACCGTTAGGCCGTCTTCCGCTCACGCCCCAACATCGTGCAGCCCGCCTCCAGTGGTGTCGCGACAGGCGTGAATGGAGGGACGAATGGAGACGTGTCGTCTTCAGCGATGAGAGTCGCTTCTGCCTTGGTGCCAATGATGGTCGTATGCGTGTTTGGCGCCGTGCAGGTGAGCGCCACAATCAGGACTGCATACGACCGAGGCACACAGGGCCAACACCCGGCATCATGGTGTGGGGAGCGATCTCCTACACTGGCCGTACACCACTGGTGATCGTCGAGGGGACACTGAATAGTGCACGGTACATCCAAACCGTCATCGAACCCATCGTTCTACCATTCCTAGACCGGCAAGGGAACTTGCTGTTCCAACAGGACAATGCACGTCCGCATGTATCCCGTGCCACCCAACGTGCTCTAGAAGGTGTAAGTCAGCTGCCCTGGCCAGCAAGATCTCCGGATCTGTCCCCCATTGAGCATGTTTGGGACTGGATGAAGCGTCGTCTCACGCAGTCTGCACGTCCAGCACGAACGCTGGTCCAACTGAGGCGCCAGGTGGAAATGGCATGGCAAGCCGTTCCACAGGACTACATCCAGCATCTCTACGATCGTCTCCATGGGAGAATAGCAGCCTGCATTGCTGCGAAAGGTGGATATACACTGTACTAGTGCCGACATTGTGCATGCTCTGTTGCCTGTGTCTATGTGCCTGTGGTTCTGTCAGTGTGATCATGTGATGTATCTGACCCCAGGAATGTGTCAATAAAGTTTCCCCTTCCTGGGACAATTAATTCACGGTGTTCTTATTTCAATTTCCAGGAGTGTATTTACATGCATTACATACGCTTTGCTATCGTTCTCTCGCATCCTCCATTTTAGACAAGATGCTGCTGTCGTTTTCCTCCAAAAGCTGAGGCCAAGTTTGTGTGACGGATGATCTCATTAGTAAAGCCTTGCCAGAGTCAGTCTGCTTTTCCTCTCTCTGCGTGCTCTGTCCCACATATTATACTGTACGTTACGACATAATTTTGAATGCTGAAATAATAATACCCACAGAACACCGTGAGATACCCACGCCAACATGGTAGCATCATTTTCTCAGAAAGTAATGCTCCAAGAGTTGCCGCTATTTAGAGATGTTATTCATGTGGTGATGTTACGTTGATTTTGTTCGGCATGAGAGAATTTCATTTAAATTAAAAGAATGTCTAGCCTCCAGCAGTCTACCAAAATTTCGGATACCTCCCGCTCGACATTTCAGACATCTGTGTAAAAGTGGTCTTTCATAAGACTAAACCTAGGGACAAGATATCATCGCCGGTCATTATCTGACCGGTCTGACGCAGCCCTAACGAATTCCTCTCCTGTGCCGATCACAGGATGTATTCCAATCCCTCACTTCCTCCACAGTTTTCTACCTCCACAACTTCTTCTAATACCAAAGACGTTCTCGTGGAAGTCTTAACCGATGTTCTATCACTCTATCCCTTCTTGTCATCAAGGGTACACGAGAAGGACTTCGGCTCCAAAAGCACGGATCGATGATGTTTCATGGAATGGTTCGCACGCTGACTCTTGTTGAAGACCCAGCATTGATATACTCAACAATTTGCGGAAACGTTGCACTTCTGTCATGTTGAACTATCCCATTCAGTCGTCGTTGGTCCCGTTCATGCAGGATCTTTTTTCGGCCACAGCGATGTCGGAAATTTAATGTTTTGCCAGATTCCTGATATTCCAGGTACACTCATGAAATTATACTGGAAAATCCCCACTTCATCGCTACCTCGGAGATACTGTGTCCCATCGCTCGTGCACAGACTATAACATCACGTTCAAACTCAGTTAAATCTTGATAACCTTCCTTTCTAGCAGTAGTAACCGATCTGACAACTGCGCCAGGCACTTGTCTTATATACACCTTGCCGATGCCTCGCCTGGACCCGTCCAAACCAAAATGGGACTGTTGAAGACTGGATACATGTTGCCGGATCGCACGAGTCTCGTTTCGAATTGTAACGAGCTGATGGACATGTACGGGTATGCAAATAATCACGTGAATTTATGGATCCTGCATATCAGCAGAGACTGTTCAAGCTGATGGAGGCTTTGTAATGGTGTGAGGAATGTACAGTTGGAGTGGTGTCGGTCCCCTGATACGCCTAGATACGACTCTGACAGGTGACACCTGTGGAAACTTCATGTCAGGTCACCTGCGTCCTTTCATGTCCATTGTGCATTTCGACGGACGTGGGACAATGCGACACCCTCACACGTCTAGAATTGCTAGAGAGTGACTCCACTTCCGCTGACCACCAAACTCCTCTGGTATGAAGATTAGTGAGCATAGCTGGGATGCGTTGAAACGTTATGGACAACCCTGCAGGGTTCATGGTGTCATTTCCCGCAGTGCAACGTCGTGTTGCAGCACTTATGCGTGCTCGAGTGGCCCTACACGACATTAGGCAGGTGTACCAGCTTCTTGGCCTCTTCAGTGCTCAGACTATCTTGGCGAGGAATGCACTTTTTATAACTTCCTTACTCCATCTGTCATGGGTTATTTTGCTGCCTAGGTAGCAGAATTCCTTACCTTCAACTGCTTCTTGATCACCAACGCCGAAGTTAAATTTCTCGCTTTTCTTATTTATCCTACTTTTCATTATTTTCGTATTTTTTTCGATTTACTGTTAATTCATACTCTGGACTCGTTATTGTTCATTCTATCCAGGAATTTCCATTAATTCGTCTTCACTTTCACTGAGGATAGTAAGGCTGTCAGTGAATTTTGTCATTGATATCTTCCACTCTTGAACCTTTCTTTTATTACCATCATTGTTCCTTCGATATACAGATTGAACGGTAGGGACTTTTTTTAATCCAAACGGTTCGTTCTTGGTTTTTGTAGTGGGATACGAAATTGAAGCGTCACCCATCCACCAGTGTCAGCCCAGTTTGCAGGTGAATATAAGTTTAGTTTAGTGGTTTGTTTGTGTATTTTTGTAATCTTTGTAATTTTTATGAATTATCTAAAGTTTTGTATTTATTTTTTATGTTTCATGTACGGAGAGGGCGGCGCAACGAACGGAGACAGCATCTTCACTGCCGGGGCCAGAGAGAAAATTGCTGGCCACTATACGTCGCGGGTCGACAGCCAGACACCAACAGAAGATCTTGTAACGGAGTTGTTGCGTCGTGCTTCTAAACACTGAAAAAATAAGAATTTGTAATGTTTGTACAACAATGACGTCATAGAAAGTTTAATCTTGTTGTAAATGTTCAGTCCTATCTTGTCAGGGCTCAGGTTCACGTCTATATGTAGGAAGATAATAAACTAGTGGATGCCACTAAAGTTCAAATACGTGTTCCGAGAATTTATTTATGAAGAATTACGTTAAGAAAATATAAATTTATCTGACAATATTATAAATTTTTGACAACGTTCATCGCGAGTTTGAGACTCGAAAGTTTATTCAATGTGGTTCTAATATTTATTAAAGCGGATAACTTGCATTAAATATAACTTCTGAGAAGAAACAAACGACATCTAAATTGAAAAACTTTGCGCAAACCAATTGGACTGAGTGACGTAATTCTGCGCATACGACTCAAGTGATGATGTGTTAATTACAGTTTCGTTCAAGAACCATTCAGAGACAATTTAAACAGAATTTAAATAATTTTGAAGTGTGTTGTAACTGACGTAGGTGACGAAGTCTGCACATGGTCATAGGTCAAAAGAAAATTAATTATACAAAACTTACGTCGTTACACTACATTTTCCACTCTCACTGTTCCCTCTCCCTCTTGATTCTTGTTACCCACCTGTCCCTATAGTTACTCCTATTTTTGTCGTAATTTCGAACTTCTTGAACCATTTGACATCGTCGATCGCTTTTCCGTGTCGACAAATCCTATGAACGTGTCGATTTTTCTTTAGTCTTGCTTCCATTATCAATCGCAACGTCTGAACTGAATTTGCGATGACTTTACCTTTCCTAAGGTGAAAGTGATCATCATCTATCACATCCCCAATTTCTCTTCCATTCTTCCATTTATTAATCTTGTCAGTAACTTGGTTCGTGAAGTTTTAAGCTGATTGAGCGATAATTCTCGCACTTCTTGGTTCTTTCAGTCTTCTTAACTGGTGGATGATGTTTTTCCGAGAGTTCGCTGGTTCATCGCCAGACTCTACACACAAAGGTGAATAATCGCCTTACTGAAACTACCCCCCCCCCCCCTTCCTCCAGTGATTTTGAGTCCTCCAAAGCCCTTCTAAATTCTGATGATGGTACCGGGTCCCCTTAGCTTTTCAATATCGAATAATCCTTCAGTGTACTCATTGCGTTCAATGTACTCATTCACCTATCCGCTCTCTTCTCTGCGCTTGACAGTGGAATTTCCATTTTATTCCTAATGTTACTACCCGTGGTTTTAATTTCACCATGTGTACACACAGTGTAATTTCCATGGCGCAGCATTATTCGCCTCCAGAAGTGCTGTGTGAATAGTTGCAGTGAAACCAAACTATTTCCAATCAGCACCTTTCCTTAGTTCCTAACAGCTAGGATCTATTCGGGATGTAGTGTTCCCATAAAGTGCGATGAAGCGACGCACATGCGGAATATCAAACAGGAAATGTTTTTTTTTTTCAGTAACGTTGGTGATTAGTCTTCCAATCCATCTGACCGAATGTGGTAACACACTGGTCACGTATTCTTGAGAAAGAAGACGGAACTGCCCATTTAGCTTTACCTTAAAGCGAAACCACCCCATATTTCCCTAACCTGATTTTGTGGCGCAGCTCTAATAACCCTGTCTCCGAAGGGAAGTTAAAACTTAACCCCCGGATCGTAATACATTTTTTAAAGATTTCGATTGAATGCCAAGAACTGACACTACGTTATTCCTACATGATTAAATTTAATTTTTTTTTGTCTGCTAATAATTTCGTTGGTTGAATCTGCGATCATTGTGCTCTTGCGTTGTTATAGCTTTGTAAATCGCTTAATGCCTCTTAGATCACTTGACGTACTTCCGCCTCTGTGATGTTCTGGCTGTTGCTGTCTTCAGATAAAAACTTGACCACGTAAAACAAATGGAAGTGACAGTTACACCAAAAACGTAAATGTGGTGTGCCGCTGTTGGCTGGGATGTCCCACAAGGTGGTTTTACAAGCCGGTCCTTTCTCCGAGCACACTAGCCTTGTCGTATGTGTGTCTGCGGAGTGTAGGATACCGGTAGCGTACAATATTAGGTTTGTGTTTTATGATGACGTTGGAAGAAGGGAGATGGTGCAACTCTGCTCCGCCACATAGCCTACTGGTCTGGAATACATAATACCGAAATACTTTCGGTTGCAACTGTGACCATCGCAATAAAAAAAAAAATATGTTTCAGGCTATAGTGATAATTTTTTTTACTTCTTCAACTAGGGTGACGATTGAGTGCTAGGGTATGGCCTGAGGACGGTGCTATGAACCGAAATCGTTTGCCAGCAGACGAAATTAAAAAAAAAATACGACCATGGACTAGAACCTGAAGCCTGTCTTTTCATCTCGAACAGTCGCAAGGGGGCCGTGAAGCTGAGCGTATCAATCCAACAGACGATTCACCATTAACAGTTGTTGCATGCTCTCACTTCATTATATACAGCCCAGAGGTTGGGAATTTACCAGTCTTTCTGCCAGTCTTTTGGATTAATCAGGATCTTTGCGTCACCACTTCACCTTCTCTTGCCGAATTTCATTCACCACGAAGATTTGAACCGGCTTACCTCCGAGTCAAGAGACTTTGCACATGCTTGCGTTAGGGACGTCGGCTATTCATGCGAGCCCAGTTACACTAGAATGTGGTTAACTGCCTATTCCATTTTTCTCCTTTCTTTTACGGCATTTCGGCTATTGCAGGCATCATATCTGGTATTGCGATTAGGGTAACAGAGGAAAGAGAAGAATAGACAAGTTGCCAATCGACACAAAATAAAAACACACAACAAAATATAAAACTCCTGCAATGAAGTTCAGTGGCAGTTATAAAATAATCTATGCCTTTTCTGGGCGTTGACTGGAATTTTGCTCTGAAGTCTGCAGTATCCTGGACGTAGTAATAAATGAAAAATCACTGAGCAATTTAAACTCGATCGGAAATAAGCAAATAAACTAACATTAGTCTCATTTCGTACTGTTACACCACACCACAACACGCTATTTTCATGCACCCTTGCAGACTTGCGTCACTGCAAAAAAAGTAATCTTTCATTTTCTATTAGTGGTCATTTTTATGTTACTGGAATATGACTTTCTTTTTGTATTTAGGCAAAAGGAGGAAGGTCACTCGTACGTGTAATAACGAAACACAATTGGAGTAATAATGTATGATAGTGTTAATGATGTAATGTTGGCAGTTGACTTGTAACGTGGGATTAGTGCATTCTCCAAAGTAATTGGACATGCTTTCAACGCGAATTATAAGGCTTCATCATCATATCGATACCCCGGAAAGTAATTCACTTACCTTCGGCGCGTAAACTGTCGTTTCGCTGGCAATTTGTCAGCTTTGTCACGAGAGATACTGTCGAACTTCATCACTGCAAAACAGTAGTGGACTGTTTACGATGAAAGTCGGCAGATGGAGCGTATCAGTACCGTTTCCCTAACACACACACACGCACACACACACACACACACACACACACACACACACACACACACAAACAAGCGCGCTTGCGCTCATACGTATATAAATACATTCATACACTTACACCCAATGTTCACGCCATCCTATTTTCCCGCTCATCCTGCATCAACAGACTGCCGTCTATCCCTGTGCCCTAAGCTCACAGCAGTCACATTAGTATCAGGCCTATCAACAATGTGCTTCAGTGAATTATAGTCATTTGATAAAATCCGTTACGAGCGCATCGCTCAAAACAGTGTATCCCAGACCCCACCCCATTCCACTCCATTTCTGTTTCCGCACTGTACCGCGGCGTGTTTCACAACTGTGCATTGCGCGCCTCCGCTACCATTTCGGCTTGACAAGTTTTGTTTCCGCCGGGACATAAATTCCGCAATCTGTCCTGTCTCCGGGACCAGCTGCGCTCTTGTTCCGCGTTAATGAACACGTCGTCATTCATGGGCGGTCGGCATGCACGATCACATCTGAGAGTTTTAAAACTCCCTTTGCCTGCTCCAGTTTTAATTTACGTCACGTCTCCATGCCGGGTTCAATCTAGCAGAATTCGTTAGCTAGTCAGATGTAGAGTAATACTGTTTCTAAGTGTCACATTCATGTTGCGCATTATCCTTTGACATTCCTCACTTATGAATAAAACGTTCTAGGTTTTCCAGCCGCGTCAATTCGAATAAAATGCTCGACCTTTCGAGCCTCGTGCCGCCAGATCTCCCAGGTTTTATGGATTACCAAAGATACACAAGGAACGTGTTCCCCTGAGGCCCATTGTTAGTACAATCAGTTCGCCTACATACAGACTTGCTAAACATCTGGCAGGATTATTAGCATCAAAATGGGGACATTGCCAACACCATGTTGTCAACTCGCAGAAATTTGTTGAGACACTCAAGAGAATGAAGATAGGCCCAAACGACCTGATGGTTAGCCTGGATGTTGTGTCACTTTTTACGTGGGTGCCAATAGAAGATAAGCTGGATCTTTCGGCCCACCATTTTCCATCTGGAATCATTAAGTTGTTCCGTCACGTCTTAGTGACAACGTACTTTTTGTACTGCGATGAATACTATGAAATGACTGGCGGCACAGCCATGGGATCACCACTGTCTCCAGCAGTCGCAAATTTCTTCATGGAGCACTTTGAGGAGCAGGCTCTGCAAACTGCGACATTATGGCCATCTTGCTTTCTACGATATGTTGATGACACCTTCTTGATAGCCGACCAGTGTGGCCGAGCGGTTCTAGTCGCTACAGTCTGGAACCGCGCTGCTGCTACGGTCGCAGGTTCGAATCCTGCCTCGGGCATGGATGTGTGTGATGTCCTTAGGTTAGTTAGGTTTAAGTAGTTCTAGGGGACTGATGACCTCAGATGTTAAGTTCCATAGTGCTCAGAGCCATTTGAATCAACCTGATATGGCCTCATGGTGAAGATACACTACAGCAGTTCGTCGATCATATGAATGGTGTCTATCCGAACATTAAATTTACTGTCGAGATGGAGAAGCATGGCAAGCTACCATTTGTGGATGTTTTGGTATAGTGGAAGGCATGAGGCCAGCTTGGTCATTCATTCTACCGGAAACCAACTCACACTGATCGGTACTTGAACGCCAATAGTTTCCACCACCCTGTACACAAGAAAGCTGTCCTGAACATGTTTGTTCGTAGATTACATAGATTATGTCTGACGACGACCACCTACAGTCAGAATTGCAGAACTTAAAACGTGTTTTCGGGGAAAATGGATACAGCAAAAGAGATATCGCAAACGCTTTCAAGGGCCGCCGGCGAAAGACACCTGGTGAATCAGAAGAAGAGGCCAGACGGACTGTATTCCTGCCATACTCTGGAGCAACTAGCAGTAAGTTAGGACGTCTAATGCAGAAACATGGGCTACGACCAGTGTTCCGGCCCGCCCCCGCCCCCAGAGATATGTTGCGCCCTGTTAAAGACGACATTGCTCTTCGAGTGTCTGGTGTGTATGGTATGCCCAGTGAATGTGGTAGCATGTACATTGGATAGACAATCCGCACGGGTGCGGAGCGCTGTACTGAGCTCGAGCGCCTTATAATACAAAGGGCTTGAGAAGTCGGCCAAAGCGGAGCATTGCCTAGAAAACGGACATAAAATACAGTTCGAAAATACAAAAGTGTTGGCTCATGCGACTACATATTGGGACTCCGTTATAAAGGAAGCGGCCATAATTCGCTTAAATAACAATTGCAACAGAGACCAGGTATACACACTCAGCAGGGCATGGGGACGGGCGTTGGACATCGAAATAGTGTATGAAAGCCATCGTATCCCCTACCGAAGGCAGCTCACAGTCAACTGCAGTAGCTGGTTCTTGATAGTCTTGATACCAACACAGGCACAGAGCAGACTTCCAATTCGATCCCACTCATACTGTGTAAAGTACAGAACAGCGGGTCTTTCCGGGTCGGGGGTACCCTATCACGCAGGCAGTTCACAGACACACGTACCCCGTGTGGACGAGAATCGTCCTGTTGAAAAATGGAACCACGATCATGTCTAATGAGAGGTAACACATCATGCGGCAGGATAGCCGTAACATACTGCTGTGCTATGACAGTTCCCTCAATCGCAACTAGCAGTGTCTTGAAGTAATACCCACCCCCCAATGCAATGTCAAACACCACTGCGCCTCTCCAAAATACAGAAGCACGGCGAGGATTCCACAGGTCACCGTCATACTCACCTATCTACATCTACATCTACATTGATACTCCGCAAGCCACCCAACGGTGTGTGGCGGAGGGCACTTTACGTGCCACTGTCATTACCTCCCTTTCCTGTTCCAGTCGCGTATGGTTCGCGGGAAGAACGACTGTCCGAAAGCCTCCGTGCGCGCTCTAATCTCTCTAATTTTACATTTGTGATCTCCTCGGGAAGTATAAGCAGGGGGAAGCAATATATTCGATACCTCATCCAGAAACGCACCCTCTCGAAACCTGGCGAGCAAGCTACACCGCGATGCAGAGCGCCTCTCTTGCAGAGTCTGCCACTTGAGTTTATTAAACATCTCCGTAACGTTATCACGGTTACCAAATAACCCAGTGACGAAACGCGCCGCTCTTCTTTGGATCTTCTCTATCTCCTCCGTCAACCCGACCTGGTACGGATCCCACACTGATGAGCAATACTCAAGTATAGGTCGAACGAGTGTTTTGTAAGCCACCTCCTTTGTTGATGGACTACATTTTCTAAGCACTCTCCCAATGAATCTCAACCTGGTACCCGCCTTACCAACAATTAGTTTTATATGATCATTCCACTTCAAATCGTTCCGTACGCATACTCCCAGATATTTTACAGAAGTAACTGCTACCAGTGTTTGTTCCGCTATCATATAATCATACAATAAAGGATCCTTCTTTCTATGTATTCGCAATACATTACATTTGTCTATGTTAAGGGTCAGTTGCCACTCCCTGCACCAAGTGCCTATCCGCTGCAGATCTTCCTGCATTTCGCTACAATTTTCTAATGCTGCAACTTTTCTGTATACTACAGCATCATCCGCGAAAAGCCGCATAGAACTTCCGACACTATCTACTAGGTCATTTATATATATTGTGAAAAGCAATGGTCCCATAACACTCCCCTGTGGCACGCCAGAGGTTACTTTAACGTCTGCAGACGTCTCTCCATTGATAACAACATGCTGTGTTCTGTTTGCTAAAAACTCTTCAATCCAGCCACACAGCTGGTCTGATATTCCGTAGGCTCTTACTTTGTTTATCAGGCGACAGTGCGGAACTGTATCGAACGCCTTCCGGAAGTCAAGAAAAATAGCATCTACCTGGGAGCCTGTATCTAATATTTTCTGGGTCTCATGAACAAATAAGGCGAGTTGGGTCTCACACGATCGCTGTTTCCGGAATCCATGTTGA
This sequence comes from Schistocerca americana, assembly GCF_021461395.2. Taxonomy (NCBI): domain Eukaryota; kingdom Metazoa; phylum Arthropoda; class Insecta; order Orthoptera; family Acrididae; genus Schistocerca; species Schistocerca americana. The sequence goes on from NC_060124.1 coordinate 50,334,004, forward strand.
TTCCTACATAGTAGATTCTGGGTTTCCAGAAACGACATGATACGCGAGCATCTAGGGTAATGCAATCCGTGATTCATGGCTGAATACAATGCGGAGCCCTTCATCAACAATCACTACCTCCCAATGACGTCACAACTCGGAACATTGCCGATTTTTTCGTTGAGTTAGTTGTAATACATGGAACGTTAATTCCTGAGTCGGCTGTTGCTTACCCCTGGCCAACGGTGCGAGTGAGACATAATGTTGCATGGAGTTCATTTTTCGTTTACAGGTGGCAGGCTCTCCTTGTGAAGGGGTACAATATGCTTGGCGCAAAGTGGAGCAATCCTCTCTTGTGGGACCCAGAAGCCTTCCAACAGACCTTCCCCACGAGCATGCCTTGCTTCACATTGTTATGCTTAGCAGCATCAATCTATTGCCACATCCGAATACCCCACAAATTCGCATATTATGCAATTCGATCACTTGGCCATAAGGAGATCCATAGTGTGACCAATTTAAAATTCTATCAGGTGGAGATGACGCAGTCTTGACGCGGTGTCCTCTTCACCGCAGATACTCAGCCACTCACGCTCTTCACGCAGCTTATACACCGCACCAGGCCTAGCATCAACAGCAAATACAACCAACACTAACGCGATCTTGTGGCCGACTACCTGACTTAGAGAAATGAGAATTTCAACTCTGTTAATTTAGCTATACCTGCCCGTAATATGCGCTTGTATGCAGTTAAACTGACACGTTTTCTGGGTGCATCATATTTTTTGTCAGGCAGGATGTACCGTCATCACTTTTGCATTGTTTCAAAACTGGCAACTTTCCATACGACTCGTAATGAAACTGGTAGTTTAAGTGTGATAGATGCGCGATGCGGGAGCGCCAGTTTCAAACGTGGCGTCTCCGCCTGGCGCCACCTGACGTCACCGATACTGCCACGGGCAATAGCTCCGCTAGCTGCCCGGGTCGACTTACACGCGCGTGCCACATTGGATCGATCTGATTGGCTGCTGATGATGCCATTATGCCTATACAAGCGGGAGGCCGTAACTGCCCTGGCAGTCGGTGAACTCCTGACGACGATGGCGGAGATGGCCATCGAAAGCTCAAGAATTTTATTCGAATTGACGCGGCTGGAAAACCGAAAACGTTTTAATCATGTATGCCGTCGTGAAAGACTCCGAGGACACATTCTTCAGTTATATCCGTTGCTTTCTTACACCCCATGAAACAATCTCAGAATGCTTACTTAGGGCAATCTACCACAAATGTCTACTGAGTCACGGGAGAAGGGTGGCAAATGAGACGAAAAATGATTGTGTGAAAGTCTGTTACATATTCGATAACCAGTTCGACGGCGAAGAGAATGAAGTACCCCGTGACGGAATCGAGACAGGTGGACTTGCAAAACAAATGGCAGCAGCACGGAGACAACAATTCACTGCTGTCGGAAGAAAAATCAGAAAAATAATGACTATTGTACGACGTTAATTTTATTTGCACCTCGCCAGGATAACTGACATTAATATTGAATGAATTGCTTCGAAACTCAATTAAGAGTCAAACATCACGGAGCTCAGTGACTTTATTGTTATTAGCAAAATATACGACGCATTTATTTGTTCTAGTAATCTGTGCTTTTCTCTTACAAGCGGATGTGTGTAACTATGTGATATTTATTTTCAGTTGAATGCGCAGCAGATTTACTTTTGGTCATTAATTGCTGCGTGGAGATACAACATTTTATTCGTTTATTTATGTCGAACCAGTCTTGGGACAGTAATCCGCCTAGAATGGCGATACATCACTGCCTCAGTGAACTGAACTGCTCACATGCAGTCAGAAACAGGCTGGCGTTCGAATTGTATCACCATTTGTTTCGTACATAATTCATGAGTCGTAACAGATATACCGTTGATCATATCCAAAGCAGTAGCAGTATGGCTTCGAGAAAGAAATGAGTTTTCGAAACGACACGATATTCACATTACGGTCGCTAAGAGACTAGTGTTTATATTACGGAGTGCAATGGACGACTGACAACCAAGAAGGGAGGTGTCATTCGTCACAAACTTGAAGCCGATGCCTACCATCTTAACTACTCTAAAACATTAGGTTCACCGCATTCGTACCTCCATATTTCACCGCAGTGATACCTCCCCGTTACGTCGCTCTGCTGTTCCCGTACCCAGTTTCGACAGCGTTAGGTGCATCGATTGTGTGGAGACGTAGTTGTTTCATCAAAAATGCCATCGTGCATTGATTACTGTTCTACTAATCGATCGGACTGTAATTTAAAGTTTAAAGGAATCACATTTCAACCGTAAGTGAAGCAATTAAAGCAATATTTCCTTTTATGTGCATAAATTACTGTTTCACCGTTTACTTTTATTGTTATGGCTTTATTTCTGTCGTTTGACTTTAGATTTGCCCTACTGTACCAAGTGTTCTTTCATTCTCTTCTTTCCTGTGGTTTTCATTGCCTTCAAAGTCGCAAACGCTCCAGCATCCGAGCCACACTGTATCAGTTGTCTTGTACCCGCACAACACACGGCTTCGTAAAGGCGCTGATTGTTGGGCAGCATCCGTGCCCTAAATTCCTCTCACCCATTGTAATTATTCATAGTTTACATTTCCTCCCACTTTCAAAGAGATTCTGGATAGAAAAGCCGGAGACAGCGGTCATGTGTGAGTGAGTTTTGTGTGTATGATTGTATGAAAGTGTGTGTGTGCTGTGCTCCCTTTCAGAAGGAGCCTTTGACTGAAAATTTATGTTAACACTCTTTTCGTTGTGCCTGTCTTGTGCTCTGCGTGTGAGTAGCAATGTATCAGTTTCAAAGTATGGTTATCCCCTCATGAAGTTTGTTCTAAATAATCCAGTGTACCGCACCAGGAACAATGATGTACATAATTACAATACCAGAAAAAAATTATATTCATTACGTCACATTAAGCTTGGCTGTAGCACAAACGGGGGTTCAGAATGCTGCAACCAAAAGTATTGATAACTTATCCATTGATATAAAATGCCTGACACACAGCAAAGTAAAATTTGAATCTAAACTGAATACATTTCTCTTTGATAGCTGGTCCTATTCCGCAGAAGGTTATCTGTTACTGTAAAGCGTAAACGGTGATGGGTAGGAAATACTAACATGTGTTTGTCTTTAATTAAAAAAACGTGAAAACTAATAAATGATCACCATGGAGGTACATTCACAAATAAAAAATTGTTATCTGTATATAATGACTCGTTCCCTATCATTGTGATTTATCGTGCAAAAGATACATGGAAAGTGAAACTAAGTAACTATTGGTATATTATAAAGAATGGTAGAGACTTACACACTTTGATAACCTCAAAATGAAACTTAAAAGTAAAATGATGAAAGTAGACGTACATTCTAGTTGTGCTATGTTTGGTTATTCCTGAAAAACTGACACGGTTACAGTCGAGAAATATTCCAGGAAAAGAAGCAAATAGCTTACTTTTGGAATGGTATGTCTACATCTTACTGAAAAGTTACTCACGTACATGTTCAAGCAAAATATCGATTTTAAGGGATCTTATGCCTTTGAGACCATTCCCTTCATCAGATTTAGAGCCTTCCACAATGCCGAAAGATGTTTAAAAAGCTTATATCGTTTTTTACCCTCTAAGTTGCTATTATTGGCCGCACATTGAATGACATATCACAAGTAAGATTTCAAAGTCAGAAGATGGTTAACTACAGCGAGGCTAATGAACTGACAATCTAAACAAAGAAGATGCCTCTTCTGCTTGGAGTTCTGTTTCTTTGTCAATCAAATAATCATTCACTTTGTTGGCATTCAAAAGACACGACAATGTGCCTTTCCTTTTTCCACATTGTACACGTTTAAAGGCTAGCAAAGAACACGTAGGTAAGGTTTTTGCAAAAGTGAACACTAAAAATGATGTGCATACGTGCTGAAAGCTGAAAATGTAACGAATAAGATGCAGTACCGACAGCACTACGCAAACAATTATTCGTTTCGAAGTTCCAGTGTCATTTGCTTACGAAACAAAATAAAAGTGGAGTTCAATTGATTATGGGAACACGCTTTTCACATCACTTCCACCTGTTTCTGGTAATCCGATATATAGCAACGAAAAACAAGTTACGTTAACGAGGCCAAATGTGTCGTACTACTAGAACAAAGACGCATTCAAGAACAGGGAATAGATCGAAATTGCCTTCCTTACAATATGTTGTTCATGTAAGCACTGTAATTTTTGGCATTTAAAACAGTTGTTGCGGGCACACGACTGAAATAACGAACAAGAAGTAATCGTAGACAGTACTCTGCTAATGTTTTCGGCTACTTAAAATGGCGGCAGGCCCAATCCACTCGAAACAACGTACTGCGTTAAGTATCTATTGCCACCTACCTTTTTTTTTTTTTTTTTTGCTCCATTCTAACAACGCAGCAGCAAGTGGCGCTCGTGTTACTTTTTCACGAAGTGGAAAGTCGTGCTGTGACACAGAAGAAGTTTCGACAACACTTTAACACGCGGTGGGCACCTTGTAAGATAACCACTCGCAGGCTGTGTGGTCTATTTGCACGGGAACCATCAATACTGGAAACAAAGCGGCCTCAGTCGAAGCCGCAATTACTTTGTTACACAGATTATTGTTACTGTGTTGCCCTTCAACACTTAGTGCCTTATGCAAGATGGAACAAGGTGACATACTGCAAACACATAGTTGGATTTCTTATAGGAGCGTTTCGGAATGGGGCTCATTTCAGTGAGATTTCGAGGTCGTTTCAATAATGATTTCGATGTCATTTCAATACGGACAATTTTGGCCCCCCTGTATTCCAGACCTCAACCTATGTAACTTTTTCTTTGGTCGGACCTGAAGGGAACATTTTCCCCCAAACGTCCACATGATTTAACGGATCTCAGACCCATTTTTCTTCAAATCTGCAGTAAAATCACGGACGATGTGTGCCATAGGGTTGTTGCTAACAACACTGTTCGTGTGAAGGATGTAAGGAATCAAAATGGTGGATATACTGGACGTGTCCTGACTTAGAATGAATGTCGGGTGTGTTTTCCATGGTAGTACATGCTCCTTTCAGTTATCTTTGTAATAAAGTGGATATTCAAAATCAAAATTATGACACGTTCCGTGCGCCACCGTGCATAAAATTATGGCCCCAGATATGAGTAGTGTAATGCGACATTCACTGTATCAGGGGATATTTACTTTACGCCCGTAGTTGTTCTCGTACATCTAAACTAAGATTTTAATTTTTTTCGGTACGTTCAGAGGGAACTGGTGGCTGAGATTTCTTTAGTTATAAACTTAATCTTTCAGTAAGGTAGTAGATACGCCACGCCTTGAACAATAAAACTTTAACACTAGCATAATTCGCACCATACGTGTATGTGCCACGTTGACAGCTGAATTTTCTTTCTTACCTAAACTCTGTTCAACTTAGGAGTGACATATCAGTACCAGCCCGTGGAGGCAAGGAAATGAGTTGCCACCAATCGCGTGGAACACACGCTTAATCTTACATTTCCTTCAGCTCTCTCAAACTCACGAATCATGTAGTAAACAAAGATCGAATTGGCGTCAGTGTGTTCTGTAAGAACTGCACGACGTTCTCATTTTAGTTTTACTTACGACAGCGAATGATTAAAACGATTTTGGACTGTCTCTGAAAATGTATAAATGTACTTTATGGCGAACTTACCGAATGTTGAATAAAGAGCAAAGTGGTTTTTTTGTTGTTACATGTTGTTCAACGCACTATTCATAAGAAATCCTAAGAACGTGTTTTCAAACTGCTATCAGCTAAAATGGTTTCAGGAATCTCTAATATGAGACAGCCTGAGTGAAATATTAAGTATAACCACAGATCAAGTAGGTCATCTTGTGCAGAGCGCTCCGTTCAAGCGATTCAAACTGAGCGAACGCCTTTTGGATTCATTACAAGTAACATACTCTTGAAGTCATGTTATTGCGTTTTCCTATGAGTATTTATATTCATTAGTAGCATAAAAAAGAGACCGTGCCTGTTAATTGAGGTGAGAAAGCTTACCGGCTTGGAAGAAAGAAACTTTTCAGTACAAAATACAGGGTGTTACAAAAAGGTACGGCCGAACTTTCAGGAAACATTCCTCACACACAAAGAAAGAAAATATGTTATGTGGACATGTGTCCGGAAACGCTTACTTTACATGTTAGAGCTCATTTTATTACTTCTCTTCAAATCACATTAATCATGGAATGGAAACACACAGCAACAGAACACACCAGCCTGACTTCAAACACTTTGTTACAGGAAATGTTCAAAATGTCCTCCGTTAACGAGGATATATGCATCCACCCTCCGTCGCATGGAATCCCTGACGCGCTGATGCAACCCTGGAGAATGGCGTATTGTATCACAGCCGTCCACAATACGAGCACCAAGAGTTTCTACATTTGGTACCAGGGTTGCGTAGACAAGAGCTTTCAAATGCCCCCATAAATGAGGTCAGGAGAGCGTGGAGGCCATGGAATAGGTCCGCCTCTACCAATCCATCGGTCACCGAATCTGTTGTTGAGAAGCGTACGAACACTTCGACTGAAATGTGCAGGAGCTCCATCGTGCATGAACCACATGTTGTGTCGTACTTGTAAAGGCACGTGTTCTAGCAGCACAGGTAGAGTATCCCGTATTAAATCACGGCGGTGAATCGAGGAAGTACAGTACATACTGACGAAACTAAAATGAGTTCTAACATGGAAATTAAGCGTTTCCGGACGCATGTCCACATAACATATTTTCGTTATTTGTGTGTGAGGAGTGTTTCCTGAAAGTTTGGCCGTACCTTTTTGTAACACCTTGTATAAGGCAGCGATTATATTGAAAACAGTGAGAGCGATTTACTTTGTATCATATTCAAAACGTGAATTTCTGAAGTGCACTCTACTCTGGCTCATCTGCTGATAATAGATATCTTAATAATAATAAAAATTTAGTAGATACATATTTTCTCATGTAAGTTATTAAAATGCAGACTCAAAACGTTCCGCTGAATCCGCTTATTTTTGTAGCGACAGTGGAACATCATCTCTATGACAGATGATTGAAGGGACGCTGACAATTTCGTTATTTAAGTACACGAAATTCTCAGTTTTCTGAAACACCTACAATCTCCTATGATTTTTCCACGATCCACTGCATGTAACTGACGTTTTAAGAGTTGCTTTGGTACGTTGTATCGAATGCTGATAGACTTTTTTTTATTATTGTTGCTGCCAATGTACCATTTAATTTCGGTACACATCTGTTCTTTGCTTAGAAAAAGCAATGATGCGATGGCTGCGTAATGAGCGTCGATTTCGTATCTGGGAAACTGTATCTAAAGGCGATATACTCGTATTCCATTTCAGTATTATCGAATACTTCAACTTTGCGGCAGTGGAACTCATAAATCATCTCTACCTTTCGACTTGGTATGGCACGTTTCTTGTATTTACAGCAGTATGGTGAGGTACATGACAAGGAACAATTCTTGACGGTCTGTTCATTGATCTCTTACTCGCAGTTCACTAGCCAAAAAAACGATGTCGAACGTTTCCACTGAACAACAGTTAATGAACTTTTCTCCAGCCTTCTTCAGTATAGCACAACTCACGTATTTGGTGTGGTCTTCAGTGCGAAGGCTTGTTTGATAGAGCTCTCCATGCTACTCTATCCTGTGCAAGCCTCTTATCCTCCGAATAACTGGTGCAAAATAACATCCTTCTGAATAAGTTTCAACGAGCGACGAACGACTCCACGTTACAGGGAGCTGTCTGACCCATAGTGCAAGCGGAAAGTGTAGTGGTAGCTGTCAAGTCTGGCGACTGGGAGCGCTTGCTGGGGCACTTGTCTACTGAGAGCAAATAAGTACAGCGAGCGGTGTAGCGCAATGGTTTACACACTGACCTCGCAATCGGGAGGACAGTGGTTCAAATCCGCGTCCGGTCATTCAGATTTAGGTTTGCCGTGATTCCCTTTAACAGCTTAAGGCAAATGCCAGAATATTTCTTTCAAAATGGCACGGTCACTGTCCGTCTCCATCCTTCCTTAATCCGAGTTTGCGCTCCGTCGCTAATGACCTCGTTTTCGACGGGACGGGACGTTAAACACTAAACTCCTCCTCCATCTAAATGAGTGCTGTACCTCCGTGTGAGCATCACTTCACTACGTTCTTTGCTGGTGACAAACCTAAAGTAATTTTTGACTAGTCACTAATTTGGAAAAGGAATACCTATTACGAAAAATTATTATTTTTTTTCCTACTCCTCAAAAACAGTAACAAATTCTCACAAATCCCTGCTTGTTATACGACGTACAAGGATATCCCACGGGAAGTACTACAAGTGCATTGGGTTACTATGAGGTTTATCGCATATGTAGCTCTCACTCACTTATAGATTACTATCTACACATATTGCTATTGGTTGGCTCTGAGCACTATGGGACTTAACATCTAAGGTCATCAGTTCCCTAGAACTTAGAACTACTTAAACCTAACTAACCTAAGGACATCACACAACACCCAGCCATCACGAGGCAGAGAAAATCCCTGACCCCGCCGGGAATCGAACCCGGGAACTCGGGCGCGGGAAACGAGAACGCTACCGCACGACCACGAGCTGCGGGCACATATTGCTATTACTGAAAAGCGAAATACAACTTCATATCTTAAAATTTATGCCACAGGAGTGGTTTCCATCATTAGCGATGCGTTACTGAATGCGTTCGCGCAAGCACCTCAGCATTTTTTGAAGGATAACTCGGTCTCTTCCCGGATTTCGGTTTCAGTCTCATCAGTATTGTGGAGCAGAACGGCATAAACTTCGTTCTGTAGTTGACCCTACAGATATCAGGTCATCCTGCCGAGCAAGGGATACTATCGAATCGTGAGAGTAATCGGTGTGTAAAGTGGCGCTATAGTCTAATCATAATACATGACATATGGGCTGTAGTCCAGGTTGGTGTAAAAAAGTTTATCTCATCGAGCATTACAACATTTGCCATCCTGGCGAATTGTGTCCGGTTGTGTTGTAGGAACTAGCGCCTACTCGCTTTATCTCCAGGGCGTAGCCGTTGAGTCATAGCCGTTGAGCTACTTGCAGCCTTAGACTGTGAAACCTTAAACGCTGCATCACATGTAAAGGATTTGGAAGGTTCTGGAATGTGATGGACTGATCGCCAAAAAATCAGTTTCACAACCACACGACGTATTCACCGAAAATGTTTCGGATTTCGGATTCTAATTTCGGTTCCATTATACTTCACATTTGTTACAGAACTTGTCTCTCGCCATTGTTTAAACCCCATGGATATTGGTCTTCTGCCTGTATGGTACCGCCCAACGATCGCGGTGCGACACCAAAGTCAGCAACGCATATCGATGCCACAGACGTTAGCGAGGGCTCACTTCAAAACGCAACAACCAAAGGGAGCTGCTCTTGAAGACAACGCCTGTCTGGAGCACTATAGTGCCCTTGCGCCGCGGTCAAATTAGTGTCGAGCATGCAAGAGCTCTGCCCCAGTTCGAGTCCTCAGCTACAGCATTGAACATCATCGTTTAGGGCCAGACCGAGTAGTTACAGTTTCAGACGAACTTGAACTGTGACGATTTGCTAGTCCATGACAGTCGTAAATTATCCAGTGCCCGTGTGGCAATGAAGCGTGGCGAAGTAAAGTAAATCTTTTTGTTCATTACTGTAATAAAGTGAACTAATATTTCATTTGTTTTAGTTAAATCTGAACCATGTCCCAGAATAGTCAAAGAATTCACAGTCGTGGCCGGAAGATTGTGATTTCCGCTAGTCATAAGTCTGGAATACGGAAATGGAGATCTCGTGGCGTATTGCATATTGGACAGCCGCAATGCTCTGCTCATGACAGAACTCCTCCGTTGCCCAAATATGAATCTGCATTTGCCAATTTTCCATTCTTAATAGAATGGCGTACCGTGAGGATTCGATCAGATGCGGTGGATGGCACGAGCACATCCGTGTCTTGGCAGGGTGGCCAATTGAAAACTTACCTTTTTCCGGTGTGTCACTCTGCATGAGAATCCAGTGTGTACACATAATGTCCGCAGCTGAGAGCGATAAGTGCAGTTAGAGCTTAGCTGTAAGTGGGAAAACATCACTGTTCTAAAAACATTTTCACGGATGGAACTGCCCGAAAATTGCAACTGTGTATGACTTGAAGAGATTCGAGCCACTTAAATACAGTAAATCCTCTCACATCTTCAGTAAAGTGGTACATTCGAAATAATATCGGTCAGATCCTCCATTTGTGTATACAGCATCAATAACTGCTGCTTCATTAAAAAATGGTTCAAATGGTTCTGAGCACTATGGGACTTAACTGCTGAGGTCATCAGTTCCCTAGAACTTAGAACTACTTAAACCTAACTAACCTAAGGACATCACACACATCCTCCATGCCCGAGGCAGGATTCGAACCTGCGACCGTAGCGGCCGCGCGGTTCCAGACTGTAGCGCCTAGAACCGCTCGGCCACACCGGCCGGCGCTGCATCATTAATTTATTAGTATTGGTTCTGTGTACAACTTCTAAAATGCATGTTACATTTATGGCACACGTTTCGTTTTATCCAGTTAAAACATCGCCAGTGGTAGGACTTTCTCATCTGTTTCTTACTTTTAATACGGCATTAATGTGTGCATTCACGTATCGCTTGAATTTTCCATTTTGGCTGTGTAGTAACGGTAAATTAAATAATGAATGAAAGTCCCAGATCGCAACTGGCGATCAACAGTACACAACGACCCTGACAATCGAGTCGACTGGCAAAACAATATTTTTTAGACGGCTGATAAAATAGCTCATTGGTAGGGGGGGGGGGGGAGGGGGAGGGCAAAGCAGCGAGGGGAGAACTGTTTCCCCACACCACTGCCTCTGCGCTCGCAAGAAGTCTTCTCAGATGCATAATGTATGTCAATTATCTGAAAACGTCATCTACTAGCTCAACAGGCACTGAACTGTCTGCACTGGATGCGGCAGTGCAGCAGACATATCTAAAACGAAAGAATCTTTGTAGATTAAGCTCATCGGACAAAATTAGTCATCCCAGAACAAATTATTGCAAACATCATTTATAACCGTGTAATTTCACCCCTGTGCTCGGTAACCGCCTGGATTCAGTTAGAAACTGACTCCACATCTAGTTTAAACCACTTGCTGAGGGCTTGATCACGCAATTCTGCAAAATTCCAAGGAAGCTAACGTCGGCCTTTTACCCTCTGTTCCAACATGTTCCACATATTTTCAATGGGGTGCGAGTGAGGTGATTTCGCACACCAGTTCAGTTGTTATAGAATGATGGAGTGCTCAAAAAGCGACTCACGTATCCTGCTGTTGTTTTGTAAAATAGGGGTATCAATAGAATACGGGTCATGCAAATGTTGACTGAAAGGCAATACCTGATAATTCCGAATGCTAAAATAAACACGATGGTTCAGGTTACACTTCAAATCAGTGAGGGGGTCCCAGTTGCTGATAAGAAATAAACGTCCAAAACATCACAGCCCCACCTTCGGATTGCATCTGTCCTTCATCTACGTTTAAATCTACATAGATATTCCGCAAGCCACCCTACGGTGCGCGGCAGAGGGTACTCTGTACCACTACTAGCCATTTCCTTTCCTGTTCAACTCCCAAATCCCAAATAGAGCGAGGAAAAAACGACTATCTATGTTTCTCCGTACGAGCCCTAATTTCTCTTATCTTATTTTCGTGGTACTTAGGCGCGATGTTTGTTAGCGGCAGTAGACTCGTTTCAGCTCCCAAGCATCCTATATGCGGTCTCCTATGCAGGTGAACCACTCTTTCCCAAAATTTTCCCAATAAAAAGAATTCGACCATTTGCCTTCAGTTTCACAGCTCTAACATGCTGGTTCCATCTCATTGCTTTGCCATATTACTCTCGTATATTTAAATAAATTGACTGTGTCAAGTAGGATGCTAGTAATACTGTATCCCAACATTACAGGTCCCATTTTCCTACTAATCCACAATAACTTAACTTTCTCCACATTTAGGGATACCTGCCACTCACAACCAACTGGAAATTTTGTCTAAGGCCGTTTCTTTCTTCCTTCAGTTACCCAACTTCGTCACCGTACACCACGACAACATCAGCAAACAACCGCAGATTGATGCCCACGCTGTCCGCCAAATAATTATCTATACAGAGAACAACAGCGGTCCTATCACACTTCTCTGGGGCACTCCTGACGATACCCTTGTCTCTGATTACACTCGCCGTCGAGCACCAACACATACTGGGTTCTATAAGTCTTCGAGCAGCTCACATATCTGTGAACTTATTCCATATGCCGGTATCTTCGTTAACAGCCTGCAGTGGGGCACCTTGCGTACATTCCGGATGAAATGCTTCATTTGGCCTTCGCTGCACTCGATGACGTGCGTCATTTGAATATAAGAAAAAATTGTGATTAGTCAGACTATACTGCTTTCCGCCATTCAGCCCTGTCCACGTCCCATGGTTTCTAGTTACTTGAAGACGCGTAGCTTTATGTGTCTCAGTGTTCAATGGCCTCTTGCGACGTGATCGACTCCACATGTTTATTGCATGCAGTTCTCGTGGCAATGTTCTCTCGATAATATGTTGGAATCGATCCTCATTCACTGCCTGTTGCAATTCCTGTCGAGATAGTTAGCGATTTTGGTTCCCACGCAGTGAACCACTTCTTCAGTCTCTCTTAGTCAGGATATTTCTCCGATATTATTCTGACGTCACGTTTTGCGGCAACGTGTGTTACACCATTGCTGTAGGGACGTTAAACAGTCCGTCGCCGACACCAAGAAGTCCACCAACTTCACACACCATGTAGCTGTTGGTACTACCAAACACGATTGCCGCTTTTTTCAACCCTGTCACGTTCTTACATCACCCCTGTCAACTTACATGTCCGCATGAAACATACATGTCTCACTGATCGCTATTTCCTCAAATTCACGTGTAGGCAATGTGCACGCCGTTGAGCACTGGACTTCATCGCTGCGTCATAAGAAAGGGCTTAAAGGTTCATCTGTGTGTGCGCACTGGGGCGACTGATATTTTGTCCGGTTCAGGAAAAAATTAATTGAAACTTCAACTAATATAGAAATATGTTGATCTAGCAACAACCATTAACATTAAACAACTAACTCATTATGCCTTCCAGAGGTATATAATTGAAATTATGTTCCATACGAGAAAACTCTGTACTTGAGAAACAGTCCACAAAATAGCAGAAAACCTTCGTTGGAGAAATAGCGGTTTTAAAAATATTCACCTTCGTTAGTCTTGGAGGTATCACAATGATACCATACATCGGCAGCCCGGTTGATTTAGTATCAGACGAAGTGCCGCCGCTCTAAGGCACAGGGCTCGTATTCTTCACAACAGCCATTCGGATCCCGCCGCGGCACCCAGATTTAGGTTATCTGTGGCATCCCTTAATCGTACAAGGGAAACTCCAGGCTTGTTCCAGTTAGAAGCATACGATCGACTCCTTTCCTCATATTTCCCGAACCCGGTATTGCGTTCAGTGGTTAACGACTTCGTCTTTGATGGGACATTAAACTTTATTCATGATTCTAATTTAGAAATAGGCATCACATGTCACAACTGCGGTCATAAAACATTACATTTGATGTGGCTGTATCGCCGAAAATAGCTCTATTATATTGGCAGAAGAAGCACTTGTAAAGTGTGACCATCAATTATAGGCAAGAACAAGAGCAGAATTCAGTGCAATTGTGACCGAAAAAATCATTACGAAATCGACCAGGAGAAATAACTGATCGTTTTAGTGTGGAGATTACGGCAGAACATGCTGAAAGAGTTACTCCGTGAGCTATTCTCTCTCTAGTTTGGGAATGAACAGAGTGATCAACACTTTGATAATCCAAATGTGACGGGTACCAGGTTGAGATTCATTGGGAGGGTCTTTAGAAAATGTAGTCCAACAACTAAGGAGGTGGCTTACAAAACACTCGTTCGACCTATACTTGAGTATTGCTCGTCAGTGCGGGATCCGTACCAGGTCGGGTTGACAGAGGAGATAGAGAAGATCCAAAGAAGAGCGGCCCGTTTCGTCCCAGGGTTATTTGGTAAGCGTAACAGCCTTACGGAGATGTTTAGCAAACTCAAGTAGCAGACTCTGCAGGAGAGGCGCTCTGCATCGCGGTGTAGCTTGCTGTCCAGGTTTCGAGAGTGTGCATTTCTGGGTGATGTATCGAAAATACTGCTTCCTCCTACTTATGCCACCAGAGGAAATCACGAATGTAAAATTAGAGAGTTTCGAGCGCGCACGGAAGCTTTCCGGCAGTCGTTCTTCCCGCGAACCACACGCGACTGGAAGAGGAAAGGCAGGTAACGACAGTGGCACGTAAAGAGCCCTCCGCTACACACCGTTGGGTGGCTTGCGGAGTATAAATGTAGATGAGCGTTTACTGGAGGCGTTTGACACGATTCCGCCTCGTGGAAATTGGCGTTATGTGTTTGCTACACAGTTCGTAACCGTTCAGTTTCAATTGTAAGGTCGTGCTAATGAATAAGGAAACATATCGGTATTCTGCGACAGTGATTTGTTGATTTGTACCACAACAGCAAAGATTATAACGCCTTACTTGAATCTAGCCCCAACGTGATGGATCACGAACACATTTCACAATAACTGCTAGTAAATACTTTGAAGTTCCCTTACAGTAACGGATAAATCTCGCTCACAACTCCTTGGCAGATGTCGCCGATTCATGTGCGTTGAACATTTTGAATCCTATGTACTAAACAACTTATCAACGGCAAATCGGCAGAAGGAAATAGCGCGAAGGAGAAAAGACTTACAAGCGTTTATCTAGTGTTGTATAGGAGCCCTGTTCTCTTTGATGACGGCAACAACTCGTCCTGATATAGAGTACACAATACGTTGTAAGCTTTAGATATCCATGAACGCATAATCAACTTACAAACGCCTGCTTCATTAAGTCTCTTCTCTCTACCGTCGTCGTAGAAGCATTGGGGAGAGGTGCATTTAACTAGAACCTAAATGCGTCTCTGCGGAAACAGTTCAATTCGATTTACCAAACGTGCCCGCTTTTTTGCTGTCGATGACTAGATTAATCTGAAAAAATTGACAAATAAGAGCTTTTGGCGTTGGGAGCGGGAAGTTTTCAAATTAATGGTGTACATTAATCAGTGACATTTAGGCACTGTGTACAATGCTCGTGTCCCTAAAGTTCGCACACTCTCGTTAAAAACCAATAATCACTGTTAATTAATTGGAATTTGAACCATTACCTAGCTCTGAGGGATGAAGTAGTGAAGGCAGCAGAGGATCAAGTGAGTAAAATGACGAGGGCTAGTAGAACTCCTTGGGTAACAGAAGAAATATTGAATTTAATTGATGAAAGGAGAAAATATAGAAATGCAGTAAATCAAGCAGGCAAAAAGGAATACAGACGTCTCAAAAATGAGAACGACAGGAAGCGCAAAATGGCTAAGCAGGGATGGCTAGAGGACAAATGTAAGGATGTAGAGGCCTATCTCACTAGGGGTAAGATAGATACTGCCTACAGCAAAATTAAAGAGACCTCTGGAGAAAAGATAACCACTTGTATGAATATCAAGAGCTCAGATGGAAACCCAGTTCTAAGCAAAGAAGGGAAAGCAGAAAGGTGGAAGGAGTATATAGAGGGTCTATACAAGGGCGATGTACTTGGGGACAATATTATGGAAATGGAAGAGCATGTAGATGAAGATGAAATGGGAGATACGATACTGCTTGAAGAGTTTGACAGAGCACTGAAAGACCTGAGTCGAAACAAGGCCCCGGGAGTAGACAACATTCCATCAGAACTACTGATGGCCTTGGGAGAGCCAGTCCTGACAAAACTCTACCATCTTGTGAGTAAGATGAATGAAACAGGCGAAATACCCTCAGACTTAAAGAAGAATATAATAATTCCAATCCCAAAGAAAGCAGGTGTTGACAGATGTGAAAATTACCGAACTATCAGTTTAATAAGTCACAGCTGCAAAATACTAACGCGAATTCTTTGCAGACGAATGGAAAAACTGGTGGAAGCCGGCCTCGGGGAAGATCTGTTTGGATTTCGTAGAAATGTTGGAACACGTGAGGCAATACTGACCTTACGACTTATCTTAGAAGAAAGATTAAGGAAAGGCAAACCTACGTTTCTAGCATTTGTAGACTTAGAGAAAGCTTTTGACAATGTTGACTGGAATACTCTCTTTCAAATTCTAAAGGTGGCAGGGGTAAAATACAGCGAGCGAAAGGCTATTTGCAAGTTGTACACAAACCAGATGGCAGTTATAAGAGTCGAGGGGCATGAAAGGGAGGCAGTAATTGGGAAGGGAGTGAGACAGCGTTGTAGCCGCTCCCCGATGTTATTCAATCTGTATATTGAGCAAGCAGTAATGGAAACAAAAGAAAAATTCGGAGTAGGTATTAAAATCCATGGAGAAGAAGTAAAAACTTTGAGGTTCGCCGATGACATTGTAATTCTATCAGAGACAGCAAAGGACAGGACTTGGAAGAGCAGTTGAACGGAATGGACAGTGTCTTGAAAGGAGGATATAAGATGAACATCAACAACAGCAAAACAAGGATAATGGAATGTGGTCAAAGTAAGTCGGTTGATGCTGAGGGAATTAGATTAGGAAATGAGACACTTAAAGTAGTAAAGGAGTTTTGCTATTTGGGGAGCAAAATAACTGATGATGGTCGAAGTAGAGACGATATAAAATGTAGACTGGCAATGGCAAGGAAAGCGTTTCTGAAGAAGAGAAATTTGTTAACATCGAGTATAGATTTAAGTGTCAGGAAGTCGTTTCTGAAAGTATTTGTATGGAGTGTAGCCATGCATGGAAGTGAAACATGGACCATAAATAGTTTGGACAAGAAGAGAATAGAAGCTTTCAAAATCTGGTTCTTCAGAAAAATGCTGAAGATTAGATGGGTAGATCACATAACTAATGAAATATTGAATATAATTGGGGAGAAGAAGAGTATGTGGCACAACTTGACAAAAAGAAGGGACCTGTTAGTAGGACATGTTCTGAGGCATCAAGGGATCACAAATTTAGCACTGGAGGGCAGCGTGGAGGGTGAAAATCGTATGGGGAGACCAAGAGATGAATACACTAAGCAGATTCAGAAGGATGTGGGTTGCAGTAAGTACTGGGAGATGAAGAAGCTTGCACAGGATAGGGTAGCATGGAGAGCTGCATCAAACCAGTCTCAGGACTGAAGACCACAACAACAAACAACAACAACCAATTTGAAAATTTATGAACAATTCTAGAGCTAATAACACAGCTATATGAAGATCGATCCAACGTGAAGGAACTGTAGGGACCATGTTTGAGCAACGACTGCCTATATCGGTTAACCTTATCTATAGTTCGTGCAACGTTCGGAGACGGTAGTTTACTATTACTAACGTCAGTTGTTTTCATTGTCAGTGATATATAAACATTAACACAATATTGTTTCATGACAAACCATTACAGGGTCTTTTGCTCAGATATGTGTCTTTGTCGTTGAATGTTCTTAATCATACTAGGCTCGGCATTTGGTATCTTATTCATTTACGTAGCGTGTTCAGGGTTCGCATTCACACTTTTAACTAGCCCAAGGCTAGCCAGAAACATCTTCTCCATCTGCCGTCCTCTGGGGAGTGAATGACACATGTGACCCTTTCACTGAAGTTAACAGCCAGCCTATTCGCGTTCTTCGATATAAAATTGTATTTCCTGTGCTGAGGCGTCTCATTCTGACCTTCGATAGAATATATGCAACCAAAAAATTATTGTTTTTTTTTCTTCTTCATTTTATCGGGCCTCCACAACACACAAAACTACCTGCTGGCAGGCGATTCAACAGCTGTAATAACAGTACAAACAGTATTCACAGTATTGTCATTCTGTTATCTCTTGTTAGACCTACAACAGTTCACTGAATTTGTCTAACTAAAGACCTGCTATTCTGACAGGGAAAACAGCATAGACTTATTAAAAAAATATTGGTTTCCGTACATCGATTTTTAATGAAGTTACCAGAACTGCTGTTCGTTCGTCCACGTGAAAAGTAACTGTTGTCTTTAAATGGTCAAAATTAATTTAAGATGGAAATTACAGGCACCTTACTCTGCTGGGTTTTCACTTGAGACATACGACATCGTACCTTTTACGTAAATACAATATACGGAAAAAGGAAGATCTACATCTACATGGATATTCTGCAAATCGCGCTTAAGTGCCTGGCAAAGAGTGAATCGAACCAACTTACATTAATTCTCTATTATTCCAATCTCGAACAGCACGCGGAGAAAACGAATAACTACATCTTTCCACGCAAGCTCTGATTTCCATTACATTGTAATGACGAGCGTTTTATATTCGCATTTGGAGAGGAAAAGTGGTGACTGAAATTTCGTAAGAAGATTCCGCCTCAACGAAAAATGCCTTTGTTTTAAGGACGTCCACGCCAAATACTATATCATGTCAGTCACACTCACTACCTACTTCGCGATAGTACAAAACGTAATGATCTTCTTTTAACATTCTTGATGTACTCCGTCAGTCTTGTCTGGTAAGGATCCCAGACAGTGCAGCAGTAACAAAAAAAAAAGGACGGATATACGTAGTATAGGCAGTCCCTTCAGCAGATGTGTCACATTTTCTAAGTCTACTGCCAATAAAAATTCAGTCTTTGGTTTGTCTTCTCCACAACATTGTCTATGGGTTCTTTCCAATTCAAGTTGTTCGTAATTGTAATTGCTAGGTATTTAGTTGAATTCACGGCCTTCAAATTTGACTTATTTATCATGTAACCGTAGTTTAACGGACTCCTGTCAGCACTCATATGGATGAGTCACACTTTTCAGTATTTAGGGTCAATTTCCAATTTTCGCACCATACACACGATCTTTTACAAATAGTTTTTAATTTATTTTGATCTTCTGATGACTCTACTAGACGATAAAGGACGCAGCATCATCTGCAAACAATCTAAGATGGCTGCTCAGATAATTTCCTAAATCGTTTATATGGATAAGTAAAAGCAGAGGGCCTGTAAAACTACCATGAGGAACGACATAAATCACTGCTGTTTTACTCGATGACTTTCCGTCAATTACTGCGAACTGTCATATCTCTGACAGCAAATCACGAATCCAGTCACATAACTGAGACTAAATTCCATAAGCATGCATTTTCCATACTAGCCCCTTGTGTGGTACAGTGTCAAAAGCCTTCTCGATATCTAGAAATATGGTGTCAGTCTGAAATCCTTTCTCAATAGCACTCGAAACTTCGTGTGGGTGGAGAGCTAGTTTCCGTTTTAACTGTGTGTGAATAGACCGTTCTCTTTCTAATTGATAATGTTATGATTCAATATACGTTCCAGAATCGTGCTGCGTATCGTCAATGATATGGGCCTTTAATTTAGTGGATTACTCCTACTACATTTCGTGAATATTGGTGTGACCTGTGCTACTTTCCAGTCTTTGAATAGGGATCTTGTGTCGAGCGAGCGTTTCTATATGATTACGTATGCAGCTGTTGTGTCATCATACTCTGAAAAGAACCTACTTGGTATACGGTCTGGACCGAAAAAGTATCTTCACCATTCCGAGGATATCTACCTCTAAGTTGCTCATGTTGGCAGCTGTTCCTGATTCGAATTCCAAAATATTAGCCTCGTCTTCTTTGGTGAAGGAATTTCGGATGACCGTGTTAAGTAGTCCGGTTTGGCAGCATTGTCGTCGATGGTTATTCCATTGCAATTGCGCAGAGAAGGCGTTCATTGTGTCTTGCCGCTAGCATACCTTACACATGATCAGACTCTCTCTCCATTTTTTACCAGGTTTCGAGACAAAGACTCGTTGTGAACACTATTGTAAGCATTTCACAGTGAAGTCCGCGATAAAATTTCAAACTTCTGTAAAAGATCGCCACCCTTGGAGATTTTGCATTCGTTTAAATTTGGCATGCTTTTTTCGTTGTTTCTGCAACAGTGTTCTGGGCAGTTTGTGTACCACTTGGGTTCAGCTCAGTCGTTGGTTAATTTATTCGTAATAAATCTCTGAATTGTTGCCGATATTATTTCTCTGAATTCAAGCCAAATCTAGTCTACACTTACCGCTGCATTGTTAATTTGGAAGGAGTATAGGTTATATCTCAGGAAGGCGTAAGTTGAACTTGTATCTCCTTTTTCAAACCGGTATTTTTTGGTTTATTTTTGGAGAATTTGGGGATTACAACATTCAGTCTCACTACGACAACAATGTGTTCACTGACCTCTGTATCCGTTTTGATGCTCGTTATTAGTTGAGGATTACTTGTTGGTAAGAGGTGAAGTTTTTTTTCACAACCTTTCACTATTCTCGTGCCTTCATGAGCTCGAAATGATTTTCAGAGAATGCATTTAGCACAATTTCGTATCATGTTTTATACATACCTCCGAATTTAAACACATTTTCGCCAACACATCGAGGGGAAATGAAAGTTACCGCCAACTATAATTTCAAGAGTCGTATACATGTTTGAAATTCAGTTCCAATTTTCTTTGAATCTTCCAGAAATTGTATCATCTGAGTTGAGAGGTCGGTAAAAAGATCCAGTTATTATTTTATTCCGATTGCCATGAATGACCTTTGCCATAAGTAACTAATTTTCGCTACTTCTCACAGCAACAAACACGCCACCGCCAACTGTGTTTTGCCTATCCTTCTAGAACATCAATAGGTTCTTCGCAAAAATTTCGGCTATATTGTCTCTGGTTTTAGCCAGCTTTCTGTGTCTTTAACGAATTGAGCATCAGTCGTTTCCATTAGCTCTTAGAGATCTGGTACTTTCCCATCACCTCTACGAGAATATACAATTGTTATAGAAATGGTTTCTGGATCTACGTTTTTCCTGCGTTAGACCTGTACCCTTTGGGACTAAAGTACTTTTTATGTTTCCCCGGAAAAACTGTCCAGACCATGCCACACAGTGGAACCCGATACCCCACCACTCTATGGCACGTCACGGAATCTTCAGCCTACACAGTCGCAAAACCGTCTAAGCATCTGATTCAGACCCACCACTCGGTTCTGTACCATAGGTCGGCCATCGAGCCTGTCGACTATGCAGCAAATGGTGACCTGTGCTTTCATCTGGCAGCGCTATTTCAGCCACTAGGAAACAGAATCTCTTTCGATCCAAAGCGACACACACCTTTGATATCGACTCGAGCCACCAGCTGCAGTTTATTGCACCTGTGATTTTCATGGCATCCAGAGGGACTCATTCCACATCTGGAATGACCCACCTGGTATACACACGGAATGTATATTGGCAGCCATATGCCTAAGGGGCCCCATAATGCTCCTTACATTGGAGCTCCCAACTGCCAATAATCCCATCCACTGTGACTGCTTGGATCCTGCAGAATGCAGTTTCCTCTGAAACGACTGCATGTGGCTGATGGATAGTCAGACACAGACAGCCCTTGGAATCTCTTTGTACTAACTGGGGAGGCCTTATGTGCAGCTCCCTTGGGAGTCTTTCGCCGCCTATCAAACCTGCAGGCGAACTCCGACTCGACCAAGGGTGAGGGGTCAACTTCAGTGGAAGCAGTAACTGGACTGGCCACAGATTGAGCATTCAACAGATCAGCTGCCGTAACTGACGACTGGCCGACTCCATAAAAAAGAAGACAGACACATCAATTAATTTATTTGTGCGTAGAAACATTGGGACACCTGCTGCCTCAAACGCTGTCATAACAGTGTAGGAGGCTGACGTCGAAAATTTCATAAGCCTCTGCTAAATTGCAATTGTGCAGCTCCCTTCTACAACTACGTCAGGGAACTGGCGCGTACGCAGCGCAGGTTTGTGTGAGATGAAGACAGATAATGCATGGGAACTTGTGAAAGCCAGCTATGGCGATTTATTGGTGCCAATGGGAAAGTTAACACAAAAACAGGAGATAATTATTGGGAAACTGTGGAACAGCATAAAACATGAATAGCCAGTTCCAGCCTCAGTTGCTGCGGTAAATTCAGATTATTTGCGACCAGTGGGACAAAAATGAATTACTCTGGAGTTTGAGAGTGGAGGACGAAGGATGGCATACCTACACTAACAACTAGTAGTGTTGTTCTCTTCTCTGCGGTCAATTTTGTCAGAATAGTCTATTTTCATCTACTGATGAGTTTCACCCGCTGATTGGCTTCGTTCATTCGCTGTTGGCTTGCTAATATTATCCATACTCTAAGGTGTATGAAGCCCACGCAGACTGATTGACGACAGGATCACTTGATGATGTGACTACTAACGACACTAAGTCACTTAAAGGGCATCGCACTGAAACAACGCTGTTCATCAGTAATAGAACGTACAAGCCAATTAAGAATGCAGAGATGTGCCTCACATGTCTTTGCAAAACCTTGGAAGCTATAGTGTGTGTGTGGTTTGAGGTTTTCGGGGGCTAAACAGAGTGGTCATCAGCGCCCAATTGGAAGCTATAGCTTTGGTAGATTTCTCATTAGGGCACAGTCCAAGGTCCTGAGGAAGCCAGTGAGCTCTGATAGTTGCCTTCATCTAGAGACTTGTCTCCCTCTGCCCTCAGGCAGCAGGGCGGCACAAATTGAGGATGAGAAACAATCTATTAAACATGTAACTCACATAAAATACATAATGTACTGTAAAATTTTCATGAGGAACAATGTTCTAACTTTACAAGGCAACGTTGAATGATATTTTACTTGGATATAATAAATTAAAAATTCGAACTAAAATAATTCTGGTTGTTCGGGCGCGTCACTTTAAAACACTAAGGAAGCTAAATTTTCTTATTTTCTGCAATCCTCTTCATAGCGGTACCGCTGGATACTGATGAATATCTTCCCTTTAAAAGCTGGAGATAGCATGTCGGCAGGCAATTCGCCTGTGCCACTACCAGTGGCTGGTAGGCAACTCTTTTCGGTGTCTGGTAGGCAATACCAGATCGGCAGCTAGTATTCATGCGGTAGTGTTTTCCTGCAGCGAAGCAATAAGGCCACGTGGCAGTTCTCTCGTGGCCGCTGTTTATGTTGCTAAAGCTGAGATAGGTGGTGCTACCTGCTGGCGAATACACACCGTTCGTCGGGCTTGAATCGCTGGCAGCTAGTCGAAGGTAACTTACAGCCATCCTCCCAGTTTGTGCTGTTAGGGCGTTTGAGCCTCTCTTATTTTACGCTTCCGTATCTGTGGCCTCCGAGCAAGCACGCTAGTCCTAGAAAAAATATAGGACAGCCACATTGCTGGTAGTGTTCAACTACAGTTTACTTGCCGTTCTGTCCCAGACGTACATAATGTTCATGTGCTTTTCTTCAACTTATTTATTTTGAATGGAAAATTTTATGAGCAGACAGAATAAACAGCGGTGGGCTTGTTCCTTTTACCTGTAGAAAATGACACATTCAAGGAAGCAGCATAACAGACAGCGCTAAAATCAGCGCCACTGCACCAACACTTGCTGCTATGGTATTGAACGTCGAGGTATATAGATCATCGAGTGGCAAGCTGTGACATAAAGTCTATACGAAACCGACGCCCACCAACAGATTCATAAGTTCTGTAAGTAGGCTGTTTAGGTTTTTTTATTGGTAACGCCACCTCTGTATGAAAATCACTGGCTGTGCTGTGTGCAGTCTGTGGCTGCTTTGCATTGTTGTAATACTCGCCATTGTAGTGTTGGGCAGCGGCAGCTGGATGTGAACAGCGCGTAGCGTTGCGCAGTTGGAGGTGAGCCGCCAGCAGTGGTGGATGTGGGGAGAGAGATGGCGGAGTTTTGAAATTTGTCATGAACTGCTATATTTATATATGATGATATGAAGGTAAATACATTGTTTGTTCTCTATTAATATCTTTCATTTGCTAACTATCCCTATCAGTGGTTAGTGCCTTCAGTAGTTTGAATCTTTTATTTAGCTGGCAGTAGTGGCGCTCGCTGTATTGCAGTAGCTTGAGTAGCGAAGATTTTTGTGAGGTAAGTGATTTGTGAAAGGTATAGTTTACTGTTAGTCAGGGCCCATTCTTTCGTAGGGATTTTTTGAAAGTCAGATTGCGTTGCGCTAAAAATATTGTGTGTTAGGTTAAGCACAGTCTTGTATAAATTGTTCAAAGAGGACGTTTCATCTGAATAACAGTGCACTGGTGTCTGAAACATGTTCCTCAGTGCTATTCGGCAACACATTTGAACCGGCAATATTCGCAGTTTGAATAGCAGAAAAGGTGTCTTGACTTATTTGAGAAAAGGGTGAGGACGCAAAACCTGAATCTACAGTATTTGCAAGATTGTGTCCTGTCATTTCGGATTCCTGAGGCGAGCTGTTGCCGACCGATCGATCAATAATGCTTCCCTCTTCACTAATTGTTTCACTGTCCACGCCATTGTTTGCAGCCCGCTCCATTTCCCTATGTACAATTACCAAATTACTACTTTGAACATTAGTTAATTCATTACTCTGTGGCGTTAATACACTGCTTTCTTCACTGTCATTTCTCAGTTTAATTTGGAGCCTAGTATTACGTTTTTCACACGCCATTATTGTCACAATATTTCACACGGCAACACAGAAAAGCACAATTTTAAGAGCAAAAATAAGAGAACATATTAACATAGAACTGAAAATAATATCTAGTTAATTGCAGCTGCGAAATACTTGGTGCAAATCTACATGCATGCCACAACTGTTTTACTGTGCAACAATGAAAAACCACAACTACCAAGGAGATTCTCTCTACAATTACGCAATAGCAATAAACAAAAGCTACACTAATTACACAAACTACAAGAAAAAATCAGAAGATTCCAGTGAGGTATCCTAGGCTAAGGGTCGCCTTATGAAACGTCCCCTTTGAACAATTTATACAAGACTGTGCTTAACCTAACACACAATATTTTTAGCGCAACGCAATCTGACTTTCAAAAAATCCCTACGAGAGAATGGGCCCTGACTAACAGTAAACTATACCTTTCACAAATCACTTACCTCACAAAAATCTTCGCTACTCAAGCTACTGCAATACAGCGAGCGCCACTGCTGCCAGCTAAATAAAAGATTCAAACTACTGAAGGCACTAACTACTGATAGGGATAGTTAGCAAATGAAAGATATTAATAGAGAACAAACAATGTATTTACCTTGATATCATCATATATAAATATAGCAGTTCATGACAAATTTCAAAACTCCGCCATATCTCTCCCCACATCCACCACTGCTGGCGGCTCACCTCCAACTGCGCAACGCTACCCGCTGTTCACATCCAGCTGCCGCTGCCCAACACTACAATGGCGAGTATTACAACAATGCAATGCAGCCACAGACTGCACACAGCACAGCCACTGATTTTCATACAGAGGTGGCGTTACCAATAAAAAAACCTAAACAGCCTACTTACAGATCGGATTCGAAACAGTATCCAGCAAAAAAGCACTCTGTGCTACGTAAGCAGACAGCCTGAGCTCGTCGGGTTAGTGACGCTAACTACATGAAGAGAACCAGCTCAAGAGAGCATTGCGTGCGAATGGATAATTCAACTGAGGCCTGCAACAATTTTTGAGTGACAGCGCAGACAAAATAAATAAAGGTATAGCATAAATTCTTCCTTTATCTCACCGATTTCATGTGCGAGGCGTCAGCGACGGAGAAGGAAAAGTTTTGCGTCGCAGAGGAATGAGACGCACATTACTGAACGAAGATACGAGATGTATTGAGCTCCACGGAAGAACCCCTGGACGTCTGCGATGATTACATTGGTGAAACCGGTTCACGCATTGCACTAGGGTGTCGGAGCATGAATCTTTGTACGACTGGAACAGAATAAGTCAGTTGTAGCTGAACATCACCATGAGTGTGGCGGATTATAAATATTCTAAGACCTCTCATGCTTGCTCGTTATTCGCGGACGCTGCGCCTTGATTATAAGAGAGGCTACTAACATAAGCAAACGCCCTAAATCAAAGAACAGGGGGGTTGGCTGTAAGTTACCTAAGGTCTGGCTGCCAACGGTTCCAGTCCGCGGACAGCATATGTTAGCCAGCCATCAGCACCACCTGACCCGGGCTTGGCAATATAAACAGCGGTGACGAGAGAATTACTGTGCTGCCTCAAGGCTTCACCGCAAGTAAACACAACTTAATCGGTAACAGCTGACGTTTATGTATTGCCTACCAATCACCAGATATTCAGAGAAATTCGGGAATACAGAAAACTAAGTCACTTAAAAAAATGGCTCTGAGCACTATGGTACTTAATATCTAAGGTCATCAGTCCCCTAGAACTTAAAACTACTTAAACCTAACTAACTTAAGGACATAACACACATCTATGCCCGAGGCTGGATTCGAACCTGCGACCGTAGCGGTCCCACGGTTCCAGACTGTAGCGCCTAGCACCGCTCGGCCACCTCGGCGGGCTAAGTCACTTAGCAATGAGGTAAATGGTAAGTGTAGGGAACCTAAGGCGAAATGACTGCATTGAAAATGAAAGGAAATCCAAAAAGAAATTATCGTCGGAAGGACTGATTCAGCGTATATGAAAGTCAAAACAGTCTTCCGAGAAATTAAAAGCAATGGTTGGCAACATTAAGAGTGCAATGGAAAATTCCGCTGTTAAAGGAAGTGGACACAGCGGATATGTAGAAAGAGTACACTGAAGACTCTATGGGAGGGAAGATTTGTGTGAGGAAGCAACAGAAGAAGAAACAGGGGTCTATATAGAGAACATAGGTGATCCAGTTTTGGAATGAAAATTTAAACGAGCTATGGAAGAATTATGATCAAATAAGGTAGAAGAGACAGATAACATTCCATCAGAGTTTCTGAAATAATTATCCATGCTGTAACAAAATGACTGTTCACTTTGGTGTGTAGAATGTATGAGTCTGGCGAATTACCATTTGATTTTCTGAGAAAGATCATGTATACAATTCCGAAGATTGAAAGAGCTGACAAGTTAAAGGATTGGCGCACAATCAGCTTAACAGCTCGAAGAGACCTGTCTATTGACACACAGTCAACATAGATTTAGAAAACATCGTTCCTTGAAACAAAGCTATTTCTTAACTCACACAAAGCGTTGATTGTCATTGACAAGGGATTTGGAATTGATCCCACATTACTAGATTTCCAGGAGGTTTTGGCGCTGTACCTCACAAGTGGCAGATAGTGCAATTGCGGGCTTGTGGAATCTTGTCTCAGTTATGTGACTGGATTCGTGATTTCCTATCAGAGAGGTCACATTTCGTAGTAACTGACGGAAAGTCATCGAGTAAAACGGAAGTGATTTCCAGCGTTCCCGAAGGTGGTTTTGTAGGTTATATAAACGATTTAGGAGGTAATCTGAGCCACCGTCTTAGGTTGTTGGCAGATGATGCTGTCGTTAATCATCTAGTAAAGTCAGCCGAAGATCAAAACAAATTGCAAAATGATTTAGAAAAGATATCTGTATTCTGCGAAAATTGGCAAGTGACCTCAAATAATTGAAAATATGAGGTCATCCACATGAGTACTAAAAGGAATACGTTAAACTTCAGTTACACCATGTCAGTCAAATCTAAAGGCCGTAAATTCAACTTAAATTGGAAAGAAATCTTCAAAAATGTTGTGTCAAATGCAAACCAAAGACTGCATTTTTTGGCAGAACAGTTAGAAAATGTAACAGAGCTACTAAAGAGACTGCCTACATTACGTTTGTACGTCCTCTTTTGGAATATTGCTGCGCGGTGTGCGGTCCTTATGAGGTAGGATTAACGGAGTACATGGAGGAAGTTCAAAGAATAGCAGCACGTTTTCTATTATCGCGAAATAGGGAGAGAGTGTCATTGACATGATACAGGACTTGGTGTAGACATCATTAAAACGGAAGTGTCTTTCGTTGCGGCGAAATATTCTCACAAAATTTCAATCACAAACACTTTTCTCCGAATGCGAAAGTATTATTTTGCCGCCGACCTACATAAGGAGAACCGATCATCATAATAAAATAGTGGAAATCAGAGCTCGTACTGAAACATATGAGCGTTCGTTTTCTTCCGTGCGCTACTCGAGACTGGAAAAATGGAAAACTATTGTGGAGATGGTTCGATGAACACCCTGCCAGGCTCCTGAGTGTGATTTCCTGAGTATCCACGCACATGTAGATGTATATCGAAGTTGCTGATAGGAATAATACACAGAAGAATGGAAACGAAAAGTGAGGATCTGTTAGATGACGATCAGCATCACTTTAGGAAAGCTAAGGCACCAGAGACAAAGTTCTAACATTGATGGTGATAATGGAAGCAAGATTAAAGGAAAATTAAGACATGTTCATAGGATTTTTCAACCTTGATAAAGCTTTCGACGAAGTCAAGTGTGGAAAGGTGTTCGCAATTCGGAGAAAAACAGGAGTAAGCTACATGGAAAGACGGGTAATACAATATATGTATGAGAACCAAGAGGGAATCGTAAAAGCGGATGACCAAGAACGAAGTGCTTGAATTAAAAAGGGTATACGACCGGGAGGTAGTCTTTCTCCCTTACTTTTCAATCCATATGCAGAAGAATTAATGTTGGAGGTAAGATAAAATTTCAGGAGTGGAATTAAAATACATAATGAAACGAAATCAGTAATAAGATTCGCTGATAACATAGTTATCGTGAGCGAAAGTGAAGAAGAATTACATATCTTTTGACTGGAATGAACAATCTAATCAGTGTGGAATGTGGTTTGAGAGTAAATCGAAGATAGGTGAAAGTAATGAGGAACAGCAGAAACGAAAACAAAGGGAAACGTAACGTCAGGACTGATGATAACGAGGTGGATGAAGTTAAGGAATTCATCTCCCTAGGCTGCAAAATGACCAATGACGGACGGAACAAGGAGAATATAAAAAACAGACTAGCACTGGCATAAAGGTCATTCCTGGCCAGGAGTTGTCTACTGGTATCATGCATAGATTCCTGAAAGTGTACATTTAGAGCACAGCGTCGTGTGGCAGTTGAACGTGGACTGTGGGGGGCATACAGAAAGTAATCGAATCCCATGAAATGTGGGGCCTCTGACGAGTGCTGAAAATTTCAAGAACTGATAAAGTTAGGAATGAGGAGGATCTCCGCAGAGTCGACGAATGAAGGAATATATGGAAAACACTGGCAAGAAGGAGGGACAGGATGGCAGGACATCTGTTAAGACTGCGCAGAATAACTTCAGTGGTTATAGACGTAACTGTGGAGGGTAATTGTATAGCGGAAGACAGATATTGGAATATATCCAACTAATAACTTCGTATTTAGGTTGCAAGTGCTGCTCTGTGGTGGAGAGATAGGCAAAGGCGTGGAATTCGTGGCATGCCGCTTCAAACCGTTCAGAAGAATGATTACTCAAATAAAGAAGCCTGCAGTGCAGCCATCCCTATCCATCCTATCCATCGCAACCTCTCATCGAATTGTCCAGTGACATCCCATACATGTGTCGGTAGTTAACAGATAGTTAGAACAAACAGTTTATAGGGGAAAACATTCATCAACACCAGCAGTTAACCACCCTGCATCTGACCGCAGTAAACAGGTGGAAACATCGGCAATTTAATTGCTTTAGTGTTTAGCAGTGACACGGCCCATCACCCACAACAGTTTTCTAAAAAGTTTCACTGGCCGTGGAAGCCTATGACTTACGTAAGCAAGATTTACTTACCGTTATGCACGCCGGTTCTTATCGATGATATTTCATTCGCACATATTGATTCTAATCGAATGAATCAAATCTTCGACGCTGTGGTTTCTACCGTCTGGCTACCATTTAAGAGTGCTGATAAACACTAGTGACTAATACAAGTTTCAGGTTATAACGAGGTTCATCATTTCTTGGATGTTGTATATTTCGTCTTTTCTCTTCCTAGAAATCTGGACTGAAAAAATAAATGCCTCAGATGGATGATATTGCCGCTTGCTGGCACTCAGGTTTAAACTGGCTACATTCTATGATGACATTACATACTGAGTTAGCAGACGAATTAGCTAATGGTCAATTCTACAGTAGGTCTTAACATATGCGTCGAAGGTTGAAGCACCTGCGACAAAGGAATTTTCGACAACCGAATATAGTGGGTGGTAACTAGCAAAAGGTGTGGTATGCCTCGCGCTGACCAGGATGATTCACAGTATCTTGACTTACAATCTAACATCTGCAATGAGTATCATACAGTGAAAGCTTATGTTGCATGACTGGTACACATCGCTCTTTAAGATCCTATATTAGTCCAGTTATACTTATTTCTGAAGTTAAAGTGGTCAGTACTAGTTGCCTTGTGGTGGAGGACATACTCGCATGTAGGCAAGTGGAGTCGGTAACAATGTTTGCTGTGGTATTGTAGCAGTAAAGCTTTTCTCAGATGCCGAGTGGCATTCTGGAGTAGTTCCCAGGGCCAGTTTGGAATATTCTGCGAGTGTGGTTTCCAGTAGTTGGTGCCACTTGTGCCTTAGTCCCCAAGTATGTAGGAAGTACGTGTTCACCATGGATGTCAACAACATGCATGTCCAGTCCCTGAATTTCGCCAATCCTTAATATTATTTCTGTTCGGTCAAACCTGTGTATTGTCTCCCCTTGTAAAAACTGAACACGTTACGTCAACCAACAGCAGAGGACATTGAAATTCAGCAGCAAACTCGTAAACTTTTTCTTTCATTTGACTGCTGAAGTCGTCCATTTGTAACGTATGCGACCAGCAAACTTGGCATGTAATAATTCTATGGAAACGTCTAGATTACTACAAATTTTATGTATGATGCGTTTGGAGTAATCACCATCAGATAACTGTGGCAAAATTTACACAAAAGAAAAATTACAAACTCATATATAAATAGTACATCATGAATGGAAACACGTACCGAGCACAACTACTTATAATGTACTTAGGAAAGCTCATTAATGTGAGCAATACAAGAAAAACGTACAAACAATTTCACGTGCAGTTGGCGTTAGGAGTATATGCAAAAGACCTTATACTGAGACATCGCATGCTAGACTGAAGGCAGCAGACTCGAGGACTTCAAATTGGCATCAGATTATGTTGATCTCAGAAATCGAAACAAACTAGGACATAGCTTTTGTAATATACAAAACAACGAAAATATTCCTCACCACTTTACAGCTGTTTTTTTTTTTTTTTTTTTTTTTTTACAATAAGCGTCATATTCTCCACAAAAAATAAAATACGAATACGACAAATTGTCAAGGAACATACAAATATAGTGTAGCACACTAGTCACGTGTACAAATAATGCATCGGCAGAGAGAGAGAGAGAGAGAGAGAGCAATGTAAAAGCCATCGTTACGGCGGAAGGCATTACAATCTTTGATTACTACTTCCCAAACAAAGTAAGCAAACAAACTTCAACCTATTCAGACCACAGATGGTTCATGTCAAAAAACAAAACCTTATCACAGAATAGTAAATATTCCAGCCATGCCGGGGATGCCTTGGTATTAGAATGTGGATTGGAGGTGGGATGGTATGAGAATGGCTCCAAGGGCAGGGTAGGATGCAGATGAAACAGGCTTCGAATTACTTGAGGCAAGAGAGTGGGAAAGTAGACAAGGGATGGTGATGGGGGTGAAGATACAGGAAACTGGAAAGGTAGAATGAAGAATGGAGAGAACAAAGAAGGAAGGTGGGTTTGGGAGGGGAGGGTAAATAATACATCTTCATTTAATTTTGTGAATCAAAAAATGATGTCTAGAATTATATTGAAACGTAAATAACTATGAAGTTTCTTTTTCAGTACATTATTCTCTTTTAAAGTAGACTATTTATCTGAATCCTCACAAATATATTTACAAGTATAACAGTGCATTTGAAATATATTACTGGATGGAGATGGGGGGGGGGGAGGAGGGAATGGGAGAGGAAGAGGAATGGGAAATGGAGGAGGAGGAAGTTAGTGTTTAACGTCCCGTCGACAACGAGGTCATTAGAGACGGAGCACAAGCTCGAATTAGGGAAGGATGGGGAAGGAAATCGGCCGTGCCCTTTCAAAGGAACCATCCCGGCATTTGCCTGAAGTGATCTAGGTAAATCACGGAAAACCTAAATCAGGATGGCCGGAAGCAAATGGGAAATAAAAAGTGCATTATGCAAATACATGATATTATTCAAATGCAATATGCAACTACATAACATTATTCAATTACAAATTAATTTAAGAAGACACATCTGTGCGCAACCCACATACAACAGAAAAGAAGTGTACATTTTTTTCGGTTTGGAACAAAATTTAACATGAATTACTAAGCTGAAACCCACTGGCATCACAGATGGGTCACGTCTAAGAGACACATCATAAATAACAAATTTTCCAAACATGTTAGGGTGGACTGGTGGTAGACAGATGTAGGGGGGATGTGGTGGATGAGGGTATTTTAAGGGCAGGGAAAGGGTCAGAATTGCCATGTTGGGGGGGGGGGAGGGGCAGTATTAAAACAGGCAAATTGTAGGGGTGGAGGTGCAAGGAACTGAGATGGTGGGTATGAAGGGACAGAAAGGACCAACTAGAAACTTTTCACATTTCTTGTGTAACAAACATAATGACATTTAATTTTATATTAACATGTAGTGAGCTTTTTTCAGTACATTACTCCCTTCCAACGTGGACCATTAACCTGAAACCTCATGAACATGTTTACAACTATAGCAATGTCAGTGCATTTTAATGGGGTGGTGGGGAGGTGGGGAGGGGGGAAGAGGGACTTGAAGGAAGTGGGAATGAAAGGTTAAAACCAATACGCAAATGCATGACTTTACTCAAATGTAGTATGCAGCTATATTCATATTCATATGTATTATTAATATATGCAATAACTGAAGTGAACAAATAAAGGCTTTTTTCTTTTTTGCAGCTGATGACTGGCTTCTAACGTATTGCACTATATGAAGTGGAAGATTGTGTGCATGACATTGATTAGGTACAATAAGAAACTATGCAACATTGTTCATATACAAACTACTTTGAAGTGGCACATTGTGTGAATGATCCACATAATTATAACAGAAGGGAACTGTACACGTATTTTAGTTGGGAATAAAATTCAAAATCGAATACTAAGCTGAAATCTCATAAACACTTCTAAAGTGTGTGAACTTCTTTAGAACATACTACTTAGATCTGGAGGGGGAGGAGATGTTGCGAGGTACATGTCCAAATTTACAATATATAGTATAAACAACTGTAGAACACAGATGTACTTAAATTCACTAAACTATCCACAAAGTAAGCCACCAATGTTGCAAGTTACAAAATCAGATTTAGAAACATATTAGAAACCATACACTGCAGGTGCAATTAATGTCAATGAATAAATGTTAAGTTTAGTAGGTGATAGGGTGGGGAGGTAAACGAAACAGGCAAAAAGTGACAAATACATGTAAAGCAAACGTGTTAAACACAGCTGAAGGCCATGTGCTACTTGAACTTTTTCTATATACCCTCAAATAATTCAAAATACCAGTTCCTCTGAAACATTCTTGTTCATTAAACATACGATGCAGCTCACAAGTACTATGCGTACAGGTCTCAAATTTCTCCACAATAATTGAAAATGGACCACCTGGAGCTAATTGTCATACCTTATCGCTCTCATCGATCTGACGCAATTTATGTCTTTCTTTCTGCAGATGCTGCCCCAACGCAGTGGTGTTGCTAGCACAATCAAACTCCCTGTATCTTATGAACTCCGGATTTTTTAACCAAATTCCCCCTTTATATCCAACATCACACCTCGATTTGACGTATGTATATTGCGACTCAAGGCACGTTCTCTTTCGTCACATCGGTTAGAAGCTTGATGCCACCCCACCAAAAAGAGTTTGGGCTGAAAATATCAAAGTTTTAATTCTGAACATTGGTTTACTGAGAACTATCCCACGTTAACTATCATTCACTTTGTGGCTGTTGTCCCATACTGAAAATGAATTTTGAAGATGAAAGTGGCATTTTGCTTCAGCATGAAGTGTCAGTACCATATCTCAGAGTCCATACTATGAAAGTCTCACACTTTTTCATTGTTTTGTGCAACTTAAGATGTGTAATGCATTCAGGTATTCCTCTAGTTTACTTGAAAATGTGAATTGTGTAGAATAACAACTGATTTGTTCTTCTTTCTTTCTTCCCAATGGAATGAATTAAATAACAAAATTACTAGCATACCTTTTTCATGTTAAATTTCTATGCTTCTTTTATCTAAGAGCACCATCGGAGAAATATTCCATATGGCTTTTATATTTGAAAAAGAATTTAATAGTTAATGGAATCTACTTTGACATATGAACCCTACATCCTACAACTTCTCTCATGATTAGGCGACAATTTTTAGTAACTATAATCATGGATGCCGCTAGGTGTAATGGTGTTTCCTTCGTGTGTAGTGGTCTAATTGTAGATGGAATGTTCCACAACATCCAAAGCTCTTTGTTCTGGTGATCATTGGGTAATCTTCACAGGTTTTTATTTCATAATTACTAATGCAGACAAGTTTATCATGTGATACTATTGATAAGAGTTCATACGTTATAACAACTGTTCATCTTGCTGTTATCGAACATCTTTATGTGCACATTTATACTCAGTAAGCCACCGTATGGTCAGTGGTGGAAGCATGGAACAACTCTCATTTCTTCGCTTTCGTGCTCCAGTCGTGAATGGGGGTGACTGCACAATCCTAGCTTCGAGCCATTAAAATAAGTGAAAGAAGCTAGATTTATTCTATTTACGCGGATCGGCAGATGCCACCAGCGACTATTGATGTTACATGCAGATCAAAGACACCGCTGATTCTCGCAAGTGATCTTCCTGTATGCCTGAACATTGGCGCAGGTGGGTTTCCGTGAGCAGCAAGCACAGGATTCGGTCCTCCCAGGGGGTGGCTATCAAAGGCCATACGCCAAATACTGTCTCCGCAAATCACCGAAGAGAGGTACTTACATATACGAATAATGAAAAATAACAGTTCGAAGAACTTATAGTAGCTTAAGAAAGAGACAAGTCAGGCTAGGACAAGAAAATCAGATTTTAATTTAAGCAGATATTAAATGTAATGACAAAAATGGAGAGTGGAAGGCCGTCCTGTCATTGGCTGTCGCTTCTCTAGAAATACTGACGTAGCAGAATTTGCCGTCTTCCCTGAAATCCGTCTTACTTTCCTGGAACACACTGTGAAGTTCATAGCTAGAGAAGGTGGCGTCGACTTCTCATGTAGGTTTGGCGGACTGAAGTGCGGAGTGATGTGCTATTTTGGTAGCTGGCAGTGGACTTGAAACTCGTTCCTGCCCTTACAAATAAAGGCACATTTATATTCCTGTTACAACTGAAGAATGTAGTTGAATGCAGTGATTAATTTTTTGGTGACAGTAGTGCATCATGGAATTCATCAGATGTTGAAAATACCGCAAGTGTGGCTTCGGTCGAACTTCGAAAGTTAATATTTAGGGAAATCTTTAATGTTAGCAACAGATATCCGTCATATGATATATATCGATGGAAAAATGTAAGCAACTGCTTCATTTTACCTTACAGTAATAGAAACACCTATGTAAATGTGTTTGACGGTTATCAACTGCTTGGCCCTAAAGTTAAACATTGTGGGTTCGCATTATCTTTATCCTGTTTTTTTTCTGTATAAATGTATGGATTTATCTATTTTTGGGAATGAACACAATCTGCACCCACTGAAAGACAAGGAGACAGCTGGGTACAATCTCAGTGAAGGTCAAAAATTAAGTCAATGAAACTTTTTGATCATTCATTTCAAAAAGAAGAGGAGAGACTATCCCATTCTCGTAAGGATTAGCAAGAAAACACGGTGGACCGACTCATGTCAGTAACAAAATATAGTTACTTGTTACGTACCTCCAAAAAATCGTTATTGCTTTAAATAATTGAAGCGAATAATTAAACAAATAAATACCTAAAATTGTTTAGTAGTTAAGTGGTCACACTTAGATGAATCTCACACACAGTGTTTCAGAGTGTTTTACACATACTGAATTGTAATTCATCTATATGAAAATTTACGATTTTCTAGCATTCTGTTTTCTACTGCAAAAGAAAACGAACATGAAAATTCATGAACACTTGGTGTATTACATAGAAGAACCAAAATAACTGGCACACTTGCCTGATATAGTGTAGACGTGAGAACGCAGAAGTGCCGCAACGCTACGTGGAATGGACTAAACTAAAGTATGAATTGATTCTATGAATCCTGCTGGGTTGTCCATAAATCCGCAAGATCATGAGGAAGTGGATATCTCTTCTGAACAGAACATTGCAAGGCGTCTCAGATATGTTCAATAATTATCATGTCTGGGGAGTTGGGTGGCCAACGGAAGTGTTTAAACTGAGTAGAGTGTACCTGGGGCAACACTGCTGCAAATCTGCTCGTTTGGGGTGTTTCACTGCCCTGCTGGAATTTCCCAAGTCCGTCGGAATGCACAATGGACGTGAATGGATGAAGGTGGACCGACAGGATGCTTACATACGTGTCACCTGCCAGAGTCGTATCTAGACTTTTCACATGTCACTCCAACTACAGTCGCCCCACACCTTTATAGAGCACCCACCACCTAGAACAGTCCTCTGCTGACATGCAGAGTCCTTGGATTCATAAGGTTGCCTCCATCCAACTGCTAGATAAAATCTGAAACGAGACTCGTCCGACCAGGCAACATGTTTCCACTCATCAACAGTCCAATGTCAATGTTGATGGGCCCAGGCGAGGCGTAAGGCTCTGTGTCGTGCAGTCATCAATGGCGCACTAGTCGACCTTCGTCTCCTAAAGCCCATATCGATGGTGTTTCGTTGAATGGTTCGCACGCTGACACTTGTTGATGGCCCAGCATTTAAATCTGCAGAAATCTGCGGAAGGGGTACTCTACTGCCAAGTTCAACGATTATCTTCAGTCGTTGCTGGTCCCGTTCTTGCAGGATCTCTATCCAGCCGCAGCGATGTCGGAGTTTTGAGGTTTTACCGTGTTCATGATATTCACGGTACATTTGTGAAATGGTTCCACGGGAAAATCCCCACTTCATCGGAGATTCTGTGACCCATCGGTCGTATGCCAACAAAAACAATACTTTGAAACTCATATAAAACTTTATAACCTGCCACTGTACAGCAATGACCGATCTAACAACTGCGCCAGACATTTGTTGTCCTATATGGCCGTTGCCGATCGCTGCGCCGTATTCTGCCTGTTTATTTACTGTATCTCTGTAGTTGATACCCCATACATATACCAATTTCTTTGGCACTTCATTATAATTCAGTCACAACAGAAAACTTAATATTGTTACTTGATAAGTATTGATTTAATTATTTTTCTTCTTCCTTGTGGTTTGCGTCTGTTAGTATACTAGTCTCTGATGTAAGACAGTGGATCACGCATATTTGCTCTGAAAACTTTATTAGGCATTTTTTGATGACGAAATTGTTACAAGTAATGAATTTTCTAGAAATTATTCGCTTCTTGTATTATTGTATTGGGTTTATGGTATTGAGACATTTAACATTGTGTGATTCTCCATTTACATTCAAATCTTTCGATAGTGGCGAAACGCCGAAACGTGTAAGGAACAAATGAAATAAACGTTCAATGATCAGCACGAGAGTTTCATTATACGTGTTGTGTTATAGCTGAAGACTTAATCTCCTTCCTTTCATTAAACTCCATTACCGTTTATAAAAGCAGAAACACAGTACTATGTTTCACACCCAATCGTCTCATTCATAAGATAGAGATGCAAGTTTGACACTGTATAACTCATCATTTGAGAAACTTTCACCCGAAGGGATACGTTCGTCGTACGTCTGACATTGATTTCTGAGGTTTTTTCACGCAGTTTTGCTTGTGTGCTAACACTGACAACTCTACGCAAACGGCTCTGGTTGGTTCAAATGGCTCTGAGCACTATGGGACTCAACTTCTGAGGTCATCAGCCCCCTAGAACTTAGAACTACTTAAACCTAACTAACCTAAGGACATCACACACATCCATGCCCGAGGCAGGATTCGAACCTGCGACCGTAGCGGTCGCGCGGTTCCAGACTGTAGCGCAAACGGCTCTGCTCTCAGTCGTTAAGTGACGGCTGTCTGTGTTACAGAGTACTGTAATAACTGTAAAATCTTACACTTACTAGAACTAGACGGATAGCAGAAGTAATTCGCTGCCTTCAGCGGCTCTGCAGAATACTATAGCAGCGAGAAGGATGCTGGGTACCATGAATTGTAGTGCTGACTAGGGGACCACATGGCGTGGTTGCGAATCACGAGAGTGGGCTAAACTACGTGAGTATTGAGTGTGAATCTTGCTTGGCAATCAATAAGCAGGGAAACCAGAAGTGTGGTGGAGCGAAACTTTGAATGTTATATAACGCTATTGTGGATTTCTATTAGACGGTAACAAAGCCAACAAGAAATGCGGATGAAATGTTTGATTTTCTTTGTATAAATTAGTGTAACGAAACCATGTATCACTAATGATTACCATGAAGAAACTTCTTATAGACAATATAGGAGATTTTGTGTTTATTGCCTTGAAAACTAATTTTAAGTATGGCATTTTGTATTACTTTATATTCATTGTTTATCATTATAAAATTCGTAATTTGTATAATAATATGACAGCATGAGAAACGAAATGTAAATATTCTGTGGCTACTAAGAACAAGAAAATTAGTGTGCATTTAAAGTTAACACAATCTTTCAAAACGGTTAGTTTATGGCAAATAACAGCATTTTCAATAGAAATACATGTTTCGCGAGCTACCCTTCATATTACGCAATAGAAGTAAAATAAAGTGCATTACTAGCCCGTAAATTAAGAGATTACAAACAGATCAGGGAGTTATATAATAAAATACAATACGCGTCTCATTCTGATGCCCTGCAACGAGTCATGACATGTAAAAATAAACAGAGTCAAAACAGCCTGCCTGCAGCAAATAGTCATCTCTAGGATGCATAGCAATCCTAGACGTAATTTAAACATGCGTAATGTACATATAACTATACAAGAGATTAAAAGGAAATTCATTTAAAATGGTTGTCCATACAAAACATATTCGTCTTCTGGCAGCTTAAAGTGGTAAGAATTTAACAGAATGTTCAAAAATAGAAACTGATTACAATCTTTAGTTGTAGTTTTAGGGGTCTGATATCCGTCTTATTAATGAAGAAGACGGAATAAATTTGGACAACATGCACAGTGTCCTGTTTTCATATTCGAGTTTATATTTGGATTGGTAGAGTACTGATAAAAGTCAAATTGAAATGGTAACAGATATAAAGTAACCGAAAGAAATAAATTACGACAGTATTTCAAGAAATCTGCTAAATCACCTACGAGATATTCAAATGGATTAAAAATTATTTTTGGACCGATCCGCTTTTGAAGTTCGGCATTATTTATTGCATAGGATGAAGTAAGTAGTAGTTGTGCAGACTACTCCTATAAACCACAATCTAATGGCTCCATATTTCAGAAGTAAAATTTTGTTTCAAAAAATCAAAATGTTGAAAAGGAGTCACCAAAGGGGATGTGTGAAATTCCCATTGCCTTGGGATGTATTTTATTTTCTGAATTTTACGTTTACTAGAACTCAGCAGAGAGCACAAGTAATTCTCTGCCTTCAAGAGCGCTGGAGAATACAATGACAGCGAGTAGGAAGCCGGTTCCCATGAGGTAGCGGTGACGAGTGGCCCATATGGCGCAGTAGTGATTCATGTTGACATAAATACTAGGAGGAGCCTAGAGATCATCAGGGCTTTACTACCATTATATCAGTTTGCAATAAAACAGTTGATTCAGTGGACAAAGAAGATTGACGATGAGCTAT
The DNA here is from genome assembly GCF_021461395.2 of Schistocerca americana. Classification (NCBI taxonomy): domain Eukaryota; kingdom Metazoa; phylum Arthropoda; class Insecta; order Orthoptera; family Acrididae; genus Schistocerca; species Schistocerca americana. The sequence continues at coordinate 50,373,995 of NC_060124.1, forward strand.
GAAGTTTTACGACGTAAGCAAGAGATTTCGGCCGAGCGCCAATCTTGTCAGTGGAAAACATAGTGTGCTCTGAGCCTGTTATTACGTGGTAGCCAGCTCTACCACGATCCCGAAATTCACTTTCTGAGGTTAATTGTGTTTGCTAACAAAAGCAGCGTAGTGACAACCCCGGGATTTATTTAAAAAAAATTACGTATCTGCCTGCCCGCCTACAATCACAGGTAACCTAATTCCATGTTCTGGCGGATCCAATGAGCTGCAACAACTGATTCATTAAGACAATACAGGAAAGGGTTACCTTGACTAGAGCAATTTCGGGCGGGAAGGCTTGTCTATTTACACTGTACTCCACCTATAGCACATTCTTTGCTGGAAAACTGAGTTTTATATCGGGTTATAACGGTGAGCGAATTTTGCACAGTGTATAAGGGAAGATTTGTGTTGTATAACTGTATCAGCACACAGGTTTGTATGCTGTTAGTTGCTAAAATATTTAAACCGGTTGGACTTATACTGGGAGGAGGGGGTGGAGGGATGGGGGGCGAGTGACACCAGTGTGCTGGTACGAATTATTCAGTAGCTTCATTACTGGTCTTTCCACCATTAATGATGTATGGTATGGTAAGACGAATTCATGTTGTGGTGCCGTAATTAATACTATTTGTGTGTAGGTAAAAAATGGCGTGGTTTTATTATTTCCACGAATGTCGCAGAAAGAAATTGGCAACGATGGCAGTTTTCGCATCAGAGACAGCAGTTGAGGCCAGTGGACACATTCACCATTAAGTCGGCAGCCAGAGGGATGAAGAAGTGGCCATTAACATCAGTTGCTATGTCAATTTTTCTTAACAAAGAAAATAGAAAGACAGGTATCATATTACTGCAAGACTTTCAGTTGGTCTAGAGGCCTTGAAATGCCAACATTTGTCATCTGCTCATTCTATTAAAAGTTATTACTTGGCACGATGATATCTACATTGTGTCCCAATTAAAATTCAGTGAAGTAGTTGCAATAAATTTTCAAAAGGCGGTGTATTGAAGAGTCTTAAAATGTTGTGAACAAAATATCTGTGGAAGTAATACTGAGAAATGCAATGCCGTATTATAAAAATACATTATTAAAGACGCGACTCACATTGACGTTGGTGAAAACATAAAAGCTATCTTTGATTTATATTACCAAACTGAGCCATAGAACTTTATTGATGTGGCTGGTGTAAGAACATAGGTTTAAAGTGTTAACTGATACTGATATTGTTTTCCTGGAACATCATAACTAGTTCAGTGAAGTGAGTGCAGAAATTTAAATTAAATTTGCATTTAATTTTAACTGTGGATATTACGAATCAGAGACTATACCATACATGTATGCAGAAGTGGTTATGAATCTTGTGAAAACAAATTACGCCGATTATAGATCAAAGGTAAACATGTTTGAAATATCATAACATTATTGGCTTATACACCACCGTAAAGTGCAGAATATTTCAAATTAAATGGACGATAGTCATAAGGAAACGGATGGATCACTAATGAAGCGATTCTTTGAGAACGAGGACACTGTGACTAGACGATTTGCAGAGACACATATTCATAGACTGGCAAAGGTGCATCTTTTACAAAAGCCTAATGTTTTGTATGGTAAGCTGGCAGCTTCGGGGATTTCGTGTGTCGTCCTACTATGTTTTTCTTAAAGGAAATGACGTTGTATGCTTTACGAGATGGTCGAAACAAATTCTGGAGTTGAGCAATTATTTCAGTAGTAGTTGAATTCAACACATATATTGTAGAATCGTCTTAAGAGAAGAACATAAAGTTACACATACACTTTTAAAGCAGACTGTTTTTTTCGTAGGAAGGCTCAAAGCAATAAAGACATTTTTTACCGACAGATAGCGCGCTCTGCTCATAGGAATACTTTCAAAACAAGCATGCTATTCTAAGAAAAGCCGAACATGATCAAAGCACATCGTTAAGCTACGTTTGTTAATATGAGATTTATTGAAGCCCTTCAAATATACATAAACTATATAAACATTTCAGATAAAACAAATTATAATCTAATTATTTAAGGTTACACACAGTACAAAAGCAAATTTAGGTACGATTTTTCTAGTTGTGCTTGCAATAAAACGTGCTCCTTTCCTTGCATCGTCCATATGATGTACGAATGATGTTATAGCCAAAAATAGAAAATTATGTTAAAACTCTAAAGATAACGACGTTATATCAGCTTATCTCCATTTCGTACGACTGTTTCGTCGGTAAGTATTGTAAATAACTGTTTAATCGACCTTCGCGATCTACGCATATTGTGACTCTAAGGTGTGGCTTCAGTGAAACCAATGATACTGTGTACGGTACTGCTAGTGTAGCGATGTATGTCTGTACCAAGTTGACAGATCGTTAAAATATGACAGCTGAGGGTGTTATTTGGGATGGTATAGCAACAGACAAGTAAACGAATCCGATAGTGGTGGATTATCTGGTTTTTCAAAATAGTGGCATTTATCTGGCTCATTATAGAACTAATGCCCAAATTCAGACCGCGAAATCGTTCAAGAATTTACGATCATTGCATTGTCTTCATATGCACGTGAGATACGAAATTTGTCTGTATAGTTCGCGATATGACCCAGACTAGGTACGTTGTCTTGGATACACACTGCAGCCTGAATAACTTAATCTAGGATATCTCTAAGAAAGTCGTACCAATCCATTGTACAGTGTTACAATAAGTGATTAATCAATTACATTAATATGCGGTACAAGTATTTTGCTCAAGGTTTTCCCTTGCTGATACGATGCTGTCATATAAAATTCCAGATTCTTTTCTCTGTCAGTGTATGATATGTTGTAATCATTCCTACGTTCGCTTTTTATTCTGGCACATCTGAACGGAACGTTCTACACTTATGCAATCATGTAAAAGTTCATTTTTCCACCATATATGTGAGACATGATTTCACCCACATTTTCCATGATCATAGGATCTATCGTAACAGCGCCTGTATCTGGGCACCACAATCTCAAGATCTGTCTGGTATCTTTAGACTTAGATACATTCCTATATAATTTTAAGTTGCTGAAGATCGAACCTTGTGTTTCAGCAACCCTGTCAATGAAAACTGACGTCAATGAATGCCGTTGAGTGCAAAAGAAAAAGTGAAAAGAAATGAAAATCAAAACATAATTTTCTTCATGGCATTCTATATCTACTTTCGGTGGGTTTTGATCTGTGTAGAAAAGCCTATAAGAATGAAAGGGGAATACGTGAAAAGAATGGCTGAACCGCTACTTCCACACTGCTGCCCCGTATACGACAACGTAGAGTTGTACAAGCGCGGAATGTGAACCTCCGAGAATAAATACTTACTCCATGCTGTGGGGCTGTGGGGGTCTCAGGCAGTCATAATACACAATGCAACAGCACAGAACACATCTTCCTGGAGGAAGTCACACACACACACACGCACACACACACACACACACACACACACACACACACAAACACAAACACACAAACACACACACACACACAGACATACACTACATGCTCCATTTAGGAATAGCTATTTTCAAATCCACATGAATATTTACTTCCTTGTACAAAACTATTCTGTCACAAAAACCTTCCAGGTGTTCTAGATGTCCGATACTGAAATTCAAAAGTAAGCACACTGCAGAAGTAGCAGTGGTAGTTTCACCTTCGGAACCCTACTTAGCATTCGCCATAATGTGGTTTGAGGCACATTCAGTTCCCTATCCTCAGTTCTAGTCAATTTCTTGGGTTACTGGAATAAGGTTCTCTGATCAGATTCACTGCCATTTCTCGCGCAGAGGATTGCCCCTCCTTCGCCATCTGTATTAATAACGCTTGCCAATACATTTAGCGTACCATCTGGGAACAGAGCTGTCGAAGGTAAGTCTCTTCCATTACTTTTCTCGAAAATAGGGCTGGGTATAGTGAGGGACTGACGATGATGAAATTCAATCGCTAACGGCTAAACACTTTGCATTTACTGCTGACCATCATTTAGTAAACACTGCTGTAACCGTAATTTCTACATCTACAAGATTACTCTGCTATTCACAATAAAGTGGCTGGCAGAGGGTTCAATGAACCACTTCCAAGCTGTCTCTCTACCGTTCCACTCTCGAACGGTGAGCGGGAAAGACGAGCACTTAAATTTTATCTGTGTGAGCCCTAATTTCCCTTATTTTATCGCGATGATCATTTCTCACTATGTAGATGGGTGCCAAGAGAATGTTTTCGCAATCGGAGGAGAAAACTGGCTTGAAGATCTGGTCACGACGCGACACGCATTTGTTTTAATGATTACCACTCCAATTCACGTATCATTTCTGTGGCACTATCTCCTCTATTTCGCGATAAGGCAAAAAGAGCCTTCGTTCTTTGTACTTCCTCCATGTCATCCTTCAGGCAAATCTGATGCGGTTTCCACACCGCACAGCAATGCTCCAGGATAGGTCGGACAAGCGTGATGTAAGCAGTCTCTTTAGTAGACCAGTTTCACCTTCTAAGTGTTCTGCCAATGAATCGCAGTCTTTGGTTTGCTCTACCCACAACATTATCAAGTTGATCGTTCCAATTTAGGTTATTTGTAATTGCAACCGCTAAGTATTTGCTTGAATTTACAGCCTTCAGATACGTTTGACTTATCGCGTGATGGGAATGCAGTGGATATCTTTTAATACTCATTCTTTACTCAGGGGCCTTTGCCACTTTTCGCACAATACAGATACCTTATTCAAATCATTTTGTAATTCGTTTTGGTCATCTGATGACATTAAAAGACGGTAGATGACAGCATCATCTGAAAAGAATCTAAGACAGCTACTTAGATTGCCTCCATATAGATCAGGAACAATAGAGGGCCTATAACACTTCCTTGGGGAACGCCCGATATTACTCCTGTTTTACTCGATGACTTTCCGTCTATTACTACGAACTCTGACCTTTGTACAGGAAATCACGAATCCAGTAGCACAACTGAAGCGATATTCCATTGACACAACCGAAATAATCAGAGCCAATCCAGAATGGAACTTTGTTGTTAAAATGAATATAATCGTTTCTTTGCATTGGCTTGAAGAATACCGGACAATCATTTAGAATAGCGTTGTGCTTCGAAACTGATGTAGTACTAACGGGAATTTTAATGTGACCTGTTTAAAATCGTTTGTGAACTGCCGTGAATTTTCTGTGCACTAATAACTATTTATTGTGGACTTTTGTATTGTATACGAAAATACTTGTAAATAGTTATAAATTCATAACGGGACAAATAGTAGCAAATCGATTAGAGAATACGTATCAAAACAAAATAACTATACAACAACGATAAACCATCTACACCTCCAGGCGAATGACAAATATTGTTACAAGAAATTTTTACTTTCAGCACATCAGTTTTTGATAGTAACAGACTATTTGCATATTCTAGTGGGCCTTGCAGTACCCTATGCTGCGGACTCGCCTATTAATGACACTGAAGTAGTAAGAGACGTCAGATGCATGTAATACTCGCTTTGGTGTTCTTCCAGTGAGATAAATTAGAGTACAGTGAAATTCATTCAGCATCCTACGAAAATTGCACTGTGACCTTAAAATGTGCTATCGTAACGGCATAAAAATTTTGTACGTATGTAAATGTTCGTATTAAAAGTTACTCGGCCCTAACCACGTATATCTGTAAGCGAGTCTTCGATAATTTCCACTCGATATCCGCAGCCGGTTCCATATTAAAGGAGGCACTGCCAGACCAATAAAATATTACGGTGACATTTATATAGAAAAAACGGAAACTAATTATATGGTTCTCCCTTTCACTTTCAGGACAAAAACGCCCGGCGATTTACGCCTTACATTCGGCGCGGTGCCATTTGAGAACGAGTTGGCGGAATTTATTAATGACACCCTGGTGCCAGCCTTACTTTGTCGCGCGGAGATAGAAGCTTCCACAGTGAGTCCCTACAATACTGACTTATTAAATGCGATATATCAAAATTTAATAAAGAAATCTGCGACTGCTGAGCTTCGTTAACTTTTATTACTCATCCTCGGTTTTTCATATATGTGCACGTAAAAGTCGTCCACGCTGTTCCGTTCCGTCCTAATCCTTTCTTCCCTCCCCCCCCCCCCCCCACAATTCTCCATCTCCTCCTGCCCCTCCCACGCCAGCCACTAAACGTTTCGCATTGCACCAATATTTAGCACTAGTATGTGCCAATCAGAGATTCATTCTCGTCTTATGGAATGAATTCCACTCGATTGTCTTTCCTGTTGTGATTGTTTCACAGGAAGGAATTTTAATTAACAGGGCATACAGAAATCAGGTAAATCAGCGTTACCTGTCATTTGCTTGGCTACGAAATTAAAATCCTCTTGTTATCATGTATGACGTAATACGTGTCGTGTAAGTATTAGGGAATTTGAAAGATTTAGAGTTTTGACAGTTGTTGAATATATAAAAATTAGAAAAATTTCCTTTCACACATATGTCGTGTTAGGGTATGCTCATAAATTTTTTATACTTACGGGAAAGGAAGTGTGGCATTTCGTCTGTTAGAAGAGGCGTCTGAGCAAAAACATTTCTGCCAACAGCGAGACTGACTTAGGGATTGGAAAAACCGACTGGTTACAGCAGATACCGGTATTTTAGTGCTGAATAAGCGGTTTATTTCGGTTTTTGTTTGGCTTGAGATAAAAAAACTGTTTTCATCAGTTTTCACTAGAGTCTGAGTAAAAATACAAAATATCAGTTGGCAGTGTTAAACATTTTGCTGTTTAAATGAACCTTTTTTAAAGAAAAAAAAGTGATTCTTATCCGAAAAATTCCCACAGCTTTGAAAAAGTGCTTTATAATATAAAACAGGACAGGTGATCAGTCTTATTTTATAACAGTGCCGACATAAACGAGCAACAAACACGTGGCATAAGAACCGATGCAGCGTTGCTGACTTAATGCACCTGTTACCATATGGCGTGGTCTGTTAGATTGTACGCCTGTTCGTGCAGTGTGGATGATTTTCCCCGTCTGGTCCAAATGGTAGTTTCTCCCTGTCGTCATTGGATATCAGGTGTATTACACTACAGCAACATCCCTAGTGAGAAAGTGTTTCACAAACCGCGGTATCAATAAATTAAATTTCTCCATTTGGTTTGAAAGGTTAAAAATGGAATGATTCACAAGAAACATGCGATATCACGTGAGGAGAAGACTTGAAACTTAACAATTCATTGGCAGCTTACTATAAAAATATTAAGTTCCTAATGTAGTGCCTGTGTGTATGTAACATGCCTTTACCTAATCAGACAATGAGAACGGACGGATTAACACGAACGTCAGTTTTCACACCTTAATGCTGAATATTGTGGTGAAATGATCCTCGATTACAACATGATATTTGAGCAGAGATTCAAAGAATTAGAATCAATAGAGCTATAGTCATGATTTGTTGTAGTATTCAACAACCTATCGCTTTTCGGGAAAGGTTGAAAAGACCAAATGAGTTGTCTATTGTCTGCCTGTTTAATTTAATATTTTGATTCTGTATATCTTTAAACAGATGGGGTTCCAAATTTTCTATATTTGTTAGGTTTCTGTTTGTATTACAGGAAATATTAGGAATAAAGAACCGAAAATCGGTTATGTCAGAAACCGGTTATTTTTGAGCAGTTTCAACAGACAGTGGCGTTGAAAAACCGATACAGTCGGAAACCGGTTGTTTCAGTGATAACCGCCATCCCTAGATTGACTGCAAGCTAGTGGCGTTGCGGACCTGTGACGTAGCAAGCAAAGTATATAAGTGGAACAAACACGTAACAGGCTGCGAATTGAGTTACACACTATTGAGATAATATAGAGAACCTACATTTGAAGCCGACTGCTAAGCGATTCTACTGGCGCTGACATACATTGACCGTAAGGACTACGAAGATAAGATACGAGAAATTAGGGCTCATACGGATGTATACAGACAGTGGTTCTTCCCTCGCTCTATTTGCGAGTGGAACAGGAAAAGAAATGACAAGTAGTGTTACATGGTACGCTCTGCCATACACCGTACGATGGCTTGTAGGGTGTCTATGTAGATGTAGACTTTTACAGATGTCAGAGTGTTACGGCCCTGAGTCGGGGACGATTATTTCATCTATGGTTCCTGCTCTTTTTGTTTGTTTTTTTTTTTTTTTTTTTGTTTAGTCTGTACATTTCAGACATGCCAGAGAAGCTTTCAAGGAAATTCGGATATGCAGATGACTGGGCAATTGCTGTCGGCAAACAAACCATTGAACAAATTAATGGAAGAGATCCTGACAGAAGTCCTTAAGAAGCTGACTCAGTACTTCAAAAAGTTGGGAATCGAGCCAAGCACTACTAAAACTGACGTTGGTTGCTTTCATCTAAACAACAAAATGGCTAATAGGGAGTTAATGATGTGCATGGACAACCAGCAATTGAGACACAACAGATACCCTAAATACCTAGGGGGTCACATTGGACAGAGCGTTGTCTTTCAAATCATCATCTCCAAAATGTGACTCTAAAAAAAAGAACTCGCAACAACATAATTCATAAACTATGTGGATCAACTTGGAGTTCTACAGCTCTAGGGTTGGTGTACTCGACTGCTGAATACTGTGGTGCTGTCTGGCTCAATAGTGCCCATACAAACATCATAGATACCCGACTAAATACCACAATGCGTCTTGTCACTGGCACAATCAAATCTACTCCCATACACTGGCTACCATTACTAAGTCATATCCCCCGCCAGATCTCAGACGTAAAGACGTTATCTTACGATAATTAAACAAAATAATGGACAATCCGGAACTACCGATACATTCTGACATCAGCAACTCATATGCTAATCGCCTGCGTTCGAGAAAACCAGTAACAAGAGATGGCATGAAATTGACGAACAGCAACTATCAAACTACCATTGAGTAGCAGAAGAGACTTAACGACAAATGCTGTCCAAGAGTGCCTCCTGTAAAGAAGATGCCGCCACCTGGTTACAACCTCCCTCGCAGACAATGGTCCACACCAAACAGAATCCGAGCCCACCATGGGAATTGTGCAGCCTTCCACTTCAAATGGAACACAACTCCAACGCCTGAGTGTGACTGTGGTGCTACACAACAGATGATCTAGCACATCATCACCGAATGTAGGACAAGAAAGTATAATGGCAGTGCTGGTGACTTTGCTGTCGCAACTCCACAAACAATAGACTACATTCGTAATCTAGACATACAAGTGAAGATTTCAGTCATGATAGATGTTGTATCTCTAGCCATACGCTAAATAAATAAAAATAAATAAGTGTTGAAGAGCTGTTGAATCCCGAGTAGGTGATAAGGTGTTGGATGTTCACCGCTCATCAAAGACCGTGAAGTTCTACGACTTGGACGATATATAAATCAGCTCAGGCGGCGATCTCTGACAGAGGCAACAAAAGAGTAGAATTCTGGTGCAGGTACAAGTGTTTTCGAGCGGCAGACAATCCCATGTTTACCTACTGACATTGTAAATTACAACTGCAGTAGGCAAGTGATCACCGTGACTGGAACGTTGACCAACGAAAACGCGTCGCATGATCGGACAAATCACGCCTCTTTACACCAGATTTATGATCTTGACTGAATTTTCCGTCATTTAGGCGAAAGGTTGCCCAAACGAGCGCTGCGCGAGGGTCGAAGGTCTGCGGAGGCAACGTTATGCTATATGGGGCTCTTACTTCGTCTTCTTTGGGACATGTAGTAATAATCTAAGGCACCATGAAAGCTGTGATCCGTATGAACATCACTGAGGGTTATCTGCACTCCTTCATTCTACATGTCTTTCCGCCGGCAATGGCATCTTCCCTCAGAATTAGTGCCCCTGTTACAAGGCCAGAAACTTGGTAACCTGAGGAGCTGGCTAATGTGAACGTACGAAGAGTTGAGCTGTTTGATGAGATCTGTGAACAGCCATCGTGTTTATTTTGCGAGAAGACACCGGTGACGTCAGTGAGAAACGAGGTGAACGCATTCATCAAGAGGTCTAAGTAATGTTCAGACGAAGTACTTCTTTTAGGAGATAATCAACAGCTGAAATATATTACAGATAGAAAACGCGTGACATAGTGCGGTATTTTATATTCGTATTTAGTCCGATCGGTTCGAGTTTTGGTGATCATTCGGAAATTATGCCAACTTGAAATAAAGAAAACAAAATGTATAAACTTATAAAGCCAAAAGTTCGTGTATTAAACGTATCGTAATTCGATAGTTGGAAAGGAAAACAATAAGATGGTCACAGATCATAAACCATGTAAGATAATATTAACATCTTTATTAAAATCACCCTTGTTGTTCCCAACAGATTAACAAAGATTTGCAAAGAAATTATGTGACCCATTCACAATTAAAAGACAAACAGAACTGAATGATTTTCGTTGCGACGAAAGCTTTTATTTGAATAACCAGACGAAGGAAACTGACTGGCAAATTTACTAAAATTTTACACAGGAAGAGGGACCTACATGAACATATTTAAGTATACACACGTAAATAAACCATTTTTGTACGTTATGCGGTTATGTAATTATAAGGAAATATAACAGGCCCTATATATACAACATATTGTCAATGGACACTATTAAGTTTATAATGGCTGCTATACAAATGACATTTGACAAGGAAACAATACACTCCGTTATGGGATACATTGAGGTAAACCATGTCGAGAAAACGAGATATACAATCTAAGAGGAGGTCGAAGACAGTACATCATCCATTAGATGGAAGTGGAACACGACTCATCTTCAGAACAGTATAACTAATATATCGAGGAAAAGTACAATTATAAAATAATTATGTTTTACTCTAGTATGATGTCCACAAACACAAACAGAAATTACCAATTTTTAAAAGAAATCATTTCACTTCAGGATGTTAAAATATTATTTACTGTGATCATTGTTAAGCATTCTGAAAGCGATCAATCATCAAATAAAATACATGAGGTTAAAAAACTGGCAATCGTTGAAAATTGTAAATTCAAAGCTACTTACTTACCATGCTGTGACCAACTCAGCATCAAGTTGTCACTTGGAGGAATATAATCTTCAACACTATAAAACCAACTACATGCAATGGTATCAATCTCATCGTTGTATCCTATATAATGTCAGCACACGCTAGAAAGCTGACTAAATAACAACGAACAGCAGATGTGATAGTAATAACAACATTCACTATAAACAATTAAGACAAAATTTCGTGTAGCAGGCATGGCAGATCGATCAAAGTGGCAGCCAAGGGAAAAAGGTGCAAACGTACAAACAGCATTAGCCTGAGAGTAAATGACGCTAGTATATACAGTGCTGCCTTACTTTTCCGATCCCAGGGATAATTTCTAAAGACTTTCAATGCCTGTGTATGTTCGCCTGAATATTATTCTCGAAAGACAACCTACAATTTGTCACTGGTGTTAGTGTGTTCTCTAAAATGAATATTAAAACGTCTTCCAATTTGAACTACATAATAGTTATTCCATTCTCGATGGTTAATTTTATAAACCACAGACTGTGTACAAGTTTTATTATGTTGGTTGCTGTGACGTTTGGTGAGACCTAACATTCAATACAGAAGCTTGTTCTTAATTTGGTGTTACCAAATTCTTTGGCTATACTTTCAGAAACTTATCTGCAAGAGTTACTGCACTAGCAAGTGTTACTACCCTCACAAGGATTACTGCACTCATGAGAGTTGCTGCCCTCGCAAGGGTTCCTGCACTTGCAAGTGTTACTCCACTCATAAGAGTTACTATACTTGTAAGACTTATTACTGTTGCTGCAAGACTTACTGTCATCAGAGGTATCTAGTTAGTTTCTAGTTACTCAGTGGTCTAGAGCACACTCCATCTAGCTAAAGTTTCAGGTTTGTATAAAAATAATTCCCAGTCTATATCTTCGGAATTATGTTGTGTGAGCGATTGGTAGGGTACTGCTGTGTGCGAACCATGCGAAATTAGATATGTTCTTGTAACCCCAAAGTCTGGAAATGGGTGTAGAAACGCGAGCAAGCAGGCAGGTCTGGACTAGAAACAGTAATGTGTTTGCAGGGAGGGAGGGGGGGAGGGGAAGTCAATCTTTTCACATCTGTTTAGATCCACTGACGGCTTTCTGATGTAAAAGGGATGATTTTATATGGTGGAGGATGTGAATTGTATATTTACTAATTCAACACAGTACACGGTGATATATTGCTGGGCTGGAGATCGGTTTCACACTCTAATATCCAAGCTCCTGTCCTCAATGGGAGAGCAGTTTAATTGAGTAAGAGTCTTTCTGCAATTGACGATATGTATTGCCCTTTGCGAGTTTTAGTTGTCAGTGCAGTATCTAGATCAGTATAAAATATTTTATTGCCACTGATTGTCACATCTGTAGAAAGCAAGAAAAGGTGGACGTTGCTTCCCTAGGACTGAGGAGCATCGTGGCGTATATCCGGTGTGAGTGTAGGAATGCCATAATTTTTTCGGGTGCTGTACAGATATAAAAGATAACTGCACTGTTTGTGTAAAATGTGTATATATTGCATTGTAAAGTTACTGTGGTTTATGTTGTGGCATGACTAGGGAGGATGACTGTGTGTCATATCACGAGGGGTGTATATATTCCGCACATCGACAACCACAATGGTATGAGAGAGATTTTTTTTGTGGAAAACTATGTGTGCTATAGATACTGAGATTCGTTCCAGAAGAACAGCTGTCAAGAGGAGACATTATGTGGTGTCACCGCCAAACACCACACTTGCTAGGTGGTAGCCTTTAAATCAGCCGCAGTCCATAGGTCCCGCGTGTCGCCACTATCAGTGATTGCAGACCGAGCGCCGCCACATGGCAGGTCTAGAGAGACTCCCTAGCACTCGCCACAGTTGTACAGCCGACTTTGCTAGCGATGGTTCACCGACAAATTACGCTCTCATTTGCCGAGACGATAGTTAGCATAGCCTTCAGCTACGTTATTTGCTATGACATAGCAAGGCGCCATTATCAATTGCTATTTATCTTGTGATGCATGTTCCGTCAGACTGATGTTCACCAATTATGGATTAAAGTTAAGTATTCCAACAGCTACGTACTTTATTTGCTAGACTCAAATCCTTTAACTGTTCCAGACTTCACGCCAGCTTGCGTGAGCTTAAACGTGTGCCTTTAGGCTTCACGTCCTAGTGGCTTGGCTGTCTGGCCAAGTCACAACAGTATACCCGAAAATAGATTCAACTTTCATCTGCATCTGGCGGCAGCTCTTGGCTATGACAGTGCGTGCCCCTTAAGCACCTGTACTCATGCCTGGTCACATCAGCAATGGTGCCTTGGTATTTCGAAAAAAAATTATCAGGTATCAAGTATGAAAAGGATGTCGATACCTCATGCATATGGGCATCTGTGCGTTGTTGGCAGCTGACGGCTGCATCACTTCACACGGCTGCAGATAGCCTCCTGTGCATTGTACAGAGGGTGGTGGCTGGTGTCAGTGTACATTGTTTGCATGTCCATTGCATTATTTTGCGAGTAGGTCTGTAGGCATATTTTGGGCACGTTACAAGTTTATTTCATGTCTGCACATATGTGTACTGCGTTATTTTGGAGGAGTCTGCATGTCTGTACTGAAATTATTTCGGTAAGTTAGGAGCTTTTTGCGTGTCTCCAGTGCGTTATTGAGGAGTAGTTTACAGGTCTGTGAGCTGTATGGCGTGATCCCAAGCATGTGTTTTGTATCAATGTGATAAATATACTCCATCGCTAAATAAATTGTTCAAAAATAAATAAAGCACACTTCTTCCTTCCGCTCTCCAGCATCCCAGCACAGGCTGTCGCTTTCATGCTTTTTCCCCGACTCCAGACCACCGTCTTGGATTATATCATAGGATGGATGACAGCACCCTCTGGTGGCAGTATTGTGTACTAGGTCTGTTGGAGGCGAGATCTTGTGCAGGAGACATTGCATGCAAAATAAGAACTTATATCCAGAACAGGCAGAGTCATTTCCCCACCATTTCCCATCGTCATCTAGGATGACGTCACGAGACGGACGACAGCATTCTCTGGTGGTGGTACTGTGTAGTAGATCGAGACCTCTAGGTGAACACACCGTTTGCCGGCATCTTGGATAATGGTACTTGCGCCATCAGCTGACATCATGGCTACCAGCTTGGATTACATCACGGAATGTACGACAGCGCCCACGGGATGCTGCCTATAACTGTTTGCGGCCTCTAAT